>NC_044559.1:100499464-101757817 GCF_007565055.1 Rhinopithecus roxellana | reverse complement strand
AGAGAGAACACTGTTGAAAAACTGTTGTACTGATGTCACCGGTGATTGAAGGGGTATCTTTAATTGGCTAATTTGAAAGAAAGTCACAAAAGAAAGGCACGAATAACCAAAATCCTGGGATATTTCTGAAACTCACTCGAGGTAATTAGATCTGTCTGGAACTACATTTTCCATCCCAGTTCCTAACAAAAGTTTCATTTCCTTTTCTTTATTCTCTGATGTAAGAGTTAACAGTGAAATGACCAAAATCCTGAAAGCCAATGGAGCAACAATAAACATACTCAGATAGATTGCCTCATAAATTCTTTCAAGTTCGTTTTTAAAAGGAACACATTTTTTAAAAGTCCACTTGGCAAAATTGATAATTTAATATCTGGTTATCAGCCTCTCCAAAGGATTCCTGGAAAAGTTATTTTCTTTTTATCATTTAAAAATATTCCATTTACAAAGTCACTTTACATGAAGCTTTTCAGTGACATAACTTTCTCATAAAATGTGGTCTTCTGCTTTAAAATCCATTTGATGTTTTGGAGAAAGTAAATTCTCCAGCAGAATTGTCTCGTGTTTATGGGTTTTAAATAACTTGGCTTTTCTTTGCTCCACCTCCTAAAACTTGTATTTCACTGTTTTTCTTTTGGTGATAGGTTCAGAATTTTCACAGCTGTATTCAGGTAACTGAAGATTTTGTGTCTCCAGAACATCTTGTGGAGTCATTTCATTTAACACAGGAACTGAGACTTTTGAAGGAAGAAATCAATTATGATGATAAACTACAGGTAAGAGTTGGGTGTTCTAGGTCCTGTTCTGCAGGCTTTTTATATTCAGAAATATGATACATGTAGAACAGCTCAGGCAGTCATTGCCTAGTTGGTCACATTAGGGTGACAAAGATTAACACCAACGTGTATTTAATTGTATGATTTATAGTGTCCCTTTTGGCTTAACATTTTTCTTATATTTGGCTCTCCTAAGCCCCTATTAAAATAGTTTTTTTTTTTGGTAAAATCTGGAAGTTGTCATTTTTTAATCTCTATCCAACTGAAGTGATTAGAAATATCAACATCTCTTTCAGGTTAAAAATATTTTGTATCATGCCGTCAAAGAAATGGTGAGAGCCTTGAAGATACACGAGGATGAAGTAGAGGATATGGAAGAAAATTAAGTGTGATCCAGTTTGATAGGTTTAGGTCATTGAACTGGGATTACTTAACCTTGAATGATGATATGTATGCACACTGACTTACGCTTCATAAAACCATCAGTGCCAAGAAATTCTCTTTGTAGTAATTACTTGTTACTGACACTGCAGCAGTATAGCCTATGTCACAGCTCCTGTGATTCAATGTTAGCTATAAAACAAACAGAATTTTAAAAGCAGCACTATATAGCTGTTTTGTATTATAGTGTATATGATGTTTGTGAAAATGCCAGATTTAAAATGATGTATTTATTTTTGGTAAAAAATAAAAAATTCTATGCTATATTGTTGATCAAGTGTAAATGTGACCTTGTACAGTTTACTAAAATTACTGATATTTTTCACTACATTGAGACAGTTACTGTGAGAATAGGACACAAACACCAGCTATTGCCTGCATCTGGGAAATTGCTGAATCGCACAGCAGTCATGTCATAATCAGAAAATTACTGCCAAATAATTGTAAAATTTGTAAAGTATAAAGTATATAAAGTAGATACTAAATACAGACACTTCAATATTTTGTTGAAGCTATTGACTGTAAAATTAAACATTTTCAAAAGGTGTAATTTATTTAAAATTGTCTCATTTTGGTAAAATTTATGTGAACTTTTAAAGCTAAATATTAAACTTAATATGCTATGTAAATATATACATATATACATTTAATGATGTATTTTTTTAAAACATTGGCTTGCTTTTGTTAAAGTGCAAGTGTTACATATGGCTTTGTACATTAAAGTTGAAAGGGGTTTTACATTTTCCATTAAAAGGACTTTATCAAAAATTGACTTTTTCCAGAGTTCTCCCTCTGTTGACAAGCATACCACTGGGGGCAGAGAAGAGCCCGAAGTCAGTCATCCTGGGTATAAATATGAGTTCTGCCACTTACTGTATGACCTTAGCAAGTTGTTTTAATTTGAAGTCTTGGTTTTAATAGCTGGCTGCTATTGTCAGTTGGTTGCTTGAAGCTTACGTATCCATAACTCTTTAAGTTGCTGGAAAGATGTAGGTCTCCACTGACACCTGCAGGATATTGAGAGGATAGCCTTTCCTTATCATCTGAAAGCATTTAGCTTAAAAGAAGAAGGTGGGAGTCCAAGTTGTAACACCTTGCAAGTTGCTTATACTGTTTTTCCCTGTGTCACCATCGTTTAGCTCCATGTAATCTTTTATGCCACCCTCCACTTCAGGCAAGGTTCAGCCAGGAATGTGAGCAATTACATTTCACGTGGATTACCTACATGTGGCATTTCATATTAATTACCTACACTCATGGGATGGATAATGACTACTTGGCTAGAAAGAAAAATTGGCCTGAGGAATATTTCAAATGATTTTGTGAACCACCTTTGGTGAGCTTTTGACTTTCTTAAATACCATTTTTCCATATGTGCCTCAGCTGATAAAGTGGCTTCTTTTGCCTAATGCTTTCATATGTTCCATCTGATTTAATTTTGATACTAAGTGAAAGCCAAGGTGTTAATTCTGGAGTAGAGCAACACCTGCTGGTCCCCTAAAGCCTGCTAGGATCCCACAGTCTGTGGCGATTGTTTTTCCTCAAAAGCTTTTGCTTCTTGCTCTTGCATGAGCCACCTTTTAACCACATTTACAACTTATTCTGAATAGCTGAAGCTAACGAAGATAAAGCCAGGCAATGTGGCTTCTTTCAATGCAGACCCACCTTAATGAGAGTATTCTAGCCATAGTCGGAAGAATATTCTATCCATAGTCTGAATTCCATGCTACTGACCTAATTCCTTGTAAACCTGGGTGAAGGGAGAGGACCATAATGCTTACATCCTTAACAACATTTGTAGGCTTTTTGGAAGGCTGGAGAGTTGATTACTGATTACTCCCTAATTACTGGAGCAATTCCTCTGGCCTTTTTCTCTCCATCCTTTTGGTTGGGTCTAATGCTCCTCAGGATTATGTCTTGAGTATGTCAGCTCCCTCCAGACAGTGGTATGGTGTTACCTTAAATGTGTAGAATAATTTGAGAAACAACAAAGCCTTTATAAAAGGAAAGTCGTGGTGAGTACTTTAGTTCTTTCCCATTCTAGTGTATAATGGTTTTTTGAGACAGTCTCGCTCTGTTGCCCAGGCTGGAGTACAGTGGTGCAATCATAGCTCACTGTAGCCTTGAACTCCTGGGCTCAGGTGATCCTCCTGCCTCAGCCTCCCAAGTAGCTGGGACTACAGGCACACATCACTGTGCTCAGCTAATTTTTTGAGACTGAGTTTCACTCTGTCACCCAGGCTGGAGTGCAATGGCGTGATCTCAGCTCAATGCGACCTCCAACTCCCGGGTTCAAGTGATTCTCCGGCCTCAGCCTCCCGAGTAGCTGGGACTACAGGCGTGTGCCACCACACCTGGCTAATTTTTGTATTTTTCATAGAGATGGGGTTCTCTATGTTGACCAGGCTGGTCTCGAACTCACTCCTGACCTGATGATCCACCCGCCTCAGCCTTCCAAAGTGCTGGAATTAAGGTGTGATTTTTAAATTTTTTATTTTATTATTTTCTTATGTATGTATTTTTTTTTTTTTTTAGTAGAGATGAGGTTTTATGTTACCAAGGCTGGTCTCTATCTCCTGAGCTCAAGTGATCTTCCCACCTCAGCCTCCCAAAGTGCTGGAATTACAAGTGTAAGCCACCACACCTGGCCCTAATTGATAATGTTTTTACTGGAATATGGATTTCTTTTCATGAATAATCAATACATGCATTCAAATGCATTTCTCCTCGGCCATGTGTCTGGGGACTGTAATACCCAGAAAAATCAGTGTCTGGTTTTCTGTCACTTCCCTTTTTGGTAGATAGGTTATAGATTTAATAACATCCGGGTAAAATTAATAAGCTTCAGAAAAGTGCTGTTACACCTTTACTTTGCTCTGTGCATATATACTATAGATCAATAGATTCAACGTGTTCTATTTCTAGATGCCATCTTATCAAAGATGCTCACAAATGAGATCAGCAGTCAGCCATGGGAGAGGAAAAAGTGATTTAGTTATTCTATATAATGGGTTTTGTTTTGTTTCGTTTTTTTGAGATGGAGTTTGCTGTTGTCATCCAGGCTGAAGTGCAGTGGCACAATCTCGGCTTACTGTAACCTCCGTCTCCCGGGTTCAAAGGATTCTCCTACCTCAGCCTCCCAAGTAGCTGCAATTACAGGCCCACGCCACCATGCCCAGCTAATTTTTGTGGTTTTAGTAGGAATAAGGTTTCACCATGTTGGCCAAGGCTGGTCTTGAACTCCTCACCTCAGGTGATCCGCCCACTTGGCCATCCACAGTGCTGGGATTACAAGTGTGAGCCACTGTGCCCAGCTAGTTATCATTCTGTATTCAATACGGTATTCAGTATGAATTGGGATAACAAGTTGGCCAAGACACAAGGTTATGTATGCTGCCAGTCCTGTCACCAGGATGCAGACTCAGACATTTCCAACTGCAAAAGTTATGACATGGCCTGGTTATGCAATTATTATATAAACCTACATAGATATGTTTTGAAACCATCTAAAAATGTAGCAAATGTTAGTAGTATGCGAAGTACTTTGGCTCCCACAGTAATCGTCCTGGTTCTTTTAATGAAAAGTAATTGACTTTTAAATAACAATGAAATGTTGGCAGGCTCCAGGTCACTGGCTGCATGCCTTGTAAGTTCCCTTTCTTGGCTGGGGAGGTTTTCACAACTGGCTGTAGCTAAAACAGGATTGTCCTTTCTGTGTCTTGTCTGTGAAAAAGACCTCAGCCCTGGGGCCAGTGGAGGGTATACCAAGGACATACATTGTACGGGTGGGTCAAATGGACTCCACTTTGAGAGAAAGGGCATCATGAGTACAGAGGCCAACACTGCCTCACCACCCCTTAGTCTTTGACCCAAATTTAACAAGAGGATAAAAGATGTGGAGAGCTGGATGAGTAAACAAATACACTTTGGGAGACCAAGGTGGGTAAATCACGAGGCCAGAAGTTTGAGACCAGCCTGGCCAACATGGTGAAACTCCTTCTCTACTAAAAATATAAAAATTAGCTGGGCCTGGTGGCACAGGCCTGTAGTCCCAGCTACTCTCTAGACCGAGGCACGAGAATTGCTTGAGTCTGGGAGGCAGAGGTTGCAGTGATTGAGCCGAGACCGTGCCACTGCACTCAAGCCTGGGCGACAGAGCAACACTTTCTCCAAAAAAAAAAGAAAAAAAAAAATGAGAAGGAAGTGTAAGATCAGATGTGAACTGACTGCTTTTCCAAGAAGAGCCAGTGTGGTCCTCTGGCAGCATTTCGTAAGGATGGTAACTGACAGGTGGGGCTACTGTGGAATATGGAAACAACGGTTCAAGGTAGGTGATACAGGTTTGCTTTAGTAAGTGGAAGAAGTTCACGACAAAGACAGGGATCACTGTTCCCAGCGGCACATGTCATGCCCTACATAAGTGTAAGATAGAACTATCTTGGGCCAGGTGTGGTGGCCCACGGCTATAATCCCAGCACTTTGGGAGGCTGAGGCGGGTTGATCACCTGAGGTCAGGAGTTTGAGACCAGCCTGACCAACATGGTGAAACCCCGTCTCTACTAAAAATACAAAAATTAGCCAGGTGTGGTGGTACAGGCGTGTAATCCCAGCTACTCAGAAGGCTTAGGCAAAAGAATTGCTTGAACCCGGGAGGCAGAGGTTGCAGTGAGTCGAGATCGTGCCATTGCACTCCAGCCTAGGAGACAGAGCAAGACTCTGTCTCAAAACAAACAAAAAAACACCTTGTATTTACAACTTACTCAAAAGTGTTAGGCAGGCATTGGTGATACGATGGTTTAAAAAAAAAAAAAATGCTGAGGACTGGCCCATCTATGCTAAATAGTATATAACAGGTATATACAAAGTATTTGGAAAAGGTGTAATAAATTTTGCCTGGGGTTAGGGAAGGCTTCGGAAAGGTAGTGTGCACAACCCTTCAAGTAACAAAAAGGACAGAGCAAATGTGTATATATTAGATCTCCGTTCGGCCTTTTTGCATAAACACATTCACTGAGACTTCTATACATTTTTCAAGAGTGATTTAGAAAGTCATTCACTCTTGATTTCTTGTTCTAGAAGGGCAGCAGGGAAGGAGCTGCATCTTGGAATAGCCATTATAAGAGGTGAATGTCAATTAGACAAATTCCTATCATAGTTGTCTAGTAAACAACTACCAGGATGTCATAGGCAAGTCAATGTAGTCTCATCTCTCCCATTCTATAGATAAAATATAATCACATTATTTTCACATTAAACATCTAGAAGATACTGTGATAGCCTGAGGCACTTTTCTTATCAGTGAACTTAGGCCGGGTGTGGTGGTTCATGCCCATAATCCTAGCACTTTGAGAGGCTGAGGCCCGCAGATTACTTGAGGTCAGGAGTTTGACACCGGGCTGGCCAACATGTTGAAACCCGGTCTCTACTAAAAATACAAAAATTGGCTGGGTGTAGTTGTACATGCCTGTAATCCCAGCTTCTTTGGAGTCTAAGGCAGAGTAGCTTGAACCCAAGAGACGGAGGTTGCAGTGAGCTAAGATCACACCACTGCACTCTAGCATGGGTGACAGAGCCAGACCCCAACTTTCAAAAAAAAAAAAAGAAAAAAAAAAAAACGGATTGTATAGCCAACCTATTTATTTTATCCCCTAATTTATTTGGGAGTGGGTAATACATATGTGGGGACTCATCTCCAAAATTTTTGAATAACTAGAATTTACTCCTGTTTTGCAGAGACAAATTACATTGAACAAGAAAATATTAAGCAAACATTTCATATAGAAAGGAAAAAGGCCAGCCTATACAACCTTTTAGGAAAATGAATTCCATTTCAGTTTCTAAAAATCACTACACCATGAAAAGTTCCACAAATACAAACCACAGGGCTTATATGAAAAATGGTATTAGGGCATAGCACTTTAAAACTTCACCAGTGACACATTTAAAAACAGTGGGTTTACACATAAACATTTAAGAAATATAATAAACACTACAAACAAATATGGCACTTTACCTTGAGGAAGACTCAAAGTGTGCTTGTGGAAGTGGGCCTCAGAAGGGTTGCGGTTTGTGATTTGACTTCCTGTGAAAGTAAGGGCTGTCTGGAATAGAGGGAAAAGAAGGTGGGTTATCTGGAAGGTGGGCTATCTGGAATCAGAGGGAAAGGAAATATGGATGGGTGTAGTTCAATGTCACTGTGAAAGACTATCTATTGGAGGTGTGTGTGTGTGCTTTATGTGTTTCCCTGCAGCTTGGTTCAAGAGGTGCAGTTTTCTGCGTTCATTTTCTTGCAGAATGAATTGCCCCCTAAGCAAATAATATATTATATTGGAACAAATTTGCATGTTCAAAACAGCTGAATTGACTTGTACACCAAGAGATTCTTCAAATCAAAACTTTCTAAAACCAGTGAAACCATAGGATTTCAGAAACCAATTCTAGAACATTAAGGATTTGGCATATCTGTTGAATTGGTATCATGTGACTTGATCCATTATTTCTCACATTCCCTCCCAGAGGATAAATAAAAGTAGCAATTTACCCCCTTTAGATCGAGTCCCATGACAGATTGTTGTAAATGTGTTCCAAATGTACAAGCTCCAGAAATTACTTAGTCCTGGAAAATTGCTGCTTATCCCTGGGCCACTGTAGTCTGCTTTCCTGTATGCAACCTGAGTTAGGAGTCTACCTAAGTATTCCAGTCATGCCTTTCCAACCTTTAGCAGGTGGCTGGATTTTTCAAGTCAGCTGAAAAAATTTTGGTCAACTGAAAAATTCTCATAGTCTTGTGTTCCTACTGTTTAAACTAAGTTAAGCTGAAGTTTTCTGTGATACCCAGTAAGACAGAAGCCACTACTGTCAACTATAGGGAGAGGGGTTTACTTAAAAGGTATACAGGGGTGACCACTAATTGATTTGAGCTCAAATTGTTTCTGATGCTTAAAAACCTCAGGGATTTTATTTACTTTTTCCCCAAACGTATCAAGATAATGTGAGGACTAAGAAATGTAAGGAATGGGGGAAAGGGAGGGTACCTGGAGGGGGACACCTGTAATTCCCCCACCCAGAGGTGATCATGGTTATTGGCTTGCTTCTGACAAATCTTTTCTATGTATGCCACTCTACAGAGCATAGATCATTATATAAAAATTGGCATACCGTTTTTTTCTGTCAGCATATCAATATGCCAAACACTTAAACTGAACATTTCCCATCCTGACTAACACGGTGAAACCCCGTCTCTACTAAAAATAAAAAAATTAGCCGGGCGCGGTGGCGGGTGCCTGTAGTCCCAGCTACACGGGAGGCTGAGGCAGGAGAATGGCGTGAACCCGGGAGGCGGAGCTTGCAGTGAGTGGAGAGCGCGCCACCGCACTCCAGCCTGGGTGACAGAGCGAGACTCCGTCTCAAAAAAAAAAAAAACAAAAAAAAAAACAAAAAAAAAAAACTGAACATTTCTAATAGCTTCATAGTCCCACACAGATTTATCATCACAAAACCATGGGCAAGCAATGTAAGTCTGTATCCCTCCATTTTGAATTGTGAGCCTATTTATCATTGCCAGCCTTTCAATAAATGAGCCTGCCTTTCAAAAATCCAACGAATACCTCAAGTACTGTATTCAACCAACTTTAAAGACCAAAACAAGTGCCATTCTGGAATTTACCACAATGCCCAATGTGTGGATATTTCAAATAGATGAAAATTACCTAAGAATGAAAACTGGTCTATGACCCTCTTGCCCCACTTAGCATCTTGCTGCCTCCATAGAGTTTTATTTAGTTTCAACACTGAAACCAAAGGATTTTGTGGCAATGTTTAACTTTTTTTTCTTTTCCAATCACCAGCTTAATGGAATGTTTAATATCCTTCTGTTTCTTCTGTTAACATCTGGCCTTCCCTGAACAGCCATCTCCTCCTAATAGGGAAATATCTGATATCAGGCCCTCCAAAAGATCTATTAGTGGCAACGAAGACCCTGGGACTTAATAACACTCTGAATAGTAAGACTTTTCTTTAGGGAATTTCCTTGGAGGAAGCCTAGGGCTAATTGTTGTTTGGTTCTTCCAATCAACCAAATCAAGAGTCCCTTCGTGGAAACTACCTTTGCGCATCCCTTAGGAGGCTTTGGTCCCTGAGCCCTATCCCACTCCCTAATTAACCTGTCTCCTTTGTCTTCCTGTACATCCTGGAATCTGTGTTTGGCAATTTTAAAGACATTCTCATTTGTATTCTTGATTCCTTCACCCTTTATCCTTCTGTCATATCTGGACTACCCCTCCCACTTTTTTCTTTTTTTTTTTTTTTCCACAAATAGCACTTTTTATTTGACACTATTTGAAGTCTGAACTTTAAACAGATTCTTGGACTGGTGGTTCATATGCATCAGCTCGTTCCACTTTAGCACCTGTCTCATCCCCGGTGGCTTTTCCAGAACTCCTGCCTTCACCATGAAGCTCCATGAGCTTTCCCAATTCAAACCTGGGCTTCTTCAGCGGTTTTACTTTTCTAACGAAGACACCATGGAGAGGATAAATAGATTGGCAAGCCTTTTCTATGTCTTTTCCAGTGCTGTCTGGAATCAATTTATTGACCACTTCTTTCAAGTCATTTGTCTGCACCTCTCGGGTCATGATTTCCATCATCTTCTTCCGGATTTGGTGGACCTGTTGGTGCTGAGCATAAGAGGTCTTCCGTATCTGATTGTTGCGTTTTTTAGTAAAACCAACACAGAACAGATGAAGCAAGTAACCATCGGTAGTCTTGACATCAACATGAGCTTCAATCATTGTCTGCCACTTTTTGACCATGGAATACATTTTGTCACAGGTAAGATCCACGCCATGGAAGTTAGTTAGGCAGTTTTTGTCCTGAACATCTTCAGTAATCAGCTTGAATTTTCTAAATGCAACTTCATCATTCTGCAAATCAGCAAGACTCACTTAAAACACATGACGCTTGAGACCATCAGATGCAATTTTGGTTCCTTGGGTCCTGGTGACGAGTGTCTTTCCAATATTTCTTATATTGGACATAGCAGGTGCTTTCACATCACACCAATCTTTCTTAGAAAATGGATCAGCCACTTTCTTCTTGGCTCCCTTTTTGCCACCTTTCGTAAGGCGCTTGTTCTTGCCAACCACCATGGTGCTGGTCAGAGAGTCAAAAGGGCCCTCCCACTTTTTTCTAATGTAGTGCGCCCACATTAGAGAAGCAGGCTAAGACCACAAAAACTAAACTCGCCTTCACTTGGATTCTTTTGGCCCTAACTTTGAGGGCTTATTCCAAATATTTTCCATTCCTCAAGTCCAGAACCTGATCTTGGCCCCTTCATCTTTAGGAAATAAAAAGCTAATCCACTTGAGGCTCCCTCAAATTTCATCTCATATTGTACTACTGTATGATTCTGACCAAGATTACTCACCTCCCTTAATTCCATGCCTTTGTTCCTGCTGTTCTAGAAATACAGCCGGGTGTACTGGCTCACGCCTGTAATCCCAGCACTTCGGGAGGCCCAAGCGGGTGGATCATGAGGTCAGGAGTTCAAGACCAGCCTGGCCAACAAAGTGAAACCCCGTCTCTACTAAAAATACAAAAATTAGCTGGGCGTGGTGGCGCATGCCTGTAGTCCCAGCTACTAGGGAGGCTGAGGCAGGAGAATCACTTGAACCGGGCAGGCGGAAGTTGTGGTGAGCCGAGATCGTGCCACTGCACTCCAGCCTGGTGGACAGAGCGGGACTCCGTCTCAAAAAAAAAAAAAAAGAAAAAAGAAAAAGAAATTGGTATTGGTTCAGGCCTGCTTTGGCTGCCAAATTCTCCAGATCAGCCAACCCTTCTCCCCAGCTAGACCAAGTCTTGCTAATGATAGCTTTCAGCCTAACCTCCAGGCACTTCCAGGCCCACTGAGGGTCAACCTTCTTGAGATTAAAGCCAGGCAGCAAAACCTGAAAGGTCCTATCAGACAGGAAACTAGTATGCAAGACTACAGTCCCTGCCTGCACTAACCTGGCCCAGGCTTCTTAAAGACACTTTCTTTTTGAATTAGTTTTCCATATCTATTCTAGACAGGAAGTCAAGTAACACCTCAACAGATTCATTCTTCCATGTCAGTCATTGGCATGACCGTAATACCCTCCCTGGCTAATGGACCCAACAAGAACCAGAAGTTTCTTACTGTCCACCAGATGGCAGTGTTGGTTAGCAGTAGCTCTGAAAAGGACAAGATTGCACCTGGGATACAACAAATAATCTGAGGATGCCCTTTATACTTTTTTAAACAGCCACGCCATCCACTCCCAGAGATCTTTGATTAGACTACACTGGGATTATGACACAATATAATGATATTAAAATTAAACACTTTTGATCTTTACATAACCTATGATTTAGAATGAACCAATAAATAACAGCTACCATTAGTTTACACCCTGATGCTTCAAATAGGTTATAAACACCCTGTGGCAGACCGCCTCACACAAGTATTCATCTTAATCATTTTCAAATAAGATTCTAACCACAACTGCTCACAAATGAAGGGTTATCATTAAAAATGGACATGAAGCTTTTTTCTATTGAGTGTAAAAACAAACTCAAGTCTCACCAGATGGTCTCTGAATAAAGAAAAACCAGGCCAGTCGTGGTAGCTCAGGCCTGTAATCCCAGCACTTTTGGAGGTTGAGGCAGGAGGATCACTTCAGGCCAGGAGTTCAAGACCAGCCTGGGCAACATAGTGAAATTCCAACTCTACAAAAAATTTAAAAATTAGGTGTGGTGGCACACCTGTAGTCCTTGGTACTCAGGAGGCTGAGGTGGGAGGATCCCTTGAGCCCAGGAGATCAACGCTGCAGTGAACCATGATTGACCCACTGTACTTCAACCTGGGCAACTGTGAGACCATCTCAAAAAATAACATGATCTTTAAAAAAAAAAAAGAAAAAAGAAAAACCAACACTTTTTTTCTCTCAACTCACTCTCAGTACTTCACTTCCAACACCAGATGTGAGTTTTTTTCCCCACACATCAATTCTCTGGTAGGTGATCCTACAAATTTAACTCAGCTCTGGCTCTACCTACCTGGAGGTTAAGGGCTCGGTCCCACAAGACTACCCTTAATTCAGACCCAACCACAAGTCCCAGGTTCGACCTGTTATTCTGACCAACCAGCGGTAAATCTGAGGGTCCCACAACACTCCCCACTGCTGCCTAACCCCTTTGGATTCAATCCTTTGCTTGAATGGCTTAGGGAAACATCTTATTTACATTTAACCATTTATTATGAAAGTACTTATCAGAACAACTAGATGGGAGACAGACATGGGGCAGGGGCATGGGGTTTCTGTGTCCTCTCAGGGCACACCAGCTCCACATGTTCAGTAACATGGACGCTCTAAGAATCATGTAGTTCAGGGATTTTTATGGAGACTTAATCATATGGGCATAATCAATTGTACTCAATCTGCAGCCTCTCCCCACTTCCAAAGGGTGGGGTGGGGCTGAAAGTTTTAAGCTTCTAATCATGGGCTGGTCTTTCTGGTGACCAGTCCCTATCCAGGGGCCCACAGAGAGGCATAACATTAGAACAAAAGTTCCTACCAGCCAGGAAATTACAGGAGACTTGGGAGCTCTGTGCCAGGAACCAGAGACAAATAGCAAAATATTTATTTCTTCTTATAAATCACAGTATCATAGTCTCCAATGCCTCCTTGGGAAGCAGAAAGTAGCAGAGGTACAGTGGTATATTGTGTACATGAAGATCAGGTCCCTTGGCACAGAAGGACAACTAGAAAACCCAGTCCCAGTGTGGCAGTAAACGCAGTACAGTCTAAATGGTGATCAGGCCTTACCTTCCTCTGGGCTCTGCTCCCAGTCTGGTACATCACTTCATGGAACTCATAAGCTTCTGGACCTCAGGTGGTTTATATACAAAATAACATTGCTTAAAGACCCTAAAAATTGTAACATCCAAAATATATTAAAACAAAAAGGTACCCACAGACTTATAAAAGCAGAAAGATAATGTACTTACCATTTTGAATTGGCTTATCTACAGACAAAACATTTTCATTATTCCAATAACCTTGATAAAACACCTGGGATAGACACGGTTTTGAAGGAACTGATGATTTTGAAAACGTAATTCCTCCTATCCCCCTTTCTCTTAAATATGGTTCCTAGATAGTATGCATTACCTGTGGTTAAGATAAAATTGTTCCTACACACTATTTACGAAAGAAATGTTTCTTTTGTTGTTAGTCTGTGAAAAGCTGACAATGAGAACTCGGAGGTAGGCTTTCTGGGCTGATTGAGACAGGGTCTTGCTTTGTTGCCCAGACTGGAGTGCAGTGGCATGGTAATGGCTCACTGCAGCCTTGAACTCATGGGCTCAAGTAATCCTCCCACCTCAGCCTCCCAAGTAGCTAGGACTATCAGCATGTACCACCACACCTCATTTTTTTTTTCTTTTTTTTAATGTAGAGACAGGGTCTCACTACGTTGCCCATCCTGGTCTTGAACTCCTGTGATCAAGCAATCCTCCCATCTCAGCCTCCCAAATTGCTAGGATTATAAGCACAAACCACCACACCTGGCCTTTCTGGACTTTTTAACGCCCAGTTATCTGGATTCAACAGCAAGAGGCCACCGCTGAATAATGGACAAGAGGCCGCTAAACTTCCTACACATGCAGAATGCACTATTTAGAGGAAGTAAGCTATTCTCACATCCCTTTCAGTGCCTTATGCTAGACAAAGACACACCACCACCTAACAACCCCAACCAGGAGAGGGGCAATTAGTGTAGAGGCTAGGTCTTAAGAATGAATGAAACAAGTGGGGTTTTGGTGTTTGCTGGGTTTGATTCAGTATGTACTCTATAGAAGACATGGTGCTAGGATGCTGCAGAAGTACCACATACTCCTGGTCAAAAGGCACATAAATTCTAGTGACAGATTTTAACACAAAACTTCAGAACCAGATTAAATGAGCATATTAAATACTGTAAGTTTCAAAGACAACAGAAAAGTAAAATTAGTCCAAATAAATACATTAGTGGAAATGCAAAGACATGGGCCCTAGAAAATATATATCAAATTGGTAAAAGTAATGGCAGGGAAGGGCCCTGGAAGGAGGTGGTAGTGGTAGAAAAGGGGGGTAAGTTAGAAAAGTGTTCTTGTCACAGCCGGGCGCAGTGGCTCACGCCTGTAATCCCAACACTTTGGGAGGCCAAGGCAGGCAGATCACGAGGTCAGGAGTTCAAAATCAGCCTGGCCAACATAGTGAAACCCCAGCTCTACTAAAAAT
Organism: Rhinopithecus roxellana; assembly: GCF_007565055.1. Taxonomy (NCBI): domain Eukaryota; kingdom Metazoa; phylum Chordata; class Mammalia; order Primates; family Cercopithecidae; genus Rhinopithecus; species Rhinopithecus roxellana. The sequence goes on along the minus strand of NC_044559.1, from coordinate 101,743,302 downwards.
GCAAAAATTAGCCTGTTGTGGTGACGCATGCCTGTAGTCTCAGGTACTCGGGAGGCTAAGGCAGAAGAATCGCTTGAACCCAGGAGGCAAAGGTTGCAGGAAGCAGAGACCGCGCCTTTGCACTCCAGCCTGGGCAACAGTGAGACTCTGTCTCAAAAAAAAAAAAAAAAAAAAAATGTGTTTGTGTTACATGTAACAGAGCTCATCTTTTAGAGAGAAATGGCTAGGCTAATAGAGTCATGGGCCATAGAACATTTCAATGATGGGCCACATGACAGATTATAAGACCATACCTTTGTTTAGATACACAAATATCATTGTGTTACAACTGCCTAGTCAGTACAGTCCCATGCTGTACAGGTTTGTAGCCCAGGAGCAAGACTATACAGCCTAGGTGTGGAGCAGGCTCTGCCGCCTAAGTTTGTGTAAGTCCACTTTAGGATGCTCACATGAAAAAATCACCTAACATTTTCCTCAGAACATATTCTTGTTAAGCAACACATGATTTATTTTTGGCATAAGCTTTTAATGTCAAGTTTTATGAGCAAGGTTAGGCAAGTAAAATGTTCTGAGTCTAGGATATTAAAACACTGAGATGTTCAGCAGAACAGAAATTATAGTCAGTCAAACAGAAAAAATAGTAATAAAAAAACACTGAGATAAACTTTTTTTTTTTTTTTTTTTTTTTTGAGACAGAGTCCAGCTCTGTTGCTCAGGCTGGAGTGCAGTAGCGTGATCTCGGCTCACTGCAACCTCCGCCTCCCTGGTTCGAGTGATTCCCCTGCTTCAGCCTCCTAAGTAGCTGGGACTACAGACACATGCCACCACAACTGGCTAATCTTTGTATTGTTAGTAAGAGACAGGGTTTTGCCATATTGGTCAGGCTGGTCTCGAACTCCAGACTTCAGGTGATCCACCTGCTTCGGTCTCCCAAAGTGCTGGGATTACAAGCATGAGCCACTGTGCCCAGGAAATTAACGTAACTTTTAAGACAGTATAGAGCTCAAAATAATTTAGCAGGCTAGTTTATTTTTTGTTTCATCTGCAGCAAGATGAGACAGGAAAAAATACGATTTCTCCATGGTGACTTCTACTGGTTTTTTTTTGAGACAGAATCTCACTCTGGTGTCCAGGTTGGAATGCAGTGGTATGACAGCTCACTGCAGCCTCAACCTCCCAGGCTCAAGTCATCCTCCCACCTCTGCCTCTGGAGTAACTGCAACTACAGGTGCGCCATCACTGCACCCAGCTAAAGTTTTTTTTGAGTACAGACAGGGTCTCACTATGTTGCCCAGACTGGTCGCAAACTCTTGGGTTCAAGCGACCCTCCCATCTCAGCCTCCCAAAGTGTTGGGATTACAGGTATAAGCTACCACGCCTGGCCCTATTTCTACTAGTTTCATCACTGGATTTGTGAGCCTAGCCCAACTTCCTCAACCCAATTGTCCTCAGAGGAGGCAATGTATTTCTCACTTCTGTAATTCCACACAGCAAATCCAAGCTTTCAACATGCCCAGTAGCTTGTACCCAAATGTTTTGCTTATATTCTCCTCTTCCCCTTCTTTCTCATGGAACATCACCCAGCTTGGTGAAGAAAATCCAAAGCAGCACTTCCTCACACTATGCTCTGACAGGGTGGCAGGTGCCCAAGGGACAGCTCCCTCCAGCCTAGAGCAGCCCTGCGCATTTTCCATGTGGTGGTCAAGAAAAAGGTTGCAAACAACACATTTAAACCTCAGGAACTTCTGTACTCTCTGTCACCCTAGTCGTAAGGGAAATGGACTACCAAACACTGAAAAAACAAAAACAAAAACAAAAAATCCTTGACACACAAAAGTAATCATCTAACCGCAACTGTTCAAAGTTCACAACGCAGAGAGAAGCCTCTTAGTGCCTTGCTTTTTAACTATCAACCACATTCAACAAAGGTATAAAACACAATTACTTTATTGATTTCTTACAATCAAATACTGCCAACTAGCATTACTTCCACTCTTGCATCATTAAAAACAAAGGGTATTTCCTCCTTGGTATTTTCAAATGATGCACTATACAATAAACAAAGTTAGAACTTAAAATGCACCCTGATTAATTATGTAAACTGGTAATTTGTTTTAAAAAAGCATAATAATTTGGTTCCTTTCTTCATAAAATGGAAATTTAAATATTTCTTCTGATAGTCTTGAGGTTATTATGAGTAGTGCAAAGTGTGGCACATATAGTTTCATCTAGAAGGGTGTGTATCTTACACACCTTATTTAAACAAACAAAATGTGCATTAACAAAATGCATACAGTCAATGCATGATAGAAAGCATGTTTCAAATATAAGGCAGCCCCTCCGGCCACCATATTATTTAGGTTTTGCATTATCATTTATGGCATTACAGATTAATTACACATAACTTTTATACATTTTAACCCTGAAGATAAGAAAAATAACTGTTGCTTGAAAGAAATTATTCCAGGTAGCCATTTGGTTTGTATCAGGAGAAACCGAACCTCCATGAGTTTAGTGTCTGCCAAGTCGGAATCATTAGCTCAAGTGAGTGAATGAGATATGCGGCGCATTTCACAGTGACTGTTTCCCAAGTCCTGGCAATGCCTCTGCTCCCACAGTCCACCAGATGAAGCATTTCCGGGATGACCCTTCTATGTGGTTTTCCCTTTTCATTTTTTTTTTTTTTTTTTTTTGCTGGATTAATGATGACTGTATTATTTCCTCTTTTCCCCTTTTCTGTGGCCTTCCATTTTAATTACTCATAAATCCTTTCAGAATATCCTCAGAGAGCTCCATAAGGGGAAGTTCTGGAGATGGAAAATCCAAGGGAGGAAGATTGGGGATTGGAATGTCCTTGGCTTTCCCGGTATTTGCTGCGAACTTCTGCCAGGTTGAGGAGGCTGTAGCAGTTTCTGAATGTGGTGGCAAGCTCCATAACTCTGATGTTTCTACAAAATCAGCATCTACATCCAGCTCCTTTTCTACTGGACCCTTTAGAAGTCTGGCCTTTTCAGCCTTTAGTTGTTTATTTTCTTTCCTTAATCTTTCATTCTCAGCCACAAGGAACTCCACGTGCCTCTTCAAATCTGCAATTTTGGTTGCCTGCTCCTCTATAATTGTTTTATCATCTTTTGGGGCTTTGCTTCCAATACATGGCTCTGCTGGCTCACTCTTTTGCTGAAGTAAATATAGTAGTGTGTCTGGATCCCTGTCAAAGATCCCCTGAATCTCAGGCAGGCATTTCTCTGTAGAAGGGCTGTACTTCTGAGAAAGGGGGCTCTGGCCCTCTGCATCCTCTGCAGAGGGTTTGTGAGATGCCTGAAGATGGGCAGCTACATCCTTATCTGTGTTCTGCTGGGCTTTCAATCTTTCTTCCCGCTGGGCCCTTTTCCATCTCTCTTGGATGAGGAGGAGCTGTTTCATATGGCTATCCCTTTGCAATTCCAGTGAAAGATGAGCCTATTACATAGAAGGAAAGGTAAAATTTGAAGGATTTTAACATTTTAAGTGTCTTAGTAATGTCCAACATATACTACTCCAAAATCCTCCTTTCTGAATAACCCAACAACACTTACAATTTACATACTATGTTTGCAAAAACACCATTCATTCAGAAAGTTAGAAGTCCTATTCCCAATCAATACACTAAATCAGATGTTTTCCTCAGTGTGCCTGACCCCATGTGTAATGGCATTTGTACTCAACTTAAAATTAGAAATCTCTCCTCTGTAGACATACTAATTCTACGAACAGCTAAGAAGAAAGTCATCCTTATCAACAGTGTGTTTGGATAGTTCAAAGCATGCCTGGATCACAAGCAGATTCCATACTTTCAAAGGCAGTGAAAGGGACAGAACACAACTTTAAAGTTCCCTTGGTTCACTTTGAGAAACTAGTGGCTTTCCCTGCCACTGATATACCTCATAGAAATGATCTCCTTAACTGATACTTTTAAAATAAAAAGTTTTAAACAAGATATTTTATATGTATTTATTTTAGAAACAGGGTCCCTGTTGCTGAGGCTGAAGTGCAATGGTCCAGTCATAGCTCACTGCAGCCTTGAACTCAGGTGTTCAAGTGATCCTCCCACCTCAGCCTCCCAAGTAGCTAGAACTACAGGCATGTGCCACCATGCACAGCTAATTTTTTAAAATTTTTGTAGAGATGGGGTCTCACTATGTTGCCCAGGTTGGTCTTGAACTCCTGGTCTCAAGTATGATCCCCCTGCCTTGGCGTCCCAAAGTGCTGGGATTATAGGCACAGGCCACCATGCCCAGTCTTATGAATAAATGTATCTTGAAACACTTGGCAGGGCCTCCCCAAACACAGAAGAAAATTTAAAGCAATTGGTGAAACAAATTTAAAAGTACCTGAACTGCTTAAGAATTCAAGCAAAGACAAGTGGGAGACGGGTCACATTTAAATTATCTTTGACAAACAAAGGGTAGTCCAGCTGGTTTCCTCTTGGCCAGGCCTGTTTACTGACTGTAAGCTAATGATCAAATAAGAGCTAATGATCAGGAATGGTCTGAAGAGGGCTCTCTAAAAGGTACATCTGGCTGGCAATCTGAGATCTGTGAGTAACCACTAGAAAAAAAGAAGTTTCTGCATTCCATGTCTGGGGCATCGACTGTAGTTCATTTAGTTTTAATTTCCATTGCGAAGTGCTCTTCCCTTGCCCATTTTATATATTTTTGACTATAGCATTTTGAGAGGGACACAATGCTTTGCTATACACACAATTCAAGCCTCTACAAGAAAACCTTTCTAACCCTTGCTGAAAATATTGGGAACATGTCTCACCTGCTCAGACTGTGTCAGCTTCATGGCTTCAGAAAGATATGCTGTTAAAAGAAAAAACAGGCATGTTAATATGTGTCGCCGTTCTGTAATTAACAGGTAAAAGGAAGAGTTTTAATAATCCTCATATGACAAAGAGAACTGTTCTGATAAATAATTCTGATACAACTGGGGATTTTTTAAAAAGAATTCTTAACTTCCCCTAAAAGGATGTCAGTGGCAATAAAATAAAAATATTCCCTACCCTATCCTGAAGGTTTTGTTATTTAAAACTCCTATGGATTTTATAATTCAGAAACTGAAGATGGCCTAATCGGAAAAATAGGTTTAGGGAAGATTAAAATCAAACAAGAACCTATCCAAACCCTATTACTCATTATATGCACAAAAACATCATGAGATTATGAAAGACCTTTTATCCATCTGAATACCTGGAATTTATCATTTTGGACTCCTATAGAATCACTTTTAATGAATTGTCTCTGAGTTAAGCTATCAGCCTTACGGTTAAAAGCCCTCAGGACCTGTTGACATATTTACTGTGAGGAAGTTACTGAGGACAGTATAATGTCATTTATGAAGACCTTCAAAAGACTTCTCTGATCTTAGATCCTCAGTGACTGTTTGAATTTTAATAGCCAATGTAAAAATTATTCTTTCCTCTTTAGGATGACTGCTAGAAAACTTAAGGCAAGTTTTTTTTTTTTTTTTTTTGAGACGGAGTCTTGCTCTGTCGCCCAGGCTGGAGTGCAGTGGCCGGATCTCAGCTCACTGCAAGCTCCGCCTCCCGGGTTCATGCCATTCTCCTGCCTCAGCCTCCCGAGTAGCTGGGACTACAGGCACCCGCCATCTCGCCTGGCTAGTTTTTTGTATTTTTTTTAGTAGAGACGGGGTTTCACCGTGTTAGCCAGGATAGTCTCTATCTCCTGACCTCATGATCCGCCCGTCTCGGCCTCCCAAAGTGCCGGGATTACAGGCTTGAGCCACTGCGCCCTGCCAGCAAGAACTAATGGTACATTTTGTGAACTATACTACTAGTCCTTTCCCACTTTCTCTCTCTATGGATGTCCTTATCTATGTATCTTTAGTTACATTTGATATTTTATTATACATTCATCGGTAAGACATTTTATAACCTTTTGGGAACAAGGTTAGGTATAAATAACAAGTTCTGTATTATCAATGAATTGCCCATAATGAATCTCCATTTTTATCTTGCTTGTGTAAACATTTTTGGCATCTTTCATACCTATATTAAGTCCCTCTTTTGCCTTTTTGCAGATACAAGGCATTGCTTTCTGTCCAGTCTTAATCCAAATAATTTAATGATTTGATGTCATAACTTAAGAGTTCCTGCCTGCTAGGTTCTACCGTAGTCCTTAAGATACAATTATATCGGGGTCCCAAACCCCCAGGCTGGTATTGGTCTATGTCTTGTTAGGAACTGGGCCACACACACAGCAGGAATTGAGCAGCACGCAAGCCAGTGAAGTTTCATCTGTATTTACAGCCACTCCCCACTGCTTGCATTACCACCTGAATTCTGCCTCCCATCAGATCAGCAGCGGCATTAGCTTCTCATAGCACAAACCCTACTGTGAACTGCACATGCAAGGGATCTAGGCTGCACTCTCCTTATGATAATCTAATGCCTAATGATCTGTCACTGTCTCCCATCACCCCTAAATGAGACTGTCTAGCTGTAGGAAAACAAGCTCAGGGTTCCCACTGATTCTACATTACATTGAATTGTATAATTATTTCATTATTTCTATTATTACATTGTAAAATATAAAGTGCACAATAAATGTAATGTGCTTGAATCATCCTAAAACCATTTTCTCCACCTCAGGTCTGTGGAAAACCGACTACCACAAAACTGGTCCCTGGCAGCAAAAAGGTTGGGACTGCTGAATTAGATGCTCCCTCTCCAGGAAAAAGGAGAGCTAGGGCCAGGTGCAGTGGCTAGCACTTTGGGAGGCCAAAGAGGAGGATTGCCTGAGCCCAGGAATTCCAGACTAGACTGAGCAACATAGCGAGACCCTGTATCAATCTGAAAAGAATTAAAAGAAAAAACAGAGTTGGTTATATAGTCTTTGCTCCAGCCATGCTTACCATAATTACATCCTTCCAACAACACTTTGTCTTTTTTTCCTATAGTAAGTCTGTACAGCTGCATACTAGTTTCTTTTCCTTTTGTTCATGTTTAAATCTGTGGAGATGAATGGGTATGGTGGTTCACACCTGTAATCCCAGCACTTAGGGAGGCCGAGGCTGGTGGATCGCCTGAGGTCGGGAGTTCAAGACCAGCCTGGCCAGCATGGTGAAACCCCAGCTCTACTAAAAAAAAAAAAAAAAAAAAAAAAAAAAAAAATTAGCTGGGAGTGGCGGCAGGCGCCTGTAATCCCAGCTACTAGGGAAGCTGATGCAGGAGAATCGCTTGAACCCAGGAGGTGGAGGTTGCACTGAGCCAAGATCACGCCATTGCACTCCAGCCTGGGTAATGGAGCGAGACTCCAAAAGTCTGCAGAGACATTGTCTGCTCTGCTATTGCTCTGATATACTGTAGACAAATTTTCTTAGACATCCCTTCCATCTTGCCTGCGTGTATTTGTCTCCCTGTTTGAACTAGTTTGCTTTAAATCCACTTTCTTAACAAACGAATAGGGCCGGGCGCGGTGGCTCAAGCCTGTAATCCCAGCACTTTGGGAGGCCGAGACGGGCGGATCACGAGGTCAGGAGATCGAGACCATCCTGGCTAATACGGTGAAACCCCGTCTCTACTAAAAAAATACAAAAAACTAGCCGGGCGCGGTGGCGGGCGCCTGTAGTCCCAGCTACTCGGGAGGCTGAGGCAGGAGAATGGCGGGAACCCGGGAGGCGGAGCTTGCAGTGAGCTGAAATCCGGCCACTGCACTCCAGACTCCAGCCTGGGCGACAGCGCGAGACTCCGTCTCAAAAAAAAAAAAAAAAAAAAAAAAAAAAAAAAAAAAAAAACGAATAGCTTTCACAAAACCAAGCTTTAGCCAACTGAAATGCCTCCCCACTTTGTAGAACCTTTAAATTGTATGACATAGGAGGCTACCAAAGGATATCCCAAAGCACAAAGAATACAACAAGAATCACACTGTCATTTAAAGTATTCCCCACATTTAGATCTTATAAATGGGGCATTTTAAAGTTATTTTTAAAGAAGAAAAATTATTTTAAATCTGATTCCATGTTTATGGATTTCTTCCACAGACTCACAATAGATACAAAAGTACAGCAACACAGAAAAGTAGAAAAAGAGTACCTATCTCAAAAACTGCTAACAATTCTGGTTAAACTACTTCCTTTAATTATGATACGAGGCTAAAATGTAAAGTAGATATTAAGTAAATGATACAATAAAGGAACTAAGGAAATTTGAAGAATGTCTTAAAATAATAACATCTGGCCGGGCGCAGTGGCTCACGCCTGTAATCCCAACACTTTGGGAGGCCGAGGTGGGCGGATCACTTGGGTTAGGAGTTAGTTTGCGATCAGCCTGGCCAACATGGTGAAACCCTGTCTCTACCAAAAAATACAAAAATTTGCCGAGTGTGGTGGCGTACGCCTGTAGTTCCAGCTACTCGGGAGGCTGAGGCAGAAGAATCACTTGAGCCTGGGAGGTGGAGCTTGCAGTGAGCTAAGATCATGCCGTGGCACTCCACTCTGGGTGACAGAGCAAGACTCCGTCTCAAACAAAAAACAAAAAATAATAACATCTATTACTCTTCTATCAGGAATCTGTTAAACTGGTCCCAAAGCATAGAAGGTGCAGCAATATACTGCCTCTGAATAAGGATAGAATCATTTCCATGTTATCACAGTTTCAAAAGGCTTAGGTCAAGATTTGTTTTCAAACAAAATATTGATCAAATCCACACAAGTACACACTGTGTACTCTGGGGCCTGCTCATCTTCTGAAATGCTCATTTTGAGTTCTAAGCACTGTTAATGGCTATTAACTTATTTAAGGTTTTGTTCTTCTGTTGTGTATGAAAGAAGAGAAATTCACTTAGGGATGTGCTTATCTGGCAAATTAATGCTCACGTGCTCAGTTTCATTTAATTTGGCCATTCATTGTCCACCTCAAGAGATCCTACCTTTCCTCAAAAGGAAAGAGACATCAAGCAACTTCTTATTTCAGCACATTTACAATACAAACACTACAAAGAGGCTATAAAGTCCTTAGCTAGGTAATCTCAGGGTATGTTTTTAGTCTCAGAATCTCCTCTGATCTTTGACAGCTGGATACCCAGGCCCCCTCTGTTTGCCCTTAAATTCTCTCATTTCAGCCTTTCCTTCCTATTAGTCTTTCTTAGATGTTGATCTTTTCTTGCCTCATCTCTAAAATGATTTCCAAATAAGTTGCTTCCTTACAGAATACACCTACATCCATACCTTCCAAGACCAGTTATAAGCCCTAGAGATGCAAGTCAATTTCAAAAAGTGAGCTCATTTCAACCACGTCAATTTTCAACTCCATTCTAAAACACAAGTTGAAACCCCCTATCAACCCAGTGGGATTTACTAATCACATTAAGTTCTATCTCCATAATTGAAGCTAATGTGATCTAACAGATTGTCTTATTTTTCTACTCCTGAGAATGTCACAGAATTTAGACTGGGGGTGGGAAGTGGTTAATTGAAGCCCAACATCAGTTTTAAGTCTTCAAAGACAAGGATTAGGTTACGACTAAAACTTCCTTCTTTTTATATATTCGTAACATCCCATAGCTCAGTGCATAACATATGCTGATTCACTCCACTTAACATATGTTATATATATGTAACCATGACCATTTTTGGTTACATAAGGTATTGTTTCACTGGAGCATCCATATAAAACATGGTTTTCTTAAATAGTTAAACATGGTACATCATCTTTGTAGTGCCTACAGATTTAACAATCTGATTCATAACAAAATATGGTTTAGGAAAGATTTAAAGAGCACTAGTTGACATCTTTAACACTGTACAAAGCCCTCTCACCATAAAAACACCCAAAGATTTATGGGATATCTACTGCATGCTCGGACCTACAGCAGATACCTCCAGTACACTTCAGTGGCAAAAATATTTCTTTTTTTAAAAAAGTGGGGGTGGGAGGCTGGGGGACAGATAGCATTAGGAGAAATACCTAATGTAGACGACGGGTTGATGGGTGCAGCAAGCCACCATGGCACGCGTATACCTATGCAACAAACCTGCACGTTCTGCACATGTACCCCAAAACTAAAAAAAAAAAAAGGGCTTGGCGCAGTGGCTGATGCCCGTAATCCCAGCACTTTGGGAGGCCAAGGTGGGTCAATCATGAGGTCAGAAGTTCGAGACCAGCCTGGCCAACATGGAGAAACCCCGTCTCTACTGAAAATACAAGCCAGGTGTGGTGGCACACACCTGTATTCCCAGCTACTCAGGAGGCTGAAGCAGGAGAACCACTCAAACCCAGGAGGCGGAGGTTGCAGTGAGCCAAGACCATGCCACTGCACTCCAGCCTGGGCGACACAGCAAGACTCCATCTCCAAAAAGAAAAACAAACAAACAAACAAAAAAAACTTAAAATTTTCTCTGAAAATTACTAACTTCCAGGCAAAAAACACTGTAGTGAGAAGACTTATCCAATCTACTGCCCACCTTGCAGTCTGTATTTCACAAGTAAAATATCAAGGGAGGGGCAGCCTCTGTCAGGAAAGAATATGGCTCTGATCATCATACTGGCCTAGAGGGAAAGCAACGTGCCTGCCAGCAGAAGACTTCAGGGTCTGCCCTAAGAAAGATGACCTGCACTCATTTTGGATGTGGCATGAGTAAAACATCCTTTCCCCAAAGATTTTTAAATTTTTTATTTCTATTTTTATACTTACCACTACACTAACGAGGACCCAAAGTTTTTCGGTTTGTTACTCAGCCAACAGAAACTGGTCTAAGCAAAACAGGCCCCCAAGATCTATTTCTGAGTTCAACATATGCTAGGTTGCTTGACTGACTAGGGTAAAATTAGGTCTTTGATAAGAAGCCAACAATTCTGAAATGAAAGCTATCATCAGCATGTTACTATAGGCATGCATGTAGAGATGAGATATTCAGAAGGGAAGCTAAAAAAAGACCACAGGAAAAATCTCCCACAATTTAGGTAACAAAAGTCTTTAGCAAGTTTTGCATTATCAGCATGTTAGAAAACAGAAACTCAGTGAAAATGAATTGGTTGGAACTGAATTGAATTACTATTTTGAGAACCTGAAATGGTAAATTAATTGAAACCCAAACTCCTTTTTTTATAATAACTAAGATAAAATGGCAGACTTGTTACAATCAGCTCCTGTTTTTAGGGATCTTTGGGCTCAGAAGGCTGTGTCCAGGAATTGTTTACCGCATTTATGCCATCTTCATGGTTTAGAAAGAAGATTGGATTAGCAGGAGCTGGGAAATCCAACACACTTACTTGAAAAATAATCAAAGCTGATATTCTGGTGAGTCAGCAGTATCAGTCTTGCATATGAAAAGCAACACACATTATTACTATTGTGACTTTCTGCTCTTCAGTTTTACAGAGTACTTAATAACACTCACCTGCAGCCTTTTTGTGACAAGAAATAGCCTCTTCGTATTTGCCTGCAGCTAATAAACGGTCTGCTCGTCTGCTCTGTTGATGAGCCTAGAAGACAAACATCCCTAAGTTGCTCCGGATCATAAAATAAAACACGTTTTCTCTTAAAAAGCAACTACCTTTTAAGAAGATAAATAATACTGTTTGTTGCCACATATCAAATCACTATACAGCTCTATCTGTAGCTGGAGAAATGTAATGGGTAGAGCCTAGAACTACAGCATCTGAAAGGAACTGGCAACTTCTTTCACTTCTACCATAAGCCCTCTCAAGGTTAACACCAGGCACTTAACTCCTTAATTGACTCACATTCTTCCACTCTTTGGAGATTAACCAAGAGTTACAATCATAGATTGTTATTCAAAATGTCTAGTTTCTTGATTTTTAACAAGCTCCTTTCAAAACAAGAGCTATTTTGTAGATACTTTCACTAATCTGTATAGTCTAAAAACTACAATCAGGAAATCACTCATCACGTAGTAAAATCCAAGCTTCTCTTCTATCATGTCATTCTTTCAACATTAAAGTTACTATGTTTTTAAAATAAAAAATTTGGACATTGCACAGTTGATGAATTCATGATACCAACATCTAATATTACAAAGATTGTTCTAAAGATATCTCATCAAAAGAACAAAGTCAAAAAAATTAGAAGTTCTAACAGCAAATATTGTAACTGCTCTTGAATTGCAAAGGAAAACTGATAAATAAGCAGTCACTGGCCTCCTTACACTTTAAGAATCTCAAAAGAGCTTTAAGGCCAGGCGCAGTGGCTCACGGCTGTAATCCCAGCACTTTGGGAGGCTGAGGCAGGCGGATCATCTGAGGTCAGGAGTTCAAACCAGCCTGGCCAACATGGTGAAACCCCATCTCTACTAAAAATACAAAAATTAGCTGGGCGTGGTGGCTCATGCCTGTAATCCCAGTACTTTGACCAGCCTGGCCAACATGGTGAAACCCTATCTCTACTAAAAATACAAAAATTAGCTGGGTGCGGTGGCTCACGCCTGTAATCCCAGCACTTTGGGAGGCTGAGGTGGGCGGATCACGAGGTCAGGAGATCAAGACCATCCTGGCTAACAGGGTGAAACCTGGTCTCTACTAAAAATACAAAAATTAAAAATTAGCCAGGCATGGTGGTGAGTGCCTGTAGTCCCAGGTACAGGCGCTGAGGCTGAGCCAGGAAAATGGCGTGAACCCCAGAGGCGGAGCTTGCATTGAGCTGAGTTCGCGCCATTGCACTCCAGCCTGGGCAACAGAGTAAGACTCTGTCTCAAAAAAACAAAACCAAAAACAAAAACAAAAATTAGCCAGGCGTGATGTCGGGCACCTGTAATCCCAGCTACTGAGGAGGCTGAGGCAGAGGTTGCAGTGAGGCAACATCACGCCACTGCTCTCCAGCCTGGGTGAAGAGAATGAAACTCCATCTCAAAAAAAAAAAAAAAAAGAAATGCTTTAATATACATTATTTCAGCTGCTTTAATTATGACTTTGTGAATGCATTTTCCTCTCTTACATAAGAAGGCCCAAAAGACTGGTGGGGGTCATGTAATTTACATAAGATTATACATTTAACTAGCAAGGAGAAAGGCAGAGATCATCAGCTAAAGTTTTCTACCTCATGTAACGGTTTTCCTCAGTAACAAACTCACACATGATTTAGCAAAGCTTCACAGCTTCACAAAAAAGCGAAAAGCATTGTACACCCATGTTCATAACAGCATTATTCACAACAGCCAAAAGATGAAAGCAATCCAGATGTCCATCAATAGATGGAGATGGATAAATGCAGTATATACACACAAAGGAAAGGTACTGTCTTTAAAAGGAAGGTACTTCTGACGCATACTACAACATGGATGAACTGTGAGGACATTAGACTGAATAAAGTAAGCCAGTCATAAAAGGACAAATACTATACAAACCAACTTATTGGGTATCTAAAGTAGTCAAACTCATAAAAATAGGAAAGTTGAATGGTGGAAAAAATCGTCATTGAATGGGGGAGGGGGAAACGGGGAGTAGGTATTCAAACGGCATAGTTTCAGTTTTGCAAGATGAAAAAATTCTGGAGATTTGTTGCACAACCATGCGAATATACTTAAAACACTACTAAACCGTACACTGAAAAATAATTAAGAGGGTAAACTTTACGTGTTTTTTACATCACTTAAAAAAGGTGAAAAGTGGCCGGGTGCTGTGGCTCCTGCCTATAATCCCAGCACTTTAGGAGGCCAAGGCAGGCAGATCACTTGAGCTCAAGAGTTTGAGACCAGCCTGGGCAATATGGTGAAAACCCATCTCTACAAAAAATACAAAAATTAGCCGGGTGTGGCACTCGCATCCCAGCTACTCAGGAGGCTGAGGTAGGATGATCACTTTGAGCCTGGGAAATGGAGGCTGCAATGACCTGTGATCGCACCACTGCACTCCAGCCTGGGCAACAGAGTGAGATCCTGTCTCAAAAAAAAAAAGGTCGGGCACAGTGGCTCATGTCTGTAATCCCAGCACTTGCGGAGGCCAAGGCAGGTGGATCACCTGAGGTCAGGAGTTTGAGACCAGCCTGGCTAACACAGTGAAACTCTGTCTCTACAAAAATTAGCCGGGCATGGTGGTGGGTGCCCATAATCCCAGCTACTCCAGAGGCTGAGGCGGGAGAATCACTTCAACCCGGGCGACAGTGGTTGCGGTGAGCTGAAATCGCACCATTACACTTCAGCCTGGGCAATAGTGAGACTTGGTCTCAAAACAAAAACAAAAACAAAAAAAAACAAATCTGTTCTGTCAGCTGAAAAATGATTTGTCTTGGATGCTTTTAAAAGACATGTCCCTTTGATGCTGCATAAAATACTTCACAGAATCACGTTTGCAACTGAGATTATAAATATTCTGGGCATGTTTACAAATCATACTCAGTATAAAATACAGGTGAAGACAAAAGTAGAAAACAGCACTTCCAGCAAATGCGTTGCTGTTTGCCTCCCTACCCCCCCCCCCGCCCCCGCTTCTATTTTTGTAAGAAACAAGCAACAATCTTAAAGACAAGATTGGTGTCTTTCAATTAGAGGATTTCAGATACTTTTTATTCTTTAAGTAGTAATCACACTTTCCTCTAAGTCTTAACATATGCCTGGGAACAATAGGTCACAAGAAATGACTGGGTAGGGTGGGCGCAGTGGCTCACGCCTGTAATCCTAGCACTTTGGGAGGCTGAGGCAGGCAGATCACTCAAGGCCAGGAGTTCAAGACCAGCGTGGCCAATATGGCGAAACCCAATCTCAACTAAAAGTACAAAAATTAGCCTGGCATGGTGGCATATGCCTGTAATCCCAGCTACTCAGGTGGCTGAGGCACAAGAATTGCTTGAATAACCTGGGAGGCGGAGGTTGCAGTGAGCTGAGATCATGCCACTGCACTCCAGCCTGGGCAACAGAGCAAGACAGTCTCAAAAAAAAAAAAGACTCGGGGCTTAAAATGAATGAATTTTAACCTGGAGACTTGGACTGAGCAAAAAAATACATTCTGAACACATGAGCATTTTCTAGTACCCACAAATTACACAGATCTTTTGGGAACAGAATGTACATGATGAAGAAAGCTAGTATGTACAAGCAGTTATGATTAACCTAATTTCTCTAATGAACATGTTTTGATACTATTAAAGCAAGTGGTATTAAATCAAAAGGCTCTAGGTTTTAACAAAAATACAAATCACCTGGTTAAAATACAGATTCTAAAAGGCCAGGCGCAGTGGCTCACACCTATAATCCCAGCACTTTGAGAGGACGAGGAGGGAGAATCGCTTGAACCAGGGAGGCAGAGGTTGCAGTGAGCCAAGACCATGCCACTGCACTCCAGCCTGGGCAACAAGAGTGAAACTCCATTTCAAAAAAAAAAAGATTCCGATTCAGGAGGTTTGGAGCATGGCTTGAGACTCCACCCAGGAAAAGTCAAAGTTTCTGGCTTATGGATACACTCTAAGAAGCAGGGATGAGATGTTATTTCAGGTTACTTCATTCTAACACCTTTTTTCTATCTGTGTGTCACTGATGACTTCAATCACTTTCTATCTTATACTATGGATATTTATGTAGCTCCATAATTAAACTTCAAACTCTGTGATGACAGAATAAACTGTTAATTGAACACCAAAAAAATAAAAAGTTCTCAAACAGTGAGAGCAGGTCCTCATGGCTCTCCCAACTCCCTTAAAACATCCCCATGTAGAGTCCAATCTCTAATCAGTCTGCCAATTTAGGAGTTAAATCTCATTATAGTTTCAGATTATTGCTGAGCTCAACAAAAACACACCATCTCCTCTGGGTTATTTAGCACCAGAGCAATCAAATTTCATATTTTAAGTATAGTTCCTACTATGTTCTTACTAGACACACAGCAAACACAGACTCGATAGAGCTCAACTGCCAACATTCAAATCTCAGTTTGACCACATATGAGACACAGGAGCCCAAGCTTTCCCAATTATCTGCCTCAGTTTTCTCATCTCTAAAATGAGAGTTATTGTCTGCTTATGTAAATTTGATGGCACCAAAAACAAAAGAGTTTGTGAAAATTAAACTAGATGAAACATCACAGTGCTTAGAATGGTGCCTGGTACTGGTACATACTTGATATATCCCTCGTTAAGTACTACAAGACAATAGAAGTGACAGAAGTACCTGCCATCAAGAAGTTGACAATATAGTTGGGTCTAGACTAAATCGTATTTTTTAAAAAATTTTCATCTTAATTATTTTTGAGACAGGGTCTTGCTCTGTTGCCCAGGCTGGAGCGGAGTGGTGCAATCATAGCTCACTGCAGCCTCAATATCCTGGGCTCCAGCAATCCTGCCACCTCAGCCTCATGAGTAGCTAGGAATACAGTCACATGGCACCACACCCAGCTAAGTTTTATTTTTTGTAGAGGTGGGGTCTTGATATCTTGCCCAGACTGGTTTCAAACTCCTGGGCTCAAGCAAGCAATCTTCCTCCCTCACTCACCCAAAGTGCTGGAATTATAGGCATGAGCCACTATGCCCAGCTAAATTGCATTTTTTATAAACTGAAGATTTTACAGAAAACCTATCTTGGTGGTGGTTATTTTTAAAACAACTTTTACAGTTTACACATATTAAAACTGTTCTCTCTTTAAATACTGTTCTTGGCAGAATCACAGCCATTAAAAGTAATAGGCTGAGGCCGGGAGCAGTGGCTCACATTTGTAATCCCAGCACTTTGGGAGGCTGAGGCAGGCAGATAACGAGGTCAGGAGTCTGAGACCAGCCTGGCCAACATAGTGAAACCCCGTCTCAACAAGAAATACAAAAATTAGCCAGACATGGTGGCGCCCACCTGTAGTCCCAGCTACTCGGGAGGCTGAGGCAGGAGAATCGCTTGAACCTGGGAGGCAGAGGTTGTGGTGAGCCGAGATTGCGCCACTGCCCTCCAGCCTGGGCAACAGAGTGAGGCTCCATCTCAAAAAAAAAAAAAAAAAAAAAAAAAAAAAAGGCTGGGCATTGTGGCTCATGCCTATAATCCCAGCACTCTGGGAGGCCGAGGTGGGAGGGTTGCTTGAGACCATCCTAGCCAACATGGTGAAACCCCATCTCTACAAAAAATAGAAAAATTAGCTGGGTGTGGTGGTGAGCACCTGTAGTCCCAGCTACAGGAGGGACTGGTAGGAGGATCCGGAGCTCAGGAGGTTGAAGTTACAGTGAGCCGTGATTATGCCACTGCACTCTACTCTGTGGGACAGAGGAAGATACTATCTCAAAAAGAAAAGGGTAATAAGTCCAGAAATACGTTTCTCTGGTAATTCAAAATAAGTTATGACATTCACAATAAAACAGTCCCACCTCTCTGTACTTCCTAGGCAATCCATATGGATTCTGTGGGGCTCCCCACATTCTTTTTTTTTTTAATTGTTTGATGGGTTACGTTAGATTGAGGTCTACAGCTGTGGTTGCCCATTATTTCTGACAGATGATTCATTTTGTAAACAGCTGACATAAACTTATGGTATTGATAACTATAGATAGAACTGTAAATATATTTTCTCTTATGATTCCCTTTTTTTTTTTTTTTTTGAGATGGGGTCTCATTCTGTCACCCAGAGGCTGGAGTGTAGTGGTATGATAACGGCTCCCTGCAGCCTCAACCTCCTGGGCTCAAGTGATCCTCCTATCTCAGTCTCTCAAGTAGCTGGAACCACAGGCATGTGCCACCATGCTCAGCTATTTCTTTTTTTCTTTTGGTAGAGACCAGGTTTCACTATGTTGCCCAGGCTGGTCTTGAACTCCTCCTGGGCTCAAGCGATCCACCTGCCTTGGCCTCTCAAAGTGCTAGAATTACAGGTGTGAGCTACCATACTGGGCCCACATTCTTGTATTACCTTGTCGTCTGGATACCTAAAGTATCCCTTCTCCAGATTTTCAAACTTAGGAGCAGCGAATATCAAGAAAGTCTAATTAATGTGACATTCAGAGGCTAGCCAGGTAGAAATATAGGTTTGCAGAAAGCAGGAGTGAAGCAGACAAGCCTGAAAAGGCAAAAGAGAGAGGGAGAGTCTGATTAAGTCTGACAGGCTCCATACGTTCATAAACCAAGCTACATTATTCCCCTGCCCTTCCTGCACCCTTCTTTGCAGTCCAATAAATTATCTCTTTTGGCTTAAGCTAATTTTAAGTGGGTTTTCATCAACTACAACCAACAAAAATCCTAGCTACAACAACTAGGTTACTAAGTGACTACCATCACTGACAAGTACCTTTTACTTCCACATGCTAACTGCCCCAAAAATACATGTTCAATACTACCTTCTTTCCCAAAAGAAAACAGTATTCCTTTCTATAACTTTCGATTTATTTTTTTCTGTGTCCTTGGGGAAAGCTGTTAAGTAAAGATGAAAAGAAAAGGAACACCAGGCCAGGCGTGGTGGCTCATGCCTGTAATCCAGGCACTTTGGTTTGGGAGGCAGAGGCGGGCAGATCACAAGGGCAAGAGTTCAAGACCAGCCTGGCCAACATGGAGAAACCCCGTCTATACTAAAAATACAAAAATTAGCCAGGCATGATGGCACGCGCCGGTGGTCCCAGCTACGCAGAAGGCTGAGGCAGGAGAATCGCCTGAACCCGGGAGGCAGAGGTTGTGGTGAGCTGAGATTGTGCCATTGCACTCCAGCCTGGACAACAGAGCGAGACTCTGTCTCAAAAAAAAAAAAAAAGAAAAAGAAAAAAAGAAAAGGAACACCATATGAACACTGTACTGAAAAGGCAGCAGAGGAAAATCTAATATTCACCTGACCTTATGGTAGAGTCTTCAGTTGAAAGAGAAACCTCACTCACTCGCCCTATCCCAATCAATGTGTGTCTCCTACAAACAATAGCAAACAGTTATCTCAAATCAATAAGCACTGAATTGACTGTCTAATATAATGCAATTATACTTAAGAGCTCAAGTGTTAGAGAATTCCAGAAAAGACTTTTTTTTTCCCCCCGAGACAAGGTCTCACTCAGTAGCTCAGGCTGCAGTGCAGTGCAGTGCAGTGCAGTGGTGTGAGCTCAGCTCACCACAATCTTCACCTCCTGGGTTCAAGCAATTCTCCTGTTTCAGCTTCCCAAGTAGCTGGGATTACAGGCATGTGCCACCACACCTGGCTAATTTTTGTTTTGTTTTGTTTTTTGATATGGAGTTTCACTCTGTCACCCAGGCTGAAGTGCAAGGGCACGATCTTGGCTCACTGCAACCTCTGCCTCCTGGGTTCAAGCAATTCTCCTGTCTCAGCCTCCCAAGTAACTGGGATTACAGGCACCCGCCACCACACCTAGCTAATTTTTATTTTCTGTAGAGACCTGGTTTCACCTTGTCGGCCAGGCTGGTCTTGAACTCCTGACCTTAGGTGATCCACCCACCTCAGCCTCCCAAAGTGCTGGGATTACAGGGGTGAGCCACTGTGCCCAGCCCAATCTTACTTTTATATCCTACCATATCACTTCATCTTTAAATGGGGGGGAATATCTCATATTTAGCTACTAAGAGGAAGATAAAATATATACATAACATGTCCGATGCCAATCCCACCACTTAGCAATAACTGCTGGGCATCTCTTAGTATTCTCTACCTCCTTTTTCCAGAGTGCTTTCATTAGCTTGTAACAAAGAAATAAATTTTCCTGGGAATTTTTCAGGGTACAAAGAAGAGGTTCAAATCTTTTTACCTTGAAGATTTTAAGACCAATATAATTAAAATGGGATAGTTATAAGGACTCCAGGTATGCACAAGGCCATTCCTTGGATCATGATATCTGATTACTTTTCTTACAGAAGCTGGAAAGTAAGAGGCTTCATTAACTACCTCATGTGATGTGAGAACTGACCACTCTGGAGGGAAGCTGTTACTCAACAAACATTCTCAGCACTCTTAAGGGCTAAACACATAGAAAACTATTGTGGCCAAGCAGTCACATGGACCCTGTCCTTTGCAGCGGAGGTAAGCAAAACATGAGCAATAGTCATGTATAAATTAAGATCTGACATCACTTTCCAAATCAGCAGCAAACAAACCAAAGAACTAGAAATTATCTCACATAAGTTTTGACATTTGTTACCAGTAGTTACATTGACAAAATTAAGTGTATGGAAAGAAATATCTAAATATACACTAATTTTATTAAGTTATGATTTTTCCATATTTAAAACTGACAGGCTGGGCACAGTGGCACACGCCTGCAATCCCAACACTTTGGGAGGCTGAGACAGGAAGATTGCTTGAGGCCAGGAGTTCAAGACCAGCTTGGGCAACACAGCAAGACCCCAACTCTACAAAAAGTTTTTGAAAAAATTAGCTGGGCATGGTGGTGAAAACCTGTAGTCCCAGCTACTGTGGAGGGCTCAGGCAGGAGGATCCCTTCAGTGTGAGCAACAGAATAAGACCCTGTCTCTTAAAGAAAAATTGACCAAAAAACCCTGATGAAACAAAACTTACTCAGAGTTCAAAGACTAACTTTTTTTTTTTTTTTTTTTAGTGGAAGTACAATTTTTCTTTTGACAAACTTCAATAACCAGACAATTAGAATCCATTACCTCTGTGATACATATTAAAACGAATATTTCAAACTAGTTTCTTCCAGATCTTAAAAATTCACTGTGAGGAATTTCTAAGGCCCTTACTGCCAAACCTAACATAAAAGAATCAATACTGGAGCAGAGGTAATAAATGCTAACACAGAATCTACAGTTCAGGCCGGGCGCGGTGGCTCAAGCCTGTAATCCCAGCACTTTGGGAGGCCGAGACGGGCGGATCACGAGGTCAGGAGATCAAGACCATCCTGGCTAACACGGTGAAACCCCGTCTCTACTAAAAAATACAAAAAACTAGCCGGGCGAGGTGGCAGGCGCCTGTAGTCCCAGCTACTCAGGAGGCTGAGGCAGGAGAATGGCGTGAACCCGGGAGGCGGAGCTTGCAGTGAGCTGAGATCCGGCCACTGTACTCCAGCCTGGGCGACAGAGCCAGACTCCGTCTCAAAAAAAAAAAAAAAAACAAACAGAATCTACAGTTCAATATAAATGAGAACCACATTGAAATGAACATGATGAGTACAATATGGCAGCATTGGTAGAAAGAAGTCTTGATATCAAAATAACTAGTGATTCATAAGGTATTTAAATCACTGACCTAAGTAATTACCTAATTATCTCAGCTTAGGCTTATTTATCTGTAAAACTGGAAAACGCATCTTACTAAGTTCCGAGGATGTTCTGAGGACACATGATTACAAATCCATGTACTGTGATGAGTCCTTATACAATGAATTTGGACGACACTATGATGTCATTAGACACAGCTTACTGCATTACTAACTCTTAGTATAGAAAAAGAAAAAGCTTGTATAATACTAGCGGAATTTTCAAAGACATTCAAATTATAGCATTGAGAACTATCTCTCATCTTGAGTCAACTAGATACTAAGTTAGGTGTTCTCACATAAAAGAATGTCAGAATTTTCATAGCCAGGCGTGGTGGCACATGCCTGTAATCCCAGCTACTCAGGAGGCTGAGGCAGAGAACTGCTTGAACCCGGGAGGCGGAGGTTGCAGTGAACCCAGATCGCATCACTGCACTCTAGCCTGGGCGAAAGAACGAGACTCTGTCTCAAAAAAAAAAAAGGAATGTCAGAATTTTCAAAAACCCCATCTTATAAAACTGTGAGTGACAATTCTGAGTGCCAGAGGCCTGTAATTAGTACTGATTCAAGTAACTGTCAATGTCTGTCCTATTGTTACCTTCCAATAAACAACTATGCTGGAAATCAAATCTTTCAAGACTCAAATGGTTTAAGAATTCAAGGTGTTGGCTGGCCATGGTGGCTCACACCTGTAATCCCAGCACTTTGGGAGGCCAAGGTGGGCAGATCACGAGGTCAGGAGATGGAGACCATCCTGGCCAACATGGTGAAACCCCGTATCTACTAAAAATACAAAAATTAGCTGGGCGTGGTGGTGCGTGCCTGAAATACCAGTTACTCGGAAGGCTGAGGCAGAAGAATCGCTTAAACCAGGGAATAGGAGGTTGCAGTGACCTGAGATCGCTCCACTGCACTCTAGTCTGGTGACAGAGAGAGACCCCGTCTCAAAAAAAAAAAAAAAAAAGAATTCAAGATGCCAAATTTCTGACACTTGCCCACATAAATTTTATGGCTGGAATATGGAGTTACACTAGCCTGCTTAAAATGACTGTGTGTCGACATCCACTCCGTTTTATAAAGAGAAGAATTTAAATAGTATTGCCACCATTTAACTAATTTTTCCTAAACTGGTAGTGATTCTGCAGTTCCATATGCAATTGTCACCCAGTTCCAGTCTCCTCATAAAACACCACACATTTGTGGGGCAGTTGGCAGGGGTTATGCTGCAGCCAAATAAAGTGAAGCTACCTAGAACTGAACCAATGGTCATTTGGCAAGGACATCTGAACTCTGAAGCACTCTGTAAACAGCTGATTATTTCTAGTAATACTCCTATGAAGTTTCAGTACTAAGTCATCCATTATATTTCATTGCAAACTATTTGTCGCCTTAAAAACAAGAAAAGGGCAAGACAGTTCCCTGGTTAAGTCAGAGTCTTGCTCTGTCGCCCAGGTTGGAGTGCACAATCTCGGCTCACTGCAACCTCCACCTCCCGGACTCAAGCGATCCTGCCACCTCAGCCTCCCCAGTAGCTGGGACCACAGGCTGGCGCCACCACGCCCGGCTATTTTTGTATTTTTTGTAGAGACCGGGTTTCGCCATGTTGCCTAGGCTGGTCTCGAACTCCTGAGCTCGAGTGATTCACCCGCCTCTGCCTCTCAAAGTACTAGGATTACAGGCATGAGCCACGGCACATGGCCAGTTCCCTGGTTTAAAAAAACTCACAAATGTAGTCCAATTAGTCTTAAGTGTAAATAACTCTTACCTACCACCTGGGGCAAGACCCAACTTAAAACTGGGAGGGGCGTCTCTCAACAGTTAAACCTAGTACCAGCGATTTCGTCTGAGAATCTTAGGCTTTTAAAGCTCAAGTCCAAACCTTTATTCTACAAACAGATTTTAAAGTAAGGGCTTATGGTCTGGTTATAATCGCTAATTCTTGCACTGTACTATGTACTTAGTACAGTTATAAGTGCTTTACACCTATTTACTCCTTTAATCCTCCCAACGAACCTGAAGCAGAGTGAAGTCAAGTAGTTTGCCCAAGATAACACAGCTATCAAGTGACAAGGTTAGAATTCAAATCCAAGCAGCAAAGCTTCAGAACCTACAGTCTTAAACCACCAGACTCTACTGCTCTACTAGGGCTCAGAGTTCTAATGTGAGAAACGAATCCTCTATAGTGCTTTTTTTCAATCCCACCATCGCAAAGAATTGCAAACCTGTGACTTAGTAGTTCTTCCTGCGTGCATCCTTAAGTAATCTGACTTTTGCATCCAAAATGGGTAACCTCTCCGGAAAACTAAAAGATGCAATGGCCAGTCTGAAAAGAACTCATGTTTCCCGTTAGTGGGATTCTGTTTTGTTTTTTTTTATTGCAACACCTGAAACGCCTTAAAACACAAGTAAACAGGCTATCAGCCATTTTCCTGAGAACAGCAAACACCTATTACACTTTCATGATGCCTAAATTGATGAATCTGAGCTAAAAACAGGAACGGCTGTCTTTTTCCCAGCTGTCTCTAATATATTTGGAAGAAGGTAGACTCAGTTTATGCATGTGAAAGTATGTGAGAAATGAGGGGGTAGTGGGGGGTGAGGAGGCTATTCATTCCTCCATCTCTCCAAAGCGTGGCGACTTAGACTCAGATCCTCCTGCTAGAACTCAAAACCAGTATCACACACCATTTCTGCCTTGGACGGCTTCAGTGCCTCTCCAGGCTGTAGGGAGGTGGCTACGTGGCGCTAAGAGGACTTCCCCCAGCCAGAGAGGAGGTGGCAGCCCCAGCTGGTGGCATCCCCTCGCCCGGGGCCCCGCGGCAGGGGGCGCCAGGAGCTTCCCGGGGATCCCCCAAGAGGGCAAAGTCTGAAGTGACTGGCCTGGAGCCGCAGCTGGGGCCAGGGCCTGCCTAGCAACCCCTCACAGCCTCTGCGACCACCCCTGCCAAACCAACCTCCCAGCCTCAAGGGCTAGCCGACTCGCCCGGGCCGGCGCCGGGCTCCTGAGGCAAAGGCACCCAAGACGGACGCTATATTCTGTGGGACACTCACCAGGTTGAGGGGTCCTTCCATTACTTCCATAGACCCCGGGGTAAGCGGCGGCCTTAGGAAGGGGAGTGGTGGCGCCGGGGAACATGGAGGGGACTGCAGGGGAGCGCGACGCAGCCGCAGAGACTGCGGCCCCTCTCTGAGCCCCAACAGCCAGCGGTAGGCGCTGAGTGAGCAACAACCTCACCACTTCCTCCTCCGGCGCCGCGCCGCGAGCCCGCCCCCTGCGCCACCGCCGCGGCCACGCACGGCGCCATGACGTCACACGCGCAAAAGGCTGGTTCAAGGTGGGAGTGAGGACAGGCAGTGGGTGGGGCCCAGGGAAGGCGGGGCACCACCTGGCGTACGCCTGCGAGCAGTCAATGTTTCCTCTCACAAGAAGCATTAATTAGTTCATGTTCTTAAAGTCTACTCTGACGTCACGTAAGAATTGAAATGGCTGTCTTCTGCAATTGGCTTCTTACTTTTCTTTTTAGACTGACTTTTCCTTAAATCTGTTCATCCTTACACCCTTACTTGTACTCCCATCCACACCTTTATCCTTGTACAGGATTCACTTTTTCAAAAGGCTGATTTGAGCAATTCTAGACCATGCACTGGACTAACCCCCCTAGAGGTCAGCAAGCTTGAATGATTTAGGGTTCTGCCCTCAAGTTGCTCACAAACTGATAGGGAAAATGATTTTGGTCTAGCCAAATACAACACTTGATGCATTTAACAAGTATGTGCCAAACCAAAGCTAAGTCTTTCTGTCATGGAATTCACTGACAAATAGTTGTGATTTATGCTGGAAAGGGAACACATAGGGAGCTGTTTTACAGTAACCAAGGTGGAGTTGGGTGGTAAAGGAAAGCCTCTGGGGAGGGCGTGTGACTTTGTTTTGAGAAGGGGTCTTGCTGATGCAATCTCCACTCACTGTGACCTCCCTCTGCCCGCCCCCTGCCCCAGGCGATCCTCCCACCTCAGCCTCTTAAGTAGCTAGGAACTACAAGTTCCCAGGCCAGGTTAATTTTTGTATTTTTTGTAGAGATGGGGTTTTGCCATGTTCCCTATGCTGGTCTTGAACTCCTGAGCTTAAGTGAACTCGAATGATCCGCCCTCCTGGACCTCACAAACTGATGGGATTATAGGCATGAGCTACTGCACCTGGCTAAGGGTGTAATCTTTAAGATGAAACCTTAAAATGCCAGTTAAACAAAGACACTTCTCTACAAAGGAAATGTCTTATGCCTCAACTTTAAAGGCGGGGAGGTGGGGTTGGGGAAGCTACAGCATTGTTAGGATGTAAGAGAGAGGCAAAAGAACATACCAGAAAGATAGGAAACTTCCAAAATATAGGTGGCCTTGTAGTGCACAATGAAACATTTGAATTTTACTCAAAGTGCATTGGGAAATAGGTAAAGGATATTAAGCTAGAGAATAATCTGCTTTAATTTACAGTTTTGAAAAAATTAATTTCCCTGTAATGTGAAGAATAGATTGTGGAAGGGCTAAGGGAAAAGAACCAAGACAAGCTAGTTGATTGACTAATTATGGGAGCTTAGACTGGAATGGAGGTAGGGAATATTCGGTCATGCATCCACTCTTTACATAGTTACTGTGTTTCTACCATGTATCAGAAACTTTGGAAGAGAAGTAGATATATTCAAGATATATTTTTGGGCATCAAGTTGAGCAGAATTGGTGAGGGACTGGAAATAAAGCATATAGAAAATGGAAGAATCAAATCTTGTATTTAAACAACCAAGTGGCCTGGTACACTGGCTCACACATGTAATCCCAGCACTTTGGGAGGTCGAGGAGAGCAGATCACTTGAGGCCAGGACTTCAAGACCACCCTGGCCAACATGGTGAAACTTCATCTCTACTAAAAGCACTAAAACTTAGCTGAGTGTGGTAATCCCAGCTACTGGGGAGGCTGAGGCAGGAGAATTGCTTGAACCCGGGAGGCAGAGGTTGCAGTGAGCTGAGATCAATCACACCACTGCATTCCAGCCTGGGCGACACAGAGAGACTCTGTCTTCAAAAATAAAAAAATTAAATTAA
Source organism: Rhinopithecus roxellana (assembly GCF_007565055.1). Classification (NCBI taxonomy): domain Eukaryota; kingdom Metazoa; phylum Chordata; class Mammalia; order Primates; family Cercopithecidae; genus Rhinopithecus; species Rhinopithecus roxellana. The sequence continues at coordinate 101,717,089 of NC_044559.1, read as the reverse complement.
AAAAGTAAACAACCAAGTGGACAAGATAGTGAGAGATAGGACTAGCTGGATTTCCTAGGCCAACTAAGAATTCCTAAGCCTAGCTGGGGAAGGTGACTGTACCCACCTTTAAACACAGGGCTTGTAACTCAGCTCACACCTGACCAATCAGGTAGTAAAGACGGCTCACTAAAATACAAATTAGGCTAAAGCAGGAGATAAAGAAATAGTCAAATCATATATTGCCTGAGAGCACAGGGGGAGGGACAATGATCGGGGATATAAACCCAGGCATTTGAGCAGGGAGTGGCAACCCCTTTGGGTCCCCTTCCATCGTATGAGAGCTTTGTTTTCACTCTGTTAAATCTTGCAACTGCACACTCTTCTGGTCCATGTTTGTTACAGCTTGAGCTGAGCTTTCGCTCGCTGTCCATCACTGCTGTTTGCTGCCATGGCAAACCTGCCGCTGACTTCCACCCCTCCAGATCCAGCAGGGTGTTCACTGTGCTGCTGATCCAGTGAGGTGCCCACTGCCACTCCTGATTGGGCTAGAGGCTCACCATTGTTCCTGCACGGCTAAGGGCCCAGGATTCGTCCTAACCAAGAGGGAGTCTGATCAGTTGGTTGGGGGGCCTCAGGATTTTATTTTTCTCACCTCTTTTTTCATCACACCTCAGGCCTGTTAACTGTGTCTGAGAGGTAGGTGGTGATGTCAATGCTTACAGTGGGATATGGCCAAACTGCAGGTCTAGGATAACATTTGGCTTATGCTACTGCTCAGAGTCTGGTTTTTAGGTCTCCACTGAAAGAATCAGAAGATGTAGTGGGTGAATTCTGGACATACAGGTCTCCCACAAACTGTCATTCACTCTTCCCGAGTCTCCTTGGTGGTAGTAGGTTAGTACTAACCCTATCTCCACCAGACCTGAGACCCAGCTCAAAATGGCACTGCCTCCATGGTCTTCTGTGGCCCAACATCTAAAAGAAACCTCTGCTCCCTTGGCACTACCTTTACTTCCCTTCAACATTACTTTTTGCCTTATTTATAATTTCATACCTCAAATGGGTACTCAGCATTACCGACAAAATAAATGGTTTCTCTCTTAGGTTGACTTTCCCACTCTGAGGCTTTCTTTTGTTAAGTTTAGTGTAAAGCTGCCTCTTACATACTTTAAGTTTGGCCTAAGTTTCTCCGTAGTGAACTGTAACCTCACTGGATGTGTAAACAAACTGTAACCCACTCTTGTAACAAGGAGCTGAGTCTCAGCCAATCACCGCAGCCATACTTCAACCATTCACAGGTAGCCAACCGTTCGAACTGTGTTCAAGTAAGGTAAACACCCAAAATTTAACCAATCCACCTGTTTCTGTACCTCCTTCCTATTTTCTGTACATCACTTTCCTTTTTCTGTCCATAAATTTTCTCCCACCACACAGCAGTAGTACAGTCTCTCTGAATTTATTCTGGATCAGGGGGTCTGCCTGATTCAAGAATCATTCTTTGCTCAATTAAATTGTTTTAATTTGTCTTAAGTTTTCCTTTTAACGTTTTTAGATAAACTCTATCCCCTCTGTTCTCAGTTAATAATTTTACTTCATGCTTCATTTTTTTTCTTTTTTTCTTTCTTCTTCTTTTTGTTTTAATTATACTTTAAGTTCTAGGGTACATGTGCACAACTTGCAGGTTTGATACATAGGTATACATGTGCCATGTCGGTTTGTTGCACCCACTTCATTTTTTTAAAATCAATAATTGGGCTGGGTGCGGTGGCTCATTCCTGTAATGCCAGCACTTTGGGAGGCTGAGGCGGGTGGATCACCTGAGGTCAAGAGTGCAAGACCAGCCTGGCCAATATGGGAAACCCTGTCTCTACTAAAAATACAAAAAAGTGTCTGGGCAAGGTGGCTCATGCCTGTAATCCTAGCACTTTGGGATGAAACCCCGTCTCTGCTAAAAATACAAAAAAAAATTAGCCATGCATGGTGGCACACACCTGTAATCCCAACTACTGGGGAGGCTGAAGCAGAAGAATCACTCCTGGGAGGCAGAGGTTGCAATGAGCTGAGATTGGGCCACTGTACTCCAGCCTGGGCAACAAAAGCAAAAGTCCGTCTAAAAAAAAAAAAAAAAAAAGCAGTAATTGGCTTCAAATCCCCACATTTTCTCCATAAGTAAACTACACAAGTACTTTTATATGTTCATCTTTTCTTTTTCCTACTTGTTAAAATGGAGCAAGCATCTTTCCTTCCCATGGCCAGTTTCTGTACTTGGGCTCTGAATTCCATTCCTCCTTCATATTCTCAAGGAACTTCATTGATACAGTCATCCTATCTACATCACCTATTATCTTCCTATTGCATATTTTTATGTATCTCACTTTGATTCCTTCCACCATTGTCCCATTTTTATCCTCTATGGAATGTCTTGGATTTCCTTACTTCACTGGCTCTGCCTTCCTCTTCTCCCATATGTCTAATTGCTGGCTCCTCAGCAGCAGTTCTAGGTCTGCTGCTCTTTTCTGCAGCAGAGAATGAAATGTGGCCAGGCGCTGTGGCTCACGCCTGTAGTCCCAGCACTTTGGGAGGCCAAGGCGGGCAGATCATCTGATGTCAGGAGTTTGAGACCAGCCTGGCCAACATAGTGAAACCCCGTCTCTACTAAATACACACACACACACAAAAAATTAGGTGTGGTGGCACGTGCCTGTAGTCCCAACTACTCAGGCAGGCTGAGGCAGGAGAACTGCTTGAACCCGGGAGGCAGAAGTTGCAGTGAGTCAAGATCCTACCATTGCACTCCAGCCTGGGCAACAGAGGGAGACTCTGTCTCAAAAATAAAAAAAAAAAAGAAAGAAAAGAAAATTAAATGTTCTCCCTATTAAAATTAACGTCTTTACCTCAACCAAGCTTGTCCAACCCACAGCCCACAGGCCACATGTGGCCCAGGGCAGCTTTGAATGTGGCCCAATACAAATTTGTAAACTTTCTTAAAACATTATGAGGTATGTATAATTTTTTTGTTTTTTGCTCATCAGCTATCATTAGTGCATTTTATATGTGTCCCAAGACCTTTCCATGTGGCCCAGGAAAGTCAAAAGATTGGACATCCCTGACTCAGACCTTTCCTGAGTTTCAGTCTTGTATATCTACCTGCCTACCTCACATATCCACTTGGATGTGTGAAAATAATTAATAGGGAGGCTATTAGGTTGAGGTGGCTCTAGAGTCTTGGGTCTTGGACTCCTACTTAAGCAAACTAAAACCCAATTCAATGTAAACAGTAAGACAAAATTACTGGGCACTGTGGCTCACTCCTGTAATCCCAGCACTTTGGGAGGCTGAGGAAGGTGGATCACCTAAGGTCAGGAGTTTAAGACCACATTGGCCAACATGGTGAAACCCCGTCTCTACTAAAAATACAAAAATTAGCTGGGCGTGGTGGTGGGTGCCTGTAATCCCAGCTACTGGGGAAGCTGAGGCAGGAGATTGCTTAAACCCAGGAGGCAGAAGTTGCAGTGGGCCGATATCACACCGTTGCACTCCAGCCTGGGCAACAAGAGCAAAATTCCGTCAAAAAAAAAAAAAAAAAATCGAGCAAGACAAAACTTTACCAGTTAGAAACCACAAACCGGCCAAGCACGATGGCTCACGCCTGTAATCCCAGCATTTTGGGAGGCTGAGGTGGCTGGATCACAAGGTCGGGAATTCGAGACCAGCCTCACCAACATGGTGAAACCCCATCTCTACTAAAAATACAAAAATTATCTGGGTGGAGTGAGAATATGTCTCAAAAACAAAAAACAAAAAACAAAAAACAAAACAAAAACCACCAACCAATCTCTCACTAGGGACTCTCCACTATACCATACCCAAATAGGGCAAATGCTTAGCTATAGCCAATCAAGTAATTACTTCCACATTCAGCCAATAAAAGTTCACTGCTTCTGCCGCTGCGGGGAGCTCTCTGAAATTTTGAGTGCTGCCTGATTCACGAGTAATTCTTTGCTCCAATAAACTCTTCTACATTTAATTCGTCTAAAGTTTCCCTATTAACAGATGTTGCCTGGGCACAGTGGCTCACACCTGTAATCCCAGTAAGAGGTGAAGCTGGCTGGGCTTCTGGGTTGGGTGGGGACTTGGAGAACTTTTCTGTCTAGTGAAAGGATTGTAAATGCACCAGTCTGTGCTCTGTGTCTAGCTAAAGATTTGTAAAGGCACTAATCAGCACTCTGTGTCTAGCTAATCATGTAGGGGACTTGGAGAACTTTTCCCTCTAGCTAAAGGATTGTAAATGCACCAATCAGCGCTCTGTGTCTAGCTAAAGGTTTGTAAAGTGCAATCAGCACTCTGTAAAAATGAACCAATCAGTACTCTGTAAAACGGACCAATCAGCACTCTGTAAAACGGACCAATCAGCACTCTGTAAAACGGGCCAATCAGCTCTCTGTAAAATGAACCAGTCAGCAGGATGTGGCTGGGGTCAAATAAGGGAATAAAAGCAGGCCACCCAAGCTAGCAGCAGCAATCCGCTGGGGTACCCTTCCGTTCTGCGGAAGCCTTGGTCTTTCGCTCTTTGCGATACATCTTGCTACTGCTCATTCTTTGGGTCCACACTATCTTTATGAGTTGTAACACTCACCGCGAAGGTCTGCAGCTTCACTCCTGAAGTCAGTGAGACCACGAACCCACCAGGAGGAACAAACAACTCTGGATGTGCGACCTTTAAGAGCTATAATACTCACTGCGAAGGTCTGTGGCTTCACTCCTAAAGTCAGCAAGACCACGAACATCTGAAGAAACAAACTCCGGACACACTATCTTTAAGAACTGTAACAGGCACTGCGAGGGTCCATGGCTTCATCCTTGAAGTCAGCGAGACCAAGAATCCACCGGAAGGAACCAATTCCGGACACACCAGCACTTTGGGAGGCCAAGGAGGGTGGATCACTTGAGGCCAGGAGTTTGAAACCAGTCTGGCCAACATGGTGAAACCCTGTCTCTACTAAATACAAAAATTAGCTGGGCAATGTGGCTTGGGAAGCTGAGGCAGGAGAATCCTTTGAACCTGGGAGGTGGAGATTGCAGTGAGCTGAGATTGCACCACTGCACTGCAACCTGGGTGACAGAGCAAGACTCGTCTCAAAAACAAACAAACAAAAATAGATGTTAAATCTTTCATTTGTGTGTGCCAGATATTTTGTATTACTCTTTCCAGATCCAGTCTCTACCTCTTACTACCCTGCTCCCTGTCTTTGGAGGCTGATTTTTATGAATTACATTAATGGGTTCCCTTGACTTCTGGCTTCTGGTTGGATTTGGCCAATGGAAGTCAGAGGAAGAGGAAATAAGGTGATTTCCTTGGATCCTCCCTGCAAGGTCACCTCAGTCTAGAGTGTCCTCGATTAAAGGTCAGTGCTTCTTCAAACTATACTCTATATTTTTCTCATTTCGGATTTCCCTCTTACTCATTTCTTTTTTCTTTCTTTTTTTTTTTGAAACAGTGTCTTGCTCTGTCTCACAGGATGGAGTGCGGTGGTGCATCCTTGGCTCACTGCAACCTCCGCCTCCTAGGTTCAAGTTAGTGTCATGCCTCAACCTCCAGGGTAGCTGGGACTATAGGCATGCGCCACCATGCCTGGCTAATTTTTGTATTTTGGGTAGAGATGAGGTTTCGCCATGTTGGCCAGGCTGGTCTTGAACTCCTGGCCTCAAGTGATCTGCCCGCCTCTGCCTCCACCCTCCAAAGTGCTGGGATTACAGGCGTGAGACACTGTGCCTGGCCCCTCCTATTTCTTTCTTTATCGCCTAGGAGTTACTACTTTTTCTCATGTAAATACCTAAACTCTGGCCATACCTTTGTAAAATAGTCCCTTTATTAAACCCTTCTGGAATTATTTTGAATATGTCATTGATTTGCTTTAGATACTATGCCTCTGGTAGTCTGAATAATGGTCCCAAAGATATCCACGTCCTAATCTGTGGAAGCTGAGAATGTTACCTTATGGCAAAGGGACTTTGTAGATATGATTAAGTTAACCTTGAGATAGGAAGACTATCCTTAATTATTTCGTGGGCCCAATGTATTCACAGGGTCCTTACTAGAGGGACGCGGAAGGATTTTAAGAGGAAATGACATGACAAAAGCAGAAAGAGCTTTGAAGCTGCTGTGCTGCTGGCTTTGAAGATGGAATAAGGGGTTGTGAGTCAAAGGAATACAAAGAATGTAGCTCCAGAGGCTGGAAAAGAAGGGGGCAAGGCCTTGCTGTATACCTTTGTTTTGGTGCTATGAAATTATTTTGGACTTCTAGCCTCCAGAACTGCTAGCCTCCAAATTTCTATTGTTTTAATCCACTAAATGTATAGTAACTTCTTACAGCAGCCATAGGAAATTAATACAGTGCCCAAGATACAACTTTTGATTTCCTATACAAATTAGCTCCTTCCTATTGTTACCAGTGGGTCTTTGTTCTTAGAGCTCCCAAAATGGTGGTCGGCCACTTCCAAGATGGCAGTAAGCCTTTTGTTCTCTGACCTGGGGTTCTTGGCCTCATGGATTCCAAGGAATGGAGGTAATACAGGTGTGTGGTCTTAAGCCGCTAAGCTTGTTATGTGGTATAGAAAACTATTGCAGACTCCTCAAGAGAATAGAATTCAGAGCCAGAGTTTTCTTGAAAAACAATAATCATGGCCATACACGGTGGCTCATGTCTGTAATCCCAGCACTTTGGGAGGCTGAGATGGGTGGATCACGTGAGGTGGGGAGTTCAAGACCAACCTGACCAACATGATGAAACCCCCCAGCTCTACTAAAAATACAAAATTAGCAAGGTGTGGTAGCGCATGCATATAATCCCAGCTACTCGGGAGGCTAAGGCAGGAGAATCACTTGAACCTGGGAGGCGGAGGTTGCGGTGAGCCAAGTCCACGCCATTGGCCTCCAGCCTGGGCAGCAAGAGCAAAACTCCATGTCAAAGAAAAAAAAAAAAGGAAAACAATAGTGAGTAGTGAATTCATGTCATTGCACTACTCAATCCACAGAGGCTGCTGCACAGTGGGTTTAATACCTCTAAGGGCAACTTCAGCAACTACTCAACAAGGAAGGAAAGTACGATATATTCAGGTACATGCCAAACACACTGACGTGTGAGAACCACTTCATCAGGATCAGCAAAAGGGGAGAAAGGATGGAATTTTACAACCATGTCCAAATCCCACCAGTGCCATCCTCTGCCATTTGATGTCATGCTGTTGGTCAATCAGTCACAGGCTGTGAAGAGCATGCTGGACTTGGCCAGGCTATTAAGGGAAGATATTATAAACCTGCGGTCTTAGTCTATTTTGTGCTGCTGTAACAGAATACCTGAGACTAGGTAATTTATAAAGAACAGGGATTTATTTCTTACAGTCTTAGAGGGTGGGTAGTCAAAGGTTGAGGGGCTCACATCTGGCGAGGGCCTTCTTACTGAAACTATGCCTATAAACTTTACGAATTAACCAGGGAAGAAGGAAAGGGGAAAAACAAAAATACCCCAAGCTTGCAGCACATTCAGCATGAATTATTAGGTCAGCTTGCTCTCCCTAACCTGCTGCCTCATAGTTATTTGCTGCCTATTGTCTCAGAATCACCTAGACCCTGTTACAAGATTATAGGTCCCCTTAAATGCTCTATAGCAGCAGATCCCAACTTTTTTGACATCAGAGACTGGTTTAGTGGAAGACAATTTTTCCACAGACCAGGGTTGGGGGGTGATTTTGGAATGAAACTGCCCCACCTCAGATCATCAGGCATTAGATTCTCATAAGATAAGGAGCCAGTAACCTAGACCCCTCAGCAACCTAGATCATGTGCAGTTCACAACAGGGTTCATGCTCCTATGAGAATCTAATGCTGCCACTGATCTGGTGGAGGTGGAGCCCAGGTGGTAATGCTTGCTTGCCCACTGTTCACCTCCTGCTGTGCGGCCTGGTTCCTAACAGGCCATGGACCATTACCAGTTTGTGGCCTGGGGGTTGGGGACCCCTGCTCTATAGATAACAACTTGAACATTATAAAACATTAAGTTTTCCTCTTTGAGATATTCTGTCAAGTCCTGCATACCAGTGAAACTACTGACACCAGCTGGTCTGAAGGACCCGACAAGAAGCTGACTCACCAAATAAAGCAGTTGCTATGTCCTGATTATTTCATTCCTTTTACCACAACTAATGACTTCCATTTTCCAGCCCCCTCATCCCCCATGATTCCCTTAAAAACCCCAGCCCAGAAGTCCTTGGGGAGATGGATTTAAGGGCCTCCTCCCGTCTGTTTGTCCTGTGCACTGTGATCATTAAACTCTTTCTCTGCTGCAAACTCTGCTGTCTCAGTCTGTTACTGCACATTCGGCATGCAAACCTGTTGGTCCTGAAACATTGCTACAGCATCCCATGGGGGAAGGTAGAAGGGCAAGAGAGCATGCATGCAAGAAAGCAAGAGATCAAACTTGCGGCCTCAAGCCCTTTTATAACTGGCCTAAGTCCATTCATAGGGGTGGAGCCCTTATGACCTAATCGCCTCTCAAAGGTGCCACCTATTAACACTGTTGTGTTGGGAATTAAGTTTCCAATATTTGCTTTTTGGGGGACACATTCAATCCATAGCACCTACAAAGATTTTAAAACTATCCAGGTTTTGGCCAGGAACAGTGGTTCACGCCTGTAATCCCAGGACTTTGGGAGGCTGAAGCAGGTGGATCACAAGGTCAGGAGTTTGAGAGCAGCCTGGCCAACACGGTGAAATCCTGTCTCTACTAAGAATAAAAAATATTAGCTGGGTGTGGTGGCACACGCCTATAATCCCGGCTACTCGGGAGGCTGAGGCAGGAGAACTGCTTGAACTTGGGGGGCAGAGGTTGCAGTGAGCCGAGATCATGCCACTGAACTTCTGCCTGGTGACAGAGCAAGACTCTGCCTTGGAAAAAACAAACAAACAAACAAATAAAACCTCTCCAGGTTTCTTCCCTTGATATTTGGGAAACAGTAGCTATGCCTGAACTTGCCACAGTGTGTTCTTTGTTTTGCATTTTTGTATCCCTTCAGATACATGGAAGACTTATTTAGTTATCAGAAAAAGCCATTCATTTTCTGAGACCACCAGTGGAGGGTTGCACTAATCCCTAGCCAATCCCAACTAGAGACACAATGGAAATGCCTATTATTAAACGAGAGACAAGAAGAGCCAAGCAGTAAGACTTCTGAAACTCAGAAAAATGGGACCTGGGTGCTTTGAGAGAGCATCTTAAAGCTGGTCCTGCAAAGCCTTTGGTGCTCTCCAAGCCTCCCCAGGAAAATGTATTTCATATCAAAGAGCCCAAGCCTAAATGGGCCAATATTGAGGTATTTGCCACATTGGACAGGTTCTTGATTCTTCTCCAGAATGTGCCACAAGGCTAAATTTCTTTTCTTTTTTTTTTTTTTTTTTGAGGCGGAGTCTCGCTCTGTCGCCCAGGACTGGAGTGCAGTGGCCGGATCTCAGCTCACTGCAAGCTCCGCCTCCCGGGTTTACGCCATTCTCCTGCCTCAGCCTCCTGAGTAGCTGGGACTACAGGCGCCCGCCACCTCGCCCGGCTAGTTTTTGTATTTTTAGTAGAGACGGGGTTTCACCGTGTTAGCCAGGATGGTCTCGATCTCCTGACCTCGTGATCCGCCCGTCTCGGCCTCCCAAAGTGCTGGGATTACAGGCTTGAGCCACCGCGCCCGGCCCACAAGGCTAAATTTCATACATTCCTTGGATATAAGCTGCTCTAATCTCAGAGTCAATATTGTAATTATTGTGATTATCTTTTAACCGTCATGATAATCCAGTCTCTCCTTGAACTGTTCAAATCAAGGCAGACCAATCTGTGGTAGGATATATTTTAAAATTCTAACATTTGTATATTTGATGTTGAATTTTTTTACTATTAGAAAGTCTTTCATTTGTGTGAATTGTAATCTGTCTTCCCAGGACTGCTATGCTCTGAGTTTTTGTTTTTTTTTTTTTTTTAATAAATCACTATAACATATGTGTGTGCAACCAGGCACAATCTGTTCCCTGTATCAAAATGCAAAATGTGTATATCCTTGACTCAGCAATCACCATTGTAGAAACCTTCTCTACAGAAATACTAGCACAGATGTAGAAAATAAAGGTATGTGAAGTGCCTTAATAGTGCCCTCCCTAGTTTTGGAATAGTTCAAACAAAACTAGCCAGACCATTTGACAGGCCTGCTAGAGAGAGGGATTCCTGCATCAAATGGAAGCTTAGATTGATGACCTCAAAAGTTTGTCGGGTTATAAGCCCTTAGTTTGCTCATTTATGGGAAGAGAGTGGAGCAGACCGTCCTGGTCCCACTTTCTGCTTTCTGAGCTTCTCTGCTGAGCAGGAAATAAAGATGAACCTCCATTATGCAGTAGGAGAGGGAGTCCAATGCACCTGCCACACATATGATGTTTGCAGACTGCCTAGTGAAGCCTCCCAAGAACACTGTAGTCACAAAACCTACAAGGCCTGGCACAGGACAGTAACAGGGACAACAGCAGGGTTGGGAGTAGCAGGGGGAGCAGCAGGCCCCAGGGCAGTGCTGGGTGCTTGGCTGCAACCAAGTCCACATGCCCAGAACAGATAGCACAGCAATGTCAGGAGCAGCCAGCAAGGGCCCAGGAGGAAAAGGAGCCAGGATGGTCACAGCAGGACCACCAGCACATCCTCAGTGGGTGTTAAATTAGCTGTGCAGGTGCTTCATGCATATGCTTGGAGAGTATGTCTAGCATGTGGGCAGGGGCTGCCAAGGGATCCCCAGAAGGCAGAATGAATGTGGTGACTACAGTCGTAGAGACCACTAGCAGGAGTGTTGTGAAAACAGCAAAAGGGCCAGTAGGAAGATCTCTCCTTTCAATCTTATAGAGTAAAGGCTGCATCTGTAGGTCTGGATCTGAAAATAATAATAATAACAACAGAATAAAGGGTGCATAAATGAATGGGATGATAGAGAGTTTCCCAGGTCAGTGCTGATGTTCAGATGGAAAGATAGGAAACAAGGGGAAGGTACAGAACATAGAACTCTAAATTGGAGAATCCTCCATTACAGGAGATGTGTGAAGGTAGCAGCAGGACAAATGAAGATAAACAAATCTGAAAATTATCTTCCTGCCAGTTGTTAGCCATGAGACCATTAGAAATTATAAAAAGGGCTAAGCACGGTGACTCACACTTGCAATTCCAGCATTTTGGGAGGCCAACATGAGAGGACTGCTTGAACCCAGGAGTTCGAGGCTGCAGTGAGCTATAATTGGGCCACTACACTCCAGCCTGGGTGACAGAGCCAGACACTGTCTCTAAAAAGTAAATAAATAAATTACAAAAAGAACAAGAGCAGGAGCAGCCCAGGAGGCACCAGCCACAGCTTCTCTACTGACAAGAGCTTCAGGCACCATCCCACCATAAAAGATTCTAGGACATTTCACCATTGGAATTGGGAAGCTGCTCTACAAACTAGTTCAGATTCTGTAAGTAAGATATCCAGCAGGATAGGCTCTTTCTTAAGCTACTGCAAAGCCAGTGCTACTACAAGAAAGAACAGTGGCCCCACTACACGGTAGAGAGAGGGACATGATGTCTAAGACTAGAGAGGGCAGCAACCTGGGGGCTCTCTGGAGACAGCAGAGGGTAGCCAGGGGCTAGAGATCATTGTATCGGAATATGAGACCAATGAGGTAGATGATAATCTTTGAAGCTGAGCCTGTTAAAGAAAAACTAGAGCAGGATGCTACCATTGGGATCTGGACTTGGGGAAGTATCTTTTCTTTTTTTAAAAAAAAACAGGATCTCACTCTGTCACCCAGGCTGGAATACTATGGCACAACATTGGCTCACTGATGATGTGACCACCTGGGCTCAAGTGATCCTCCCATCTCAGCCTCTGAGTAGTTGGGACTACAGGCTTGTGCTATCACTCCTGGCTAATTTTTGTGTCTTTTTTGGTAAAGATGGGTTTTCGCCATGCTGCCTAGGCTGGTCTTGAACTCCTGAGCTCAAGCAATCTGCCCATCTTGGCCTCCCAATGTGCTGGGATTACAGGTATGAGCCACCGTGCCTGGCCTGTTTCTCTTTTTATATATGCACAAGAGTGATATAAGATAAAAATATGCCTAAGTCTGAAGAACCAACCCCTTTCATTATGTATAAAATAAAAATTCTAAGTGGCAAAAACAAGGGCTTAACTTCAGAGAAAAAAAAACGGTTTGCCAGCAGAGCCAGCATGTAAGCAATGGCCATCTTTCCTGTACAGAAGGAAGGACCCACCTTCCTTCTGTGTCATTCCCTGATATGAAAGGATCTGATAAGTCCTTCCCCATTTCCAACTTCATCATGAACAAAAGGGAAGACTGCCTTTAACTTTAAACAGAAACTAACTACAGGATAGTTTAGTTGTTTATTTTTAAGGCTGGTGTTGGCTAGCAAGCTCCGTTTTGCTTCAGGCTGATTCAAGTGTTTTTTCTACAATTAAATTATTCTATTTCCTGAAACTTTTAAATTATCCCTATTTCCCAATACTAATGGTTTAACTTTGTACTGTATAATACTTTGCACGTTTCCAAGCACTTACATGTACATTCCCTCTTTCAATTCTAACGGGCTCAAATTAGGGACTGGTCCAATGTCATAAAATTAATAAATGGCTGAGCTAGGTCTTGAATCTAGCTCTGTCTGGCTATAAGCCCAGTTATTTTTCCACGACAAGCAGCTAAATATCTATTGGAATGATTGGATGTTGGTAATAATAGAAATAGATGGTTAGGGTAACCCATTGCAATTACATATGTTATTTTTGGTTTTTCTAGGTTCACAGTCCTGAGTACTAAGAAGAGGTTCAGTCTAAAAAGAGAGTTGCTATTGTTAGTGACTCTATTCTCCTCCAGGGTATTTTCCAAGAACTATTCACAAACTAGACTGGGCAGGAACTGGCCATGTGAGAAGGCGGAGGGTAGCTGTGAGGTCAGCAGGCTCTAACTCCTCGGACTCTGAGCCAACTTGTCCAGTTGCTTCAGCCTGAGCCAGGATGAACAAAGCCAAGTTAGGCAGGAGTCAGGCATCCTATTCAACCAAGTTCAACAGAGGAGAGTCCAAGGAAAGCAGAATTTCAGGGTAGGTTTTTAATTCAGTAAGCTGACACTTGGGAAAAGGTAGTCAAATAAATGCAGAAAGGCAATGATTCAATTGACTTTGTACTAGGTTAGTGTTTCTCAAATAAGGAAGCTGAAGCGAGCTCTCCAGAATCCTAATGTCCTTGGACCACTCAGCTTCTGGTGCACCAGTAGGGCTGCCTTTTTTCTATCTATAAAATATAACTTCGGCTGGGCACTGTGGCTCACGCCTATAATCCCAGCACTTTGGGAGGCCAAGGCAGGTGAATCACAAGGTCAAGAGATCAAGACCATCCTGGCCAACATGGTGAAACCCTGTCTCTACTAAAAATACAAAAATTAGCTGGGCATGGTGGCACTTGCCTGTAGTCCCAGCTACTCAAGAGGTTGAGGCAGGAGAGTTGCTTGAACCCGGGAGGCAGAGGTTGCAGTGAGCCAAGATCGTGCCACTGCACTCCAGCCTGGCGACAGAGCAAGACTCCATCATCTATGTATATATATAAACTTACCTGTTGATCTATGCTGGGTTGGACATGAGGGAAATCCCTTTCACCTACATTTTCTTTCCAGGCACTTCAGGACACTGAGACATGCTAATCAAATCCTTTCCACCCATTATATTCACTACCCCCAATTATACAGACCTCAAACTTCCAGCTCTACCTCTTCCTCTGACTCTTTGACGGAAAATGCTAGTCAATCTGTACTTTATTTCAAATAGAGTGGTCACATACCGGGAAGGGATCAACAAAATCATGAGATATTAGAAGATGGTAGAGTATGGTGGCCTTAAGTAAATGTCAGTGAGAGGACACTTAGAAATGATTGAAATCACAAGGCATAAATTCAGCAACTGCTCTTAAGTTTTCCTTTCTTTTCCTTTTATTTTTTGAGATGGAGCCTCTCTCTGTCCCTCAGGCGGGAGTGCAATGGCATGATCTTGGCCCATTCCAACTTCTGCCTCCCGGGTTCAAGCGATTCTCCTGCCTCCTGAGTAGCTAGGATTACAGGCACCTGCCACCATGCCTGGCTAATTTTTGGATTTTTAGAAGAGAAGGAGTTTCGGCCAGGCGCTAGGCTCACGCCTGTAATCCCAGCACTTTGGGAGGCCAAAGCGGGCGGATCATGGAGTCAGAAGATCGAGACCATCCTGGCTCATACGGTGAAACCCCGTCTCTACTAAAAAATACAAAAAGAAATTAGCCGGGCTTGGTGGCGGGTGCCTGTAGTCCCAGCTACTAGGGAGGCTGAGGCAGGAGAATGGCGGGAACCCGGGAGGCGGAGCTTGCAGTGCGCCGAGGTTGCGCCACTGCACTCCAGCCTGGGCGACAGAGCGAGGCTCCGGCTCAAAAAAAAAAAAAAAAAAAAAAAAAAAAAAAAAAGAAGAAGAGATGGAGTTTCCTGCCTCGGCCTCCCAAAGTGCTGGGATTACAAGTGTGAGGTACCGTGCCCGGCCTCTGCTATTAAATTTTCTAAGAGAAATTTGCTTCCAGCCTCCTTTTAAAAGTATTTTCCACAGTTACCAAGATTCTTCAATCCACCGTTGATATGTTTTGTTTCTCCTTTGTTCCATGCTGCCTGCTGCCGTCCCTCCTAAATGATACTAGCACAGAAGATATCTGTTTGACATACTGGGAAGCCATATGAGGGCTTCAGGAAAGGGAAGGGTCAAGCCAAACAGCACAGGAAAAATAAGAATTTTACCATGAATTGAATTTTCTACCTTTCATTTTCACTGTATTCTTTATTTCTGAGGTGATCTTTTAAAATATTTTCTCCACTCTTCTGTGGAAGGAAGGAAGGAAGAGAAAGAAAGAAAGAAAAAGAAAATATGACAAATGCCTTTTACCTCTACCCTGACATGTTTTCATCATGCGCTGCTGATATTCAGTCCAGAAGCAAGTACGGGAAGAATGATGCAACCTCAGATGTTAGGACATCAGGACTGTGGCCAAAGAATTTTCACAACATACATGGAGCCTGGCCAGGCTTCAGCTTTGGCTAGACACAGGTTATTCTACACGGAGCTCTCCCTTGCCAGTTCTAAAATCTGCAGGGCTCTGACTTTCCCAGCATGATTGCCATATATATCACACTCTCTCTCTCTCTCTCTTTTTTTTTTTTTTTCCAGTTCAGTGTTTTGGGGAAGGGAGCAAAGTAATTAGAGAAATCACCAATTGGAAAAGTTTTGGTTACAATATTGAAATAATTTGCAGAATCCTCTAGACTTCTGCCATCATGATGGAGCAGATATTTTTGGCTGTCTTTAACAGGATGTTTACCTTGTAAATGTATAAATGATTAATCCTTTTTTTTTTTTTTTTTTTTTTTGAGACAGAATTACCCAGGCTGGAGTGCAATGGCATGATCTCGGCCCATTGCAACCTCTGCCTCCCGGGTTCAAGCGATTCTCCTGCCTCAGCCTCCCTGGTAACTGGGATTACAGATGCACACTACCATGCCTGGCTAATTTTTGGATTTTTAGTAGAGAAGGGGTTTCACCATGTTGGCCAGGCTGGTCTCAAACTCCTGGCCTCAAGAGATCTGCCTGCCTTGGCCTCCCAAAGTGCTGGGATTACAGGTGTGAGCCACTGCACCTGGCCTAATCCCTTTTGGATAGGTGCATTCTCATGAATGACTTACATTCTTCCCCTTTTCTTATGCACCTTACCACACAGATTTGAATAAATTATAATCCTTGGTTCATGACCAATTGTTGTCAGTGGTTCATGCATGGTACCTTTTGTTTGTAGTTAATTGGATTTACGATGTAATGAATATCCACCACTATTCCAAAACAAAGCTGATGTGAACATTCCTGTACATGTTTTCTTGAGTTCATGTGCATGCATTTTGCTAAGCACTTATATAGGCTAGAATTGCCGCATCAAGGGTTATGCATATGTTTGGCTTTAGCAGAGATTGCCAAACAGTTTTTCAAAATGCACTACCACCAGCAGTGAATAAAAATGCCACTTGCTTTAAATGGTTGTCAATACTTTGTATTATTTGTCTTTTAAATTTTAACCATTTTACTGGGTATGAAGATTGTCTTACTCTTTAACCCCTTAAAAGCTGACTTCTGTTCCCATTACTTTATACAGTTAAAGGGGGTGCTTCTGAAGATATCTCTATTAAGCTCTTGATCACCAAGTTTGATGACTTTTCTTTAATTCTTGTCCTTCATCTCTCAGTAATATTTAACACCACTTTCTTCTTGAAACTCTATTTTTTTGACTTTTATCATACAGCATTATTCTAGAAGGCATGCATTTATCATTTATCCACAATTCCAAAATCCAATATACCCTGAAAACTAATTTTTTTTTTTTTTTGAGATGGAACCTTGCTCTCAAGGTTTATTTTATTTTATTATTATTATTTTTTTGAGATGGAACAAAGCTGGAGTGAAGTGGCGCGATCTGGGCTAAGAATTGCTAAGCAATTCTCGTGCTTAGCCACCCGAGTAGCTGGGACTAGAGGTGCTGTGCCACCATGTCCAGCTAACTTTTGTATTTTTAGTACAGACGGGGTTTCACCATGTTGGCCAGGCTGGTCTCAAACTCCTGACCTTAAGTGATCACTCCCTTGGCCTCCCAAAGTGCTAGGATTACAGGTGTGAGCCACTGCATCTGAATTTTTTTTCTTTTTTCTTTTTTTTTTTGAGACAGGGTCTTGCTCTGTTCCAGGCTGGCATGCAGTGGCACAATCATGGCTCACTGCAGCCTCTACCTCCCAGGCTCGAGTGATTCCCCTGACCTCAGTCTCCCAAGTAGCTGGGACTATAGGCATGCACCACCACTCCCAGCTAATTTTTAAATTTTTTGTAGAGATGGGGTCTCACTATGTTGCTTAGGCTGGTGAAATTTTTATATACTCATTTAATGGCACACTCATCCTGAACTGTCACAAGACTATTTTTGGTCCTTCTTTAACCCACTTATGAACATTCACAGGATTCATCAGAGCTTGATCAATGTGTTTGACTGTGAGATACTTTCCCAGTCCCTGTTCTATAATATAGAGTATAGGCACTATATTGTCTTCTCAAATCAGTAAATTCCAAATTCTCAAATATTTCTGACTGACTCGGAGTTTTGGGCAAAATCTTGTGGACTAGTTGAAAAAGCATAGCCCTCAGAATCTGAGGAAACTGGGCATGCAGCCTACTTCACTTAATGTCTCGAAACGACAGTTGTTGTTGCTTATTTATTTCTTTTCTTTTTCTTTTTTTTTTTTTTTTTTTTTTTAATTGAGATGGGTTTCACTCTTGTCACCCAGGCTGGAGTGCAATGGCACACTTTCGGCTCACCGCAACCTCCGCCTCCTGGGTTCAAGCGATTCTCCTGCCTCAGCTTCTCAAGTAGCTGGGATTACAGGTGCCCACCACCAAGCCTGGCTAATTTTTTATATTTCTAGTAGAGATGGGCTTTCGCCATGTTGGCCAGGCTGGTCTCAAACTCCTGACCTCAGGTGATCCACCCACCTCGGCCTCCCAAAGTGCTGAGATTACAGGTGTGAGCCATCGTGCCTGACCTGTTGCTTTTTATTTCTAAAAGAGGGACGAAAACAGCTAGCTGATAAGGCTGTGAATATCTTCACTTGCATGACTCACATATCTACAACTCAATGTACTGTATTGAACACTGAGTTTACCATCCGGCCCTCCCCCTGACCATCTGCTTTTTTTTTTCCTATCTCAGGGCATGTCACTAACTGCCCAACCACTGGCTCAACTCAGAAACCTAAGCATCATCCTCAGTTTATTTCTTATTTTCCAGTCGTTTAGCAAGTCCTACTAATTCTGGGTTCTGAAGATTTCTCAATTCTGTATGCTTCTCTCTATTCCCATCTTACCTATTTTATTATAAAAACCTAACTTGTTATTCTATTTCCAGTGTTACTTTTTTTCACTTCACTCTCCACACTAAAGCCAAAGTGATCAGTATAGACATGGTTCTATCAGTCTCTTGCTTACAGAGTTCCACTGGCTTCCTATTGCCCTGAGTCAAAGCCCCAATTCTATCATGACTTCCAAGGCCTTCCAAGGTTCTCTGTTGACCTCTCTGGAATTATCTAGAAAATACTTTTGGTTTTGGACAGGTGCGGGGGCTCATGCCTGTAATCCCAGCAGTTTGGGAGGCCGAGGCAGGCAGATCACCCGAGGTCAGGAGTTCAGGACCAGTCTGGCCAACATGGCGAAACCCTGTCTCTACTAAAAGTACAAAAATTAGCCAGGTGTGATGGTTGGCGCCTGTAATCCCAGTTACTGGGGAAGCTGAGGTGGGAGAATCACTTGAACTCGGGAGGTGGAGGTTGCAGTGAGCCGAGATTGCACCACTGCAGTCCAGCCTGGGTGACAGAGTGAGACTCCATCTCAGAAAAATAAATAAATAAATAAATAAAATAAATAAATAACACTTGTGGTTTTCTGATGTGTCATACTTTCTTGTTCTCTGGCTTTTGACCAGCCTTTACTTGCAGTCTGAAGCACTCTTTTCTCCACTCGTTATTTTTATCTTTAAATGTAATTGTTTCACAAATTTGCATGTCATCCTTGCACAGGGGCCATGCTAATTTGCTCTGTATCATTCCAATTTTTAGTATATATGCTGCTAAAGTGAGCACCTTTTCCCCTTTTCCCTACTCTTTTTTAATTTTAATTTTTTTTTTTTCTTTGGAGATAGAGCCTAGCTCTGTCACCCAGGTGGGAGTGCAGTGGCACGATTTCAGCTCACTGCAACTTCCACCTCCTGGGTTCAAGCAATTATCCTGCCTCAGCTTCCTGAGTAACCGGGATTACAGGCGCCTGCCACCACGCCCAGCTAATTTTTGTATTTTTAGTGGAGATGGGGTTTCACTGTGTTGGCCAGGCTGGTCTCAAACTCCTGACCTCGTGATCTGCCCTCCTCAGTCTCCTAAAGTGCTGGGATTACAAGTGTGAGCCACTGTGCCTGGTCCTTTAATTTTAATTTTAATTTAGAAACGGGGGTCTCACTATGTTGACCAAGCTGGTCTTGGACTCCTGGCCTCAAGCAATCCTCTCATCTCAGCCTCCTAAAGTACTGGGATTATAGGCATAAGCCACCACACCCACCATTCCCCACTCTTTACCTGGCTAATTCCATGCAAATTCAAACCTTACCTTGGATGAGATTTCTTTCTGGAAACCTAACCTGTTAATGGATTGAATTATGGTCTCCCAAAATTCACAGGTTTAAGTCCTAACTACTAATATGACTATATTTGGAGGTAGGGGTTTTAAAGAGATACTTAAATTTAAATGAGGTCATAAGGGTGGGGTCCTAATCTGATAGAGGTGATGTAATTGTAAGAAGAGGTAGAGGGGCTAGGCAAGGTGGCTCAATCCTATAATCCCAGCACTCCCGCTTCAGTGGATCACCTGAGGTCAGGTAGTTCAAGACCAGCCTCACCAACGTGGAAACCCCATCTCTACTAAAAATACAAAAATTAGCCAGGCGTGGTGGCAGGTGCCTCTAATCCTAGCTACTTGGGAGGCTGAGGCAGGAGAATTGCTTGAACTCAGGAGGCAGAGGTTGTAGAGTGGTGTGATCTCACACCACTGCACTCCAGCCTGGGAGACAGAGTAAGACCCTGTCTCAACAATAATAACAAGAAAAACTGGTAGAGACACCAGGGGTATGTCTGCACAGATGTAATCACCCTGTGAGTTCTTCTTGCCCATAACAAAGACAAAACTAGTTCACTGAGAACATGCTATTGCAGTAAAGAAAGAGTTTAATCAACATCAGGCTGGCCACACAGGACATACAGTATTACTCAAATCAGTCTCCCCAAAGGCTCAGAGGTTAGGGTTTTTATGGACAATTTGGTGGGGGGTAGGGGGTTCTAGGGAAAGGGTGCTGCTGATTGGTTGGGGATGAAATCACAAGTGTGTGGAAAATAGTCTTTATATGCTGAGTCTGCCAGTGGGACCACAGGACCAGTTGAGTCATTAGTCATGAGTCCAGGTGGAGTCAGCATGGAAAACATCTCAGAAAACCAGTCTTAGGTTCTACAGTAGTGATGTTATCTATAGGAGCAATTGGGGAAGTCATAAGTCTTGTGACTTTATACCACATGGTGGTACCTCTGAGCAGTAAGGGATTATAGGAACTACACCTACATTTTATCAAAATTCATGTCATTCCCTTAATCCTAATCTTGGGGCCTTTCCTTAGTCTTACAAAAGCAGTTTCAGCCCCTGAACAGGGATTGGATTCATTTTAGGGACTATTGTCATCCTTGCTTCAAAGTTAAACTAAATTGCTCCCAAAGAGAGCTTGGTCTGCGCCCAGGAATGACCAAGGATAGCTTGGAGGTCAGAAGCAAGATGAAGTCAGCGTTGTCAGATTTCTCTTACTGTCTTAATTTTGCAAAGGTGGTTTCACAGAGAAGGCCATGTGAGGAGACAGTGAGAAAGCAGCTGTCTATAAGGCAAAAAGAAAGACCTCAGGAGAAACCAGCTTTGCCAGCACCTGGTCTCCAACTTTCAACCTTTAGAACTGTGAGAAAATAAAGTTTTGTTCTTTAAGCCACCTAGTCTGTGTTATTTTGTTATGGTTGCCTTCGCACACTAACACACAATCTTTTGAGGTGGAGTTTCGCTCTCGTCACCCAGGCTGGGGTGCAGTGGTGTGATCTCGGCTCACTGTAACCTCCACCTCCCGGGTTCAAGTGATTCTCCTGCCTCAGTCTCCAGAGTAGCTGGGACTACAGGTGAGCACCACCATGCCCAGCTAATTTTTGTATTTTTAGTAGAGATGGGGTTTCCCCATGTTGGCCAAGCTGGTCTCAAACTTCTGACCTAAGGCGATCTGCCTGCCTCAGCCTTCCAGAGTGCTGGGATTACAGGTGTGAGCCACTGCGCCCGGCCCCTAACACATAATCTTTCCTGTCTTCTCATAGTGTGCCTTAGAACTTTTACCACATGATATTGCAGTTATCTGTTTTGTCCTTTATGTCCTCCTTTTAGACTGGAAGCCATCCAAGAGCAGAGATTTGTCTAGCTTCTTCACCACCATAACCCTAGCACTTGCAAAGTAGCTAGCACATTGTAAAGAAAAAAAACAGTTTTTCTCTCTACACACCCGACACAAAACACTTCTGTGAAGAGATGTGTGGGTTTTTCGCCACACACCAAGCAATTCTCCAGCAGATGCCAACTGGGTGTCTTGTAATTCAATTCTATTCTGACACTGTCTACCTGGAGATTGGGTCAGATCCCACAGGTTAAGGGTTCAGTCCCAAAAGGCTGCCCTGCTTCAGGGACTAGTCCTAAGTCCCAGGTTTTGTCTTGTGTTTCTGGTTGGTTGATTACAAATTGGGTTCCCACAACCCTCCTTCCCCAGGATTTGGCTTAATGGTTTATATCATAAAGAATATAGGTCTGGGTACAGTGGCTCATGCTTGTAATCCCAGACTTTGAGAGGTCAAGGCAGGCGGATCTCTTGAGGCCAGGAATTTAAGATCAGCCTGGCCAACGTAGTAAAACCCTGTCTCTACTAAAAATACAAAAATTAGTTGGGTATGATGGCACGCATATGTAATCTCAGCTACTCAGGCAGTTGAGGCAGGAGAATCGCTTGAACCCAGGAGGCAGAGATTGTAGTGAACCAAGATAACACCACTGCACTCCAGTCTGGGCAACAGAGTGAGACTCTGTCTCAAAAAAAAAAAGAAAAAGAAAAAAAGAAAAAATAGATAAAGGATACAGATGAACAGCAAGATGAAAAGATGCATAGGGTATGATATGGGGAGGGATAGAGACACCCTCCTTGTGTAACCACACAAGCGGTTTGTTCACCTTGCATGCTGCATAGACAAAGCCAATTCATGAAGACAGGGGAATTGCAATAGACAAAGAGTAATTCACACAGAGCTGGCTGTGCAGAAGACCAGAGTTTTATTATTACTCAAATCAGTCTCTCTGAGCATTCAGGGATCAGAGTTTTTAAAGACAAGTTGGTGGGTGAGGGGAAGCCAGTGAGCCAAGAGTGCTGATTGGTCAGGGAAGAAATCACATGGAGTCCAAGCTGTCTTCTTACACTGAGTCAGTTCCTGGATGGGGGCCACAAGATCAGATGAGCCAGTTTGTCCATCTGGGTGATGCCAGCTGATCCATCAAGTGCGGGGTCTGCAAAATATCTCAAGCATTGATCTTAGGAGTAGTTTAGGGAGGGTCAGAATCTTGTAGCCTCCAGCTGCATGACTCCTAAACCATAATTTCTAATCTTGTGGCTAATATTAGTCCTGCAAAGAGGCAGTCTAGTCCCTAGGCAAAAAGGTGGTCTGTTTTGGGAAAGTGCTGTTATTGTCTTTGTTTTAAACTATAAACAATAAACTGAGTTTCTCCCAAAGTTAGTTTAACCTATGCCCAGGAATGAACAAGGACAGCTTGGAGGGTAGAAGCAAGTTTGAGTTGATTACATTAGATCTTTTTCACTGTCTCAGTCATAGTTTTGCAAAGGCAGTTTCACTATTACTCAGGAAATTCCAAGAGTTTTAGGAACTCTGTCATAGGAACCTGGGACAAAGACCAAATGTATTTCTTATGCCACATACATTATGGGCACTCAATTAATATTTTTGAAAATAATAAATAAATTAGTGAAGTAGCACATGTGAATGTCCTACCATAGTTCTCAGTACCTATCAACAGTAAGTGTAACCAGGCTCGATGGCTCACGCCTGTAATCCTAATCCCAGAATTTTGGGAGGCTGAGGCGGGTGGATCACTGAGATCAGGAGTTCAATACAGGACTGGTCAACATGGTGAAACCCCATCTCTACTAAAAATACAAAAATTATCCAGCCATGGTGGTGGGCACCTGTAATCCCAGCTACTCGGGAGGCTGAGGCAGGAGCATCGCTTGAATCCGGGAGCTGGAAGTTGCAGTGAGCTGAGATCGTGCCATTACACTCCAGCCTGGGCAACAAGAGCAAAGCTCTGTCTCAAAAAACAAAAAATAAAACAGTAGGTGTGAGATCACTTTTTTTGTTTTTGAGACAGGATCTCACTCTGTTGCCCAGGCTGTAGTGCAGTGGCATGACCACATGCCCAGATGGTTTTTAAGTTTTTTGTAGGGATGAGGTCTTTCTCCTGTTTCTGATTGCTTTTGCCTGTCACCAGATCCCTCTCCGACCCGGTAAATGTAGTTGCAGCTTGATATCGCTGTGTTGCCCAGGCTGGAGTGCAGTGGTACAATCTCAGCTCACTGCAACCTCTGCCTCCCGGGTTCAAGCGATTCTCCTGCCTCAGCTTCCAGAGTAACTGGAAATATAGGGGCCCGACACCATGCCTGGCTAATTTTTATATTTTTAGTAGAGATGGGGTTTCACCGTATTGTCCAGGCTGGTCTTGAACTCCAGACCTCAAGTGATCCTCCCACCTTGTCCTCCCAAAGTTCTAAGATTACAAGGATAAGCCACCTCGCCTGGCCCCCAACTCCATCTTCCTTCTAACTTGCAAGCTGTCTTTGTTCATTCCTGGGTGTAGGGTGAACTAACTTTGGGAGGAACTTAGTTTATAGTTTATTATTATTATTATTATTATTTGAGATAGAGTTTTGTTCTTGTTGCCCAGGCTGGAATGCAATGGCGCAATCTCAGCTCACTGCAACCTCTGCCTCGTGGGTTCAAGGGATTCTCCTGCCTCAGCCTCCCAAGTAACTGGGATTACAGGCATGCACCACCACTCCTGGCAATTTTTTATTTTTAGTAGAGATGGGGTTTCACCATGTTGGCCAGACTGGTCTCGAAATCCTGACCTCAGGTGATCCACCCGCCTCTGCCTCCCAAAGTGCTGGGATTACAGGTGTTAGCCACCACGCCTGGCCAATAGTTTATAGTTTAAAACAAAGGCCCTTTCCCAAAACAAACCCTTTTCTTGCCTGGGGACTAGACGGCCTTTGGAGGACTAACAAATTAGCCAAAAGATTAAAAATTATGGTTTAGGAGTCATGCAGCCGGAGGCTACAAGATTCTGACCCTCCCAAATTGCTCCTGGGAATAACATCACTATTGTAAAGCCTAAAATCAGTGCTTGAGATATTTTGCAGACCCTGCACTTGATGGATCAGCTGTTACCACCAGATTGATAAACTGGCTCATCTGATCTTGTGATCCCCGCACCAGGAACTGACTCAGCGGCAAGAAGACAGCTTCGACTCCCTATGACCTCATCTCCAACCCAACCAATCAGCAGTCCCGGCTCACTGGCTTCCCCCAACTCACCAAAAGATGTACTTAAAACCTCTGATCCCCAGTGCTGGGGGAGACTGATTTGAATAATAATGAAACTCTGGTCTCCCGCACAGCCGGCTCTGCATGAATTACTCTTTCTCTATTGCAATTCCCCTGAAAAATTGGCTCTGTCTAGGCAGCAGCCAACCCATTGGGCAGTTACAAGCCACTGCGCCTGGCTAAAAATTATGTTTTGAATAGGTAATACATTTGCATGCTTCAAAAATTCCAAAGGCCAATTTCCCTTGCTGGAGGCATCTTTTGTGGACTTTGAGAGATATACATATCAATCCGTACAGCAAGAAAAGTATAGTGTACACTATTCTCTACCTTTCACTAAACAATGTATCCTGGAAATCTTTCTATATCGGTACAGAAAGACCATAGTCAAACAGAAGTTTTTGCATGTTGTCATTGTCTTATCTTCCTAATCTCCCGTTCTTTCCTTAATCCATTCTAATATGGCTTCTGTATCTTCTAATGGAATCACTATTTTCTTTTTTTTTGAGACGGAGTCTTGTTCTGTTGCCAGGCTAGAGTGTAGTGGCGCCATCTTGGCTCACTACAACCTCTGCCTCCCACGTTCAAGTGACTCTCCTGCCTCAGCCTCCTGAGTAGCTGGGACAACAGGCGTGCACCACCACGCCCAGCTAATTTTTGTAATTTTAGTAGAGACAGGTTTCACCATGTTGGCCAGGATGGTCTCGATCTCTTGACCTTGTGATCCACCCACCTTGGCCTCCCAAAGTACTGGGATTATAGGCATGAGCCACCACTCCCGGCTTAGAATCACTATTTTCAAGATCATTAAAGACCTTCCATTGCCAAATCCAGTAGTTGTGTGCCAGTCCTTATCCTATTATACTTCTTGACAGCATTTGATACAGCAAACCCTATCTTCCTCTTAAAACACTTTATTGCCTTGTGGAGAATAATTTTCTGTGAAGAGAATGAAGCATAGGACACAGGGCTTTTCACTGGCACCTGCTCCTTCCAACGACCTACAAGGAATTCTAGACATGAGTTCACAAGGTCATGTAATTCTGTATAATTTGCAAACTATTTTTACCGCAGTCAGTCAAGACCACTGTCTCTTTTCACTCTGACCTCCTCTTGATCACATTTCTTTCTGCATTTTGGGATCCAGCTCAGGAAAGTTGAGTTACAAATATTTAGTTTGGATTTGGTCATACCAGTGTGGTCATACCAGTATAGAAGGAGTTTCAGGAATATTCCTTCTACCTCTGCATTGTCTCACCCAGGGTTGTGACATGAAGGTGCAAGGCTTGAGGTCATATGACAACATCAGCATGTCTATGGTATTCCGCTCTGTGAGTACATAAAATTGGGGGCCCGGCACGGTGGCTCATGACTGTAATCCTAGCACTTTGGGAGGCTGAGACAGATGGATCACTTGAGCCCAGGAGTTCGAGACCAGTCTGGCCAACATGGCGAAACGCTGTCTCTACAAAAGATACAAAAAATTAGGTGTTCATGGTGGTGCACGTCTGTAGTCCCAGTTACTCAGGAGGCTGAGGCATGAGAATTGCTTAAACCCAGGGGGCAGAGATTGCAGTGAGCTGAGTCACGCCACCGAACTCCAGCCTGGGTGACAGAGTAAGACTCTGTCTCAAAGCAAAAAAAAAAAAAAAAAAAAAAAAAAGGGGAAAAAAAGTGTTTGAAACATGTAGAACCAGAAACTAATCTGTAAAAAATTCTTCTAATTTGAAGCATATAAACTTGTAAGCAGAGGAATTAGATTATCATTGACAGCGTATCAAATTAGAAATCCTCTTCTGTTAGGAATATACTTGATCATGCAGCGTGTATATCTAAAAAAGCGCTGTTTTTAAAAATGGGTATCAGACAAAATAAAATTTGTCAGAATTCCTGTTTCTAGGGCAGAAACCTGAAGAATACTACAATGAGTACACACATGTATGAAGTCACGGGTTTTATTTATTTATTTATTATTTATTTATTTGTTTGTTTGAGATGGAGTCACTAAGGCTGGAGGGCAGAGGTACAATCTCAACTCACTGAAATGTCTGCCTTTTTGGGTTCAAGTGATTCTCCTGTCTCAGCTTCCCGAGTAGCTGGAATTACAGGTGAGTGTCACCACGCCTGGCTAATTTTTTGTATTTTTTGTAGAAATGGTGTTTTGTTATGTTGGCCAGACTGGTCTCAAACTCCTGGCTCAAGTGATCTGCCTGCTTGGGCCTCCCATAATGTTGGGATTACAGGCATGAGCCACCACACCCAGCCTGAAGTCATGGGTTTTATACATTTCAACATACGGGGTTGCATTTTTTTAAATTTGTTTTTTATTTATTATTAGTTTTTTCTTTAATGTTGTAAATAAAGTTTTGATGCACAAAAGAAATAGCCCTTGAAAAAAAATTTTTCTTCTTAATTTTCAGCAAGGCAAGTTACTTCCATAGAAGGGTACACCCTTACAGATGGAGCAATGGTGAACGCACTCTTGGAAAAGGGAGGGGAAGGGGCTCCTTATCCCTGACACACGTGGCCCCTGCTGCTGTGTTGTTGCCCTATTGGCTAGTGTTAAGACCACACAGGCTAAGCTAATTCTGACTGGCTAATTTAAAGAGAGTGACTAGGGGTGAGGGGTTTGGCGGGAAAAATGGTTATGCAGGGTGGAGAATGAGTCAGGGCAGAGCAGGTAGCAGGTAATCGGAATGAGTCAGGGTGGATAAGGTAATCGGAATGAGTCAGGGTGGAGCAGGTGATTGAAATGGGTCAGGGTGGAGCAGGTAATCAAAAAAGTTGCTTTATGAGGAAGTTAAGTTTAAAAGTAGAAGGTAAAGAATTAGACATACTGACATATTGATTCTTTGAAAAGAAATTTAGAACTCATATCTAACATTAATAAAGATGAATTCTCACTATGTTGCCTAGGTTAGTCTTGAACTCCTGGGCTGAAGCAATCCTCCGGCCTTCGCCTCCCAGTGTTGGGATTGCAGGTGTGAGCTGCCGTGCCTGGCTGGATTGCATTTTAGTATATTTGTCACACCTTGTTCTTCAAAATCTCCTGGTTCTAGATGAAATGGCACAAAAACTGGCATCAGAGAGTGAAATGGTCTGAAGAATCCAGACACAGAGCTCCTGCACTTCTTCATCAGTAAGTTGATGTAAGCAATATATAAGGAATTTGACTGCACAATCTTATTGTTCTATGCAATGTAGTAGCAATTTGAAACACATTTGAATTACTCTTGTATATGTCTTAGCTTTAGTTTTTTTCATACTGATGATCATTTCACTATTCAACTATGATGAGGAGAAGGCATCCTTGTGGAAATCATGAAAGAAGACAGATGGAAGCTTTAAAATACCTTAAAGCAGTTGTAATATTATTACAACAGAAACTAAAAGCTCTGTTAGTTGCAATCAAGATTAGAAAAAAAAATTTTTTTTGACAGGGTCTCACTCTATCACCCAGGCTCGGGTGCAGTGGTGAAATCATAGCTCACTGCAGCCTCAAACTCCTGGGCGCAAGTGATCCTCCTGTCTAGTCTTTTGAGTAGCTAGGACTACAGAGCGGTGCTGCCATACATGACTGAGATTAGAAAAATATTCTTGATAGCCAAAAGAGAAAATAAGAATGACTATGATAATCAAGATACCCAAACAGGAAATAGAAAATGGAATAAGGAAGATGAAAGTAATAATAAAGAAAAAACAAATTTTGTATGTCAACAGAACATACGAGAAGGTCAGTAGGCCCTTCAGTTTGGTGAATTCATTGATTTTTTTTTTTTTATGTGTGCTCATCTGAGAAGTCATTGATTTTGATAATTGCCATGATCTTTCATTGTGAGGTCCATTATGATGAGGAATAATTTCATTCAGCACTGAATAATAGAAAAGTTTGCTTTTTCAAATTTTTGATCTATTAATATTTACAGAGGAGCAAACAGAACAGCTCATAAAAAAACATGTTTCTCAAACAGGTATATATTTAAAATGTTTAAAAATGATCAAACTGGTATGAGAACCTGCTTAGCCTATTCTAAGACTGAAGGTTGCATTTATCATTTTGTTAGTAACCTGTTTTCAATAGGGCAGACATTACAACAGATGGGTTTTGGGGCTGGATAAATATATTAAGAAGTTTCAAAAGTCAAGTACATTCCACAGAGCAATTAGGAGGCCATGCTTACTTAGAATACATGTAAATCAAATAAAAATGCACTAGACTAATTTATTGAAAAATAAAACAGGAGAAATAATTCTGAATTATTTTAAATGCTATAAAATGTAGCCGTAGTTATTAAATTTTTAAATAAAAGTTGCTTCAGAGGTCATGGTAAAAACAATAGTGTTCTTCAGACAAAGGTACTTTCATAGGGATCATTGAACTAATTTCTGTATTCTATTCTATTTTTGCACTGTGACTTGGAAAAAAGTTAATATAAAAGAACAAATGTAACATCTCAAAACTTATGAAAGGTTAACAATGTATACAAAATGAAATAGTTACTATTACTCTCTTTGAGACAAGGTCCCACTCTGTCACTCAGGCTGGAGTGCAGTGGTGCAATCTCAGCTCACTGCAACCTCCAACTCTCAGGTTCAAGCAATTCTCCTGCCTCAGCCTCCTGAGTAGCTGGAATTACAGGTGCCCTCCACCATGCCCAACTAAGTTTTGTGTTTTCAGTAGAGACAGGGTTTCACCATGTTGGCCAGGCTGGTGTTGAACTCCTGACCTCAAGTTATCTGCCTGCCTTGGCCTTCCAAAATGCTGGGATTATAGGTGTGAGCCACCGCACCCTGCCTATTCTACATTATTAATAGAAGCACTCATGAGCCATTTTTAACTTTGGTTAATTGAAATCTATTTATTTGCAAGTTTATTTGACAATTGCAAGCTTCCACTGAACAGTATTCATGATCTGTTGTACTATTATGCAACTGTTAGGAAAGGTGAAGATAAGGAGCTGGAGTCAGCTCGGTGGCTCATGCCTGTAATCCCAGCACTTTGGGAGGCTGCGGTGGGTGGATCATTTGAGGTAAGGAGTTGGAGATCAGCCTGGCCAACATGGTGAAACCTTGTCTCTACTACAGATACAAAAATTAGCCGGGCATGGTGGCAGGCACCTATAATCCCAGCTACTCAGGAGGCTGAGGCAGGAGAATTGCTAGAACCCAGGAGGCAGAGGTTGCAGTGAGCCAAGATTGCACCATTTCACTTCAGCCTGGGTGACAGAGCAAGACTCTGTCTCAAAAAAAAAAAAAAAACAAAAAAAAAAAAACAAAACTTAATTATGAGGAATTAACAGCATTTTGGTGGAGAAAAAGCTGCCCTGAGAATGACTAAAGTTGTTGGTGACTTCCACATTTCACAACAGTTATATTTTCCCTCTTGAGTTCTTTATACATGGAATACTTTATTTCATTTTATATTGCAATACCATCCTGACACTCAACATATGTGGAATATCTTAAATAAACATGCCAACTTGGATTTTTGTGTAAGAAGTCTAAGTGTAAGGAGATTGTCTGCCATAGATGTTCTAAGCTTTGCAAGATGAATACAATGTTTTAAAGATTCTAAAACATTTTTCAGGCCAGTCGCAGTGACTCATGCCTGTAATCCCAGCACTTTGGGTGGTGGGTGCATCACAAGTTCAGAAGTTCCAGACCAGCCCAGCCAATATAGTAAAACCCTGCCTCTACTAAAAATACAAAAATTAGCCAGGCATGGTGGTGGGCGCCTGTAATCCCAGCTACTCTGGAGGCTGAGGCAGGAGAATAGCTTGAACCCAGGAGACAGAGGTTGCGGTGAGCCGAGATCACGTCACTGCATTCCAGCCTGTGTGACAGAGCAAGACTCCTTCTCAAAAAACAAAAAACCAAAAACAAAACAAAACAAAGAAACCAAAAAACAGTTTTTGAAGACTCAGAAGAGAAAGGTCAACACAACCTGATGCAAATAGTTTATTTAAAATGTTAATGGGTTGGGTGCAGTGGCTCACGCCTGTAATCCCAGTGCTTTGGAAGGCTGAGGCAGGCAGATTGCTTGAGGCCAAGGGTTTGAGACTGGCCTGAGCAACATGGTGAAACCTTGTCTCCACAAAAAATATAAAAATTAGCCATGCATGGTAACACATGCCTGTAGTCCCAGCTACTTGGGAGACTGAGATGGGACTTGAGCCCAGGAGGCAGAGGTGGCAGTGAGCAGAGAACTTGCCATAGAACTCCAACCTGAGCAACAGGGTGAGACTCGATCTCAACAAATAATAAAATAAAATAAAATAAAATAAAATAAAATAAAATAAAATAAAATAAAATTAAATAAAATGTTTATGAAACTAGAATGTGCACTTTTAACTGCCATTTGGAAAATGTTTTGTAATATTTTAATAAAATAAGTGAGAAATTACAGGCTTCTGATTTGGACTTATATAAAGGATATTTTCTTATATCATTTAAAGTTAACATAAACTAATATTAATAATATAGAAAAAGTTCAGAATAAAAGATAAATGGGAAACAAAAGTGATAGAAAAATTTTTCTGATATTGAGAAGCAAATCATAAAAAATTTGCAGATTAAACCAAAAGCAGTAGCACATTAAGAGGAAGAAAAATATTTTTTAAATAGATGTAATGAATAAACTCACGGATTTTTTTTGCAAATCTCACTAATAGAAAGAGGCAAATAAACACATTGGAAAAAGATTTAAATTTCTTGCTAATTTACAGGAAAAACTGACTTTGATGAAGCTAACATAACATCTAATATGACACAGTACAAGGACATCAATGACAATTGGTTAGTGAGTGTTGTAAATTCAAAAAGCATTTAAGACAGCTACTGCAAAAGATAACTTAAAATGCTCAAATAACTAACAGATTGTAAAATAAACTTGATAGATGTTTTCCAAACTTGACATCATTCCTAAAAATATACATGACACTACAAATGATGACTTGTGAAGCTGAAACTTGTAAATTATGCATAATAATAATAATTATTATTATTTTGAGATGCAGCCTCCTCTGTCGCCCAGGCTGGAGTGCAGTGGCATGATCTTGGCTCACTGCAACCTCCACCTCCTGGGTTCAAGTGATTCTCCTGCCTCAGCCTCCCGAGTAGCTGGGACTACAGGTGTCCGCTACCACGCCCAGCTACTTTTTTGTATTTTTAGTAGAGATGGGATTTCACCATGTTGGTCAGGATGGTCTCAATCTCCTGACCTCGTGATCCACTCTCCTTGGCCTCCCAAAGTGCTGAGATTACAGGTGTGAGCCACTGTGCCCAGCCTCATAATTATTTTCAAAACCAAACAATCAACAATGCTAGAGGAAAGGTTAAATTATCATTCTATTCATACCATAAACAATTATATTACAAAGATATAGCCATATGAAGCCAAAACATGTAAAAAAAACTTATTGTGAGGTGGTGTTTTTCCTCATTCTAAGTAAGTGTTTACTGTGAACCTAATTTTATTTTAATAACTTTGCATCTTTTAAATTGAAGCAGACTCTGGCCAAGCTTGGTGGCTCATGCTTGTAATCCCAGCACTATGGGAGGTCAAGGCAGGAGAATCACTTGAGGCCAGGAGTTCAAGACTAGCCTGGGCAAAATAGTGAGACCCCGCCTCAAAAAAAAAAAAAAAATTCCTCTGGTGGATGCTGAGGTTTAGGAAAAAAAGAAAAAGAAAAATTAAAAATAAAAATAAAAGAAAATAAAGCAGATTCCTCCCAAATGGTAAAATCATGAGACCCCACACAATGTGGATCTGTCCCCATTGGTTTCCATGATGGCCACTACCCTGGTTTTCCAGCTGACTCCTTACCTCTTCCCCTTTTCAATTTCTACTAGGTGTTGTGCCCCTGGGCTCTTTGCTGGGGACCCTCCTCTGCCCCAGACACACTTTCTCCCTAGTCACTCTCTGTGGCTTTAATTTATTTATTATCATTTTTTTAAGAGAGATGGTGGTCTTGCTATGTTGCCCAGGCTGGTCTTGAACTTCTGAGATCAAGCAATCCTCCTGCCTCAGCCTCCTACAGTGTTGGGATTACAGGCATGAGCCACTGCACCCGGCCAAATGCTGGTTCCTCAGCCTGTGGCTTGAAATACCAGCTACAGTTGACTCTTGAACAACAGGAGGTCGGGAGTAGGGGGTGGGGACTTGGGGTACCAACTTCACTCAGTTGAAGATCTGCAAATAACTTTTTTTCTTTACACATGGAGTCTTGCTCTGTCTCTCAGGATGGAGTGCAGTGGTGAAATCATAGCTCACTGCAGCCTCTAACTCCTGGGCTCAAGGAATCCTCCCACCTCAGCCTTAATAGCAGCTGGGATTATAGGCCCAACCCACTGCAACCAACCACATATAACTTCTAACTCTTCCAAAACTTAACTACTAATAGCCCATTGTTAAACAGAAGCCTTACCAATAACATAACGTTGAATAAACACATATTTTGTATGCTACGTGTGTTATTTAACTGTATTCTTAAACAATAGAGCAAGCTAGAGAAAACAAAATGTTATTAAGACAATCATAAGGCAGAGAAAATATATTTACCATTTATTAAGAGGATCATCATAAAGATCTTCAGCCTCATCGTCTAGGAAGAGGAGGGGTTGGTCTTGCTGTCTCAGGGTGGCACAGTTGGAATAAAATCCATCATAAGTGGACCCATGCAGTTCAAACCTGTGTTGTTCAAGGGTCAACTGTGTATGCAGGCTGGCTTTAAATAGCAGGCTTTTAACTCAGACTTTCTTTACCTTTGAACTCCAGGCAGCCTATTTGCCTATTTGAGTACTGCATCTCTAATAGACATCTCAAATGGCATGTGTCCAAAATAGAACTCTTGACACCCACTAAAGCAAATAAATGAACAACTATTCCTTCCTCAGATTTATCAACGTAGGAAATGGTGCCAAAACCACTCAGTTGCTCATGTCAAAACCACCAGTGGTCATTCTTGACTAATTGCTCTTCTACTCCCTTTAATTCTAATTCATTACCAAGTCCCACTGGCTCTTCCTCCACACCTGTTCTTTTAGCCATCCATTTCTCTCCATCCTTGCTGCTGATAACCCTAGGCCAATCCACCATCATTTTTCCTGAACACCTGCAAACAGCCTCCCAGTTGGTCTCCCTGCCTCTCTTCTCACAGTGCGGTCCATTCTCCACAGTCACAGCAACGAACCAAAGTTAAATAATGACCTTTCCTTGCTTAACAACCCCCCTCAACAACCCTCCTTTCTCATCACACTAATAAAGTTCAAATCTTTACTTTGGCCTGTGAGGCCCTCTGTGGTTTGACCTCAGCTCACCTTTCCAAAGCAATCCTCCATCACACTGCTTACTAAATGCATTCTAGTCCCAGCAGTCTTCCTGCTCCTAGAACCCTCCAGGCTTGTGGTGTCGCTATAGTGACTCTGAACCAGGTGTTTCTTTTACCTGGAATGCTCTTTCCCCATGGCTCATTCCTTTTGGTCATTCAGTTCTTGGCTTAAAGGGTAGCTCCTTAGTGAGCCCTTCCCTAATCACTTATTAGAGTGGTTCTCTATGGGGGTGGCACCACTCCCTAGCAGGCATTTAGGAAATGTTTGGGGACCCTTTTTTTTTGTTTTTTGTTTTTTTTTGAGACAGAGTTTCACATTTGTTGCTCAGGCTAGGGTGCAATGGCACGATCTTGGCTCACTGCAACCTCTGACTCCTGGGTTGAAGTGATTCTCCTGCCTCAGCCTCCCAAGTAGCTGGGATTACAGGTGCCCATCACCACACCTGGCTAATTTTTGTATTTTTAGTAGAGACAGGTTCACCACATTGGCCAGGCTGGTCTTGAACTTCTGACCTCAGGTGATCCTCCTGCCTCAGCCTCCCAAAGTGCTGAGATTACAGACCTGAGCCACTGTGCCCAGCCATGTTTAGGGACATTTTTGTTGGTCACAATAATTGGGGGTGCTACTGGCATTTAGTGACAAAATGGAAGGGGAGGTCAGGGATGCTAGATGTCACACAATGTACAATAGAATCCTCCCAATGAAGGACTGCCCTACATACTTTTTTTTTGGTAAGAGTGCAGCTACGCTACACTCTCTCTTTTTTTCTCTCTCTCTTTTGAAAAGAGACAGGGTCTCACCGTGTTGCCCAGGCTGGAGTGCAGTGGATATTCACAGTCAGGATCGTAGTGCACTGTAGCCTCAAACTTCTGGGCTCAAGTGATCCTTGCCCCTCCGTCTCCCGACTAGCTGTGACTACAGGTGCATACCACCATACCCGACAGTACTATATGACTTTGACTGTTCCTCTGGACAGCCATGTAGGGAAAAACCTGTACCAAGAACCCACTCCATAGAGCCATAGAAATCTAATGGCTAAGTATTTTTTGCTCAGTTTTAACAGCCACTGAAATTTTTGGAAATGCAATTATCATGTAAATTGATGAAAGACAATCCTTTATTTTGTTTGAAGCATTACCTAGAATTGTTCCTTATTTAGGTAAATCATGTCATCAAGGGCAATGCCGCTGGTAATATTTGAGTCCTTCGTAACACTCCTATAATCAGTGGACGTTTGAGGCTATTACATTCACAGTGACTCACTGTTTGGAAGCAAACATCTGACAATCTCATTATGTCTTCAAGTATAGTCATGCCCAATCATTTACATACTGAAATGTATCCTTTATTATAAATATGTCCTCTTATTTCTCTTTATTATAGTTATAAATATATATACAGTATTCCTAATATATGCATATGTATATATTTAAATCATGTGCATATGTAGACTGTTTCATCTATGAATTTCATTTTAGAATCATAAACTCTGTTATAAGATATGTTATTAATAAAGGCTACTGGGTCTGATAGAGTTGAAATATACTGAGTGGAGAGTAGAATGCTGATTACTAGGGATGGGGTGGGGATGTGTGGGAGTGGCTGGGGAGATGTTGGTGGATACAAAATTTCAGTTAGGTAGAGGAATAAGTTCAAGAGCTCTATTATACAACGTGGTGACTAGAATGTATTTATTTATTTTTTATTTTTTTGGAGACAAAGCCTCTCTCTGTATGGCCTAGGCTGGAGTGCAGTGGCACAATTATGGCTCACTCAAATACTACCAGTGGCACTGCCCTTGATGACATGTTTTACTTAAATAAAGAACAATTCTACATAATGCTTCAAACAAAACAAAAGATTATATTTCATCAATGTACATGATAATTGCATCTCCTCAACTGCCTGGGCTCAAGTGATCCTTCCACCTCCGCCTCCTGAGTAGTTAGAACTGCAGGCACTCACCACCATGCCTGGCTAATTTTTAATTTTTTTGTTGAGGGGGGGGGTCTTCCTATGTTCCCCAGGCTGGTCTTGAACTCCTGGGGCTCAAGTGTCCTCCTGCCTTGGTCTCTGAGAGTACTGGGATCAAAGGCATGAGCCACCATGCCTGGCCCAATGTGTTGTATTTTTAAAAATTGCTAGGAGAGTAGATTTTAAGTGTTCTCACCACAAAACAATAATAAATATGTGAGGTAATGTGTACGTTAATTTAGCTCGACTTAGCCACTCCCCAGTGTATACATATTTCAAAACAGCTTGTTGTAAGATAAATATATACAATTTTTATCAATAACTAATTAATTACAAAATAAAATATGTGTTATGAATAGAGGCTGCTGGGTCTTGCAGTATTGAAAAATATTGTCTCTCCCTATCAGCTCACCTTCTTTTATTAAACTTTTTTTTAGATTTTTTCAATCTTTGTTTGAAACCTTATTTTGTTGTCATAGCAATTATCACTAGCTAATAGCTTCTTGTTAATTAATTAATTTGTTGGTTTGGTTGTTTTCTGCTTCCGCACACCATAATGTAAGCTCTGTGATATTAGTGACCTTATCTTTTTTTTTTTTTTTTTTGAGACAGAGTCTCGTTCTGTCAACCAGGCTGGAGTGCAGTGGCTCAATCTCAGCTCACTGCAACCTCCACCTCCCCAATTCAAGCGATTCTCCTGCCTCAGCCTCCTGAGTAGCTGGGACTACAGGCGCATGCCACCACACCAGGATAATTTTTGTAATTTTAGTAGAGACGGCGTTTTACTGTATTGGTCAGACTGGTCTCGAACTTCTGACCTCAGGTAATCCACCCACCTCGGCCTCCCAAAATGTTGGGATTATAGGCATGAGCCACCATGCCAGGCAAATCTGTTTTATTTAGTGTTTTTTTTTAATTCTATTTTTATTTTAAGTTCCAGGGTAAATGTACAGGATGTGCAGGTTTGTTACATAGGTAAATGTGTGCTGTGGTGGTTTGCTGCACCTATCAACCCATCACCTAGCTATTAAGCCCAGCATCCTTAGCTATTTTTCCTAATGCTCTTCGTCTCCCCTTATTTGATGTTTTATCCTCAGTGCCTAGAACAGTGTCAAGCACAGAAGGGGGCCTCAATCAATGCTGATCAAACGAATGAGTGCATACGTAAATTAATGAATGAATGGAGACAATGGTGATCGTGTCTGTCTTCCTTTTCAGCCCCTTGGATTGAATTTGGCTCCCTCTAGTTGAAGAGGTAAAGATAAGAAACTGACAGGAAGGTGTGGTAGAATTCTGTGTATGAGGTAAAAACTTTTTTTTGGAGATTTTAAGAGATTCTGGATGTAGACAGATATGTTTTTGGGGTTCAGGTGAGAAGATGTGGCACAAAATTGGGGAGGGGGTGTTTCCTTCCCTCTGTACTGCTCCCAGGGTTCCCTTGGCACTCTGAGGATTGGTAGCTTTGGTGGCTTCCAAAAAACCTTGGCAGAGTTTCTGTGGTTAGGAGAAGCCCATGATGTGGGAAAGCTGGAGCCTAGAACTACTATCTTGGCTGTAGGCACACGCAATGCTCCCCTTAGGGGCCTCCGGAAACTTGTGTCAGGGCAGATGAGTTAGGTTTGACCAGCAGGTAGGAATTCAAGGGTACATTGTGAGTCATGGCCATTTGGGCACCAAAATTAACTCTGACCTCTTTTTGACTGCATAGGTTGATGGGGCAAGCAAGGTACAGATTACATATACATAATGTCATTTTAAGTCATCCAGATCTTTAACACAATCTGTAGGTATCGTTGTATAAGAAAGAGTATTAAGCTACATGATAATTGTGTTGTCTCTCTCACCTGTTCTTAATTTGGAACCATCATAGTTATGAATGTCAAAACCTCTCAGCTGGGGATCCTGTGGAAGCTGAAATCCAGCCCTTGCTTCACTCACTAAACCTCATGGGCTTCTTCTGCCTGGATAAATACTTTTTCTATTCTTTTTTCTTTTCTTTTCTTTTCTTTTTTCTTTTTTTCTTTTTTTTTTTTTTTGAGACGGAGTCTCGCTCTGTCTCCCGGGGCTGGAGTGCAGTGGCCGGATCTCAGCTCACTGCAAGCTCCGCCTCCCGGGTTCCCGCCATTCTCCTGCCTCAGCCTCCCGAGTAGCTGGGACTACAGGCGCCCGCCACCTCACCCGGCTAGTTTTTTGTATTTTTTAGTAGAGACGGGGTTTCACCATGTTAGCCAGGATGGCCTCGATCTCCTGACCTCGTGATCCGCCCGTCTCGGCCTCCCAAAGTGCTGGGATTACAGGCTTGAGCCACCGCGCCCGGCCTTCCTTTTTTTTTTTTTTTTTTTTTGAGACTTGAGACAGAGTTTCACTCTGCTGTCACCCAGTCTGGAGTGCAGTGGTGTGATCTTGGCTCACTGCAACCTCTGCCTTCCGAGTTCAAGCAATTCTCCTGCCTCAGCCTCCCGAGTAGCTGGAACTACAGGCACCTGCCACCACTCCCGGCTAATTTTGTATTTTTAGTAGAGTTGGGGTTTCACCGTGTTGGTCAGGCTGGTCTCGAACCCTGATTTCAGGTGATCCACCTGCCTCGACCTCCCAAAGTGGTGGGATTACAGGCATGAGCCATCGTGCGCGGCCTCCTGTACACCTTTGAGCCTCTATGATGATGACGTCTCTTTGCACAGCTAAGGCTGAAGTGGCAACTATGCCACCAGCACCTGGTAAAGTGCTCCCAGGGTTCCCTTGGCACTCTGAGGACTTTGGTGGCTTCCAAAGCTACCAGGGAGTACAGTGCTCCCTGCATGGACTTTAGAGCCTGGAGTACCTGGGTGTGGATTCCAGCTCTGCCATTTACCAGCTGAGTGACCTTGGGCAAGGAGTTTAATCTTTCTGTCCCTTAGTTTCCCTACTTGAAAATTGGGACAAGGCTGGGTGCAATAGCTCACTTCTGTAATGCCAGTACTTTGGGAGGCCGAGGCTGGCAGATCACTTGAGGCCAGAAGTTCAAGACCAGCCTGGCCAACATGGCAAAACCCCGTCTCTACCAAAAATACAAAAATTAGCCAGGCATGGTGGCACACACCTGTAATCCCAGCTCCTTGGGAGGCTGAGGCAGGAGAATCGCTTGAGCCTGGGAGGCAGAGGTTGCAGTGAGCCGATGATGGTGCCTGTGACAAAGCGAGACTGTCTAAAAAGAAAAAAAGATGATAAGAATAATAATACTTCTCTATTATGATTGTGAGATTTAAAATGAATTAACATATATAAAGTGTGATATCTCACATATAGAAACCCCATAGGTGCCACTGCAGCCAGGCAACTGTGGTGGGCAGTTCAAAAAAAAAAGAAAAAAGAAAGGAAACTCCACATAAAGGTTAGCTGTTGAGGTATCCTTTTCTTATTTAGCCTTGCTTTTGAGATATTTACAAAAAGTGGTGCTGCCTGCCTAGTATGGTCACCATTACAACAGCTGAGCACACGTATTGGGGTTATGATGCGCGGTGTCCCTGCCGACCATGGTGTGACTGCCAGCACCGCTGACACCAGCCCTGCCAAAAGCAGAGACACAGGTGAAGCCTGTGACAAGGGCTCTACCTCTGGTTGCTTAAGCAGCCCTCAGCGGAGTCTCCCATTTCTATCAAAGCCGTATGTATCCATTCTGTGAGAGCCTCACCTCACCCTCGGTGCTCCATGGAGGTGCTGGTGAATCTTCCTGATCATTCCAGAGGAGAGCTGAAGGTGGAGATGCTGGTTACAAAGTTTCAGGAATGTTCAGGAAGTAGGAGATAATCCAGGTGAAGTAGAGTGTGGGTTTTATTTTTAAATAATGGAAAGAGGAAAAAAACAGTGATAGTATTTATTAGTAGCTATTATGGCTAAAACCAGAAATGATATGGAAGACAACAAAGAACCTAAAGGAAATGATGTCAGTCAATCAGACAGTGTTTAACTGTGCATCAACTTTGTGCCAGCGTAGTGCTCTTGGTAAGGTGATCTTCATTTTTCATGTCATAGCTTGCATAGAAAATGATGATACGGCCGGGCGCAGTTGCTCATGCCTGTAATCCCAGTACTTTGGGAGGCCGAGGCAAGTGGATCACGAGGTCGGAAGATCGAGACCATCCTAGCCAACATGGTGAAACCCCGTCTCTACTAAAAGTACAAAAATTAGCTAGGTGTGGTGGCATGTGCCTGTAGTCTCAGCTACTTGGGAGGCCGAGGCAGGAGAATCGCTTGAACCAGGGAGGTGGAGGTTGCAGTGAGTGGAGATCGTGCCACTGCATTCCAGCCTGATGACAGAGCGAAACTCCGTCTTGGGGGGGAAAAAAAAGAAAGAAAATGATGATATTTTATGGACTCTGGGGTAAACTGATAAAGCAGACCTGGCCAGAAATACCAATCTAGGGGCTCTCACACAGACCCTGCCTGCCTGTCCTGAGATCTGAGGGGGATCACTAGCTCCATTTGCCTGTAACCCTTTTATGGCACAATAAATTCTTGTTGGGAAGTTCTTAGAAGAGATCACTAAGAGCCAGATAATTGACAAAAGTTTCATGGCGGTGAAGGGAGAATGTTGAAAGCTGGGTAGATTGGAGGGACGGTATTGACAGGAAAAAATATTCCAGCGGAGGAAATAACATGACCCAAGGCAGGGTACCTGGAGTGAATGCAAGGTCTGTGTGGTTAAGGG
The DNA here is from genome assembly GCF_007565055.1 of Rhinopithecus roxellana. Lineage (NCBI taxonomy): Eukaryota > Metazoa > Chordata > Mammalia > Primates > Cercopithecidae > Rhinopithecus > Rhinopithecus roxellana. The sequence goes on along the minus strand of NC_044559.1, from coordinate 101,676,692 downwards.
GAGGGCTGGAAACAGTGGCAAATGGCAACAAAGAGTTGATGTTAAAATGTTGTGGGATTTATGCAGACGAGACCCAAAATAGAGAAAGCCTAGAAAACTAGAACATTCAGGCTCAGGGAAGAGGGTGGTAAATATATTTTCATTTTATTTTATTTTGAGACGGAGTCTTGCTCTATCGCCAGGCTGGAGTGCAGTGGAGGGACCTCTGCTCACTGCAACCGCCACCTCCTGGGTTCAAGCCATTCTCCTGCCTCAGCCTCCCGAGTAGCTGGGATTACAGGTGCCTGCCACCACGCCCAGATAATTTCTGTATTTTTAGTAGAGACAGGTTTCACCATGTTGGCCAGGATGGTCTTGATCTCTTGACTTTGTGATCTGCCCGCCTTGGCTTCCCAAAGTGCTGGGATTACAGGCATGAGCCACCATGCCTGGCCAGTAAATATTTTTTTAAAGTCTATGTGTTGGGGAGAATGAGGAAACAGACACCTCTGTACAATGCTGGTGCAGTGTAAAAGGCACAACCTCTTTGGAGAAAATTTGGCAGTATCTAGCAAAATTACAAATGCACGTGTTCTTTGACTTAGTATTCCACTTCAAGGAATGTATGGATATAGATAACGTACAAAGTTGTTTACTATGCCAATCTTGTAATAATCAGGATTGGAAATAAGGTTTGAAAACAACTTTTGAAAGTCCACGAATAGGGGGTTCATTAAATAAAGTATGGTACATCCATATAATGGAATACTATGTGGCTATACAAAAATAATGAGAGCTGGGACACACATCTGTAATCCCATTCACTTGGGAGGCTGAAGTGGGAGGATCACTTAAGCCTAGGAGTTTGAATCCAGTCAGGGCAACAGAGTGAGACACCGTTTCTTTTTTTTTTTTTTTTTTTTTTTTTTCTGAGACGGAGTCTCGCTCTGGCGCCCAGGCTGGAGTGCAGTGGCCAGATCTCAGCTCACTGCAAGCTCCGCCTCCCGGGTTCACGCCATTCTCCTGCCTCAGCCTCCGGAGTAGCTGGGACTACAGGCGCCCGCCACCTCGCCCGGCTAGTTTTTTGTATTTTTAGTAGAGACGGGGTTTCACCGTGTTAGCCAGGATGGTCTCGATCTCCTGACCTTGTGATCCGCCCGTCTCGGCCTCCCAAAGTGCTGGGATTACAGGCTTGAGCCACCGCGCCCGGCCAAGACACCGTTTCTAAAAGAAGACAAAGAATGAAAGAGTGAGAGAGGTGTATGTACTTTATGTTTGCACATGTATTAAGCGGAAAAAGCAAGGGACAGAATACAATGTTTAGAATGCTCACAAGGGCACAAAAAGCAAGAGAAAGAAGGTGTGTGTGTGTGTTGTTTATTTATGTATAAAATAAAGAATACATAAAAAAAACTGATAAGACTGGTTGTTTCTGAGTCGGGAAACTGGTTGCTAAGGGACAGAAGTGGGAGGAAAACTTTTTATAGCATATCTTCTTCTTCTAAAACTTTGAACTCATGTGGGTCTATTATGTATTTAAAAATTAAAACAATTAAAATAGAGAAAATCTCTTGGACTACTAAAAATAAAAAAAATAGCATTTGTTATCTTAGATGCCCTAGGTGTGCGGGATACTTTTTTTTTTTTTTTTTTTTTGAGATGGAGTCTTGCTCTGTTGCCCAGGCTGCAGTGCAGTGGCACGAGCTCAGCTCATTGCAACCTCCCCCTCCCGGGTTCAAGCAATTCTCCTGCCTCAGACTCTGAGTAGCTGGGATTACAGGCATCTGCCACCATGCCCGGCTAATTTTGCATTTTTAGTAGAGACAGGGTTTCACCATGTTGGTGAGGCTGGTTTTGAACTCCTGACCTCAAGTGATACAGCCACCTTGGCCTCCCAAAGTGCTGAGATTACCGGCATGAGCCACTGCACCCGGCCCTACTTCTTAAGAGAGAAAAAAATTACACCAGCTTATATCTTTTGAATTAGGCCTTTGTTTTTTCCACTTTTTATGAGTCTCCTAGATTTCTGCTTTCTTATTAAATATCACAATCATAGTGACTTGCTTTCAGTTTAATTCAAAATTTTTTAACATCATATGAACTTAATTAACCATCTAAAAAGATTCCATTATGCTTATTTTTACATGGATTTAAATGAATTATGCTACTCAAGCCCCAAATTGAAACATACTATGTATGGAAATCATAATTATTCATATCATTTAATTCTGCCCATTTCATGTAGGTGTTCAATAAAGATTGAGTAATAATGCCATCCCCATGTATATTAGCAAATATTTCTTTCAACCTTGGTGAAACTATTTTCTTTTTTTGGAGAGAAGGTCTCTTTCTGTTGCCTAGATTGGAGTGCAGTGGCACAATCACGGCTCACTGCAGGCAACCTTCCAAACCCAAGCAATCCTCCCACCTCAGCCTCTCAAGTAGCTAGAACTACAGGTGCACACCACCACACCCAGTAAATTTTTTTTTGTAGGGGTGGGGTCACACTGTGTTGCCCAGGCTAGTCCCAAACGCCTGGCTTCAAGTGATCCTCCCACTTGGCCTCCCAAAGTGTTGGAATTGCAGATGTGAGCCAACACACCCAGCCAGAAACTAACCAGTCATATTCATTGTTTTCCTCCTTGAAAAAGAAGTTGAAAATTGCCAAATGCACATTTTCCCCTGTTCCAAGTCTATGTCCAGCCACACCCTGTCTGGACATAAAAATGTAACCTCAGATTCGAGTTTGTCATTGGTAAGTACTTCCAGACACTGGGAAGCAACTTCTCTCTGTCCCCTGATCCCGACTCCAACAAAAGAGATGAACACTTTTAAGCTAAAGTTTTCAAATAGTTCTTATAAGGAAAGCTCAAATATTTTAAGTCAATAATTGGTCAATAAAGCAGATGTTCCTGAAGTAATACTCTTTATACATACATGGTTTGATCCCTCTGTAACATAGGAAAAGGGAATTTTCTCATAAAGTAGTGTGATACTCCACAGGAGGGCCCTGGTTAAATTCCATTATCAAGGACTGCTAGACACAGCTTGCATTCTTGTTGTAATAACTATTGCTTAAAATATTTAAACTTCTTTCTGGGGCATGGAATTTTGTGTTAAAAATAGTCATTCTTGTGATAATTGTAGCTGTGTTTTAAATGTTTTAAATGATTTGCTGTCATTGCATATTGCTGTTCACCCAGATTGTAAAAGTTTAGGTTCCTAAAGCAGGAACAAAACACTGTTTCGCACCAGCCTGCTATTGATTGGAAAGCAGACTGGGAGGTTGATGGGCCAAAGGGACAAGATGGGTCATCTCTCCTTTCTACGAAAGGGTAGACCATAGCTGGGGCTTTTGGAAAGTCAAAGGAGAGTTTTTAATGACCTAAAATTAACTTTTTAAAATTTCCACAATCATGGGTGCAAGTAGGACCGAGTAACAGGAAAGCAAATAAGGAACTAGGACAAAGCAAAGATTTTCCTGGCATCTTTGACCACTGTCAATCACAATAGAGGTTTTCAATGATGTTCTTTTTTAGCTAGTGAGACACACATTCTCATCTATAGTAACAGGACTCTCACAGAACATGCTCTTATGAAACTAATGTAGCAAATTATGAAAATTACTCTGGCATGTGCCAAGAGTCTGATTTTCCAGTTTTTGACACTAAAGGCCTGATTCCCCACTCTGCTCCCCTCCTCCCACAGGACGTCCTGAGCAAATGCTCCTTAAACGCAAAGACAGTAATAGGAACTGTTAAACATTTGGTGTCCTGTTTTTGTGTAGTTTCTAAATACGTCCTCTAGGTGTCTTCAGTGACCAGCATTCGTGGAGATTTTCGAGTACTTTTGCCAGCTGGCGGGCTGTGGGTTCAGTTTGTAAAAACAAGTTCTGCAATCACTTCTTTAGAGCATTTTGAAAAAATAGAATGAAATATTTTGGGTAATAAGTACTTCTAAGTATTTAATAAACTTTTCACATTCACTTTAGGTAAAATACTGATTTTATATTTCTGCAGTGTTGACTACTCGGGAAACTTTCTCCTGATACAAATGGTTTAGGTTAAATTGTTTTTAAAAATGCTGCTGGGGCTAAAGAAAGCACATTTCCCCCCATTGTTCTGTATTATCACTATTATTATTAGTTGTTATTATTTTGACACAGAGTTTCGCTCTTGTTGCCCAGGCTGGAGTGCAATGACGCAATCTGCAACCTCTGCCCCTGGGTTCAAGTGATTCTCCTGCCTCAACCTGCTAACTGGGATTACCAGCGCCCACCACCATGCCCGGCTAATTTTTTGTATTTTTAGTAGAGACAAGGTTTCACCATGTTGGCCAGAATGGTCTGAAACCCCTGACCTCAGGTGATCCACCCGCCTTGGCCTCCCAAAGTGCTAGGATTACAGGCGTGAGCCACTGCGCCCAGCCTATTATTTAAAAAAAAAAAAAAAAAATTCAATAGTTTTTTTGGGAACAGGTGGTGTTTGGTTACATGATAAAGTTCTTTAGCGGTGATTTCTGAGATTTTGGTGCACCCATTACCTGAGCAGTGTACACTGTACCCAATGTGTAGTCTTTTTTTTTTTCTTGAAACGTAGTTTCACTCTTGTTGCCCAGGCTGGAGTGCAATGGCATGATTTCAGCTCACTGCAACCTCTGCCTCCTGGGTTCAAGCGATTCTCCTGCCTCAACCTCCTGAGTAGCTGATATTACAGGCATGCGCTACCTTGCCCGGCTAATTTTGTACTTTTAGTAGAGACTGGGTTTCTCCATGTTGGTCAGGCTGGTCTCAAACTCCCGACCTCAAGTAATCTGCCCGCCTCGGTCTTCCAAAGTGCTGGGATTACAGGTATGAACCACCGCACCCAGCCCAATGTGTAGTCTTCTATCCCTCACCCCACTCCTACAAGTCCCCAAAGTCCATTGTATCATTCTTACCCCTTTGTGTCCTCAGAGCTTAGCTCCCATTTATGAGTGACAACATACGATGTTTGGTTTTCCATTCCTGAGTTACTTCACTTAGAATAATTGTCTCCAATTCCATCCAGATTACTTCGAATGGCATTATTTCGTTCATTTTTATAGCTCAGTAGTATTCCATGGTATATATATATACATCATATTTTCTTTATCCACTTGTTGACCAATGGACGTTTGGGCTGGTTCCATATTTTTGCAATTGTGAATTGTGCTGCTATAAATGTGTGTGCAAGTATCTTTTTCGTATAATTACTTATTTTCCTTTTGGTGGCTACCCAGTAGTGGACTTGCTTGATCAAATGGTAGTTCTACTTTTAGTTCTTTAAGGAATCTCCTCACTGTTTTCCATAGTGGTTTTACTAGTCTACCTTCCCACCAGCAGTGTAAAAGTGTTCCCTTTTCGCCACATCCATGCCAGTATCTACTACTTTTTTTTATTAAAGCCATTATTGCAGGAGTAAGGTGGTGTTGCATTACGGTTTTGATTTGCATTTCTCTTATCATTAGTGATGTTGACCATCTTTTCATATGTTTGCTGGTCATTTGTATAAATTCTTTTGAGAATTGTCTATTCATGTCCTAAGCCCAATTTTTGATGGGATTGTTTGTTTTTTTTCTTCCTGATTTGTTTGAGTTCCTTGTGGATTTGGATATTAGTCCTTTGTGAGATGTATAGATTACAAAGATTAAGAATGTACATTTTTTAAAGGGGAGAAGCTTTATTGAAAAATGTGAATTGCATTTGTATTATGGAAATTACAGTGGCACAAAAGACAGAGTCCAAGAAGACTCTGCAATAGGCTTAGGTTGTCAGGCTCTGAGATCCAAATTATAATCTGTTTTTCTTTATTATTCACATTTGGGCTTGAAGAGAATTCTAAAAATATATTCAGTGGGAGGATCTATTGTGAGGAGGGGGCTGTAATGTGGGATTTGACACTGATAAATGTGGATGGGGTCAATGTACATGTGGCCAGGGAATTTTTGTTGTGGGCTAGAGGATTTACACGGCTCTGTGACCCTGTTCTAGAATACTGATGACCCAACAGAAGTGTGCAACATCTAAAAATGGCACTTTCAATATCCTAAGATTTACATTCAAATAAGCGAAATAATTAATTTTCAATTATAATTAAAAGATAATAAAGCATTGGATGAAATCATTTATTTCTTTATTCCTTTGTCCTAGAGCTACTGAATGTCAAAGCATTTTTTTTTAAGCTTTTTATTTGGAAATAGTTTCAAACTTATAAAAAAGTTGTAGAAGTAAAGATAGTTATAAGGAACATTTCTATACCTTTTATCAGAATTGACCTGTTGTTAGCATTTACCCCACTTACTTTGTCATCTGAACTCTTTGGTCTCCTCCCTTCATATTATTTTTTCTTTCTTTCTTTTTCTTTTCTTTTTGTTTTTAGACAGTCTCGCTCTGTTGCCCAGGCTGGAGTGCAGTGGCATGATCTCAGCTCACCCACCGCAACCTCCGCCTCCCAGGTTCAAGCAATTCTCCTACCTCAGCCAGCTGAGTAGCTGGGATTACAGGCATGCACCACCACCACGCCTGGCTCATTTTTTTATTTTTAGTAGAGACAGAGTTTCACCATGTTGGCCAGGCTGGTCTCGAACTCCTGGCCTCAAGTTATCTGTCCACCTTGTCCTCCCAAAATGCTGGGATTACAGGCATGAGCTACCATACCTGGCCCTCTGTATTTTTTTCTGTACTATTTAAGGGTAAATTACAAACATCATGTCCTATTACCCTAAGTTCTTCTGTGTTTATTTCCTACAAATGACTACAATATGGCTGTTTTCTTCTTACATTTACATTGATATAATGCTTTTATCTTATCTACCATCCATATTCTAATTTTATTAGTAAGCTAGTAATGTCCTTCATAGTATATTTTTCTCTCCAGTGGATCCAGTCCAGGAATAGGCATTGCATTTAGTTGTCAGAATTCTTTAGCCTCCTTCAATCTGGAACAAATCCTACAACCTTCCCTTGTCTTTTATGACATTTTAAAAAGAACATTGTTTGTCCCCCTTTTATAAATATAACATTTCTAATTTTGTATTTGTGTGGTGTTTTCTGGTGCTAGATTGAAGTACTACATTCCTTAGCAGATTACTGCATCCGTGATGTGTCCTTTCAGGACATCCCATTGGGAGGCCTGCAATGTCCATCTCTCTCTCGTCCATGATGTTAACTTTGATACTCTGGTCAAGGCAGCCTGATTTCCCCACTGTCTAATTACTTTTTCCTCTCTCTCTCTCTCTCTTGCAAGTAATAGGACTATGCAAATATCTTGCATCTTATCAAAATTTCATCCAGTATTTAACTTTCATTGATAATTTTTTCCTGATTTGATTTTAACCATGGTAGTTGCAAAATGATAATTTTCTAACTTTAGCATTACTTTCATATCTACTATTCAGTCCTCTGCATTCTACAGTAAGCAAGAGATCTCTCTTTTCATCTATCTGTCTATCTATCTCTCTCTCTATCTATCTATCTATCTATCTATCTATCTATCTATCTATCTATCTATCTATCATTTATCTATCATTTTGTGTGTGTGTGTGTGTGTGTGGTTTTAAGGAACAAAAAGTTTAATAGGCAAGAAAGAACGAAGGAAGAAGAAAACAGCTCCCCTGCACAGAGACAGAGGGAGGGGGAATTTGAACAAAGAGAAAACCCTTTATCTATCTATTTTCTGTCTGTCTGTCTGTCCATCTATCTTCTATCTTCACCATCATCATCATTTTTCCTTGTGTTTTTGCAATGGACATGAATTTCTATTCATTCAATGATTTATAATTCATGATTGGTGCTAGGACATTTCATTCTCACATTGTCCTCGATTTGGCCAGAATCAGCCAAGCTAGCTCTTGTGTTCTTGTCATATGCCTTCATTATTGTTTGGAGCATTTTCTTACTTTCTGAAATAGCCAGACATTCCAGGTTCTTCTGCACCTATCCTGTCCTGTTCCATCCTGTTCCTGTAATCAGACATTTCTCTGAGAATCCCTGGATCCTTTTAGCAGAGAATGGTATTAGAATCCAAGATCTGGGTGCTACTGGTGGGTATTTGCCTCTTGGCCCTCTAAAAGTGTAGAGAGCTAAAAAATACATATGTGTATATAGGCATATACACATACACATACATACACATATACATGCATACATTTGTAATATACATGTGCACACAGATATGCCTATATAACACCTACATAGACATATTTTAGAAATCACAGTTCACACCAGTACCTCCAAATCTAATACACCCTGTAGGATTCTTTCTTGCTTTCCCCAGTTTCGTATTTTCATGTCCCGTCTTCCACAATGGGAACCATGACTCTCGACACCAACACAGTGACTCATTTTCAAAGCACTTGTTTTCCAATCTTCCACATTTGGCTTCACACAGAGTAGACAGTTTAAATTTTATTTTATTTTATTTTATTTACTTATTTATTTATTGAGACAGGATCTCACTCTGTCACTCAGACTAGAGTGCAGTGGGGTGATCATAGCTCACTGTATCCTCAACCCCCTGGGCTCAAGCGACCTCCTGACTCAGCTTCCCGAGTAGATGGGACTACAGGCACTTGCTACCATGTCTGGCTAATTTTTTATTTTTTGTAGAGAGGGGGTCTTAATATGTTGTCCAGGCTGGTCTCAAATTCCTTGGCTCAAGCAATCCTCCTGCCTCAACCTCCTCAAATGCTGGCGTGAGCCACCATGCCAGACGGTTTCCTTTTCTGTAGCAGCTGAAAGTTTTATCACACAATTTTAACTATACATTATCTTAATTTATTTGATATGACCTCATTGACTTTATTTTTGTCTCTCTCTGATAAAATTGTTAGATCTTGAAGGCAGGGATAATATCTCATATTTGCTTTTGTGTTCAGCCAACATTAGGCGTAGAGTAACTGTTTGATTTACACTTACTGGTTGAGGAGAATACTGGGCTATTGCAGGCTCATGGAAGAGCTATTTTATGGCCAGCAGGGCCTTGTTGTACACCTCAAATTATGCCACGTAGGTGGTTGTCCTTCTTCCTACACAGGCTGGCACTGGGTTGACTTACCCAACCTGCAAAAAACTTCATCCAAAATGCAGCACCTGCCAATGATTTCTCTTTCACTCACTGCCTGGCTGGTTGTAGACCAAAACCCCAAAACCACAGTTTATTTAATTGTATCACTAGTATTCACTGTTTCTTCTTTCCACATTTCCTCACTTCATTAAAAATAACCCAGATCTTGGCCGGGCACGGTGGCTCACGCCTGTAATCCCAGCACTTTGGAAGGCCAAGGCGGGTGGATCACGAAGTCAGGAGATCGAGACCATCCTGGCTAACACGGTGAAACCCTGTCTCTACTAAAAATACAAAAAATTAGCCAGCTGTGGTGGTGGGCACCTGTAATCCCAGCTACTCAGGAGGCTGAGGCAGGAGAATCTTTTTTTTTTTTTTTTTTTTTTGAGACGAACTCTTGCTCTGTCACCCAGGCTGGAGTACAGTGGCACGATCTTGGCTCACTGCAAGCTCCGCCTCCCGGGTTCACGCCATTCTCCTGCCTCAGCCTCCCGAGTAGCTGGGACTACAGGCACCCGCCACCTCGCCCGGCTAGTTTTTTGTATTTTTTAGTAGAGACGGGGTTTCACTGTGTTAGCCAGGATGGTCTCGATCTCCTGACCTAGTGATCCCTCCGTCTCGGCCTCCCAAAGTGCTGGGATTACAGGCTTGAGCCACCGTGCCCGGCCAGGAGAATCTTTTGAACTTAGGAGGCAGAGTTTGCAGTGAGCTGAGATCGCACCACTGCACTCCAGCCTCGGCAAAAGAGCAAGATTCTGTCTCAAAACAAAACAAAACAAACAAACAAACAAAAACAAGAACAGAAAAACAAAACCCAGATCTCTAGTGCATAATGGGTTATATTACGCAGTTATACCTCCCTTGGAAGCTGGGAGAGAAAAAGAGAAGATTGTCTCCTATTTTTACTTTACTTCAATAAGAAGCAACATTAACTAAAGTAGAAGCCTTCGCAGGCAAAGCTATATTTTCTCATAGATCATAACTTTTGGTTAATATAGATGTCATTGACTGACTCTGACATCAGCTATTTGAAAAACAACATTTTAAGTGGCATGGGTTGATACACACTTATCAAATCAAATATTACCTCTATGGAAGTAATATTTGCGCTATATTTTAAAGATAACTTGGAAAGCAATATCTATATGAAAAGCTTATTGTGTCTGCTTTTCAAAGTTTCCTAGTTTGTCCAAATGAGAAAACTTTGGTTCTGTGTTAGATAACAGTGCAAAACTTAGGGGAACCCATGTCCTGCTCAAATGAGGTCCTGCTTGATTAGGTTTTCTTATACTACACATTGATCCAATAGTTGCAGTTTGACTTTTCATCTCATTTTACTGAAATCAAAATGAGGCCAGTGTAAGTGCCAGGGCGTCAGAGGGAAAGTTAAGTTTTTCTAGAGTTATTTCTGAAAACACTCTGAACTAGTGCCTGCTGTCTTAGAAGTTTGTTTCATTCTTAAAAAGAGCTTGGCTGTGAATGGACCCAATAGTGGAAGAGGTGCCTGCAATACCAGCGTTTCCAGCGTGGAATTTGTGAGTGGGTGGGAAATGCTTAATTGCTATTTACCTGCCGAACGCTGCCTTTGACACATATGATGAGCCAGCGTTGTTTGACTGTCACCTCCTTAGGAGGCAGGATTCTTCAGCCCACACTCTGCTCAACACTGACTTCTCTTCTGTGTGTGCTTTGTGTCTGTAGTTTTTGCCCCGTGTGTGCATTTTGAGGGAAGCACCAATCCAAGCAAGCTCCTCCGTTTTGTCATTGTAGGGGGAACCACAGAGCTTCCCACGCAACCACAGCCTCAAAGGGAGTCTTGGATACTGATTCTTTTGAAGATGCGTTTTTTAAACAAAAGGGATTCCCCTATATGCTGGTGTGCCTAACAATTCTTTCTTTTCCACCACTTCATACAGAATTTCAGACAAGAGTCCATTTGTACCTATCAGGCCATATGTTGCTAAATAAATAAATAAATTCTTGGAAGTCTAGGATCCGGTTTCTACTCATTTCAAAGTTCAGGTGTAAGGATGCAATTGCAGATTCATAAGTAGACTAAATATATTTCAGAAATAAAGCAGACCCACACCTGATATGCTACCTCTGGTTATTTCATGGATTATTATTAGTTCATTCAGATATGCCACAGGTCAAAGTCTATTCTCTGAAACATAATAGAACTGCGTACATAGAGCAGAAAACATCAGGTAGGATGCCCAGATACCTGCTTCACACACACTGAATATCTTGTGTAACTCTCAGCAGATCCACACCAACAGAGAATGGTACTGCTGATGTCTTCCAACTAAGAAGGGACCTGAAGTACCAGATCAGTGTCAAAATAAACTCATTTTCTGAGGGTCTCTTGGAGTGGAAGAACCCATGTCTAGTCTAGACCTCTGGTCCCACATCAATCCACCAATCGGCATGTCACCCCAAGTTCAGGTGGGAACTAAACTGGTTGTCGCAGGAGGTGTGATGCAAATGGAAGCCACTGCTCTGGGGCGTTCCTGGCGTGTCTGCCCACGCTCTCGGCTGGCTGCCTCTCCTGTCGGAAGCTCTGCTGCACAGGCTGAGACAGCAACAGGACGGCCAGCCTGTGTCCCCACAGCAGCTCCCACCAACCAGACGAGGTGCTCTGTGAGAGTCCCCGAGGGCCTGGGCAGAAATTCATGCTGCCCCAGCAGGCTCAAAGCTGGCTCAGAAGTCACACCAATTCCATGGGGTTTTCCATCAGTTTTCTCTCCCACTCTTTATCTTACGCCTGTTTTCCCACTTTGGGCCACATATTCTCCACCTCGATACCTAACTCACCTACAAATTCAAAATGTCTTCGCTTACATAGCTCCTTTCACAATCGCTCCAGGCTCCCAAGTGGAGTAACAGATTAGCAGTCTACCCTTTTCCATTTTGGGAAAATTCCTTTGGAAAAGCTTCTCTAGGCTGGGTGGAGTGGCTCACATCTATAATTCCAGGATTTTGGAAGGCCAAGGCAGGAGGATGGCTTGAGGCCAGGAGTTTGAGACTAGCCTGGGCAACACAGTGAGACTCTGACTCTGCCAAAAAAAAAAAAAAAAAATTTAGCTGGATGTAGTGACTTGTACCTGTAGTCTCAGCTACTCAGAAGGCCGAGGTGGGAGGGTTGCTTGAGCCCAGGAGTTCAAGGCTGCGGTGAGCTATGATAGTGCCACTGCACTCCAGGCTGGGCCGCAGAGTGGGAGCCTGTCTAAACAAACAAACAAAACATCTCTAGTTTTTGCAACTTCCCTTGCTTCTCCCCTCACCCCCCGCTCCCCACCGCCCCAAAGCCCCCTTCTTATTCCAGAGGGACTCCTCTGGCCTACAGATGACTTTTAGGAATGATGGCAGAAATTCAGGGGGCCAAATCAGCTAGGTTGGGGAGAATAGCTTCCTCTCCTCCCCTTCATCCCACCCTGGGGGCCCAGGTGATTTGCTCTGGACTAGGCTGGTGTCCCATGGGAGGAAATCAATGTCCTATTCCCATGACCCTGTTTCTCCTTTTCCATTTTGGGCCTAAATTCTGTTTGATTTAGGTCCATGGAAGAGAATAGTTATGGATTGTTATTGGAAGACCAGAGGAAGGGAGACAGAGCCAAGACTCAGCCAGTGTCATGTGACAAATTACTGAGGGCTGAGGGAGGAGGCAACATGCCCATGGTGGTGAGGAAATTGCAACTCGTTCTACAGAAGATAAGAACCCAGAATGTGTTGTGAACTCCCCTGGGTCAAACTAAAGGCAGAAGGAAGGGGAGAATCATGAAAAAGCAAGATGGCACCTTTATCTAAATATAGTATAGCACAGAAACAGTGATGCTAATGTTAAAGCAGCCTTTGGAGTTCTGACTAGGGCAAGCCAGTCATGTATTTCAGTTTGTGCTAAATGCCTAAACACATGGGAGGTGAGATCAATCTACCTATCTATGCATTTTTTTCTTTCTCTTTTCTTTTTTCTTTTCTTTTTTTTTTTTGTGACAGAGTCTCACTCTGTCACCCAGGCTGGAGTGCAGTGGCATGATCTTGGCTCGCTGCAACCTCCGCATGCCAGGTTCAGGCGATTCTCCTGCCTCAGCCTCCCGAGTATCTGGGATTATAAGCACGCACCACCATGCCTGGCTAATTTTTTTTGTAGTTTTAGTACAGACAGGGTTTCGCCACGTTGGCCAGGCTGGTTTCAAACTCCTGACCTCGTGATTCACCCGCCTCGGCCTTCTGAAGTGCTGGGATTACAGGCGTGAGCCACTGTGCCCAGCCTATCTCTGCATTTTTATACCACCTTTTGCCAGAGAACCCAGGTGCTCAGACTGCGCCCAGTTGGATGACTTGCCCCCATCCTGAGAACCTGGCAGGGACCCAGGCTAAACATTACAGCAATGTTTGAGCAAGAGAGACTCAGCCTTAGCCCAGGGTTCCACCCTGCACCTCCTCCTGCTGCCAGCAGAAAGCAGCAGGGTCCCTTATGGGATCAGCTGAACAATCAGCTCCACTCCTGATAATGAGATCTTGAGTTCTACTAAGAAAATGCAGATATTGAATTTAGCTCTTAGACGCTTTCATATCTCTGTCTGGTGACTGTGGGTTTTCATGGACAGCTGTTCGGTGCTAGGAGGAAAACCTTGGGCGGGAAGGATTTGCCTACCTGCCTCAGTGGTGGGAGGAAACACAGACAAGAGGGTGTTCCTTTTATCATACTCTCCAAAGGCTAGAGGGGAGGAGGGAGATCTGATCACCTGGCATGACCAGCACTGACTCTGCTTTGAGGGTTCTCACCCTGGCTCAGGGCCAGATTTGGCAGCCTTTTTCTGGCTCCAGGATTTTTGCCATACCAGTGCACAGGCTGGCCTGCTGTTTTTTACTTTCTAAAAACGTACATCTACTTTAAAAACACAGATATCTCCTTTAGCATTGTTGTAAGCGGCAATAAGCATGGAATCACATGCATATGTTGTATACTTATGCATATTTTTCTAATACACTTTCAAATAAATATGTAACTACCAAAAAATCATTTGTGAAGTATCTAAAATTCATTTGAGTACCCCATTTTAGGAAAACTGCAGTTAGGTTGGCCTTTGGAGGACATGACATGCTTGGTCAAGAACACTATCCCGTATCAATGTGAGGAGGGTAAAACCAGTTGATTTAGGTTGTTCTAACATGAGACTCAAGATCTCATTCATCTTATGAAAAAGAAGAAGGAAAAGGAGGAGAAGGAGGAGGTGGGGAGAAGTTTGGTAATTAGGATGCTAAATGGTTGTAAAACATGAATATGGACTTGAGTGATGAGGCTCAGGTAAAAGGCTTTTTTTTTTTTTTTTTTTTTTTTTGAGATGGAGTCTCATTTTGACGCCCAGTCTGGAGTGCAATGGCACAATCTCGGCTTACTGCAACCTCTGCCTCCTGGGTTCAAGAGATTCTCCCACATCAGTCTCCCAAGTAGCTGGGATTACAGGCGTCTGCCACCATGCCCAGCTAATGTTTTGTATTTTTAATAGAAACAGGGTTTCATCGTATTGGCGAGGCTTGTCTCGAACTCTTGACCTCAAGTGATTCGCCTGCCTCAGCCTCCCAAAGTTCTGGGATTACAGGTGTGAGCCATCGTGCCCAGTCGGTAAAAAGCATTTTTGATTATTACTTGGACAAATACTTCAGCTCATGGCACCAATCCTAACCAACCATTTTCTGAATCTATAGCAGTATATTAGGCAGACCAGGATAAGCAATCCTGAAGTAACATGAATGCTTGAAGCCCCCGTGGCTAACCATGCAATAGTTTTCCTCTCACTCACACAAAGCCTGCTGTAGGTTGAGTGGGTTCTCTGAGATATCCTCCCTTCCCAAGATGACTCAGAGATCCAATCTCACCACCTCAGCACATGGCTGCCAGAGTTGCCCAGCCAAGGAAGGGCACCTGGAGAGTCACACAGAGGCTTCTTGCTGCCCGAGACCCAGAGGACCTACGTGGGTTCCACGTCCCTGCCTGGCAGCAAGAGTTGCTGGGTTATGTTTTCCTCAGGGAGTTCAGGAAAATGAGGAGAAAGGGGGTATGGATGAGCGCTGGAAGTCTCAGTAAGAAAAACACAACTTCTGGAAGCTGACAGTTTGTATTTTCACTCACCAGTTATGTTTTTTCATATATGACACTGGCATACAGATGTCCACTTTGTGACTTTGTTGTGAGATTAGATAAGATAATGCATATAAATGCCTCATGCTTTACTGGTGTGATGAAGATCTGAAGATTGCTTCAGGGTGCTGTGTGTTCAACTAGGACTTCATTTCAAGCCCCAGGGTGAACCTGCTGCTGTTTGACCTGCCTTCTACAGAAGTGGTGTATCTGTCTGTATCTGTCACCAGCAAATGATAGTTCCTGTTTTTTTCCCTCTTGGCAAGACTGAAGGAGTCAGTATTAGGTTCTAAATTCTATTTAAATTATAACAACAACTTGGCCGGGCATGGTGGTTCATGCCTGTAATCCCACACTTTGGGAGGCTGAGTCAGGCAGATTACCTGAGGTCAGGAGTTCAAGACCAGCCTGGCCAACACAGTGAAACCCTGTCTCTACAAAAAATACAAAAATTAGCTGGGCGTGGTGGAGTGCACCTGTAGTCGTCCCAGCTACTCAGGAGGCTGAAACAAGAGAACTGCTTGAACCTGGGAGGCAGAGGCTGCAGTGAGCTGAGATAGTGCCACTGCACTCCAATTTGGGTAACAGAGTGAGACTCTCTCAAAAAAAAAAAAAAAAAAAAATCTGTATATGTGTGTGTGTGTGTGTGTGTGTGTATGTAAAT
Source organism: Rhinopithecus roxellana (assembly GCF_007565055.1). Classification (NCBI taxonomy): domain Eukaryota; kingdom Metazoa; phylum Chordata; class Mammalia; order Primates; family Cercopithecidae; genus Rhinopithecus; species Rhinopithecus roxellana. The sequence continues at coordinate 101,660,821 of NC_044559.1, read as the reverse complement.
AACTTAAAATAAATTTTGACTAAAATACACATAACATGACTGGGCATAATGGCTCATGCCTGTAATCCCAGCACTTTAGGAGGCCAAGGCAGGTGGATCACATGAGGTCAGGAGTTCGAGACCAGCCTGGCCAACATGGTAAAACCCCATCTCTACTAAAAACACAAAAATTAGTCAGGCATGGTGGCACCCGCCTGTAATCCCAGCTACTCAGGAGACTGAGGGAGGAGAATCTCTTGAACCCAGGAGACGAAGTGATCTCAGCATTGAGCTGAGATCTTGTCACTGCGTTCCAGCCTGGGTGACAGAGCAAGACTCTGTCTCAAAAATAAAAATAAAAACAAAAACAAACAACAAACCACATAATGTTACTATCATAACCATTTTTAAACTGTGCAATTCAGCAGTGGGAAGTATATTCACATTGTTGTGCAACAGACCTCCAGAACTTTTTCATCATGCAAAACTGAAACTGTATACCCATTGAAGAACACCTCCCCATCTCCTCCTCCTCAGCCCCTGGCAACCACCATTCTAGTTTCTTCTGTTTCTAGAAATTTGAGTATTTTAGATGCCTCATATAAATGGAATAACAATAGCTTTTAGTTTAAAACCATGATAGGAAAAACAAACCCCCATAGACTAATGAACGGGCCCCTCTATCACTGCAAATAACATTTTTGAAACCAAGAAGGGGAATTATGAGATCTGTGACACCAATAGACTTGATGGATCTCACATCTCCTCTGGTGGCCATAAAGCAATTAAAAAACACAACTGTGGAAGTTGAGATACTTATATTTCCTCATAAAATCCACTTCTTTTGCTTAATCTGTTACTCTCAGTAGTGAAGTTTCAGAATCATCAATATGACAGTACAGCAATATTGCCTCATCAGTCATGATTTACTTAATGTTTTCTGAATTTAGTAATATTTGATTAAAATTTAATGTGAACATATCATATCATGCCATATATATTATTGCATCCATTAATCAGGTAACTATAGTAATGAAATGCCGGAAGGTTGGCTGAAAAAGGAGCCAGTCTTGATATATGTTTGACATAATTCTGTGAGTGATTAACCAAAAAAAAAAAAAGTCAGTCACACAAAGGTTCATTAATATATATTACTTTTACAATCATCTATGTATCATCAGATATTTTTAACCTTTGTTAAGCTTGATTTTTAATTTACTGAAAGACGCTAAATATTAATAACCATGAAAAATATATATTATTCAGTTGAATCACAAGTTGACAGAATGATTCATAGTTTATTCTAATCTTTTTTGTATAATGATGTGTGTTAAAACATTATTTAAGTTATTTAATCAGTTTGTCATGTGGGAAACAGCATATATTTAACATCTGGCTGTGTAAGATACTAATTTGAATATCACATCACATTTCTATTATTTTCAACTTCCATGTCATTGACCATAGCAGATAATCAGTATGATGGTGCATAATTTATGTCTGAGACAGGCTGATTTTTGTATGCAAATATTCTTTTTTTCCTATTAAAACACTGAATTAGTCATACCTTGTTTCTTTTAATACTGTCATTTTAATCAGCTAACTAACGAGCGACCAACTGGTATTAAACACTTATCTTCCCTGTTCATCAAAATACTTAAGAAGAGGCATATTTGGAGAAGTAATTGAACAGGATAAAAAGTTAAGTCAACTGCAAGGCAGTTTAATTTTGACTTGATAGAGGAATGTTGATTATTTCACCACAATTATCCTCCTAGGTGTTCCCTCTTATAGCTTCAGTTGAATTGTGCTTCATTTACTCATTCATTCATTAAATTTTTCATTGAACACTTCTCATGACGGGCATTGTGCTAGGTTCTGGGATATGGAAATGAAATGACATGGCCCCTGGTTTCTCTTAGCTCACAATCTAGTGATGAGCAGACGCTTACACAAATGCAAGCAGAGATGAGCTCCGACATGGAGTCTGGGCAAAGCACAGTGGGGCACAGAGAGGAGTGTCAAAGTCAGCCTGAGGGTGACTGGAAAGACTTCGCAGGGGCTGACGCTGACTTGAATGGAGGCTCAAAGTGTGAATAACAGTTTCCCAGACAGACAACTATGGAGGTGGGAGGATTGGTGACAGGTGAGGATGGTATTCTAGAAAGAACCAACAGCATATGCAAAGGCTCAGAGGCTTATAAAGCGAGTCTCAGAAGAAGAGAAATTCACTCCTATCTTTATCTAGTGGATATATACTAAAAAGTGTGGTGTGATAGAGCTGTTAAGATTGCCTCAGGGTGCTGCATGCCTCACCCAAGGGTGAGGCTGTTGCTGTTTCACCTGCCATGGAGGGGAGTGGTTTTCTAACTGGGGGTTTATAGGAGAAGACAAGGATGGGAAGAATGGGTGGGGGTGATGCACAGGCAGTTCCTACTGTAACAAATGCCTGAACCATGCCCTGGAGAATTGTATCTTCTTGTCAAACACTCCCCAGAACTAACCAAAAATAATTAGCTTCAATTTTTCCCTTAAATCTTCAAACAATATTGTAGACTAAATCAGGAAGCCTAGGTATACTGTACTTTGAAGTTATATTCATGTTAGTGGGCAATGCATCATAAGAAAGTAGACATTAAGAAAGAATTTGAAGAAAACGGACAATTGGACTCAGGGTGTTGGAAATAGAATAATTTATGTGATAAGATTGTTGCAGGATTCAGAGTTAATGAAGTTAGGAAAAAAGGAAAGTGATATCCGGAAGGAAAGATCAAACCTGCCTGTCATATGCATCCGAAATGTTTGACCCTGTTCTTGGGTGTGGGAAGTTGCTCCCAGTTGGAAATAAATGCTGTTTATGGATGGATGAGTCCAGTCCATGGTGAGGTCAAACATCATTTTCAGTGACTTGTTGCAACATTCATGATTAATGTTGATTTATTACTCGATCATTGTGTTATGTAAATAGGCGGCATCTTTTTGTGTGTGTCTTGGTGTGATGCTGGTTTAATTGAGTTTGGGGATGGGGGGAGGAGGTGGGAGGTTCCAGGGTTAATACTGTTAGCATCTTCCTCAGTAGCAAACTCTTCTCATGATGGATGAAACAGTAGCAATAATCAGAGTAGCCAAACTGTTAATGGAATTCCATATGGGAAGGAGGGGTTTTATTATTATGGCAATTGTATGACAGTAACAGAGAAGGATCTATAAACTAAAGAAAGTTAGTTATAAATGTTACCATGAATCAAAGACGGCAACAAAGCATGCTAATTTGCTGACTGCTTAGCCAAACCAAATTTTATTATTTTACTGAACAGTAAGCTTATTTTGTTAAACGCACACACACACAGGCACACACAAAGACACACACACACAGATGATTCAAATTAGAAGCAAATTTATACATTTTCTAGAATGACAGAAATTTATGCAAAATGAAAATGGGAAACCACACATATAATTTCTGTAATGAAAATGGAATTGTTTTATAACCGTAAACTTTAATTAAATTCTAATTGAACTAGTATTTTATTTAAGTAGCTGGTTCATTATCTAGGAGCTTCTATTGGGGATTTAACACTCAAAGTAGAAACAACTTTCATATCCCCAAAGAAAACACTCAAGGATTTACTCTATACTCAAAACTATAAGTGATGAAAAAAAGAACACCTGGAGAATCTGTGATTCTGAATCGATACCTGAGTTTCTAATGACCAGGGAATCTTTACTACCAATCTCCTTTTCCCCTGCGGAGTTACTGATACAAAAGAGAGTGGGAGGTGGGTGGGAGCACAAAGCCTCTTCAATTGTTATCAGATAGCTGTTCACAGAAAGGTCTTCCCAGAGTTTGCTGTATAGAAAGCACAGCCCACACATCATCATTATTCATTCTTCCAGCTTAAGAGGCTTGTTTTTCGCAGATGTGCCCTTCCTGTTTGGCATTTGTAACTGTGGACTGTTGTTCAGTTGAAGAAAATGCGTCATCTAAATATGAACTGAGATTTTGAGCTGATTCATGAACACCTTTTGTTAAGGAAAACATAAAAAGGAGCATGGTTGCCAAAAATGAGGTACACACCCCAGCAAAATTTTACTACAGTATGTCCCACTAGGCATAAAACAAGAATACAAGTGATGTAATCAATGGAGACTTCCTCTTGGAGAAAGTGAAATATGAGTGACAAGGAACTTCCTAGGGAGGAGAAACAGACGATATGCTTTAGCTTCCATTTTGCTTGTGTACACTCTATATTTATCTTGAAGCTTTTCCCATAGAGACTGTGGCATTATTTTTGAAAGCAACTCCCAGATTCATTCCTTAAAGCAAATTAACCTTACTCCTACGCTTCGATTTCAGGCATTTGTTTTAGGGAATGTTGTATCTACTCAAGCAATAGAGGGAAAGGAACCACTGTCTTAGTCAAAATGACAAAAGGCAATGTTGTCATCACAGGGGATGGGTTCATTCAGTTAACATTTATTGAGCACGTACTGTTAGCTTGGCAGTGTGTGCAATAAATGCATGTTTGTGGAACTGATCTCTGGCCACCTCCATAACACTTTAAGCTTTCTATGTCAGGTGGTTAAAATAAATATGACCCAAGCAAATTTCATCTGGGGATTCAGAGTCCAGGACTTTATTGTCACTACTAGAAATTATGGAGATGGTAACAACACCTCAAGGAACGTTTGCTTCACAGCTGGTCTGTTAGCTATCATGAGACAAAGTGGGATCACTCTGAAAAAGAACACACACATTTTCTCTCATGTCTTTTACTGCTTCCACAGTGAATCACCATCATCTAAGTTCACATTTGCATTTCACCAACTGGGAGGAAACAAACACTGTTGGCTTATTTTCTAACCAATGTTTTATAGAAAGGATTTAATTTGAGCCAAGTTTTGGGTCTGATTTGTGAATCTGCCTCTTTTCAACTCCATGACCTTGGATGAGTCACTTCTTTGAACCTGACTTTCCTCAAAGACAAGACAACAAGCCCCTCCCCAAAAAACTAGAGGTTAATGTACATGAAATGAGATAATTATTGCAAAAGCACAAAGCACTTTTGGAACTGTAGGCTACTTCAAAGTCAATTAAGCCAAAGGCAGGGAGCAACTTTTGATTAGCTACAATTTATTTAATTGAAATGAACCACTTAATCTTTTCTTTCTTAATTAGCATCTAGCTGGATGGTAAATTCCTAGATCAAATTAATTATTGGTTAATGTCCCAGATTCCATTTCGGATGTAGTTGTTACCTCTGTTAAAAATGCAAGTATACCTGAGCTGGCTGTTAGTCATTTACACCTTAGTATAACTGAAAAAAGATAAGAGGTTTGTTTTAAAAAGAGAGGAAGAAGTGTGTGGACTGCCTGGCTGAAGAAGACTGAACATCCCTAATAGGAGACTGAGGGGTTGGAAAAGATGTGTACACTCTCTTAAACTGTAATCCTGAAATTCCCAAAGCACTGAATGTCAAAAGATACTTTTGTAACTCATTTGGTGACAAAACCTGACTTTACCTGAACTAATTTGGCCACAAAACCTGCCCTGAACGCATGAGAGGCTAATTAGATTCCTTATTTTCCCCACTCAGTGTGACTGCCTATTCACAGGCTTTGCTACAGAATATTAATGCCTTTGATTATGATTTTAGGCTGTTTCCCCCTCTCTCCCCCAGGCCCTGCTGGGGATGTTATGTAGTGTAAAGTACAAAGTCTGAAAAATTTTACATTCAGAAAAACACCTGGCCCCAGTGATTTTGTTGAATCCACACAGATGCTTTGCACTGCCCAGATTACTTCCACATTATTTTTGTCTCACCCAGACAAGCCCTTTTAAAAGCTTGCCTATGACCAAGAGAAACAAGCCAGACTGCACATAAAATTAATACACTCTGTAGATCTAAAGAACACAGGATTATGGCCAGGTGTGGTGGCTCATGCCTGTAATCCCAGCACGTTGGGAGGCAGATGGATCACCTGAGGTCAGGAGTTCAAGACCAGCCTGGCCAACATGGCAAAACCAAATCTCTACTAAGAATACAAAAATTAGTTGGGTGTGGTGGCACACGCCTGTATTCCCAGCTACTCAGGAGGCTGAGGCAGGAGAATCGCTTGAACCCGGGAAGTGGAGGTCACAGTGAGTCAAGATCGCACCACTGCACTCCAGCCTGGGCAACCGAGCAAGGCTCTGTCTCAACAACAACAAAAAAGAACACACGATTAGCTTCAGAATTGCCCCCATTTTTCCTTCTTGCATCTGTGTATTTCTTTTTGCCTTTTCCTTAGACAGTCTTGGACTTCTGGTTTCTCTATTGCCTGTGTGTTCCAATTTACAGTTTTTTTCTTTTCTTTTTTTTTGAGACAGAGTCTCACTCTGTTGCCTAGGCTGGAGTGCAGTGGTGCAATGTCAGCTTACTACAACCTCCGCCTTCTGGGTTCAAGCGATTATCCTGCCTCAGCCACCCCAAGTAGTTGGGATTACAGGCGTCTGCCACCATGCCCAGCTAATTTTTTTTTTTTTTTTTTGTATTTTTAGTAGAGATGGGGTTTCACCATGTTGGCCAGGCTGGTCTCGAACTCCTGACCTCAAGTGATCTGTCCACCTCGGCTTCCCAAAGTGCTAGGATTATAGGTATAAGTCACCGTGCCTAGGCACAATTCAGTTTTTTTTTTTTTCACCTTCTAAACTTTGGCTCATTTCTGGATTCTGCCTTCCCTGTGACATTGATCTTCCTGGATTAACAGCTTCCTAACAACATAGCCTTTGGAAGAATTGTGAGCCTGTAATCCCAAAGGGCTGAGTTAGGAAGTGACCCTCACTGGGAACTGCCTGCCCTACAGTTAGTCCCTGAAGACCACCAGTCACGATGTAAGCTGTGGTCCCTGAACTAGGGTTGGCTTCACCTGGGCGCTGGTGAGACATGCAGAGTCTCAGGTCCCACCCCAAGCCTTCTGAACTAGAATCTGTATTTCAGTAAACTCCCAGGTGATGTGCATGAGCATTAAAGTCCAGGAAGCCCTGCTCTGGACCAGTGTCCTAACTATGCCTAGCAGGATGCTAGGCTGCTCCTGGAGGAATTTAATTTCCAGTGAGAAAGTAATAAACATTTGAACTCAGCAACTTAAAATAAATTTCTATAGCAATTTATTTTGATGCAAAATTGTCTCATTCCCTTCAATCTCAGAATCATCAGGCAAACAAGGCTTTCAACGAAATTCTTCTTTTCTTTCGAGAGTCCTATTTTCTTTCTTTCTTTCTTTTTTTTTTTTTTTTGAGACAGAGTCTTGCTCTGTCGCCCGGGCTGGAGTGCAGTGGCTGGATCTCAGCTCGCCGCAAGCTCCGCCTTCCGGGTTCACGCCATTCTCCTGCCTCACCTGTGGAGTAGCTGGGACTACAGGCGCCCGCCACCTCTCCCAGCTAGTTTTTTGTATTTTTAGTAGAGACGGCGTTTCACCGTGTTAGCCAGGATGGTCTCGATCTTCTTACCTCGTGGTCCGCCCGTCTCGGCCTCCCAAAGTGCTGGGATTACAGGCTTGAGCCACCGCGCCCGGCCTGAGAGTCCCATTTTCAACAGAAACCACTCTTTTGCTCATTTTTGAGCAGTAGAATTCTACTGCTCATGGCATCACATAGACCTGTGGAATTTGATGAGGATCAATAATTAATTTTCACTTTTTAATATTTAATCTTCCAAAACTTTCATTTTACATACAAAGTCCTTCCTGTTCTTAAAAATGATTTAAAAAGGCATATATTGGTACCTCCCTTTCCCCTATTTTTTCCCATTTATTTATTTATGTATTTATTGAGACAGAGCCCTGCTCTTTCACCCAGGCTGGAGTGCAGTGGTGTGATCTCGGTTCACTGCAACCTCCTCCTCCCAGGTTCAAGCAATTCTCCCTGCCTCAGCCTCCTGAGTAGCTGAGATTACAGGCGCCCACCACAAAACCCGGCTAATTTTTGTATTTTTTAGTAGAGATGGGGTTTCGCCATGTTGGCCAGGATGGTCTTGAAGTACTAACCTCAAATGATCCACCCGCCTCAGCCTCCCAAAGTGCTGGGATTACAGGTGTGAGCCACCACGCCCCTGCCTTCCTTTTTTATTTTTATTTTTTACTTTTACAGAGACAAGGTCTCTATATGTTGGCCAGGCTGGTCTTGAACTCCTGGGCTCAAGCGATCCTCTGGCCTTGGTCTCCCAAAGTGCTGGGATTACAGGCATGAGCCACTGTACCTGGTCTTTTGCTCTACTTTTTTTTTTTTTTTTTTAAGTTGAAGTCTCCCTCTGTTACCCAGCCTGGAGTGCAGTGGCGTAATTTTGGCTCACTGCAACCTTTGCCTCCCAGGTTCAAGTGATTCTCCTGCCTCAGCCTCCTGAGTAGCTGGGATTACAGGCATGTGCCACCACACTCGGCTAATTTTTGTATTTTTAGTAGAGACAGGGTTTCTTCATGTTGGCTAGGCTGGTCTCGAACTCCTAAGCTCAAGTGATCCACCCTCCTTGGCCTCCCAAAGTGTGGGGATTACAGTCGTGAGGCACAGCACCCGGCCTTGCCTTACTTTTTATAATTACAGTTTGCCCAGAAGTAGTCATAAGGAATACTTAAAATAATAATTCATTATTGAAAATTGACACTTTTACTGAGTTACAAAGCAATTAATAAAAACTCTTATCATAAATCAATATATTTTCCCCAAACAAGATAAAGCCCCAAATCAATAGTTTTTCCCTAGTACCTATTAACGACACTTTTGCTAAATCACAGTGGTGCTCAAGTGGCACATATGGCCACACTTGCTTACAAAATAAAGTATTTTGAAGAAAACTAGCAAATCTCAATTCTGCAACTATTCATTATGATTTATGGATGTGGTCCTGGGCTTGGTGGGCAGCACAAAGGCATACAAGCTCCAGTTCCTTCCCTCAGGAAACTTACAGCCTAACAAGGGACCTACAGCATGTACTGAAATGACTATTTTATATAAAGAATGTAAAAGTTTCCATAAAAACATACACATGGCATCAGGAGACTTTGGAGAAAACAGAGAAAACATCTGGTTGGGGACAGACACATTCGGGAAGCTTCCACTCAGTAGAAACTTTACTACAAAAACTCTTAGCTATGAGTTTTAAAACTCCAAGTCTGCCTAGGTAGTTGCAATTTTTCTTTTTTGTTTCTTGCTTTATGCCATTCTCATTTCCAAGATGAGCATTGGAAAAAGAAAAACAAAAAAGAAAGCATAAAACAACTGCTCGCTGGTTGCTTTATCTCATGACTCCAAAGTCTCCAAGCATCTGATCTGTGTGATTGCTTGAGCAGTTTGGCTACCATGCAGACACAGTCTTCTGTCATCTGGCTGCTCCCTCCTGGTGTCTCTGATGTGTTTGGAAGCCAAGGGTTCCCTGTAGCATAGTGCCAGGGTTGGTCTTCAAAGATGGGGGTTTCGACTTTCAAGAAGGAAGGAGATGAAAAGAAAGGAAGCTGGGGCGTGGGAGGACTCTGAAGACCCACAGCAGGAGGCCAAAGGCCACCGACCTACAATGACTTCAAATGGGGCAGCTATGAAAATAAGACTTTTTATAGCCGTTCCCAGTTGCTTCAGACTTACGATATATACTACATTGATCATATAGATCAACACAGTGTCTTTGCTTAGCAGAATAGTAACTACAGTGGTCACCATAGCATGGGTCAAGGAGTCAGAAAACTTTAGCTTGATGTCTGCCATTGCCAGACTGGCATTAACCTCCCTGCACATCTCTGCTATTTATGACTTTTACATGCAGGCGATAATTCCCGAGGATAACATGTCAAGAAGGTTTCTGAGTTCTCTGGCCAGAGCATTCTCCTTAAATCCAGCGCAATGTAGGACACTGTTTGACAAATAAAACATGAAAATCTGTGAATACAAGGGAAACAGAGCTCCTCACTCATAAGGCTACTTCTGTTTTAGAAAGGAATTCTTGAATGACAAGTATCTGTGCAAGTGCTATGTTTTTTATTATTCATAGAAAAATAGAACCATTACATTATTTGGTGAGGTGAGTGATTTGTTTTTCTAAGACCACCAGAGCGGGCACAAAAGAACCAGCGAGTAGGCAAGTGTAGGAGCAAAACTGCAAGTTTATTTTGGTCACCTAAGGTGTGGGGAAGAGGTCGGTCGGCCTCCGGCAAAGAAGGCCGACAGAGTCCCCCGGTGGGGGGACTCCCTCGGACGGAGTTCCCGCAGTCCTGACATCCCGACAGGAGTGGAGGACTGAGGAAGGCCGCGCGTGGCGTGCCCCCGGAGCGGCTTTTCTAGGAGTGGGAGGGCAATAGGCGGGGCACGGGCGTGTCAGGGGGCGTTCCACAGGTGCGACCAGGTAAATCTTGGTCTCTTCGGATTGACGTCACCTGGCGCATGCCCAGTTGGTCTGCACCTTCCCGGGCACCGGCTGCATTTTCGCGCGCGCAGGAAAAGTTGGTTAAGAAGAACCCGGAAGTGCACCATCTTGCCTCCGTTCGTCCAAACAGTCCAACCTTTTATTGGTAATAGTGATAAGGGGCGCCGTGGTCTGTCTGGCTACTTCCTGCTGTTAAGGGGCGTCGTTAAGTTTGGGGCCCATGGTTGGCATTTGGACATACGGATGAAGAATAAAATAAGGCACAGTATTAGTATAGGAATGAGGGATGGAAGCATTTGTTGGAATAGGGGCAAAACCCAGAAGGAAGGTCCCAGCAAGATTGAGGAGTATGAGATAGTTAAGAAAATTTAGTAAGTTTGAGGCGAGTGGGGGAAAGCCAAACTGATTTCCACTGATTGCTTTCGGTAGGGGCCCTTTTTAGCTGGGAATGAGGAACGAGTGTGCAGAGTAGTTGTTGGCCAGGCAGCAATTAAGGAGTGGGTTTTTGTGGAGTGGATGGCTTTCCGCTTACTCCTACTACAGAGATACTGGATGGAAGGCTAGGTCCAGAGAAGGACGGCAAAACAGAATAGGTAGCCTCGCTGTTGATTAAAAAATTGTCTTACCCGCTACCAGGAGAGTTACCCGCGGCTCGGCGAGGGTGATGGGGGTCCCCGAGTCTCGGCACCTTCAGTTGTTGTCGTCGTCCAGATGTAGGAGCTGGAAGGAGCTCCCAGGATCCTGGGAAAGGGGTCACGTGGAGACGCAGCACCTGTTCTCAGGGTGGGGCAATCAGACTTCCAGTGTCCTCCCTGCTGGCAAGCAGGGCAGGGGGTTGCTGGTGGACGAGGGTTAGGACATTCACTGGCCCAATGTCCTGACTCCTTGCACTTATAGCAAGGCTGCGTTGGGGCTTGGGGACCTTGAGGACACCTGTTGGCATAGTGTCCTGCCTTGCCGCACTTATAGCAGGCTCCTTTCGTGGCCTTGGAGTCTGCGGAGTGTGTACTCTCTGGCCTGGGGTTACAACTGGGCTGTAAAGCCGCTGCTAGGAGCTGTAACTTCTGTTTGAGGCGAGCCTGCCGTCTCCTCTCTGGAGTTATAGACCTTAAAGGCTAATTTAACCAGGTCTTGTATTGGTGTCTGAGGACCATCCTCTACCTTTTGAAGTTTTTTACGAATGTCAGGAGCTGATTGAGAAATAAAATAAGACGCCAAAATGGTGGCCCCTGTGGGGGAGGCTGTATCTAACCGGGTATACTGGGTTAGAACCTCAGTCAGTTTAGGGTAGGGGTTAGGATAACCTGGAGGTTATGCCAAGTTAAGTCATAGGCCTGACAAAGGTATCTAAATTCCTTTATGTATATGGTAGGATTAGCTGAGAAATCACCTAAACGCTTCTCAATTTTGGAAAGATCGGCCAATGAAAAAGGGACATGTACTCTGACTACCCCCTCTGCCCCAGCCACCTCTCGCAAAGGCGCTAACACTGTAGGAGGGTGTGGGGCAGGAGTGGAGGCATCAGCAGGGCACTTAGAGCGGGTGTGTGCAGATAGGAGACTCAAGACAGCCAGTTGGGGGCCCCGAAGGACGCACGGGACTGAGTGGATTACTAGTAGGTAAGGAGGAGGAAGGAGGTGTCTGGATGGGGGGAGGAGGAGGAGTATAGGGACGAGAGCTTAAGGCCCAAAAGCCTTGTACGTAATTAATTTCAGACCACTTGCCTAGCCACTGGCAGAAATTGCTGAGGTCGATCACGCCACAGTGGGAAGGAAAATTAACCGCTTCCTCCTAAGGTCTTGTTCAAGCTGTAAGGTTCTTAAATTGGCTAGGAGGCACCCCAAGGGGGTGCTCTTTGGAAATTTGGACCGGGGGGTTTCCCGTGTTTCCTCTTTACCGACACAATGGAAATGGAAATGGATCTCTGCCTGGCTTCAAAGCGTCCTTTGGAACCAGCAGAGACAGACTGGAGGCTCATGGAGCCAAAGTGGAGATTACCTTCAGGCGGACGTCTCCATCCTGAATGGGTCTCCCGAGCCACATGGTGGCTCCCGAGCCACTTGGTGGCTCAAAATGGACCTCGGACCTGCACAGGATTTCTGGCCGAGGGAGGTAAAGAGGAGACAACGGCACTAACCCCAGAGAGGCCGGTGCTCTTTGGAAATTTGGACTGGGGGTTTCCCGTTTGTTTCCTCTTTACTTACACAATGGACACAATGGAAATGGAAATGGATCCCTGCCTGGCTTCAAAGCGTCCTTTGGAACCAGCAGAGACAGACTGGAGGCTCATGGAGCCAAAGTGGAGATTACCGTCAGGCGGACGTCTCCGTCCTGAACGGGTCTCCCGAGCCACATGGTGGCTCCAAATGGACCTCGGACCTGCACAGGATTTCTGGCCGAGGGAGGTAAAGAGGAGACAAGGGCACTTACCCCAGAGAGGCCGTGAGAGTGAGGGAAGCGGGTCTCAGGTCCTGGTCCGTCTGCCGCAGGAGGAGGTTCCTCAACCCTTAGAGGCCTGAGGAGGGGTCTCCTCCCGGGTCTTCGGCACCAACTGATTTGTTTTTCTAAGACCACCAGAGCTGGCACAAAAGAACCAGCGAGTAGGCAAGTGTAGGAGCAAAACTGCAAGTTTATTTTGGTCACCTAAGGTGTGGGGAAGAGGTCTGTCGGCCTCCGGCAAAGAAGGCCGACAGAGTCCCCCAGTGGGGCCCTCGGACGGAGTTCCCGCAGTCCTGACATCCCGACAGGAGTGGAGGACTGAGGAAGGCCGCGCGTGGCGTGCCCCCGGAGCGGCTTTTCTAGGAGTGGGAGGGCAATAGGCGGGGCACGGGCGTGTCAGGGGGCGTTCCACAGGTGCGACCAGGTAAATCTTGGTCTCTTCGGATTGACGTCACCTGGCGCATGCCCAGTTGGTCTGCACCTTCCCGGGCACCGGCTGCATTTTCGCGCGCGCAGGAAAAGTTGGTTAAGAAGAACCCGGAAGTGCACCATCTTGCCTCCGTTCGTCCAAACAGTGAGGCCTACTATGTAGTTGTTTGTATGACACATGAAAATAAATTTATAGGCCAGGCGTGGTGGCTCATGCCTGTAATCCCAGCACTTTTGAATGTCAAGGCGGGTGGATCATCTGAAATGGGAAGTTTGAGACCAGCCTGACTAACATGGAGAAACCTTGTCTCTACTAAAAATACAAAATTAGCTGGGCATGGTGGCGCATGCCTGTAGTCCCAGCTACTCGGGAGGCTGAAGCAGGAGAACTGCTTGAACCCAGGAGGCGGAGGTTGTGGTGAGCCAAGATCATGCCATTGCACTCCAGCCTGGGCAACAAGGGCAAAATTCCGTCTCAAAAAAACAAAACAAAACAAAAACAAAAACAAATTTATAAAACCATAAAATAAAATATTTAAACTATCAAAATTTTAAGCTCTTTAAAATAAAACAGACTTGGGGATGTAAAATTTGTATTTCCACAAAGCATTAGAAATCCAAAGTCTAAACCACATGACTAGAAATTGAAGATCATAATTGAGGATCTCACCCAAAACCTGAGCTAATTAATTGGTTTTCACTATGCAGTATAATTATATAGTTATATACCCCAGAATCCTGCCTGACAATTGAGCATTGAGAGAACAAGCATAGAAATCAGACTAGAGGCTAATAGAGAGTTCCTTTCTCCTTGTGAAAGCTCGCCCAGTCAGGCAGTGTGGGAAATTTTCCTAGGCTCATACTCTCATCTTATTGTAAGGACAAGTAAATGGCTGGAGTGCCCTTAGGCATTCTTTGCGGGGAGCCTGGTCACCGACTTCCAAAAAACTGAACTTTTTTTTTTTTCCTATGAACTTGTTTGTTAATTTCTCCTAGACTGTCACTTTTCCCCATTTCCCTGAATAAATACAGAGTTTAAAAAGCTGTTTAAGTCAAATGGCATGGGCTGCTTTACTCATAAAAAACCGAGGGACTCAGTCAACATAATGAGGCAGTGGAGCTCCCAGACAAGTCACTAAAACCCTTCTGCATCTCAGTTTCTCCATCTGTGCGATAAGGATAGTAACACACATTCCTCTACCTCCCAAGAAATTTCCTGCTAGGAACACACTTATGTGAGGCAGCAGGGAATCCCCTAGGAGAGAAAGGAGACTCCTCCCAAAATGAATAATTTTGTGTCCATTCATTCAACACCCACTTCCTGTACTGAGGGCCTTTATATATTTGGTGCTTGGACAGTTTTAGGACACAACAGTGAAAAGATGCATTAAATTATAGCTGAGCAAAGATGAGGAAGGGCAGACTGTCCTCTGGCCTGGCCCTATGGACTTGAACCTGTTCCTAGGGAGAGGGGATGTGGTTCAAAAGTCACTACTACTATTATCTGAAAAAGATCCCCATGCTCTGCAAGGAGCAACTGGCGGCGCTGCCGTAGGATTCCTGTGACAGAGCAAGACCCTGACTCACGGGCTCAAGTCCCCACACCTGGAGCAGGGACAGCAGCTCTCAAATGGGCTTTTGTGGCTTTCAGGAGCCTGGGTTTCACTATGGTCACAGGGAGCTGGAGCAAGAGAGGAGGTATCCTAGTTAGCCCCAGCTGCTATAACCAAACACCACAGACTGGGTGGCTTTTACTCGGACACTTAATTCTCACACTCTGGAGGTGGAAAGTCCAAGATGAAGGTGCTGGCAAATTCAGTTCCTGGTGAGAGCTCTCTTCCTGGCTTGCAGTAGGCTGTCTTCTTGCTTTCTTGCTGTGTCCTCACATGGTAGAAAGACAGAGAGAGAGAAAGAGAGAGCACAAGTGAGCACACTCTGGTCTCTCTTCCTCTTCTTGTAAGGACATTAATTCCATTATGGGGAAGGCACCCTTATGACCTCATCTACACTTAATTACCTCCTAAAGGTCTCTTATCCAAATACCATCGCATTGGGGGTTAGGACTTCAATATATGAATTTGATGGAGGCTGGGCATAAACATTCACTTCATAACCGGAGGGAAATGGCAGGTAACCTTTAGAGCTAAGGGCTTGGGAAGATCTTCTGGGGAACGCCCAGAAATCATTGTGGGTGAACTTTCCAGGGAGGGCTGGTGGTACCAAAATACTAACTGAACAAAGAGCTGGGGAAATAGGGTTCTTATGGTCACGATGGATTACTACCACTACTGCTAAGGGAGGAGACCACTGCTACTCCTGCTGCCCTCCTCCCCCCACCTTGCCTAGTTCAAAGACAGGAGAAGAGAGAGAAAAACAAAAGTAAGATAAATAGCCAGACAACCTTGGCACCACCACCCAGTCCTAGGAGTTAAACAAAGTAATAATAATAACATCAACCCCTGGCCTAAACTACTTGTGTTATCTGTAAATTCCAGACACTGTATGAAAAAAGCATTGTAAAACTTTCTGTTCTGTTAGCTGATGCATGTAGTCCCCAGTCACGTTTCCCACGCTTGCTCGATTTATCACGACCCTTTCACGTGGACCCCTTAAAGTTGTAAGCCTTTAAAAAGGCCAAATATTTCTTTCTCCAGGAGCTCGGCTCTTAAGACGCGAGTCTGCCGACACTCCTGGCCGAATAAAAAACCTCTTCCTTCTTTAATCCGGTGTCTGAGGAGTTTTGTCTGCGGCTCGTCCATGCCACTGCTGCTGATAGTACTACGACTGCTGGAACTCTCCCTGCTACGATTGCTGCAACTGCTACCACTACTACTACTACTAGTACTATTATTTTTAAAATGTTGTCTCTTTGGGCATGGGGAACACAGATTACTTATGTCATTTTCGTGACATATCTAATATAATCCTATAAGTCAATTTCTTGCACATTACTTTGACTTCTGTCTTTCTTCTTTTCACAGCTGTGGTTCAGGCTCAGCTAGTACTTTCATACTTTCATGGTTGACATCCTTTTTTTTTTTTTTTTTGAGACAGGGTCTCACTCTGCCACCCAAGTTGGAGTGTAGTGGCATGATCCCAGCTCACTGCAACCTCTGTCTCCCGGGCTCAGCCTCCTTTATAGCTGAGACCACAGACACATGCCACCATGCCCAGGAGTTTTACCATGTTGGCCAGGCTGGTCTCAAACTCCTGGAATCAAGTGATCTATCCACCTTGGCCTCCTGACGTGCTGGGATTACAGGCATGAGCCACCGCGCCCAGCCTGGTTGACATTCTTAACTATGGTTTTTCTAAAAATAATGAATCATTACTCTTAAAAGAGCCAAAACTAGTTCTTGATTTCTTTTCTAATTATCCTTCCTTTTTGTGGATATCTTTTTGTTGTATCTTTACCACAGCATACATTTCATCTATGCAAAAAACATTGTTTCAGTCTTTTTTTGGTTTGTGTGAAAATGACTGGCTTTCCATAAAATTTATAGAGTATGGCTGATATGCTTTGATTGTGAAATCCTCTTGGAGGAGTGGGTTTGATGGGTAATTAGAGCTCATGCCTCTGTAGAACCAGGAAGGGATATGTTGTTCAGAGGTGAAGCCCGGTGGGAGCCACTGATGACCACCCACAAGTGTGAAAGTCTTCCTTCACAGACGGGTGCCTAGAATTCAGACCAAAAAAGAAACAAAACAAAAGTAGAAATCAGTGTTCATTACCCAGCTTCCACCCATTCCCTCAAAACTGCCCCTTCCATTTTATTTTATTTTATTTATTTTATTTTTTGTGGCAAGGCACTCTATCACCCATACTGGAGTGCAGTGGCATGATCACAGCTCACTGTAGCCTCGACCTCCTGGGCTCACAAGATCCTCTCACTTCAGCCTCACGAGTAGCTATGACTACAAGTGTGCACCACCATGCCTGGCTAATTTTTTTTTTCTTTTTTTGAGACAGAGTGTCGCCCTGTAGCCTAGGCTGGAGTGCAGTGGTGCAATCTTGGCTTACCGCAACCTCCACCTCCCAGATTCAAGTGATTCTCCTGCCCCAGATTCCTGAATAGCTGAGATTACAGGTGCGTGCCACCATGCCCAGCTAATTTCTTGTAGTTTTAGTAGAGACGATGGGGTTTCACCATTTTAGCCAGGATGAATCTCGATCTCCTGACTTTGTGATCCGCCCGCCTTGGCCTCCCAAAGTGCTGGGATTACAGGTGTGAGCCACTATGCCCGGCTAATTTTTAGACTATTTGTAGAGACAGCATCTCCCTATGTTGCCCAGGCTGCTCTCAACCCCTGGGCTCAAGTGATCTTCCTGCTTTGGCCTCCCCAAATGCTGATATTACAGGCATTAGTCGTTGTGCTTGACTCCCTTTCAATTTTAAATGTTTGCGGTTCCTAATGAGCATCTACTTTGCCATGGCGATAAGTCACAATTGTATCTGACACTTCAATTTTTAAACTTCAGTTTGCTCTTCAGTTCCTTCTTACTTAAGCAACTCTTTGTAGAGTGTTGAACATTATTGAACACACTGTTCAAATAAACAGTTGAATTAAGCAACTGTTTATTCGAAAGTGATCCAGATAGTTCAAAGAAAAGCTTGGTATGCCGAGAAATTTTCTACAAAATAAAAAGAAATGCTTATAGCTTTGTAGTAAATGTGATAATTACCTAAAACAATTACAATTTTAGAGTTATTTCGAAATTATTTCTATTTACTTCACTTTTTTTTTTTTTTTTTTTTGAGACAGTCTTGCTCTGTCCCCCAGGCTAGAGTCTGGTGGCACAATCTTGGCTCACTACAATCTCTGACTCCTGGGTTCCAGTGATTCTCATGCTTCAGCCTCCTGAGTAGCTGGGACTACAGGCACTCACCACCATGCCCGGCTAATTTTTGTACTTTTAGTAGAGACAGGGTTTCACCATGTTGGCCAGGCTGGTGTTGGAACTCCTGAGCTCAGGTGGTCTTCCCACCTTGGCCTCCCACAAGTGCTGGGATTACAGGCATGAGCCACCATGCCTTGCCTATTTCTATGCACTTTTAAAAAGTGATTACTGTACCAAAGGCACATCAGGTAATTTAGTATTAGATCAAATTTGGTAAAGGCATAAATCAGTGATGTTTTAGCCACAAGCATCTGAAACTGACTATTGTTACTATAGGCAGCACACTGGTTTTTTAGAAAGGATATTGGTCACTTGTAGAATTTCTACAAGATGTGGAGAAAGAG
This sequence comes from Rhinopithecus roxellana, assembly GCF_007565055.1. Classification (NCBI taxonomy): domain Eukaryota; kingdom Metazoa; phylum Chordata; class Mammalia; order Primates; family Cercopithecidae; genus Rhinopithecus; species Rhinopithecus roxellana. Next base: position 101,642,339 of record NC_044559.1, on the reverse strand, counting down.
ATTTGGAGATTTTTTTCCAACTTTTTCCCACCTGGGTCAGAGATGCAAATGTTGGAGGTAGTGTAACCATTTTGTGACTATGAAGACAAAAGTCACACCCTAGTTGTATTAGTTAGGCTTCTCCAGAGGGGCAGAACCAATAGAAGTACATGTATATTTATACTTTTATATTTAATAATAATATACATAACACATTTATATATATTTTATAAAAATATATATTTATAAAATGTAGCCATGTATATGTGAGTAAATTAGAGAGAATTGGCTCACATGGTTACAAGGTAAAGTCCCACAATATGCTGTATGCTAACTGGGGAATGAGAAAAGCCGGTAGCATGGCTCAGTGCAAGTCCAAAAGCCTCAAAACCAGGGAAGCCTATAGCGCAGCTCTTAGTCTGAGGGCGAAGAGCTGTGAGCGCCTGGGAGGTTGCTGTAAGTCCCAGAGTTCAAAGGCTGAAGACCCTGGAGTCTGATGTTCCAGGGCAGGAGAAGAAGAAGTCTCCCTCTCAGGAAGGGGGAGTAAGGAAACTCAGCAAGGTGGATATTCACCTTCTTCTGTTTGCATTGTTACAGCCAAGCTGGCAACCATTTGAATGGTGTTGCCCGCCCACAGTGAGGGAGAGTCTTTCTCTCTCAGTTCCTTGACTCACATGTTAATCTCTTCCGGAAACATCCTCACAGAAACACCCAGAAACAATACCAGCCATCTAGCAGCCCTCAATCCAGTCAAGCTAACATCTAATGTTAACTATCATGCTAGTGAAGCAGGAAGTTAGAATGGCCTTAGGGACTTGAATTCTTTGAGTTGATACAGCAGCCTTGGATTGCCTACCTCTGAACATTTTCTTATTTGAGAAAAATAAAACCATATTTGGTGCAATCACTGTGTTGGGTGTTCTGCTACTTGCAGCCAGATGCACTCCAAATTGATATTTTCTGCAATAGGCATGGCCATATTCCCATACTGCTGTTAAGGAACTTATCATATCATATTGAAACCTGAAATTTTACTGTGTGTCTCTCCTACTTAACACAAAGCTCCCTGAGTTCAGAAATTATCATCTCTGCATTCATGATATTCTAGCACCTCCTGGCACAAAGCTGGGGCTTTATAAATGTTAGGAGAATAAATGTGGTGAATAGTAGTCTTTTATCATTTACATATTCTGTACTGTCTCATTGCAGCTTAGAAACTCTGAGTCATATTTAAGAGATTTGGTGATTCATTGTATGTGGCAAAAAGAGAGAGAAAGAAGGGGAGAGATTTAAGATGACTTCCAAGAGTCTGGATCAAGCAATTATAAATGAATTGAATGATAGTTGCCAAAATAGGAAATATAAAATAAGCAGTATATTTGAGAAGACAATGGGGTTTATTGCTATATAGACAGATGAGAAAACTGTGGCTGAGAAGATTCGATATCTTGCCTAAGATCAAACCACCACCAAGTGGCAGAGCAAGAAATCAAATTTAGGAGGAGCCATACACTTCAGCCCCGGCAGTACTACTGGAGAGACTAAAATGTCTGCTCCTCTATTTCTGCAAGTATCTGTGAGCCCAGCCAAGAGCTGTGACCAGGATTTGTTTTTTTTTTTTGAGATGGAGTCTCACTGTCTCCCAGGCTGGAGTGCAGTGGAGTGATCTCGGCTCACTGCAAGCTCCACTTCCCAGGTTCACGCCATTCTCCTGCTTCAGCCTACCAAGTAGCTGGAACTACAGGCGCCTGCCACCACGCCTGGCTAGTTTTTTGTTTTTGTTTTTTTTTGTACTTTTAGTAGAGACGAGGTTTCACCGTGTTAACCAGGATGGTCTTGATCTCCTGACCTCATGATCCACTTGCCTTGGCCTCCCAAAGTGTTGGGATTACAGGCGTGAGTCACCGCTCCTGGCCCAGGATGTTTTAACTGCTGAGAGCATCTAGGTACATCAAGATTAATGTTAGGTCTTTTAAAACATCATCAACTTTTTAGGCCGGTTGCAGTGGCTCATGCCTGTAATCCCAGCACTTTGGGAGGCCAAGGTGGGTGGATCATCTGAGGTCAGGAATTCGAGACCAACCTGGCCAACATGGTGAAACCCTGTCTCCACTAAAAGTACAAAAATTAGCCAGGCGTGGTGGCAGGTGCCTGTAATCACAGCTACCTGGGAGACGGAGGCAAGAGAATCGCTTGAACCTGGGAGGTGGAGGTTGCAGTGAGCCGAGATCATGCCACTGCACTCTAGCCTGGGTGATAGAGTGAGATTCTATCTCAAAAAAAAAAAAAAAAAAAAAAAAAAAAAAAAAAAAAAAAAAAAAAAAAATTACCAACTTTTTTCAAAGAAAATATCTTGAGAAATTATTCCTAAATATCCAAATAAAGAAACCTGTATTTCTAGGCTGCAATATCCCATGTATGGCTATATATACATATGGGTGTTTGCATTCTCATCAAATACTTCTAATTTTACCAACAAATTTTCTTAATTAATTTTATGAGGGAGAATTCCTATTATAGAGTATAAAATTGTAAGTGCTTAAAAGTCTTCCCAAACTAAAGACAACCCACAGAATTGTGACAGCAGCATACATCCACCCCTCTTTTTATTGTTTTTATCTGTATACTAGGAATATTACTTAATTCAAATGATTAAATGAGAATACATTTAAAATCCTCAGAATCATATCTGGCACATAGTAGGGACTTTGTAAATATTGGCTACTATTATGAGTGATAATTTTAATTCTAATTTTCAGCAAGAATTTATTGAATACCTACTGTATTCCAAGCATATATGGACTCAAAACTCTGCTGTGTTTAAAAATAGCCTTTTCAGGAAAATAAAAGTTCAAAAACTGTCATCCTTTAAACTAATGCAGGATTAAAAAAATTATTAACACTAGATTTTACAAAAATTGCTTTTCTCTAAGTCATGTTTAAGCTAAAATATTTTATCAAGCATAAGCCAATCACATGCCATAATTGTATAAAATTCACTTCCAACTCACATGGAACAATACATATTTCTTTAACAGGGTAGGAATCACATATTTGTTTAAACAATGGGAAACTTTACAAAATCTTGTATTTAAGATATTACTTTTTAATATCCTTGCATTAAATAAAAATGATTACTTTTTAATATTGCTGGAAACCATTGTATCCCCAATTGTAAAGATATATTTCTTGTGTGATTTTATTATATGCTTAATAATAGTACCTGTGAGCTCAGATTTCTTTTGAATAAAATTGATTGGAAACAATATCTACCCTAAAGCATCTTTAATGTCATTATAGATGGGTAGGAGTAAATTAAGCGGTATTTAGGCACCAAAGTCTTTAATTTCATTGCATTCAAGTAGGAGTTAGACATTATGAGGTCCAATTTTAAAAGTCGCTAATGTTTTTACATCTGAGTAGGAGTAAATTAAACAAAATCACTCCTGAGCTGCTAATATCATTTTAATTGAATGTCATTCGGTTTCTAACTGCTGTTACAACACTACAGATAATGAGACTGTTTTTACAAGGCATCTGAGATGAGGGCTGTGGCTGCTGAAAATAAAGCTATAGGTTAGGAGATGATAGGGCAAGCTCTGGAACCTGCAAAAGAAGCCAGCTGCCATCAATGAGAGAGGTGACATTCTGTTTGATGACATGACCTACATGGATTAGGCCTATTGGATCATGGAGTCTAAATATCTGCTGGCTGCAAGTTGGATTGTTATTCGTTGGGGGAGTTGACGTTGGAAAACTGCATCCTTCCCGATCATGAAATCTGTAGACACTGAAAGCTAGAAGCACTAATCCCATTTATTTTGCCACCATGAATTACTCATAGAGTTTGATTCAATGGAAAGTTTGATGTTGAAATAATAATTAAGAAAGACATCCAAAAAAAATAGACTGCTAACTTGAAGACATTCAAAGAAGTACAAACAGTCAATAAAAAGTTTCTTCAACATCTAAGGTTATTTTTTGGGACCTTGGAAGATTTTAATAATTGGAGGAAGAAAAATTTTAAAAGTAAATCCAGGTTTGGTATCTAATCCATATAGCACAATTACTGTTATTCTGTATTCAAGCTCACAAAGTTTTAGCTGGGAAGCAGATTTATAAATGAAAGCTGCTATTAGTCCTTTTTAAAAATTTGATTTATATTTTTATCAAATACTGTTTATATACATTGCTTTACAAGTTGAAGGCAATTAACATAAAATAACTATTGCTTACCCCTTCCCATCCAATATAGTGATTTTCAATTTGTTAGCTGTTTTGCTCGCCATTTTGCTCCACATTTCTAAATATTAATTTTTTTATATTTATATATATATATATATATTTTTTTTTTTTTTGAGACAGAGTTTCCCTCTCATTGCCCAAGCTAGAGTGCAGTGGCACGACCTCAGCTCACTGCCCTCTGCCTCCCGGCTTCAAGCTATTCTCCTGCCTCAGTCTCTCGAGCAACTGGGATTACAGGACGTGCCACCACGCCCAGCTAATTCTTGTATTTTTAGTAGAGACAGGGTTTCACCTTGTTGTCCAGGCTAGTCTTGAACTCCTGACCCTGGGTAATCCACCCGTCTTGGCCTCCCAAAGTTCTGGAATTACAGGCGTGAGCCACCATGCCCAGCCAACCTATTTTGTTATCTTCAGCTTTAGAAATTGTCTATTTACTTTGAATTATGCAAGATGAGAAAGCAGCACTCTTTGACACTTCCTGCCACCCCCACATGCCTCCTCCTAATAGACATACATCAGCGTTTTTTGTTAAATTCATATTTAGAGTTTGATTTTTATGACTAACTAAATAATACATGGGATTGTACTAAGATTGCATTTTCTTTTTAAGTACAAGTTTTTTTTTATTTTTTATGAGACGGACAATCGTTCTGTCACCCAGGCTGTAGTGCAGCGGTGAGATCTCAGCTCATCTCAACCTCTGCCTCCCGGGTTCAAGCCGATTGTCCTGCCTCAGCCTCCGAGTAGCTGGGATTATAGGCGCGCCACCACACCTGGCTGATTTTTGTATTTTTAGTAGAGACGGGGTTTCACCATGTTGGCCAGGCTGGTCTCCAACTCCTGACCTCAGGTGATCCACCCACCTTGGCCTCCTGAAGTGCTGGGATTACAGGTGTGAGCCACTGCTCCCGACCTTAAGTACAACTTTATTTTGTTATTACTGAAATTAATGATTGCCTTTAAAATATATTTTATTTTCTAAGTATCTATCACTAATTCTTCTCCAAACTCTCCACTGGAATCATGAAATGCCTCTCAGTGGGGCCATACACATCACCTAATCTCTCAATTCTACTGTATTTTTTTCTCTTAAAAATATCTCCCGGTCCTCTTCTGTCATTTGTTCTAATCAGGAATGAGCTACCTAGGTCTACTCTATAGCTGTCATTTTAGGGCTCATCTTCATCCCTCTGTACACAGGTTACCTGGTGCAGTGGAGACCATTAGTTGCCCTTAATTATACATTCACTCTCTCTTTCGCAATAGTAGAACTAGTAGAATTTTTAGCTGATAATGTGGCTGCTGATACTGTAAATAACTACATTTTCCAGCCTCTCTTATCCTAGGTGTGGCTATTTGGCTACACTCTGGCCAATGGAATGTAAGTGGAAATGTTATATAACAGACGTAACAGATTCTGGAAACTTTTTTTTTTAAAGACAGTTTTAGCTGGATGAGGTGGCTTACACCTGTAATCCTAACACTTTAGGAGGCCAAGGAGGGTGGATTGCCTGAGCTCAGGAGTTCGAGACCAGCCTGGCTAACATGGTGAAACCTGGTCTCTACTAAAATACAATTAGCCAGGCGTACTGGTGCGCACCTGTAGTCCTAGCTACTCAGGAGGCTGAGGCAGGAAAATCGCTTGAACCCGTGAGATGGAAGTTGCAGTGAGCCAAGATCATGCCACTGCACTCCAGACTGGGTGACAGAACGAGACTCCGTCTCCAGGAAGAAAAAAAAAAAAAAAAGGCAAGAGTCTCACTCTGTCCCCCAGGCTGGAGTGCAGTGGCAGGATCTTGGCTCACTGCAACCTCCACCTCCCAGGTACAAGCAATTCTCATGCCTCAGCCTCCCGAGTAGCTAGGACTACAGGTGTGAGCTACCACACCCAGCTAAATTTTGCATTATTTTTTTTTTCTTTTTCTTTTTGGTAGACATGGGGTTTCACCACGTTGGCCAGGCTGGTCTCGAACTTCTGGCCTCAAGTGATCCACCTGTCTCGGCCTCCCAAATTGCTGAGATTATAGGCGTGAGCCACTGCACCTGGCCAGATTCTGGAAACATTATTTAAGAAATAACTAGTATGTTTCCTTTTCCCCTTTTTGCAACATTCTCCATTCTGTTGCTCAGAACATGGATGCCACCTAGGACTAGGAGGATGAGCCTGTCTGGGGATGCTACAGTGGTGGGCCACCAACCGTGTACAACAGACTACAGTAACCAAAACAGCATGGTACTTGTACAAAAACAGACATATATACCAATGGAACAGAACAGAGACCTCAGAAATAACACAGAAATAACATGGCACATCTACAACCATCTGATCTTTGACAAACCTGACAAAAACAAGCAATGGGGAAAGGATCTCCTATTCGAGAAATGGTGCTGGGAAAACTGACTAGCCATATGCAGAAAACTGAAACTGGACCCCTTCCTTACACCTTATACAAAAATTAACTCAAGATGGATTAAAGACTTAAAGGTAAAACCCAAAACCATAAAAACCCTGGAAGAAAAGCTAGGCAATACTATTCAGGACATAGGCATGGGCAAAGACTTCATGACAAAAATGCCAAAAGTTATTGCAAAAAAGCCAAAACTGACAAATGGGATCTAATTAAACTAAAGAGCTTCTGCACAGCAAAAACAAAAAACAAAAAACAAAACACAAAAAAACTATCATCAGAGTGAACAGGCAACCTATAGAATGGGAGAAAATTTTTGTAATCAACCCATCTGACAAAGGTCTACTATCCAGAATTTACAAGGAACTTAAACAAATTTACAAGAAAAAAACAACTCCATTAAAAAGTGGGCAAAGAATATGAACAGACACTTCTCAAAAGAAGACATTTACATGGCCAACAACCACATGAAAACAAGCTCAGCATCACTGATTATTAGATAAATTCAAATCAAAACCACAATGAAATAGCATCTCACACCAGTCAGAATGGCAATTATTAAAAAGTCAAGAAACAATAGATGCTGGCAAGGCTGTGGAGAAATAGAAAAGTTTTTACACTGTTGGTGGGAATGTAAATTAGTTCAACAATTGTGGAAGACAGTGTGGCAATTCCTCAAGGATCTAGAACTAGACATACCATTTGACCCAGCAATCTCATTACTGGGTATATACACAAAGGATTATAAATCACTCTACTATAAAGACACATGCACATGTATGTTTATTGCAGCACTCTTCACAATAGCAAAGACTTGGAACCAACCCAAATGCCCATCAATGATAGACTGGATAAAGAAAATGTGGCACATAAGCACCATGGAATACTATGCAGCCATAAAAAAGGATGAGTTCATGTCCTTTGCAAGGACATGGATGAAGCCAGAAGCCATCATCCTCAGTCACAGGAGCAGAAAACCAACACTGCATGTTCTCACTCATAAGTGGGAGTTGAACAATGAGAACACATGGACACAGGGAGGGGAACAACATACACCAGGGGGTGTTGGGGGATGGGGAGTGAGGGGAGAGAACTTAGAGGACAGGTCAATAGGTGCAGTAAATCACCATGGCACATGTATAACTATGTAACAAACCTGCATGTTCTGCACACGTATCCCAGAAATTAAGGTAAGACTAAAAATCAATCAATCAATCAATCAATCAATCAAGTTCAAATTCATCCTTTAGCATGTGGATATTCAGTTGTTCCAACACCATTTGTTAAGACTGTCCTTTCCCCATTGAATGTTCTTTGCACACTTGAAAATCAATTGACTATCAATGAGTAAGATTATTTCTGGACTTTCAGTTATGTTCCATTGATTTATTTGCCTATCCTTTTACCAATACCACACTATTTTTATGATTGTAGATTTGTAGCAAGCTTTGAAATTGGAAAGTGTGAGCCTTCCAACTTTATTACTTTATTCCAAAATAGTTTTGTCTATCTAGGGTCCCTTGAATTTCCATATGAATTTTAGGATAATCTTGTCCATTTCTGTGAAAAGGTAGCTGGAATTCTGCTAGGGATTGCATTCAATCTGCAGATCAATTTGGGGAGTATTATCATCTTAACAATACTATCATCCAGTTCATGAATGTGGGATGTCTTTCTATTTAGGTCTTTTGAATTTATTTTAGTAATATTTTACAGTTTTCAATGTGCACATGTTGCACTTTTTTTCAATGTACAAGTTGAATTTATTCCTGTTTCTTTTTGATTCTATTGTAAATGGAATAGAGTTTTCCTAATTTTGTATTTGGGTTTTTCATTGCTAGTATATAAAAACACAACAAAGTATTTTAGGTTTTATCCTTTAAATTTGTGGAACTCGTTTATTAGCTTTAATTGTATTTTTGGGGATTTTTGAGAATTTATTCTTCTTTCTTTTTCTTTTTTTCTTTTTTGAGACAGGATCTCACTCTGTCACCCAGGCTGGAATGTAGTGACATGATTACAGCTCACTGCAGCCTCAACCTCTGGGCTCAAGTGATTCTCCTGCCTCAGTCTCCCAAGTAGCTGGGACTATAGGTGTGTGCCACCATGCCCGGCTATTTAAAAAATTTTTTTTTGTGGCAATAGGACTTCACTATTTTTAAGGCTGGCTTCTCTCTCCTGGGCTCAACCAGTCCTCCCACCTTGGCTTCCCAAAGTGTGGGGATTAAAACCTGGCCAGGATTTTCTAGATACAAAATTATTTCATTTGCAAACAAAGATACTTTTGCTTCTTCCTTTTTAATATGAATGCCTTCTATTTCTTTTTGATGCCTAATTGCCTGTCCAGAACTTCCAGTACTATGTTGAATAGAAGTGGCAAGAGTGGACGTCCTTATCTGATTTCTGACCTCAGCGGGAAGCTTTCAGTCTTTCACCATTGACTATGAAGTTAGCCATGGGTTTTTCATTGAAGTCCTTTATTAGGTTAAGGAAGATTCTTTCTATTCCTAGTTTGTTGAGCGTTTTTTTTTTGTTTTGTTTTGTTTTTAACATAAAAGTCTGCTGGGTTTTGATGAATGACTTTTCTGTGTTTATTGAGATCATCACATTTTGTTTTTCCTTTATTCTATTAATATGGTGTATTACACTGATTGATTTTCATATTGAACCATCTTTGCATTTGGGGGATAAATTCCATTTGATTGTGGTGTAGAGTCATTTCAATATGCTGCTGGATTCAGTTTGCTATTATTTTGTTGATGATTTTGCATCTGCAGTCGTAAGGGATATTGGTCTGTAGCTTTTTTTCTCTTGTGATGTCTTTGCCTGGCTTTAGTATCAGGGTAATAGTGGCCTCATAAAATAAGTTGGGAAGTGATTTTTCCTCCTCTATTTTTGGCAAGTGTTTGAGAAGAATTGCTACTAATTCTGCTTTAAAAGTTTGGTAGAATTCACCAGTGAAACACTCTGGGATTGAGCTTTTCTTTGTTGGAAGTTTTTCAATTGATGACTCTATCTGTTTATTTAGTATAGTTCTGCTCAGATTTTCTATTTCTTCAAGAGTCAGTTTCAATAGTTCATGTGCTTCTAAGAATTTGTTCATTTCACCTAGATCATCTAATTTGTTGGTATGCAATTGCTCATAATATTCCTTTATGATCTTTCTATTTTTATAAGATTGATAGTAAAGTCCCCTCTTTCATTCTTGATTTTAGTAATTGCAGTCTCCTCTCTTTTTCACTTGTCAGTTTAACTAAAGATTTGACAACTTTGTTGATCTTTTCAAAGAACTAATTTTAGGCTTTGCTGATTTTCTTTATTATTTATATGTTTGCTATTTTGGGTATGTCTGCTGTACTCTTTATTATTTCCTTCTTTCTCTGGATTTAGTTTGCTCCTTTTTTTCTAGTTTCCTTTTTTTTTTTTTGTTTTTTTGTTTTTGTTTTTTTTTTTGAGACAGAGTTTCGCTCTTGTTGCCCAGGCTGGAATGCAGTGGCATAGTCTTGGCTCACTGCAACCTCTGCCTCCTGGGTTCAAGCGTTTCTCCTGCCTCAGCCTCCTGAGTAGCTGGGATTACAGCTGTGCACCACCATGCCCAGCTAATTTTTGTATTTTTAGTAGAGATGGGGTTTCACCATGTTGGCCAGGCTGGTCTCAAACTCCTGACCTCGTGATCCACCCACCTTGGCCTCCCAAAGTGCTGGGATTACAGGCATGAGCCACTGCACCTGGGCATCTTGTTTCTTAAGATTAAAGATTAGGCTGGGTGTGGTGGCTCACCCCTGTAATCTCAGCACTTTGGGAGGCTGAGGCAGGTGCATTGCTTGAGCCCAGGAGTTCAAGACCAGCCTGGGAAACATGGTAAAACCTCATTTCTACAAAAAATACAAAAATTAGCTGGATGTGGTAGCATGCACCTGTAGTCCCAGCTACTTGGGACGCTGCATAAGGAGGGTGGCTTGAGCCTGGGAGGTCTAGGCTGCAGTGAGCCATGTTGCCACCACTGCACTCCGGTCTGAGAAACAGAGTGAGTGAGACCCTATCTCAAAAAAAGAAAATAAAAAATTTAGTTATTTATTTGAGGTCTTTCTTCTTTTATAATGCAGGCATTTACAGCTATACATTTCTTCTTGAGCAATGACTCCACTGCATGCCATATTTCCCTAGTGATTTTTTTTGACCCATTAGTTATTTAGGAATGTGTTGTTAATTTCCATATATTTATGAATTTTCCAAATTTTCTCTTGTTATTGATTTCTGATTTCATTCCGTTGGTTTCGAAAAATATAGTTTTTATGATATCAATTAAAATTTAATGAGATTTGTTTCATGTCCTAACATACTATCTTAGAAAATGTTCCAGGTGCAGTTGAGAAAAATGTGTATTGTGCTGTTGTTGGGCAGATTGTTCTATAGAAGTCTGTTAGTCTAGCTGGTTTATACTGTTTCTCAATTCTTCTATTTCCTTGCTGATTTTTTTTTTTCAGTTACTTTGTCAGTTTATTGAAAGTGGGCTACTGATGTCTCAAACTACTGTTCTTGATTTATCTATTTCTTCCTTCAATTCTGTCAGTTTTTGCTTCATGTGTTTTAGAGCTCCATTGTAAACTGCATGTATGTTTATAATTATTATTTTTTGATGGATGAACCATTTTATCATTATATAATATCCTTCTTGTTTCTCATAACCTTTTTTGTTTTAAAGTGTGTTGTCTCATTAGTGTAGCCACTCCAATTCTCTTTCGGTTTCTGTTAGCATGGAATATCTTTTTTTTTTTTTAATCCTTTTACTTTTAATTTCTTTGAGTCTTTGAATCTAAAGTGAGTCTCTTATAAACAGCATGTAGTGGGACCATTTAAAAAAATCCGTTCTGCCAATCTATATCTTTTAACTGGAGAGTTTAATCTGTTTTCATTTAATGTAATTACCAATAAGGGAGGACTTAATGCTCCTATTTCACCATTTTTTAATGTCTCATATCTATTATTCCCTTTCAATTCCTCCATTACTAGCTTCTTTTGTGTTAAAAAGGTATTTTCTAGTGTACCATTTTAATTCTCTTTTCGTTTCTTTCACTAATATTATTTTTTTCTCTTTTTTGAGTTATTTCTTAATGATCACCCCAGGGATTATAATTAACATTTTAATTTATAACAATCTGATTTAGATTAATACCAATTTAGTTCCAATAATTTACAAAAATATTGCTCCTATATGTCTCCATTTACTTTCCTCTTTATACTATTATTGCCACAAATTACATGTTCGTACGTTGTGTGGCCATTAATCTAGATTTATAATTATTGCATTATACAGTTATTTTTAAAATCATATAGAAAAACAGGAGCTATAAACAAAAAAGTACACTCATACTGTCATTTATGTTTACCTACATCATTACCCTTACTGGTGTTCTTCATTTAAAATGTGAATTCAAAATTACTGTCTAGTGTCCTTTAACTTCAGCATGAAGGACTATCTTTAGCATTTTTTGTAGGACATGGCCAATTAGCAATGAGCTCCCTGAGTTTTTGTCTATCTGGGAATGTCTTAACTTCTCCATTTTTTTTTTTTTTTTTTTTTTTTTTTGAGGCAGGGTCTCTGTCGCCCAGGCTGGAGAGCAATGGTGTGATCAAGCTTGATCTCCCAGGCTCAGGCTCAAGTGATCCCACCACCTCAGAATCTTAAGTAGCTAAGACCACAGTCATGTACCACCACACCTGGCCAAATTTTGATTTTTAGTAGAGATAAAGTCTTTCTATGTTGCCCAGGCTGGTCTTGAACTCATGAGCTCAAGCAATCCTCTTGCGTTGGCCTCCCAAAGTGCTGGGATTAGAGGCATGAGACACCACTCCTGGCCTTCTTCTTTTTTTGTTGAATGGAGTCTTGCTCTGTCACCCAGGCTGGAGTGCAGTGGTGTGATCTCAGCTCACTGCAACCTCTGCCTCCTGATTTCAAAGCAATTCTCTTGCCTCAGCCTCCCAAGTAGCTGGGATTACAGGTGTGTGCTGCCACGCCCAGCTAATTTTTGTATTTTTGATAGAGACAGGGTTTCACCATGCTGGCCAGGGTGGTCTCAAACTCCTGACCTCATGATCCACCCTCCTCGGCCTCCCAAAGTGCTGGGATTAAAGGTGGGAGCCACCGTGCCAAGCCTCTCCTTCATTTTGGAAAGATAATTTGCAACATGTAGAATTCTTGTTTGACAGTTTTTTCTTTTTCTTTTTCTTTTTTTTTTGAGACAGAGTCTCACACTGTTGCCCGGGCTGGAGCGTAGTGGCACGATCTCAGCTCACTACAACCTCTGCCTCCCGGGTTCAAGCGATTCCCCTGCCTCAGCCTCCTCAGTAGCTGGGATTACAGGCGCGTGCCACCGTGCCTGGCCAGTTTTTTTTTTTTTTTTTTTTTTTTTTTAATTTTTTATTTTTAATAGAGATGGCATTTCACCATGTTGGCCAGGCTGGTCTCAAACTCCTGACCTCTGGTGATCCACGCGCCTCAGCCTCCCAAAGTGCTGGGATTACAGGCATGAGCCACCGCGCCCAGCTGACTGTTTTTTTCTTTCAGCCCTTTCAATATTATCCCTTGCCTTCTGACTTAAATGATTTCTGATAACAAATCAGCCATTAACCTTATTGAGGACTCTTTGTTATATGTTGAATCACTTTCTATCTTGCTGCTCTCAAGATCCTGTCTTTGTCTTTGGCTTTTGACAGTTTATGATGTGTCTTGGTGGGAATTTCTTTGAGTTTATCCTATTTGGAGTTTGTTGAAGTTCTGGGATGTGTAGATTTATGTCTTATATCAAATGTGGGAAGTTTTCAACCATTATTTATTTAAACATTCTCTCTGTTTTTATCTGTCTTTCCTCTTTCCTGGAACTTATATTTTACATATATAGGGATGCCTGATAATGTGTCACAGATCTCTTAGGCTCTGTTCAATCTTCTTTATTCTTTCTGTTCCTCAAACTGGATAATATTAACTGACCTACCTTAAAGTTCATGGAATCTTCCTTCTTCCTGCCTGAATATGCTGATGAGTGTTTCTAATGAAATTTTCACTTCAGTTATCATATTTTCAACTTTCTATTTGTTTATTTTTAAAATAATTTTTATCTCTTTAGTGATATTCTCTATTTGATCAGGCATCATTATACTTTTAGTTTTTTAGACATAGTTTCCTTTAGCTCTTTGAACATATTTAAAATAGCTGGTTTAAGTTCCTTAGCTAGGAAACCCAGCATTTGGGTTTTCTCAGATATAATTTTCACTGATTTTTTTTTTTTTTTCTGTATATGGACCATACTTTCTTGTTCCACAATTTTTACTGATTTCTTTTTTTTTTCCTGCTTGTGAGCCTTACCTTCTTGTTCCTTTGAATGCCTCATCATTGTTTTTCTTTGTTGAAAGCTGGATATTTTGAATAATATAATGTGGCAACTCTGGAAATCAGATTCTACCTCCTTCTCAAGGCTTACTTTTGGTGCTGCTTGTTGTAGTTGTAGTTGTTTTGTTTAGTGACTTTACTGAACCAAGTCTATAAAGTCTGTGTTTTCTGTTATGTGTGGCCAATGCTGTCTCTGTTAGCTTAGAGGTCAGCTAATGAGAGGACAGTTGCCTTAGATGCATGGAATTCAAAAATCTTCCAGACTTTGTGGAAGGGCCATGTTTATATTTTGGGGCATGCCTTCCAACACTCAGCCAGGCAATTGATAACTCTGCATTTGCCTTCATTTCCTGCTTGCACAGAGCCATGACGTCAGTCAGAGATAAGGTCTTAGGGCTTTCTCTGGTCTTTACTAAGTATGTACATTGCCCTGAGTATGCATGTGGCCTTCTAGATTTCCAGGTGTAATCACAGACCATACACATAAATCTCATTCCCCTGTCTTTCTTCTCAAGATTTTGGTTAGTGAGTGGTTTGCTACAAATGTCATCCATTGTCTCAGGTAGCAGCAACTAAAATATTTGCCTGGACATATTTTTGACAAATGGCCTCTGGGTGGTGGATTTAGTATTTAGTTACCAAATTAGGCAAAATAAAGATAAGCCTTTTGAGTGGGTCTTTTGGGAAGCCATCAGACAGATCAAATAAAGAGAATTCTTTTCAAGTGAGGTCTGTCTATTCTTTATATTATCAAGAATGTGCTCTATTATTCTTAAAGATATTGCTTAACTGGGGAATGAGGGATGGGTCTAGGGAAAGGTAAAATGCCACAAAGCTCACTGTTACTACCAATATTCATTTGTTTTTCTTGAAAAACAGAAAGTTCCCTTGTGCCTCTTCCCAGTCCATTAATCTCTCCCATCCAACCAGATGCAATAATTGATGTGATTTATATCACCATAGGCTAATTTCACCTATTCTAAAACTCCATGTAAGTGGAATTATAAGTTATGCACATTTAAACAAATTAACCTTTTCATTTTGAGACAATTTTAGATGGATTCACAGGCAATTGTAAGAAATAATATACAGAGATTCTGTGTAAACTTTACCCAGTTTTTCCCAATGGTACTGTCTTGCAAAACCATAGTATAATATCACAACAAGGATACTGACAGTAATACAGTCAAGATACAGAACATTTCTATCACCACAGGAATCCTTCATGTTGTTATTTTATAGATACACCCACTTCCCTCCTACTCCCTCCGTATCCTTAACCCCTGGCAATTACTATTTTTTCTCTATTTCTATAATATTGTTACCTAAATGAAATAATATAGTATGTAACATTTTGGTTTGGCTTCTTTTTCACTGAATAAAATTCTCTGGATATTTAAAATATTGTATGCATCCATAGTTGATTTCTTCAAATTGCTGAGAATTATTCCATGATATGAATATACTGTAGTTTGTTTAACCATTTACTTGTTAAAGACAGCTGAGTTGTTTCCAGTTTTGGCTATTATGGATAAATCTGCTATAAACATTCATGTACAGGTTTTTGTGTGAAAATAAATTTTCATTTATCTTGGGAATGCACAAGATTGCAATTCCCAGTGAGACCATCTGTGTCTGGATATTTCTTTTTTGGGAGTTTTAAAATTATGAATTAAACTTTCTTAATAGTTATATGGCTATTCATATCATCTATTTCATACGGAGTGACCTGTAGTGTTTTTAATTTTTTCTTTTTTTTTAAAGGTCCATTTTGGCCAAGTGTGGTGGCTCATGCCTGTAATCCCAGCACTTTGGGAGGTTGAGGTTGGTGGATTGCTTGAGCCCATGAGTTTGAGACAAGCCTGAGCAATATGGAGAGACCCTGTCTCTACAAAAAATACAAACATTAGCCAGGTATGGTGATTCACGGTTGTAGTCTCAGCTACTTGGGAGGCTGAGGAGCGAGGATCACTTGAGCCTGGGAGTTCAGGGCTGCAGCGAATCATGTTTGCACCATTGCACTCCAGCCTGGGTGGCAAAATGAGACCTCAACAACAAAAAAAAAACATCAATTGTTTTGTCTAAGTTGTCAAATATATGTGTATAGTGTAATTCTTAATATTCCCTTATTACTTCTTTGATTTCTGCATAGTCTTTAGTGATATACTTAGTTTAATTCCTAGGTTAGCAATTTCTGTCTTCTTTAATTCTTTGTTAATCTTGCTAGAGATTTTGTAGGTTTTTTCAAATAACTGGTTATTTTTAAAATCAATTTTCTCTTGTTTTTCTGCTTTCCATTTCATTAATTTCTTCCTTTATCTTTATTGTTTTCTTTTTTTAAAAAAATTAAAAATTTTTTTTCCATCCATGGGACTCTGCTTGATAAATCTTCATTATTTTCTTTTTTCTGTTTGCTTTGGGTTTATTTTGCTCTACTAACTCTAAGTTTTTGAGCTGGGAGCGTTGATTGTTGATTTGTAGTGTTTCTTCTTAAATGTATGCATTTAGTGCATACATTAAATAAATTTCTCTCTTTGCACTGCTTTAGCACAAATTTTCATATGCTGTATTCTCATTTTCATTCACCTCAATGTACTTTAAAAATTCCCCTGAACTTCCTCTTTGATCCTCTTTCACCTCATGTCTTTTTAAAAAGTGTGTTGTTTGGTTATTAGGTATTTGCAAGTTTTCCTTTTATCATTCTGTTTCTGATTTCTAGTTTGATTCTATCATTATCAGAGAGCACACTATATGGTTTCAATTCTTTAAATGTTTGGAGGTTTGTTTTATGGCCCAGGATAAGGGCTATCTTATGGCATATGTTCTGTGGGCACTTGAAAAGTATTTGTATTCTGCTATAGTTGGGTAGAGTGCTCTATAATGTTGTTTAGATCTTGTTGGTTGATGTTGATTTTGCAACTTTCCTTTTTTATTTTAGAGACAGAGTCTCACTGTGTCACCCAGGCTGGAGTGCAGTGGTGCAGTCTTGGCTCACTGCAACCTCCACCTCCCAGGTTCAAGCAATTCTCATGCCTCAGCCACCTGAGTAGCTGGGATTACAGGCATGTGGCACCATACTTAGCTAATTTTTATACTTTTAGTAGACACAGGGTTTCACCATGTTGGTCAGGCTGGTCTTCAACTCCTGGCATCAAGAGATCTGCCTGCTTCTGCCTCCCAAAGTGCTGTGGTTATAGGTGTGAGCCACTGCACCTGGCCTATGATGTTGATTTTTTTATATATTCTTGCTCAATTTTTGTCTAGCTGTCCTATCAAATTTTGGGAGCGGTGTGTTGTAGCTTCTACTTATAATCATGGATTTGTCTGTTACTTCAGTTCTATCAGTTTTTGCTTCTTTGGAGTTTGTTGTTTGATGCATTTACATTTAGGATTGCTATGTCTTTTTTGTGGATTAATATTTTTTATCATTATATAATGTCCCCTTCTGTCTATGGTAAATTTTTTTTTTCTTTTTGCTCTGAAGTCTACTTTATCTGAAATTAATATAGTCACTCTTATTTTCCTTAAATTAATGTTTGCATGGTATATATTTTTCCATCTTTTTAATTTCAATCTTTCTATATTGTTATGTTTGAAGTGAGTTTCTTATAGACAGCATAGGATTGGGTCATGTTTTAAAACTCATCTGCCAATATCTGTCTTTTAATTGGTATATTTAGCCCATTTACATTTAATGTAATTATTGATGTGTTAGGACTTCAGTTTGTCATTCTATTTTTTGTTTTCCTATTTGTTCTCTCTGTTTTTCTTTCTTTTCTTTTCTTTTCTTTTTTTTTGAGATAGAGTCTTGCTGTGTTGCCCAGGCTGGAGTGCAGTGGTGCGATCTTGGCTCACTGCAACCTCCACCTCCCAGTTTCAAGTGATTCTCCTGCCTCAGTCTCCCAAGCCTCTGGGATTACAGGCATGCACCACTATGCCTGGCTAATTTTTGTGTTTTTAGTAGAGATGGGGTTTTGTCATGTTGGCCAGGCTGGTCTCAACAAGTGGTCCGCTTGCCTCAGCCTCCCAAAGTGCTGGAATTACAGGCATGAGCCACTGTGCCCATGTTCTCTCTGTTTTTCATTTCCTTTTTCCTGCCTTCACATGGGTTATGTGAATATCCTTAAGATTTCCATTTTGACTGAGCTACAGTCTTTTTTTAAATTTAGGTTTATCTCTTTGTATAGCTTTTACAGTGGTTGCTATAAGAATTACATTTTACATACATAAATTATCATAGTTTACTGTTATTCATTTTGAATAACATGAATAAGAATAATCTTGGCTGGGTGCACCTGTAATCTCAGCACTTTGGGAAGCCAAGGCAGGTAGATCACGAGGTCAGGAGATTGAGACCATCCTGGCTAACAGGGTGAAACCCCGTCTCTACTGAAAATACGAAAGAATTAGCTGGGCATGGTGGCAGGCGCCTGTAGTCCCAGCTACTCGAAATGCTGAGAATGGCGTGAACCAGGGAGGCAGAGCTTGCAGTGAGTGGAGATTGCACCACTGCACTCCAGCCTGGTGGACAGAGCAAGACTCCATCTCAAAAAAAAAAAAAAAAAAAAAAACAGAATAACTTTACCTAGCCGGGCACAGTGGCTCATGCCTGTAATCCCAGAACTCTGGGAGGCTGAGGCAGGTGGATCATGATGTCAGGAGTTCAAGACCAGCCAGGCCAAGATGGTGAAACCTCGTCCCTACTAAAAATACAAAAAATTAGCCAGGCATTGTGACAGGCACCTGTAATTCCAGCTACTCGGGAGGCTGAGGCAGAGAACTGCTTGAAGCCGGGAGGCAGAGATTGCAGTGAACCGAGATTGTGCCACCGCACTCCAGCTTGGGAGACAGAGCAAGATTCCATCTCAAAAAAAAAAAAAAAAAAAAAAAAAAAAAAAAAAAAAAAAAAAGAGAGATAACCTTACCTTTCTTTATGTCTTTCTACCCTCTTCCATTTATAACATAATTTTTTTTTTTTTTTTGAGATGGAGTATCGCTCTGTCGCCCGGGCTGGAGTGCAGTGGCCGGATCTCAGCTCACTGCAAGCTCCGCCTCCCGGGTTTACGCCATTCTCCTGCCTCAGCCTCCCGAGTAGCTGGGACTACAGGCGCCCGCCACCTCGCCCAGCTAGTTTTTTGTATTTTTTAGTAGAGACGGGGTTTCACTGGGTTAGCCAGGATGGTCTCGATCTCCTGACCTCGTAATCCACCCGTCTCGGCCTCCCAAAGTGCTGGGATTACAGGCTTGAGCCACCGCGCCCGGCCTATAACATAATTTTTAAGAATTTCGTCTACATATATTTAAAATCACATCTGATAACATTACAAATATTGCTTCAGCCATCACACAAGTTTGGAAAACTCAAGAGAAGGAAAGTCTCTAGTATTTAGCCGTATTTTTGCTTATTGTGTTTTTTCTTGCTATATGATGTTCCAAGATTCTTTCTTTTATTGTTTCCTTTCTAATTAGAGAACTTCCTTTAGTCATTTCTTTTAGGGTAGGTCAGCTGAGAACAAATCCTCTTAGTATTCTTTCATGTGAGAATGTGTTAATTTCCTTTTCATTCCTAAAAGATATTTTCATTGGGTTGACAGGATTTTCTCTTTCAGCACCTGAAAAATATTGTGTCATTTCTTTTGGGTTCACATGGTTTCTGATGAGAAATCCACTGTCATTAAAATCGTTTTCCTCTGTAGGTAAGGTATTGTTTCCCCTGGCTGCTTTGAAAATTTTTTCTTTATCTTTGTTATTTCTTGGAAGTTTAATTATTATGTTTCTTGGAGTAAATTTATCTGGGCTTAACCTGTTTGAGGTTAGCTCAGCTTCTTGAATATGTAGGTTTATGTATTTTGCATATAGTGCCTACATTTTTTTTTTTTTTTTTGAGATACAGTCTGTCACTGAGGCTGGAGTGCAGTGTCGCGATCTCGGCTCACTGCAGCCTCTGTCTCCCAGGTTCAAGCCATTCTCTTGCCTCAGTCTCCTGAGTAGCTGGGACTACAGATGTGTATCACCATGCCTGGCTAATTGTTTGTATTTTTAGTAGACATGGGGTTTTGCCATGTTGGCCAGGCTGGTCTTGAACTCCTGACCTCAAGTGATCTGCCTGCCTCGGCCTCCCAAAGTGCTGGGATTACAGCTGTGAGCCACTGAACCCTGCCTCAGCCATTGTTTCTTAAGGTAATTTGCAAGCATCACTCTTTTTCTCCTCTCCTTTTGGTACACAGATTACATGAACGTTAGAACTTTTTAAGGCCCGCAGGTGCCTCAGGTGCTTTTTATCTTTTTCTATTTCCTCCCTCCCCGATGTTCAGATTTGGTATTTTCTATTGCATTATTTCCTCAAGTTTACCAATTCTTTCTTCTGCTTTTTTGTTTTGTTTTGTTTTGTTTTGTTTTGTTTTTTGAGACAGAGTTTCACTCTTGTTGCTCAGGCTGAAGTGCAATGGCGTGGTCTCAGCTCGCTGCAACCTCTGCCTCCTGGGTTCAAGTGATTCTCTTGCCTCAGCCTCCCAAGTAGCTGGAATTACAGGTGCCTGCCACCACACTCGGCTAATTTTGTTTTTGTTTTTTAGTAGAGACAGGATTTCATCATGTTGGCCAGGCTGGTTTTGAACTCCTGACCTCAGGTGATCACCTGCCTTGGCCTTCCAAAGTGCTGGGATTACAGGCATGAGCCACTGCATCTGGTTTTTTTTTTTTTTTTTTTTTTTTTTTTTTTTTTTTTTTTTTTTTAAGACAGACTCTCACTCTGTCACCCAGGCTGGCATGCAGTGGCGTGATCCTGGCTCACTGCAACCTCCGCTTCCTGGGTTCAAGCGATTCTCCTGCCTCAGTCTCCTGAGTAGCTGAGATTACAGGCATATGCCACCACATCTGGCTAATTTTTATATTTTGAGTAGAGACAGAGTTTCACCATGTTGGCCAGGCTGGTCTTGAACTCCTGGCCTCAAGTGATCTGCTTTCCTTGGCCTCCCAAGTGCTAGGATTACAGGCATAAGCTACCATGCCAGGCCTGATTCTTTCTTTTGTACCCTCCTTTCTGCTATTGAGCCCAGCCATTTTGCTTCTAATTTTTGTTTATTTCTTTTGGATACCTGGAAATGGAATTGCTAGGTCATAAAAGAGATGCACATTAACCTTTTAAGGAAATTACCAAACTATTTTCCAAAGTGGCTGTACTTTTTTTTTTTTTTTTTTTTTGAGATGGAGTCTTGCTCTGTCACTCAGGTTGGAGTGCAGAGGTGTGATATTGGCTCACTACAACCTCCACCTCCCGGGTTCAAGCAATTCTCCCACTTCAGCCTCCTGAGTAGCTGGAATCACAGGCACGTGCCACCACAACTGGCTACTTTTTTTGTATTTTTAGTAGAGAAGGGATGTCACCATGTTGGCCAGCCTCTTGAACTCCTGGCCTCAAGAGATCTACTCTCTTCGGCCTCCCAAGTGCTGGAATTACATCCAGTTGTGACTGTACTATTTTACACTCCAGTTAGCAATATGCAAGAGTTCCAGTGGCCCAAAATCCTCTCCAGTATTTATTATTATTAATTATTTTTCATTTTAGCTGTTTTAGTGAAATGTGTCTTGTTGAGGTTTTGGTTTGCGTTTCCCTGATGAGTACTGATGTTCAGCACTACTTCATGTATTTATTCAAGCTTTTTGTCTACTCTTTATTAAACTGTTTATTATTACGTTTTAGGAATTAGTCATATATTTTGGAAGCAATTCCTCTGCCAGATATATGTGTGCAAATATTTTCTCCCAAGTTGTGACTTGTCAGTTAATTTTAATAATAACTACTTATGAGCATACCTTTTACATTTTGGTGAAGTCTAATTTTTCACGTTTTTGTGTTCTCTACAAACAATATTTATCTATTGAAGATCTTGAAGGTATTATCTTATTTTCATCAAAAACTTCATAGTGGTTGACTTAAGAATGTAATTTTGAAGATGTCTTCAAGGAGCCTGCAGACTTTATTAATTGTTTTAGCTCCATATAGCTTCTGGGTTGGAGATTATTTTTTCTTCAGAATTTTTGAAACATTACTACATTACCTTCTGGCTTTCAGTGTTGTAGTGGATACTCTTCTGAGTCCTGATCCTTTCACTTATAAAATCTTTTTTCATTCCTGAAGTTCTAAAATTTTGTGATGTTATATCTTGAACTTAGGCCTTTTGTTTTTTATCCACATTGAAGTTGTTGTTATTATTGTTCTTAAAGCAATTTTTTTTTTGAGACGGAGTCTGGCTTTGTCGCCCAGGCTGGAGTGCAGTGGCGTGATCTCGGCTCACTGCAAGTTCCGCCTCCCGGGTTCATGCCATTCTCCTGCCTCAGCCTCCCGAGTAGCTGGGACTACAGGCGTCCACCACCACGCCTCGCTGACTTTTTTTGTATTTTAGTAGAGAGGGAGTTTCACCATGTTAGCCAGGATGGTCTCGATCTCCTGACCTTGTGATTCGCCCGCCTCGGCCTCCCAAAGTGCTGGGATTACAGGAGTGAACCACCGAGGCTGGCTTAAACCAATTTTTACAAACTCTATGTATACAAGGATTTTTAACCTTTTGTCATATACATTGCCATTTTTTAAAACCCGGTGTATTATTTGTCCCTGGGGGTTATGTGTTTGCCATAGACATTTTAAATTTTTATGTAATTATATTTCTTAGTGGTTTGTTATTTAGGTTTTGCTTTTCCTTGAGAATGACTTGGGCCGGGCGCAGTGGCTCACGCCTGTAATCCCAGCACTTTGGGAGGCCGAGGTGGGTGGATCACGAGGTCAGGAGAACGAGACCATCCTGGCTAACATGGTGAAACCCTGTCTCCACTAAAAATACAAAAAATTAGCCGGACGTGGTGGCAGGTACCTGTAGTCCCAGCTACTTGGGAGGCTGAGGCAGGAGAATGGCGTAAACCGGGGAGGTGGAGCTTGTAGTGAGCCGAGATTGCACCACTGCACACCAGCCGGGGCAACAGAGCGAGACTCCATCTCAAAAAAAAAAAAAAAAAAAAAAAGACTCCCAGGTATGAACTTATGCAAACGTTCTCCTAACATTTTCTATCTTCATTGTTTAATTTCTGAGTATGCATTTAAAACTTTAGTTTGTCTGGAATTTACGTTGGTATACAAAGGATATGTGGCTGTAATTTTACTATTATTATTGATCCCAGAAGGATAACGAGCAAAATGTAGTAAGCAAATATTTTCCCTAAAGAAACTTGCCTCTTATTTCAAAAATTAATCTCCTTTTTTGCTACTGATTTGGTTTGTTTTCTTTGTCATGTATTTAATTTTTATGTGTTTTGGATTATTTTATTCTACTGGTCTTTCTATTCTTGTTCTTGCCACCAAAACCATAATATTTAATGATAGTAATTCATAATATTTAGCTTGCCACTTTTCATAACTTATCCTTCATTGTTTATTCTTCCAAACATATTCTATTATTTTCTGTCAGATTAAAAATATTCTGTTGATATTTCATTGCATTTACATAGCAATTTTTTTTTGTTTTGTTTTTTTCTTTTTTTCAATGGTCCTCTGTCTACAATGCACAGCAATTATCTAGGAATGGAAAACTTTATAACATTTAACTTTCTTGTCTAGATATATGCCACATTTGTTCATTTATTGAAATTTTGCTTCATTAACAGCCTTCAACAAAGTAGTCTTCTTCATATTGTACACAGAAAGTTTTATTAACATACTTTTAGGCAATTAGCAAGGCATTGTGGCTCATGCCTGTAATTCCAGCAACTCAGGAGGTTGAGGTGGGAGGATCTCTTGAGCCCTGTAGTTTGAGGCTGAAGTGAGCTATGATTGCACCACTGTAGTCCAGGCTGGGTGACAGGACAAGGTCTCATCTCTCAAAAAAAAATTTTTTTTAAATTTTAGGTGATTAACTATTAAGGAAAATAGGAATCAGACTTTTATATCACATACTCCAAATAAACTTCAGATGAATTAAATAGCTATGTATAGAAAAAGAAATGATAAAAACTACTAAAAAATTAAGCAAATATTTTTCAGACCTTAAAATACCCAAGGATTTCCTAAACCTGTAAGTAGTGAAAAAAAAAAAAAAAAAAAAAATGCAAAGGAAGCACCTATAACTTTGATTACATGAAATTTTTGAATAGAATAAAAAATTGATGGCAAAATCCTGGGAAAAATATTGATACATATATAAAGAACAAATGATAGGCTGGGTCCCATGGCTCATGCCTATAATCCCAGCACTTTGGGAGGCCTAGGTGAGAGGACTGCTTGAGCCCGGGGGTTTGTTACCAGCCTGGATAACATGGCAAAACCCTGTCTGTACAAAAAATAGACAAAAAAAAAAAAAAAAATTAGCCAGGTGTGCTGGCATGTGCCTATTGTCCCAGCTACTTGGGAGGCTGAGGTGGGAGGATCACTTGAGCCTGGGAGGTTGAGGCTGCAGTGAGCCATGATCATGTCACTGCACTCCAGCCTGGGCAGCAGAGATCCAGTCTCAACAACAAAAACAAAAACAAAACAAAACAAAAAAAGATAAATGTCCTTTGGTAGATCATATCATTTTTCCTAACTCCTTACATTCTCTCTGTAAGAGAATTACAAGTTGCCTAGTTTATCATGTGACTTGGCAAAGCCTCCAAGTAAAATATGTGGAATAAACACATCTGCTCTTTCCATGTTATAATTGGCCTCAGGACTTGCTTTAGCCAATGCAAAGTTAGCAGATACGATAAAAACAGAGGCATTACATATGCTTGCATAGTTTGCTTTGGTCTCTTATGCTTCTGCCATCTGTTTTGGGATGAGCATGTCCTGAGAAGACACTGGTCCCAGATTGAGAGATGTGGAGCAGACCTGTCTCTATGTAAGCTCGAAGCAGAGGTCCCCCACCATTCTACAGGACTACAAAGAAGAAATGACGCTTGCAATTGTAAGCCACTAGAATTTCTTCAGTTGTTTGGAGAATTGTGATGGAAATACAGTCACAGATAAAGATCTTTCACAATTAGTCAAGGAAATGCTGAAAACTTCAACTGAAAGTACACAAAAACAAAAACCAAAAAACAAGACTAGCCTAATATCCCTCTCCATCTCTTTCCCTGTCAGTCTCTCTCTGTCTCACTCTCACACATATGTAGGCACAAAACATAAAAAGCCAACAAACAGTCGGAAAAGTGTTCAATCTTACTAATTATCAAACATATTCAGATTCAAATGCCACTGACATATTTCTGAACTTCTCAAATTACTGCAATCGTAGTTTCAAGTAGAGTATTGCAACTGGAGTTGAAACTACCATTTTCAAAAAATTAAAAAAAAAGAAACTACCATTTTCTCTTTTTTTTTTTTTTTTTTTTTTTTTTTTTGCAATAACTGAGGAACTGGTCCCTCCTGATCCACTCTGATTGTTTGCTAATTCATTCTCTCTCTGTCTTTATTTTTCTAGACAAGAGTTTCACTCTTGCTGCCTGGACTGGAATGCAATGGCGTGATCTCAGCTCACTGCAACCTCCGCCTCCCAGGTTCAAGTGATTCTCCTGCCTCAGCCTCCTGAGTAGCTGGGATTGCAGGTGCCCACCACCACGCCTGGCTGACTTTTTTTGTGTTTTTAGTAGATATGGAGTTTCACCATTTTGGCCAGGCTGACTTGAACTCCTGACCTCAGGCGATCCACCTGCGTTGGCCTCCAAAAATGCTGGGATTATAGGTGTGAGCCACCACACCCGGCCTTATTCTCTATATTGCAGCTAAGAAGGCAAGTTTCAAAATTCACATCCAATCACGTCACCACGTCACCCCAATTCAAAACTCCCCAGCTGTCTTTTTTTTTTTTTTTTTTTTTTTTTTTGAGACGGAGTCTCGCTCTGTCGCCCGGGCTGGAGTGCAGTGGCCGGACCTCAGCTCACTGCAAGCTCCGCCTCCTGGGTTTACGCCATTCTCCTGCCTCAGCCTCCGAAGTAGCTTTGACTACAGGCGCCCGCCACCTCGCCCGGCTAGCTTTTTGTATTTTTAGTAGAGACGGGGTTTCACCATGTTAGCCAGGATGGTCTCGATCTCCTGACCTCGTGATCCGGCCGTCTTGGCCTCCCAAAGTGCTGGGATTACAGGCTTGAGCCACCGCGCCCGGCCCCCAGCTGTCTTTTGACCATTATCTCAAGCCACTCTCATAATACTCTACTCATTTCCTTCAGTGTATTGATCTCAGTTTGTAATATTTCAGTGTGTATAATTTGTTCAATATATATGTCTTACACAAAATTACACACACAAAGTAATCAGAGATTAGGTCCTTTTTTGCTTGCCGTTGTATTCCTAGATAGACACTTGATAAATATTTGTCTAATCAATTAATGAACATTATTATTTTGTAATTAATTGGGGATGATGAAACAAAGTTAACAGTCAGTGTTGGCAAAACTACAATAAAGGAGGCACTCTCAGAAAATGCTGCTAGCATTATAAATTAATGTTATCCTTTTGCTGGAAATTTTTATAACATATAGATTTACAGTTTTCATGCCCTTCAACTTAGTCATTTAACTTTTAAAAATTTAATTTACTATAATAATTAAGGAAGCACTCCACAATTATGGAAAATGAAACAGTATACATTATAGAAAAACTAGAAGAAACCCCGTGTTTCTTAAGTTGTTAAATTGTGATATGACCAAGTGATAGGAGATTATGTAGCCATGGAAAACCGCTCATATTACTTTTTAGTGAAAAGAAAAAGGAAGACGCAAAATAAAATATTTAAAATCACTTATACTATGTAAAACCAAATCAAATACATATACATTCATATAAAAACTTGAAAAAACCTAAATTGGAGTAAGATTAAATTTAAGAACAAATTAGAAAAATATATTTATAATTTTTATCACTTTATGTTTTCTTTAATGAAGCAATGGTTTTATAATTAGGAAAAATGATCTGAATAAAACTGATAAAATACTAGTTTGTGTATTTTATGCATTTTAACTTACCGTTTTTGGTATGTTTACTGTACTATCAGACTTTATTTCTGGTATAATTTTGAGTATTTTACTTGAACGTACTTTTACTTGAAGTAATACAAGTATATTTACTTGAATGTACTTAAGTATTTATTTACTTGAATGTACTTAAGTATTACATATTTAGACATCTTTATTAGCTATTTGATTAATTAATGTCATTTTCATTTCTTGTTGGTTTTCTAAACATATAGTCTGCAAAACTATAGTTAGGGAGTGGGCTAAACTGCTGTAGGGGAGAGACCCCAAAATGCAATCCAGAGTTGAATGGTCCAGAAAGTTGGGTGGCTCTGGTTTGCTAGAAAGTCAAGGACTCAATTCCTTCCATCTTGTTGTTCTATTTTCTGGGGGTTGTCTTTATCTGATCAATTCTGGGCCACTAGTTTATCACATTCCAGTCTATAGGAAAATGAAAGAATAGAAGCAGAAGACAGTTTCCTTTAAAATAAGTGACATGGAGGTTGCAAAAATCACTTCAGCTCATCTTCCATTGTTTACAGCTTAGTCAGATGGTCACATCTAGCTATAAAGGAGTCTGGGTAATATAGTCTCTAACTGGACACCATACGATTAGTGAACACACTGTCACTATACAGTGAAGATAAATTTGGGAGGACAATGAGAAGTCTACCCCTTGGGTCAAATCACATGATGCATAGTGCTAGATTATTCTTTAGAATAGCTGTAAAAGTTTATGCCTTCTCCAGCATTTTATGATGGTGACCACTGCACCATGTCCATTTCCAGCACTGAGTATTATAATTTAAGATTTCCCCATTTACAAATCAAAATGGTAATTTTTGTTTAATTTGCATGAAGTTGAACTTGTTTTTTTCTCATTTACCTCTCTTTTTCTGTTTGGTTATCTATTGTGATGTTTAAAAAATATATCCACAAATTCCTTGATACTCTTTCTTTACAAGACAGAGCTTAATTTTCCTCCTCTTGAGTACAGACTGGATTTGGCGGCTTGCTTCTAAGGAACAGAATATAGCAGAAGCGATGGTGTGTGATTTCAAGACTAGGTTATAAAAGGCATCTGTGGCTTCCTTTTGAGTTCTTTCTTGGTTTGCTTTCTTTGGGGGACACTAGCTGCCATGTCATGAGTGGCCCTGCATGGAGGTCTACGTGATGAGGAAGTGAGACCTCCTGCCAACAGCCTTGTGAAACACATGCTACTTGGTCATGTTATATTATCCTTTCTACATATTGCTGGATAAATTCAGCTGACTAATAGTTTATTTGGAATTTGGATTGATTTTCATGATCAAGCTGATCTGCAATTTTTTCTTTCTTACAAAATCCTTGTCAAGTTTTAGTATCCAGGTTACTCTGATTTTTTTTTTTTTAAATAAAAGAGGTTGAAGAATGTTCCTTTTTTTCTATTATTTAGAAAATTTTATGTAAGATTGGCCTTTCTTTTTTTTTTTTTTTTTTTTTTTGAGACGGAGTCTCGCTCTGTCGCCCAGGCTCGAGTACAGTGGCAGGATCTCAGCTCACTGCAAGCTCCGCCTCCCGGGTTTACGCCATTCTCCTGCCTCAGCCTCCCGAGTAGCTGGGACTACAGGCGCCCGCCACCTCGCCCGGCTAGTTTTTTGTATTTTTTAGTAGAGACGGGGTTTCACCGTGTTAGCCAGGATGGTCTCGATCTCCTGACCTCGTGATCCGCCCGTCTCGGCCTCCCAAAGTGCTGGGATTACAGGCTTGAGCCACCGCGCCCGGCCAGATTGGCCTTTCTTAAATATTTGGCAACATTAGCTGATAAATTCATCTAGACTTGGGGTTTCTTTATGAGGAGATTTTTAATGACAGATTCAATTTCTTGATTGTTATAGACCTAGTCACATTTGCATTTCTTGTATAACTTCTGGAAAGTTTAATTCTCTAGAGATTTGTCCACTTCATTTAAAGTTTTCCGAATGTATCAGAATAAAGTTAATTTTTTAATGTAGGACAAAGTATAAGAGTGTATTTCCTTTTCAACTCTTTATATATTGTTTAATTTTCCTTCTCTATTTTTATCTTTATAAGTCTCACCATGGCTTTATTAATTTTATTAGTTTTTCATTTAGCCAACTTTCAGATTTATTGATTTTTATATTATGTTTGTTTTATATTTTATTGATTTCTGCTCTTTATTATTTCCATTTTCTACTTTCTTGGAGTCCATTTTGTCTTTCTTTTCTAATTTCTTGAAGTGGATTGTTAGTTCATTAATTTCAGCATTTTTTTCTTTTCTAATATATGCATTCAAGAGAAGAAATTTCCCTATAAACATAGTTTCACTTGTATCTCATGAGTTTTGATTTGTAGTGTTTTTATTATTGTGCAGCCAGCCCAAACTATTTCCTAATTTTTATTTCTTCATGAATTTATGTGTTAAAGTTGTATTTCTTTTTTTTCCTTCAATAATTTATCTTAAAAGTTATATTTCTTAACTTTCAAATATGTGGGGGGGGGGGTTTGGTTATTATTTTTGCTTTGTACTTTTAGTTGAGTTGTATTATAGTTATAGGACACACGCTGTATGATTTCAAACTTTTGAAGTTGTTGAGACTTGCTCTGTAGCATAACTTATGATTCATCAATACGAGATCTGAAATTGTGAGGTGACATTCTTCTTAGTCCAATAGATTAAGTCCTTTAATTGTATTGTGCACATTTTCTATATACATACTAAAACATACTGTTTTCTTCTTCGGCAGAGAACACAAACACATACTGGTGTTTAACTGCTTTTTCTATTGGTTGCTGAGGGAGATATGCTACATTCTCCCATTATAATTGTGTAATTTTCCTCTTACTCTAATTTTACCAATTTTGGCTTTATAGATGTTGAAGTCATGTAATTAGGTACACATAAATTTAGAATTGTTATTTATTCCTAATATCTTTTTCAATTTGAAGTGTTCCTTTTTATCTTTGGTAGTGCTCATTTCTCCAAAGGCAACTGCTCTGATAGTAATGTTAATTTTTACATAGTGTATCTTATTTCATTGTGATTACATTCAGTCTTTCTGAATCGTTGTGTTTTAGATGTGTCTCTTATAAAGAACAGAGCTTTTCAGAATTTGAGTTGACTGTCCTTATATTTAAATTTAGGCTTTTGAATACATTGTCATTTAATATTTACATTTAATATAATTACTTCATACCCTGACACTTATCTCTGCTATTCTGCATTACATTTTCTTTTCCTCTTTCTCCTTTTATGTTTTGGAATCAGTAATTTTTATTATTACATTGTAAAAAATTAGACTTACAGTGGTTGTCTTAAAGATGGCTATAAGCCTCCTTGATTTATAAGGAAAAATGTTAATTGGCACTTTCATTTTCTTCCCAGAATGTACCAGGATCTTAAAACACTGAATTCCATTAATTCCCATTTTGACTTATATGCAAGTGTTGTACATTTTATTCTCCTAAGGGGCATTATTAATAGTAGTTGCATTTTCTGTGGCTAGCATTCATTTATGTGTCTTTAAATATTTGTTTTTTGAATTACTCTTCAAGTCTTTCTGCATTTCCAAACTTTCATGTAGGATTATAAACAGCCCTTATCATTTTCTTTAGGAATGAATTATCAACTGGGTAAGGTGGTTCATTCCTGTAATCCCAGCACTTTGCGAGGCCAAGGTGGGTGGATTGCTTTGAGTCCAGGAGTTCTAGACGAGCCTTGGCAATATAGAGAAACCTTGTCTCTATAAAAAAATTTTAAAAGGCTGGCACAGTGGTTCATGCCTGTGATCCCAGCAGTTTGGGAGGCTGAGGTGTGTGGATCACTTTGAGGTCAGGAGTTCAAGACCATCCTGGCCAACACAATGAAATCCTGTCTCTGCTAAAAATACAAAAATTAGCCAGACATGGTGGCGCATGCCTGTAGTCCCAGCTACTCAGGATTCTGAGGCAGGAAAATCACATTAACCTGGGAAGCAGAGGTTGCAGTGAGCTAAGATGGTGCCATTGCAGTCCAGCCTGTGCGACAGAACGAGACCCTGTCTCAAAAAAAAAAAAAAAAAAAAAAAAAAAAAAAAAAAAAAAAAAGAGCATTTTTTCATGTGTCTGTTGGCTGTATGAATGTCTTCTTTTGAGAAATGTCTGTTCATATCCTTTGCCCACTTTTTGATGGGGTTGTTTGTTTTTTTCTTGTATATTTGTTTGAGTTCTTTGTAGATTCTGGATATTAGCCCTTTGTCAGATGAGTAGATTGCAAAAATTTTCTCCCATTCTGTAGGTTGCCTGTTCACTCTGATGGTAGTTTCTTTTGCTGTGCAGAAGCTCTTTAGTTTAATTAGATCCCATTTGTCAATTTTGGCTTTTGTTGCCATTGCTTTTGGTGTTTTAGACATGGAGTCCTTGCCCATGCCTATGTCCTGAATAGTACCACCTAGGTTTTCTTCTAGGGTTTTTATGGTATTAGGTCTAACATTTAAGTCTCTAATCCATCTTGAATTAATCTTCATATAAGGAGTAATGAAAAAATGCTCATCATCACTCGCCATCAGAGAAATACAAATCAAAACCACAATGAGATACCATCTCACACCAGTTAGAATGACAATCATTAAAAAGTCAGGAAACAACAGGTGCTGGAGAGGATGTGGAGAAATAGGAACACTTTTACACTGTTGGTGGGATTGTAAACTAGTTCAACCATTATGGAAAACAGTATGGCAATTCCTCAAGGATCTAGAACTAGATGTACCATATGACCCAGCCATCCCACTACTGGGTATATACCCAAAGGATTATAAATCATGCTGCTATAAAGACACATGCACACGTAAGTTTATTACGGCACTATTCACAATAGCAAAGACTTGGAATCAACCCAAATGTCCATCAGTGACAGACTGGATTAAGAAAATGTGGCACATGTACACCATGGAATACTATGCAGCCATAAAAAAGGATGAGTTTGCGTCCTTTGTAGGGACATGGATGCAGCTGGAAACCATCATTCTTAGGAAACTATCACAAGAACAGAAAACCAAACACCGCATGTTCTCACTCATAGGTGGGAACTGAACAATGAGATCACTTGGACTCGGGAAGGGGAACATCACATGTCGGGGCCTATCATGGGGAGGGGAGAGGGGGGAGGGATTGCATTGGGAGTTATACATGATATAAATGATGAATTGATGGGTGCTGACGAGTTGATGGGTGCAGCACACCAACATGGCACAAGTATACATATGTAACAAACCTGCACGTTATGCACGTGTACCCTAGAACTTAAAAGTATAAAAAAAAAAAATAAAAATAAAAAAAAATAAAAAAGAAAAAAAGAATGAATTCTCTCAGCTTTTGTTTATGTTTTTGGTCTTTTTACTTTTTAAGAGACAGGGTCTCACTGTGTTGCCCAGGCTGGAGTGCAGTGGCTCAATTATAGCTCACTGCAGCCTTGAACTCTTGTTCTCAAGCCATCCTCCTGTCTCAGCCTCTCAGAGTTCTGGGATTACAGATGTAAGCCACTACTCCTGGCTTGTCTTTATTCTTGCAACTATTTTTTACTATTGTAGAATTCTAGAATTTTATATTGGCATTTTCTTTTCTTTTCTTTTTTTCTTTTTTTTCTTTTTTTATTTTTCAATTTTATAACTTTATTTGATGTATTTGATGATCAGTGATTAGTTCTCATTCACACTGACTGTCTGTAGATTTTTGAAAGTGGTAACAGGTACATAGGTAACCAAAGTATAGAGCTTATTTGGCGAATCTTCATCCTCGTTACGTTTTCTGGACAGCCGCACACGGATTCGGTATGGGACATTCCTTATTCCTTTGGCCCAGACAGCTTTGTTGAGCCTGGTATCAATGCGCACATCTGGAGTTCCCATCTCCATGGCAAATTTCCGAATCTCTTTGAGTGCCCGAGGGGCACGCTTCTTGAAGCCCACTCCATGGATGCGGTTGTGAATGTTGATGGTGTATTCTCGGGTCACCACCTTGTTGATGGCAGAACGGCCCTTTTTCTTCTCGCCACCCTTCTCTGCGGGAGCCAATCTGCCGGGTCCAAGTTAGAAAGGAAAGCTATTTTCTTTTCAAGATGATGATATCTCTTCATTGTTTTCTGGTTTCAAATCCAACACTACATTTAATAAATGTTTAATGAGCACCTACTGTGTGCCAGGCAGTATTACAAACAATGGACCTACAACACTGAATAAAACACAATACTGACCACAACAAAAACCAGCATCAACAACCAAAAACCAAGACAAATCCAAGAATATGTGCAAAATAGAACTTTTCCTTTAGGCGACATTCAGTGATCCTTATCATTCTTCCTGACTGCTGAACTTTGTTATTCTTTGTGTGCTTGTCCTATCCTACAAGCTCCTACCTGATCTTAGATATGCAAATTACTCTGCACAACTTTATCAAACACTCTGTGTGGACCACTGTTTTTTTTCTTACCCTGAATAAACCTTTGAATAGATTCCATAAGTTTTGTCAGAGGCATGTGAATCAGAGCAACTCCATCTTGAACAGGGGCTGGGTAAAATGAGGCTGAAATCTACTGGGCTGCATTCCTAGATGGTTAAGGTATTCTAAGTCACAGGGTGAGACAGGAGGTCAGCACGAGATACAGGTTATAAAGACCTTCCTGATAAAACAGGTTGCAGTAAAGAAGCTGGCTGAAACCCAGCAAAACCAAGAGGGTGACAAGAGTGACCTCTGGTTGTCCTCACTGCTACACTCCCACCAGTGCCATGACAGTTTACGAATGCCATGGCAGTAACAGGAAGTTACCCTAAGTGGCCTAAAAAGGGGAGGCCTGAGTAATCCACCCCCCCCCCTTTTTTTTTTTTTAACATATCATCAAGAACTAACCATAAAAATGGGCAACCAGCAGCCCTATGGGATACTCTGTCTATGGAGTAGCTATTCTTTTTCCCTTTATCTTCCTAATAAACTTGCTTTCACTTTACAGACTGGCCTTGAATTCTTTCTTGCATGAGATCCAAGAACCTTCTCTTGGGGTTTGGATTGGGACCCGTTTCCAGTAACAGTTTTATCATCAATCTTGAAGAATAAAAGTTTCTAGTAACATTAAGTCCTAAGAACAGGCTCATTTCAGTGATTGATTTATCCAGCCAGTGTAATAACTGACACTCAGAGTCTCCTTCAGAGTTGCATGCTCTCTTTCCTTCCAGCTTGAGCCTGCTTCAGTTCAGCAAGCCTGCAGCTGGGGATGTGGAATGTGATCGGGTTCTTTCACGTGTCTACTTCTCTTGCTCTTCACCTGGTTCTCTGTTCTTTACCTAATTGTCTCTGGCTCCTTCAGGGTTGAAGGGGAGAGGGAAGAGAGCTAAGTCTCAGGAAAGGTTTCCCATGACTGGCACAAATCACATTTGGTGATGGTGCCTGCTGGGTATGCACTATTCTCAATTTGGGTCTTTTCTCTCTCTCTCTCATTTGATGTTTTAGTGGATTCGTTGCAAAAATATCCATGTTGAGAACCCTTAACTGTAGTTTCCATGGCATAAGAAAGTCCACTCTCTGGCTGGTCACTCAGAATTCCTTCTCACCCGTGGACTTCCCATGGTCCCTCCCTCATTTGGGTCACTTTGCTCACTGAGAAAGTCTCTTGGGCAAGATTCAGCTCAGGCTGATCCACAAGAAACACTCATGCATTTTTGCCCTGCCATTGGTGAAGATGCAATTTTCTCCCACTGCAACCGCACAGTCTTTCTACTCCTTCTGTCACAGGAAAGGGGGTACCGATCTAGACCCCAAGAGAGGGTTCTTGGATCTCGAACAAGAAAGAATTCAGGGTGAGTCCATAAAGTAAAGTCAAAGCAAGTTTATTAGGAAAGTAGAGGAATAACATGGCTACTCCATAGACAGAACAGACCTGAGGACTGCTCTTTGCCCATTTTTATGGTTGTTTCTTGATATGCTAAACAAGAGGTGGATTATTCATGCCTCCCCTTCTTAGGCTATATAGGGTAACTTCCTTTCGTTGCCATGACACTTGTAAACTGTCATGGCGCTGGTGGGAGTGTAGCAGTGAGGATGACCAGCGGTCACTCTCATGGCCATTTTGGTTTTGGTGGGTTTTAGTTGGCTTCCTTACTGCGAGCTATTTTATCAGGAAGGCCTTCATGACCTGTATTTTGCGCCGACCTCCTATCTCATCCTGTGACTTAGGATGCCTTAACCATCTGGGAATGCAGCCAGTGGGTCTTAGCCTTATTTTATCCAGCCTCTATTCAAGATGGAGTTGCTCTGATTCAAATGCCTCTGACACTTCTACTCCAGGAGACATGTTGGGCTTTTTGAGTTATCCTCTTCTAGTTCCCTCTTTCACAAGCTCCTCCATCCTTTTCCCTCACTGGAGGAGGAAGGAATGCACAAAAATCAGCAACTCCAAATACATTTTCTCTATGTTCCTTTACAACTTCAAACCTTTTATATCCCTGTTTTATTATCACTTTTATATTCTTAGATGGGGTGGTGGGTTAAGGGCCAACAAGTATTTTTTAGCTACCCTTTTGGCAAGTCCTGCCTAGATGGCCTAGCATGCAAATTAGAATGCCATGAACCTGGGCACTTTTTGGCCGTTAGGCCTCATCTAAAACGGAGGCAGAAGTTGTTTCATTTTTAACATCCTGTTGCATTGACTGCAGAGTAATTGCATTCTGGCACAGTGAGAAGAAAAACATTGCTATTGAAAACCAAAAACTAACTGCATCTGCTGCTTGTATCTTACAAGGGGAATGTCATAGTTCATTTCAGGGAAGATGAATTTTTATTTATTTAGGAAAATAATCTGATGGATATCTTTGATTTGAAAAGGTGATTCCAGCAGTTCTGCAAGGAGAGGGTGAAACAAAGAGAGTGCTGATTTGTTGTGCTACATAGGTGAGAGGAATTCTTGAGTTTCCCAGGAAATAGGGGCATAAGGGCTGGAAGGGAACACAGTGGGGGAACTGTAAAGCGATTTGGGGAAGAGAGAGGGCCCAGAAGCCTATTGGGAGGTCAGGGCCCAAGAAGAAAGGATGATTAATGACAGGGATGGTCAGGGAAATTTAAAAACAAGGATGCCTAACATTTACGGTTCAATCTTTCATTAAAAGTAGGCTATAGACAGTAACCTTGTGTTAGTGGTGGCTTTGGGAAGTTAAAGCAAAAAAGGGCCTTGTGCAATCTTTGGGATGACATTAAATGCAGGAGGTAAGACTTACTGGTAAGCCTAATACTCCAGTGGGAGGAGGAAGTTATAGTGAGGGTTGAATGCAAGAGCTGAGTCTTGGGAGGCACTAATCTTACCATGGTCTGCGACTGAATGGTTGGACACTTAACAATTTTTTGTCATTATAGAAATTTTGAAAAACATTCAAAAATAACCAGTAGACTACAATAAGATCTTGGTTACTCATCATTTGATTTCATACAGTTTTTTTTTTTTTTTTTTTTTTTTAGTTTTTAAGGAAAAAATGAGTTCAGAAAGACAGAGGACTTGGGGCAAAAACACAGGGACGGCTCATCTAGGTTACAGTTGCAAAGTAGATATTCGGAAGCTTCTTACAAGGTTCTAGGAATGACTGTGGA
The DNA here is from genome assembly GCF_007565055.1 of Rhinopithecus roxellana. Lineage (NCBI taxonomy): Eukaryota > Metazoa > Chordata > Mammalia > Primates > Cercopithecidae > Rhinopithecus > Rhinopithecus roxellana. The sequence continues at coordinate 101,605,736 of NC_044559.1, read as the reverse complement.
GTAAGTTAATTTAGATGTCAATAACTTTTCCAATAGGAGAACTATCATCCCTAGAAGACAAAAATCATACACCTTCTTCCGTGAAGAAGTCATTTCAATGTCCCCCTCGCCATTTCTCCCCAGTACTAACAGTTTGAGAGAGATATGTTTTTGTTTATTTTGTCACATATATTTGAGTTATAAGTGTATGTGTACTTGGTAAGACCTATTGCATATAGTACGCAGTAGTCTTAGAAACTTGCTAAATTTTCTCTAGGTGCCTGGTTCCCTGGAAAGCCATTGTATCAGTTAAGATACTTTCAGTACCCTAAAACTGGTTTAAATTAAAAAATACATTTGTTATCTTGCATACAAGAAGCCCAGAGTTGGAGTGGTTCCAGGGTTAATTCACTGGTTCTACGATATCATCAAAGATCCAGGCTTTTTCTATCTTTCCACCGTGCTATCTATAGTCAGTATTTGGACTTGTCCTTAGCTTTGACTCTCATATTCACATGATGACTGGTGCAGACCCAGGTTCCATATTCTCACATTGCAGCATCCATAGGAAGAGAGAGGGAGAATCTTTTCTCTTGTGTCTTCTTGGAGAAGAAAACCATTTATAGCCATCCTCAGCAAATTTCTTACCAGAGTTCCTTGGCCAAATTTGAGTCACATTTTCATGCCTTATCTGCAAGGAAGGTTAGGAAAGTATCAGGTTTTTAAAAATTTATTCTGGGAAGAAGGCTTTGCCTATGGAAGATGTAGATAGGGAACAACTATTAGGAAGCAACTATTGGAGTCATAAGAAGTACTTATGATTAAATAAAGGTACTTACTTCTGTTGCATGCTAATGTGATCCTACCATGTGCTGGGCACATGTGGTCTGCAAAGCAATGCCAACATAGTGCCCTTAAAGCTACTATGCAAGAGCAACAAGTCCCGGATAATGAGCAGCCAGAGTTACAGTTGCAAAATGGGTGACTGGAAGGCTTCTTATAAGGTTCTAGGAACAATGGTGGAATCAGTTCATTCACATGTCAACAACTTTTCTAAAAGGAGACCTATTATCTCTAAAAGACAAAATTAAACACCTTCTTCCATGAAGAAATAATTTCAATGTCTCCTCATTTTCCCCTGGTACCAAGAGTTTATTTGAGAGAGATGTGGTTTTGGTTATTTTGTCAGATATATTTGCACCAGAAAAGGTCTAAGTGTGGGGTGAAGAACCCAGGACTGGGGGTCAGAGGACTGAGGACTGGTCCTGGCTCTGTCCTTTTCCAGCCTGACACCCATACAAGTAACCCAATCTTTAAAGTTTTGTTGTTCTTAATTTTCAATTATCTGTGAAATAAAGATTTATATTTCCTTACCTTGAAGTAATTTCCTTATATTCCAGTAAAACTTCCATTTTCTTTCATGGCTTGCAATCTTGGTGGGTCTATTTCCTGCCCTACGCTGCCCAAAGGGCAGGCAAAGAATCCCAGCTTCCTTGCACATAAGGCATGAAAATATGACTCAAATTTGGCCAATGGGCTCAAAAATAGGTTTGACCTCCTGGAACTCTAAAAGAGTTTTTGAGACTCCAGGTGTCCCCCAAACAGTACTTTGAGAACCACTGGTGGCCGCGTGAAGTGGCTCACTCCTGGAATCCCAGCACTTTGGGAGCCCTAGGTGGGTGGATCACTTGAACTCAGGTGTTCAAGACCAGCCTGGGTGACATGGCAAAACCCAGCTCTATAAAAAATACAAAAATTAGGCAAGGGTGGGGGTGCATGCCTGTAATTCCAGCTACTTGGGAGGCTGAGGTGGGAGGATCCCTTGAGCCCAGGAGGTAGAAGTTGCAGCGAGCTGAGATTGTGCTACTGCACTCCAGCCTGGGTGACAGAATGAGACCCTGTCTCAAAAAACAAAACCAAAAACAAACAAAAAAACCCACTGGTTTAAGTTTTCTTCTATTTGTTATTGTTTTTGGCTATAAGAATATATTGTAAAATTTTAGTCTTAGAATTTTCTAAGGTTAAATATGTGCACATTCAAATAATAACCCAATCTGTTCTCAGTACTTCCACTGTGTTTTTACTAACTTGTTTTAATTATGCCTGCAAAAATATCTGCAGCATTGTTATCATCCAATAAATCATTATTTTGAAATCCCAAAGTTCTCCTTGAGCTTAATGGAAACACAATAAGCAGTAAATACATGCTTTTGTCTCGTTTTGCATAACCTGTAAAATATTTTCCAAAAAAATTTCTAAATAATTACATTTTATTTATAACTACTATTGTTTAGAACTCAACAATAGTATATCCTAAATGAAAATACATTTTCTTTGTAATATATTTTTCTCATATTTAAGGACAGATTGTTGGCTTTAAAAAGAGAATTAGAAGACTCACTTTCTCAACCCACAGATGCTCCATGTATATCTGAAGATGCTGCACAAGATAAAACTGATATGTTAGAGAATTTTCTGATTCATGCAAGGGAGGAATTTACTCCAAAAAAAACCAAAAATCTTGGGTGAAAATTTAAATAAGAAGCAAAAATATGATATAATCTATCTTGCCTTTGGCATTAGAGGTGAAAATGATTTACTTTTTTGTGTCTTATGCAATAGAATAGTTTCAAATAAGATTATGGTGCCATTTAAGTTGTGGCATCATTTTAAGACCAATCATTCAGAGGTAAAGAAAAAGAAACTGAATATTTTAAATTAGGAAAAATCATGAGCTCTTTCAAAGTTCCAAAATATTTCTAATAGCTATTCAAATTAGAAATGAAAAATCCATTGAAATATCTTGCAGGATAAGTTATCACATCACATTGCCTTGAAAGACACCCATAATAGCCAAGAGACTAACAAAGCCTTGTACAGTTGGCATTGTTGAATGCCAGCTGGATGAAGAGTTAGCAAAGTAGTCATAGCATTGTCACTAACAATACAGTAAGGCTGTCTTACTAACACAAGAATTAAATCTATTAAAATCCCTGCTTTCTACCCCCAACCCTCTCCATGGAAAGCATCTAAGTTTCTTTCCATAAACATATCCTCAGTATAGGAAAAAAAAAAAAATGAATGAGCAAAACACAACATAATTCAAGACCTAAAATCTTCAAGAATTGAAAGGCTATGACCAGGGGATCAGACTGGACACTTTCTTCACTGATTTCACATTTTATACAGAATGTATTGAAGCCATAAACTACCTGCTCAGAGACAACCACTGTTAATGCTTTCATGTGTGTTTTTCTAAATCCTTTTCTGTGTGTATTTGTGGGTGTGGATATAAAGGAAATGGAAGATTCTTACAAACTTCTTTACTGAAATCAGAAAATTTGAGTATTTTTTCTAATAGATACAATTCTGTATCATTTGAAATAGGCATACAATATTCCATGTGTAAGTAATCCTTTATTTTACCCTCTGCTGGTAATGATACAGGATTGATTATATGGATTTGACCTCACACATTTGTGGGAGCTCACCCTGCCCATTCACACAGCAGGCAACGAGTGCCAGGAGAATTAACAGCTAAACTGCAGAGCAGCCCTCAACCAAAGATGGCAGGACTGTGAGTGGAATAACTAGGCAACATGTTCTATACTCCTTCCTAGAGCTCCCAATGGTATTAAGTTCTAGTTGACTTCACATCCTCTATTCATTTATTTTCCTCCTTTGTCTTACTTCCCCACTATCCTAATAGTTTTTGGAATAATTTTCCAGATAAACTATTTGTACCTGAATCATTTTCTGAAGGTCAGCATCTGAGGAATCTCCAACAAAAACACATGGTAATACCCAAGATCTTATCATTACCAGTGCCTGCATAATTTCAATTTAAATCATTTCTCCTTGGGACACCATCTCCTAGCTTTTGAGTTCTGTTCCTCCAGTATTACAGCACCAGTGAACCCCATATGAACCAACAATCCATGGATCTAATCTCTTTTATTCCCATCACCCATCTGGTAAATAGGGTTAACAAAACTCTTGGGGAATAGTGAACAGAACTACATTCAACATATAACATAATTTGGAGAAAATGAACATCCTTACAATAGTGAATCTACTTTGGATGGGCAGAGATTAGATGGAGAGAGCCCTCCTCAGCAGGATCCCCTGATTTAAGCGCAGTTGTTGATCAACTCATGGGCTTGGTGGGTGTGATGGTGATTTTATGTGTTAACTTGGAGGGTGCTTTTGAATGAGATTAACATTTCAATCAGTGAACTTTGGGTAAAGCAGATTGTCCTCCATATTGTAGCTGAGCCTTGTCTAATCAGTTGAAGGCCTGAATAGAACAAAAAGACCAGCCTCTCCTAGTGAGAGGGAATTTTTCAGTACAGTGTCTTTGGATTTCATCTGCACCACTGGCTCTCCTGGGTCTCCAGCCTGCTGGACCACAGTGCAGGTTTTGGACTTGCTAGCCTCCATAATCACGTGAACCAACTCCTTATCATAAATCTCCTCCTATATATAAAAATATCCTATTGGTTCTACAGTGGGCAATGAAATTGACAGTAGAGTAAGAAAGAAGATTGAAACATCAGACTAGTTCTTGTGAGGAAGCTTCTCTTGGAAGACCCCGTGGCCAGGACTGGGGCATGGGTGTGAGGAACAGTACGATCATCATTACAGCGGTGCCAAGGTGTCAACTACAAAGGCTGCCACATTTTGTATTGAATTTAGTGGATAGTCACATATCTTGTTTTGTTGAATTCTTGTTTTTAAGAATCTTAAATTATCTGATTTATAATTTCATAGACTTTAAAACTGGTAGCTTAGTGCTATGGTTCCCCAGTGTAACTGGTCATTGGATTCACCTGAAGAGCTAAAACAAAAAAAAAAAGAACAAACTTCCTTTCCTTCCTTCCTTTCCTTTACAGATTTGTGGTAGGGTCTGGGGATCTGTGTTTGAAAAACACTTCTTGGCCGGGCGCGGTGGCTCCCACCTGTAATCCCAGCTTTGGGAGTCTGAGGCGGGCGGATCACGAGATCAGGAGAGCTAGACCATCCTGTCTAACACGGCGAAACCCCGTCTCTACCAAAAATACAAAAAATTAGCCGGGCGTGGTGGCGGGCGCCTGTAGTCCCAGCGACTTGGGAGCCCGAGGCAGGAGAATGGCGTGAACCCAGGAGGCGGAGCTTGTAGTGAGCCGAGATGGCTCCACTGCACTCCAGCCTGGGCGACAGAGCGAGACTCCATCTCAAAAACAACAACAACAACAGCAAACAAACAAACAAGCAAACAAACCAAAAACACTTCTCAAGGTTACCACTTCATCACTTCTCTGGAGATCATCTAGTCCAGTCATCTTTTTGCACATGAGAGAACCCAAAACATGAAAGGCTCAAGTGACATAGGTGCTTTTCCCACCCTGCCAGGTTTGGTGAGCAGGTGCAGGTGAACATATCATTCAGCATCTAGAACTAAAGTTTTCTCTGGTGTCTGAGAGTCATCCTTGGGAAACCTCAATAATGGATTCAATGCAATTCAAGAACAGCAACAACAGCACCAACATATACATGTCCCTGGTTTCCTTACCTTTGGTCCCTTTCTCTTACAAATGAGAGACATTTGTAACAATATCTGCTTAATTGCTTAACTAAGGGCCTGGTTAGACAGACTCTCATTAAAAAGAGCAACAATGACTTAAGTTTTCTGTTGGACACAGAGAGATGGACACACACACGTAGCAGAGTGCTTTTCTCTATACAAGTTGAATTTATTTCAATGGCTTCTTCTTAGCTCTTTAAGAAGAGAATATAAGACTTTGTCAACTTAAAAAATTTAATAATTGGTTATTTGGAGCTAAGATCATCTGATTGTCATGCTTAATTGTGCAAATAATGTCTCTAACATTTTTCTTTTTTAGCCTCCCAAATCATTGGCAATGTTTAAGAAAAGGAATCTATGTACCTTCCTGTGATACTTATATTGTTTTCTGATTTTAAATTGCCTTTTCTTCACAGTAAAAGATTGTTTAAACTTATCAAAATCACTTTGATTTTACACCTAGAGTCAGGATCCTAACATTTTGATTTTCGACACTTATAAATGCCTTAATAGATACATGGACAGTAATTTAGTTTGACTTAAATATAATAATCTGGCCCATTTATCCAGGCTGACAAGATTTCATTTCCTAATGATCTTTTATTGTAAATTTATTTGATTTCCTTTAATATATTATCTCATTTCTCATCGCCTTTCGTTTTGAAAAAATATGAATAATTTCTTAAGGAATTATGAAGACTTGGCCTTAAGCTGACAGCTCTGAGAAGCAGTGAATATCTCCACCCTTTTAAACAAATTATATAGTTTGATAACAGAGTCCTAAGAAGAAGAGAACATTAGTTTATCAATAATTTATTCTAAGAGACATCAAGGATTGTACACTCAGGGGCTCTTGTTTTCTTTGCAAAAAATGAGAACCAAAGTAATCAGGCTAACCTGATTCCAGTTCTATATTTTCAGCTGCCTACTTGACCTCTGTCTGGATGTCTCATAGTCAATTCCTGCTCATTATTTGGTTACAGAACCAAACTTGCCTTCTCTTCTCCAAAATGGTTCCTCCTCCTCTGTTTTTATTTTAATTTTAATAAAATCACCATCTACTCAGTCAGTCAAGCTGAAAACTTCAGATATTTTGGAGATCTCTGTCTCCTCAAAATAGTCAATCTGAAACTTCCAAATAGTTCTCAGAACTGTGCCTGCTTCTCTATTTCTTCTGGTCCTCATGATTCTTGTTTGGATAACCACTGCAACCTCCTAATCGGCTTTCCTGCCTCTAATTTCAGTCCATACCACCCACCATCCATGCTGGGGCAGTAATGATTCTTATGGAAATATGCACCTGACTCAGTCCCTGAATTTTTTTTTTTTTTTTTTTTTTTTTTTTTTTTTGAGACATGGTCTCACTCTATCACCCAGGCTGGAGTGCAGTGGCACAATTTCAGCTCACTGCAACCTGTCTCCCAGGTTCAAGCAGATTTTCATGCTTCAGCCTCCCAAGTAGCTGGGATTACAGCCACCATGCCCAGCTAATTTTTGTGTTTTCAGTAGAGACGGGGTTTCATCATGTTGGCTAGGCTGATCTACAATTCCTGATCTCAAGTAATCCACCTGCCTTGGCCTCCCAAGTGCTGAGATTACAGGCATGAGCCACTGCACCCAACCAAGTCCCTGAATATTCTTCACTGGCTTACTTTGGCCTGCTGTAGCAAGTCCACAGTCCTCAGCAAGACATGAAGCCCTTTAGGACCTGATTCCAGCTTAGCTCTCCAACCTCATCTCTTGTGGCTCTTCTCCCTTGCCTCCCCCACTACCTGAAACTCCCCTCTATCTTTAAAGAGTAAAGTCAATCACGTATCCTTTAATGATGCCCCAGCAGAGGTAGCTATGGTGTTATGGTTTGAATGTATCTCTGAAAGTTTATGTGTTGGAAACTTAATTGCCATTGTAATAATATCAAGAGGTGGGACTTTAAGAGATGATTGGCCCCAAGGGGTTGGCTCTCATGAAGGGATTAATGCAGTTATCACAGGAATGGGTTAGTTATCATGGGAGTGGGTTTCTGATAAAAAGGATGAGTTCAGGCCATTTTGTCTGTCTTGCATGCTCATTTGCTCTTCAGCCATGTTATAACACAACAAGAAGGCCCTCACCAGATGCAGCCTGTTGGATTTCCCAGTCTCCAAAACAGTGAGCCAAATAAATCTCTTTTCTGTATAAATTACCATCTGTGGTATTCTGTTATAGCAGCAGAAAACAGACTAAGACACACACTCTCCACTGTACATTCATACCCTGTGTGTGACTCTAAGATATTATTTCCTCATTACTGTAATCATTCATTTATGTCTTTCTCTGTCATCGTTATGAAAGATATTCAAGAGGAAGTGCTGTATTCTACTCATTGTTTCCTTAGTTCCTAGCGCAATGCTTCGTACATAATAGTTACATAATGAATAGTCATTGAATGAAGAGTGGAATGATTGAATGAGCTCCAAGGGGCTGTTTAAATTATTTTCTTTTGCTGGGTGTCTTATTGTTGTTTCTGTGAAGCATTAACTGGAATTTGTCATGTATTGTAATTATATTTGTTGAAATGCCATTTGATCTGTATTTCACAATTCCATTATTAAAAAAAAAAAATAGCCAAAATTAGACTGTGATTCAGAAGCCTACAGTTGTAGCCTAAACACAGTTTACTTGCAATTTTAATCATCTAAAAAAAAACTTGTTGCAATATTATATTTTCTTTTCCCTCGCAGCCCCTCTTCTTCTGTAAACACCACATACATGTTTATTTGTATATGTTGTTGAGATACCTTTCTTTACAGGGTTTTGCAACAATCCTTTCGTTTCTGCAAAATCTAGTTGGTAAGCATCCTTCCATTAGTCCCAGGATGTGAGGCAACTTTAGCTATACATGGGCAATCAAAATGCTGTAGGTATTTCTGTGAGTGGAAACAAAGTACCACTAAAATCTGTTTATGTGCTTATATCTTGTGTTTTAAAACAGATTTAAACAGTTCATCATCCTTAAATGCAGTATATGCTCTTAATGAAGTAAAAGGACAAACACCCTTAAATTGGGAGTCGTTAAAAATATAGGACAGACAAAAAGAGATGCCTAAAAGTTACTTTTTATTCATCGAGCAGCACTTTAATTTTGTTTATGATTACACCGAAACCTCTTTAAAGGTCAGTGTCTAGGTCCACCTGACATTCATCTGAGTTCGGGGATTACACAGTAATCATTTAAGAGTTAAGTAGAAAGGATGGGAGACTTCCAATAATGGTAAATAAAAATCTTATTTTCTTTGGGTTCTAAACCTTCAGGATTGCCTTAAGAAAACCTTAAATTGGAAAATTAAAAGCAAAACTAGTTTCAGCGTCATATTATCTTTTTTTTTTTTTTTTTTTTTTTTTTTTTTTTTTTTTTTTTGTACAGACACGCTCTTGCTTTGTTGCCCAGGATGGACTAGAACTCCTGGGCTCAAGTGATCCTCCTGCCTCAGCCTCCTGAATAGCTGGGATTATAGGGGTGAGCCACTATGTCTGGCTATTACAAATTATAGAGTAGAAGAATTACATGCTCCAGTGAGCACAGATGTTTTATACAGTTGTTTTTGTATTTTTTTAATTAAAAGTTTTATTTTTTTGACTAGCACTTTAAATACAGGATACTTTAAATAAATCATAGAAGGATATTATATTCTGTAAAAGCCTGGGAAAGCTATAAGATGAGAATAAAATTCGTTTTCTCTTTTTAAAAAAATTAGCATTTTGGCCAGTCATGGTGGTTCATGCCTTAATCCCAACGCTTTGGGAGGCTAAGGCAGAAGGATCACTTGAAGCCAAGCGTTTGAGACCAGCTTCGGCAACATAGCAAGACCCCGTTTCTATAAAAAAAATTTTAAAAAAATGAGCCAGGTATGGTGGCACACGCCTGTAGTCCTAGCTACTCAGGAGGCTCAGGCAGGAGTATCACTTGAGCCCAGGAGTTTGAGGGTTCAGTGAGCTATGATTGTTCCACTGCACTCTAGCCTGGACAACAGAGCAAGACCCCCTCTCAAGAAAAATTTATCTTCCTGTTCCAAAAGAAAGATGAATGATAATTTTGTTAAAAATATTTTTATTATCTTGGCATTTAAGGATCTTTTCAGTCTACCCACAAGTTACCTTCCTTGATTGCCACTGACATGCCTGCTTTAGGTAGAGCTCATGTCTTGTTTCTCTGTAACTCAATAGGATCTAAGCCCTGTCTCTCAGCCTCATCACCTACATTTGAGTTTTCTAAATGATGCTTTGCTCTCCAGTTAGGTTATGGGCTTCTTACAATTCTTTTAATTTACATATAATATCCCTAAAATGCACTAATATTTAGTGTACAGCCTGAGGATTTTGTTTACGTTTCCACCCCGATGAAGCCACCGAGCATTTCCAAAACCCCAGAAAACTTCTCTGGGCCTCTTCTTAGTCAAATATCCCATCGTCAGAGGTGATCACTCTTCTGACATCTGTCATAATCTGTGACTTCTATCATTGATTTATTTGGCTTGTTCTTGAACCTTATATAAATGGAATCATATTGGATGTACACTTTTGTGTCTGGTTTCTTTCTCTCAACATGGTGTCTTTAAGATACATCCACGTGGTTGAGTGTAAGGCATGGATACCGTTTTTATCATCTTTGTATCCCCAGGTTCTAATACAGTACTTGGCACATAGCAGATGTCCAACAATAATTTACTGAATTAGTAGATGACTAGATGTATTTGTAGGATTCTTGGGTTACAAACAGCAGAACTTCTACCCAAGTTGCCCTAGATGACCTTATCTCCTGTGTGAAGCTACTATCTCATGCAACTCACAACTGTCTTCCCAATCTCCTATGAACTCTAGTCACATATGAACCCTAGCTGCAAGGGACTCTGAGAAATGTAGTTTTAATTTCTAGCCTCTATAGTACAAGAAGAGATGCCAGAGGGGTTAGAGATGGTACTGGATGAGCCATTATGCCTTATTCTGTATTATTCTGATACAGAAATGGAAGGGTTGGAGTTGTCTAGGAAACAGAATCAGAAAGAGACAAGAGCAAGGACTGCTTTGGAGGTCTAGGTGACAGCAATCAAGTCACACTTTTAGAAAGGACATCATTCTTCACTTTATTATGAAGATTTGAAGTCTTGGAAAAGAGGGTGTAGTTGGCAAAGCTAGGGTCACATGCCTATTTCTTGGGTAGGAGAGGATTGCACTGACAGTCTCACCAAGATAGCATTTGATGGAGAATTAATTCCTGAAAAGGAAATGGGATGTTACTGACAAAACAAAGGAATATAAACTTAAGGATAAAAGTCCATGAGTGCCCAGTAACAAAGTTTAAAAAATAAGCAATGACAGTCAAAGTGTTCAAGTTGCATTTCACACATTTTGCCTGAGAGTTGACATCCCCAAGATTTCTAGCAGTTAGAGACAAAGGGGGCTTAGAGAGGTCATTTTATGGGGTCATGTATATTGTGATATAGTTTATACACAAGAAAGACACACTTTTTAGGTGTAGAGCACCACAATAAACATATGGAAGATTTGCATTACTCCAAAAAGCTCCCTGTTCCTCTTTGTAATCAGTTCTTTCCTTCATCCCTAGTCCCTCCTCCAGTCCCTGGCAGCCACTGATTTGACTTCTATCCCTGCAGTTTTTCTTTTTCCAGAATGTCACATAGTTGAAAATGAAGTTCGACTTATTTCAAATGTCCAGGAGATCATTTTGTCCAATGGTCTTTCCCTTTCTTTTCTACTCCACTAGGAACTGTTTTTATTCAAATAAACTTGTTAGGTTTTGTTTAAGGTGGAGTCTCTCTCTGTCGCCCAGGCTGGAGTGCAGTGGCGTGATCTCGGCTCACTGCAACCTCCTCCTCCTGGGTTCAAGTGATTCTCCTGCCTCAGCCTCCTGAGTAGCTGGAGCACTACCAGCATGCACTACCATGCCCAGCTAATTTTTGTATTTTTAGTAGAGATGGGGTTTCACCATGTTGGCCAGGTTGGTCTGGAACTCTCGAGCTCAAATGATCTGGCTGCCTCAGCCTCCCGAAGTGCTGCAATTTCAAGCATGAACCACCATGCTCGGCCGTATTCAAATGAACTTTTATGCAGAAAGCTAATATTTGAGACAGGTAGAAATGGATTGCTTTCATGAAATCGAGGTGAGGAACTCAAGTCCAGAGTTCTTTCAAATAAAGCACATTATCATTTGCTCATAGAATTTTATTTATTTTGTGTATTCCAGAATCACAGTCAGTTCAGAATCTCTGAGCTTTTTCAAAGTTGTCTTCTTGTTGCAGAAATGCTCATAGAACATTTTCCATGGAGAGAGTCATGGCCTGAGAAAACTACCAGAAATGAGAAAGGATTTATTGTTCTTACGTTTTTGTGAAATTATGGATTCTTAGTTGATTTTCTTGCTAAAAATGTTCATTTCAGGTCCACTAGGTGTCAGTTGCCATCTCTTACATCTTTTTTTTTTTTAACTACCTTCTTTTAAATGCCACTGTTAACTATTAAAATGGCAAGTGCCCAGATACCACTTACGCAAATAAGCCTGAAGGGAAAATTCTGCAGATTACGGTTTTTTGATCTGTGCTGTCCAATGTGGTAGTCATTAGCCACAAATGACTACTGAGCATTTGAAATGTGGTGAGTTCAAACTGAGGTGTGCTGTAGTTACAAAGTACACACCAGATTGTAGACTTTGTACAAAAAAAAGTGAAAACATTACATTAATAAGTTTTTGTTGATAGCACTTAAAATGATGACTTAAATATATTTTGTTAACAAAATATATTATTACAATTAATTTCCCCATGTCATTTTATTTCTTAAAATGTGATTACAAGGAAATTTAAAATCACATATGTAGCTAATATTTGTGGCTTGCATTATAAATTTCTAGGAGACAGCACTAATATAGACAGATTGCTGGTTCTGCATTTGCTAATCTCTTCTAAGAAGGACCCAGAAACTACAGTTCTCCAATCTGGATCTCAGAGATTATGAGAGAACCAGGCCACTTTCATTTTTTTTTTTTTTTTAAAGCTTCATAGTAAATTTTTAAAGATGCAAAATGCCAAAAGCAGAGTTACATGAATTGCTCCACATTTTTGTATTGCAAACATTTATACCTAACAAATCACCACTTTTAATTTAAAAATACATTGTAATGTAGTATATTATGCCAGCCTTAAGACAATTTTAGGATTTATAGAAAGAGAACAATATAGGTGATATGGTCCAGTTGTGAAACAATTTGAAAGTTGGTAAAAGAACTTCTTTCCATCTCTTGGTTTATATCTGTAAATTGTATGTATAACCTTGTTCAGAGACGACTTTGGAAGTCTAAATTGAGGCCATATTTGAAAGTGAGGGCTGGGTCCAGTGGCCCACTGGCCCCCACCCCACCCCACCCCACCCCACCTCAGCAGTGACAAGCCCTGCTTTTGATCTTTTACATCTGCTACTTGTACTTTTTATGTGCCAGGCTCTCTGTGTACACTTTACATTACTTGGAAGCCTTGCAACAACCTGTGAGAAAGATATCATTGTTAGAGGGTGAAAAGATGACTGCTAATTCTTCCCCAAACTCCTTTCAGCAATGATGTCCTTTAAGGGGTCAGGGTGATCAGAAGTTTTAGGCTGAAAGGATAATGCATAATAAAGGCAGAGGGTGACATGAAATGAATCCCCTGTTGCCTGTCTACTTATAGTTAACCTTGCCTTCTCACCTGTGCTGCATGGAGACGCTCCCAGAAAGCCCTTTCTCAGGAACTGATTGTTTGCTTTTGTGTATGCTAGACTGTCCCAAATTGGAAGTATTTTCAAAACTATTTTCTGGAGGGGTGGGAGGAAAGCTATAACCCATGACTTGCATGACAGCGTTACCTCCTAGCTACAAATTACTCATTTCAAACCCTGCATTAGGCGGATGCCACTTTGCCAACGGGGTTCTTAGGTTCTTACTCTCCTCCATGTATATGCCCTTTATGTCTGTCAAGTTGGGTTTTGTTTTGTGACTATGTAAATCGGAGCCAAGGGAGTTTCTTTTTTCTCCATGATTGGAACCATGGCGAGGCTTTCTCCACAATCCAGCGCTTTATACACTTCTGCACTGTGTGGGCAGAAAGCAAGGCAGAGGGTGCTCTTGAATGTACTTTTCACCTGGTTTAAACAAGAGCTTTGATTTTTTTCCTGTTCTTAATCATTATGGAGCTTGAAGTGAAAGCAGGATTCATAGAGTTTTTTTTTTTTTTTTTTTTTTTTTAACTTTGTTTTGGGCCATAGGATGCTTGGATTTTAACACTTAGATTATTGATAAAAGGATCCCACAGACTTCTAGCATATGGTAGAATGTTGATTTTATTTATTTATCATTTAGTTAGTTAGTTTAGGGAGGTTTTCTGCCTTTTTCTGATGCATCTCTGTATGTGGCTAATTACAAAGGCCAACTAGATATTTTCTTCACCAAACGAGAGCTGGCTGGAAAAGACTTCTCCTCTCACATATTCATTTAGCTAACATTTACTGAGCCTCTACTATGTGCTTGTATTTAGATCCGGGGATCCAAAGACAGATGAAACAAGGTCCTTGCCCTCCAGTGGCTCAAGGTGAAGGCGAGGGAGACATGAGAAAGTGAACATTAGCTAGGAGGGGACCCACGAGCTACATTTTGAAGGGCAGGTAGCTTTAGCTAGGTGAAGAAAGTGGGGATAAGGTTTTTTATTATTATTTTTCTTTAAATAGACTTTATTTTTTAGAGAAATTTTAGATTTACACCAAAAATTGAGCATAAGGTAGAGAGAGTTCCCATACACCCTCTGACCCTACCAAGGTGTAGACTACCCTATTAACTACAATTGTTGCAATTGATGAACCTACAATGACACATCTTTGTGACCCAGAGTCCTTAGTTTACATTAGGATTCACTCCTGGTGTTGTACGTTCTGTAGGTTTGGACAAATATATAATGACATGTATCCCCCATTATAGTATCATACAGAGTAGTTTCACTGTGCTAAAATTCCTCTGTGCTCTGCCCACTCATCCCTTCCTCCTCTCTCAGCCCTGGAAACCACTGGTCTTTTGACTGTCTCTATAGGTTTGTCTTTTCCAGAATGTTGTATAGTTGGGACCATACAGTATATAGCCTTTTCAGATTGGCTTCTTTTACTTAGTGATATGCATCCAAGGTTACTTCATGTTTTTTCATGGCTTGACAGCTAATTTCTCTTCAGCACTAAATAATATCCCATTCTCTGGAGGTACTACAGTTTGTTAACCATTCACCTGCTGGAGGCCATCTTAGATTCTTCCAACTTTTGGCAGGGCTGGGTATTTTAAGCAGATATGCTAGGACTCGTAAGGGGGATGAGAACAAGGTCCTTTTGGAAACTCGTACTTGGTATACAGAGTAGGGGGAAGTTTTATGCACAGTAACAGGCTCATCCATCATCCGGGGGACCAATCCCAAACCATGATGTGGATCCTGTCACTCTTCTACCATTATAATGTGTCATCTTGTAGATCTTGCTTAGAAATAGATATAGGAAAATCTTATTTCACATAATTCACAAGTTTATTTGGTTAATTTTTAACCTTACTTAAAAACAAAAAGCTTCCTTTAGGATGATTTTAAGTTATGGGTTATGTTACAAAAATTAAGTGAAGGGAAATAGTCACTGGTGGATTTGAGTAGTTTGGCCTTCTTATGACTCAAAGAATTGTTTGGTTTTGGTTTTTGGTGAGAGCTCCATTGCATACTTTGGACAGAAGCCCAACTCTGGAGGTTGTTGTTGGTGGTGGTGGTGGTAGTAGTAATCTATCCAATTTAGCTGAACGCTGGTGAGCCACCCTCCATTTCGAAATAAACTAAATAACACGTGAGTCACTCTGAGAACATAGTCTACAGCCTCATTAACAGGAAAACAATTACTGTTACTGTTCAATACTTCATGAACTAAGTGGAGTTTACATGACAGATGCAATTATGCCTTTAGCATGCTTGTGATCAATCTGATCAATATTTCACTTAAATAATCTAAAGGCACCTTATTTTTTTTTCCTTGACAGACTTTATTTTATCTCTTAATGTAACAAACATTGTTTGATCTTGTGATATTCTCTCTTAAACACACTTGAGTTATTCATGAGCTCCTTCAGTAACTGTGTCCCTGAGAAAGTCAATTGTCTACAGCTTGGCGAAGTAGCATTTTATTTCCATTTGCAAAGGCACTTTGAAAAGTATAAGGTGTGATGTAAATGCCGACTATTATTATTCTATAATTTTTTGCTTCTTCTCCCCCTTTTTTTTCAGGACAATGAAATAATTCAATATGGGGATCCCTGTTTTATACTATTAAGAAATCACCTCATACAGGTGTTCATATGATTTGACTCAATAATCCCATAGCTAAGGATAGTTACTAAATAGATAAATTCACAGAAATAAGTCTCTTTGCCATTCACTGCTTGGTCATAATGGTGTTACTTACAATAGGGGGAAATTCAATTCAACTTGTAAGCTAACAAAGTGGAAATTCCAAACATTTAACATGATGGAAATGCTTTAATAACCAAATGTAGGAGAAAATACTATGTCGGCATTTAATATGATGGTTTTGACAGTTGGCACAGAAAGTTGGAAAGAAGTTTAGGATAGATTGTATGAAAGAGCAGAATATGAATTGAGCCACGTACACAATCATATAGAATGGATAAGCCTATGGGAAAAATTATGACATTAGAATATAGGAGAAGGGAATCGGAAGATGGAATTTATTGTGCTATTCTTTTACTGAAATGTTTCTTAATATTGATGTGATATCTTGTCAATGATTTTAAAATTAATGCCTTGTAGGCCCTTAATCTAAAAAGTGTCCACAAAATTTCATACTTGTGGCAACCTTTAAAAGAAACTATTTGTTATGGGGTGACCAAAGACATCATCACATTCAGAGCATATTTGTTAGATATCATTGGTTTGTGGAGGAGGATCATCAATATTTGCCCTCTAGTGGCTTAAAGTTGTAAACAAGCAATTTTGGCTTAGTTTTTGGTTGCTATTGCGAACGGTCTTGTTTGTGAGGATAAAACTGATATGGTTTGGATCTGTGTCCCCGCCAAATCTCATGTTGAGTTGTAGTCCCCAGTGTTGGAGGTAGGGCCTGATGGGAGGTGATTGGATCATGCGGGTGGATTTCTCATGAGTGACTTAGCACCATCCTTTGGTACTGTTTTCAGTAGTGAGTGAGTTCTCAGGAGATCTGGTCATTTAAAAGGGTGTGGCACCTCCCGCTCCTTTCTCTTGCTGCTCTGGCCCTATCTGTTCCCTCTGGGCCTTTCACCATGATTGTAAGTTTCCCTACGCTTTCCCAGAAGGTGAACAGATGCCAACATCATGCTTTCTGTACAGCCTGCAGAACCGTACGCCAATTAAACCTTGTTTCTTTATAAACTACGCAATCTCAGGTGTTTCTTTTACTTTTTTTTCCTTCTTTTTTGAGACTGAGTCTCGCTCTGTAGCCCAGGCTGGAGTGCAGTGGTGCAATCTCAGCTCACTGCAACCTCTGCCTCCTGGGTTCGAGCGATTGTCCTGCCTCAGCCTCCCAAGTAGCTGGGTTTACAGGTGCCCGCCACCACACACGGCTGATTTTTGTATTTTTAGTAGAGATGGGGTTTCGCCATGTTGGTCAGGCTGGTCTCAAACTCTTGACCTCAGGTGATTCATTAGCCTTGGCCTCCCAAAATTCTGGGATTACAGGTGTGAGCCTAGCCTGTAATCCCAGCCTAGGTACTTCTTTATAGCAATATGAGAACAGACTAATATAAAAACTTACTGTAAAATGAAAACTCATGTGGAGTATGTCTTAAAAGCACCATATGGTCAGTGCCTCCTACCCTAAACCTGCCCGTTGTAGCTTTTTTACCCGCATTTCTGAGGGCAGAGCAGCATAGACATTGGGAACCTGGACTCTGCAATGAAAAGAACTGGCTACATGAACTGAGGTTCTGCCACGCACCCACTTGCTTGGTGACCTTGGGCACATTCTATCATTTTGCTTTCCTCATCTACTAAAGGGGGTAATAATAATGCTACACATGCTACATGGCATGTAAAGTGCTATCATCATTACTACTTTTCCACCACTGATTCTAAAGCTCTAGTGCTGATCTTGGTGCTGGGGATGAGCAGAGAAATATAAGAGGTATAGGCTTGTAATGGGATTTTCAACTGCCTAAGGAGATAAGATATATTTCCATGCAATAATTGTGAAAATACATAATAAATGCTATAGCAGTAATAAAATTATATATTATTGCTTCTAAGGTAGTATTTTTCACATTTTATGTCTATATTATTGGGATGCATCTAATAAGTGATAATGATTTACTATTTGGCAGCCTAATTGGCAGCATCTTTTCATTTTTAGTGGTATATAAAATAATGGTACATCTTAAACTGATGAAGTCTCAGATTCAGTAAAATGTGGTAGTTAGTACATACGTTACATTTAAAAAATATTTGTCAAGGACTGGGTAAAGGGTAAAATGAGTTATAAGCATTATCAAAAATAATCCTCAGAATAAGTTCTGTGAATTTGGGAAATGGGAAAACCATGGGAGAAATTATCAATGAATTTTAAGGCAGTGAGGTTATAAAGGATTCCCAAGGTCTGACTTGAACTAAGCTGCTCAATAAGGAGAGCAGATTTGGATAAGCTGAAAGAAGAGGGGTAGGGATTCCAGGAACAGTTGCTGTCAGTGAGTTGTGCTTGGGTTATTCATTCCTTAGTAGATTCTCTCCCATCCTTGCTGATTTTTTTTTTTAAAGGGAGGACTTGGGACAGCTTTTCTTTAGTCTAATATCTTTAATATCTTCTCTCATCTATTTTGCCTTTTTTTTTTTTTTTTTTTTTTTTGATACAGAGTCTTACTCTGGAGTGCAGTGGCGAGATCTCGGCTCACCTTCACCTCCTGGGTTCAAGCAATTCTCCCAACTCAGTCTCCCAAGTAGGTAAGCTGGGAGAATCAGGTTACTACGAGTGCACACCAGCACGTCCGGCTAATTTTTGTAGTTTTTGGTAGAGACAGGGTTTACTATGTTGGCCAGGCTAGTCTCAACTCCTGACCTCAAGTGATCCACCCACTTCGGCCTCCAAAGTGTTGGGATTACAGGCGCAAGCCACCGCAGCCAGCCTATTTTGCTTTGAATTTTAATTGCTTTAAGCACGTTTTGTTGTTGTAATTGTTTGTTTTGTTTTGTTTTGATTGTTAAATGTAGGCACTACTGACATTTTAGGCTGGATAGTTCTTTGTTATAGGGGGCTTTGCTGGCATTGTGGGATGTGTAGCCTCCTCCCTGGTCTTTACCTACTGGATGCTGGTAGCACCTTCCAGTTGTGACAATTGAAAGTCTCCAGACATTGCCAAATGTTCCCTGGGGCAGGGAGTGGGGGTGCAAAATTGTCCCCAATTGAGAAGCACTGGCTTAAAGAAAACAGCACAGCACACCGGCCATTTTTTTTCTTTCCCCCTCTCTCTCTTGCTCTCATTCTTATTCTCTGTTAAGCAAGAAAAATCTAGCATTTTTTTTTTTAC
The DNA here is from genome assembly GCF_007565055.1 of Rhinopithecus roxellana. NCBI lineage: Eukaryota > Metazoa > Chordata > Mammalia > Primates > Cercopithecidae > Rhinopithecus > Rhinopithecus roxellana. Next base: position 101,586,591 of record NC_044559.1, on the reverse strand, counting down.
AACTTTAGAATTTGGTTTTTACAACTCTTCTATCCTGGTATTGAAGTCTTGCCAGTGGACCACAATGATGCCATTGTAAGTCTAAAGAGCACCCGCTCATTTGCCAGTTTACCATTAATTCTTAAGTGTGATGGGGTTGGGGGATTGGTGCCCCAGGGAGTATATTTTTTAAAACTTACTATTTTGAATAATTTTAGATTTGCAGAAGAGTTGCAAAGATGGTATAGAATGTTCCCACGTACCTTTCTTCCCCTCTAATGTTGGCATCTTGCATAATAACTGGCCCATTTATCAAAACTAAGATCTTAGCATTGATTGATACAATACTATTAGGTAGACTGTAGTCTTTATTGGGATTTCTTCAGTTTTTCAAAAAACGTCCCACTCTGTTCCAAGATTCAACCTAGGATGCCTCATTGCATTTAGAAGGAGCATAGTTTTTTTAACGGAAAGAATATAGAATGTATTCCTGGAAAACTGCTGATTCTCAGAGAAAATCTAAAAAACATTTGCTGTAAAAAGAAATGTGAGCCACATTGACACAGGTAGAATAAATGACAGTGAGCAGACTTTTCTAAGTAGGAGCCTATCCCCATTAGCACTCACTGAGCTAAAAAGTTCCCCTATTTCTGCTTAAAATCAAAATCTTTAGCTGGAATCGACACTCTCTGAGGCAAAAACAACTATACTAGTACATATTTTTCAAATGTCTGATAAATAAACTGAAGGCGGCTTTTGTCTTGACTCTCAGTCTAAGCTATCCTCATTACACATTTTTTCTACAAATGATCAATGCTTATAGACTGAACCAAAGGTACAGTCCCAAATGCTGTTTCATATTTAGGGCAAGCTGAATGGTTCTTTTCCAATTCTGGCTGACAAATACAGCATGAACACAAAGCAACATGGAAAAGATATAATCTATTGAACCTGGTAAATGTGAGTTGTAAGTAATTGCAGTTTCTTCTTAGTCTCATTTGCTGCTCAACCATTTCTCATTATGTAATCCTTTAAAGTCAACCTGATTCAGGAGCAGATCAATACTAGGGAAACCCTTTTGTCTTCTTTTAGGGCATAAAATTTAAAAGATGCTTAAGTCAATATTCCTTTTAATAATGTGTCTTACGGAAATGCCCGGGTCCCCTTCTTGTTATATAATTAATTGAGCTGCCTGCCACCCACAAGGTATAGTCGTTGCCTCCCATAACTCTCCTTTGGCCTAATTGCCATTCTGTTTTCAGTTCTATTTGTCTTTAGATATTTCTCCCCCCGCCACCACCAATAGTGTTGGGCATGCTTTGTACTTAGTTTCATCTTGCTGTGCTTTTGCTTCTAAATGTCAGCATAATTTTTCTGCCTTATAATATTGGAGATGTTATAACCATCCATCAGCCCAATAGAAGAGCAGAAAAGATTAGATATCATTTATCTGTATTGGTTGTTCATTGTAATGACCCAGTGGACAACATGAACAGATAATCTGTTGCTTTGATGGAAACTAATTATTCTTAAGCATGACAGCATCGAAATAGCTTTTGTGACATTGTTTTTAAAAATGACGGCTACCTAGTCATTATTAGTGCAAGCTGAGGTTCAGTCGTGTTCTCTGATGATTTCCCTACATAAGCAACACTACAGCTGGGACTTTTTATTGCTGCTTCACAGGAAAAACTGAACTAAAATTCAAGAAGTTTAAAATTTCAATTGACATTCAGATACAAGGACTATCCAAAAAAATTTCCTAATGTGAAATCATGCCTCTTCCTAAAGTAAAAGTATAATTAGAAGGTAATTTCGCTAGCTGGGATTAATATAGCTTGATTTTTATTTTGTTGCTGGATTACCAGCATAAAATCACCAGGAGGTTTGGAGAATAAAGTCACCATGAATTAAAATATATTTCATGTAGAATTTCCTAAATAAAAGCATGGCTCTATGATTAATTTTTTAAATATAACTTCTCTGCATAGATGGGAAAGTTTTATTTATATTTATATGCAAACTTCAATAAAAACCTTAGAATACTGATGCATTTAGATTACTATATACTATTCCTAAAACACTTTAGAAGCTTAATTAATATTCTGAGATCGTATTTGTATTACTGACACTACTAATAACCAAGTCAAGATTTATGTATTATTATTACTGGGCCATAGTAGAGATGCAGCTTCACTGTGTCTTAGTTTGAGAACAGAAGCAAATTAGCTTCACATGCCAAATATTTCCCTTTGTTATGACAAGTTTTGCAAAAGTTTTGGGGATGCTTTAGGTGATAATAGATCATGGATAATATATTAAAATGTATGAAATAAGCTTATAATTGCACAAGTAACATTTACTGTAAAAAAAAAGTTCTTTCTGTAAAAAATTTAAACCAACTGAAGTAGGTAGAAAAAAAAGAAAGTGTGCTTTTGCCTTCTACTTAATCTTGTTTCCTTAATGCCATTTCTTTCCTAAAGGGTTGCTAACAATTTGGTGCAAATCTTCAATTTTTTTCATGTACTTATGTACATGTACACACACTCAGACTCTCCTCTCTCTCCCTCTCTCTGTCTCTCTCTCACACACACACACACAAACACGCCCGTCTATGGATTTATTTATTTATTTATTTTTGAGACAGAGTATTGCTCTGTCGCCCAGGCTGGAGAGCTCTGGGCTCACTGCAACATCCGCCTCCGGGGTTCAAGCTATTCTCCTGCCTCAGCCTCCCAATAGCTGGGACTACAGGCGTGTGCCACCACAGCCAGCTGATTTTTGTATTTCTGGTAGAGACAAGGTGTCATCATGTTGGCCAGGCTAGCCTCAAACTCCTGACCTCAAATGATCTACCAGCCTCGGCCTCCCAAAGTGCTGGGATTACAAGTGTGAGCCACCACGCCTGGCCTATTTTATGGATATTCTATAGACTCTTCTGTACTTCTTTTCACTTAAAACTATGTTTTGGATATCTTTTCAAGTACATATATATGGCTTTCCTTTTTGAAAACTGGTTAAAAAACTATTTTTAACCATTAAATCATTCAAGTACATATATATATATATAGCTCTCCTTTTTGAAAACTGATCATGACTATTTTTAGCCATTAAATCATTCTATGAAATAAGGTTTGTTCTTTTCTATCATCCTCATCCTTTATTTTAAGAAGTCCTCTCTAGGTAAATTGGAGGAAAATCTCAATTTGAGCCCTAGCTGTTTAAGTGGTTGACTTGGGTCGATCACTTCTGAGCCAACACAAAGATGAAACTTATCCCGTGGTTACAGAGGATGTGAGCCCCTGGTTGGGAGGCAGTGTAGGTGGGAGATTTGGCTCTGGATTCAGTTCTGACACAAAGGATCAGATCACCCCTCTGGGCTTCAGGTTCTCCACTTGAAAATGGGAGCCAGGATGGAGCAGACTAGATTTGCTTTTGTTTCTGTCCAGATCTTGCATTCTGTATTTCTGTTTTCAGAACTAAATGCTGTGTTTTGACTCAGGGTAATTCTTCTGTGCTTAGTAATAATTGTATGCTAGTAACAGGCAGCCAAAATTTAAAGTATAGAGAGACTCAGGTCTATTTTTATGAGCGGTGGGCATATGCGTTTGTATTTAAAAATACTGCTTGAAATGGCCTTTGTCACCACCAAGTTGTGGTAGTGCTAACCAACGGGGAGAGGAACAGTCTACTCTTCTTGTTTCACCTCGCAAATCTTCATCAGAAGACTTCCTTGTTATTACAAACCTCTGAAGATCACTCTAGATACACTCTCAACTATCATTTGTAACATGTAGTTAGCTTTTGAATCTATGCTGTGCAGATGATGCTTATCAACTGGTGGCTTTTTTTTTTTTTAAATCACATTCACTTTTAGAATGATGGATTCAAGCACCATAATAGTAATGATACCTGCAGGTAACATGAATAAGCACTTACTATGTTCTAAGCCCTTTAAAAGTCACTCACAGCCAGACCACTGGCTCACACCTGTAATCCCAGCACTTTGGGAGGCCGAGAAAGGTGGATTGTTTGAGCTCAGGAGTTCGAGACCAGCCTGGGCAACATGGTGAAAGCCTTTCTCTATTAAAAAAAAAAAAAAATAACAAAATAAAATAGAAGTCATTCACAAAAACCATATAAAATAATTTATAAATGAGGGTACCGAAACTCAGAGAAGACAGTAACTTGTCCAAAGGCACAGAGTAAGTGATAAGGCTGGGATGGAAGGGAGGAGTTAACTGAATAGTTATATAGTTATGACTGAAAATTTACCTAGTACTTAATATGGTGACATATCTGTGTGCGTGCAGATAGTAAATGCTGGTGCTTCTCATTCCTGGGATGGTGCTGTGAGGAGATGTGACTTGAAATGGTCCCCTTTTCTCAGGCACGCTCATGGAGCTGCCTATTGAAGTCACTCCTTCAAAAAATAGATAAACAAAGCAATTCCTTATATTCTTTCTGCAGCTACAGATCATTTACTCTGACTTTTGCAAAGCCCTTGCCCTGGCAGACAAGCCCTGGTGTTGGAATCTGCAAAGTTGATGATTAGTCGAAACAGTCTGGACTGCATCCACAGGACATCTTGTAGCACAATCAAGTGCCACTTCATCATGCCTGGTGACAGTTTTGCCGCTAAGTCTCAGTCAGGAGCGGGGAGCCAGGGAACAGCTCAGCAGCTAATTAGACAAGGCAATGTACAAGGCAAGTACATACCTTCTTCAATAGGCTGGAGTGGTGGACGTGTCAAACAGATCTGTCTTGCCCTCTGTGCTTTATACCCATTACTGTACCTGGTTGAACATTAACACGTGGAAATCTGCTGATTTTTTCCAATATCCTGGCCCATGCAGGGAAGGAACTGAAAAGGAACTGTATGTCTGAAAGGTAGTTCCATGCTTCATTATCCCTAAAGGCATCAATCTTAAACTCATTGTTAAAGAAGCATCACATGATGTGGAAATGCGGTGTTCAGACCTTTTAGTGTCTCTGGCTATGATTTCCTCCCTTCCTTGTGATGTTTGTTTTGAAAAAAAGTCTAAGATGTTAAAAAAAAAGAAAAGAAAAAGATTTTCCTGTTGAGACAAAAGCCAAGAAATTGCACGTGTTTCCTTCACTTTTGCTTCTCTGCCTCCTAAAAGATTAAGGTTAAAGAGAAAATCTGAGATTTGTGAGTGTGCTTTTCAAAAGTTGTCAAAATATAAAGGCAGATACTCCAAAAACTTTGGAAACAAATATCTGGAAATATAAAGACAATATCAGAGTATATCTAAGCATGCAACAGCAGCAGCTACAACAACACAAAGATAATTATTTTACATCAGGACAAAATACATTAATATTTATTTATCTATTTATTTATTTATTTATTTATTTTTTGAGACAGGGCCTCACTGTGTTGCCCAGGTTGGAGTGCAGTGGTACAATCACGGTCACTGCAGCCTCAGTCTCCTGGGATCAGGTGATTCTGCCACCTCGGCCTCCCAGGTAGCTGGGATTATAGGCATGCATCACCATACTTGGCTAATTTTTTGTATTTTTAGTAGAGACAGAGTTTTGCCACATTGCCCGGGCTGGTCTCAAACTCCTGGACTCAAGTGATCTGCCCACCTTGGCCTCCCAAAGTGCTGGGATTATAGGCGTGAGTCGCTGTGCTCAACCCAGAATATATTCTTGACCACTTAAGCAATGAAACCTATACGGTGTGTCATTCCTTAAAGATGTCGTTATGAGTGTGGTGGTGTGTGTGTGTTTTCATCAGAAAACCTCAAGTCAGTTACCACTAGCTGTGGTAGGAGAAGCACAGGATGCTGAAACTTGAAGGAGACTATCATAGTCACCTCGTTTAATCCCTTCACAGAGGAGAAAACTGAATGCCAGAGAAGACATATTCATTGCCACTGCTCTTTCCCGGTTCAGGGCCCACTGCTCTTTCTACACCACCATGGTCTCACTCTATAGAATTTGGGAGGTAGAACCCGTTTGTCATAGGCTCAGACACTTGGGACCAAATCTACCCCAGATTTTGACAGCTAGAAATGGTGGCTACAAGAGATTACTCCAGCCTTCCGCTTACAGTCTGCCTTTCCATTCACAATGATTTAATTGTGTATTTTTGGGTGAGATACTATCATCTTCTGATTGAGTAATTTCAGAGGAAAAAATGTATTCAGCAGTGAGTCATGATGTGCTTATGCTGATTTGTATACCTCTCCTCTGTGTAGCACAGTAGACCCTGCCAATCACAGAGCAAGGAGCAGTGTGGTTAGATAGGAAGCCCGGATCCAATGCTTAGTGAACATGAATACAATAATAGTAATAATAATAATAATGATAATAATGTGGTAGTTTGTTGTCTCTGGAGCTAAGTAGCTATTGTGATATGCCATCCAAGAATAGATTCCAAAATGTATGAGCATGACTGACAAGGGATAGTCTTCTTTTTATTCTTTTTAGCTTGGTAAATATATTCTCTAATCAAATGATAGTATCATCAGAATAGCTAATGATAAAAACCACATTGATGATGAAAACTGGAGACTTGGATCTTAGATCTGCTTTCCTGATGAGTTAGCTATTTTTTTAATCACCCCCAAACACTGAATCTCTCTGGGCCTCAATTCCTTCGGATGTAAAAGGAGTGGACTGAAGCAGGCTTTATGTTGAAGGAGATATCTATGCCTAATGTTGAATGACCTTTGGAGTTTAAATTTCAATATTACTGCTATGAAATATTCTTTCATTGTTTAGTTGACTTATCTTTGTATGTCTGGGATTCAACTCAATGTGGGCTAGACTCCCCACCAGGACATCGTTTTTTGTTTTTTTTTTTAAAATAGAAGTGTGCTGTAAGAAAACAAATTTTAGGCTGGGTGCGGTGGCTCACGCCTGTAATCCAAGCACTTTAGGAGGCTGAGGCGGGAGGATCACCTGAGGTCAGGAGTTCGAGACCAGCCTGACCAACATGGTGAAACCCCATCTCTACTAAAAATACAAAAAAAAAAAAAAAAAAAAAAAAAATTAGCCAGGCGTGGTGGCGGGCGCCTGTAATCCCAGCTACTGGGAGGCTAAGGCAGGAGAATCACTTGAACCTGGGAGGTGAAGGTTGCAGTAAGCCAAGATCTTGCCATTGCACTCCAGCCTAGGCGAGAGAACAAGACTCTGTCTCAAAAAACCTAAATAAATAAAAAATAAAAGAGAAAACAAATTCTAGCTTTATGAACCTAAAGTTGTGTGCTGAATTTAGATTTAGCCAAAATGAAGGGCTGTGAGCAGAGGGTGACAGGTGAAGGCTGAGGGCTGGGGCTTTGGGGGTAGGAGAGAGAGATGGGAAATAAAAGCCAAGAAACCAAACTAATTACCCTCTCAGGACCTGAAAGCAGAGGTTGCACACAGGTTTTATGTTTCGGTTTTTTTGTTTGTTTTTTGGTCCATACAGTGTTCATTGGAACCATGTTGCTTAAAATAGCAAACAACAACAACAACAACAAAACCAAAGTAAATTGTCAACATGGGCATTCCCAAATTTTTGGTTTCTCTTGAAATGTCAGACAGAACCCTGGGTCCTGAATTCCAGCATGCCAGCAATCTGCTGGAGGTGTGCAGTGGCTACCACCTTTAGATGGGCTTATTGCTCTCCTGTTTTCCACAGTCCCTGCCACTCCCTACTGCCCACATTAAGGCCTAGTGTCATTTGCCATTTATCACTGAATTTGGAATGTTATTTTTGTGTAGTAGAGTTAAGGTAAAAACAATCTATTTCTTATATTCATGTCTTCATTAAAAGTGGGAAAATAAAGCTAGACTGAGTGGGATGTGTGCTTCTCACACCCAGCCTGCTATATGTGTTGATGTTATACGCTTTTCTCCTGTAAATATCTGTGTTTTCAAGCCCTGTCCTAGCTTAAGCTCTGTCCCTGATTTAAGCAATAAAGAAAAAAAAATCCAACTAAACTAGGGAAGCATAAAACATAAAATATTATCCCAAATCCTCTTCCTACCCCACTATATGTTCAATTTGATTGTGGCTCCTAAACCACTTTGAAGCAATCAGGGCTAGGACTGTGAGGTTCTTCTCTGTTCTGTAAGTAGGGGTTGGGGGAGAAAGTGCAGGTAAGACACTGCTGTGGGAGCGGAGATTCTTCCTCCGACCTCTGTGTTGTGGAAGCCAACACATCAAGTATGCCAAGGTACGCCTTTGCAGTAAATTTGCCAGAGCAGCTACTGTCTACCAGTTAGCTTGCTCTAATTACCTGTGGTTCCCAGTTTAACCTGAAAACCTCTCCAGAGAAATACTTTGGGGTTTGAGGTTTGCTGTCTCAAATTCTGGAAAACCTGGAAAGACTGTTGCAATGACCTTTATTAGTTGCTTTTCAGATTAGATCCACAGTAGCTGTTTTGGAGTGATTTTTCACTCCAGAAAGAATACCTTGACGGTGAATCTAATTAGTATTCAAGTCTTGCACCATGCTTTTGTTCTTGCATGGCCTTTTCACTCTTACCTTTTATGTTCTTCAATTCTTTAATTAATGAGATTATGAAAATTTCAAAGAAACTATACAAATGTGGCACCATTAAAATGCTAGCATAGACTTGAAAATTGGATTATAAAATTGGGAATAAAGACAAGTCACAGCACTTCAATTATATCCTAAGTGCAACTTAAAAATTCTATTTTATTTTCAGTTGCTCGTTTATTTCCCCAAGAGAGAAAAAAAAATCCGGAGATATCAGGGGAGAATTGCTAAATGACTGTAGAAATTGGCTTGTTTTCTGGGACTCTTGTAGAAACACGGAAACATAGTCTTTTTGTGTGCATACTGGTGGGAACTTGATGGAGTATTTAGGTAGGGAAAAGTCAGGCTCAAGACTCAGATAAACATCCCGATATTTCAGTACTCACCCAGTGCTTAGATAGCCCTCTTTGGTTGGGAAACAACATGAGAACAGCTTTTGTTTTTATATTCCAGTTCATTACTGGTGGGACCTTAGCCAACTAGAAATGCTGTCAGAACAGCTTCAGAATTCAGACAAAGAATCACGTCAGTTCTTATTTTAGGCGAACTGGTTCAGCGGTTCCTCTTTCAGAGAAGTAGAGTGGGTTTCCCCTGATGAGCTTAATTGAAAGAACTTGCTTCCACTTGAAAGCTGTGATAAACATCTGGCAAAGGCAGGAGAGCTTGGAACTGTGTAGAAATCTTGGAAGAGACCAGGAGCCGGAGGCATAACTAACTAGATTTGGGACGAGGGTCACTAGTTTCATGCCTGACTTCTCCATTCACTTGACTTTGACCTCGGACGTGACTTAGTTGTGTGTTTCCCCTCTGTTGAATGGGAATGATGAGATGATGAGTCACATTTACCACTGGAACAACTCATTGTGAATAACTAAAAAGGGCTTTGCAAGCAAAGCCTTCTATAGGGGCCTAATCATGCTAAAAGAGTTGGAAACATTTGGTGGCATACAAATGTCAAGGCAAAAACAATAAACTATAGATTTTGCTGCATAAGAAAACATGTTTCATCATGATGCCAGGACAATTGTCAGTTTTTATTATTAAAGGATACTCCATGGTAGAATAAGGAGTGTAGAAGCAATTGGTAAGACCAAGAATATTGAAAGGGATTTTCATTCATTCATTCACTCAACATATATTTATTGAGCTCCTTGCATGAGCTATGCACTGGGTGGGAGATAGTAATTAAGGTGTGTGCAATCCTTGCCTTCATGAAGCTCACTGTCTAGTGGGGATTCAGAAAAGAAATGATAGTCAGAAGTTCTAATCCTAGTAGTGTGAGCAAACAACTTCCTGTGTCTCAATTTTTAAGTCTGAAAATTGGGGACCATATCCACCTCCAGGGTTCACTCAAAGATTAAGTGAGAATATTCATATAAAGTTCTTAGCCCTGTGCCTGAGAACATTGAGATCTTTATGATAATAGGGAACACCTATTGCAAATGCATTTTCTTTTTAAAAGCTAGATCTTTGTATAATTAATCATCAGAGGAATTGTTGTTTACTATAGAAAAACTTCCATGGGTAGAGGCAGGCTTGAAAAAAATAATAAATTACCCATTTCAATAGCACCACACACAATTAGAGCCTCATGGTGCCCCAGAGGCATTGTGGTAGGCTTACAAAATATGGCAGGAGGAGAGCTGGGATCTAATCTTGGTTGTACTACCATCGACCTGTGAAATCTTGGAAAAGTCACAGCTTTATGTGTGTCAGTTTCTCCACTGATAAAATGTGTTGGTGATTATACTTATAGTTGTGGACTACTGCAATTCTAAATTTTTATAATTCTCTGTAACAAATGTTATTGAACAGTAGTCTATGGTCAACAAAACACAGTGTGGGTGCTAATTTCTTTTAGGGGGAACTAAGACATGGGCCTATGCTAATAAGCCTTGTTTGTATGTATAGCAAGAGAATAATAGTATAAATAAGGAAAAATATTCTAGATAAGACAATCCTTAATAGAAAGATTAATATATAGATAGATGTAAATAAAGACAAATACGCGTGTTGCAGATTACTATGGATAGTGTTGCTTAAGAAAATTGGTAAGCAAAAAAAAAAAAAAGAAAAGAAAATTGGTAAGCAAATCAGACCACTGATGGAGACTATGCCTGAGAAAAGTGAGTGAACATAGAATCTTTAACTGACTGAAAATGAACCTTTCACAAAAGCTGAGATCCCATGCGATGTTTGGATAAGATAGACCATTGGTTCTCAAAGTGCAGTTTCGGGACCTGCAGCATCAGCATATCCTGGGAACTTGCAAATTATTGGAAGTTCAATAGAAATGCAAATTATTGGCCACACCCCAGACCTAGTAAATAAGAAAGTCTGAGAGTTGGGCCCAGCAATCTGTTTCACAAACCTTCCAAGTGAATCTGATGCATGCTCTAGTTTGAGAACCACTGAAACAGACTTGGGTCCAGATAAGTGGTAAAAACTAAGTAAAGAGTAGCAAGAGAAAAATAAACTTGGGATTCATTTATTCGTTCATGTATTTACTACACATCAACAATTTGCAAAGTGATCTGCTTGATGCTATAGGGAGATGCTAAGATACACCCTGAAATAAAATGAAACAATGTCAGGATTGGCCACATGGAGCTTAGTGAAAAAAACGGATTATGAAAAGTTAAAATGTGAAAGAGATTTTTGCTTCTCTTCCTCCAGCTAGTGATAAAACCCTGGACATACCATGTCCAGTCTCTGGCTCACAGTTTCTTCTGCTGAACTGGAATCAGGGAGGCTCATTAGGAGTGAGGTGGGTTTATCAGAATCACCCAGAAGATTGTATTCAAGACAAGAAAGCGTGTTCTACCTTGTCTTTGAGAATGTGCTGTATTATTCAGATGAGCCGAGGTAAGGAAAACAAAAAAAGAAAATAAAAGACAACTAGGTTAGATGCCCTTGAAGTAACCTTGACCAGGACCAGATATGACCTCAGGAAAGCAAACTGGGTGGGGAATTGTGGTGAGGAATTTTAGACATTAGATGGAGTGACCTAGAGAATGAGGCCATTTTTAGACTGAGAATAAGCCTGATAGTTCTCAGTGGCCAAGAAGTAGCCTTACTTAGGGACCAGGTGCTCTGACTTGATGATTAATATTAACGAGCTCTGAATACACCTAGTGCTTTTCTTCTAAGCATCTGATCTCCATTGTTTCTTTCACTCTTTTGGCCTCTCCGTGAGATAGGCGTGGGCTGGTGCTGTTTCCCCATCTCATGGTAAACAAGAATACCAAGAAAAGCAGTGCCTTTGATTGGAGCAAGCTCAATCAGTCAACAAATATTTATTAAGTATCTGACATTGTTTCCTGGCATCCTTTTTTTAAAGGTATGCATAGGAAAATCTATCTACACATACCTTTAGGGAGTATCTATTGGGAGTATCTGTTGCAAGCTATGTCCCTTCATTTGGCACAATATGTAAAGAGACTCAATGAATTAAAGGAAAATTAAGATTCTATCGCTTGAGGTCAGGTGTGGTGGCTCAAGCCTGTAATGCCAGCACTTTGGGAGGCTGAGGCAGGTGGATCACTTGAGACCAGGAGTTCCAAGACCATGGTGGTGGGCACCTGTAATCCCAGCTGCTAGGGAGGCTGAGGTAGGAGAATCACTTGAACCTGGGAGGCGGAGTTTGCAGTGAGCAGAGATCATGCTCCTGCACTCCAGCCTGGGCAACACAGTGAGACTCCGTCTCAAAAAAAAAAAAAAAAAAAAAAAGATTATATCGCCTGGATAGTATCATAGTGAGGGGTGATAGTATCTTTTTTTTTTTTTTTTTTTACTTTTTCAGTACTTTTCCTGCAAAATACCATTTATGGCCCATGACTCATCCCTGCCATTCAAGGCAACTCTTCCTGGAGCCTGCTAGTGACAGGGTGTGAGGTTGGAGTGTGGTAAGGTGAGACCTCCATTAACCAGGAAAGTTGGTTAAATCAAGTTTTTCTGTTAACCAAAGTTCAATCAGAAGGAAAAAAAATCAACACTGCTTGTTTAAGGTAAAAAGAAATCTCTAGGAACAATGAAAGAGTGCAAAACAGTTTTAAAACTGGAGGTGGGAGATCTTTGTTTTAGTGCTGACGTCCAGTGACAATGTTTGACTTGTCACTTGACTCTTGGCCTTAAGTTTCTCATCTGTAAAATGTTTAGAAGGCAGTTCCTAGGGATCTTTATGGCTCCTTTGAGTGCTCCTTTGAGGTTCTATCCTTTCTTTTTGATGGCCAGGGACAGCAGCATCCCATTATTAATTCTTATCCGGGCCTGTAGCAATAGCTGAAGAGAATGAAAGAGAATGGGCCCCGCGTGCTCTGGCAATAAGCAAAACATTTAGTGCTACCTTTTGGAAAAAAAAAAACCAATGTGTAATTTATTCCAGGATATTTGGCATAGCCTCATTTTGATATATTTACAAATAAGTATGTATTTATTTGCAAGCCCAGTTAGAGTAGTAAATCAGCAAGTGATTTTTGTTTTGTTCTTTATTGCTTATTTGTTATAACTAATGAAGATATACTGTTTATGTAATAAGAAAAACAGTTAATAAAAAGGAGACATCGTGGAAATAGAACATAGATGTTAGAAGCTGAAAAAGTTTATGATTCTAGCCAAATTTGCTCATTTTCAGATTGGAAAACTGAGGACCCGAGAGATAAATGATGTGCTCACACTCTCTCTGAACTTCCTAGAAGCAGTCTTGAGGACTACAAACCACATTTCTAGTTTGCTAACCCAGTACTTCTTTTACTCTGGCACACTTTTATGGTAGTTTTTCATTTTCTTGCTTAAAAAAAAGGAGACAAACAACAATAATTGGACATACCTTATATTTAGATTCTGCTTAATTGAGACCTATGAACTCCTTGCCTTAGCCAGCAGTGATATCTTGCTCTCTGGGGTGATTGATTGGAACCCAGCCGTCACCAATAGACTGTGGCCAAAATTCCTCTGATACACAGTATGGTAACAGTGGCCGCCATTTTAGTGTTTTGTGTCTCTGCAGTGCACATTGTAGGAATCTTTCACGTAAAATACCCTCATCATCATAATGGAGACCATTAGTGGTATGTTCAGAAGACAAAAGAGGGCAGAAGAACAAGGTGGAAAAGAGATACAAGAGCCAAGGAAGAGAAAGTAGCAACTCCCTAGGTTTGTCAATCCAATGATGTAAGTGACTAGGATGTTCATTCGTCATCAGCAGGACCTGTGTGAGAAAACTCAGCATTCTTCATATTGGCCTCATTCGTTGTCCCACCCCTGATTCTGATGATTTCAGGAAAAAAAGAGCAGTTTATTTTGTCAATTTGGAGTTAGCTGATTTGTATAAACAATATAATTGCATTATTCCCATAAATAAGAGGTTCTTTTGGAAAATGAATGACATACAAGTGTTCTACACAATCATGAATGTTCACAAAGGGATACGATAGGAAATGTCTTTACGTGGAAACCAAGTTAGCTGAATACTTTTGGCTTACACTGTGAACAGTTTCTTAAAAATCAAGCCTATTTTCACCCTAATCTTTGTATGTAATTTCTACTAATAAATATTTCTTATGCTTTACATCTATGTGGAAAAATTGCCTCCTACACAACAAGCCTCACCTTCCATCCAGGTCTAAACCTCTTCCCACCAATGTTATCATTATACTTGGAAATCCAGCTGCCTTGGGTTATGAGGATTTCATGCAAATATGAACCAAAGGGAGCAACACATAAAATACTGCCATTTTTTTCTTCCCATTTCCCCAAGTTAAATAACAGTTTATTCTGCAGGCTTTCAAATCACTCCCACAAAATTGACAATCCAATACAATTGACACATTCATGCTAATCCACCCAGAAGTAAATACACTGTGGTGAAATTGTGACATTTGCAAAGACCACAGCTCCCCAATTACTGAAGAATTAACTAGGGATATAATGAGGGAGGGCCAAGTGGGATTCAGGGAGGAGGGAAACCAGCTTGCCATTCTGTGTCTAATCCGCAAACGGAAGCTTTCTATACATTTAAGAACTTAAAAGAGAAGTGTGGCTAACTTCTACATTCACTGTAAATAAAAATATTGCACCACATTTTTCTTGGTTTCCTAAGAACCTGACAAAATGCCCCAAAGGGTGCTGGCTTAGCGATTTTTCTGAATTTAGCCAACACTAGGACATGCTTGAACCCTTGCAGGAATGTTTGTGTCATGAAACCACAGTCCATTGGGTCCAAGATTTGTTGGCTGCTCATGAAAAGCAGGAGGGATTTAGCCTTTTAGCCCATTTGGCTTCTCTTGGGTCCTGGAACAGGGGTCAGCAGACCCGGAGCTGAGTCCCAGCTTTACTCTCGTACTAATAATGGCACGAGGAAGAACCAATTTGTTCAGCACTCTACAAATCACTGCAGTTTTATGTGCATTTTAGCCTCACAGTGACCTTGTGAGGCAACAAAGACACTTGTTAAAGTCAGACCTGTTTTATAGATGAGGAAGCCGAGGTTTAAGAAGGTCATTAGTTGCCTGTTATCTTTTTTTTTGAGACGGAGTCTCGCTCCGTCGCCCAGGCTGGAGTGCAGTGGCCAGATCTCAGCTCACTGCAAGCTCCGCCTCCCGGGTTTACGCCATTCTCCTGCCTCAGCCTCCTGAGTAGCTGGGACTACAGGCGCCCGCCAACTCGCCCGGCTAGTTTTTTTGTATTTTTTTTTTAGTAGAGATGGGGTTTCACTGGGTTAGCCAAGATGGTCTTGATCTCCTGACCTCATGATCCGCCCATCTCCGCCTCCCAAAGTGTTGCCTGTTATCTTGTAGCAACCACTTTCAGCTTGTAGCAAACAAGCCAAGACAGAGGTCCAGAGACGGTAGGTGCTTCATCTGGTATCACACAGCAAGCCTGATGATGGAAAGGGCATAATTAGTCTGGAATTTCCAGCTCATTGCTTAGGTCACTGGACCGTGCTGTCTCCATGCGTCCAGCCTGGCCTGGGAGGTGAGCCACCTCACATTTCATCCCTTAGGCCAGGAAACCATTTCTGTGCCCTGATTGGGTCAACATGAGCACAACCACCGTAGACAGGTAGTCAAGAGAGGGAATCAAACGCTAATGATTTTCTCTGTTGTTACAAGAGCATCTCCCGTCTCTATAAATGGACGGCTTGGATAGACCACTCTGCAGTCATAATAAATAAAGACTTGCCACCACTTTAATCTCTGATCCCAGTCCACCCACAGGCCTCAGGAAAATGCCTGATTGAGCAGACGGCATCACAGATTTCAGCCTGTGTCTGATCAGGAGGGGAAGAACGTTCCGGAGGCGTGGGCCTTGTGGGAGAAGGCCCAGGCTGCTCTTAGGTTGCACACAGGCAGCCTGGAGTTAGGACTTTGCTTTGCCAAGAGAGCTTTGGACCTCCAAACACCATAGTGGAGACTCAAGAGAAACATTTTTCCCTCTTTCACTGAACACTCAAATGTAATGTAACAAATTTTATAGAGCAAATACTGAGTAGAGAACCAAATCCAAATACCTAACGAGTGGTGCAAAACTTCATGTGCTGAACCTTCTTCTCGTAAGATATGAAATTCAGTTAAAATTTTAAATTATACTGGGAAAAGAAATCTGTTTTTTGAAGACAGGTAGAAAGTAGAATGAAAACATTACAAATAAAATAGTTATTGATGTTATACTTGTTAAAAGCACCATTTACACATTTGAATTCAGTTGGTTTAGAAAGAAAGAATGCATTTTGTTTGTTTATAAAATTGTCAAATCCCAAAATGAAAAAAACCAGAAGGATATGGGACAAAGCCCCCAACTCCATCCCAGAAAAGTCTTTAGAAATAAGTGTCTTTTTCTGTTTTATTTTGCTATTTTATTCAATAACTTGATTTATTAATATATTTAATTATTTTTGTAGTTTTCAACTGTAACAAAGATCATTGTAAAAAATATGATTGCTAGCAAAAAAAAGAAAAACTCAGAAAACCAAAAAGATCCCCAAACTAGGAAGCTCTGGATATAAAATCTATATAGAATCTAGACTCCTTCCCCAAATCCACGCAATGAAAACCACCTCATGTTATTCTTTTAGTTTCTAGCATTTTGTATTTAATTTTCCTCTAGTTAGTAATTATTTATCTAATGACTCCATAATTTCTATGATGTTTTCCCCTAACAAATTCACATCTATGTGGCTGGAAGAACCCACTGCCTTTAGTTGCCCTCGGGAAGATGCCTGTAGCTCTTGTTGCTTTTAAACCTCCAATTTCTCCATCAGAGAGGAGCTCACTGGGGACGCCTTATACTTGTTTCTTGGACAAATTCACACCTGTCTTACACAGGAGCTTCCTCGGATTTCCTTTTGGGGTTGTGTAAATATGTGGGAGGAGGAAAGAAGAGCAGCTGGAACTCCAGATTAGGATAATGAAATTTATCCTAATCTGGATGAAGATAACTAAACTCACTTAGTTTCTGTTGCTTATTAATGAGCAATGTCTAATATTTGACATGTCTGCCAGGTAGATACGAGAAGTAGGGATTTTTTTAGAAAGGAAAGATACAATAATTTTAAAAATAAAAGATAACATAAGAAAGCCAAAGCTTTCATTTTACTGAATTAAACTTCAAATCACGTGCTTGTGTATTTTCTCCCTCTCTGTGTCTGCTTACTTTTCAATCAATTTTGAGTAAATATTTACTGAATCCCTATTATGCGTTAGGCCCAAAGGTTTGTACTGGGAATTCAGAAATGAATGAAACAATCTTTTCTTTCATCCAGCTCAAAGTTAGCAGAAGAAGCAAAAACATGGTCCCTGCAGTGCCTGGAAGGTTGCTCTTACACAAAGCAACAATAGTCATAATGAGAAAAATACCCCAGAACTTTCAACAAAATTTTATTTAACATTCTGTATGTGTTCTTTCATTTAATCCCCACAACAGCTCTTGGAGAGGAATACTGTTACCCCATTTTGCAGAATAGAAACTGAAGCATAGAGAGGATAATAACTTGTCCAAAGTCACAAAGCTAGTAAGTGGCAGAATCGGATTTCAAATCCAAGTCTGCCTGAAGCCGGAGTCTATACTTTTTAACACCCTTCCCAGGTGATTTTGATCTAAAGCTCAAGAGCTTTGGAACTACACCTGGGCACTGTTTTGAATTTCATACATTTCACCTGTCCAAGTTTCTTAATACAGTAAAAGAAGGGAGAGCCCCATGAGAAGACTTCATGATGATGGAGGGGTCATGGGAGGATGCCTCAAGAAGTAAGGTCAACATGTTGGTATTGCTATCTTTTTTTTCTTACCAGAAAGCTATTGGTAGCCTTTAAAACAATAAAGTGTGGCAACATGGAGATGCATATGCTATTAGCCAGGTGTGGCGGTACACAACTTTAATCCCAGCTACTCGGGAGACTGAGGCAAGAGAATCACGAATCGCTTGAGACCGAGGTTGCAGTGAGCAGAGATCACACCACTGCACTCCAGCCTGGGCGATAGAGTGAGATTCTGTCTCAGAAAGAAAAAAAAAAAAAAAGAAAGAAAGAGAAAAAAGCCAGAACCCAAAATGGTATGACTGCCGTAATTCAACGGTGTAATAGTACATCTGTATATGGACTGGGAACATCTAAACAAATGAAAACATAATAAGCTACAGCAGTGAGATTACAGGTAGTTTAAACAAATAAGTCCTTAAGATATTGATTTTCACTATTAGTGTCAAAATGTTTGTGCAACGAATTTTTAAAAAGCAACCAAATTGTTTACTAGTAGATGGGAGTAGGCCCGCCAGTCTCTTGCTTTAGGGGGCACATTGTCTTGCTGTTCATTTGCATCCCTGACCTGGAAGCCAATACAGTGTGAGCACATGTGTCCTCACAGGGGTATCCAAGCTTGTATGTGCATCATTAGTGAGGCAGCTGCTGGAAATGGTGGACCATGGGAGGAGCAGCTTCTGGGCTACAGGTAACTGTCCAAAGCAGGGCCACTGGAACATTGAAGCCCCAAAAAGAAGATGAAATTTGGGGACAGGCAGAGGTAGGGAAGCCTGTATTCAATTTGTTTCTATAAACATTGCCCACTATATAGGCCACATGGTTCTAATGATTGTACAATAAATGTTTGTTAAAGAGAACTGGTACTTCTTGCTCCAGACCCATGCATCTGCCACCCAAAATATTCATAACCATGACAGTGATATTAATAACAATTAATTGTACAGTATCTGGGCCAGGCATTTCTTACACATTACTGTATTGAAAAATTTCAATTATATCCTAAAGTACATATTCTCACCCCCATTCCACAGATGTAGAAATGGTCTTTGAGAGTTTAAGCAACTTAACCAAGGTCAGGCAGGGATTAAATGGAGATCTTGGGATGGCTTGATAGTCCCAAGTTCATGCCTTCTGACACTGGCTGTGGTTGGTTACAGCCTCTCCAAGTATCTGATGCAAGATTGTAAGATCTTAGAAGAGAGGGAGCTCCAAAGAAGGGTGGTGGGGTACAAAGAGGATGAGAAGGCATGAATGAAAGTGAAGAGGGAGAGCCAGCCTGTCAAAGGGGAAAGGCAGAAGAAGGAAGGAACATAAACAGTGTGTGTGGGTGCGGGGTGGTGTTGGTTAAGCACATGGCAGTATCTTGGGTAGAGGCTTGAAAACCTGGCCAGAGAATTTGAATATGAAACTTGTTTTGAATATGAGATTAAACTTTCTGAAGTCATTGGAGGACACTAGAAATTGAATGTTGTTGGGAAAAATCAATTCCCAGTGTAGCCATACCATAAGTACTGAGAAAAGAGACTACTTTGAGATCCATTTATAATCACGGGTTCCCAGATTCCTCTACTGTTTCAATTGCTCCCTTCAGGTCTTCATGCTACTACATATGCCCAAGAACTCCCCTTGGGAAGGAGTTCAAAGATCTCAAGTATAGGACCTCATGTTATTTAAGTCTAGAAAAAGAAACAGAAAATAAAGCCATTTAACAGGCAATTGTTGTTCACCTACAATGTGCAACATTGTTCTAGGCAGGGTTGAGAAAAAGACATCATATAGAGAAAATGTACATAATGGTATTGGACATGTCAATATATGATGTCATAGTCACACGATGAAACACTTTCCTTTGATATATGAAGAGTGGCCCATGTAGTGAGGCAGAATGAAGAAATGTCAAAAAAGTGTCTGGAGGCCAGGCGCAGTGTCTCAAGCCTGTAATTTCAGCACTTTGGGAGTTGGAGGCAAGTGGATTGCTTGCACCCAGGAGTTGAATACCAGCTGGAGCAACATGGCAAAGCCCTGTCTCTACAAAAGATCCAAAAATTGGCCGGGCATGTTGGTGTGCACCTGTACTCCCAGTTTCACAGGAGGCTGAGGTGGGAGGATCACCTGAGCCCGGGAGGTTGAGGCTGCAGTGATCCATGAGAGTGCCACTGCACTCCAGCCTGGGTGACAGAATGAGACCCTGTCTCAAAAAAAAGGTGTCTAGAGAAAGGGCACTGGCTAGGCAAATCTGTTTAAATTAGTATTAATGGAAAAATATGCATGGAATTCTTTGACCTCTGTGAATTGGAAGCTCTCTTTGTTTTACAGGGGGTAAAAAATGATAAAGGTGGGAAGGTGATGATGAATATGATCATGGTGAAGAAGATGATGGTATGCATGACGCCTGGGAGATAATGGTTCTGACCAGTAACTGCTGTTTCTGCTGGAGCATGAAGGCCTGGAAATGCATGGTATCTGAGGGGCCTTCAGCTGACTGCAAACCAGTATTTCATTTGCTACAATTTTTTTTTGTGTGTTAATAAACTTTGGCTAGTAGGATTCCTTAGGGCAGGGAGTATATATCCTGAAAAGAAATATTGAAAAATTAGAGAAACATTCTTATTGCTAATGACTCGGTCAACTGAGAGTGGGTATTATGCCTCATTTCTGTTTGTTATTAAGCACAACATGTTTTATTCCTTAGTGTAGAAAATATGAGCTTTTGATATCACTGCTTAGTATAATTGACTCTTCTGAGCCCTGCTTGAACTTAGTGATTCATCATTTTTCAAATTAGTAGGGACACAGTTAGGGTAATCTGAAGCGGTAATCAGTAAAGCCTTCCGAATCCTTCCACGAAAATGGATTAGGCTGTCATTTGTAGTATCTCTTATTTCTGTGATCGTCTGAGTTTAGGATGCCAATTTAAACTCATTAGTTTAACTTTTAAGACATTTCTCCTTGCTTCTGACAGCCATAGGAAGCATGTCCATTTGATGCGTGCTGCCTTATTTGTTGAATTTGGCAAAAGTGACCCCCCCCTTATAAAAGACAAGATACTCAAGTGTCTGGCGCTTAGAGGGCCATCCATCTTCTTTGGCCCTTCCACCCACTGGGGCTGAGCCACAGGCACCCACGGTTCAGGCCCCTTCTCTGCTTTCTCTTTGTCATTATGCTGTTGTCAATTCTGCCGTTTATTCAGTGATTAATCATCATTTGGAAGCTTCTGCTGGGAGCCCACAGAAAGGAGCGTATTCCTGCAGGTGGTTTCCCTCTGATTAGTCACAAGTGATAATGACTTGCTGCTGGGGCTTTGTCCTAAGGAAGGGAAGATGGTGAATTCTTTTTCTTTTGTGGGAATGCAATTGCATTTTATAAACCTGGGAAATAAATGTAATTGTAAGAACATTAGAATGGGTCTTTTAAAAGTATTCCCTAGAGATACTGTTTTCAGTTAAAGCACATTTGGAGTCACAACTTGCTGACACCATTACCTCAACTTTTTTAAAATTTAGGGAATTAAGATGCACATTCATGTCAACTTAACTGCCTAAAAATAACTCCATGGAAGATGAGATACCTGATGGTTTATCAGTGCTTGCTGCTCACCAATATTTTTACCTTTGACAGCTACAAAGATGGATAATGTTGATATTTAAGTTGGTGCAGTATTCCTCTTTTATATTATTTACTTAGAAAAAAAATCATCTGACAACGAAGGTTTCAGTTATATGGTTTAAAGATGACTGCTTCCGTGAGAAAAAAAAAAAAAAAAAAAGCATGTGTAAGGATGGGCAGCTTAGCAGATTTCCAAGGGGTTGTAGAAGGTGAAGGTGCTTTGTTCGTGGTGATGAAACGTTACCAGAGGAGGAAGTAAGTGAGTCTTTGGGTGACTGAGGAAAGAAAGAGGACTGGGGAGGGTGGGGAGGAGCAAGGCATGCTTGCCAGCTGACTTCCAGCCCAACCAGTCTCCCCACTGATGAGCATGTATAAGATTCCTAGGAAAGCAGGCAGGGTTTCCAGAGCAAGGCAAGTAAGTCCTTCTGTGGAAAGTGAGGAAAAATATGAGTGTACATGAACCCTCCTTTTTTTTTTTTTTTTTTTTTTTTTTTTTTACTTCTCAGTTGATCAGTGTGCAAAGGGTGAAGGGACTCAGAGATAATTCATTTCAGTCTTTTCCTATGGGCAAAATCAGAGATCCTGTGTACCCCTGAACCTGCTCTGTGGATATATTCATTATTTTCATTTTCTCCTAATCGAGAGTTTGTCTCATCTGATAGGTGTACTAACCCACTCTTGGTTGTAAGAGGTTGATGCCAGCTTAGGTACCATTCATTCCATGTAGAGGCTTGCTTTTGAATGGGCCTCTAGGCCTAGAGCAATGGTTCTCAAAGTGTGGTCTCTGGATCAGTAGTATTAGGATCACCTGGAAACTTGTGAGAAATGCATGTTCTTGGGCCCTCCCACAGACCGCCAGAAACTCTGGAGGGTGAGACCCAGCAATCTAGTTTAACATGCCCTCTAGGTGATTCTGACATACACTAAAGTTTGAAAATCACTAACCTAAATTGACCAGGCTATGACCCAGTGGTATTGGGGCATTTATCAGTCAATTGAGGCAGAAAGAGCTGGGCTTCTTGAGCCTCTCTGATCATTCTTCCCAGGAGACTACCTACTCCACTTGTAACTAAAGCCACCCCACCCCTAGAACCCAAGAGCAAATGCAAGAGCAAAAATAACCTTAAGAGTGTAATTAATCTAAGAATTTCAGCTCAGGACAACTTGAAAACTGGGGCAGATGTGGTTTACCCTTCCTTTTTCCAGAGCACGGGTTAGGCTTTCCAGTTATTCTTCTGGAGTTGAACCATTGCCCTTGGGTAGATGATTCTCTGAGGTCTGGGTTAGGGAGAAAGGACTGTATTATTTTAAGATTTGTTTAGTAAATCATGCTTATAAAGAGCAAAAGGATATAGGAAAATTCTCAGTGGTTAGCAGACTGTCTCTCTAACCCAGCTTGTTTCAGGAGTGGAACCAAAGAACATATGATGGAAGAAAACGAGATCTTCAGAAAGTCAGGAACATGTTCAAAGTTGTGGTCAGAACGTAGTAGTAGGATCCTTGGTAGATTCCTGTTGAACTGAAGGCCGTCTTAATCTTATCTCAAGAGCCTGTTTGTAACTCTTTATTCATACGTTTATCTCAACCTTCTTGAACCTAATTTTGTTTTTGGTTTATATAGGCTCTTGCAGTAACAAGTTCCAGATGAGGTAATGAATTAACTACCCACAGTGTAAAATAATGTTTGCCTTTACTTATCCTAAAACGACCTCTTCCAAGTTTCAAGCATGCTTATCTGAAATCTTAACTCTTGGATTTGGGTGTTGATGCTTCCGACCTTGTCTGAGATAGTCTCTT
This sequence comes from Rhinopithecus roxellana, assembly GCF_007565055.1. Classification (NCBI taxonomy): domain Eukaryota; kingdom Metazoa; phylum Chordata; class Mammalia; order Primates; family Cercopithecidae; genus Rhinopithecus; species Rhinopithecus roxellana. The sequence continues at coordinate 101,563,433 of NC_044559.1, read as the reverse complement.
GGTAATTGTGCAAAGATGAGTCAGTAGCATTGACCAGTACTGCCACACCACAGTAGGGAGGAAGCTCTCCAGGAGAGGAATTCAGCTGACTCAATGCCAGGGCTGGGCTAACCTCTACTGGAATTGGTGGTCCCCTTTTTAGCATGGTTTGAGGAACTCATGAAGACCTCACCACATTCATCCTAAAACTCAATTTCTTTGGGTAATGTATTTCCTTTACCAGTATTTTCTCCCACTATATTTAACCTTCATGAAGGCAGGGAACATGTGTTAATCACTTGTTAGCCCTTACCACCTGTCATATAGCCTGAGATAATAGGCTTGCCATAACTTTCTGTGTATGCCTATATACATAATCTCAGAGAGGGATAACAAGTTATTCACTTACACGTTAGTATGAATAGGATGTGAGAGTGAATTTGTCTCTACACTTGGGAACAAATGACTGAGGCACGCTCCTTGCCCTTGTGAAAGTTGAATCTAGTAGGAAAAAACACTTATAAAGACATTGCTTTTCCCCCAAAAATGAGCTTCCAATGGCAAGATTTATGCATTTGCTGATCTGGCCAATAGGTCTGGCCAGACAAGGGTCACCTTCCTCATTTCTCTGTGTTGTATGTACGAAGGACCCTGTCTTACAGGAATAGTTCTTTCCATTCACTGAACCAAGAAGACCAGGGTACCATGAGTGTTCTAGTGACTGGGAATACAAGAATAGGATATGTGGAAATAATAGCTAACATTTATTAAGCATTTACTATGGATTAGGAACTCTTTAATACACTTAGTATTTATCAGCTCAGCTCATTTGATTCTTCCTTCCCTCCCTCCCTCCCTCCCTCCCTTCTTTCTTTCTTCCTTTCTTTCCTTTCTTTCCTTCCTTTCTTTCCTTTCTTTCCTTTCCTTTTCTTTCCTTTTTCTTTTCGTTTCTTTCTTTCTTCAGCAGTATCTCACTCTGCTGCCTAGACTGGAGTGCAGTAGCACAACCATGGCTCACTGCAGCCTCAACCTCTTGGGCTCAGTTGATCCTCTCACTTTAGCCTCCTGAGTAACTGGGACTACAGGCACATGTCATTCCACCTAGCTATTTTTAATTTTTTTTTTTTTTTTTTTGTAGAGATGGGGTTTTGCTGTGTTGCCAAGGCTGGTCTTGAACTCCTGTGCTCAAGTGATTCTCCCACCTCAGCCTCCCAATGTGCTGGGATTACAGGCATGAGCCACCATGCTCGGCCTGATTCTTATGTAATGACTCTATAAGGAAGGCACTCTTAGTATCTCCATTTCACAAAAGGGAAAGCCAAGGAACAGAAGGGTTAAGTAATCTGCCAAAAAGACCTAGCTAATAGGTAGGAGAGCTCGAATTCAAACCCAGGCAAATCTGATTTGTAAGAGGAAAAGGGGACACAAAAAGGCAAAATTAGGGTTGCAGACAAACTCCTTCTCTTTCTGTTTCACCATTTTTGGTCAAGGATGAACCCAACAGGACATGTAGCAGTGCTCTAGGGAAGCAAGATAGGGTATTGGTAGGATTCTGGGAGGGAAAGCATTAAATGAATGTTCTATGAGGTCCCCTATTTGTCAGGTAAAGGGAGGAAAGGGTTATTTACAGTTAGATGAGAAGGTTCCTTTCAATTCCTGCAGTGTCCTCTCCTCTCCTGTTCACCTCTCCCTAATAATTTGATCAGGTCTTTGTGGAAAGCACTTAGTTGCTATGGTAATGAGTACTCTATAAATATAAAGAGTATAAAGCCAAGCAGAATATCGCCCCGTTAATGCAGAGACTCAGGGAATTAGCCTCGAACATCATGGTTTAATGATGTGCCACTCAGTCATTTTGCTCTAAATCCTATTGAACACATGTGCTAGTTCTGGACCTCATAGTGATGCATTACAAAGATCCGGAGTAAATGCCGTCATGTTGCTTTTTAAGCCCAACCTACTTCTTCTCAAGTGCTGTGCACACCATAGATGTTCACTGTTACCATTTTTTTTTTCAAAGTGGTACTTAATAGAAATAACTGCTATTCTAACTACTTGATATTATATTTGGTAGTGTACCTCATGAGATTTTAGCATTGAAAGAATATAGATTCATCAAATTTAGAGCATAAAAGGAGCCTAGTGATTGCTTGGCCTAGGTGTCTCAAACTCAGATGAGTACAAAGTTGAGGCAGATAAGGTAAATGAGAGAGGCAGGCTGTGCAAAAGTCAATTGGGAATGATAGACACTGTGGCATGTCTGGAGTTTGGAATCTTACACTAGCTGCAATGTGTTTGTTTGTTTACTTATTTTCCTTCCACCTCAGGATTTAAGGTAATACAAAGAAATGCAATAAAAAGTAAACAAATATGGAATAGGGTTGGGGGGAAATAAAGATAGGAAAAATAAACTAAGGATAAGGTTGTTGAACATAATGGTTATAAAGTTCTGTGCAGTTGCTAGATGTATGCCAAATTTCTGAGCTTCCTAGCAACCAGTGTGAAGAAAGGAACACAAACCAAATATTCAGGAGAGGCAGACTACTTCTGAAGTCTGTGAACTCTTTTCTTTAAATGTTATCCTCTTTCCTTTCTGTCTTGGTTCTCCTTCCATTTCTCTAATAATTCATCCTGAATTGCTTTTGTGGGCAACTTTCCTTCACTGACCTCTTTGGCCCTCTGAATAATCTTCATTCTGGTTTGTTCATCCACTGCTGAGATTCTGACCACCAGCAAGCAAATGTTGAACACCAGCAAGCAAATGTTGAACACACACTTTCATCCTCCAGTTTGAATCCCTCACTTAACTTCCCAATTTGTATATTCAATTCCAATGACCTAGCACTGATTTTGTTGCATATGTCCCTCATGTCATCATATCCCCAAATTAAATTTATCCCCTTCCCTTATCCTACTCCTAGCTCCTTTTACTCTCAGACTGGCTCCTCCTCCTGTTTTCCTCAAATAAGTATTCAGGAGTTGGTTTCACTTCCATCTATCAGCTTTGATTTTCTATTTGCTGAGTTCCATTCCAGGCAGACTTTCCTGTGTGATAGCCCCTAGCACTTCATACCTACCTTAAAAAGCAAGCAAGCAAGCAAACAAAGAAGCAAAAATTTCACAAATCTGCTCTACATCCTCCAGTATCTTTCCATTTTTTGCCCCAATAATGATAACATCCTTAACTTTTGTGATATGATTTGGCTCTGTCCCCACCCAAATCTCATCTTGAATTGTAGCTCCCACCCTGTGGGAGGTAATTGAATCATGGGGGTGGGTCTTTCCCATGCTGTTCTCGTAATAGTGAATACGTCTTATGAGATCTGATGGTATTATAAAGGGGACTTCACCTATACAAGCTGTCTTGACTGCCGCCATGTAAGGCGTGACTTTGCTTCTCCTTTGCTTCCACCATGATTGTGAGCCCTCCTTAGCTATGCTGAGTCCATTAAATCTCTTTCTTTTATAAATTACCTAGTCTTGAAAAGAGAAACCCATTTTCTGAGGAGAAATTCAAGCCTGCTGCAGAAATTTGCATAAGCAATGAGGAGCCAAATGTTAATTGCCAAGACAATGAGGAAAATGTCTCCAGGGCATGTCATAGGACATGGCAGCCCCTCCCATTATAAGCTAGGAGTCCTAGAAAGCAAAAATGGTTTTGTGGGTCAGAACCAGGACCTTGCTGCTTTGTGCAGTCTCAGAACTTGGTGCCTTGCATTCCAGCTGTGGCTAAAAGGGGCCAACATAGAACTCAGGTGGTTGCTTCAGAGAGTGCAAGCCTCAAGCCTTGGCGGCTTCCTTGTGGTGTTGGGCCTGCAGATGCAGAGAAGTCAAGAATTGAGGTTTGGGAACCTGTGCCTAGATTTCAGAGGATGTATGGAAATGCCTGGATGTCCAAGCAGAGGTGTGCTGTGGGGGTGGAGCCCTCATGAAGAACCTATGCTAGAGCAGTGCAGAAGGGAAATGTGGGGTTGGAGCCACCACCCAGAAGTCCTGGGGCACTGCCTAGTGGAGCTGTCAAAAGAGGGCCACTGTCTTCCAGACCTCAGAATGGTAGATCCACCAACAGCTTGCACCATGCACCTGGAAAAGCCACAGACACTCAACACCAGCCCATAAAAGCAGCCAGGAAGGGGGCTGTACCCTGCAAATCCACAGAGGTGGAGCTACCCAAGACCATGGGAACCCACTTCTTGTATCAGTGTGACCTGGACATGAGACATGGAGTCAAAGGAGAATATTTTGGAGCTTTAAGATGTGACTGCTCCATTGGACTTCAGACTTGCCTGGGGCCTGTAGCCCCTTCGTTTTGGCCAATTTCTCCCATTTGGAATGGATGTATTTACCCAATGCCTATGCCCCCATTGTATCTAGGAAGAAACTAACTTGTTTTTTATTTTACAGGTTCACAGATGTAAGGGACTTTCCTTGTCTCAGATGAGACTTTGAACTATGGACTTTTGAGTTAATGCTGAAATGAATTAAGACTTTGGGAGACGGTTGGAAAGGCATGATCAGTTTTGAAATGTGAGGACATGAGATTTGGGAGGGGCCAAGGGTGGAATGATACGGTGTGGCTGTGTCCCCATCCAAATCTCATCTTGAATTGTGGCTCCCACAATTCCCATATGTTATGGGAGGGACCCCATGGGAGGTAATTGAATCATGGGGGTGGGTCTTTCCCATGCTATTCTCATGATAGTGAATAAGTCTCATGAGATCTGATGGCTTTATAAAGAGGAATTCCCTTATATTCCTCGCTCTCTTGCCTGCCGCCATGTAAGATATGTCTTTGCTTGTCCTTTGCCTTCTGCCATGATTGTGAGACCTCTCCAGCCATGCTGAACTGTGAGTCCATTAAATCTCTTTCTTTTATAAATTACCCAGTCTCAGGTTTGTCTTTATTAGCAGCATGAGAACAGACTAATACACATGGTATATAAGGCCCTACAGAATGGCCTCTTCCTACTTCACTAACCTCAACCTCATTTTGTTTCCATTGAGGAGTCAGTTGTCAATGTTTTGTCTTCTTTGAAATAATGTGTGTCTGTGTGTGTTTGTGTTTTTTTCCTGGCTGCTTCTGAGAGTTTCTTTTTGTCTTAGGTTTTTAGCAGTTTTAATATAATATGCTTAAGATTTTATTTGTTTGTTTTGTTCGTATTTAACCTGCCTGGGTTTTTTTGTTTGTTTGTATTTAACCTGCTTGGGGTTCACAGCGTTTTCTGAATCTGTGGTTTTATGCCGTGTCAATTCTGAAAACTCCTTAGCTTGTTTCTTCACATTTTTCTTCTACTTCATTCTCTTTCTCCTTATCTTCTAGGATTCAGTTACACATATGTTACAACTTACACTCTATTCCAAGTGTCTCATAAGCTTTTCTATATATTCTATCCTTTTTCCTTTCTGTTCTTCATTCCATGTATGTTCTACTAACCTATCTTCTCATTTAACTCTTCTTCATCTTTGTCCAATTTTCTTTTGAAAACATCTGATGAGTTTAAATTTCAGTTACTGTATTTTCACTTCTAGAATTTCCATTTTGTCATTTTTTAATAGATTCCAGTTCTCTGCTAGAATTCTCCATCTTGACCTCTTCTTCAGTAATACACTAACTCCAGTCATTTTAAAGTCCATATGCAATAATACTGACTCTGTATCACTCATAGGTCTGTTTTATTGTTTATATTTTTTCTCCCTGTCTCTTGATCCACCTGATAACTTTTGATCAAATACTGAATATCTTCAATGAAAATTCCTCCAGGGAAGATTCTATTTCTGGCAGGCATTAAGAGTAGGAGTAGCTTGCATTAATCCACTGAGGGATTAAGCTGGTTCTAGGCTTGGTTTCAACCCTCACAAGACTTAGTCAATTTCTCACTCACCCTTATTCTTAGAAAATAATCCCTCAGGAGTTCAATCTGAAAATCTGAGGAATTTATCAGATGCCCTTCTCCTCAGTACACTTGAACTCGTTCTTATCTCCCTAGCATACTAAAACTATTCAATTGCTCTATTTAGATGTCCAGGCTCTTCTATGCTGTTTTCTGCTCAGTCCTTCTGCCTCAGTCCAGTCAGCTTATGAGTCAGCAAATGCCCTAAGGGTTCTTAAATGGATCAAACTATCAGTCTCAGCGTTTCTTTTTCTATGCTTCTTTTTAATATGTGATCTTAGTCCCTTACATCCTGAATGACTTGGTGGCTAGGAACCTCAATTTCTTTTCCCCAGTCCTAGCGGACTGTCAAAATCTCCACTCAGCTTCTCTGCCTCTTTCCTCCTGCTTTTTGCTGGGTTCCTTAGTTTATCTGAGCAATACATATAAAGGAATGTATGAGGCTGTGTATCAATCAGCAAATGCCTTGATGGAAAAAGAAAGGTGGAAGTTAGGTTTATCTCAATGAATGTCTCTTCGGTGGGGATATTGGACCCTCAAGTCCTAGCTGTCTTCATAGCTATCCAAAGCCTTCAAACATTGTGTATGTGTGTGTGTACATGCATGCGTGCATGCCTGTGTGTATTATCCAGCTTTTCTAGTTTTTCTTAGCAACAGGGTTTGTCTGCTTAGTTGATCTTTGTTTATGAAGAAGCATCCTAAAAGTCAAAGAATGCAAATAGATTCATTCAACAACAGCATTAATTATGCAACAAGCACTTACTATCACTTTGCAAAAGTATTAATTTCTTGGGGTCCTTGTGAGAATAAATATGTTTTATAATTATGACACTGCTGCACACACTTTTAGGAGGACATTTTTTGGGGGGATGAAATTCTCATCACTAATTAACTAATTAATTAGCTAACTAACTTCACCAACTAAGAGCACCAACTATTGAGCACTTGTTGTGTGCTGGGGTGTCTAAGAATTTTACATGTACTATTTCATTTGTATCTTACTATAACTTTAAGAGATGGATTCTTTTATTTATTTCTGTTTTTTAATTGAGAAAATTAAGGCAGAGACATTAAGTGATTTGCCTAAGATTACTCATTGTATCACTTATGTGTCTCTTTTATTGTTTATATGTTTTTTCTCCCTTGGACCTGTCTCTGTATGCACCTAATAACTTTTGTAAGTAAATGGTGAAACCAGAGTTTTAACCCAGAAAATCTAAATCCAGAGTCACTATTTCTAATCAGTAAATTACTTGTCTTTTCCTAACCATGAAAGTATTATCTCCTCAGTGGTGGGAAAAGCAAATGAAGAGTTCTAAAAGTATTTTGTGTAATGACAATGCCTTAAGAATAAGTTGATAAGCTCAGCTTAGGAGTCATCTTGTTTAGATGCATAAACTCAGTTATGTTGTTAGAAGGCAGCCAAGGTCTTTATAAGGTAATTTTTTATGGTAACAGATACATATGGCTAAAAACCTATAACACCTCTACCTAAGGATTAATATATGGTGAATTTGCCAGATAGAATCAAATTTGTACTTCTATTATCTGTCAAAAAATTAAGTCATTTAGACTTATCATCTAGGTCTTCTTGGTTTATTAAGATCATAACTCTGAAAAGAGATACTTACTTTGATTTTTCAAATACATATGAGTCACACAATTTTTTTTCCATTTCTTAATAAGCCATTTCCTAGTCAGAATTATTTTAAAATTACAATTACCTTCTCAAGATGGCACAGAGTCTTTTTAAAGCTGTTTTCCTTCTTCTAAACAAATCAAAACATTGTGACTAAATCTTCTAGTAGTTGTTGTTAATAAGTTTAGTCTTTAGCATGATTTAAGCACCCATTTCAGTCTTAGGTACTGAGAGCACGTATCTTGGATTTTCTAGAACTATTTTGGTTTCAAATATTGTAGTCCATTGTCTCCATAAACAGCAATCGTATTTTCTAATTTGGGATTCAGAAAATCAGGTGACCATACTCAAGCTTTTTCTCCATGTTGTTTCAGTAGAAGACTTTTCTCTACAAGAAATCTACCCGGTTCTCTTTTGGCCAAGTACATAGAAAGGCACTGTAATTATTGTTAAGTATTTGACATATTAAGGATTATAATTGGTGGAATATTATTTAGCCTTAAAAAAGAAGGAAATCCTGCCATTTGCAACAACTTTGATGAACATGGAGGACAGTATGCTGAGTCATTCCCAGGGGAGGGGGAAAAAGGAGAAAATGAAGAGATGCTGGCCAAAGGGTACAATGTTTCAGTTTTGTAAGATGAATAAGTTCTGGAAATCTAAAGGATAACACTGTGACTATAGTTAATACTGTATTGTATACCTGAAATTTGCTGAGAGGGTGAATAGATCTTAAATGTTCTCACCACACACAGATACACAGACACACACACACACACACACACACAAAGAAGATAAGGGATATGTTGATTAGCTTGATTGTAGTGATTATTTCACAATGTATGTAAATATTAAATTATCAAGTTGTATGTCATATATGTACAATTTTAATTATCAATTAACCTTTAAAAAACTGAAAAAAGTTATAATAGGCACAAAATCTGAGTTGTTTTTGTTTTTGCCTTTAGCCTCTAAATGAAATTGAGTCTTCATATATTAGAGTAGTGTTGTTTATAGAAATTGTTTCTTCAAGGAAACAAATAAATTGGTCCCTCTTTCTTTCGTTATTTTTCTTTGGGACGGGGTCTTTCTCTATCACCCAGGCTGGAGTGCAGTGGCGCAATCTCAGCTCACTGCAACTTCCACTTCCTGGGCTCAAGTGATTCTCCCACCTCAGACACCCAAGTAGCTGGGATTACAGGCACGTGCCACCATGCCTGGCTAATTTTTGCGTTTTAGTAGAGACAGGGTTTCACCATGTTGGCTATGCTGGTCTTGAACTCCTGACCTCAAGTGATCCTCCCACCTCAGCCTCCAAAAGTGCTGGGATTGTAGGCGTGAGCCACCACACCCGGCCCATCTTTCTTTCATTCTTACAGTTCAAATAAACATTAGGTTTGTATTTCTTTCAGGATAGAATTAATTATTGTAGTAGTTATCTATTATATAACAAATTACCCAAAAACTTCGTGTCTTAAAATAATAACAAATATTTATTATCGTACAGTTTCTGTTGGTCAGTAATTTGGAAGTGGCTTAACTGGAGGGTTCTAACTCAGAGTTTCTCACTCATGTTGTTGGAATTGAGATGTTGGCCAGATTACAGTTATCTGAAGGCTTGACTGGGGTCAGAGGATTCAATTCTAAGATGGCAAACACTGGCAAGTCAGCACTGTCTGTCGGCAAGAGATTTAATTCCTCACCAAATGAACCTCTTCATAAGGCCACTAGAGTGTCCTCATGATGTGGTGACTGGTTTCTCTCAATAGAGTGATCCAAAAGAGATGAAGGTAGGAGCTGAAATGACTTTTATGGATACAGCCTTAGAAGTCACAAACATTTATTTCTACAATATCTAATTAGGTATATAGGTCAGGGCTATTATCTGTGGGAGAGAACTATAAGGGCATGAAAACTAAGAGGTGAGAATCATTGGGAGCATTGTGGAGGCTGGCTTCCACAGTTATTCACTCAACAGTTGTTAATGGGGTATTTACTTGTCAGTGTGAAAGAAAAAATATCATGTGTGGTCTTGTCTTCACAGTCCTTACAGTCTAGGAAAAAAAACTAATGGTAAAAGACAATGCATGTTAAATAAGTAATTGTCATTTCAAGTGACAATATCTGTCAAGAGGTGACCCTACACTGAAATAGCCAGTGAAGGCTTCTAGGGAAGGAGTGATGGGTGCTGTTGGAAGGACGAGTAAGGAATTGGAAAAAAGAAAGCTCTGGTTCTTTCTACTTCCCTCACTGAGCCACTGTCCATTCCTAAAACAAAGTATTAAACTGTATCAGGTGAAGTTCTTTGGTTGCAAGCAAAGATGGTTACTTGGGCCAACTCAAGAAAGAGAACATGTGTTATCAGGAAAATGCCAGGGTTCCTTACAGAAGCCAAGGACAGATAAATAACAAGATCTATAGAACACAAGTGTCGCAGCAGCCCTAGAGATCATGGCAGCAGGAATACATAGTCAAGTTCTCTAGGATGCTATGGTGAATGAATCTGCTTCATTGACCTTCCTTTTGAGTGCCCAGACAGAGAGATCGATTGGTCCAGCTTGTGCATGTGGGCACTCCAGTAGAGGAGCTGTAAGTTCCCATGATTAGCACTCTCTTGGAATCACAAGGAGTGGGGAACGGCTGATCCTCCCAAGAGAGGAAGACTAGACAGATACCAGACCTCGTTTTAAACCCTAATAGCTCTCTATTAAAAAAAAAAAATTGGCTTTGCATTTTTATAAAAATGGGAATCCATTGAGCCTTAAACACTATTTTATATATATATATAAAATGTTGATTGTGCTGTGGGGAGTGATGCCACATTTCAGAGGAAAAATGGTAGAGCCATTGCCTTAGGCGCTGTTTTTTTTTTGTTTGTTTGTTTTTTGTTTTTTGTTTTTGTTTTTGTTTTTTGCCAGAAAGACAACCCATTCATTTTGGGTATTTGGTGTGTTGGGATTTCTAGTTAGTTTGCCTGAGATTTTCCAAAATGCTGTCCTCCGGACATGACCAGTTATCCTTTCCTGCTCAGAAGCAATAAGCTGTCTAAAATCTCCCAACAGTGCTCTGTTTTGTCCTTCATGGTACTTGTCATGGTTTATAATTATTATTAATTATTGTTTGTAATAAATAATCTATTTCACCATTTGAAGCATCTGTTCCCACCACTAAACCAAAATATTTACTAGAACTTGACCGGCTACAGTGGCTCATTCTTGTAATCTTAGTAATCCTAGTACTTCTGGGAGGCTGAGGTTGGAGGATCATTTGAGCCCAGGAGTTCACGACCAGCCAGCACAGTGAGACCTCATCTCTACAAAAAATTAAAAAGTTAGCTAGTCATAGTGGTAAGTGCTTGTAGTCCTAGTTACTTGGGAGGCTGAGGCAGGAGAATTGCTTAAGCCCAGGAGTTTGAAGTTACAGTGAGCTATGACTGCTCTGTTGCACAACAGCCTGGATGACAGAGTGCGACCCTGTCTCTCAAAGAAAGAAAGAAAGAAAGACAAAAAAAAAAACTAAAATAAAAGTAAAAAAAAAAAGAAGAAGAATAAAAACGTTTACTAGAACTTACTGTAAAGCAAAGTTTCTCAACCTCATCATTATTGAAATTTTGGACTGGATAACTCTTTGTTTTAGGGGGTTATCCTGTGCATTCATCAGCATTGCAGAATGTTTAGCAGCATCCTTGGCCTCTTCTCACTAGAGGCCAGTAATAGTCCTCAGCTGTGACAACTAAAAAGAGTGTCCAGATATTCCCTTGGGGAAAAATCATCCCTAGTTGAGAACCACTGGTATAAAGGAATGTATGCATGCATGAATGAATGAATTGATGAATGAATGAATGAATGAATGAATGAATGAGTAAATGATGAACAGACTCATTCAGAAATGCAACAGATTTCCAAATCCTTGACTGATATGGAAGTGGTTCTTTTGGTCTATTCATTTATTCTGATTCTCTGTTCACCAAACATTTATTGAGGGCCTGCTATGGGAAGAGGTCAGGGGTGCTGCTTCATAGCCTGCAATCCTCAGGGGTCCTGTGCTAGGCATTATAGGTTAAGGCTAAAGAAAATATGCATTAGCCTCAGCTTATTGTGCTCTGGAAAGGAGGGCAATTTGAGTCCACATTTTGGATCAAGCTTACCCTGCCTGCAATACCTCCCTGGTTCTTCCCTGCTTTTCTGCCTCTTAATTATCCTTTACAACTGGTTCAGCAGAGAGGGTCCAGAACCAGAGTTCTCTCCCCACACAGCTTTCTTAATGCGTCTTACATTGGTCATTTGGCTTTTACATCTACATATGTTATTGGTGTTTTAATCCTTTCAATATGTCTGGATTTCCTAAATAAAGGTCTTGAAGAGGTTTATTAGAGGGGGAAAAAAGTCCTTAGACGAGAATATAGTTCTAATCCTACTTCTGCCGTCAGTTTAGCTTTCTGACCTGGGCAGGATGCCTAATTGCTGAGGCTTCATCTGTAAAATGGAAATGGTTTTACCTGTTGTACAACTACCTTCCAAAGATATTGAGTGTTAAATAAAGTAATGGATAGAAGTATATTTCACACATTCAGAAGCACTATGCAAGTGTAATATACTGGCATTATCAGCATTGGAAATAATAATAACAAATGTCTTGAGGCAGAGACTGTATTTTATATGACTTTGTATCTCTAGAAACTGCCACATGGCTACATATCTGTAGCAAGCTCCACAAATGATAGTTGGTGATGCTGATGGTGTCTTGTGAAGTGTGGATCTCATTCATTACATAAACTTGTTATCTCTGATTATACACTAGTCAATAAGTAGTTGTACAGTCAAATTGAATTTCAGATAATCATCCAAGAAGTCTGTATTATTGCTCATGCATATGTATGCTGGCACCTTCCAAAGCTATGAGTTGTAAATATTCTCTATGAAACATATTCTAAGGATCTAATGGTATCTTATGAATTTTTATTGAGAACTTTAAAGAATATTTTATTTCATACAGGAACACATTAAATAAGGTAGAAATTCTGGTAAGATTTCACTCCGAAGTATATTAAGATTAAAAGTAATGTATTTTCAGCACTTGGATAGATTCTTTTCTTTTTTGGTTTTATTCTGAAAGAAAGTGACACATCGTCTAGAATATAGTAAGAGATTCATCTATCTAAAATACTCATTTTTTTCCCAGCTATTGCTTGAGTTTAAAAATTATTTTAACCAATGTATAAATTCAATTGACTAAAATTTGCTATTGCAAAACTCACAGTTGGTTTTGCCTTCCTGATATTGGCCTATTTCTTGGTAATGCTAAAATTGGACACCATAGTAACAAATTTGTTTTACTAAAAATATTGAGATAGCACAAATAAGACATTAAGCAAACTGATGCATTAGCTGAGTTGACCTTTCTTGAAAAATAAATACTAAGGAAATATTTTAAGGGAGTTCCTTTTTGTTTTCTCAACTTAGGTTTCACTTCCAGTCAAATATTGCTTTTGTTTAAAAAGAATTAGGTTAATACCTGTTAAATGTGGTAGTAAAGTTTTACTACATATAATTAAGTTGTAAAACTAAATGGACTTTATGGATATAATCTCCAATATAAGCTTTTATATATTTTAATGAAAAATAACTGACTAGCTTATGGTACTAAATACTATACTAGTTACAAAGCTTTGAAATTTTTAGTTTGTTTTTCTAAAATGAGAAATACACAATGAGGTTTTTTAAAAGTTCATAAAAAGAATGATGGATGTTGTATTTAATTTGTATAGCACAGAAATTTTTCTCTAAATAAATTCAGATTCAGAGAACATTTACTGACTGTTTTCTATGGGCCAAATATTGTATTATATTAGCTTCTTCTTCATATATGGTCATTTAATCTTCAAACAATCCAACGATGTCATCTTCAGTAGAGAGAAGAAGAATCTAAAGTCGTTGAGTGGAGTAACTGGCATAGAGTTACAAAGTTTAAAAAGTTCCAAAGCTGGAATATAAACCTAGATTTTCTTATGTGAGGTCAGCGTTCTCATCAGCACATTTCTTCAGGATGCTGTGAAATTAGATGCCATTATGGTAGGATTATAACCTTTCCCAAGTCTCATGTGCTAAGAACTATTGACCTCAGGCAGGACCAATAGACATGTCTATAACTTCTAAAGTTTCCCTGAATTTGACAAAACAATGATTACTTATGGAATGCCTATTTGAAAATGTTTATTGATTACTCTTTTATTTCAATATGGGGGGATGAACTTGAGATTTTCATTGGTTAAAATTGGTGATTTGCTTCTTAAGTTATCATGCAGAGGACAAATATAATATACTCAGTGGTTAGATTGAAACCAAAGCTTCACTTCATTAATTGATTATTTTATTCATCTATATGCTTCTGTTTACAAATGCAAATTCATCAAATGGCAAATTTAAAGAGGCATTTCCAAAAGACTAAACCTACTTTGTGATCAGACATGAGTGATTTTTTTTTTTTTTTTTAAGTAGCCAGCAGTCCGTTGTTTATTTGTTGGAACTGGCTGAGCCTGGAGTATAAAATATGCTGGGAGCTCTTAGACAGGGCTAGGGAATGATGGGGGATAGTTAGGATAGAATGATTGGCCAGTTCTAGGATGATACCACATTTTAAAACCAAGAGAGCTGGCAAAGTCTTATCCAATTCAATTAGATCCAAGAGATCAGGGCTACTGACAGAGCTTGGCCAAGGCAAGTCTCAGCATTTAATGGGTGACCTAGTGGATTAGGGAGGTTATAATAATAATAAGTATTACTAATTACTTACCCAATATCCTTTCTGTCTCTCTTCCTTAAAAATGATGGTAGAGACCAGGTGTGGTGGCTCACTCCTATAACCCCAATAATTTGGGAGGCTGAGGCAGAAGGATTGCTTGAGACCAAGAGTTCAAGACCAGCCTGGGCAGCATGGAAACACCCCAACTCTACCAAAAATTAAAAAGTAGCCAAGTATGGTGGCATGCACCTGTAGCCCCAGTAACTTGGGAGGCTGAGGTGGGTGGATCACTTGAGCCTGGGAGGTCAAAGCTGCAGTGAGCCATGATCGTGCCATTGCACTCCAGCCTGCGCAATGGAGAGAGACCCTGGCTCAAAAAACAATGGTGGTAGAAACTGATATTTAGCTACAATGTACATTTTCCCTTCTTCCAGAAGTAGAATTCCCAAATGTTAGCTGGCTGCATGGTCACCTTGAATTTATTTCTTGGCATCCCTTGCAGCTAGGATCAGCCATGTGATTAAAATCTAGTTAATATGTTCAAGCATAGTGACACATGAAACCATTAGGAAGTATATTTAATATCTCCTGATTCTCTGTCTTCCAGCTATTTGGATTGTACATGCGACAACTGGGCAGGAGCAGCCATTGATGATCATGAAGTGGAAGTCACATGGTAGGATGGTAGAACCATAAGGTAAAAGGAGTCTAAGACCTGGTAATCCTGGAGCCTCCAAACCAACCCTAGACCACCTACATTAATGTGAACTTAATCATAATTAATACACAAATGAAACTCTTATATTATTGGGAGTGGCAATGTGTCCAACAATAGAACTGTATTCCCCAGCCCCCCTTGAAGCTGTGCATTTCAATGTGTCATTGAAATAAAGTAGAAATTGTGCAGAATTCTGAAAATGGTTCTTAGAAGGGATATAGACAGTTGGAGAAAGTCCCTTGGGTCTTCTTTGCTGATTCTTTTCTGCTGTCTGAAATGTGGATGTGATGAGTGGCACTCCAACAGCAATTTTGGACCACGTGAGTCCTCGAGAAGCAGAAAGATAGGAGGAGGCTGAGTTCTTTGATGACTTTGTAAATCCAACTTACCAGTATGGGACCACTTACTTTTGAACTTCTTTTACACAAATAAACAAATATTTTGGTATTTAAGCCACTTTATTCTGGGTTTTCTATTAACCTATCTGATAGAGAGGTTCATCAGAGTTAACCAGAAGGCACAGGAAACATAAATCAGCACCAGAGAACTGGGATGTGTGACTTGTGTCTAGTCTGGTTGGGAAACTACAGTGGAAGGTGCAACCAGGAATCTGGCAGACTAGTCGGGTTCAATGTTAAAACTCCAGCCCAATGCATGGGTGTGAACCATCTGGGTCACAATCACTGATGGGGAAGAAGGCAGCTATTGTGCTGTCAGGCCAGGTATTCCTTGTGCAGTAGACAGCTGGCCAGACATGGGTTGAGCAGAGGCAGAGGCAGGCAGAGCTGACATAGCCCATGCCTGTTTCAGAGATGGTGAAAGCAGAACTATTCTGCTGAGCCTCTCTTTCTCTTCTTGGGGCTGTCTGTAAGCAGCTGGCTGACTCTAACATCCAGGCTTGTGAGAATCAGCTCTGTTCCTCTCTCTGTCATGTGTGGGCCAGCTGCATCCCCACTGGTCCTCATTTCCCCTGCACTGAGCTCATTCACTCCCTGGGGATTAATTTGACTGTGAATACTGTGGACTCTGAAGTGTGGGAAAACTGGAGACACAAACAACAGAAGCCTTAATGCTACAGGGGCAGAGAGTAGCATCTTTTCCTCGGTTAGCATCACATGAGACCTGGCAGGCCGTTTCGTTGCTGGTGACATTCCATAATCAAAGACACTTCTACCCAGTGACTCAGGGAGGCAGCCTGCTGCTGAGCAAAGAGGAGGCAGGTCTGCAAGCTGGAGTTCAGAGAAACTTAGGATCATATGAGAATGATCGGTCCAAAGCTCTCAGAATCAAAGAGGTAAGGTGAGTGGAGGCACACTGTGAAACAGAAAACACCATGAAGATTATTGTCGTTTTATTAATGGAGAGAGTAACAACACAAGCAATTCTCTTCCCCATCATTACTGAGAAGATGCCTTCTTGTTAATTTCTTCCCATCAAGGCTGCCTTGGGATTCATTGTAAACAAAGTTCTTGTAGACTTGTTTTAAAATTGGGGGACAGAGATATTTAGATTGATTTGCCTCAAAATCTCTACCTTCCCCAGAATGACCTGTACAGAATGCTATTGCAAATGTAACTGACAACTCAGTATACCTTCAAAATTGACCATGCTAATGACGGGATATACTAATTGTGTATAATACACAGTAATCATGTGCCTCATGTACATGCTAACCCCATCTACTATTATTTACCTCATATCTAAAAGTCTCTTCTACTCCTTATATGTGTTATGTGAAGAAATAGAGATAGAATAATTTTGGGAAACACTGGGTTAAACAAAGTTGAGCTGAAAAATTGTTACTGAGTGTGTGAGACCGGGAGAGGGGAGCTGCCTGCTGAGTTCTGAAGCGAGGGTTTTCATTGCTCCCTGGAAGGAATTTGGCAGGGTGGATAATTATTTTCTCTGCTTCCATTGGTTGGATAACAGGCTTCTAACCTGGGCTTGTCTCTTCAAATGCTTTCTCCTGAAATGGTTCATCCGTGGAATGTCACAAAGGGAAAGGGAGAGATGAGATGACTTGCAGTGGCCCTGGCCATGCCCGAGCCAGGTGATTTCAGTGATTTCCTGCCTCTGACGCTCTTGGTTTTCCAGTCTTCTCACCTATTCTGGGAGTTACTTCCAATCTTCTCTGTGATTCCCTTTTTTCTTTGGTTAGGTAGCATTTGTCTGGCTGCCTACAGCCAAGAACATTTATTAATGCAGAACTGAAGTGAAGTTCCTTACTGCTCGACTCTCACAACCTTTAATATACTAGATGCAAATTAAAGTTCATAATTCTCTAAAACAGGGCTCAGGAAGGTGGCATTTTCTAAAAGCATTTGATCCAGAAACCCTGCCTTCACACCCACATCCACCTCCCGACGGACTCCCAATTTCTCTCTCTCTCTTTTTTTTTTTTTGTTTTGAGATAAGGTCTCACTCTGTCACCCAGGCTGGAGTACAGTGGTACAATCTCAGCTCACTGCAACCTCTGCCTCCCAGGCTCAAGTGATTCTCCTGCCTCAGCCTCCCGAGCAACTGGGATTACAGGTGCATGCCACTACTGCCCAGCTAATTTTTGTATTTTTAGTACAGACAGGATTTCACCATGTTGGCCAGGTTGGTCTTGAACTCCTGACCTCAAATGATCCACCTGCCTTGGCCTCTAAAAGCACTGGGATTACAGGCGTGAGCCACCGCACCCAGCCCCCACAACTTCTCTTAGCATTAAGTCTTCTGCTGAACCACTGAATACATTGGGGGAGATGCTGATTTAGTGAGTCACTGCTTAGTTGATCAGAAAACATCTTGGTGGTACAGAAGAGTTCATTTAACTAGAAAAGGTAAATAATTTTCTTCCTGCTTGTAATAAATCCGTGATCTTATAATAGATTATGTTCTTATAATGGATTTGTAGTGAATGCTTCTCTCGACGACCATCAGTGGCCTCACTCTCATACATTGTCTCATGTCTAGCCTCTGTTCTGGCCATGAGATCCCAGGACTATTGTGGATGCTTGTGGAGCAATTTGTAGAAGCCAAAATACATCTTATTTTTACCTGACCCATTACATCTGCTAATGACTTAGGTCAACTGGGTAAGCAATGTGGTCATTCATAATTAATTTTGCTGTTCATTATAGCCAATTATTTTAACTGCTGGATCATTTGTATTTTTATACAATCTGCAGTCTTCCAGGAACATACACAAGCTTAATGGATTGTATAATGTGCATTCCCTGATCCATGATTAACATGCTGTTTAATGAGTACAATTTTAAGAAAGTTTAAAACTTTAGGTCCCTGGCTTCTTCTACAAAACCAGGCACTGGAATGAAAAGTTTGCAACAGTAATGAGTTTTGAATGCTTTACATGGAAGGTTATTCATACATAAATGAGATTCTCCTTGCAAGCTAGGAACATCCCACCCTTACATAGCCATCCGGAGATGCCATTGAGCAGGCCAGCACTGGGAAACACAATATTAATGCCAAGTTTGGGTTTACAATCCTGGATACTCTGATTTAGTAGATCCAGGATGCGTGAGGCATGAGGCATGAGCTCTTCTGAAAAATGTACCAGGAAATTCTGAAACAGAGATTTGTGGTTTGCACTTCTGAAAATACTAAAATTTTTTGAGATTTCTGAAGTGTGCAAGGAACTGGCTCCCCCAGCTGGGAAAATGAAGGCCAAGTGATTGTTCAAGGACAACTGAGCACTAACTAGTTTCTCTCTCTGGAGAAGGATATGGGTTTGCTAAAGCTGGATTTGGTTCAAGAACCAGGAGAATCCAATATTTGTAAACGTTTCCTTAATGCAAGCACATAGATTGTTAGTTTAAGTTTGTCTGGAATGGAAAGTTTGTCTGGAATCTTGGCTATGGAAGGCTGTGGTGTAGCAAAAACTGAGCTTTCCAGGTTTCATTAGCGCTTACTTTGTATTGATGCTGTCTCCAACAGCTGGCCATGTCTCCCCTTGAGCAGTTCCAGGAACCATGAGAAACTATGCTGAAATATGTTGTACCTGCTTCTGTCTGTGTGGCTGTCATGCTTCCAATACGTTTCTGTAGCTTGGCGAGGTACACTGAGCACTTAATCCAATGTGATAGACTGGTATATATGTGTGAGCCCAAAATGCTGGGGAGTGAAATGATGGACCACTTTTATCTTACTCTAGTTCTTGACCCCTCCTATTGAAGTGCCAGGAGAAGGATGATGGTTAATAATAAGCATCATTCATGCAATCGCATAACAATTTCTGAGTATTTGGCTTTGCTTCTTACTGGTAAGTCTGGGCAGTTACTTAACTTTTGCAGTTTCTCAGCTAAAAAATAACCTAATAATGGTACTCCACTTTTAGGCCTGTTGGTAGGATTCAATGTGATAAAGCATGTAAAGTATTTAACATGCTTCCTGGCTTATGGGACCCAAACTACGTTAGCCATCTCTCTTCTTCCTTTCCCTCTCTTATCTCCTTCTCTCTGGACTTCCCTGCCCTCCCCATTTCCTGACACCTTCTCCTAAGCGACAGGCAGCTCTGTAATTTCTGTTTTAAGAAGGAGGTTTGGGTTATGTAACCAGGTTGGAAGATGAAGAGGAATGAACTAGGGAAACGATCTTAAGGTTGAGTTTGCCAAGTACAGTTTTCCCTTGATTACATGTTTATTCGAGATGGCTCAGGATGAGACACTGCAGTGCCCACAAGGCATTCCTTGGCACCACCAGGTTCTATGCCATGGACCTTGGGAGACACAAAGGTTTTGGAGACACTCCCTTTCCTTAAGGACTATGGCCTAGGGAGACATTTGTGATTTGGTTGGCTACTCAGTACATAAGGCAATTTATATTACTTATGTTAAAACAGAGGTACTCTTGGCTGTGGAAACATAGAGAAAGGAGCAATGAATTATTGAGCAATGTATTATCTCTATATTCAGAATCAGAAATAAAAGGATCTGTCTGCTAAAAATAGCAATACATTCATATGTATATTGCATCAGGTAGATGATTAGGAAGTATATAAGCAAAGACGATACTGTATATATCAAAGTATATCTACAGGATCAGGGAGAGAGTGGTAGCAAAAAGGATCTGAAGAACTTCTTCACTACAGAAGAGTTCTGATTTCACACACAAAGCCTTGTTAAGAGAGTTCTGCTCTCATGCAGAAGTAGTGAAAGTGAAGTTGAGACACACCAGGGGAAACCAGTGTTTGCCTTTAGTTGTAGGCAATAAATTGTGTGGGAAATGCCAATTTCAAAATCCCTCCTTTCAACATGATTCAATGTGAGTAAGACAGAATTGTTGTCGTTGACTATAAAATCCATCTCAAAGACTCAAAAATCATTAATGGCCAATAACACTGATTTGTTTTCTGTTAAATCTGGGTCTTGCGGCTTCTATAAGTCTTTCCTTTGGCAGAAAATTCAATAATTTATTATCACTGAAGGTAAAAATAGTCTCAAAAATGTTTAGTTTGGCTTTGGTGTTATACACATTTAGTTCATAAAATTCTAGTTGTGTCTCCATAATTCTTTACTGGAGAATTAATTAAGTTTCTCATTTCTGCAATTTACAACTTGACTATGTTTTTGTTGGAAGTCTGATGGGAATTCTGATTTATTTTTGGTCTTCACTTTATGGGAACAATTTCTATGTTAAAACTTTCAGAATAGAGAATCACAGGACAATAATGCTATGATATGGCAACCAGTTTTTCTAACTTATTTGTTTTAATGAAAATAAGATTGGCAACACCAAAATCTGAGAGAATTAAAAACGAACAAACTTATTCCTGGAAGTTTTCATCTGAAAAAGTTGTGCTGATTTTCAGACAGAAATCTCACATCTCAAAGTATTTTTTATTGAACAACAAATACTATCTTATCCAGCAGTTAAAAAAAAATTCCACAATATAAAGATATTCACTGGGGAAGGTTCACAGAACACATAGGCATGAAATTTTGAGAGAACCGTAGGAAAATTGCATTTTTAATGAGCCCAAAATGCAAATAACAGAATGCAATCTCATTAGTTTAAGGTAGTATCCTAATTTGGACACAAAGTTTGATTCGATTGAAACTTAGAGCAGGGGCTCCTATCCCCTAGGCTGAGGTCCAGTACTGGTCTATGGTCTATTAGGAGCCTGGCCACACAGGAGGAGGTGAGTGGTGGGCAAGTGAGCATTACTGCCTGAGCTCTGCCTCCCGTCAGATCAGCAGCAGCATTAGATTCTTAGAGCAGTGCGAACCCTATTATGAATTGCACATATGAGGGATCTAGGTTGTGCACTCCTTATGAGAATCTAATGCTTGATGATCTGAGGTGGAACAGTTTCATCCTGAAACTATCCCCCAACAACCTCCCTGGTCCATGGAAAATTTGTCTTTCATGAAACTGGTCCCTGATGTCAAAAAGGCTGGGACCACTGACTTAGGGGATTTTTAAGAGGATAGAAGCGTCTTGAGACAGACCGTGTTGGTGTCAACATTCACTGAGAAGGCACACTCATCCTAACCCAGGTGGGGTCCAGGTTGCTGATTTCTTTCTGTCCATGCACTTGAAAATTAGGAGCACTATTTGAGAGAATAGCATATTTGGAAAACAGAAGAGGCTAAATCAGATGGAGCCTATGGTACATTTTCAATGTGTTGTAAGTAATAATAAGTGTCACTGAAGAGATCAGTCCTGTCTGGGCGCTGTGGCTCATTCCCGTAATTCCAGCACTTTGGGAGGCCGAGGTGGGCAGATCACCTGAGGTCAGGAGTTTGAGACCAGCTTGGCCAACATGGTTAAATCCCATCTCTACTAAAAAATATGAAAATTAGCTGGGCGTGGAGGTATGCACCCGTAATCCCAGATACTTGGGAGGCTGAGGCTGGAGAATTGCTTGAGCCTGGGAGGCGGAGGTTGCAGTGAGCTGAGATTGCAATACTGTACTCCAGCCTGGGCAACAGAGCGAGATTCGGTCTCAAAAAAAAAAAAAAAAAAAAAAAAAAAAAAAAAAAAGGAACAGTCCTTGCCTTCTCAGACATATCCCTGTAATAAGATTCTCTCTTCAGATCCCCCAGTGTGTCCTGTTTTTACAAGGGACCTCCTTTTTACCTACCAAACACCTGAAAGAAGGGGACCCAGTCACAGCTTGGGATGAGCCAATCCAATTGCCTCTCTGAAGATTTGAACAGAGGGACCCTAGAGAGTTTTCCAAGTATTGGGGCTGCAGGAAGAGGCATGTGTCTGTCTATGTAATGCTCGAAGGTGTGCATGAGCTGAGAAGCCATGAGGAAATGGCTTCTGCTCTGGCTTGAAACACTGACTTTGTGATCTCTGAGGAGATGCTGGGGTAGTCTTGGTGTCTGCTTGCACCTCTGGTTCTGAGGAAGCCATGTGTCCCTCCATGTGCTGCCCCTGGATTTTGTGCACTCCCCTGTATCCTTACAAACATGCCTGCTACGGGTTTGCCTGGGATGACTATGTTTGTCACTCACAATTACTACAGTTTGTCCAAGATGGAAACGGGGTCAACAGGGCTGTAGTTTCTCCTTTTAAAACAAACTGCTTTTTTTTTTTTTTTTTTTTTTTTTTTTGAGACAGAGTCTCACTCTGTTGCCAGGCTGGAGTGCAGTGGCACGATCTCGGCTCACTGCAACCTCTGTCTCCCCGGTTCAAGCAATTCTCCTGCCTCAGCCTCCTGAGTAGTTGGAACTGCAGGTGAGTGCCACCACGCCCAATTAATTTTTGTATTTTTAGTAGAGACAGGGTTTCACCATGTTGGCTAGGATGGCCTCTATCTCCTGACCTCATGATCCACCGGGCTTGGCCTCCCAAAGTGCTGGGATTACAGGCGTGAGTCACTGTGTCCAGCCAAAACATACTACTTTATACGTATGAATGACATTTATAACAGTTATTTGCGAGAGCTGAATATGAAGATGTGGTTGGCAAAACAGAAAGAGAACATTCTCTTCTGTTGGAATTAAGTGGGTCCCAACTCCTCCGATGACCCTTGAATGCAGTTTGTCAAAAAGAGGCCGGGTGTGGTGGCTCACGCCTTTAATCCCAGCACTTTGGCAGGCCAAGGCCGGTGGATTACTTGAGGTCGGGAGTTTGCGACCAGACTGGCCAACACGGTGAAACCCTGTCTCTACTAAAAATACAAAAATTCGCTGGGCATGGTGGTGAGTGACTGTAATCCCGGCTACTCAGGAGGTTGAGGCACGAGAATTGCTTCAACCTGGGAGGTAGAGATTGGAGTGAGCCAAGATCACGCCACTGCACTCCAGCCTGGGGGGGCAGAGTGAAACTGTGTCTCAAAAAAAAAAAAAAAAGAAAAGAAAAGAAAAAAGAGACCAGGCCATCTTCATCGAGAAGTGCTAAGACCCTTCCCATTTCTCAATGAACCTGCAGCTCAGTCAGGGAGACAAAAGTAACACCTGCAACAACCGGAGAACAGGAACAATGTTCATAGCAGGAATAATGACATGCTACGTCATGTGGTACTGACCAGATGTGAACTCAGTCAGAGGAGGGGAAGTCAGAACAGACTACAGCTGCCAGAAATGACTGAAGGAGGCAAGAGGTAGCTGCAAAAAAGGAGGGCTCAGCTCCTGAGTGTGGAGTGGAGTGGAGTTAGGGTGGAGGAGGGTGTCAGCAGGCACAGGGAGGTAGCATGAACCATATGTCTGTGGGTGGATAGTCCATGTGTGAGTGAGTGCGTGCTGAGTGTCTCTGCAGATAGGGCCCCACCTCACCCTGAACCTACAGTCCACTTGGACAGACAAGACATGCAGAGATGAAAATGCATCAGAAATGGACTGCAAGGCATGACATAGCCAAGAGCCAAAGACATGTCCTGAGAAGGAAGAGTTCTTTACAATCTAGGTGAGGGGTGGGTTGTCTGGAACACATGGAACAGAATAGACATACTGAAAACTGGTGAGCATTGGAGTGGTTTGGAAACGAGGCTGGCAAAGCCGGTGGGCCAGATGATGAGAGGTGTGAACCTAGTCTTGCAGTAAGGAATGATGGGACTTTTCAAACTTCTTTTGGGAATGGAAGCTTTTTTTTGAGACAGAGTCTTGCTCTGTTGCCTAGGCTAAAGTGCAGTGGCATGATCTCGGCTCACTGCAACCTCCGCCTCCCGGATTCAAGTGATTCTCCTGCCTCAGCCTCCTGAGTAGCTGGGATTACAGGCGTGTGCCACCATGCCTGGCTAATTTTTATATTTTTAGTAGAGACAGGGTTTCACCATGTTGGCCAGGCTGGTCTCGAATTCGTGGTCTCAAGTGATCCACCCACCTTGGCCTCCCAAAGTGCTGAGATTACAGGTATGAGCCACAACGCCCGGCTGAAGCTTTTTCTAAAAAAAAAAAAAAAATTGTAAGTGGAAGCTCAGTAAATAAAACAGATGAAACAGATAAGTTCTGGGTGAAGGGGAAAGTGAGTCCAGAAGCCAAATTCCACGATCCCCACCCTACCCTTGAGGTCTGTCCACCATACCTAGGTGTACCTCTGGAAGCTGCTTGAAAGTCCAGACCAGTGGAAACCAGTAGGGAGTTGCAAATGGTAGATGATCGGGTGTATAGCCTCACAGGGAGCTTATTGCAGGGTGAACTGGCATAGAAAAAGAGTAAGGAGAGGTGAACAAAAGAGGTCACTGTGAAGGAATTCAGGTGTGAGGTGCTGAGGGCCTGGGAGTGGGGGTGGGGGAGAGGAGGAGGGAAGGGGAGGAGCGGAGACCCATGTCTTATTTCCAGTATCTTTATCTAAGCTGATCATTATAACTTAAATTCCATTTTCAGTTCTGGTGCTCATAATCTATTTGGAATATTGAGTGAGGAGTTTTGAACTCATCCCTAAACTGTAGTCCTTCTGATAGGAATAAAGAAACATTAACAGATGAGCACTGCAACTGCTTAATTCTGGGGGTCCAACTCATGGGTGTTCCTTCTAGAATCATACCTGTCTTTCCTCCTCCAGATATAAGCCACCTTTTATGTATTTTTGACATCTTGCAGTTTCCTGCTCAGAAAGAAAGTGTGCTTCCCGAGGGGTTATATTAAATTGAATTGATTGTCAGGCAGAATTGAAGAGTTACAACAAAAAAGGAAGCAGGCCATATTCAAATCTCCAGCTCTTTATGTTCATGCACATTTGTCTTTTCTGCTTCCAAATTAAGTCTCCACTGGTTTTGTCTGGTCAGCCCAGCTTTCTTTCCATCCTGAAACACTGAGGCACTCGAGCTGATTTCAGTGAGCAGGGAGGATTGCAATGACACAGCCCCTAAGGGGGCCATTGATGGACTCACCCATTGGCCAACGTCAGTGTTTTTCATTAACCAAGCTGAGCTTATTGACATATCTTAGCAACCAATCCACATTTGCCTGTATTGAAGATATTTGGTGCATGGGAAAATAACATTGGTCTATCATGAAGGACTAATATGTGAGGCTCAGACAGTGAGTTCCTAAATGGTCAGATACATGGTAGTTAAGAACCTAGATAACGGAAATCCACATACTAAAAATAGAAAAGGACAAAAAACAAAACAAAGAAAAACAAAAACCAAACTTCTGACCTTACCTTTCAAGATGGCCATTATTTGCTCGTTGAAGACCAAGATTCCCTTATGAAATTAAATGGGGAAAAACACTCCCTGGAGCAAATGTTCTCAAGCTTAACGCCCTTGATCCTACCTCCATGCCCATCTCTTGCTGGAACGTCTTTGCTTCCATTTTGATGGAATCCTATCAAAACTCCATGGCCTGGTCTCCGTGCCGCTTTTCTCT
The DNA here is from genome assembly GCF_007565055.1 of Rhinopithecus roxellana. Lineage (NCBI taxonomy): Eukaryota > Metazoa > Chordata > Mammalia > Primates > Cercopithecidae > Rhinopithecus > Rhinopithecus roxellana. The sequence continues at coordinate 101,537,696 of NC_044559.1, read as the reverse complement.
CTTGTGACGATTTTCCTCCAGTATCCCTTAACAGGCATTCTCCTTCTTTTGTCTTCCTTTAGAGTTTTGAAATGTGCTTAGAAGACATCTCCTCCTCTTCCTTCTCCTCCTCTTCCTCCTCCTCCTCCTCCTTTTCTTCTTTTCTTTTCTTTTTTTTTTTTTTTTTTTTTTTTTGAGACGGAGTCTCGCTCTGTCGCCCAGGCTGGAGTGCAGTGGCCGGATCTCAGCTCACTGCAAGCTCCGCCTCCCGGGTTTACGCCATTCTCCTGCCTCAGCCTCCCGAGTAGCTGGGACTACAGGCGCCCGCCACCTCGCCCTGCTAGTTTTTTGTATTTTTTAGTAGAGACGGGGTTTCACCGCGTTAGCCAGGATGGTCTCGATCTCCCGACCTCGTGATCCGCCCGTCTCGGCCTCCCAAAGTGCTGGGATTACAGGCTTGAGCCACCGCGCCCGGCTCTTTTCTTCTTTATATTAGATACATTACTTATAAACTCTGATAAGGTAGAGATTGATAAACAATGGGCAAACCAGGGGCACTGGGATCAGGTGGATCTGAGTTCAAATTCTAGCTCCATCACCTGCAGTCTGGGCTTGGGAACTCTGTTTCTGCTATGCCCCACTATGCCATCCGTTAGGCAGAGATTAGAGTAACTACCTCCCAAGGTGACTGAGAGAGTGCAAGCCATCCGGAATGTGAAGCCCAAGCTTGGCACCTGATTTCTGGCAGCCGCCTACTGAGTATCAGGTCCCTGCCTTTTCTACACTTCACATCAAGTAGCATAGTTCCCTAAAGTGTTAAGGTGCTCAGTAACATTTTTTTAAAATTGAATTAAAGAAAAGATTAGTTTTGGGACTTTGCCAGACACATTATCTCTTTCCAGACCTGTTAGTACCACTTAGTGCCTCTAAATAATAATTGGCAAAATATACCAGAAAGCAAATACTGTTTCACATTTTTGTGGTAAGGCACAGGCCCATTTATTGGGGTGCAGCAGCCACACAGAAAACATGATGAGGCCATTTTCTCTTGCATTCTTCTGCCTCAGTCCTAGAGGTTGTGCTCTTTTTTTCCGGCTTATGAGCCCCTCTGATGGAGAAACCATGATCGGGGTGCCAGACCCTGTGGTAGTTAGAGCCAGAAAACAGGGAGAAAGCAGGCTCAGGTCTGTGTGTGGGCGCAGAGAAGATAAAAGGCTCCTGCCTTAGTAAACCTGACTTCCTGACATGGTTCAGATGCTTAAGAAGTGCACTGCATAAAACCCTAATAGAGCTTCTCTGAAGTGCCTGAGGACAGAGAATAAAGTGCCTGATCCACACCTAGAGAACCACTTTCTTCAGAGGGTTCTGACATTTTATTGTTAGCTGTTTTCACACTTAGGCTTTAAAATCATAAACACATATCTATCTTGGAAGGTTTCCGGATTTGAAAAAGTAATACTTGTTCATTACAGGCAATTTGAAAAGTACAGAAGAGCAGAATGATATATCTAAATGTTAACATAGCTTTAACTTACAGAAATGATTACATATTATGAATACTTTTGTGTAGATTATATTTGTATATAAGCAATTTATTGTGCTCATTTTCCCATGTCAGTAAATTTTCTTCTACAACACCATGTAGTATTCCATCACATGAAAGTTCCAAGTTTCACTTTTCCAATTTCCTAGAGCTGGACATTTAAAATAATGTTGAGATAAATATCTTTTTGTATATACTCTTTCACATGTTCTCTTTGGAAGAATTCCAAGAAAGGGATTGCTAGATAGAAGGGGGTAAATTCCTAGGTAAAAGGATTGCTAGCTCCTAGGAAAAAGGATTGCTAATTTACCCTAAAAGAACATGTGATATAATTGTTGACAAACTGCAACTTTTATGCCAATTTTTATTCCCCTATTGTTCAATATTTAAGTGATTTTCTATTTGTTACAATAGTAAGTTATAATGTGATGAACATACTTGGATATGACTTTTTTTTTTTTACACATCTACTGTTTTCTTAGGTTAAAAATCCTCACAAATACAATTGCAGTATCAAAGATATAAACATTTTTGAAGCTTTTCATCCATATTGCCAAATTTTCTTATAGAAAAAGGGATAACTCTCACCCCCAGTGATTAGAATACCATTTATTTCTCAAGATGTTTGCTAGCTAGCATGTAGCTTGTCATTTAAAAAAATTTTGCTAATGAGACAATCCAAGAATAGTAGCTTAGTATTTTGATTCGTATCTCTTTGACTGTTAATGAAACTAAACATAATTTTTTGTTTTAGCCTTAAGATTTATTAATACAGAGCTCAGCTTTACAAGTAGTTTTTTCAATGTTAGAATTAGACCACGAAATTTTCATTTTGGATGAATTAATTAGCTTTGATGCCATTACTCAATAACTACTTATTGAGCACTGACTATATGCAGGATGGTGTGACAGCCACAGTGAGGATGCTGCAGATGAGAAAAGGTGAGTTTCTGTTCCTAAGACATTAATCTGCTGCAGAGAAAAGACAGATACATGCAAATAGATAATTTAAAATGGGAAACATTGTATATTTTATTTATTTAACATTTATAGTATCTAAAAGGAATTTGATAATATAAAATGATCTGAGACTACTAATAACAAATGGCCTAGAACCAACAAAACCATTAAGACAGAGATTAAGAATGGAATTTACCTTGAGCTTTAAATAAAAAGCTATTAATTAACAATGCATGCAATTTAGCTCCATGCTTCTTAGCGCTGATGGGAAATGTGTAGGGTCATGTAGCTGTCATTAGCTACTAAAAGGATGTGTGCAAGTTTGTTAGAAAGGATGCAATCCCCTATTGTACTCATGAAAGAGCTCTCACATAGGTGTTTCTATGAGGAGCACAGAACCACATAATGAACACTGTTTTTGATAGAATTATTTTAAAAATTCAGTCTTCATATGACTGTTGTTTAAATAGTGACTCGTACCCACACAAAATGTGTTTTGTTACCATAGTGGCCCATAGTAGACCATAGTGTTACACTGTAGTGCAGAGGTGTCCAATCTTTTGGCTTCCCTGAGTCACACTGGAAGAAAAAGAAATATCTTGGGCCTCCCATGAAGTACACTAATACTAACAATAGCTGATGAGCTAAAAAAAAAAAAAAAAATTGTAAAAAAAATCTCGTAACATTTTTAGAAAGTTTATGAATTCGTGTTGGGCCGCATTCAAAGCTATCTTGTGGCCCACAGGCTGCAGGTTGGGCAAGCTTGCTGTAGTGCTTAGTATTTCTTAGGGAAGTTAGGTATATGCCTTTTCTGAGAATCTGATTTAGTACAAGGGTACAGCCTTAAGAATATAGGGTCAGATTGACAAACATAAATCTTTTGCCAACTTATTTCACAATCAGTTGTTGCAATTGGTACTTTGACAGGTACTGTGCCAATGATTTAAGATGACTAAAAATGACAAAAACATGAGATTGCTAATGCCCTCAACCCAGAGTATAGGTGTTCAGCTATTGACCATAATTCGTTTTCTGTGTTTCATTTATTTGTGCATTCTACAAATGTTTAGTAAGTTCAAGAAACTAAGCAAGGGTCTACACTACAGGAGATTGTAATTTGTTTGGAAGAAGACAAACACATAGTTTAAAATAATGAGGTATAAGTATTCATATGGGCCGGGCGCGGTGGCTCAAGCCTGTAATCCCAGCACTTTGGGAGGCCGAGACGGGCGGATCACTGAGGTCAGGAGATCGAGACCATCCTGGCTAACACGGTGAAACCCCGTCTCTACTAAAAAATACAAAAAACTAGCCGGGCGAGGTGGTGGGCGCCTATAGTCCCAGCTACTTGGGAGGCTGAGGCAGGAGAATGGCGTGAACCCGGGAGGCAGAGCTTGCAGTGAGCTAAGATCCAGCCACTGCACCCCAGCCTGGGCGACAGAGCGAGACTCTGTCTCAAAAAAAAAAAAAAAAAGTATTCATATGCAGAGAGGCACAGAAGAAAAAGGAAGTCTATGTGTCTTGGGGTGTGATGTCAAGAGGCTTGAGAGGAGATGACATTTGACATAGGTTTGCAAAGTTGAATAGAAAAGATGAGAAAGGACTTCTAGGTAAAGGGCACAACATATACAAAAGCACGGATGTATAAAACTACAAAAAGTGTCAGAAAAAGATAAGCAGACAGGTGTCGGGGGTGGGGAATGTGGCATTTGCCAAGCCAGGTTGGGTGATTTCTATCCTCTAGACCTGTGCTGGCACAAGTCACATGGGGCTAATTAGAATTAGTCATAATTAAAAATTCATTTCCTCAGTTATACTAGCCATGTTTCAAATGCTCTATAGCCACATGTGGCTAGGGGTAACCGTGCTGGAGAGCACAGACATAGAAGTTCCCACCATCGCAGGAAGTTTGTTGGATAGCACCACTGGAGACAATGGAGTGCTCAGGAACACTATTAAAAAGTGTAGTGATATGACCCGACTGGGGATCTTAGTAACATTGAATTGAAAAGAAGTGAGGTGAGGCCAGGCACAGTGGCTCACACCTGTAATCCTAGCACTTTGAGAAACTGAGGAGGGAGAGTTGCTTGAAGCCAGGAGTTGGAGACCAGCCTAGGCAACATAGTGAGACCCTATCTCTACAAAAAGTAAAAATTTTAGCTGGGTCTGGTGGTACAGGCCTATAGTCCCAGCTACTTGGGAGGCTGAAGGTGGGAGGATCGCTTGAGTCCAAGAGTTTGAGTCTGCAGTGAGTTATGATTATGCCACTGTACTCCAGCCTGGGTGACAGAGACCCCATCTCTAAAAAATTTTTAAAAAGAGGAAGTGAGGGTACAGTTGAGAGAAAATGAGTGACAGTGATAATGGAGAAATGGGTGCAATCTAAGACATTTGGAAGCAATAGTACTTGTTACCAATTGATGGATGGAAAGTGGGGGGAGTTAAAAGTAATAGTGCTATTTCATGACTAGGTGGAGAGTGATAAATGATACAATTAGTGTAAACAGGGAACAGAAGAGGAAGTCTATTGGACAAAACAGTAAGTTCAAGAGTTGGACATATTGCAGCTGAGGTACCCACGGGAACTCCATGTGAACAGGCAGTTTAATGCTCAGAAAAGAGGACAGATCTTGCAGAGACTTTAGTATATAAATGGGTCGACCATATAAAATTATAGTAGCTAACATGGATGTAAGTCTATATGCCCAACACTGTTCCCAGTGCTTCACATGTACTTCAGTTCATGTCCTCTTCCCTGTGACTGTATGAGGCAGGACTTACTGTTATTAACTCCATTTTATATAATCTACCCAAGTTCACACCAGTGAGAGATGGAGTCGGGATTTGAACTGTAACATATTTGCCTAACCAAAAATCCAGACAGAGGATGACATGACAAGCCACAAAGCAGGGATTTGCATATGTATGTGAAAAATCCCACAAAATTTTCAAATTAAGTCACATTTAACTGCATAACAAAAATAACTTTTACAGAAAAAATGGAGTAGAATAATTTGGAACTGATTAGAACATTTAGAGCACATGACTTTGCTTATGCAGTATAGTATTGGGCAAAGACGTAGAAGTCAATGTGCTTGCCGGAGAAGAGTGAGAGGATGGGGAGGAAAGAGGGCCCCAGCGTAGAATCCTGGAGAACACTGATATTCAAGGAGGAGTGAAGGTAGAGAGTTCAGCAAATGAGACTGTGAACTAGAAGAGAAAGATGTGCCTGAAGCCAAGGAATAAAATATTTGGCAAAGAGAAATTGTTGGTGGGAAGAATTCAGATATAATAAAGCCTGAAAACGTTTCCAGTGACTTTCCCCAGCTAGAGTTTGTTGTTGGCTTTTTTTCAGAACAGCTTCTATGGTACAGAGAGTGCTGGAGGCAGAAGACAGTAGGATGAGAAGTGCATAAGAAGTGAAGAGTGGCCAGGTGTGGTGGCTCCCGCCTGTAATCCCAGCACTTTGGGAGGCCGAGGTGGGTGGATCACCTGAAGTCAGGAGTTCGAGACCATCCTGACCAACATGGTGAAACCTGTCTCCAATATAAAAAATTAGCTGGGCATGGTGCCAGATGCCTGTAATCCCAGCTACTCAGGAGGCTGAGGCAGGAGAATTGCTTGAACCTGGGAAGCGGAGGTTGCCGTAAGCTGAGATCATACTGCTGCACTCCAGCCTGGGCAACAGAGTGAGATTTTGTCTCAAAAAAAAAAAAAAAAAAAGAAGTGAAGAGTGTAGACACATCTCCCAGAAATTCAGCTGTGAGGAGAAGGAGGATAGGATTTTGGCATAAATAGTCTTTCTTTAAACTCATTTTTGTTGTTCGTTTGTTTTTTGAGATAGGGCCTCACTCTGTCGCCCAGGCTGGAGTGCAATGGTGCCATCATTGTTCACTGTGGTCTCGACCTCTCCAGGATCAAGTGGTCCTCGCACCTCAGCCTCCCAAGTAGCTGGACTACAGGCATGTGTTACGGTGGGTTTTGCCATATTGCCCAGGCTGGTATTGAACTCCTGAGCTCAAGCAAGTCTCCCACTTCAGCCTCCCAAAGTGCTAGGATTACAGGCTTGAGCCATCGTGCCCAGCCATAAATAGTCTTAAATATTAGATGTATGAATGGAAAAGGGCCATTCCATTTCCCTCAGGGAACGGGCACTGGAATTCCTGTAGACTAGTTTACAGCTTTTCTCAGAAAACAGCTTCATAGCAGCTCAAATGCTTCAGCAAGGATTCATTGAAACCATGGAATCTTGAATGTGAGTGAAGGTCCAGGCAATGTACAATCACTGCATGTTCAATGTTAATGCTTTAACTTGTGAGAAATAAGGGCGATCCATGGTGTATCAGTTCGGTATTTTGCTGAGGTAGGAATTTTTCCCATTTGCATGCTGAGGCTGCCGAGACCGCATCTGTCCCTTCTGTGGTTCATGGACCTAGCAGATGGCTCAGCATCTACTCCTACCCTGTTGTCACATGAAGTTTTTAACAGTGTTGTTTCATAGTGAAAACATGCCCATCCAATGAGAGAGAAAACTCAAAAGGGTAGTTTTTTTGTAGTAAATAGGTGGCGTCCAGAGACGTATGTGTTGAAATGCAAATAGATTTAAGAGAGAACCAGGAATCTGAACCCATTTTCATGATTTTGAGCTTCTCGAAGTTATGGGAATGTACCCTGCATAGATCAAATAAGTAGGATAAATGCACATCCTAGGTTGCTTGGGATATTCCTGATTTGCTCCTGTTGACCTGGTAAAATATCTCATAGTGTCTCCTTTCATTTTCCAAAATAGTCCTGGTTTGTCTGATAAATCATAAGGTCATCATATATACAAGTTATACTATAATGAGTTCAATCAGATTATGGGGAAGGAGGGAGAGCTGGACAGACGGTATCAAGGAAGGTTTCACAGGTGTGGCCTTGAACAACAAAGAGATCCAATAAGGCAGAGAGGGGAAAGAAGGTGTTCCTGACTGGTGATGATGAAAGCACATAAGAGGTGCTTACCTCACAGAAAAGGGAGACGTTGAGTTCTCTCTCAAACCACGCTCCTGTAGAAACCCACCAAACCTGAAGAAGTTAAAATGAGAAGTGGAATACAGCTGTCTTCCATGAGATCCACTGCTGCATTTTTAGCTGTCCAGTTCTGAGGATTTTAAAAGTGTTAGTTAATACTTGCACATTTTTATTAACTTGATTTCTGTAGAGAATACCACTGGGCAGTTATTTGGCATCATGATGGCAGCAAAAATGTCTTCAACCAGTTCTTAGATTCTAATGTTTTAGAAGTTGCAGGAATTATAGCTTCCCTACTAGCTAAAGAGGGGTTTGGATAGAGGAGATAAACTTAATTTAAAGCATAAAGTGTTCGAAGGTTTCCTCCCCATTGTAATTATAAGAATTATATTTAATATGTATGTAACAGATATTCACCTCTTGAAGGAAGAAAACAACTCCCTTTGCATAAGGTAAAAATACTGCAAATATTTCATTATGTCAGTTATTTGTTCTTTCTAAAATCCCAGCAGTATCATTTTCCTCAAAATTAATCCTGATTATCACTGAATGTTCTTTGCTTAGTGGATTCCCAACTGCCTGGGCATTACTTTTTTGTTTCTTTTGTCTTTGTGTACATGAGGGTTTAGACACATGCACAAATTTCAAACCTTTTTCCATAATGAGGATTTGCAAAATCGCACAAAAAATTATTATAACAAACGTGATTATATGTGGGAAATTGGATATAGACCTGTAATGCAATGAAGGCTTAACAATCTTTTTACACTAAAGTAACACTGGAATAAAAGTAGGCTCGATTCTATCATTTCTAGAAGGTCTGATTTTGTTCTAATTTCCATGATATATTGGTATTGTTAACCCACATATGTGAACAGTAGAGACACTGCTGAGAGCCTGCACGTAGGACCTCAATTCTATTTGGGATGACAATTTGCCTGACACTCGCCCCCCCAAAAAAACTCTATATTCCCCAGATTTCCTTGTAAGTGAAAGGAATAACCACATGATCTCATTCTGGCCAAAGACATAAGGGAAAGCCACCAGATGAGACATCAAAGAAAAGCTACTGTTTTCTTATTGAAGGAGACATACTCAGCCAGCAAACATTTTTGACCTTTACCTTTCCCTTTCTTCCTGCCTGGACTGCAGATGTGATGGCAGAGATGGGGCTGTCATCTTGGACCATGAAGCAACAAGCATGAAGACATATAAAGGATGGTTGAGTGGAAAGGTAGGAGTCTGATGGCACTGTGGGGTTTCTGTGCCAGCCCTGGAGTGCCTGCCAGTGGAATTTTTGTTGCATGAGAAAGAGAAAACTTTAAGTAAACAAGCCACTGATTTTTAAGTATTGTGTTATGGACAGCCAAGCCTATTCTGTAATTGATTAATTTCTAATTGATTAATCTGGGAATGACCCAATTTTAGTAATATTTTATCCCTGTCATTCCTCCTTCTTTGAAAAACATTCTCAGCATCTGAGGGCAGTTTTGAGGATTAAATGAGTCAGTATGAGTGAGATTTTTGAAGTAGTAACTGATAGTAAATATTGATTCCTATTACAGAAAGTGAGTACAAGATACTTTTTCCAAGAGAATAAGGATAGGGTTTCTGGAAGTCTTAGCTCCACATGATACAGCTACAGTTGCCTTATACAGGAATATGCTTAAGAGGCAGTGTAAAAGGCTCATTACACTTCATATGATGTGTGTGCATCCTTATCTCACTGTGCTGAACTTTGATGAGTAAAACTTGGTTTATTACAGAATATGTGAAGGTATTGGTGGGAGCCATACACAGCACAAGATCATGGACAGTGGACAGTAAAAACCAAGTTAAGAAATATGTATGGAGCACTGCTTATGCGTAGGGTTCAGTGTTGGTCCTGTGATTGGAGATAATTTTTGTCATCAAATAGGACCTGTACCTTTGTGGGATTCTGAATGAAAGAGAAACAGTCATGAGAATATTTATTTGGTTACATGTGCACTACAGCTGAAAAAAGAAAAGGCACTGCTACATGGCCCTTGCCCAGGAGGGACTCACAAAATCATAAGACAGTTCATATTTTGTAACCAAACATTTGAAAAAAAGAAGTAATTGTGAACTCCAGGAAAAACAAAAATGTTTCAAGAAGGTAATTAATCATAGCATACTACTATGAGCATAGTAAACTAGCAGCAAACAATACTTAATCATAATAACTAAAAAACTCAAAATGGATTAACCCTCAAATTATGAGGTAACTAACTGGGAGAATGAAGGGGGTGAAGGGTATTTGAGAGCGGTAATATCTTCCTCTGCTATAAGAAGTCAGTAGATAATGTTTAAATTGATAAATCAAGTGGTAGCAGTATATTTGTATTATGTAAAGATTTGCGGTAAATTAGAAGGAAAAAAGTCACTCAGAGATGATGTGGTTGCAGTGGGTGGGCTGGGAAAGGCGAGGAATTGCCCTTTTTGGTGAAACATTTTAGACTATTCGACTTTTGAACTTTGATACATTTTAAGCTAAAACATTAATTAAAAATTATGTTTTGGACAGAACAAAAAAAGGGATTGAACAGTGAAAGATCAAGAGGGAATGATTCCTTGGGAGCGGCAGTTGACAAAGCAAATTACAGAATATACTCAGTGAGAATCAGATGAAACACGGGAGATAAAAGGCTCCGGACCAAGAGGTCCCAGCGAAGCATTCAGAGGAGAAAGGCTGCAACCAGGAAGTCCACACACTCACAGCTGCTTCCAGGCCCCGGTGCTCACCCAGTAACAAAGCCACTTCTGTCTGGGAAAACCACAGCAAGGCGAGGCAGGGAGCAGAAAGCCTTTAATTGGGGTGGCGAACGAGCGGCCCTGTGAACTCCAAATGCCTCCAGCAGGCTGGGGCACGCTTTTTCTTTCCCTTCCTCTTTGCCCACCCGTTGATGGCCTCGCTCTCCGGGGCTTCTCAACAGGCATTGTTGGTCTTTTGGCTTCTCCCCTGCTTCGGGTCCGGAGCCATCTTTCCGCCTTTTTGCTATTCCGCCCTGAGCATGCTACGGGCCAGTGTCCTGGATTCTCAGCTTACCCTCTCTCCATCAAGATGTTTCTGTCCGGGTTCCACCTCCTCAGACCTTGCCAGGTGACTGGGCATCTAATCTAATAATCCAGCAACAAAATCAGTGGTAACTAAAGGCTGATAGCCAAATATGTTAATGCTTTCTATTAACATTTCCAGATTAATAGTGACTTTTGGAGCTTCAACTCAGAGGAATTACTTATCTGGGAAAGTTGGGCAGTCGGTGTCCAGAGATTAGGGACTTTTGGGTTGGACAATCCCTGGTTCCCCTGAAATTGCTCCATGAAAGAACCTTCTGAGCATCATTGAGCCAGCCTCAGTGTCCCCAGTTAAAGTTTTTTGGTATTGATCCAACCCCACGTTGATCTCATCTCCCTCCACATTGAAAGAATCCAATCTATTCTGCACTATTTTGTGCTTGTTTATTGGTAAGTTTTCCTAAGACAGGTTGCATGTATATCCCTTTTCTTCCTAAACTGGTTCATGACCTCCTTGAGGGCTGGCATCCTGTTGTCAAATGAAATGATAGCTTCCTTTATTAACTACACATGTCCTCCTTGACGACTTTCTGGGGCCTTGACTCACAGCCCTTTGGCTTAGAAACCTGCTCTAGTCATGAGATGAAGCGCTGATGGGAAAGAAGGTATCAGTCTCTGCCTGTAAGAAAGAGAGCTAGAGAGAGGACAGAGGCAGGGCAAAGAGGCCAAGGACTGAGGTGCTCAGCGCTCGGCAAGAGCGGGTTTCTCTGGAGTGGACAGCACACTGGGTTTCTGGGTGGTCAGGTACTCATATGGAATTTTGGGGACTCAGTTTTCTTGAAACATTCTTTGCTTACACTGCCCAAGCTGGGCTCATAAGAGGGGCGAGGTACTGGGAAATGAACCGTGGAATCTGTAATTCTCAAAATCTCACGACATACACAGAGCAGGGTTTTTAGGACACTGTAGACAAATCCGCCTAAATAGCTTCTGACCTGTGTCTCATGTTGTCTGGTGATTTCAAAATGCCTGAGAGGGTGAAGGGAGAAGGAAAGGCTCTCAGTGAGTTAGAAACAGCTAGTAATGGCAGATATAAAACTACAATAGAGATAAAAAATAAATATTAATATGTTTTAAAATATAAAAACATAAAATGTGCTTTTATTATATAAAGTATAGAAAAACATAAAGAAGGAAATAAAAACACCCGTGTTAAAAAGTGAAATTTAAAGGGTTAAGAAACATGTTATACTTTTCAGATCTTTATATTTTAAGATACACATGTTTACACATATATAATATATACTATATACACAAGTTATAGAACATAAATAAGATCATACTATATATTGTTATAGAATTTGCTTTTTTACTTAGTACATTATTATAAGCATCTTTCCCTGCCAATAAATATTCATTAACTTTTTCATTTCTAAAGCTTGAAGACGATGTCATTGTATAGATGTGCCAAAATTAACTGAATCTTTACTTTCTTTTCTGAGACAGAGTTTTGCTCTGCTGCCCAGGCTGGAATGCAATGGCGTGATCTTGGCTCACTGCAACCTCCACCCACCAGGTTCAGGTGATTCTCCTGCCTCAGCCTCCCAGGTAGCTGGGACTACAGGTGTGCACCACCACACCCAGCTAATTTTTGTATTTTTAGTAGAGACAGGGTTTCACCATGTTGGCTAGGCTGGTCTCGAACTCCTGGCTCCAAGCACCTGCCTTGGCCTCCCAAAGTGCTGGGATTACAGACGTGAGTCACAGTGCCTGGACATTTTTTTTTTTTTTTTTTTTTTGAGACAGAGTCTCACTTTGTCTTGCCCAGGCATGATCTTGGCTCACTGCGGCCTCCTCCCAGGTTCAAGTGATTCTCCTGTCTCAGCCTCCCAAGTAGCTGGGACTACAGGTGAGTGCCACCACACCTGGCTAATTTTGTATTTTTATAGTGATGGGGTTTCACCAAGTTGGCCAAGCTGGTCTTGAACTCCTGACCTTAGGTGATCTACCTGCCTTGGCCTCCCGAAGTGCTGGGATTACAGGTCTGAGTCCTGCCCCTGGCCCACCCTGGCTAGTCTTGAACTCCTAGCCTCAAGCAATTCTTCTGCCTCAGCCTCCCAAAGTGCTGGAATTACAAGTGTGAGCCACCATGCCTGACCTCTACTGTTGAATTGTTTCTAGTTTTTCATTGTTAAAAGCAATGCATCATTTTACATTATTGAAATTTAGAGTTTTTATTATTATGTATGCTAAATATTATGCTCGTTATTTTTTTTTGTTGCTATTCAAAGTCATCAAGACACTTTTAGCTCTTGTTGGTAGGTGAGGCATGGGCCAAAAGAACTAAAGATAAAGGAGCAGCTGGATTTAATCTGCAAGCAGCTGAACTGATGCTGTGAAAAGGGCTTGGGCAGCCTATTGGTAAAAGAACAATAAACAAAGATGTAAGAAAAAGTAACAGGTTTTTACTAATTTAACAAATGTAAAGACACTTGCATTTTTAAAAGCTATCTTTTTTTTTTTCTATTTATTTCACAGTTTTTAAAGAAGATGTAACCAATTCTTAATATCCTAAAAGTAGAAAGCACGGGCAAGTGTATAAATGTTTTCTCATTCCTTTCTACTTCTGGGTGGAAGCCTGAATGCTTATCTATTATTGCAATTACTTCCTAATCCTCTGCAAGTGGCAGCTTCCAGAGAAGCAAGCAAGGGCTGTGAGAAAAACTTTAAGGCCTCTAAAGCTTAAACTGAAATTTAAATTTACTTAAAAAGACCAGCAACAATAAACATGGATCAGTTGTTCTCGAACTAGATCCAGTCCAAGAAGCTCTACAATTATGTTGTGTGAAATAGTTGCCACCGGTCACAGGTGGCTGTTGAGCATCTGAAATGTGAGCCGGACAACTGAAGAACTGAATTTTTAATATTATTTAATTTTAATTAATTTATATTTTAAAACCGAAGCAGCATATTTTTTCCTGTAATAAACTCATTTCTCTGGTAGGACTATGTTTCACTTTAACCACTGCAGCATCAGATACTGTATTGTCATGCATGTTTTGGGTGTCTGTATTGTTTCTAATGTTATACATAAACACATAGTCGAGTAGTTGCGATTCAGTTCAAATTATTCTTTTCTATGCATTGATGTGACACAAGAATGTGTTTATTTGAATACTGTATGCAGGTAGCATGAGTTAAAGTGATAATTAAACTTTTTTTCTACTTAGAAAATGAGTATGAATGAATTTTAGATTTAAAATGAAGGCACGCTACTAATGGAGAATCAAATGGAGATGTAGAAGTAGTACAACAGTAAAGAAAACAAGAGACTGGAAGAAGGTATGTTGCCAGTTTCACAGTGAATGGCAATTGCAATTTGCTGTGGCAGAGCTGTTTGTTGTATAATTCTTTCCTAAGATAATAAAGTGGACAATATTAAGAGACATTTTCAGCAAATACATACTGAATTTTGGTAAGAAGCTTCCTCTATACAGTAAAAAATTGATAAGAGAAGTCACCTGAAATCAGAATTGTGTCCAATAAAATATTTTACATACACAAACATACACACACACACACACACACAAACACACACCATTTAGCTGGAAAAATGGTAAAATACATTATTAGTTAATTATGGAAATTGTTCGTAAATTATGAGGATAGAGAGTAAAACATATATTTTACAGAAAGTAAAAGATTTTGTGAATAAAAACCAAAAATTTAAAAAATAAGTCATTAAACAATTGCCTAAACATGATCTTTCAACCATATAAATGATCAGGTGATTCAAAATTGGAAAAATTACAAGTACTTTTCTTTAGCTTCAGAGGCTATGCAACATAAGAGACACTATCCAATTAATTTCTTCAGGTATATTTTGTCTCAAGGGGCTTCCACATTTTAAAGAAATCTTGTAAATTTGTGGCTTAACATTAAACTCATGATGTACATAATTTCTGAGTCTTTTACATTTGTCAGAGTGTTCAAGGCAGAATTGAAAGAAAAATACTTTTTATAATGATAGATGATGCTCCAACTGTGTTAGGTTGAAATTGAATGTATTGGAATTTTAAAATAAGTGACTGATATTTCCCTTATATGATATATATTGAAAATATTTGTGCTGTTTGCTGGTACGGACTGTATGAAAGTGTTATGATATAGTTGTTAACATCCTTTTATATGTATGTGCAAATACTGTTAATCACTGGCAGTTTGTGGAACTGTTGAAAGAAACAGAAGACAATGAATTGAATGATGTTGTATTCTTTGGCAATGCTCATTGGTTGAGCTGTGGAAGAGCTTTACAGATTTACTGTATTGTTAGCTCTAATTTTCTTGAAACAAAAAGAATGCTTGCCAAATATTCAATTATTATTATTATTATTATTATTATTTTATTTTTATTTATTTTTTGAGACGGAGTCTCGCACTGTCGCCCAGACTGGAGTGCAGTGGCCGGATCTCAGCTCACTGCAAGCTCCGCCTCCCGGGTTCACACCATTCTCCTGCCTCAGCCTCTCCAGTAGCTGGAACTACAGGTTCCCGCCACCTCGCCCAGCTGGTTTTTTGTATTTTTTAGTAGAGACGGAGTTTCACCGTGTTAGCCAGGATGGTCTCGATCTCCTGACCTCGTGATCCGTCTGTCTGAGTCTCCCAAAGTGCTGGGATTACAGGCTTGAACCACCGTGCCTGGCCCAAACATTCAATTATTAAAGATAAAAGTGGCAGTGTGATTTACATTTTCTCACTGATATCACACCACATATGAATGAGCTAAATTTGAAGTTCCAAGAAAAGGTAAAACTTATTTGTGACCTAACTAGACAGACAGAACAATTTATATTGAAATAGAAACTTTTCGTAATACAAATCAATAGTGATTTTATACATTTTCTAGAGTATGAATTAATATGCAGAATATTTTCATGAAAATTGTCAAAAGTACAAGGAAAATTTGAACACTTTGTTGATATTGATAAATTTAGAGTTGTATTTCAATTTATTAAATACTTTTAAAACTTGATACTAATCTTGAGTGGACACAGGAGAGTACCAATTCATTTAACTTAATGTAGTTAAATGAATGAAGTTTTGAAATTGAAAATGCTTATGCTTCAAAATCAAAGCAAAATTTTTTTGTTTTGTTTTGTGTTGTTTTGGTTTGGTTTTGAGACGGAGTCTCGCTCTGCCGCCCAGGCTGGAGTGTAGTGGCGCGATCTCAGCTCGCTACAAGCTCCGCCTCCCGGGTTCGTGCCATTCTCCCGCCTCAGCCTCCGGAGTAACTGGGACTTCAGGTGCCCCCTACCAGGCCCCACTAATTTTTTGTTTTTGTATTTTTAGTAGAGGCGGGTTTTCACCGTGTTAGCTAGGATGGTCTCGATCTCCTGACCTCGTGAACCACCCGCCTCGACCTCCCAAATTGCTGGGATTACAGCCACAGCGCCCTGCCAGCAAATTTTTTTTTTTTTTTAAAGAACCAGTTTGTCAATGTAATTGCAAATGCTAAAGGAAAATAATTTTTGAATACTTAATGAAATGATTGGAAAACTTTTAGTGTTTTTGGAACAACTTGGGCATAAAAATCTACTTTTTAATTGGTATATTTTACGAAATCTAAATCAGATCAAGTAGTTCTTGGCATATAAATCAAGATATTTTGTACCTATAAAATCCACACTGGATTTTGAAGATTTTGTTCAAATAAAAGGATGTAAAATATCTAATTAATATTTTTTATTTTTATTACAAGTTGAAATTATATTTGGCATATTGTGTCAAATAATATGTATTACTAAAATTAATTTCACTTTTTTTTTTTACCTTTTTAAATGTGGTACCTAGCAAATTTAAAATTGTATATGCAGCTCACATTGTATTTCTGTTGCCAGCACTTGCCCTACATCCCAGCTTTATGGATTTTGTGGAATAGTTCCAAAATCCCAAAGGTATCACTACCTCGTTATATATAAAATCATCCAGATCAATGTCATCTGCCCTGTAATGCCAAGTTATTTGTGTGTCACTGACCCACCATATCCTCTCTTCATTGTCAACTAGGGAATCTGTTTGTGAGATGCCCAGAGTTCAAGTTCAATCTGGCCATGTAACTGAATTCCCTGAAAACAGGCTGTCTGGAGGAATGTAATCAGTGATCTTAGACTAGTTATCATTTATTTCAATCAACTTAGGAAAACTCTAACTGATGGAGAACAAGAAATCAAATCTTAGAAGATTATATTAGTCACTATTGATACGGTCACCTGTGCCTGAAAACAAATTGATTCATGGTGCCAAGCAAAGCCTTTACAAGATAAGACAAGAGCTGGATTCACTGTCTCAGTTCCTGAAAGAGAACAGAGACCAACTAGGATCAATACATTCCCGAGCCTGGAAAAAGAGAGATTGTCACATGCTATAATTCAGGGAAAAAATTAATCTGGAAGTTTCTATCTCCCTTAGCTACCTTTTCCGTACTCTTGTTTTGTCTGGATTCGTGCCAGATTCAGGACATTTGTGTCAGTGATGTCTTGTGGTTTAAAAAAAGCAATTATTGGATCAAGTCAGAAGATCTGGATGAGAGGTCCTGGTTAATTACACAGTCTCTCTCAGTTTTCTGGTCTGGATTGGATCAGCTGATCTGTAAGAAACCTGCTAGAGCCATGGTTTTGTGTTTCTAAGTTGTTCTGAGACACAAATCCCAAACGGTGTGAAACTCGCTTAAAATCTGAACTACATTCTAAGAACAAGATTTGAAATGCTATCATTTTCTTTCTTCTTCACCAAATAAAGAAGAATGTGGAACAATACACTTGTATAATTTTCTATTTACTGGGAGTCACTGTTACATTGTTTTATAAAAGCTGCTTGATATTTTTCCCTTATCAAAAATGAAACAGCAAGAAGGAAGATTTAAGAATGCTGTTATATTTCTAATCTTGCTCTTTATTTGTAAGTGTGGGACCCTAAAAATGGAAGACTGTGTAATAGCATTATAGAGAAAATGGCCAAAGAATCATATTTCTTCTTTCACTCACTTGATAAAGCCTTCAAATGTTAGTTTGAACTAACTTTTAGTGGTGTTAGAAGTGAAAACTAGCTGTCTAGGGTACATAGTTTTTATGCTAATTTCCTGCACCTCAATGTGGACAATTATTCTAGGGCATGTGAATGATCCATTCACTAAATGAAGAAAAATTATTCCAAATGATTATTGATGAGTTAATCAAGATAACTGTGTAAAGTTTTTTATCCATTAGCGGTAACATCTACAGTATTTCACAATCATCATAATAAAAGAGCCAAATGCTAATGGGCAAGGTAATCAGACTTAATGAAGAACAGTGAAAAATCTGCTTTTAAAAATAGTTTACAGTTTTCATAATCACTGAAGTGGTCAGTGAGTCCCAAGATTCTTCATATTTCATAATGTGTGTTTGCAAATGTTTTTCATCACTTAAAAAATAGTCAGATTTTTCTAATGTAAAAAAAGAATAGAAATAAATGGAGAGGGATTCATTTAAAAAAATACATATTTAAAAAGCTATTCATGTTGCAATGGTGACTTAAAATGGGGGAATCTCTATGCATTTAAAAATGCGCAACTACTTTTTTATGTTTTTTTCTCCCATTTTTATCCTTTTACTCAGATTTGGTAATTTTATCAATACAAGCTCAGGTAAGTCTGGACTCACAATTTTATTTTAATTATTCATTATATATGGTGGTTTAAATTTGTATCGATTTATTGATTCTGTACCCCAATGTATTGCCATGATGACACGAGGGCCTGACATTCACCCTCTTTTGAGAAAAGCTATGTAAAGTGTTTCCTTATTAATACATCACTGTATTTTGTATCATGTGGTCTCATTACCCTGGCATTTTAAGGTAGGCCCAGCTAGGGCTGCACCCTCCATGGAGCCAGTGGGAACCCCGCCCCTTCCGAGTTGGGAAGGGAGATCCCCACGCGCTGCTGCAGCCGCCCAAAGCCCTTCCGCAGACCCAGGCCTCCAGCTCTACGGAGCAGGCAGGAGCTCCGCCCTCCTGGGCGGGGCCACAGTCACCCAAACTGCTGCTGTGGATCCGAGCCTCCCTGTTCCCTTGGAGTTGGGCCCAGAAGCAGGCGAGATCTGCCCTCCCAGGTGCAGCTGCAGCCTCCTGAAACGCGGCTGCAGACCTGTCCTCCGACTCCATGGAGTAGGCAGGAGCTGGGACAAGCAGGAACCCCGCCCCTTCTTAAGTTGGCAGGGCGGGAGTTCCCCGGGGCACCTGAAGCCGCCTTCCCAGGTGCAGGACCTGGGCATCTCTGCGACCTGCATCCTTAGGGACAGAAAGCATAATTAAGCAGAAGCATTCTTATTTTATACTCTTAAAACTAGTTGTGGGTTAAATGAAAAAGTCAACTAGAACAACAAAAAAGGTAACTGTGAGGTGATGGTGTGTTACTTAGCTTGGTTGTGGTCATTTCACAATGAAAAAGTGAAAATCAAAGCATCACATTTACACCTTTAATATGTACAATTTTTATCTATCAATTATACCTCAGTAAGTTTGAAAAAAGTGAGAAATAATAACAATACATGCATATACTGCTTTAGCCATTTTTAAATATTTTTAAATCTTAAAGTTTGGGGGGTACATAGTAGGTGTATGTATTTAGGGGGTACATGAGATATTTTGATACATTCATTCACTGTGTAATACTCTCATCAGGGTAAGTGGGGTATTCATCACCTCAGGCATTTATCCTTTCTTTGTGTTAGAAACAATCCAATTATACTAGTATTTTAAAATAACAATAAATTATTGTTGACTGTAGTCACCCTGTTGTACTATCAAATACTAGATCTTATTCATTCTATCTTTTTGTACTCATTAACCATCCACACTGCCCCCTGCATTGCCTACTACTTTTCCCAGCCTCTGGTAACCATCATTCTATTCTCTCTGTGAGTTAAATTGTTTCACTTTTCAGCTCTCACAGATAAGTAAGAACATGCAATATTTGTCTTTCTGTGCCTGGCTTATTTCACTTAACTTGATGGCCTCTGGTTCTATCCATGTTGTTGCAAATGACAGGAACTCATTCTTTTTTATGGCCGAATAGTATTCCATTGTGTATATGTACCACATTTTCTTTATCTATTTGTCTGTTGATGGACACTTAGGTTGCTTCCAAATCTTGGCTATTAATAGTGCTGATATAAACATGGGAGTGCAGACATCTCTTCAATATTCTGATTTCTGTTCTTTTGGGTATATACGTAGCAGTGGGATTGCTGGATCATATGGCAGCTCTGTTTTTAGTTTTTTGAGGAGCATCCAAACTGTTAGTGATTGTACTAATTTACATTCCCACTAATAGTGTACAGGGTACCCTTTTCTCAGCATCCTTGCCAGCGTTTGTTACTGCCTGTCTTTTAGATAAAAGCCATTTTAACAGGGGTGAGATGATGTCTCATTATAGTTTTGATTTGCATTTCTCTGATGATCAGTGATGTTGAACGCCTTTTCATATGCCTGTTTACCATTTATTTGTCTTCTTTTGAGAAATGTCTATTCAAATCTTTTGTCCATTTGAAAATCAGATTAGATTCTTTTCCTATACAGTTGTAGCAGGAAGAACTGCAGACAAAACTCCTCAGACACTGAGTTAAAGAAGGAAGGGGTTTATTCGGCTGGGGGCTTCGGCAAGACTCCTGCCTCAAGAGCCGAGCTCCCTGAGTGAGCAATTCCTGTCCCTTTCAAGGGCTCACAACTCTAAGGGGGTGAACATGAGAGGGTGGTGATCAATTGAGCAAGCAAGGAGTACATGACTGGGAGCTGCATGCACCGGTAATTAGATCGGAACAAAACAGAATAGGGATTTTCACAGTGCTTTTCTATACAATGTGTGTAATCTAGAGATAACATAACCAATTAGGTCAGGGGTCGATCTTTAACTACCAGGCCCAGGGTGTGGCGCCGGGCTGTCTGCTTGTGGATTTCATTTCTGCCTTTTAGTTTTTACTTTTTCTTTCTTTGGAGGCAGAAATTGGGCATAAGACTATATGAGGGGTAGTCTCCTCCGTTAGAGTCATTTGAGTTCCTCACATATTCTGGTTATTAATCCCTTGTTGGATAGTTTGCAAGTGTTTTCTCCCGCTCTGGTTGTCTCTTCATTTGTTGATTGTTTCCTTTGCTGTGCAGGAGCGTTTCAGCTTGATGTGATTAGCCAATCTTTTATGCAGAGCCATAGCCTCCCTGACGAAAAGAAATACTTTACAGAGTTTGTAAAGTTTACAAACTGTAAAATATTTAAAGAGGTTTATTCTGAGCCAAATATGAGTGACTATGGCCTCAGGCATAGTCTCAAGAATGCCTGAGAATGTGTGTCCGAGGTGGTTGGGTTCCAGCTTGGTTTTATACATTTTAGCAAGACATAAGACATTAATCCATGCATATAAGATATACATTGGTTCGGTCTGGAAAGGTGGGAGAACTGGAAGTCGGGTGAGAGGACTATCAGATCATGGGTGAATTCAAAAGTTTTCTGATTGGCAGTTGGTTGAAAGAGTTAAGCTATTATCTGAAGACCTGGAATCAGTAGAAAAGAGTGTCTGGATCAAGATAACGGGTTGCCAAGACTAATGTTCTTATTAAGTCTCATAGGTGGCTGCCCTTAGAGACGATAGGAAATGTTTCCCATTCATATCTTTAAAAGGTGCTAGACCTCTTCAGAACTGGGAGGTCCTGGAAGGGGAGAGATCTGTATGTTAACAGGGACACTTTATAGATGCAAATTTCCCACACAAACCCAGCTTTGCAGAACCATTTTAAAATATGGCAAAGGAACATATTTTGGGGTAAAATATTTTGATTTCCTTCTTTATCTATCATATGATATTATGCCACAGTCAGGTTGGAAAGTAAGCCAAGTAGGATGAAATAAAACCCATCTGATGATATTTTTTTTGGCTTGTAGGGCATGGTTCCCCAGTTTCCTTAGATAGGAATTTGGGCAAGAGAGAAAAAAGGTGAGGATTTAATTCTCAGCCTTACTTTTGTCTATGCATCTTTACCTATGGAGTTTCCTGTCATTTTTCTTGGCCAAACCACACTTGACAATACAGTTTCATTATCTTTTTTTTTTGAGACAGAGTCTCACTCTCTCAGCTCACTGCAACCTCCGCCTCCCGGGTTCAAGCAATTCTCCTGCCTCAGCCTCCTGAGTAGTTGGGATTACAGGTGCCCAACACCACGCCTGGCTAATTTTTGTATTTTTTTAGTAGAGACAGGGTTTCACCATGTTGGTCAGGCTGGCCTCAAACTCCTGACCTCAGGTGATCGCCCACCTCGGCCACCCAAAGTGCTGGGATTACAGGTGTGAGCCACTGCGCCTGGCCTCATTATCTTTAAAGTAGATTATTTAAAGAATTTAAAGACATTTACAAAGCTGATGAATAAAGAACTTTTCTACATTCTGTAATTTTATGAAAAACTTCTAAAATTTTACACTTAACCTACACATATTAAATTCAAAGGCAATTCAAACACTCAACTAAGTTTTTATAGAAACAATTCTCTTCTTGCACTCATCTTACACTTATATTGGTTTATATAATGCTTGAATAAATTACGTAAGTAAAGGAACACATAGAACCAGGACAAATGCATTTGGAAACAAGCGCAATTGACTCTTGGTAAGCAGAAAACTTAATTGGAATTGCCTGCTACAGAGGTGTCTGTAGTTGCAAATTTCCAGGATGTTTTAGCCATCAATCAGTGTGTTTTGTAGAGGAAACGGAGAGCACTGGTTTTTCTGGTAAACTGGTTAAATAGCATTTGGTTAAGAAAACTTGCACTGTACTTTATTCTAGATATATGAAACAGGGTTTTAGAAAGCTAAAGTTAAATGCATACTGGTGTTTAAATATTTACTTTACAAAGTATGCTCCCTTTTAAGGCATCAAGCTTTGTTTTTGAATGTTGAATTTCCGGATATATATTATTTTTCCACTATGCACAGAGCAGTGGTAACAGCCAAGCTGGATAGAAAGATTTCTTCCTTGTGGCTTAACTACAATTATGTTTTATTATGTTAAATATACATATATCTTATGCAATCCTGTGCAGTCAAATCTCAGAAGTGAAAGAATGGGAGAAAGCTAATCTGAGGTTATAAAATAAATGGATTTTGAAAGCAAAGAAATGCTGTTTTAGGGATAGCCTATACTAACCTTAATTTTTGTTTCTAATAGAGAACCTCATTGATATGATGGTAATGTATCAATTGAATAAGAAGTATGTCCTATAGTTAACCATGCTCAATAAGTATTTACCATATGAATGATTGAAGTATGTGGCTGCTTTAAGAATGTTAAAATTACTTTAAAATCTCCATTGCTACAATGTTTTAAATGTTAATTTTCTTAGTAAATTATTACATTTCTTAAAAATGGTTTCCTGGAACAATGGTTTCAGAGTGTGGCACCTGGTATTTTGTTTTCCTGAAAAGCACATTGTAATGTGTGGTGGAATGATTAAGAGCATGGATTCTGGAGTCAAACTGAGTTCATATTCCAGTTCTACCACTTAATAACTTTAAATATTGGACAAATAGTTTGACTTCAGTTTTCTCATCTGAAAGTGGGTATATTAACAATTCCTGCCTCATAGAGTTGTTATGAGCATTAAATGTAGAAGATAATATGGGTTAATAATAGATTAACTATTAATCCACAGAATTGTCTTTTCATCTTTGTCAATAGTTTCTCATATTTGTGTGAGTCTGTTTTTAGAATGTCAATTATTTTCTACTGACGTAGCTGTCTCTCTTTATGCTAATATCACACTATCTTGATAACTAGCTTTACAAGAAGTCTTGAAATTAGGTACTGGTCTGTCTTGGTAATGTTCAATGTGCACTTGAAAAGAATGTGTGTCTTCTGTAAATGGAGTGTTCTATGAATATCAATTATGTTAAGCTGGTTGACAATGTCAAGTCTTGCAAATTAGGGGCCTAGGGGTCTGCAAATGTTTTCTGTGAAGGGCCAGATACTAAATATTTTCAGTTTTGTGCTATACATTCTGTCACAACTACGCCAGTCTGCAGCCGTAGCCAGACAATGCATAAATGGATGTGGCCATATTAAATTCACAATGAGCTGGATTGGACCAAAGGTATGTAGTTTGCTGACCATGTTCTAAGGCCTTACTGATTTCCAGTCAACTTGTTCTATCCATTATTGAGAGATGAGTGTTACAGTCAGCAACTGTAATTATAAATCTGTCTCTTTCTCCTTTTAGTTCTATCAGTTTTTGCTTTAAGGCATCAAGCTCTGTTTTTGTTTATGTATTTTTAAACTCTGTTACTAGGTGCATAACTGTTTAGGATTCTGGCTGGGTGCGGTGGCTCACGCCTGTAATCCCAGCACTTTGGGAGACCAAGGTGGGCAGATCACCTGAAATCAGGAGTTTGAGACCAGCCTGGCCAGCATAGTGAAACCCCCATCTCTACTAAAAATACCAAAAAAAAAAAAAAAAAAATAGCCGGGCGTGGTAGAAGGCGCCTCTAATCCCAGCTACTCAGGAGGCTGAGGCAGGAAAACTACTTGAACCTGGGAGGCAGGGGTTGCAGTGAACCAAGATCACACCACTGTGCTCCAGCCTGGGCAACTGAGCAAAAAACCCCACAAAGAATTGTTATACCCTCTTCATCAATTTACTGCTTTAGAATTATGAAAGACCTTTTTATCATTTTGATCTGAAATCTACTTTTTCTAATATGAATACAGCTACTCCAGGTTTCTTTTGATTAGTGTGAACATGGTGTATCTTTTCCTATACTTTCTCAGAGTAGTCTGTTCTCAGGCCAAGCTTGCTTCCTACTCTGCCATAAGGTGAGCCACCTCTACCTGCCTGGAGATCAACCTGCGGTCATCCAGTTCCACCAGTGCCTGGCTGGGTAGGTGTGATTTACTCTGGCAAGAATTAGAAAACTATTGTGACTGCATATTTAATTTCACAGCCCCTACACTAGCTTTAATCTGTAATAAAACAGACAGACTTCAGTGTCTATATTGCTATCCTTTCAGCATTTTGGAGAAAAAGAAAAAAGTGTTTTGATTTGTTTGCTAAAACCTCTGCAGGCGAGTAGTATGTGAAGGGAATATTGCATAGACACCAGCTTTTGCTATCTCATGAAGCACTGATTTGAATACTCTATGTGCCCCTTGGTTATCAAAAAGAGGCAGAGCATCTTAATGTTGTCAAACTTGGCTGCAGCCAAAGTGTAAAAATTTTGCTTTCTATTAGCAAGTTATTTTTGCAACAGACATTCTTCTATTTTGTTACTAAGTAAGACAACATCATCTCCCGATTCCGGTGTTGGGCTGTATCACTGGGTCTCACTGTGCCTCTGACTCTCACCTGGCTCAAACCTCACCCTCAGAGATCCAGGAGGGATATGAGGGGAAGTATTGAAGTGAAGTCTGGGGAAGGGGAGAGCTTAAGGAATAGAGTCAGAAGGTGTGTGGTTCATCTTCCCTGTTAAGAAGAAACACTAGAAAGTTCTATGGTTTGTTTTCCTGGATTTGTTAAAATGAAGAATCCTTGAGTCCAAAAGCCAAAACAGCTTGTCAGACATGTCACATATCTTTAAGCACAAGTTGGCTGGACCAGTTTCCCTACATCACCCTCTGTCCTTATCACTTGGCCACAAAGTCACATCTTGCAGCCTGGGTAATCATGCACACTGAACACTTCCTAGAGATGGTTCTAAAAACTCTTTGGGAGGGAAGAACAGACCAAATATCCAGAAGTGATAACAAGGCCCCAGCCTCCCTGGAGAACACTCGTAACACCAACCCAGTCCTCTTCCCAGGCCTGTTCTCCAAAAGGCAGCAATCTTTTATGCCATAGAGATTTATTACAGGGCCTACTGAGGTTCATTTCTTCAGACACTTCTATGGAATTTCCAAGAATTCATGCAACTTGTAAAATTATGAAACTTCTCATCTAGGTGCTTCCCCTCAGCTTCATTACGCAAGTAACTATTCTACATTTTGTGTTTACACTTCTTTGGGATTATTTAAATATTTAAATATCCAGCCATGTAGAAATTCAAATATCTCTTAATGAGGCAAACTTCTAAGCAGGGACTTCACGTCAGTGTTAACCGCTTTCCAACTGCAAATGATGTGAAAGTTTCCCTGAACTAATGGCTGGCTGACTCAATGGAAGATGTCACCTTTAAGTTCCCCGAAAAGAAAAAGTCCTCCGAGCTTGTCCAAGGCCAAGCACACCTCACACCTTTACAGCATGAGGAGATATCAACCTGTTCAATGTGGTTAAAGGGAAAACAGTGAAACCTGAGTTGACAAGAGGAGAGGAACATCCACAAAAGGGGAATGAGCACAGAGAGAAATCAGTCAGAACCTCAGTGGGTGTCACACTTTATAAAACGTTAACTAGCTCTTCCTCTGACATTATGAATCTGATATGATTTGCAGAGACAGTAGGGAAAAGTGAACAGAAAATTTATTCTAGCCTAACATTCTTCTCTTCCATTTAGCAAATGTCTTATTACTAAAGTTTATTTCTCTCAAAACTTGGTCTCTGTGGCCAATTGGTTTTATTCTGTCCCATGGCACCAATCAGGCTCTTAACCTGACCCTGCGCTCTGGCATTCAGGGACCAAAGAAGAAGGAATGATGTATGCTCCCAGCAAATATCATAGTGTGTAGATTCCAGTAAAACAGTTCAGAGAAGGGTCTTGTGAAAATGGGGCTGGAGAGGAATTGTCTTGATGTGAGAAAGGTAGCATGCATAGGGTGGCTGTTGGATACCAGGGTTTTCCAAAAACAAATGGTGTAATGGAACCATCAAAGGACAATGCTGAACTCAACTCCTTCTTGAAGTCGTAGGAGGTGGGACGTTTGTGTCTTGAAAGAAGATTACATTAAGCCTGTTGTCTATTCCTTCTCTCCTTCCAGAGCTATAAGTTGGTGCTGTTTGCCAGGGTTGGTGTCTGCAGAGGGCCAGGGGAATTCCAAGCGAGGGAAGCAAGGAGAGCTTCTTGGACTCCTCAAGGTAAGAAACGTGGTGAGATACTTGAGGATCTCTGGTTCCCATTCTAGTACCTGCAGCATTAAAGAGCCAACAAGGACTTAGGACAGAAGCCCATGTCAGGAATAAAGCATGTAAAATAGACTTAAAATTTGTCTGTGCCAAACCTCTTGGGAATGGAGTATATATCTGCTTAATGAAGGAGAACCCATCCATATACTTAGGAGGTGGAACACCAACATATGAGAGTTCTCAACCTATGGGAACTCTAAAAGTGCTCCTAAATTTGAATTCCCTCCCTTCCACTCTGGCCGAGACTTGGCCCCTAGGAAAATAGCAAAGTGCAAAGGTGTTGACTCTTGTCAGTTAATAAGTCCACTAGTGTTTCTGCATTACTCACTGTTAGTCACCAGGCATTCACTGAGCATCCACTGTAAGCATGAACAGGACTACAGGCTGTTAGTTTGTGTCATTTGCTGATGTGTCTGCCCTCTTCAACTGCTCCTACTTCCAATGTCTGTGTAATATTTTGTATCTCCTGACAATGCAGCTGGGTTGGGTGCTAACAAAGAAGGCCAGAATGAGCTCAAGGGTATTGCATTATTGCTGGAAGAGTGTTCCCATTAATAAAAGCTGGTATTGTGTAATGTCATTCACATATTACTGTACATGAGATGATGCAATGTAATGCTGGCCTTTGATTCACCCAGAGCTTAATGGGAGAATGAAACTGGTCATTCCAAATCCCTGAATTTTTACCACTGAGAATCATAAAATATTAGAGCTGGAAGGGACTTTAGAGAATAACTCACCCAACCTCCTTTGTTTTACCAATGGGGAATCTGAGGCTTATGTTATTCTTTGTTGAATGTACCAACTGGAATCTGGCCAAAGTGCCTGTTTCTACTCACAAATGTAACGTTTGGAAACAGACTGGGTCCTGTGCCATCTGCTACCATCCTTGGTAGACTAGAAGACTAGGAATCCAGAATAGTTCCAAACTGTCTAATGCACTTCATCTACAATATTAGCATCCCAGTTCCAGAAATTCTCTCCCTGAGGGTACTCGTATGTGGCACAAAGGTACAGAAAATAAAAATAATTCTTGTTTTCTTATAATTTCATCTGATTCATCACTGCATCAAGGTGAGCTTGCTAATCTTAGATCTCAGATCTCCAGGGCATGGGCCCAGCCCTCTTTGTTTGATACAGAGCTATGAAGGCTGTCCAGCTTTGGTAGCAATCTCAATGGCATGTTTTTGTTGGACCATTTAAAAAATGACATAGTCCCCATTGGGGCTTGCACCTGTGAGTTTGCCTACCTTCTGCTGTATCTCCTTAATAGGGGAGGCAGGTAGTCTACCTGTTTAGAATGAGTTCAGGCTACACAGTCTACACAGCATCAAGATATGGAATGTGTAGTTCACAATTCGCTTTTGCCTGAATTATTTGTATAATTGTGGAATGGGTTAGAAAGGGCATTTTAAAGAGTTATTCTTGGCTGTGGTAGGCTTTGTTCAATGGAAACACGTTTGGCTCTGTGTGAATTGGCCTAAAAGAGAAGTCATGGACAACATCCTCTTTCTTAGGAAAGCTTTCAACTGGAGAGTACTGCAAAAATCTTGGGGACATGGAGCCAAATGAAGCTGTTGACCCAGGGTTGGCCATCACAAGTGTTTTGTAGCCAAGGAAAAATTTGCCTAGGATCAAGATGTTTAGCAGGACTCCTGAGAGTGCCAGAAAAGAGACTGGAAATTAGTAGAAGTTGCTTCTGTCTTTGAAAAGGGCCCTTCTATGTTTACATAATACAGAGTTTTTGAAATAGAAACCCCTGGCCAGAAAGTTAGAGACCAAGAGAAGAAATAGAAATTAAATGAAATTCTTCCTTCAGCCTCCCCCTCATCTCTGTAAAAATAGACAGAGACTTCCTTTTCCACTTACAGATGGGGAGGGCGCTGCTTTGCAGTTAGAGCTGAGTTGTGAGGTTGAGGCAAGCTGGGTTGGTGTTGGCAACTCAGAATTACCATCTCTTCGAATTGAAACCCATACCCCAAAGGGTCTTTGGATTGGGAAATAGTGCAACCTCCCCATGCATAAGAGTAGGAGGCACTCCTATTTAACTCTAGAACACCATTTTTTTTTGGCAAACCTAGCATTTAGGCTTAACTTAGCTATACCCTTCTCCTACTTTATCAGAAGCTGGACATTGAAACTTATCCCTGGCACCTGCTAGAGAGACAGCAAGGAGTATCAGAATGGTCTTTTGAAGGATCTGGTATGTTCAAGGGACAAATACACAATTTTGTTTTCATTTATTCACTTGCTTAATAAGCATTTATTCAACTTCTGCCTCTCCTAATCTGTGTGATTTGCCATGTTTGTGGAGAATGGAATATGAAATGACTGAGTCTTGGCCATCCATGATCTTTCACACTAGGCAGAGAGATAAGACAGACCCACAAATAATGATAATAAGCAGTGAAATGTAACAAGCTCCTCAAGAAAGGTGGAATGAAAAGTTATAGAAATTCAGATTAGAGGAGGACCTAGCTGAGCTGAGGAGGGCAGGGAAGGCTTCATGGTGGAAGTGACAGCAGGAATGATGAAGAGTAGCATTCCAGGTGGTGAACTACACATGCAAAGGCGTTAAGGCCACAAAGCATGGAGGTATGTTTGGAAAGTAATGAGGCCTCTAGTTGGAGGTAATGTAGAGGATGAGTTGAGGGTAATAGGAACTAAGACTGAATGGAAGCTTTGAAATGCCAGGAGAAGAATCTGGAACGTAAGGTAGGAGAACAATGAAGAATCACTGAAGATTTCACAGAATGAAAACAAACTATTCTGTAGAAAAATTTATCTGGTAGATGGGTTTAAAAGGCAAGATAAGAAAGAGGAGGTAATTCAAGAAGCAATTAAAACAGTCTGGGCTATAGACAATGAAAGTCAGGAAGAGGAGTAGGAGAGTGAGAGGAATAGGAAAAGGCAGTGGAAACACAATGAGAAGGCAGAGAGGAGACACTGTGGCACTAACGTGGCAGCTGATCAGATGTGGGGTAGGTAAGGTAGAACACCTGTCAAAGATGACTGAGAATTTTTAGCTTGGTTGTAATTCCCCTGTGGGTAATGATCTCAACTGTTTCTGTTTAGGGAGAAGGGTTTAAGAGAAAACTGATTGCTAGGATGAATTTGTCCAGGGCTTATACCTGGGTAATATAATGGTCTCCAAAGGAGTACCCTCAGAAAATATATTGAGGGCTACACTGTGATGGAACTTTCTTGAGAGTGACAGATACAGAGAATGTGCAAGGCAGAAAATACCTGCTTTCAGTGAGCTTACAGTTGGAGAAGCAAGAATAGCACAAAGGAATAATGCCACACTCTATAAGAAAGAATGTAATGAATGGCTTAATTATGTATTCAAGATTGTGAATTATATAGACATTTAGAAGCAAAGAGGAGCGACGAAACAGGTGGGGCTTCTTGGAGGAAATGTTACATAAGGTGTTGGGATTTGGAGGGAAGGAAGAGAGAAGTAGGAGAACAACACAAATAAAGGCAGAGTGCTGGGGGTGGACAGTGGCATTCATGAGGGACTGAACAGACTAACCTGGACATCTCTTCTACAGGAACTTAGAAAAGTTCTCAGTCATCCGAGGGGTATGAAGGGTGCAGGAGAAGACAAACATTGAGCAAGATTCACAGCAGGAGCATGCAAATATTATGCACTACTCATATCAGTGGTGCATAATATTTGCATGCTCCTCTTGTGAATGTTGACTATTAATGTAACCGTGTAACATTACTCTTTTGGGGTGATGGGGGAAGGAAAGTTGGATGTGTGTGTATGAAAGAGCAAAATTCCTATCTTCTTTGGCAGGGAACCAATAAGTAATGCTTAAAATTAATACATCAAGAAATGGCATTGTAAGCACACCTACAAACATAAAAACGCCTAGGGGAGGCAAAAGATGCATGAGGTGAGGGCGGTTGCCTCTGGGGCAGGAGGATTGGGTTAAAGGGGGCAGAGGGCTGCACATTTTAATTATACGATGTGGACTTAAAAACTCTCTAAGTATAGTGTTATAGTTTTTGAAGAAAAGAATGAAATTTTAAAATGATGATCTGATTTCATCCTGAGGTGATGATTGGAGTGCATTAGTAAGACAGGACACCTGGGCCCACTGTGCTGCCTTTGATGGGGAGCCTAGGATGATTTCCTGGGAAGGTCCAAGGCTGTTTCAGCCAAGCTTGCACCCTGATTTTCCCACCTTCCTGGGGGAGGTCCTCCAAACTCAGCTGTCTCAGGCCCCTTTCCTTTTAAAACACTGCCTTAGCTTTCTTTTTTTTTTGAGGCGGAGTCTCGCTCTGTCGCGGGCTGGAGTGCAGTGGCCGGATCTCAGCTCACTGCAAGCTCCGCCTCCCGGGTTTACGCCATTCTCCTGCCTCAGTCTCCCGAGTAGCTGGGACTACAGGCGCCCGCCACCTCGCCCGGCTAGTTTTTTTGTATTTTTAGTAGAGACGGGGTTTCACCGTGTTAGCCAGGATGGTCTCGATCTCCTGACCTCGTGATCCGCCCGTCTCGGCCTCCCAAAGTGCTGGGATTACAGGCTTGAGCCACCGCGCCCGGCCTGCCTTAGCTTTCTATCTGGGTTCTTCCCTCCACCTGGTCCAAGGCAGCCTGGGCGGCAGTGTCCATAGCACCTCACTTCATTGATGGAAAGAAGCTCCAAACTTTCATTTCGTCATACTGCAAATTATTAACAGGATGTTTCCTGTTCATGTTTATTAACAATGTACTAATAAAAATGATAACTGTGAGAAAGGGATAAAGTTTCATCTATCTTACAGAGTTCTTACCCTCATGGTCTCGGACTGTGGTTCCTAATTCATTGTCCTTTTTTAATGATCTGGTCTGGACTTGATTGTCCCATTTTTATTCCAGTTGGCTTATGCAGCCAAGAAAAGAAAAAAAAAAAAAAAAATCCTGGGCAAGAACCGTTAAGTGTCACAAGTGGATGATTTGCATTTCTGGGGATCCCCCAGATAGGGGAAACCTATTTAAGTGAATGCTTGTTCTATAAAAGAATTGTTCTTCTCTCTCCAGACTGAAAATAATCATCAGAGTTCTCAGTTTATTTTGAACATATCTTCCTCCAAGCTTCTCAACTTCCTCTACTCAAACCCCCTCCAAAAGAAAAAAATAAAGTTCTTTAGCCTCTCCAGATCTGGGGGAAGACAGCAGCAAAGGTATATTAAAGTAGCAGACTTGGAAATTCATCTCAGCTCTGCATCTTTATCAGGGAGCCTTCCCGGGCCTACAGCCAGGTCAGAGCTGTGTCATCAATCTGAGTAGGGAATCTATGAAAGATAATTTCACCTACCCTGGTCTTCATCTTTCCCCAAGAGCCCTTTCCTTTATTTTTTTATTTTTTACTTTTTAGCATTTTTTTATATTATACTTTAAGTTCTAGGGTACATGTGCACAACGTGCAGGTTTGTTACATATGTATACATGTGCCAAGTTGGTGTGCTGCACCCATTAACTTGTCATTTACATTAGGTACATCTCCTAATGTTATCCCTCCCCCTTCCCCCCACCCCATGACAGACCTCAGTGTGTGATGTTCCCCTTCCTGTGTCCAGGTGTTTTCATTGCTCAGTTCCCACCTATGAGTGAGAACATGCAGTGTTTGGTTTTCTGTCCTTGTGATAGTTTGCTCAGAATGATAGTTTCCAGCTTCATCCATGTTCCTACAAAGGACATGAACTCATCCTTTTTTATGGCTGCATAGTATTCCATGGTGTATATGTGCCACATTTTCTTAATCCAGTCTATCACTGATGGACATTTGGGTTGGTTCCAAGTCTTTGCTATTGTGAATAGTGCCACAATAAACATACGTGTGCATTTATCTTTATAGCAGCATGATTTATAATCCTTTGGGTATATATCCAGTAATGGAATGGCTGGATCAAATGGTATTTCTAGTTCTAGATCCTTGAGGAATCACCACACTGTCTTCTGCAATGGTTGAACTAGTTTACAGTCCCACCAACAGTGTGAAAGTGTTCCTATTTCTCCACATCCACTCCAGCACCTGTTGTTTCCTGACTTTTTAATGATCACCATTCTAACTGGTGTGAGATGGTATCTCACAGTGGTTTTGATTTGCATTTCTCTGATGGCGAGTGATAATGAGCATTTTTTCATGTGTCTGTTGGCTGCATAAATGTCTTCTTTTGAGAAGTGTCTGTTCATATCCTTTGCCCACTTTTTGATGGGGTTGTTTGCTTTTTTCTTGTAAATTTGTTTGAGTTCTTTGTAGATTCTGGATATTAGCCCTTTGTCAGATGAGTAGATTGCAAAAATTTTCTCCCATTCTGTAGGTTGCCTGTTCACTCTGATGCTGATTTCTTTTGCTGTGCAGAAGCTCTTTACTTTAATTAGATCCCATTTGTCAATTTTGGCTTTTGTTGCTATTGCTTTTGGTGTTTTAGACATGAAGTCCTTGCCCATGCCTATGTCCTGAATGGTATTGCCTAGGTTTTCTTCTAGGGTTTTTATGGTTTTAGGTCTCACATTTAAGTCTTTAATCCATCTTGAATTAATTTTTGTATAAGGTGTAAGGAAGGGATCCAGTTTCAGCTTTCTACATATGGCTAGCCAGTTTTCCTAGCACCATTTATGAAATAGGGAATCCTTTCCCCATTTCTTGTTTTTGTCAGGTTTGTCAAAGATCAGATGGTTGTAGATGTGTGGTATTATTTCTGAGGGCTCTGTTCTGTTCCATTGGTGTATATCTCTGTTTTGGTACTAGTACCATGCTGTTTTGGTTACTGTAGCCTTGTAGTGTAGTTTGAAGTCAGGTAGCAGTGATGCCTCCAGCTTTGTTCTTTCGGCTTAGGATTGTATTGGCAATGCGGACTCTTTTTTGGTTCCATATGAACTTTAAAGCAGTTTTTTCCAATTCTGTGAAGAAAGTCATTGGTAGCTTGATGGGGATGGCATTGAATCTATAAATTACCTTGGGCAGTATGACGATTTTCACAATATTCATTCTTCCTATCCATGAGCATGGAATGTTCTTCCATTTGTTAGTGTCCTCTTTTATTTTGTTGAGCAGTGGTTTCTAGTTCTCCTTGAAGAGATCCTTCACATCCCTTGTAAGTTGGATTCCTAGGTATTTTATTCTCTTTGAAGCAATTGTGAACGGATGTTCACTCATGATTTGTCTCTCTGTTTGTTTGTTATTGGTGTATAAGAATGCTTGTGATTTTTGCACATTGATTTTGTATCCTGAGACTTTGCTGAAGTTGCTTATCAGCTTAAGGAGATTTTGGACTGAGACGATGGGGTTTTTCTAAATATATAATCATGTCATCTGCAAACAGGGACAATTTGACTTCCCTTTTCCTAATTGAATACCTTTTATTTCTTTCTCCTGCCTGATTGCCCTAGCCAGAACTTCCAACACTATGCCGAATAGGAGTGGTGAGAGAGGGCATCCCTGTCTTGTGCCAGTTTTCAAAGGAAGAGGGAGTCCACTCTAACTCATTTTATGAGGACAGCATCATCCCGATACCAAAGCCTAGCAGAGACACAACAAAAAAAGAGAATTTTAGACCAATATCCCTGATGAACATCGATGCAAAAATCCTCAATAAAATACTGGCAAACCAAATCTAGTAGCATATCAAAAAGCTTATCCACCATGATCAAGTGGGCTTCATCCCTGGGATGCAAGGCTGGTTCAACATATGCAAATCAATAAACGTAATCCAGCATATAAACAGAACCAAAGACAAAAAACACATGATTATCTCAATAGATGCAGAAAAGGCCTTTGACAAAATTCAACAGTCCTTTATGCTAAAAACTCTCAATAAATTCAACATTGATGGGACATATCTCAAAATAATAAGAGCTATTTATGACAAACTCACAGCTAATATCATACTGAATGGGCAAAAACTGGAAGCATTCCCTTTTAAAATGAGCCCTTTCCTTTAAAAAGTCACTGCTCTCAATCCTAGGTTTCTGCTGGGAAAGCAAAAGGTTTTCTTTCTGTCTTTCCTCTCCCTCTTCCTTCGTTTAGAGCAACACAGCTCCAACTCCTTGCTCTGGGGCATTCCAGTTAACAAAGAACCTTTGTCTCCAGCAGATCCTCAGAAATGGGGCCTTCTGATAGGCTGGCTTGTTAGTGATCGAAAGCCCCAGGCACTCAGGTGGCCCAATGTCTTTATCTAGCTTTTTCATAGCCAACGATCAGTGATAAATGAGACATAAATATTCAGCAATAACCAATAAAAGCCCACACTGATTTCTCAGTCACTGGGAAACGCCCCCTCCCCCATTTCTGAATAGCATCCACTTTTATCTCAAAAAGATGCCAACAGTTTAGGAAACAAACTTTGTTAGTGCTCTCAGGCTAGGACTCTGGCCGCATCCTGGGCCCCTTAGGACCTGCACAGAAAAGCTTGAGGGAGTTAGGACACAGTCTTCTCATCTCTCCCAGGATTGCAAGCATTTTTGTTTTGTTTGTTTTCCAGTTCTTCTGTAGAGTGAGTGAAGGAAGCAGGGAAAGGGGTCCCAGCACAATGGCCAGACCTCCAAAGGCTCTGGGACCCACATGGGGACCGAGTGTGGAGGGAGGTAGCAGTGAGAAGGGGAGACATCCTGGCTACCTAGGTGGTCCCTTGCTTCTTGTAGCTTTCTAATCGTTTGTAGCTGGTTCTGGCAGCACCCAGAGCAGAACAGTGGGAGGAACTGGGAACTACTATAGGTGGCGGAGGGAGTGGGACAAGGGTTGAAACGCTACCTGCTGGCTACTGTGCCCACTACCTGGGTGACAGGATCAATCATACTCCAAGCCTCAGCATCATGCAATCGACCTGGGTAGCAAACCTGCACGT
Organism: Rhinopithecus roxellana; assembly: GCF_007565055.1. Classification (NCBI taxonomy): domain Eukaryota; kingdom Metazoa; phylum Chordata; class Mammalia; order Primates; family Cercopithecidae; genus Rhinopithecus; species Rhinopithecus roxellana. Next base: position 101,502,196 of record NC_044559.1, on the reverse strand, counting down.
GTACCCTCTGAATCTAGAATAAAAGTTAAAATTATATGTAAAAAAAGGATTATGTTTTTCTAGTCTAGGTGGATGATCAGATGGCTTCTCTCTTTCCTAACAGCATTTACAGCCCTTCAACATGGGGTGAGACACTGGTCTGAGAAGAATTTTATTAATTGTATCTCCTAGGAGCACTCTGAACTATTTATTTTCCATTCCCAGAGTGAAACACACAAACCCTCTTTGGATTGCCATCTTTCCTCTCCCTTTCAGCCTGGATTCCTAGGAGTTAGCATTCGCATTTTTCGCATTTGGGAGAAACTATCTGCCCCTTGTGGAGAAGCTCTTGCCTCCTTGAAGAGACAAACCCAATTTTATCCCTTCTGAACCATTGCAAGGTTTCTGCCAGTTGTATAAACTACAAATGTCTTAGAAATGTTAGCTGGGAAGTTTTTTTGTGTGTGTGTGTATTTTTTTTTTTTTTTTTTTTTAATTTCCCAGCCGTTTACACAGTTTTGAGAACAGCAGTTTTGTTTCCACAAGCTCATGTTTGGAGATTCAGAAGCTCTTGGCTATCAATCATAGTACTTTATTCCCAAGTCTGTCCACAGTATTGAGGCTTCAGAGCTGAGTTCCTTCTGAGTTACTCTGGACTAAATTTCATCAGGCACCCACTACCTCTTCAACATCTTTGTACCTAGTCTTCTCCTTCTCCTTAGGAAATGTCTTGACTTCAGCTTAGTTTTCTAATAAGCATTGGGAAGTATCCCTGGTGCCTCAGAGAGGAAAGGAGAAAGCCAAACTCCTTTAGCCTTGTGCACAGAAACTGAAGTTTTAGGGGAATAGTTGGGTAGGTTTTTTTTTTAATGGGCCATTGGCTTTTGTCTCTCTTGAGTCTTGTCTCTTTGCCATCTTTGTCTTCTCTCCTTCCATCCTCAGCAGACTTCCTGAAAGTCTAACTAAACTTAGCCCCTTATGGCTGGGTAATTTGGAGAAATGTTGCCTTCTGTCATTTTACTTTTGTGAAATAAATGGGCTCAATGAATAACTGGTATATTCTAAGTCATACATTAATTTTATTCTCTTTGTCTTTGTTTTCTCCTCTTTTTTTCTTCTTCTTCCTTTAAAAAAAACCCTTTGTTCCTTTAAGAAAAAAGACATATTTAGGAAGTGTTCTGGCCTACCAATCACTTAGTATTTATTTAAAGGCTGAACTACCAGGATTAATGCTATAGATTCATGACCACAAATATGGGTTAGTTAGTAGCTGTGTGTTGAAGAGAACCGTGCTCAAATTCTAGCATGATGCCTATAGCTTCATGAACTTGGGCAAATTAATTAACTTTTCAGAGCCTCAGGATTTTTATCATTAAATGGAGAATAAGAACGTGCTTCATAAAATTGAGGGTAAAATTACATAGCGTGTGTAGCACAAAGCCTGACACATTGCAAGTGCTCGATCAGTGGTACCTATGGTGTCAAGTGGATAGACCTCTTTTAAAATTTTCCGTGGGAATTTTAAAAATCGTAACATTCTTCCCCTGTCCAGTTAGCGTCTTTCTGGCTCAAATTCACAGCAAGTGATGTATTCTGAAGGAATACAGAGTCATTTTGAAATTAGCTTAAGCAAAACTTTCGTAAAGTAGTCATTTCTAGTCATCTTCAAAGTTTGAACATTTGTGTGTGTGTGTGTGTACGTGCACACTACTCTAGATAAATTTCTAGTACCTAGAAAGTTCTTTACAGTACTTCTTTGCTTTCTAAAATGGGTAACAGAGAATTTATTCAATTGTTCCTTCTTCCATGAAATCTTTCACTACACCCTGGAAAACCTGATCAGCTTTGAAACTCTGTACAGCCCGCGGGAAAGATGCTATTTTTCTTACTAGTATTTCTTAGTGATTTACATTGTTCCTCTTCTCTACTACACTTTAAGTTCCTTGAGGGCACTGCCTTTCTCTGCTTAGTGCATTCCATGGCACCTAGCAGAGTCTCATGTGAAGTAAGGTAGAGATCAGTTCAGGATTAAGAGCCTGGACTCTAGAGTCAGACATGCTCTTAGGTCCAATCCCACTACTTCTTTGACTCCTCGAGCAGTCTTACTTAATCTCTTCTGAGTCTCAGTTTCTACTTTTGTCAAATGGAAGTGTTGGGAGTTGTTACAAGCATCAAAGGAGCGCATATATATATATATATATATATATATATATATATATATATATTCCCAATTCCTGGAATATAATGAGAAATGAATGAAATTGTAGCTACTTCTAATTATCACTATTATTCATGTGCTAAATATATGTTTGTATGTTGGATGAATGGGCAGATAGATGGATGGATGTCATTCTCTATAGCTGTAGCCAGCAGACCTTGCAATGAATTATAAAAGTATTCCCTCAACATTCTGATCTACCGGGACTCCAAACTGGAATTACCATTGGGGATTTCCATATTTTTAAAGCTCCGCCTCCACTCTCAGTTTTGTTCTGATCTTTCCTGTGATACTTGAGTTTGCTTCTGAGATCTGATACCTGACACTCCCCGACTCTCTTTTCTGTAGGTGAAAGCCCATCTTTTGCTGATAGACTATTGCCAATAGCAATATTATTTCTAGAAGGATAATCCTTATCTTGATGGCTACTTTCTAACATAAACAGAGAAGAGAAAATAAAAGAACACCATTTCCACACCAGGTAGTGGAGAGATAAACAAAGATGTGAGTAGTCACTATGGTAGGAAAGTGCTTTTGCACGCTCAATTACCTGCCTGAGCTGTTGGCCTGCTTCCTGGCTGCTTTTCTTTGCATTGCTTGACCTTTAGACCGATGCTATTAAAATACATACCCAGTGCCACGTAAATGGTTTTCAATGCCTGGCTGCTTAGAGAAAACTCATTGACATGCAGCATACAGTTACTTATGCATGTGAAAAAAGAGATTAAGAGTACTTTTTGACACCAGCTTGCTAGGATCACATTTTGTTGTGGCTCCTCTATAGATTACTGACCTCCCTATGGGTTTTTGGCCTCAAATGACACTATAGCACCTGATATCTCCTTCTTAGCTACCAGGTATGAAGGTGTGTCTGTGGCTAAGAGGTTCTCTGCTCTGAGATCAGTCCTGGGCTCGTTGCTGAGTCACTAGTGGATGGAAACAGTAGCCTGATTTTCATTTACACTTCTGTGATAGTCTAGATTCATCTGTGTCTTTCACCTTTCTCTTGATTTCATTTGAATCCAGATACTAGAGTGCCTACTTTAAGAATATGGAACTCTTCCCCACCCTGCTTATTCACTCTTACCATTCTCTCCCTAGAAAGGGAAACAAGACTATAAACCTGATATGGATTTCGATCCTAAAAAAATCAGCATGAGGGTCCAGATGGATAAGAAAGCCCCTGTGAGTTGAACTGTAGCACTTTGGTGTTCACAGAATGATTCATCATTCATCCATTTATGTACATTTTATATAACAAGTTCATCTTCATGCATTTGTTTTCATTTAGGTCAAACCTTAGGAGGAAACAGAAAGGAGTAGAAGAGATGTTCTTGCTTCCTGACAAGATAGATTATTATAAAGTAGAACATAAAGAGAACGGGAAAGATATTAAGAACATTACAGTGGAGAACTAGTTATGTTCCATAGGAGAGATGACATTTGAACTGGGTCCTGAAGCAGAGAAAACATGTTGGGTGCCTAGAAATAGTGGATAAAGACATTTGACCTGAAAGAACAGTGTCTGTCATATCAACATGGCTGTTGAGAACTAGCTCCTGCGTATCTCCCGTCTTCCATGAAAAGGGGGCATTGAATTAACTTTAGAGTCAGTTTACAACCATTGGTTTTATTGTCATGAAATAGATGAATAATAACAAAGTTAAGAGAGATGCTATCTTCATTCTTGTGAGCTTCTACAAGGCTGTTCTTGGCATAAACAAAGTTACGAAAGCCATTTCATCCAGCCTCATGCCATTAAGTAAAGATGAATTCAGCACTTGGGGGCATCTTGTTGCCAGTAGGCTGGAATACCTCTAGTACTCCATGATGCATTTCTTCATGTGTTCTGATTCTAGATGCTAAGGCAGTGATGACAAGACATGGAGAAGGCTTGCCTCTGTGAGTCTCCATACTCACCTCCAGCTACTCTCCCACTTGCTCCCAAGGCTCTAGCCACACTGTCCTTCCAGAAGGCCCATCTCAGGCCTTCACATCACTATTGTCTCTACCTGGAATCCGCTTTCCTCCAGTTATTGCTTGGCAAACTCCCACCCATCCTTCAAGTCTGCGAAAATGGATGGGACCAGATCTAGTTGCTCTATGGTGCCTATATTATTCCTTCATAACCAAATTGTAATGGAAGTGTTTAGGTGTTGAAATATTTTCTCTGTCTCCCCTATTAGACTATAAGTTCCATGAAGTCAGGGATTGTTAGTTTTGTTCACTTCAGGTTTTTTGAAACCTAGCACAGGGCTAAGTGTACAGTATATACGTAATAAACTTGGTCGAATGTTGAATGAATTAATGCATTTGGAGATCTTACAATCATTATGGCTAGTCAAACCATGAGCAAAATGAGTTAGTTAATTATGGAGACATTTCAAACTTTGGAGTAAAAATTGACATCATTGGCAATCCCCAGTTAGAGAGATTGTGGTGGTCTTTACAGAGTTCTTTGCTCTAAACTAGTCCCCTAAAGTTATAATGTATTGAAAGAGGCCAGAAACAGTAGCTGCTTGTCTCTCATCTGTGGACACTGGTAATATTCTTTCAGATGACTTCCTAAGCTCTAGAACTTGGAGAAAGCACCCGGAGTGAGACATCATTATTGTCAGTCATTCATCTCTCTTCCCTTTTTTCTTACTTTATTAATCCAGTGCGTGCTGCGGGACTTTGGGGAGTGTTTGAGGGAGGGAGGGGGCTGGCTTGATTTGGTCTGGCGGGTGGGTGAGTTCGAATTGTCTTCTTTACGTCTTCGTATTCTTCCTTCCTTCCTTCCTTCCTTCCTTCCTTCCTTCCTTCTTTCTTTCTTTCTTTCTTTCTTTCTTTCTTTCTTTCTTTCTTTCTTTTCTTTCTCTCTTTCTTTCTTTCTTTCTTTCTTCTCTTTCTTTCTCTCTCTCTCTTTCTCTTCTTTTCATGACAAAGGGTCTCACTTTTATGCCCATGATGGAGTGCAGTGGCATGATCATGGCTCACTGCAACCTCGACTTCCTGATCTTCCAGGTGATCCTCTTACCTCAGCCTCTTGAGAAGCTGGGACTGCAGGCATACACCACCACACCCAGCAAATTTTTGTATTTTTTTGTAGAGTCAGGGTTTCACCATGCTGTCTAGGCTGGTTTCAAACTCCTGGGCTCAAGCAGTCCTCTTGCCTTGGCCTCCCAAACTGTTGGGATTACAGGCATAAGCCACTGCACCTGGCCAACTTTTCTTATTTTCTTCTATCTTTATTTGTTTCATTTTTTTCTATATCTACTTTCTCTCCTGCCACTGTACTCTGTGGCCCCAAGAACATGGCTTGGTTATGGTGTTCCAATCTAAACAGGAACCGATTCTTGCTCTAGAGGAAGTAAGGATTTCATGCTAAAACCCAGAAGGTGGTTCAACTTCAGGTCACAGATCTTGGCATAGGAGGGTGCCATTTGGGCTGATAGCATAAACGTAGTGGAATAGTTAGACCATGGTTCTTCCAAGCATCATTTTCTACTCCTCCTCTGCTTCAAGAACCTCATCCTGTTTGTTCATAGTTGATTAAACCTTATATCCTCTCTTCCATATCTTGATGGCCAGTTCAAGCCTCAGCATCTGCTTTCTGAATTATTGCAGTAGTCATCCACATTGTCTCCTAGATTCTAGGAGTTATCATTTCCAAAGCATAAGTTATATCTTCCTGTCTAACTCAACATTTATGATACCTTTTATTGCTCGTATGAATTCCCAGCCCCTCAGCAAGCACTGATACTTTTGTCTCTTTACAAGTTGTCTCTCAAATCCCTTCCATCTCTAACCCCATCCAACCCTCCCCAAAATGCACAGTATTCCAGTACCCTGGACTCTGATAATGATCCTTGTCTGACTCTGTTTTATGTTTCCGTCGCTTTGCACACACTGTTCTCATTGTTGAGAGACTTGTCCTTGCTGAGCTTAAATGTTCCCTCTTCTGAATGCCTCTTCCTGATCCACAGAGTCAGAATTATAAATTCTCTCCTCTGTACTCCCAGGCAAGTTTACTTGTAAGTCATTTGCAGTTTGCCTTGTTTTGCAGTGAAAAGTTTGTATCTTTCTGGCACTGCCTATGAGCTCCTGCAAAAGCAGAAACTGTGTTTGATTTGTACAGCCTCTATATGACCACGATTTTCCAGGGAAGTTACTTTTTTTTCCTGTCTTACTGCTCATATAAGTACACTCGTGCCTGTCAGACCATACATCTCTTCTGAAAATATGGTCACAGCTTTTATTCATCTTTGTATATGTCCTTTTACAGAAAATGGTCAGAAATAGTGTGTCGAATTGAATGAACTAAGTGACTCCTTACAAAGTATGTTTCCCCCATGGTTCTATGATTCAATTAGGAAAAATATACTTATGTCTTGGACCAGCTTTTTCTCCAGATGTCCTGGCAGCTGGGGAAAGTTGGAAAGAAAACAAACAAGCAAACAGAAAACACCTATCCATAGAGAATAATGGAGATTGAGGTTTGAGGTGAGGAAGAAGGAATTCAATGAATGAAATCAGAACCATTAAACTTTTAAGGTGCCTGCCCTCCTGCTTGTTGTATCATTGTGTCAACACATAGCAACAGTTTCCTATCTTTGCCAACAAGGCCTTACAATATTACCTTTCATGATGAAAAACAACAGCTGTAACACAGCCTGAGAACAACACTGCTTCTGTATTGAAAGCCCAGTTCTTAGGAGCTCTAATCACTTCTAAGATAGCATCTCTCCAATTCTCAGAATAGTCCTCAAAGGGAAGGAGGAGGCTTATATTGTTATAGGCTCTATTTTGCATACAGTAAAAACAAGGCAAGAGGAGGTTAAGTGATTTGTCCTTGGTCATGTGTGAGTCAGAGACTGAGCCAGCCAGAGAAGTTTCTTCACTTCCAGGCCATTGTTCTATCTTGATATTGGCAGCTAACTCTCTCCCTCCATCCTTGTAACTGGTAGGGACAAACTACCAAGGGAGTGACAATTGGGCTTTTACTTCCACAAATATAAATGTTGGCCACTGACCAAGAGAGTTCACATATAACAAGTGTAAGGGGAGTTGAATGTCTGTAGTTTTGTGTGTATTCCTTCAGTCAACAGATATCTTTGGAGTACTTGTGCATGTCAGGCATTTTGCTATCCACTGGGGATGTGTAGTTGAGCATGAGAGTCATTGTTCCTGCCTTCCAAGAGCATCCACTCTAGCGGGATCACACACATTAAATAGAGAAAGAAACAAAAACAACTATCACAATGAATCAGTCATCTTTGAGCAGGCTGGGGCCATCCATTAAAAAGGTTCCTAGCCTTTTTTAATTCTCTATCTCTCAGCAGGATATTTGAGACCTATTGCAATCTATCTTCAAAATATCTTCCATCTCCATTGGCCTCCAGTAGTTCTCTCTTCCCTCCAATAAACAGAGTGCTCCAGCCCTACTAGACTCTGCCATTCCTGGACCACTCAGTTTTAAGTTTCTGTGGCTTTGCTGAAATGGGCTGAGAGACCTTAGGCTTCTTAGATTGGAAGTGAGGGTGTGGGGAGAATGGAGTGGAGGCTGGAGCTATGCCTAAGGAGAGATGAAGCCACTAAAATGCTTGGCCAGTGAACATGTGTCCTATAAGTGAAAAGTTGAGAGGATGGCTATTACGATGTCTATTGCTGTGGTTAAGCACCTTCACACGTTTTAGTTAGTGTAGAGGAGAGAGTACTAGATTAGGAGACTGGGTACCTGGACTGTAGTCCTACCTAGATCTTGGCTAAGTCACAGTATGTCTCTAACCTCAATATTCTCTTTGGTCACATTAGCAGATGGGATTAGGTGTTTTCTGAGGGCTTCAAAATGAGGGTATGCCTATGATTCTTCAACCTGATTTCACTGTGTGTGTGTGTGTGTGTGTGTGTATGTGTGTGTGTGTGTGTGTGAATGTAGTGGCATAGGGTGATAAGATAGGGGAGAATAATTTTTAAAATGGGACCAGCTCTTGAGAACTACTGGTTTCTTCCAACTATGCATAAAACCAGTGCCAAGGTGGGGTTATATATTTATATTTGTGTTTCCACATCAGTTACATTATACCCAGCCCAGAATACAGTGTATTCTCTCCATTGTAAACACTTTTGGATTCAGCTATTTCTATAGCCTTCCCAGACCCTGAAGACCTTGCAATGGGGAAAAGACTTCTCCTGTATCCTCTGCGGTTCTGTGCTTGGGCCTAAGAATTAAACTGACTAAAGACAGATTAACAGGAGAAAAGCATACAAATCTTATTTGATGTTAACATTTTTACATGCCTTTATATATAGGAAATGAAGTTCCAGCCGAGTGCAGTGGCCCACACCTGTAATCCCAGCACTTTGGGAGGTGGGAGGTCAGAGGTGGGTGGGGGGAGGATCTCTTGAGTCCAGGAGTTTGAGATCATCCTGGGTGACACAGTGAGACCTTGTCCCTACAAAAAGCAAAAAAATAGCTAATTCGCTGGACATGGTGGTGCCTGCCTGTGGTCGCAGCTACCTGGGAGGCTGAGACAGGAGAATTTCTTGAGCCCTGGACGCAGAGGCTGCAGTGAGTTGTGATCATACCAATGCGCTCAGCTTGGGCAACAGAGTAAGACCCTGTCTCAAAAAAAAAGAAAAAAAAAGACATAAAGACCCAAAAAAGAGAGATTGGTCTGAGAGCTTATTTACAATTTTAATAATAATAATAAAAAAACAGTGAATTATGAAGATCTGATAAGACAAAGGAAAAAGGGATTTGGGCTAGGGGTGGTAAATGGTAAGAAAGTGATGAGGAAATAATGGAGGAACTAATGGAACATAAGGGTTATTTTGGTAGGTTTGTTTATACAGATTAATCCCATTCCACCCCCCACCCCATAATAAGAATGTTCTCCTCTTTCTGGCAAAAGAGAAGGCACCATTGTCATGGGAAGTTTAGTTCTTTCTTTAGGTAAAAAGGGAAAGGCCGGAGAGTCATTCTTGCATCTGCTGTTTTTTAGTTGCCTTCAGCTCAAAATACCTAATATGCCAAAGTGGCATCTTTTGGGATGGCATGTTCTGATTTCTTTCAACTTTTCTTTGTTTCTTTCTTTCTGGGTCCTCAGTTCTACCAGGAGGCAGTGCTATGGTGTGCCCAACCCTCCCAGAGGCCTAAGTGGCCGCCCTCTTAGGAATGCACAAAGCATCTGCTATTTAGGACTTGGTTACAGAGCACCATCAGCTTCCCCAAGGTAAGCCAGCATTGGCTTCCAGGCCATTTAATTTACATCTTAATTTTGCTCATTGCTCATTTCTGAAGAGAGAGTCCATTTCCTGGGCTTTTCCAGCTCTCAGATACAAACAGATCCAGTCTTTAGTTTCACTCCTAAGATGGGAGACTTATTTCACAATACCAGTGGCCCAGCACAGCCTGATTTCTAAAGCAGAGACATGCATACTGCACACTTGCCAGTATTAGGTTCCTGCAACCAGTTGGGCAAGAGAATCTGTCAGTGACTCCTCTAAACTAATGCTTAGAGGGTTTCAAATCAGTGGGAGGAGTTTTACAGAAACTGTAATGCAGCCAACATTTACATGTCTTCAGGTATGTAAAATCTACATTTTTCTTACATATGGAACATTTATGTCTAGTTATGCTTTCCAATTGTGCCATTCATTTCTTTTAATCAAGTTTAAGGATATGTCCTCAGTAGTAGATCAGAACCAGGCAGAAACGATGTGTCAAAAATATTTTCTTTGTTAGTAATTGGTGAGACAGGGCCTTATGGTTTCCAATTATGGAGCCCTAGAATCTAAGTCATCCTTCTTTGAGCTCTGCCATGCTCATTTCTAGACCCAGGAAGGGAATGACTCAGAAATGACACTGGTTTTGGCAGCATTACTGACACCTTACTTTCAGGCCCAGAAATCAAAATCCTATCTCAATGATGTTGTTTACTATTGTTTTTTTGGGGAGGGGGTAGGCAGGAAGATTTTAGTTGGGGTTATTGCATCTTTTATCCATCACAATGAGCTTTGTATTCTGCATTTGCCCCAGTCCCCTCAGTTGGTTGCTTTGTATGGAGGTCATGGATCTGGAGCTGTGGGACCCTCACTGAGCCACCTTTAAATGCATATTTCTGTTCCTTGTGAATAGGTCTGTTTTAAAATGGAACAAAATTTGCTTCAGAAGAAGAGTAAAACTGTTGGTTGATACAAGGTTTTAGACATACATAGGCAGCAATTTGTTCATACCACATCTGACTATTTATTATTATATTGGGTTTGGAGGTCTGAGTGCGTGTTCATATTGCCCAGTGGGGAATATGTGCAAAGAAGAAGGCTTTCTTGGCCAGCAGCAGCTAACAAAAAAAAGCATTTTGGTCTTGGGTCCTTAATTATTAGGGACTAGCATGCCAAGGCTGACTTTTTATTAGCATGTCTCTTTTCCTTTAGGAAAAAGTTTTAAAACAGACTACCCAAAGGTCTTCCAATTGCTAGTTCAAGAGATGACTTGTGTTTGAATTTGGCCAATTAACATGACAATGTCAATGTCAAGATCCATTTCCAGGGGAAAGAGTTGTTCTTTGAAAGGCAGTTCTTGAGGGTGTCCAAGCTGAGAGGCAGCTTCTCCTCTGGGACTATTTGGATTTTATATTCCCGAGCCAAAAAAACATTCTTTCACATTGGCTGACAAAATGGGTTTCAGAACAGGAGTTTCTAAAGCTGCAGTGGAAACTTTAATTATGCAGGTCCTGTCAAAATCCATCTGCTAATTCAACTGTTTCTGGGTAAGGTACTTTTTATTTTTCCAGCAGTATTACTGGATGACTCTCTGATAGGAATATGAAATTAACTTTCTTCATAGGCAAGCTTTAGTTTTTATTCTTTTCAGCATTAGGAATATTTTCTTTACAGGGCTTATTTGCTTTGTAGCAGATTTGGTAAAGGCACCTGGTGACTTTAGAGCCGAGAGACCGAAGGTGTCCTTTAAGGAGATGCTATTGGAGGTTTCAGTGTGGTGTGACTTTGTGATTGACTAGTGGCCATGACTTAGAAATAAAGCTTTTCTGTAATTTGTAAGGGGAGAGGGGCATCAAAAGTTGTTCTGGTTTGTGCAAGACCCAAATGTTTGGCATGCTTATGGGCAAATCTGTGGTCTCAACCTTTTTAATATGCCTCATCGAAACAGTTGGAAGCCCCTGTATTAAGCAAGACTTCTATTTATGATGAGCATCCATGGATTTGTTTTTGTGGAGGGATTGGGCAGGAGTTTGAGGTGGTTGCTAAATGTATAAATATTGAATGTGCCAGCATCTGGGTCATTTCAGCTTAAATATCAGACAGCGAGGCTTATGCAAGCAGCTGACTTAGTGAAACTATCTGTTATTTTAGGGTGCTTGCCTGGATAAGAAGCTATAGGACAAAACCAGAATTTTTATAACCAGCAATGTCATGTGCATTTCAAGCAGAGATTAAGAAAAACACTTTTGCTAATGAGTTTCAGTTTCAGGAAAACCTCAGTGAAAATATATGTGAGAAAATGGACTTACAAGTGGTGATAGTCTTACATCTAGTTGGGGTCTGCAGTCAAAAGGGCTTTTAAATATAGACTTCTCTTCACCAATTAAAATAAAGAACTCTACTAATTTTACTAGGTCTTCAAACCAAGGAAATTTCATGGCAAGTTGAGAAACCAGTTCTCTGGGACCTCAAAATTGGGAGACAAAAATATTTTGCAGCATTACTTCTGTGTAATGAGTACAACTGTGATAGAGTCATCGCTCCGTGATCTGAAATGCTTGCTTTCCTGAGCCTGGTGTAGCATGGTTTGCAGTTAATTCAGAGCAGCCCTTGCTTTTTAATTTGCCCAGTTTTTCAGCCCTTGACTCATCTTTCTCCCAAAGGATAAATGTGTGGAGTGAAAGCTTGTTGCCAGGCCTCACCTTACACTTTTCTCTGCAGTCTGGCATCTGTACCTGCTATTTTGTCCTCACTTGCTGTGGTGCCTGCTGTTGTCCTCACCTGCTATGGAGACTTGGAGAGTGTGTGGCTGCCTGTTGTTTTAAAACTCTGGTTCCTACCTCACCAGACAGGGCTTGAGTCTTCTCCAGCCATACTAGATGTGTCTTGGAGACTATTCTAGTTCTCCACCCACCTTATTTCAGTTTTCAGGTCCTCAAAGAGAACAGGAGATGTCCTGATTATTTTCTTCTAGGGACAATGTTACCAAGAGATGTAGGCCACCAAGTTAACCTCTCTATGCCTGAATTCTGCCTATCTGCTGTGCTGATCTTAAAGGAACACAGACCCTTTTAAATCATTTCTAGATCTTCAGTGTGCTTATTAGCAATTGATAGTGTTTTATTAAAAATGTACACTTTTGGGTTCTACTCACAGATTCTAGCATGGAGCCTAGGAATCGATATACTCAGTAGTATCTATTGGTGATTCTGATGCTATGGTCCTAGGACCAAGTCTGAGAAACATTAATGCTTTAAAAAGTGTATATGGCAAGAACTAAGTGAGCAAATGGGTCCAAACTTCCTTATTTTTACAGCTGTAGAAGTTGAGTTTAAACACAATGATAGGCCCTCAGCTAATCAGTGACAAGTTATCCTCTAGACTTCAGGACTAAAACCAGGTCTCCTGAGTTCTAGTTTACAAAGCTCCAAGTTATGAGGTAAGATATAACAACACAGACCTGAAACAGCTCAGGGTTAGTGGGATCAAGTAATGTGGCTGCCTTGGCTCCGTCATGGGAATTTGAGGATGTCACTGAAATGCAACAACACGAGGCCTGCAGATTATTTCCTGAATTATCTGAAAGGGTCTTTGTGGAGTCTGTCAAGTCCAAATCTGCATTTGTTTCTTAAAATCCACAGTATAATATCCCTGCCAGGCAGGCATCCATTTTGTTAAAGGTTACTCTCTTCAAAGGTTTCTTGGGATGCTCCCAACCACGCCAATCCCTTTTCCCCTGTCCACTTCCTAACAACTCTGATCCCATACGATTAGCTCTATACTGGGCTGGAGATCTCTCCTTCACACCTGTACCTTCTACCCAGTGCTGGGCCTACTTTCAAAAGAGATACAATACAAGTCTAATTGGTCTTCCACCTGACCGTGATCATGCCTTCTAGCTAAACATTCTTTTGTCGAGGTTGAACAACCCAAGATCCTTTGGCCATGTTTTGTATAACTGGGTTTTTAACACTCTCTTTTTTGTGATTGTTTTGCTCTGCATGCAGTCTGTTTTGTCATCTTTTATATTAAAATATAGCAACTGGAACAGACCCAGTACTCAATGTGGTTTGACTGGTTCAAAATTCATTACTTCTAAGATACTTTGTGCCTAACCATAAATACATTACATTATCATTTTGAGTGAACCAATGACATTCAACTCACTATTAAAAATCCCATGTCTTTTCACAAGTGCTGCTAAAATCATGCATCTCTCACCTAGTATTTGAGTTGATGATTTTTTTTTTTACCCGTGTGCTTTATTTAACATTGATCCCAGTTAATCTTGCTGGAGTCACCCCACTGTCCTAGGCTATTGACATCTTTTTAAAATTCTGATTTTGTCATTAGTCTGAGATTACTTGATTCTATTTATTTAATTATTCATTCCACAAACATTTATTGAAAACCTGCTATAATATGCCAGTCATGGTACTGGATATAAAACGGTGAGCGAGGTAGTCATATCCCTTCTGTCGTGGAATTTACAGTTGAATGAGGAAAACAAACCAGTCATCAATATGAGCAGTACCTGTGATGATGAGGGTGGTGTGGCATGTGTGGGCACATGTGGAAGGGTGACCCAGGGGTGAACATCTTGTCGAGTTTTGAGGGTGGTGGTCAGAGAAAGCTTCTTTGTGGAAGTGACCTCTAAGTTGAGATGCAAGAGATGTGGCATTAGAGAAAGAAGGGTGTTCCAGGTGGAGCAATCCCATGATCCAAGGACCAGAGACAAAAGAAAGCACAGCCTGGGGGAGGGGCTATGGGTACTTGTGGGTGGGACTGACAGAGCAAGATGCTAGGAGAAGGGGCTTAACTCCTCAGAGGGGAATGGGGAGCACGTGTGAGAGTTTAGATTGTCTGGAATGTTGATAAAAAGGCTAGAGAGCAATGTCTGAGACTGACACCAGCCCGTTCCTCAGCAGTCTGTGAGAAAGACAGCTTGTCACAATGCCAATCTCTGCATTTCTCCATCCTGCCCACCAGAGTATTCTGAAAGACCTGGCAAATATCTTGCTGAACATCAGATACACCATGTCTCCTGATGGAGCAGACTAATACCCTTATTAAAAAGAAAATGTGGTTGGCCTTTGTCTGGCCTGACCTGGCCGGGTGCTGGCCACCTAGGACCGATGTTGGATTTCCTGTGCCACCCAACAGACCTTGAGATAGTCCTTGCTCTCTGCGCTAGAGAAGAAGCCAGTGAAAACGAAGATGGGCATCCTAAAATGTAATGGTAGGTAATTATGAAAGGTAACATGGACAATATTTCTCTTCCTCTTAGGATGTTTGCTGGGCTAGAAGCTGTCCTCATGCACCTCTGTCTGGCTGTCATAGTAGAGGTATTACAGCCTGTAAGAGGCAGGCCTAGGGGTCAGATGGCCTGGGCTCAAACCTTGCCTTTTTTAATTACCACCTGTGCAACTGGGGCTGAAAGCTTGACTTTCCTCCACTGTAAAAGGGGAATAAAATGTCTACCTCATAGGGCCACATGTATTGGAAGTAAATGAAATAATGCACACCCAGTGCCTGTTGTATAGTAAGTACATGATAAGTGTTATTTATTTATTATTTATTTATTTGAGATGGAGTTTCATTTTTGTTGCCCAGGCTGGAGTACAGTGGTACAATCTCGGCTCACTGCAACCTCTGCCTCCCAGGTTCAAGTGATTCTCCTGCCTCAGCCTCCTCAGTAGCTGGGATTACAGGCGCGTGCCACCACACCTGGCTAATTTTTGTACTTTTAGTAGAGATGGGGTGTCACCATGTTGGCCAGGCTGATTTCGAACTCCTGACCTCAAGTGATCCATCCACCTCGGCCTCCCAAAGTGCTAGGATTACAGGCATGAGCCACCGTGCCTGGCCTGATAACTGTTATTTATTATGTTTCTAGAATAATTTATATTTGTCAAACCATAAAGATTTTTGTGCCTTCCTATTTCTTGTCCTCATGCGGTTCCCTTCATTTTGTCGCATACTTAGTGGAGAAACGCCCCTCCTTCCTCTTGCATTACAGCAACTATTGAAGTACAAAAGGAATGAGGTGCCTGGAAAGAGAAATTGCTTTTGACAAGTTACCCTTTTATTTCCCCTCTCATTTTTGGAGGCCTAGGGCCAGCTAGCCAGGCTGATGTGAAGAACTGCTTATAGTGTGAGCAAATTGGGTGTGGAGGGTACAGAGCTCCATGCCTGCACAATGGCACTCCCCCCACCAAGTCTGCAGGGAGGGCCGTGGGTGGGCCTCTGACAGAAGATATTCTTTCTCAGTGCTGTACGTGACATCTTGGTCAAATGGACGGAGTGAGTCTTTGTGATGTTGCAATGTTTTATTGTTACTAGCACTTTAGCAACTATCTGGAGCTGACAGGACAGCTGTTCAGAAAGAGATGATATTTTCTCAGCTTGTGTAAGTCACCAGTGACCCAAAATGTGCATTTCATCGGTAAATTAGGAAAGGGGAATGAGTCTTTGAGCCTTCTGGATTTGGAAGTCTTCCCTATCATTCCAGCTAGTCACACAATATAATATCTAAAATTCTGGCCCAGGCATGATGCCTCATGCCAGTAATCCCAGTACTTTGGGAGGCTGAGGTGGGAGGATTGTTTGAGCCCAGGAGTTTGAGATCAGCCTGGGCAACAAAGTGAGACCCTGTCTCTACAAAACAATTAAAAAAAAAATCTGGGCATGGTGATACACACCTATAGTCCCAGCTACTCAGGAGGCTGAGGTGGGAGGATCACCTGAGCCTGGGAGGTCAAGGCTGCAGTGAGCTGTGATTGTGCCACTGCACTCCAGTCTAGGCAACAGAGTGAGACCCTTTCTCAAAAAATATAAAGTAAAATAAAATCTCTGATTGGCCATCCTCTGTAATTGGAGATACTCATTGAATTTCCCTCTATGTTAGGATTAGTGTGGGTATGAGCAGATCAGTGTTAAGGCCAAAGTTTGCCCTTCAAGACACTTTGGGTCCTTCTTAATGTATCTAGAGAACAGTCGTGTATTAATGCTTATTTGTGTCCTTCCTCAGTTTGCAAGCAAGCATTTTCCCAGGAGATAGAGTGGCCAAGGTATTGCCTGTGTCTGACCCCCTTCTCCTGTCTAAAACAAGGTGAGCCTATTTCAGGAAGAGACATTGGCAATGGTGCATTGTTAATGAGAATGGCATGCCCTCTGCAGCCTCCTCAGGCGTGGAGCTGGGCTGGGAGCTAGGAACACCTGCTCTTAAGTGCTGTATGTTTCAACCCACTAAAAGATCTTAGTGCAAAATCAAGCATGGAATGATGTTCTGTGGTTTTCAAATAAGTTCCTAGAGGGTTTGAGTTGGATAGGCTGGGAACAAACCTATTCACCTATGACAGACCTAACCAGACTCCGATATCTGGCCAGGGAAAATTGGACATGTTTACAGGACCCAAGAGGGTTGGCTCCTCATTTAAAACATTTATAACATTATAGCCTGGCCCCAAATCCAGCTGAGCTGAGAACCGTGAAGAGGGTAAGTGTGTTGGGTCTGTGTGTTTATGCAGTTGAGTGAAATCAAGTTTGTTCTCTAGAGAAACTACAGATCAATTTGTTGCATCTTTGATAATTTCCCCTGTACATGCCAACTCTTAACCTCATAAAAAAGCTCCCATAATTATCTCCATACTGAACTTTTCTCAGTTCCTTTGGATAAATAAAAATTCTCCATGAATCAATTAGAGGAATCTTCATTTTTTTAAATATCAAAGAATTGGATTAAAATGGATTGTACAGGAAATGCTGTCATTAAAAGGGCCAAGAAAAGAAGACATGCTTAATTATTGAGTGGAATATTCATAATTTTGCATATCTATCAGCTCAGTGTGTCCTCCCTAACATGTTTTTAAGATGTACAAAAGGAACACATATTATAGCTCTTGCTCTCTTTTTTTTAAGGAAGGCAAAACAAATGCCAACATAACCATTGTTTTTGACTACTTCATTTCTCTTTCATTGAACGAAATAACACCATATCTTTTTCAATCCTCTCTTTCAGAGTTACCCTCCACCCAGCCACTGTCTAAAGAGCTTCATTTAAAGGTAACCCTGTAAGGCCTTGAGAAGGGTTTTGCTACCAAGTTATTGTATTTAATCACAAATTATTCCTAGTCCCTGTCTTCTCTGTGGTTAGTTGTGGATTTCTGTTTTTTTCAGTTGGATAAAGGAAGTTTCCAACTATTGGAGACCTGCAGACTTACCATGTGTTCCTTGGAGCACCCTGGCTTAGTCAGGATCTTTCTGAATGCTCCCTTTGGGTGCACCTCTTGTTGATACAAGCAAAAACTAGCATAGGGACCCTGGAGCAGGAAGTGAATAGGTATTGTCGAAACCATCCCAATAAACCTTTATGAGGCCCCTATTCTGAGTTAGGCTGACTCATGGCTTGAATTTGGCCAGCAGTAGAAAAGTAACTTGCCACAGTGGCGAGAGGCATCCTGGTTTTTCTGAGAATAGGGAATGGCGAAGGATGGCTGGTATCTGTCTTTGAAATGCCTATGCCCTTCACTCCTACCACCTCTGTCTCCCCTTTTCTGCCTTATCTTTTCCTCATCTCTCTAGCAAGTTCCCCCTCTCCTTTTGCCCCCCCCATTTCTCTGTCACTGTCTTTCACTTTCTCCTCTTCAATGTGGTCCTGACTATTTTCTTCCACATCAAAGGTAGAAGTGGGTCACTTGATTAATTACCGTGCAGCAGAATCCTTTGCCTCCTTGACACACAAGCCAAGGGGACAAAAGGCCACTCTTCAGAAGCCTTGAGCTGTGTGGGTGCCGGGTGGAGGATTCACAAGCCTGAAAGAATGGAGCCTTCCCAGCAGGGATGTGAAGATTCCTAGACCCTGTAGAAGAATAAAGTTGCCACTGCCACGCATTGTGGCTGGGCCGTATTTGCATTTGAGGGGAGAGCACACAACTCCAGTTTTAAACCATATGGACTATATAAAAACTTGACTTAAACTTTAAAATCTTTTATGGGTGGAAATCAGTAGCACTTGGAAATGAAAGGAGGTTAAATCATGATGACTGACAGTTTAACTTACGCACTGTCCATTACACTCGCCCCATGTGGCTAGTTTTACTTAAATTAATTAAACTAACATAAAATTTAATACTCAGTTCTTCGGTCACACATGTCAAGTGTTCTATTGGACAGTGCAGGAATAAGACATTTCTGTCACTGAAGAAACTTCTACTGGACACCCCTGCTCTTAACTCTTCATTCTTTTAAGCCAGGTAGCTTAAAGGAGGTCTGGAGTGCTTCGCAATAGAAAGTTAAGAGGAATTCCAGAACTGGCTGGAAAAAAAGGAAAACTTTTAACAGAATGACAAGGTAAAGTAAACTATTTAGAATTTAGTTGATCCAAATGAGGTATTCTTTGGGAAGGTGTTTGAGAAGTTGAAAAAAAACTATGCAATAAAAGTTGGAAGTATGACAGTTATTGAGATTATTCCAAAGAGAGGAAGAATTGGCAACTGAGGATGAAAACTCAGCTAATGTCCGCCTGTAGTCCCAGCTACTCGGGAGGCTGAGGCAGGAGAATGGCGTGAACCCGGGAGGCGGAGCTTGCAGTGAGCTGAGATCTGGCCACAGCACTCCAGCCTGGGCGGCAGAGCGCGACTCCGTCTCAAAAAAAAAAGAAAACTCAGCTAATGTCTACATGCATTCTCTGCTCAGCAGAGTTGGAATTTAAGGACCAGACCTTCCAAACCTTGACTAGATCTTATTGCTAGTTAGAATTTGTCAAGTAAGGAGCTGTGCCTTCTTTGTAAGACTAAAGGTTATGCTAAGGAAGTAAGATGTGCTTCAATTCCCAAAGGGTGAATATCATCTTCCCCCACATCCTAGCAGCAGTCCAGTGTCACTGAATGCCTTCAGGTGATGACAGTAATAATTAAAGGTCATCTTTGGACTAACCAATGGTCTTTGTAATTGGGAATAGTTCCCATGAGAATGTCATTTTCAAATTACTTCATGGTTCAAGCCTGATATGGACCTTTCAGAAAAGGCCATATAGAAAAGATCCTCAGGCTACTCCACCACAGTGTCATGATTATAAAGACACAGACTAAGACAATGGATTCAAGTCTCCTGGCTTGCATGAGACAGGTTTCTCCTGGGTTGGGTAGTAATGCCATGGATATCCAGCGTCCCTCAAAGTCAGAACATAGGGTTCTTAAGACAAAGCAGCTCTAGCCACTGGACTGTGACTTCCTAAATTCACTAACAATTCTGCCTGCTCTCCCATCCCCCAGGCACTTTCATTTACTGACAAGCCCTTTGGCTCTGACCTCTTGAGGTTACAAAACCAAATGGGTAAGAGAGCTGGGAATAATCCACCAAACCTTCATCAAGTCCTAGGCTCAGGGTTTCCCAAGCATGACTGACTGTAGGTATTAGTGTCTGTGTGCTAGATCCGTCTCACTGGTTCCTAAGTGAAGTGTGTGAGAGAGAAGTCTGGGCATTGGATGTTCTGGTAAAGTCTTAGTTTCCACAGTAAATGTTGAGGAGGTCTTACCGCCTTGTCTGATGATGAATGAAGTGTGTGATTAACCCAGAAGAAACTGAGGTTTCATCAGCACATGCATCAGCCTGATTCTTTATTGGTAGCAATTAGAACTTCACATAAACACATTTATTACAAATCAACAGATATTCATTGAATGCCTGCTCTCAGTAGATTCATGGTATAGGGAAGGAACTTACCACTTATTTGTCATGTTTTATACAGATTGATGATATGTTATGATTCATAAACTTTGGAAGTCTCAAACATTTTGTGTTGAATATTTTAAGAGTTTTGTTTCTATCATCAAATGTAAAAAATAGAGTGTGTGAAGGAGGATTGTGGTGGGAAGGTCCCTTCTTGTCTATGCCTTCTGGATCTGGGATGAACTTTGGTAAAAATACGTAGTTTGAAGGATGAGTCTTTGATGAGCAGAGTCTGAAAATGAAAAGATGGCTATTAATTACTAGGCTGCTGCTGCATTGATTAATTGTTTGTTGAAATAGGAAGGCCATGCCAGAGCTTCCTCTCACATTCCTGGGATCTGAATTTACTTGTCTGGTGTCTGCCTTCAGAGCACGGTCGAAACTTGTTTGTCACTTGCCTTATATCTTCATCACCAACAATCTGTATAGTTGGGGGAAGAAGAGAGACTCACAGCCTCTTTTAGAGAGGCAAAGGATCTCCAAAGTCATCTGTCTTCACTTCTTCATGAACAAGTGAGAAATCTGGGGTTCAGAGAGGTGAAGCACCTGCCCCAAGGTGCACAGCTTGTTGGGTCGGAGGCTGAATGGCTGGAATCCTGGTTTCCTGCCTCTGTGAAGTGTGCTGTCTACCACATTGATTTGTCCTGTGTTTTAAAGTCTTCCTACTGCTGATCTATTAAGAAATGACTGATAACATTTTTAGGCAAACCTTTGGATACCTTTTCAGGTAAAATCAGAGTCATTTTTTAGAATCTGTGACAAAGATGATTCTAAATAGAGACCTCAAACTTCTGGATTCTGAGTAGTTTCTAAACATGACAAAATGAGATCTTTTAGCTTTCCCTCCTCAAAGGAAGACAACTCTATCAGTCACATATTTGGATAACATACAGTCTAAAAGTTCTGCATTCCAGAGCCAAACTACCTGGATTCATAATCCTGGCTTTGCCACTTAGAAGTTATGAGACTTTGGACAAACCACTTAATTGCTCCATGCCTTATTTACTCATCTGTAATTTGGGAGTGATAATAATACAGTATCTTCCTCAGTTGAATCAGTATATTGTGAAGTACTTAGAGTGGTGCCTGGCACATAGCAGGCATTATTTAGGCATTAGTTATTTTATTGTTATTTTTATTTTATTTATGTGTTTCTTTAAGATGGAGTCTCAGTCTGTCACCCAGGCTGGAGTGCAGTGGTGCGATCTTGGTTCACTGCAACCTCCGCCTCCCAGGTTCAAGTGATTCTCCAGCCTCAGCCTCCTGAGTAGCTGGCATGACAGGGGTGCACCACCACACCCAGCTAATTTTTGTATTTTTGGTAGAGACAGGGTTTTGCAATGTTGCCCAGGCTGGTCTCAAACTCCTGACCTCAAGTGATCCACGCCCCCCCTTGGACTCCCAAAGTGCTGGGATTACAGGCATGGGACACCTTGTCGAGTCACATTAATTATTTTAATTATTTACTTGGTTAAATGCAGTAAACTGTTTTCCCTGTTTATTTTCTGTATCAGAATATCTTACTGGGAACAAAGGAAAAGCATGAGAAATCAAGGGGGTAATGTGATTTGATTGTGTGGGTTTCTTCTTCACCTTGAGAGACCAGAACACATCACCAGAGTATTCTACTGCAGCCCAAACCAGCGAGGTCACCTGATGCATCCAGCTGGTTTAGGAAGGAACCTGAGGCCCAGGGAAGGTCCCGTGATCTTGATTGTCAATGGTGGATGCCTGCTGTCCACCAGTGCCCCAGGCTCTCTCAGCATACACAGCACCTGAAAACAAGGCATGACTTGGACAAGGGGAAGAAGTCTCCACATTTAGTGGATCCTGGGTAGAAATATGAATAATTTATTTCAGTTGTTGGAAAGCCTTTCATCTAGTGTGTTCAAATGGAAGGTGAAAAATGGGCCTATGTGTTTTCTGAGTCACACTAGATTTCCTCTTATCCCCATTTCTGAGCCTGCTTAATGATTTGCAGGAGTAGTTTAATAGAGCCCTCACTGGTGGTGGTAGCAGTGCTAGAATTTCTGACTCCGGTCCCCAGGAAGAATAAACACATATCCTCTTTAGTTGAGTGAAATCTCTTCACATCTCTTCAAGTTTGGCATCCACAAGCTGCAAACAGACTAAGATGCCTTTAGCTTTCTCAAGCGTCCAGCTGACATGCAACAGGGCCAAGTTCTCTGCCAAGTTCTCAATGGGTCATGACCTCATTTTTCAAGATGGTAACATGGATGAGCTGGGGAGATAATGAGATGACACATTTAGTGATTAACTTCATTTAGATTTATATTATCCTTTTTTATTGTGAATTAATACATTCAAAAGATTATATGCCATACATGTGTAATTAAAAGACAAATAATAAAATGACCACCCATGTAACTACCACCCAACTTTTAAATTATAACATGTTAATATAATTATATGGGCTAGACTGAAAGCTCTTTGAGAGGCTGTGTGTGTGTATATATATACATATATATGAGACATATATTACGTGTGTGTGAATAAATGTATATATATGGAATGTTTTAGTACTTAGGAAGTACTGTATATATAAAATGTACATATATAAAATATATACATATATAAACATACATATACACAAAAATATTTGTTTGTATATACAAAATCAATTGCTTAAAGCAGTTAAGCAATTTGACCAAGGTTACACACTCACAAGAGGCAGATCTGGATTTGAAAACAGTCTTCTCAAAACTTGCAATCTCACTCTACCTTCTTGCCTAATCTTTTATAGCCCTTTGCTCTCCTCTACAGCCTTTAGTGGAGTGCTGAGTGCATGACTGGCGTTCAGGCAGAACCAAAGGGAGGGTTGACTCGTTGAGATTTAGAACACAGAGGATAAAGCAAGTTGACAAGCAGTGCAGGAGCCCGCTCCTACTACAGAGCTGGCTAATTGTGCACACCTTTTTCCAGTTCCTTGTTTAGTGCCATCACACTGGGTGCTCCACATTGGCTGTAGTGGGAATATTTACACCATGGAAATTGGCAAATGTGTCCAGTCATGGCTCCCTTTTCCCCACTGTGGGGCTGTCGTAAAGTCTTTTGATGGTGTGTTGTGGCTGATCACAGGGAGGAACATCAGAAACATGTCTGTGAGGGACATTCACCTCTGCTGTATTCTTTACAAAAGTCCATAACCCTAATGTAATCATGAAAACACAACACACAGACCCAGACTGGGGAACTTTCTACAGGATGCCTGACAAGCCAAACTATCAAGTATTAAAGCTGCAAGAGGCCTAAGAGATCACCTGATACATCCTACTGTCTTCAAAAATCTTGAACCAGTTTTTAAAAATTGGGATAGTTTACGTAAAAATCAGGATTTCCGCCTTCTCTTGAAGCTAGAAGATCTGGCAATACTAGTATTGAAATCACACCCAGAAAAAATTGGCTAGAACTGAGTGAGTTGCCCCCTTTTATTGGTGCCTGAATTCTCCAGTTTACAGTAGTTCCTACCTTTCACACAACCGTACTCAAATGCACCTAAGCCCGTCCAAACCCTCATATTCTGTTGCTTGTCTGGCTCCTCAAGGCAGTTAGGTTTATCTTTGTGGTCTATATTAACTGAAATGTGCAGTAAGACTGGGGAGATAAGCCAGCAGCGCTGGAGTGCTGGGGGCAGTCTTTCTGGAGAGGTGCCTTTGCCTGGTGCCAAAGAGCAGCAGTTCTCAGTGTGGGACCACCAGCATCGGCATCACCTAGGAACTTGTTAGAAATGCACATACTTGGCACCATCCCAGACCTACTGAACCAGATACTCTGGAGGTGGGGCCGGCAACCTAGGGCTCAGCAAGCCCTGTGGGTGATTTGAATGTGTGCTAAAATTGGAGAACTACTGCATAGGCAGGCAGGTTTGAGATGGGCAGAGCCAGGTGGTCCAGGCAAGATGCCTCACTCTAGTAGTGGGGAGCCGGGAGTGGGCATGGACCATTTCATGGGTTTGCAAGTCAGTGTGCTGTGGGACAGAGCCTAGGGTCCATGTGAGTTTTCAAGTCTGTGGACCCTGGGCATATGCTGTATGGACGTGGGCTTTGCTTCCAACTGTTTCTGATGCTCTGTGTCAGAATGGGTAGGCGCTTGCCTGGGTTGAGGCCCAGGATTTCGTGCTTGTCCTCTTTGGTGCTTCCTTCAGCAGCTGCCCCATCCTTGCACCATCAAAATCTCTGCAACGTGGATTTAGTGAGAAAAGAGAAAAGGGTCCAATGTGGTTTCTTTTGATTGGCAGGTGATTAACCCCTTGAAGTCAGTCCTTTGTCTATGTGGCAGTACTCTGGGTCTGAGTTGAGTGAGAGGGTTATGTAACTATGAGAAAATGTCAACAGATGTAAAGTATATATCATATACATTCCTACCTTCTTACTCTATTTTTAAGGACCTAGATCAAGTTTTACCTCCTCCTGAGTCCCTGTCAGGACTGTCTCTCCACTCCCTGTGTGTAACTCCTGGATATTTGCACAGTGTCTGTGCTTCTGCCATTGTGAGCTGACCCCTGGGGTTCCTATCCGTATCCTCTTCCTCCTCCAGCTTCCCTCTTGACTTACTACCTAACTCTTACTCATCTTTCAGGTCTCCAGTTAAACGTCACCATTTCTAGAAGCCCTTGCTGACCACACAGGGAATGGGACAGTTTCTTAGATCTGCTGGCATTGCCTGATTACTCTGGACTGGAATTGTCACGTTGATCACTGTCCCACCATTTAGCACAGTGCGGCGCACATAGGTGGTGCTCAGTCAACACTCACTTCGTGAACAATTTACCTGCAAACACACAGTGCACAGCATTGCCTAGTGGTTAAGCACCCTGGCTCTGGAATAATCAGCCTGTGTCTGAATCCTGGCTCCACCTAACTGGTAGTATGGACAAAGCACTTAACATCTCTGCACTTTCTATCATTGCTAGTACTGACTACAGGGTGTTTCATGGTGACCAAATGAGCTAAAATATTTAAAGCATGTAAAGAAATCTCCAGCAAACTAAATGCTCAATAACTATTAGCAGTCAACAGGCTTTTGGTGATGATTTATTGAACAAGACTGATGACAATTCTCAGCTTGTATCTGACCTGAAGAAATTCTATTTACTTAGGTGGAAATATTTGTGAGACCTGACCCCAAAAACGGGATGGAGGTATGCCTACCTGCTTGACAAGTGGTGTCTTTATTTTATTTTATTTTATTTTATTTTATTTTATTTTATTTTATTGAGATAGAGACTTGCTCAGTCACCCAGGCTGGAGTGCAGTGGTGTGATCTTGGCTCACTGCAATCTCTGCCTCCCAGTTTCAAGAGACTCTCGTCCCTCAGCCTCCCAAGCAGCTGAGATTACAGGCATGCACCACTACACCCAGCTAATTTTTGTATTTTTAGTAGAGATGGGGTTCACCATGTTGCCCAGGCTGGTCTCGAACTCCTGACCTCAAGTGATTCACCCGCCTTGGGCTCCCAAAATGCTAGGATTACAGGTGTAAGCCACGGTGCCCAGACAAATGGTGCCTTTACTGCTTTCTTTTTTCTTCTTTTTCCAGGGTAGCAACAAGTTGGGACTGATCAGGCTCACCAGACTTATTTGGGGTAGATGCATTCTAAGAGATAAACCCAAAGTTCAGAAGCATTTCTGCTGTTTAGACTGACTCCATAAGTATTTCTTCCAAAGAGCTTAAAGGTGTTAAATCTATTTGCTTGCTAGAGACACATGTATATGACTGCAAGCCTATTTGTATCTGGGGAAGAGATTCTGAATGCGATCCAGTTCCTGTGCATTTTACCTATTTTATCTTGAGTTGGCTGCCTTCTGCCACAGAGTTGTAATTAATATTGTTGTAGAACAGGAGGCTCATTAAATCGCCTCATTATGACTGTTCAGGTTCTGGGGTTTGGCTGAAAAGGATTTCCCTATTATCAGTGCCTGACATATATTCCTAATCAAGCAGGCCAATTCTCTTCTGTCAAGGACTGTCTTCCAAATGGAGATGGTATTTATTCTGACTTGTACTATTAGTGTGAAAAATGTTGGCTCTGCTGACAGACATACAGGTCCCTGTCACAGGTCAGGGCTTTTTTTTTTCACAGACATGCAGAATGTAGGCATTTATAAGACACCATGCTTTTAGAGGCTGGCCTGTCAGTTGGGTTCATTCTTAAGTCTTTGGCGGAGGGAGAATTTTTGAAAAGGAAAATAAACATGATTATAAATTTTTGGAATCTTTGTGTCAGAAGAGGCTTTAGTAGCCATTTAACCTTCCACTCAACAGATGAGTTTTCTCTTACTGATTATGATTCCTGGTACTCAATCTTTGCTTGATGGCCTCTTTGACAAAGAGCTCACTACCTCTAGTGTGGCCATTTCAGACAGATCTAAGGAAAATCCTTGGCAATGTTGACTTGTAATTTGTCTTCCTCTTACTAGCCCATTGTCCATCCTCTTACCAACCCATTGTCCCTAGTTCTGCCATCCAAAGCTGCACAAAACAAGTCTGGTCACTATTCCTTGAGAAAGCACTTTGAGCGTTTGAGATAGCTCCCTCCTTCCCTTCTAATCTCTTCTTTAGATTAAATGTCTTCTCTTTATAATCAGATCCTTCATCCTGCTGTTCACTGATGCAAAATGAGATACCTTTAACCCTCCTAAGATGTAGTATGCAGAACTGAATAAACCTTGCATGTGTGGTTAGTTCACCTGAGGGCCCAGGGAGGGGCTTCTGGAATTTTCCTTGGAGGACAGTGTCACATGGTATTTTCGCCAGGTATTGAGAAGTGTTGTTCTCTCTTCCTCAGGACCTTTCACTGCAGGGACTTGTACCTTACTGCAGTCACACCTGCTCACTGCATGGTCACTGGGAATACACCACTGAAGTGGGCTTATGCTTAGGGCCTTTGGAGTCAGGCTGCCAGCGTACAAAGTCCCGCTCTGCTGCTTGCAATTTGATGTGATGTTGGGCAAGTTGTTCAACTTCTCTGAGCCTTGTTTGGGATGATAATAAGGTTTACCTCAGAAGCTGTTATGAGAATTTATAAGATCATGCACGTAATGGTTTAGCAGAACTCCTGAGAAATACTTAATAAAATGCTAATAATTATTAATAACAACTAAACACCAATTATCTATACCCCACCACTTCCCTTATCCTGAGCTTTGAGTCTTTGAATTTTGACCTTTAGCGGGTAATTCCGAACCTGAGAAAAATGGGGGGGTGGGCAATTTATGGTAATTTCAAATGAATTTGTCTTTCACTTGAGTCCTTTTTTTATGTCCAATCTCAATACACTCATCAAGAACATTTTCCATCCAGAATGCTTTTTATATAATATCTCATTTCATGTGAGAGAGAGAGAAAAAGAGAGTCCATGAACTCTATGTTCTTTCAAATGCTTTAGCGAATGATCTCTCTCTCCTCCCTCTCTCTCTCTCTCTCTCTCTCTCTCTCTCTCTCTCTCTCTCTCCTGTCCTGGGTCCTTCCTTCAAATGAACTCTTACTCAGAACCCCAGTGTGTAAGACAGATAACAGCTGAGCAGATCCCTCTGGCAGTTCTCATCTTCTCTCCTTGGCAGAAGCAGCCTCATTGTTTGGGAAACCCCTGGAGGTTATCTCAGGATTCTGAGGTGCATGTTTGAAAGCCTCTGCATGAACCAGTTCCACATCCAAGTTTCTGAAATCTGGCCCTAATCTTTTCATTTGCCTGATTTCTTCCTGTGGGGTCGTCTCACCTCCACCTTAGGTCAGAGGTCCCCACTCTCCTAACACACATTACTCCCTGACCCGACTGCTGTGAAGCTCTTCCCAGCTCTGACCTCCAAATAATTTTTAATTTTGTTCTCTTCTCTTGACCTCTGTGCCCCGGCCCCACTGAGAGCTCTGACAGCTATTCTCCACCCTGTCTTAAAGAGGGTCTCCAGGATTTAGGGGTGGAGTAGTGGAGGAGTGATGGGTTAGGACAAGAGGCAAGTGAAAGCCACACTTGGAGGGGGCTCTGGCAAGGGAGAATGGAGAAGGGACAGATGTGCCTCAAAACTGAAGAAGTAGTCATTCAAGTGACAAATCTTTTACAAATCCGAATCTCTTTGACCTTTCTGCAGTATTCATTCATTCATACATGCAAACATTCATTCATTCAACAAGTGTTCACTGAAGTGTACCTGTTGTGTGGCATCTTGTACCTTTCTATTCTATGCACTGGGGCTCCAGGAGGGAAGACATCATAGCCCCAGCCCTGAAGAAATTCACAATCCAGTGGAGGAAACTAAGTAAACTTCGGTGATCCCCAGACACCCTCCTGGGGATCCTTGATCACTTGTTCATTGGCTTGAGGGCTATGCCAAAGCATCCGTCATTTTTCTATTCGAAGTTCCTCCTAGATCTTAGCTCATATGATGCAATCTTCAATTTCC
Organism: Rhinopithecus roxellana; assembly: GCF_007565055.1. NCBI lineage: Eukaryota > Metazoa > Chordata > Mammalia > Primates > Cercopithecidae > Rhinopithecus > Rhinopithecus roxellana. Next base: position 101,473,640 of record NC_044559.1, on the reverse strand, counting down.
AGGACCTGGCAAGTATAAGAAGAAAAAAAGAAAAACCTCTATACTCATAATGCAATTTTTACATTAAATACATTGCACCCTTGTGCCCGGATGGATCTTCTCAAAGTTCCATCTTGTCACGGCATTCCTTTATTAAAAGACTTTCAAGGAGGCCCTGAATTCTTAGCCCCCTTTCAGAGCTCCCCAGTACTCAGCAAGCTCTTCCTCTTCTGAACTCCTGGCCATTACTGCAGATGCTGATGGTGAAGCAGTACATCTATTCTGCCTTGTGATGTTGCTTATACTGTTGTCGTGGTTATCAGTGAACTCTTACTACTTAGCTTCTCATGTAGTTAGGCCATGTCTTCCTAATTACTTAAATGGTTTACTCAAAACTTTATTACACAAGTACTACATAAATATATTCTATTTTTTATAAAAAAAGTAAATATAGAGAAAAGCAAAAGCCTCTTTGAGCTAGGTTCATCCCTTTTTCATTTCTGCCCCAGAGAGAGAGATGGTATGTGTCTTTCTGTGCCATTTAAAAAAACACACTTCTACATGCAAATATATTATGTATTCACAGGATACATAGAGTGTTACTTTCCTTATGTGTGTGTGTTTGCATGAATGACATTGTATGATATGCATCATTCTATGATATTTTTCACTCAATATATTTTTGAGATCTACCAACATTGACATATATATATATACCCTAGTTAGTTCTGTTAAATTGCTCTACTGTATATTCTATGCTGGTTGCAGTGGTTCACGCCTGTAATCCCAGCACTTTGCGAGGCAAAGGAGGGCAGATCGCTTGAACTCAGGAGTTCAAGACCAGCCTGGGCAACATGGCGAAACCCTGTCTTTATGAAAAATTAAAACAAAAAAATTAGCCAGGCATGGTGGCGCATGCCCATAGTTCCAGCTCCTTCAGAGGCTGAGGTGGGAGGGTCCCTTGAGCCTGGGAGGTTGAGGCTGTAGTGAGCCATGATCATACCACTACACTCCAGACTGGGCAACATATCAAGACCCTATCTCAAAAGGGTTGGGGCCGAGGCTGTGATGTCTTCTCTCAAAAAAAATTGTTCCACTGTGTTCTATGGAATCAGTGTACAGCATTTTGTTTGGCCCTTCTCATGTTGGACTTTTAAGTTGCTTCCAATTTTTTCTTGTAAACAGTGCTTCAGCGAACGTCCCTTAAATATGTCAAACTCCTTTTAAATCTTGTGGGGGCAGGAACAGTGAATTCTGTTTCTTGAATTTTCTATTATCCTTAGTACAAATCTTTGCTTATGGTAGATGATCAATCTATTAATTAACATATCCATTGTGCAACATAGGTATATGTAAACCAGTACACAAAGTTACGTTCTGAAGTAATGCTCTGGAAGCACACATTCAGATCTGACAGCTTTCTGGGTAGTCAGATCCAATCCATTTGAAATCTGGGAATTGGATCTACTCTCTCTTCTGTGGCAGAAGCAGTAGGGATCTTTCCTCTGGAAGGAGAAGAGATACCCCACAGAGACTCTTAGGGAGACAAACGCAGATCACGTCCCCAGAGGGACCACTTGCCAGTGGGCATATTTGCTCATTTTTCTGTTATTCTTCCTCCCCCATACCCTAATCCCCTTTTGTTTTTTCTGATGAGGACTTTGGAGCTCGTTTTTGGAGCACTGAATGCCTTAACCAACCACGTAGCCCAAATCCCTCATTCTAACCAGGGCAGAAGTCTAGGGGCAGGGATGGTAACAAGGCTTTGGCTCACATTTTGAATTGTGTGTTCATCAGCAATTAAACAGGGAGAGACCAAGCTGGGAGGGTCTGGGACACCGTTGCTAGGTGTTTCCCCCTTTCCTTTCTCTGTTATGTCAGTTCAGCAGGTACTTGTGGATCACAGGTGAATCAGAGATGAGTCTCTTGCCTCAAGGAACTTGTGTCTACTGGAACTAGAAAAGGTCAGGAAAGGGACAGAACTCTCAAAACGGAGTTTTGTGAGCAGAGAAGCACCAAGGAATGCAGGGTTGCAGAAAGGAGCATGCGCCTTTCAGGAGAGGAAAGCTTTATTCAGGAGCTGGTCTTGTTTTTGAGCCTTGCAGTGAGACCTGGAGTAGTAGGAAGAGAAGGTGGTGGGAGCAAGGCCCGCAGAGGGCTTCAGAGGAAGCTGACGAGAAAAGGGATGTATCTGGGACATCAGGAAACAGCCTAGTTGGGATCCTCCAGGAGAAGAGGTGAGAAGTCTAGAAGGCAAGTGTGAAGGAGGAATGGGTAGTAGAGGCTGCGTGTTCTATCCCTGAATCCCTAACACATTTTTGGCCCTCAAAACATTTTTTATAAATGCAGACTTAGTTTTATTTTTTTGCTTCTCTTACTAAGGCTTAACATACATATAGTTAAGTGCACAAGTCTTTCTTTCCTTTTCTTTTCTTTTCTTTTCTTCTAAGAGATGGGGTCTCCCTCTGTCACCCAGGCTGGAGTGCAGCAGCATGATCATAGCTAACTACAGCCTCAAACTTCTGGGCTCGAGGGCTTCTCCTGCCTCAGCCTCCCACGTAGCTGAGACTACAGGTGCACACCATCATGCTTGGCTAATTTTTAACTTTTTTTTTTTTTTTTTTTTTTTTTTTTTTTTTTTGTAGAGACAGGGTCTTGCTATGTTGTTCAGGCTGGTCTTGAACTCCTGGCTTCAAGTCATCCTCTTGCCACAGCTGCCTGAGTTGCTGGGATTATAGGTGTGAGCCACTGAGGCCAGCCCAAAGCACACAAATCTGAAGTGGAAGTCTCAATGAATTTTTATAAATGTAACATAAGTAGTAATATGCAGCTTGACGAGACAAAAACACAGAGCATTTCAAACACCCCAGAAGGCTCCCTCACGCTCCATCCAAGGCAATAGTCACCATACGCACAAGTGCCGCTCTTCTGATTCCTGTCACCTAGATTAGTTTGTTATTAAACTGCAGTAAATGGATTGCTGTGGCATGTACTTTAGGATATTTCTTCAGCAGCGCGGTACAGAAAGTATAGTGAGGAAAGCAGGAGATTCTTGCAAGAACAAGTGAGGAGATTATTGCAAAAGTAAGTGAGGAAAAGGGAGATTTTTGCAAGAGCCTCAGTGACATGTATTTCATTTCAAGGACTTTGAGCCTGGGTGGTGGCCATGAGAATGAGAAGGAGGCCACAGATGCTCTGCATGGCAGGGACACCTAGGTCCTCAGAGATAAAACTAATGAAACCAGGGTGTATGCAGTCTGTGCACTGCCTTCCAGGGCTCCAGCCTGCTTCAGGGCAGCACACGGTCATGACAACCAGGTGTCTCCCAGACTACCTGGTACAGAACAAGCTCTCAGATGCACAGGAGGAAGCAGGACCCTCGGCTACAGGGCCACAATAGCTTCTACCACATTCCTCAGCGCTGTTCTCTAGAAGCTAATCTTCATTCACCAGTCGCCCCAGCAATTCTGAGAATGGAGACGTCCCAACCATTCTGCAGCTGTAGGGATGTCCAGAGGTTTCAGGCACACAGTGCCTCTACAGGTTCCAGGTGATGAAGGAGTCAGATGGGGTGAAGGAGTAAACCAGAATGAATCAGGACCACTGAAGTCTGTCTGCCCTGCTGGCATCTAAGAGCACACCACTGAAGTGGACACTGGGGGTCTGGCAGATCGCTCCCCACAACCCCCAGGAAAAAAGCAATTCCGGAAAGCAATTGACAGAGCCATTCCGAGAGACTAGGACAAATTATTCCTAATCCCAGAGTTTCCACCCGGGTGAGGTCAAGGTTAAGTGGAAATCAGTAGTAGAGGGATAACCTTGAAAGGGAAGAAGAGACCCAGTGCTGTCTGGTGAGGGGCTGGGGGAGTCAGGGAGAAACATGGGAGTAAGGGAGATGCTGGAGGTAGCCATCCAGCCCCTTGCCCTAATTTTTATCCATTGGGTGCTGATTATATAGACGAATCCCAAGTCTTTGGGGGTACCACTGACTCCCTCCACCCCATTCCCTTAGAAATAGCTGCCTGGGGACCCAGATGTGATCACCAAATTAATCCCCCTGTTATTTTCCTGTCTTGGAAGCAATTCTAGTTTCTTGCTCCTTCATGTCACATTGCAACTTTGTTAAGTGTTGAATCTTTAATTCTCTACATAAATCAGAGTCCTTTGTTGGAACAGGTGTGAGAAGAGCGATTCCAAAATCAAGTAAACAATGAGGAAACCTCCCTTTCCTCATTCATGGGCTGCCAGCATGTGCAGGAGGTGGGGCAGTGGTTGGGGTGGCGACAGGGTGAGGTGGGGGTGGGGGTGGCCCAGGAGGGAGAGTCCAGCAGTCCCTCCCCTTCTGGAGCTCACCTTCCAGCTGGGGAGAGATGTAAACAAATGATTATCTGGAAGAGTAATAAATAGAGTGATGCAGGTGCAGTGGAAACCCTGGAGAGGGAGGGATTGATTTTGCAGAGGCAGCTGCAGAGGAGACACTGGAGCTGGGTCTTCTGGAATGAGTAGAAGTTCTCCCAAAGGGCATTCTAGGCAAAAGAAACCATGTGAGGCAAAAGGCAGGAGAGTGTGAGGAATGGCAAGTCTAGAGTGGGGATGGATGCGGGGAAGGAGAATAGGAGGCCACAGAGAAACGAGAACTAAAGCGAGTTGGAAACCTGCAATGCCTCTGGTTTGTTTCCCAGCTCTGGGAGAGGGGAACATATCAAAAGCGTTTGTAGTTGGTAACAGGAGCCTCTGTGTGTGTAGAAGAGGCAACAGTCCAGGCAGGGTGGTGGGAGATCATAGGCTAATTGGGCCTGCTCCTGGCAAAAGTGCAAACGGTTCGTGTCCCTTCCATTACTCTCTGGACTCCCTGCCCCCTCTGTTTTCCCTCTTCACGTATCTTCATGCCTTTCCTCCTCCCGCTCATTACAAACCCCAACCACTGTGTCTGTTTGTGCCAAGCCATGAGAGGTGATGGAGTTGCCTGCACTTGCCAGCCGTGTACCAGGTGCCATGCTAAACTGGTTGTTCTCTCACCACTTTTAATTCTTACAAGACCTCTGTGATGTTGGGAACTCATACTTATTTTACAGATAGACACTGCAGCTCAGAAATGTGCAGTAACATGCTCCAATTTGCACAGCCAGGCAGTGGGAGCTGCGGTTCAGGCCCAAATTGTTCTGATTCTGGAGTCCTGGATCTTAACCCCCATACTGAGTTACTGTCCCCAACAGCATTGTGCCACCCAATCAAATATCTGCAGTAACAAAGTCCTCAATACCTCAAGCAGTAAATGAGATAGGGAGGCTGCAGGGGAAGGGGAAGGAAGATGGACATTCTCGGCAGGAGACCATCCATTCCTCACACAGGACTGGCCCAGGGCAGACTCAGGAGGGGCAGTGCCATTTAGGGGCCCATGAAATGTTTTGATTCCTTTTTAAATTAAAGGAAAAAAATGTACTTTCAGGACAAAAAATGTTGTTCCTCTATAATACGAACATATATATACTTTAGGGAGGAAACATTCTCTAAGAAAAGTGCCCAGGGCCCATGAGAGTCATTATGTGGTCCTGGCCTGCATTTTCCCCTCTTCCTTCTGCCTTGTGCCACATTAATTGATACCATGAGTTCACACTTCCCTCTGTACATGAACCGTCTTCCCTTTCCCTCTGTGATGCTCAGCTCAGGCCATTCTGAGACCATTACAGTAGCCTCTTAACTGGTGGCCCTGCCTTCACTTTCTCTCTCTTTTTCCAGCCTTCTCCCAGCTTGAAGTGTTCTTTGATCTGTTCTTATTCTATATTTTTACAATATTATATTTATTCTCATGATTGTGTGTGTGTCCCATGTTAAGTCAGAGGGTTTGGAGTTGTCAGTGTTCCTTCATGGTAAAGACCATCCACTTTAAAAAAAAATAAAATATTACAATCGATAGGATATACATAACATGGAATTTATCATTGTAACCGTGCTGAATGGTTACATGGTATTAAGTAAATTTCTAATGTTGTATAACCATCACCACTATCTGTCTTCAAAATTTTTTCATCACTGGAAACTAAAACTCTGTGGCCGTTAAATAATAAGCCTGCATTGTCCCTTCCCCAGCCCCTGATAACTTCTAATCTACTTTCTGTCTCTAGGAACTTGCCTATTCTAGGTGCCTCATGTAAGTGGACTCATACAGTACTTGTCCTTTTGTGACTGGCTTACTTCACTTCACATAATGTCTTTGAGGTTCATCGATGTTGTTGTGTGTGCCAGGACTTAATTTCTTTTTTTTTTTTTTTTTTTTTTTTTTGAGATGGAGTCTCGCTCTGTTGCCCAGGCTGGAGTGCAGTGGCCGGATCTCAGCTCACTGCAAGCTCCGCCTCCCGGGTCCACGCCATTCTCCTGCCTCAGCCTCCCGAGTAGCTGGGACTACAGGCAGCCACCACCTCGCCCAGCTAGTTTTTTTGTATTTTTTTTTAGTAGAGACGGGGTTTCACCGTGTTCGCCAGGATGGTCTCGATCTCCTGACCTCGTGATCCACCCGTCTCAGCCTCCCAAAGTGCTGGGATTATAGGCTTGAGCCACCGCACCCGGCCAGGACTTCATTTCTTTTGTGCCTGAATGATACTCTGTGACATGTATATAACATGTATCCATTCATCAGTCTACAGACACTTGCGCTGTTTCCCCCATTTTGTTATTGTGACTCATGCCAGTGTGAACATTGGTGTACAAGTATCTGAGTGGCTGCTTTTAATTCTTTTGAGTCCATACCTAGAAGTGGAATTGCTAGGTGATAAGGTAATTTTGTTCAATTTTTTAAGGAACCACCAAACGGCAAACCCACTTTTTCCATGTGTGATGGACGAAGCTGCCCTAGAATCTACTTCCAAAGCCTGGCTCTGAGATTCGATGACTGTAAACAGTTGTCAAAACTTACTGCACCATGCATTTTAAAACTGAATTTCACTCTATTACAACTCAATGAACTAGACTTTTACAACATAGGTTTCTTTTCTGGGAGGAGGGATTCCTAAGGAGAAGCTTGAGATGGATACAGCAAAGGGGGAATTATGGGAAGTGTGAAAAATTCTGAAGGGAGGGGGAGAAGAAATGAATGACCAACCTCACAATCTTGCTTAGATAAACTTAGCTGCATATTATAATTGTTCGCTCTGGTGAGCATAGTTTGTGCAACTGCAATTGTCATTCTGCTTTTTGTTTGTTTTTGATTCAGCAACATGCATTTATCATGGGCCTTCTGTGTGGCATTTAACAGCCCCCTTTGTCTCAAGTTACACACATGGAATGAAAATGTTAATAAAAAATAAGTTGTCATTTTAAAATGTGCAAGTAAATGGAAAGACAGTCCATGTTCATGAATTGGGAAGAGTTAATATTGTTAAGATGTCAGTGCTACCCAAAGCAATCTGCAGATTCAATATAATCTCTGTCAAAATCCCAAGGATTTTTTTTGCAGAAATAGAAAAATTCCTCCTTATATTCATATGGAATCTCAGGGACCTCAAATAGCCAAAACAATTTTGAAGACGAAGAATAAAATTGGAGGTCTCACATTTTTTGAATTCGAAACTATAGTAGAATGTGGCTCATGCCTGTAATCCCAGGACTTTGGGGGGCCAATGCGGGTGGATTATCTGAGGTCAGGAGTTCAAGACCAGCCTGGGCAACATGGTGAAACCCCATCTCTACTAAAAATACAAAATTAGCTGGGCGTGGTGGTGTGGACTTGTAGTCTTAGCTCCTCGGGGGGCTGAAGTGGGAGAATCACTTGAGCCTGGGGGGCGGAGGCTGCAGTGAGCCAAGAATGTGCCACTGTACTCCAGCCTGTGTGACAGAGTGAGACTCTGTCTCAAAAACAAATAAACAAACAAAACTTCGTAGAACAAAGCTACCGTAATCAGAACTTACTGCAAAGCTACTGTAATCAAAACAGTGTGGAACTGGCATAAAGACAGACATATAGACCAATAGAATAGGATAGAAAGTCCATAAATAAACCCTTGCATATATGAATAAATTATTTTCAGCAAGGCTGCCACAGCCATTCAATAGGGAAAGGATAGTATTTTCAACAAATGATGTTGGGAAAACTGGATAACCCACATGCAAAACGAACAAAGTTGGATCTTTGCCTTACATTGGATACAAGAATTAATTCAAAGTGGATCAAAGACCTAAATGTAAGAGCTAAAACTATAGCTCTTAGAAGAAACATAAAGTTTCATGACATTGGATTTGGCAATGACTTCTTAGATATGACACCAAAGGCATAGGTAAAAAAAGAAAAAATAGATAAGTTAGACTTCATCAAAATAAAAAACTTTTGTTCATCAGTTAACCCAGGTGTCCATCAATGAATGAATGAATAAAGAAAATGTGGTCTATATACATAATGAAATACTATTCAGCCATAAAAACGAATGAAATCAAGTCATTTGCAGCAACATGGGTGGAAATAGAGGCCATCATGTTAAGTAAAATAAGCCAGAAACAGAAAAACAAATATCACATGTTCTCATTCATGTGTGGGTGCTAAAAAAGTTGATCTCATGGAGATAGACAGTAGAATAATAGATACCAGAGGCTGTGAAGGGTGTGTGGGTGGGGGAAGAGATGAAGAGAGGTTACTTAACATACAGTTAGAAGAAATAAGTTCTAATGTTTGATAGTAGAATAGGGTGACTATAGTTAACAATAATGTATTGCATATTTCAAAATAGCTAGAAGAGAGGACTTGAAATTTTGACTTGATCATTACACACTCTATACATGTAACAAAATATCACATGTACCTCAAAATATATATACATATTATGTGTCAATAAAAAATACATATAAGGCAAATCTAAGCAAAAAATCCCCAACCAAACAAAAAACGTTTGTGCATCAAAGGACACTATCAACAGAGTGAAAAGGTAATCCATAGAATGGCAGAAAATATTTACAAATCAATACCTAATAGGGCTTGATATCCAGAGTATACAAAGAACTCTTACAACTCAGTAACAATAAAACAACCTAATTAAAATTGGGCAAAAGACTTGAATAGACATTTCTCCAAAGAAGACATACACATGGCTACTAAGCACATGAAAAAATGCTTAAAATCACTCATTAGGGAAATGCAAATCAAAACTGTAATAAGACACTACTTCACTCCCATTAGGATGACAATACCAAGAAAAAAACAAACAAACAAACAGAAAATAACAAGTGTTATTGAAGATGTGGAGAAACTGGAACCCTTGTACATTGCTGATGGGAAGGTAAAATGGTGCAGCCACTGTGGAAAATGGTATGAGGAGTCCTCAAAAGATTAAACATAAAACTACCATACGATTCAGCAATTCCACTTTTTGGTATAGACCAAAGTAAAAGTAGGGACTCAAGCAGATATTTGTATGCCGATGTTCATGGCAGTATTCTTAACCAAGCAGTAGAAACACCCCAATTTGTTCACCCCTGTTATAAACGGATGAACAAATTGTGGCATATGCATACAATTGGATATTATTCGGTCTTACGAAAGAAACAATTCTGATGCATGCTACAACATGAATAAGTTTTGAAGATATTATGCTGAGTGAAATAAGCCACAAAGGGACAAAATTTGTATTTCATATACACTTACATGAAGCATTTAGAGTAGTCAAATTCAGTGACAGAAAGTGGAATGGTGGTTGTCAGGGGCTTGGGAAGCAGAGAATGGGGAGTTTCAGTTGACAAAGATGACAAAGCTCTGGTGGTGAATGGTAGTGATGGTGACACAACCGTGTGAATGTACATAATGCTAGTGAATTGTACACTTAAAAATGGTTGATGACTGGGCATGATGGCTCACGCCTGTAATCCCAGCACTTTGGGAGGCCAAGGCAGGTGAATCACAAGGTCAGGAGTTTGGGGCCAGCCTGGCCAACATGTGAAACCCTGTCTCTACTAAAAATACAAAAATTGGCTGGGTGTGGTGGCTCGCACCTGTAATCCCAGCTACTCAGGAGGCTGAGGCAGAAGAATCTTGTGAACCCAGGGGCAGAGGTTGCAGTGATCTTGCCCTTGCCCTCTAGCCTGGGCGACAGAGGGAGACTCCATCTCAACAAAAAGGAAAAAAAAATGATTAATATGGTAAAGTTTATGTTATGTATGTTTTAACGCACACACACACACGCCTGAAAACAATACTACTACTCCACTCTTGATTTTTTTTTTTTTTTTTTTTTGGAGATGGAGTCTCATTCTTGTCACCCAGGCTGAAGTGCAGTGGTGCGATCTCGACTCACTGCAACCTCCAACACCCAGGTTCAAGCTTCAAGTAGCTGGGATTACAGGCGTCCACCACCACACCTGGCTATTTTTTGTACTTTTAGTAGAGACGGGGTTTCACCTTGTTGGCCAGGCTGGTCTCAAACTCCTGACCTCAGGTGATCCACCCACCTCGGCCTCCCAAAGTGTTGGGATTACAGATGTGAGCCACTGTGCCCGGCCCAGGAATCTCTTTAAACCTTCAGCCCAAACTCTCTAACATCTGGCTTCTGCTCTCCTTCCCAGGACTGTGTTAACTTCTAATATAATCTCCCACCCAAACCTCTGGCTACACTGTTTAATACATTCTCATATTTCCCTCATCTGTCCTCCTTTGCTCTTCTGCATTTCCTAAAACTGTTCCTGTTACCTGGAATGACCTTCCCTCTTCTCCATCTCCACCTTTAAAATCCTACCTATTCTTCAAGGGTAAACATTACTTCCTTCAGGAATCCAGTCCTGACCTCGGTACCTCTGTTTCGATGCTTTTCACTATGCGCTTTGTCTTAGAGTGATACTTTCACATTTTTGTCTCCCTTAATAATAAATTGGAAGCACTCTGAATTATATATATATATTTAAATCAGCCACAGAATTTAGCTTGTAGTAATGAAAAAAAAGTTTATCAAATGAATTAAGCTTTCTTCACAAAAGTAGTTCCCACTGGGAAAACTGAGAAAATTTTGGTCCATTTTGATCTTCGACCAAGAATTTCAAAGAGAATTGAAAACTTTAGATAAAACTTGCAATTTACTATGCCAACATTTTATCTGTCCCAGCTGCCATGGGTGAACAAAATGACACTCAATCAGGAAAATTTGTCTGCAGATGCATTTCTTAAGGTTGTTTTTTTTTTTTTTTCTTGAACTGAGATGGAAGTGTCATGTGATGTAATGTGTAATGAGCAGTTCTTCTGAAAACTATATTTTGATTATTCATAACTACTTTAGACGTACTAGGTAAACCCCCCTGAAAGCCGATACAGAATGTGTGCAGATGGGAAAGCATGTTAGTCATTTGCTTACTGCTCGGCTTTGAAAGCGATGCCTCTGCTCACGCAAAGGATCAGTTTAATAAATTCAGCTCCAGGCAGTCAGGTGTGATGGGGGTCGTTATGTAAGATAGAAGCTGAATATTCAGAGCTCAGTTCATGGGGAAGCAGGCCTCAGGTCTTCTCATGTGAAATAGACGTCTTTTGTAAGAATATCTTCCAGAAACAAAATTAGGAAAAAGTACTTTTGAAAAAGTGAATTAGGAAGCAGCTGTTAACTCCTAGAAAGCAGTGACTTGGAGGGGCAGGGAGGCCAACATGATCCTAGGGAATAGCTAATAGTGGGAGCCTAGGTTACCACCAATTACTACTTAACTGAATTCTCTATCAAGTCCAGCCTTCCAAGTGGTATTGTTTTAGGATGAACTCAAGTGGAAACAGTGCACTGGAAGAAAAAACATTAGAATTAGTGCAAATCAAAATATATATTTTTAAAAATGACCGAAATGCAACATAGGTACAGAAAAGTGCACAAACCACACACATTATAAAATTAACATACCTGTGTGACCAGCACTCAGCTCAAGAAGACAGTGTTACCAACATCCTGCAGCCCTCTCATGCCTCCTCCCTCCTTGCCAAAGCTAATCTCTCTCCTCACTTCTGACAGCATATATTGGTTTGTCTATTTTTGAACTTTATATAAAGTATGTAAAAATATTAAAAATTAAATTAAGTTCAATTTGAATAATAAGAACATTTTCACATGTGCCCATCCACTAGTCGTTTTGAGGGAGGAGACTGAGAAGAGAAACAGAGAGATGACTACCACATCTCTACAGACTCACCAGTGATGCTATTGTTGGGATGTTAGTAAGTGTTAGTAATTACACCAGCATAAGCCACCAAATCTATTAATTTTTTGAGTTGGTGGATGAATCACTTACTCCTTCCTTTCAGGCTGACAAAGCAGAATGCTGAAGTCCCCTTCGGGTTTAGCGTGTGGATGCCAAAACCTAGCAGATTCTGGAGCTTTGAAATACTGCCAACAAGATAGGCTGTAAGGAGCTAATTCAGTTTGATGGGTCCAATCAAAGCATCCTTCCAAATGCATAAAGTCCATGCGTTTACAGAACTAGAGGGACCCATGAAGGAAGCAGGGGTTAACATCTGAGCAAATAGGGGATCTGTTAGCAAAAGTGGGGAAAGATGGCAACTGGGGAGGAACCAACAGTGTCTGCCATAGTATCATTGTCATGACTATCATCACATGAGCACAGTGACAACAGAGATCCCACAAAAGGACATCCTCTGTTTATTTCAGTTCTCCCCCAACTCCAGGGTGGGGTAGGTGTGCATTAGTTTCTTAAAGCTGCTGTGACAAAGTGTCACATATTGGGAGGCTAGAAGTCCAAAGTCAAGATGTCTTCAGGGCCTTCCTTGTAGGGGAGACACCTTCCTTGCCTCTTCCTAGCCTTTTTTGGCTTGCAGGGGCAGCATCTCAATGCCTTGCATGACATCTTTCCTCATGTGTCTGCCTGCTCCATATCTCTTCTCCTCTTCTTATAAGGACGCCAAGTCATTGCATTAAGGGATGTCTTAGTCCAGTAGAACCTCATCTCACTGTACTAATTACATCCGCAACAACCTATCTTCAAATAAGGTCACATTCTGAGGAGTTAGGACTTCAAACAGGGGATCATGGGAGGCTTTTCCTCCATCCCAGCTTCGAGGGCTACAGAGTTAGAACTGGAAACTGGCCTCGAACAAATACTTGTTTTTAACCTCCAGGCTTTGAAATTTCACTCAAAAGTTTATAAGAGGTGGCTGGGCATGGTGGCTCACACCTGTAATCCCAGCACTTGGGAGGCCAAGGCAGATGGATCACCTGAGGTCAGTAGTTTGAGACCAGCCTGACCAACATGGTGAAACCCTGTCTCCACTAAAAATACGAAAATTAGCTGGGCATGGTGGCACACACCTATAATCCCAGATACTTGGGAGGCTGAGGCAGGACAATCTCTTGAACCTGGGAGGTGGAGGTTGTAGTGAGCCAAGATTGTGCCATTGCATTCCAGCCTGGGCAACAAGCGAGGGCCCATCTAAAAAAAAAAAAAAAGTTTATAAGAGGCATAATTAGGAGCAGCAAGAAAGCAGTGTGGTTAAAATGTAAAGTTCTCTTAGTTGGGAGCCATCTCAGAGCTGGGTGGGAATCCAGTTTTGATGTTACCAGTTATGTAACACTGTAGTTTCCTCTCTGTAAGATCAGAATCATAGGGATTGGAAGTAAGTATTAAAAAGACAATTTATGCTGACCTCTGCCCTTGGCCCATAGTAGGCTCTCAACACTGAGCACATCCTTATGCCTCAGTTTTCTCAAAGGCATAAAAAGCAGGAGGTATCTTTTCATGCAAGATATTGCTTGCGATCTTGACTAGATGGAATTTTGTTTCTCATCAGATTTTTTCTTCAGTCTTCTTTCATCCTATCATTTTTGGGATGCTTAATTTTCCCCTCCATACAAATATAGAGTTCTTATATTTTCTTGGGCCATATTTTTCTGACTTCAAACTTATATCCAACAAATGATTTCGGGACTCTTTTTAGCTTAATATTACCTTGGTTTTGCAAGTTTTATGGAGTTGAAGCTGTCCCGATAAAAGTCAAATCTCCAAGGTTGGAGTTAAGCAGGGACAAAGATTAATACAGAAAATTTCAGCATATGTTTGAAGCAAAGACCAGAGGAAAAGCTCTAAACTAATATGTGCATTGACTCCATAGTATAACTTGTGGAATCTAATTATGATAACCACTACTTATTGAGCAGTTAATATGCACCAAATGTTATTCTAAAGATTGTACATATTTTAGTTTATTTGCTTTTCACAACAACTCTAAGAATTAGGTTTGCTTATTATCCCCATCGTACAGATGAGAAAACCAAGGCACAGAGAGATTATGAAACATGTCCAGCACCACATGCCTGGCAGAGTTATAATTCCAACCAAGGCACTCTGATTTTCAGGGCCCATGTGAGTAACTATTCTGTTATCCTAGTGTTTAAACTGGTAAGCTGATGGTGAGTCTGTTGGGATCTGGTCACAGGACAACCACCCAGCTTCTGTGCCCTGTTGATCTGTCTATAGCATGACTCTGCAAGCTCAGCTGACCTCCTCCACACTGCAGTCCGCATGCCATCCATGTTCAACCTGGTGATGTCTTGCTCAGATTCCTTCTTTCTGCCAGAAGATTCCAGCGATATGGGTTCAGATTACTTGCCAAATTGTCCCTGTGAGAAAGTAAGCTGGCTTTGCATGGCCTAGGAGGTAAATGAGCATAGCCAATAATGAGTGTCAGTAAGGTCAGCCTCACTAATTACAGATGAACCAGAGCTCAGCATGGCAGATGGAATCATCTAGGATTAATGTCAATGAGTGAATGCATGAATACACCCCCCAGACATCTATAAGGGCCTACTATGTGCCAGTTATTGAAGTCTAAGAGCTCCCAGGGCAGTTCAGACAGCTGCAGAAGTAAGTAAAGAAATCACAAGGAAATGACGCCTCCGTAGAGGTTTGGAGAGAATATCACAGAAGTACAGAGAGGGGAGATCATCATTTCCTGAGGAAGTAGGGAAAATATAGCCAACCTTTCAGCTGCCTAGCAGAATGCACAAGTCTCCATCAGGCAGGAGGACAGACCCACCAGGCAGAGAAGAGAATGGCATATTTCTCAGAGGGCATCCTTGAACCTCATCTCAGAATCACACAGGATGCTTATTAAAGAAACAGATTCCCAGCCTCCACTTCAGACTTTTAAATATGCATCCTTGGGGGTGTGGTCCAAGAATCATCATTTTAAATGAGGCTAAAATTTCAGTTGAGCAGTGTTGTGCTGTATGAAAGCCAGGGTTTTGACAATGATTCTCCTGCCCAGGTTTGGGATAGGGAGATAGAATGCTTAGAATAGTGAGTGCAGAGATAGAAAATGGCAAGAAATTATACTTTAAGAGTAGGTTGAGGCCAGATTTTGAAAATCTCCAAATAAAGACATTGGGCTTTACCTTGTAAGCCACAGGGAATCGGGAAGTTATAGAAGCAAGGTTGTGACATGATCATATCCTTATTTTGGAGTGGGTGAGAGGGGATAAGACAGTCACAGCCATTAACAGGCTCTTGGGGTAGCCCAAGGGAGAGATGACAGAGTGGCTGACCAAGGCAGGCACAGTTCCTTTTGTTACAAAGATAGTGATAAGCATGTTGCAGAAAACAGAAGACATGAAATTTTCCCATGGTTTACCAGCATAGTAAGTGACTTGCACATGGTCAATTATTAATAAATATTTGAGGGATGAGTAACTACTTAGCGTCACTATGTGCCAACCGTGTGCTGAATATTTTACATAAACTACCTTACTTAATCCTCACAACATGGCCAGATAGCTATTACACTTTAGAGATGGGAAAAATGAAGTCTTGGAGAAATTAAGCAACTCACCCAAGGTCAGAAAGTTAAGTGGTAGAGTTGAGTTGCAAATGCAGACAATCTGATGCCAGAGTTCATGCACTTAGCCATAATGCCACACGGCCTTACCAGGGAACAAGGCCATTTCCTTGAGACTCTTCTTACATGCAAATATTTTTACATATTTATCATCATTATCCATAATGTTTCAAATCTTATACCCAAAACATTTTGCCACATCATAAAATGTTTTCATAAGCCTAATTTTAAATATGTGCATGCTCATCTACTGAATGGATATAGACTGCAAATGTACTCAGCTATTATCTTCATTGTTGGTATTTGGTTGTTTCTAGGTTTCACTAGCATAAGTAATACAGTAACAAACATTTTCGTGCTGATAATACTTTTTATATCTAGTTATTTCCATAGACTAGATTCCTAGAAACAGAATTGCCACTGGATTTAAGGCCTCATGGAATTTTTGAACTCTTGATTCATGTTATCAAATTACACTTCGTAAATGTTTTTACAATTCACAGTCACTATGCATCAGGTAGCCACATGCAAAGCATGAGAGTATCAATTCAGCCCACCTTGACTTGCATTACACTTTATATTTAAATATTACCCTTATTTAGAAGGTTTAAAATGACAAATTATGTCTAACTGCAATCTGCATTCATTTGATTGTATATTTTCCCATATTTTTCTGACTAATTACATTTCCTCTTCGTGAATTCATCTGCTTATGCAGTTTGCCTATTTATCTTCTAGAGGATTTTTTAAAGTCCTTTTCCAGGTAGACTGTGCAGATTTGGGGAACACATTAGGGGTGAGGGGATGAGGGAGATGGGACAGTCAAGATTTGAGGAAGTCTTTACCACTGACTGCTAAAATGGCCAAATGCTTTCTCAAGTTCAGAATCTACTTAATTAAAATATCTGAGGAGATGACAAAACATCCTCCCTTTTCTCAGCTCACATTATGCTTCACCAATTAAACAATTGGTACACAGCAAAATTTATTTATTTTTTGTTGAGACGAGCCTTGCTCTGTCACCCAGGCTGGAGTGCAGTGGTGCAATCTCAGCTAACTGCAACCTCCACCTCCTGGGTTCAAGCAATTCTCTACCTCAGCCTCCAAGTGGCTGGGATTACAGGCACCCACCACCACGCCCAGCTAATGTTTTTGTATTTTTAGTAGAGACGAGGTTTCACCATCTTGGCCAGGCTGGTCTTGAACTCCTGACCTCGGCCTCCCAAAGTGCTGGGATTACAGGCATGATCCACCGCACCCAGCCGGTACACAGAAACATTTATACCCACAGTGTCCACTTTCTTCTGGGAAAACACAGTATTGGTGAGCGTGTGTGCAGAAATCCAACTAAAAGACCTGAATTATAGAATGGATGCACTTCATTATGTTTCAATTTTCAGAACAAAGCGTAATTAGTGTTTCCCCAAAGTGATTTGCCTACAACAGTGGTGTTGATGTAGGTGGTACCTGGATGAATACTGTTTATTTTAGTAGTTATCTATTTATTTTAATATAGATTAGGAAATATATATCCTGCCTCAGTCTGTGTGACTTCACAGATAAGACTGCAAAGAATGCCCAAAGTTAAAAGAAAAGAGCATGAGTCAGTTGAAAGAGGCCAATAACCATGCAAGTGGTAGAACTTGAGTAGAACAAAAAGCACAAAGTTGGCAAACTGGTCACTGAATTTTGGGGAGCACAGCTTTCCACCATCAACCCACTGCATGCCATGCTCGGTACCAAGGACGTAGAGATAAAGGGACAAGCGTCTTCCTCTAAGAGTTCACAGTCAAAGCCAGGGAGAAGGACATGTAAACTGGTAAATGATGGAAGTCTGTACCAATGGGGACAAGGGATGTGCACTGAACAGCCAGAAAAATCACAGACAGTAACAATGAGATAAGATGAAACCTAACAGCAGAGGCCGTACAATGGCATATTACAGATATCCTTCTGCTTATTTTCTTTCACAATGTTCATGCCTAACAGGACAAAACTAAATTCCTTCCCTCCCTTCGTTCCTTCCTCCTCACCTCCCTCCCTTCCTTTCTTCCTTCCTTCCTTCCTTCCTTCCTCCTTCCTTCCTTCCTTCCTTCCTCCCTCCCTTCCTTCCTTCCTTCCTCCCTCCCTTCCTTCCTCCCTTCCTCCCTTCCTCCCTTCCTTCCTTCCCCTATGTTTTCTTCCCTTTTCTTCCTTCCCTTCCCTTCTTGCCTTCTTGCCTCCTTCCCTCCCTCCCTTACGTCCTTTCTTCCTTCTTCCCCTCCTTCCATTTTTCCTTCTTCTCCTTATTCTCTCACTCCACCCCTCTAATTCCAGGTTTGTTTTACTTGCCACCAAACTGCCTGCCCACAACATGAGGCACTCAGGACATCCAGGTGTGTGCCGCAGGGCATCAGGGAGATAAATTATGCGTATGTGCCTGGGACAACAGCCTCAACTGGTAAATCAAGTCTGCTCTTCTTACCCTGATGATTTCCTTTTTAAAATTCATCTTGGAGGAAGTTGTGTGACATTTATTTTCCACCCTGGGCTCCTAGGTCACTCAGCTTTGAATAACAACTGGCTACCTTGAGGACTGTAAGCCAGGCTGAAGACCGTGGGGAGTGGGAAAGGGAAATATTTCTGGTGATGGCTCACCAGTTACAGTTGGCAAAGCAACCTTGAGAGGATTAAAGTGACCCTCAGAGGATGCGTGAAATGTATTGTTATCATCATCCCCGAATAGGTGTGGCACCTGCTATGAACAAGCTCTCATGTAAAGTGCCCTGGGAATAAAACACAGGTACAAAAGTCTGTGCCCTCGAGGACCATACAAAAAGACTGGCTGGAGAAATAATGATGTCTATGAGAGCGATAGCCCTAACCAAGGGAACGTATGATAAATGCACAGGAGATATATAGAAGAAAGCTCACTTCTGACAAGGGAGATATGGGAAAAAGAGGTTTGAGCTTCCCCAGTCTCTCTTGACTCACTGTGTGAATGAATCAATCTGTAAATGGCCCTTGAGGGATCTCCGGAAAAGATTTCAACAGGTACAGAGGAGAAATCAGGTACAGGGAATATGGTTAGAAGGGAGAAAGACAGGGTGGGGAGGGAAAAACCCAAGATGTGAAGAATAGTTTTATTTGGAGAGAGGAAGTGCTTGAGCACACACGTAGACAAAACTATGGTGGAGGGCTCATTTAGGGAGCTAGTGGATGGAAAGCCTGGAAGGTAGATTAAATGACCAATCTCAAGGGTCATGGGGAGTCATTGGCATTTTGTTAGATTAGTAAGAGTGACACCCCATTTGTTCTTTGGGAATATTATTGCGGTAGAGCATGGGTTGGTGGAGGAAGAAATTAGAGATAGGAAACCAGTTGGGCAGCTATTGCAATAGCCAGGCAAAGGCTAATGAAGGCCTGATGAGGGCTGTGGTGATGAGAATGGGAGAGAGGCAAAGCATGAAAGAGGCATTTTGGAAATACAATGGCCATAGCCTGGCAGCTAGTTGGATATAGAAGGCCAGAGAGAGAACTGGAAGATGACCTTAATGTGATAGAGAGTGAGTTGCTGGTTTTGAGGGAATGTTGGGAGTCTCCTTCATGTATGCATGGGTTTAGGCAAAATGAAACCTGTTTTTATGGAACCATTCATCCCTGGCTATGCCTGGAGGAATAGGGGTGTTGATGCAACTATTGACATCAGGTAGAATTAGGATTTCAGGGAACAAACATATTTTAGGAACTGCTAGGGTAGAGGCTGTGGGGGTCTGTCTCAGGACTAACATTCTCTGCTATTTTCAGAGAATCACACAGCTGCAATTTTCTTATAAGAGACTCAGAGACCTTAGGAAGGAAGACTTGGAAGAGTGCTTAGCACACCACTCGGCATCACTATTAAGACTTGAGAAATGAGCGCTTGCACCACTTTCACTCTTGTGCTTGCCAACTCCCTGCCCAGGGCCCTCTGATTTTGCAGATTCTTTTCCTGGAGTGGTTCACTAAAGCCACAGTCAAGAATTTACCACACTTGTGGCCCCTGTCTCAGGGCTCTGATCTCTGTTAGATGGCGGCTAGCTAAGCAGTTCAGTCATTACTTCCCTCTTCAACAAATAGTCATTGAATGCCAACCAAGGCCAGGCCCTGTTCTAGGCACACTTTACTGCTGAGATTCTTGCAGTAAACCAGACAGACAGAATCCCTGCCCTCATAGACCAGCATTCTAGGAGTGGAAGCAACCCTCCAATAAAATAATAAGCAAAAAAATATGTTCGACAGTGGTAAGTGTTGTGGAGGAAAATAAAACAAGGAAGGAGGCTAGGAATTGTTGGGTGATGAAGCTGCTTAAATAGGGTGGTTAGGACAGCTTCACTAAGAAGATGACATTTGAAGAAAGACTTGAAAAAGAGGAGGGGGTGAGCCATGTCTTTACCGAGGAAGAGTGTTCCAGTTGGAGGGAACAGCAAATGCAAAAACCCTGAGTTGGGGCTCATGCCTGGTGCATTTGAACAGTTGCAAAGACGCCAGCAGGGATGGAGCAGAAGGAAGGAGAGAACGTAGAGCAGGAGACCTGGAAAGTAATGCAAGGCCTTGTTCAAATGGATGTCCTGTCTTGGTAAACACATCCTATCTAGGGTCTTCTGAAGATGATGCTTGAATCCTATACAGTGGCCCTAAAGGATGGAATTTGGAAAGTGATATATTTGACCATCTTTTACTTTTGGGTAGGGCTTGCTCTGCAAAGAGTCAAGTGAATGTCCAAGCACAGGAGGAAGAAAGATTTCTGGACAGAAAGCATCAAAGCTCTTGTTCCACTTGGTAGAGCTGACACCGTGATGGCGCCTCCCCGCCTGTGCTATTGTGGCTGGCAGGAGGCCTGGGTCTTCCTAGCAGCCTCCTCAAAGCTGATTCATATCAGTATTACTCAACATGTATAGATTCTAAAATAAAAAAAATAAAAATTACTCTAAAAAAGTATCCATGTTCTTTAACTTCTTACATCAGAAGTTGCATTTAGTTTACAGCTTCATTTCTTTCTTTTTTTTTTTTCAACACCAAACTGCAAGGTGGGGCTGGGAAGAAGAAAACCACGCAGGCTAAAGTCCCTCAAATTCTATATTTAAATTCCATCTCCATGGCAGCATGACAGCCTCCTGACCATGTGGAACTGTCACAAGTTTTGAAGAATAGCTTTAGAGATATAATTCCTCACTTATCTAAAAGCTGCATTCGTTTAATGAAGACGTTTATTATATCTCACCACAGCTATTTACCATCAAATTGAGGAGGGGGGTGTTTTCTTTTATTTCTCTGAACTGGGCAACTCACTGCCTCGTTCTGGCTGAGTGCCTAAATGCTTGCAAGAGCAGAGACAAACACAGGAAGGGGGAGGGGGTGGAACGGGACAGAAGGCCTTGCCCATGGTGGAGTCATATGAACTTGTAGATCAAAAGAGCAGTCCTGGCTTTAAAAGACTGTGGCACTATTCATGAACCCGGTGACTGCCCAGGAAGGAATACAACTACTTGTTGTCACCAAAAGATAAAAAGCTGCAGCTGGCTCCCCCATCCCCCATCCCCAATCCAACTTAGATGCCCCTGCAAGGAAGGTGGAGACTTTGACTCCACTTGTTCTCATTAATTGCTGATAAATGATAGACCCATAAAATAGAACTAACAAAAGGAAGTTGGCAAAGAGTGACATGAGTAGTTTCCTTTTAGAGAATGCTCTCAGACCTGAAATTCTCTCAATTTTACAACATATGGTTGGTGATAAGGTGTCCTGGCCCTTTACCTTAATGCAACTGAATTTTAGCAGAGAATGTTAGTTCTGGGACTGACCCCAGTGTCTCTACTCTAGCAATTCCCAAAGTGTGTTTGTTCCCTGGAATCCTAATTTCACCTGGTATCAATAGATACTGTGTGGTGGGAAAAGGGGAGGCTTCTTAGTCAAAAGAATGTTGAGAAATGCTACATTTAAATAATACTGAACAAGTTTTCTTTACTGCAAGACTCTCCAGAACTTTTAACATTCCTAATGGCAAAAATCATACCCATTTCCCAAGTTTGGGCCACCCAGCCAATAGAACCAGAGACAAATGACTTGGACTCCCAAGGCTCTTTTCATTTGGCTGAAGAAATACAGAGCTTTGAGAAAAATTGAAAACAGAAGTATTTATGAGCCATTGTGGTAAAGAAAAGAGCAAATATCAGATCCAAAAATTCAGGAGGTCAGGTTTGAGTCAGTCCGAGGAACCTAAATGGAAGACCAAGATCGGGGCAGGCAAAGCAGCAAAACCACAGAAGCCAAGGATGTGCATAGGAAATACATTCATTCTTTCATTCATTCAACAAATCCTTACTGAATGTCTATAAAATGCTAGCCACCATTCTGGGCACTGGGAATACAAAGGTAACAAAGGTGTGTTCATTGAAGGCTGCTCCTGGGTGTGCTAACCTGGATCTCTCTCTAGGTGCTTTTAATGTACTCCCTCCAGCCTTAGGTAGCTGGTCCCCTTCACCTTTGGTAAGGTCTAGGTTCCGCAGGGATCCAGCTGGGCATTGGAGCATGTACTTCCTAGATGATGAGAGAAAGCGGCAGAGGTGAGGAGGGCAGGACTAGGGAAGAAACTTTTGTGCTTTCTGCTGTATTTCTGCAAATCTGAGAGGCAAGGAGATGTCATGACTCCTTATCCAAGTAGCTTATAAGAACTTTCAATGAGGAAAACCCTCTTAAAATATAAACCAGAGTTTGTAAGAAAGCCCTTGAGTTGAGAGCTTGTGAAATTTCTGAGACAAATGATTCCTTAAAGTGATAAGGCAGCCTGGCCAATATGGTGAAACCCCATCTCTACTAAAAATGCAAAAATTATCCTGGAGTGGTGGCAGGCACCTGCAATCCCAGCTACTTGGGAGGCTGAGGCAGGAGAATCACTTAAACCCAGGAAGTAGAGCTTGCAGTGAGCTAAGATTGCACCACTGCACTCCAGCCTGGGCAAGAGTGAGACTCCTTCTCAAAAAATAAAATAAAATAAAATAAATAAAATAAATAAAATAAAATAAAATAAAATAAAACAAAACAAAACAAAATAAAATAAGTGATGAGGTATTCCAAGTTCAAGCATGGTGGTTCATCTTGATCACTTCCAGGTTTGGGAGATCCTCTGGGTAATGCTTCCAGACCATAAATTTGGCTTGGTGGTCAGGAGCTCCTTTTCCATAAAGGAGCAATTGATTCAACCAGCAGGATACATATATTTAAATAATAAGTGCTATATATTTTTTTTAAATAAGAAGTACTACAAGGAAGGAACATGTGGCTTTGGGGTTTCTTTTGGCACACAAAGGCATGAGTGACCATATTTGAACATCTATTTCTTCCATCAATGGATGGTGAAGAATAGGGCTTGGTGTGGGTTTATATGTTAGGCTTTTTATGGTTTCTTTGGCCACTGGAAACACAAAAACAGTCAGCCACTCTAAGGTTTGTAAAATCAACTGTCTACAAGGGCCAGGTAGATAATGTAAATGCAGTAAGTGGTCTGAGTGTCATATAGTAGGGAGAAATGGGGACTGTGTCAAACTAGGGGGCAAATATCCTGCCCAAAAGGAGGGCAGCTGCTACTTATCTCCAGCTGATTCTTAGCAATATGACTGCAAGATTGCTTCTAATTTTTCAAGAGAAGCTAGAGAGCAAGATTTGTGTGCCTGTGAAACTTTCTAATTTTTAACTGTGGGTAGCCAAATCCAAATTTAAAATAGCACATGAGACAACATCCTGCTGCAAAACTGAATACACCTGAAGGCTGGAGGCAGCTCATAGGACACCACTTTACAACCCCTTCTATTAGGTCCACTGCGAATTCCTTGAATGAAGGAAATGTGTCTTTTCCGTCTCCATCTCCGCTGGGTTAAAGCCTAGTGGTTGGGATCTGTCTGGAAAATAAACCATAAAGGCAATAGGCAGAGAGAGGCACAGGACAGAGCTGAGGGTGGTCCCTGGAGGACGGTGGGAGAGGCTCCAGAGTCCAGGCTCTGAACCAGGATTGTGGGCAGGAGAGGCCAGGCAGCCAGAGATTCTGGTGGCCAGGTCCTCTGATGTCAGCTATATTTAAAGGGCCAGGCAAGCACCTCCCTGCTAAGATTGAACAATGCTTGATGCTTTGGTGTTTAAGATTCTGAGATCTAAGTCATTTCTGTCCTTAACATTCCAGAGTCTCTTTTCCCAGAACTACTCAGGTTATTTCTTATGCCTGGTATCTTTAGTGTCTTCCTATTCTGAATTATGAACTGAGGGCTTTTATTTCCTAGAATGTATTTATATTAAAAATGCTTCCAAGTATAGATAATACATTATATGTCACTATACATTGTTTATGACTCATTATTCTTTATGTAAAAGAACAAAATGAAGAGAAACACAAAATTTGGTAAAAATATCTATAATAAAACCCATGGAACTTAACAACATAAGGAATGAGTCCTAAAGTGTAGATTTTGAGTTAGTAACAATGCACTAATAATGGCTCATTAATGTTAACAAATATACCACCCTAATGTAAGATGCAATAAAAGGGAGTGGAGTATATAAGAACTCTTCATCTGTTCAATTTTCTATTAACCTAGTTATAAAAAAAAGTCTATTAATTAAAAAAATTTAATAATGAAGTTGACTATATTAAAAAAAACACAGAAAACCTTTTTCCAATGAATCAAAGTCTGTCAGGAGAATGATGTACATATGCTTCAATGCAATATTCACTTCTTCAGTTTAATCATTTATCCAATAATGATGCTGAGAGCAACTTATTTTCCTTGCGTTTTTTTGAAGAACTCAGCTTCCATTAATAACTGTTGATTTTGCCTAATTTTCTCAAACGTCTCTTACCAAATCTCTGAGTACTTAATTCGAATACTAAGAGAGAGTCTACAGTTTCAGTGCTCACGAACCTAAAGAGGGTTCACAGTCTCTAAAATTGTTCTTTGCTGAAATTTGTCTCTCCTTCATGGTATACTTAGCAGAGGATGAATTTGCACTTTTAAAATAGGACTGGAATACTAACATACACGGGAGGAAAACAATCTTTCATCATATTCAGTTGTTTCTCATTTGTATCCTTTCTCTTTACCCATTAGGCTAGTGAGTTCTCATGAAACTATAATTTAAGGACATGGTATTTATTAAAAAGGTCATTGCTTGATAAAGAAGGAACAACACTTTGAAAGGAATTAATGGCTTTTCTGGATGATTTTATTTATAATTTCTCCCTAAGTGAAGCCAGTAAAAGTGATAGGCCTTGTTCACACTTAACTCTCCCAAAGTTTCATGATTTAGACAATTTTATATATAACTCATCTGTTTAGATATAGATCTAAACCAGAGTGAAAACCACTGCTAATGATGTTCTTTCACAATCCTCATAGTTTGAAATAAAAGTGAAAACTTAGAATTATTTGACTGCTGCGTACTGCTAGAAAAGCACATGGTGTTCAGTGATATGTTCTGCCCCTTCTTTTAGAAAGAGCAGCAGGTAAAATAGTGGAAGTGTCTGGCTTAAAACAAGAACCAATGCTTTGAATTAAAATCTTTATTGTTTTTTCATTTAGATAAGAGGCCATCAATTTGTTTTAACTGTTTGTAGAATAATAAACTTCTTGAAACATGTTTAGTCCTCTTTCAAGAGGAGGCATCAGTCTCAGATATCTTGAATTTAAGGTAATGCTATTTGCATTGCCCTTTGACCAAATCACCAAATTATTGCAGTGACCTCTTCACACCATATATAGAGAAAAATATTTTACAGGAACAACTTTCCTCAAAAACTGGAAAATCATCAGATGTGTCATTTATAGCATTGATATGAGTGTACTATTAGAATCAGTTCTGATCATGTTTTGATGAAGTTAGTCATCAATTTCTAGAAAAGTCTTTAAACCGATAGGATTTTCCATCTCTGAAGTTAATATTATCAGCTGACATGCTGATCATCTTATCAACCGGGGTGCTGCACTCAGAGCAGAGAAAGTAAAATAGTCACTTGTTGCCCCTGGCAGGACATCAAGTTCAAGAACTTTTACATTATCTCCAGGAATTTCATTAAAAGAATTTACTAATATAGGAACAGACTTTTTATTTTTTGTGGTTGGCTGAAGCTGTCATAGTGCTGAGACACAAAGGTTTTCTCCAATTCTTGCTAAATCTTTTGAGGTCTCAAAGTGGGTTAAAATTTGTTTTTTTTTTTTTTTTTTTTTTTTTTTACATTATACCTGTGGTTTGTGCTGATGAAAATGTAAGTTCAAATGCCGTGGAACCTTGCTCAGAGATGTAGTCTAAAGATCTGAAGCTATGATTGTGTTCTGTGGTGTTATATGGAATTACCACTTCTTTTCTGAGCACCTTTTATGAGCTATTTCATCATTGAGTGATGGAAGATCCAGATCTGACAGATAAAGACTGTTTCCTTACATTGAAAATGCAAAAAGATAGCAGATTTGGCTTCGACATTTTCTCACTTACTACCACACAAGAAGCAAAGTGCTACATGTGGATTGACACTTTATTTTTATGAGTATTCCTTCTGCAAATCCCAGTAAACGTTTTATTTTTTCCCGACCCTTTCTCTGCTTTGCAATCATTTTGACCCCAAAACAAAATAGTTTAAATAATTTTATGCACCCTTTGAATATCTCTGAACTACTGGCAGGAGCAGAAATAGCCCCTGTGATTATCAATGCGTATCATAGAAATCAACTTTGCCTGACAATCACCCCACACTTAGAAGTATGCACCTAGCTTCAGACTTAAACACTTGGACCTGTATCCATCTTGATGCTCACAGGAACCCAGCTTACCCCTTTCTGCTCCTCTTTCTTCCTCAACATCTTAATGCTGTCTTTCTTTCACTTAGATGCGCCTAGCCCCTTTCTTTCCTGTTCCCATCCCACATCCCCAGGGGCCCATAGACCCAACAATAAACCCTTCTGGCATTTTATACAGACAATTGCAGGTCACTGTAATGATTTTTCAGCTTGGGATGTTTCTTTTGTAGCTCTTCATCTTAGATTTCTTAATTCTTTAAAATGAACATTACTAATTTCCTCCTTTCAGTCACTATCTTCCAAGATATTGGAAGTCTTACAGCATTTTATATTTATGCAAAAATATGGAATAAGGTGTTTGAAATTAAAGTTTCCTGTCAAAAGTCAACCTCTTCCCAAGCCTGTTATATCTTGGCTCAAATGGTCCCATTCTCCCCCCTGACTCCCAGTCATTGCATCCCATTAACTTGTCTCGTGTACTTCATTGTGCTTACAATTATCGTTATATAAATGTATCTTACATACTTATGTTTCATATGTATATGATTCCAGATCATAATTCTTTTGCTTTTAGAAACAGGGACCTTGTCTTGTTCACTGGTATTTCCTGGTGCCTAGAACATGCTCCATGAAGACTGGTTGTAAGGGAGTAACAAACCTGAAAAAATTGTGATGGTCAGTCCCCATCTTTCCAGAGCTAGGCTACTAATGAGGGACCCTTGGTTGGGAGACACCAAGGTTTCTTAAGATTCCTCTTAGAGTTCCACCACCTTTGAGGGTTCCTGCTTACTGAATTTGGAAATGGGTGCCTCCTGACCCACACAGCACCAAAGAATGCTTTGACAGGTGACTTTTGTCTTTTTTCAAATTATGAATGATTAAAAGAAGCCCCACGTAGGTCAGGTAAGAGGACTAGGTCATTTAGAGACCAAGGGTCTAAACAAAGGCCTCGGTATAAAAAAGGATTGAATAGGCTGGGCAAGGTGGTTCACGCCTGTAATCTCAGCACTTTGGGAAGCCAAGGTGGGAGGATCACGTGGTCAAGAGATTGAGACCATGCTGGCCAACATGGTGAAACCCCATCTCTACTAAAAATACAAAAATTAGCTGGGCGTGGTGGTGGGTGCCTGTAGTCTCAGCTACTCAGGAGACTGAGGCAGGAGAATCACTCGAACCCAGGAGGCAGAGCTTGCAGTGAGCCGAGACCGCACCACTGCATTCCAGCCTGGTGACAGAGCGAGACTCCACCTCAAAAAAAAAAAAAAAAAAAAAAAAGAATTGAATAATTTTTCAAGACATACATTAAGATGTTGCATAAAGAAGGCTGAAAAAGGTGACTTCTTTTTTTAACGTAAAGAATAATTACTAGGTTGTTTTTCTTAGAAATGTATTAAGCATTGAATAATGTTATAAAGGCATGAATTCTATTTCCACATATTCTGTTTCAAGAAGCATTTTAACAGCAGCAGTTATGTCCTGGTCCATTGAGAATATCTGCCCCTGGACATCTAAAAAATCAATATGTGTGTATTATTTTACTTAGAGCCATAGCATCATTGAACGTTAGGCAGGAAGGCAGCAGAGACACTGCCTGATGATCAACCCACTTGTTTTCACTAATACAAATCCCGAGGATCAGAGAGTAGAGAGGTTTGTCTGAAGTGATTCAGCGGCAGCCTGTGCTGGATCATCTTTATTTGCCTGGCCCCCTTTACTAGCAGGCTCTGTGAACTACATGGATCAGGCTCTCTAGCCTTCTGGGTGGGAGGCAAGGGCAAGAGATTGAAGGATGAGTAGGGAGCAAGGGTGGGGTATTTACTCCCTCAATAGCTTCCCTTCTGGGATATGATTCAGCAGGGGTTGCATTTTTTCAACCCAAAGCCGCAGCTCCCTCCTCTGGTTCCTTACATCCCAGGAGTGACCAGGCTTCCAGTTGTTGCTAACTCCAGCCTGCTGAACCCTGCTCATGCCTTGCTACATAGTCCCTTTTTATTTACTACTTTACGTTGAATATGTCATCTGTTTCTTATCTGGGCCCTAACCATACACATTTGAATACAAGTCTTCTGACTACTGTCCAATGCCGTTTCTATTCTGTTCCCAAATTCAAAGCTGCTTTAGAAATACAAAGGACTCTGAAAAGTTCTGAAGATCAAATGTACAGCAGGGTGACTATAGTTAATAACGCTGTACTATAGACTTGAAATTTGCTAAGTGAACAGATCTTAAGTGTTCTCCAAACACACACAAGGATGACTATGTGAAGTGACGGATGTGTTAATTAGTTTGATTGTGGTGACTGTTTCACAATGTACATCAAAACGTCACATGCACAGCTTAAATTTATACAGTTTTTTTGTCAATTATACCTCAATAAAGTTGTAAAATATAAAGATCTATATTTGACAAAAAAGAAGGAAATACATATGACTCTAAGTGCTCGGATTATGTGGAAATATTTTAAAATACTTTGATGAAGTACTAGAAACAGAATCTAAAACTATGAGTAATGAGGCCACAGACAGGGGAAAGACTGACTCTAGGGAGGTTCTGCAGGAAATCTTGCAAAGGTGAAATTTGACTGAGGCAAAATGTGGAACTGTCTAGAAGGGCACGGGGGCACTGTGGTTCCTGTGTGGTCAGAGGAACTGAGGTTACTGCTTTCAATCCTGCAACAGCTGAAGTCAACCCACCCTGGGTGTGATTTTATGAGATACAGGTTTTTTATCCAGCACAGCCCCTAGATACAAGCCAAATACTTTGTGCTCAACTACAGAAGCAGTGCATTTTCCCAACACTGGATAGGAAAGTTGGTTGCATTGGTCTCAGAGAGGGGGCCCCTGCTGGTCTCCAGCATGGTGTCTAGTTGAGATATTGCCAAGGGTCAACCTGACCAGCCAGAGTTTTCACCTTAAAATCTGACTTCACTGGAGTATCATCTCTACATACTGGTGTTTCATCTTAATTCATTCCCACTTGCTTCCTTTTCATCATAAAAATCAAATATCAGGCCAGGAGCGGTATATCATGCCTATAATCCCAGCATTTTGGGAGGCCAAGGCAGGCGGATCACCTGAGGTCAGGAGTTTGAGACCAGCCTGGCCAACATGGCAAAACCCCATCTCTACTAAAAATACAAAAATTTGGTGGACACAGTGGTGGACACCTGTAATCCCAGCTACTCAGGAGGCTGAGGCAGGAGAATCGCTTAAACCCAGGAGGCGGAGGTTGCAGTGAGCTGAGATCGTGTCACTGCACTCCAGCCTGGGCAACAGAGCCAGACTCTGTCTCAAACAAACAAACAAAAAGGAATAGCAGTAAAGTCATCAGGTAAAATGTAGAGTGAAGTTTCTTGAGTAGAGCTGTGCCTCAGAACTGAAAATAACTTTGTTCTAGTCTCATCTCTGTCACTGACTTCGTGGTACCTCATGCAAGTGTCTGGGACTCAGGTTTCTCAGAGTAAAATGAAAACTCAGATTAGAATGGCATTTGAGGTCATTTCTGCCTGTCAGTTGCTATGATCCCCTAAATAATCAGAATAAATGACAACCTCTTCTCTCTTGAACTCTCTGCCTATTTGGAGAAACAATTCATGTACTCAAGGTCCCTTCCTCCTGGGTCTTGGAATATGTTTCATAGAGAAAGTGATGAGGTCCTGGTACCCCCAGCCTTCCTGGACTCAGCAACTGGTGTCTAGACCCAAAGACCTCATGTTCCTGGAGCCCATCCTCTGGCTACTGTCTTCCTGGAGACACATCATATAGGAAATGCCAGGCAGGAGGCAGATCTCACAGCTTGATTGTTCTGTTGGTAGGACCAAAAGAATCATTTGGAGTTTGACTGCATTATCCAAATCACTTTTCCATTCTACTTGACTCCATCTGTCAACATATGCAAAACAAAACAAAACAAAACCAAACCAAAAAGTCAGTCCAAAAATTTTCCTTTTTGGTCTGTCCAAGGTCAAATAATCATTCTGGCTGACTTCCTTCCTTGTTAACCAGTTGTTTCAATCCCCCATGGACTCACTCTACAGAAAACTCAATTTCAATGGTTTCTTTCTGCGTAAGCCACTTAAATCAAGTGGCTTTGATTTCCTTTCTGCCTGGCAAACTCTGCCTCCTAACTTTAAAGCACAGTTCGAACAGCACCTCTTCTGGGAAGCATTTGTCGATGCTCCTTGCTTGGGTAGAATTCATGTTCTTGTCCTCTGTGCTTCCCAGGCACTGTGCACCCATCTCTTTCCTGGCATCTGTTGCCCTGTCGTAGTTATTTGTATCTGCTAGAGGGGGAGCTTCTGTAGGTCAGAGACCTGGTGTTTGTGTGTCTCTGCCTGGAATAGCAACCATTTAGTGAGGACTCCTTAGGAAAGGAGGAAGAGAAGGGGCAAAGGGAGAGAAGGAAGGAGGGAGGAGTTTTCTGTTTGCCAAATGCTTGCAATGTTCTCTCCTTATGCATATTCTGAGGGTGAATGACATACTTCATCAACAATGTGAGAGTGTCTTTGACAGTGAAGTAAGAATAAACTACCAGCTCTGGCAAAGTACACTGAATGGTTTGTTTCTCTTGCTCTGCCATACCTGACTCCCCCATGGCTTGAGCTTGGGGGGAAAAAATGCAACAATGACCTTTACATCATCAGATACCCCTAAGGGATGGGTTTTGTTGTCATTGTTGTTGTTTTTAGTTAGTTGGTTAGTTGGTTTTTCTGAGAGAACCAGCCTCTATACTTCCCCAGAGAATAAAGGCATAAAAGAATTGCTACAGTTGGGATTCCTTCTTCCCTAGGAAAGAGGGAGTTGTCTAAAATCTCATCCTTACCTTGGGGAAAACAATCTGGTCAAAGAATTAAATGCCATGAGATTAACCAGGAAGTGATGCAGCCAGGAAAATCCGGGTGTTATCTCTGCTGCAAGTCTGTCCCCAAATAGCCTGGTAGTCAACAAGTTTCCTGTCTTGTGTGTTAAAAAGCTATTGCCTCATTTGATCTTTCAGGATCTCAAAAGCCCCTAAAAGTTCTAGTTTTCTTTTTTGTGGTAGCTAAGGTCACCCCAGACTATCCCTTGAACAGTCAAAACTTGGAAAATGTCAACTCCATATTTATTTTTACTTGATGATGCTAAGCAATCTATTTGGCTAAATGTTTGTTTTGTTTTGTTTTGTTTTTTTGAGACAGAGTCTTGCTCTGTTGCCGAGGCTGGAGTGCAGTGGCGCAATCTCAGTTCACTGCAACCTCCGCTCCCCCAGTTTCAAGCGATCTCCTGCCTCAGCCTCCCAAGTAGCAGGGATTACAGGCATGCACCACCACACCCGGCTAATTTTTGAATTTTTAGTGGCGACGGGGTTTCACCATGTTGGCTAGGCTTGTCCCGAACTCCTGACCTCAAGTGATCCACCTGCCTCAGCCTCCCAAAGTGCTGGAATTACAGGTATGAGCCAACATGCCTGACCATTTGGCTAAACTTTTCACCAGTGTGACTGTACTGTTTGGTGGCATTGATAATCTTGAGGTCACTGCCCATAACATGAGGTGCATTTGTTTATTATAAAGTGTTCTGATAGAATACTGAAGTTACTAGTCCTAGAAATCTGTCATTGCATCTAGATTTCTACACAGCATAACAATAAGGCCATGAGAGATGTTACTGTGCTTTTAATCACTGTTGGGTAAACTTGAGCTTTGTCATTTTAACCTAGTCCTAAGGAAGATAAACATCTAGTTCATATAAGATATTATTAGTTCATTCAAAAATATATATGAAGCACCTACTATGTGCTAGGCACCATTCTAAGTGCATGGGGGTACATCGGTGAAGAAAACAAAGATCTTTGCCTTCATGGAGCGTATATTCTATGTCAACAGTCCCCGACCATTTTGGCATCAGGGATCGGTTTTGTGGAAGACAATTTTTCCACAGATGGGAGCTGGGGAATGGTGGTTTTGGGATGAAACTGTTCCATCTTCAGATCATCAGGCATTAGATTCTCCTAAGGAGTGTGCAACCTAGATCCCTCATGTGCACAGTTCACAGTTCTTCTATGAGAATCTAATGCTGCTGTTGATTTGATAGGAGGCAGAGCTCAGGCAGTAATGCTTGCTCGTCTGCCACTCACCTCCTGCTGTGCAGCCTGGTTCCTAACAGGCCATAGAACAGTACCAATCTGTGGAACTCTGTTCTATGTAGAGAGAAAACAGGCAATAATCAATACACACAATAAATCAGTAGATGATTTAATATGTTAGAAGATGACAAGTGCTGTGAAAAAAAGGAAAAGTAAAGCATGGTAAGGTGGAATTAGGTGTTGAATTGGCATGAGGGAGGAAGATGCCAGTGTGTGCTCAGGATGGGCCACACTGAGACAGTGACATTTAGAAAAGGACTTGAAGGAGATTAGGGAGTTAGCCAAGCAGAAATCTGGAGAAGAGTGTCCCAGAAAGAGGGAAGGGTGAGTGCAAAGACCCTAAGGTTGGAATGTGCCAGTCTTGTTTGAGGACCAACAAGGAGGCCAGGGAGGCTGGAGAGAGTGAACCAGTGGGTGAGAAGTAAAAGACAGGAGGAAGAAGATCGTGGGGGTTCTGGCAGCCTTTACCCTGAGTGATATGGGGAGCCATTGCAGAGTTTTGCATAAAGATGTGACTCTATGTTCCATATGTTAAAAAGCATTACTTTGACTTCAGTGTTGAGAAGAGACAATGTTATATACAAACCTAGGCTGCATGAGTAAATTTGATCAGGCGTAACCTGATAACAGGATACTTCTCCAAGAAGAATCACAAGATACCATGTTCGAAAAAAGCATTTGGATTCTACTTCCAGAATGTCACTGTGGGTGTGCTGCCACGCAGCTTGATTGAAATAGCTGTTGTATCCATATTTGTAACAGACACCATCCTTCTTCCAGACTCTCTTAGAGTTGTCATTTTCCTTTATCCACTACATTCAAATAAAAAAAATTACCTTCTACATGCAAAGCTCTATGCTAGTCATAGAGCACGAGAGTTGAGACTGCAAGGATGGGCAAGATGTGGTCTCTGTCCTCTCCTACAGTTTCCAAAGACAAAATTTAGATTCTTGATCTCAAAATGATGTATTTCTCTGATATATGCCAGGTACTTGGTATTTGCTTTTTTTTTTTCCCCTTGAGATAATCAGTGATTTCATTGGGGAAGAAATCTTTATAAGAAGTCAAATGAAGCTCCTACATTGTAGGTAGCATAATCCTTGCTTGGCACAGAGTTCAGTTTGTCCTACTCACCATGTGACAAGCAGATGAACTTTAAATGATCATTTCTGGAAAGTGCTATATTTTCAATTGATCATCCTCCAAGAAGAATGGATGTGTGGCTGTAGGGGAGGAGTTACAAAATGGTAGTGTCAGGGAATACAAAATTTAAGGTTCTTAATCCATTGTCTCTAGACCCGAAGAGCAAAGTCAAATCAGAGAGTGCTATGTAGTGGTCAGAGCATTCAATTGGCATAGCTGGGGACTTGGAGAGCTAACAATTTTTTGTGGGGTTGGTATAACCACCTTAACAAGATTTCTGGGCTACCATAACAAAATACCACAAACTAGGTGGTTTAAATAACAGAAGTCTAGTTTCTCACAGTTCTGGACGCTGGAAGTCCGTGATCCAGGTGTCAGCTCCTGGGCCCCTCTCCTTTGCTTGCAGATGGCCACCTTCTTGCTGTGTCCTCACATGATCTTTCCTCTGTGTGCTTGCATCCCTGGTGTCTCTCTGTGTGCTCAAATTTCGTCTTTTATAAGGACACCAGTATTGTATCAGTATTGTATCAATACTGGGTTAGGGCCCACCCTAATGGCCCATTTTAACTTAATCACATCTGTCTCCAAACATAGTCATATTCTGAGGTATTAACGATGAAGACTTCAACATATGAACTTTGAGGGGACACAACTCAGCCCGTGGCAGAGGGGATAGTCTCATTATTCAAGTATAAGACTGGTATCCTGGGAGTGTTTAAGGATTTTCACAAGGAAAACTTATGTGCTTTAGATCTGACTTTCTGTGCAAAAATCTGAGATTTGCTGTAGGTGGGACCCAGATCTGAGTTTTCTAGGAGAAGGAAAGGCATTGTGTATCCTGTGTACCCTTTTATTTAAGCCCCTTAAGAACAGACTGTGGTTATGAAACTCATTTACATGGGGATTGAGCCAACCTTGGCTTTGGTGTGGTTCTCCAATCAACTGACGCAACAGACAAAGCCAAGGGTGAAAACTGATTGAAGGACAAATGATTCTCTGGTCAATTTTCAGTATCATTCTGAAAGGGCCTCACTTGTTAAGCATTTAATTATTATTTTCTAATTATCACTCAAATATGATCACAGAAACCAAGCAAGTAACGAAGACATTTCATGGTTAGATGCCCTTATGTTTGCTGGCATGCAATTTTGATTTAGATTTAACAGGGTCTGACAGATAAGGGCTGCAGCAGGGGGATGGGTTTGTTTCCAGACTGCCATACTCTTGCTCTTTTTCCATTAAGCTGGCTGGACATATTCTCATGAGTACTACACAGACATTCTGTTAATCTCTGACCTTAACTTACTCTGCAAATGGCAAATATCTCTTAAATCGTAGAATCTTCTGCTTGGAGTCATAACAATGATGTTTGAAAGGAACAAAATTTTATCATACTACACAGAGATTATGAGTAAGTTATCTGGAGAAACCTGGTGGTCCAGATGGTTCTCTAACCAGAGATCTGCCAGAGTCCAGGGTTTGATCATCGGACCTTTAGTTATCAAGATACCTAATTTTTCGTACTGAAAGAAAGATACTTTTGTTTTAAAGGAAATGATTTGTAGTAACTGAATTCATGAGGCTGCTATATGGTGAAAAATAGAACATTCAAGAGGACTGGACACTCCTGTAAAAGTCCATTTGGTTTCTCAAGAGGACTGGAAACTCCTGTCTTCTGAAAAGTCCATTTGACTTCTGTACCCTCGTGGGAAACTATGTTATGATAAGAAAGCTGCTTGGTGAGTCAGAGATCTAAACAAAAGGAGTTACTTACATGATTCAAAAGTTTAAATGCAAGGATGAAAGGTAGGCTTCATTTAATAGGTGCCCTCATCAGTTGTTCAGGGCTGTCTGTAGTGTTGACAAGTACGAGGCCACATTTAGGCTTGGTAGGAAAGTGACAGTTGATTGGTGATGTCTGCCATGGGTGTAGGAGTGGGGAGAAGGTGTATGTATATGTGTGTGTGTGTATATATGCTATGTTTGAGCCATTCCTCATGTAAAACCATCACACCAAGAGAGCCTTATAAATGCACACACACACACACACACACACACACACACACACACACTCACTAGGACTAGAGGACTGGGCACCCTGGGCAGTGCTTGGTTGGTGACTACTAACATCATTTTTCAGTGCTTCCATATGTAATGGATATTTCTTCGGATATTTCTTCTGACAAGCCTGGCTTTCTGTGGATAGGTTTAATCAGGTCAGGCTAAGTGCTGCTGGCTTGAAGGCAAGCTGGTGTCTTGAAGATGACTGCATAATTCTCTGAGCCATTTCGAGCTGACTTCTTTCTTTGCTCCCAGAGGAGAATCTTGTTGACCAGATTTGGGGCATCTCTCTATAGCCCCTGTATAAGGAAAAGAATAATCTACTTTAGTGGTTTTCATACTTTAGGAAACCTCTTTTTTCTAACTAAATCTTACCTAGAACTCCATCACCATACTAAACAGATAAAAGCAAGAGATAGGCTTCTCTGGAAGTTTCAACCTTCATTGTTTGACAGACACTATTTTTCTGGATGAAGATGTCCTGAAACATAGTTATGGTGATTCCTGGGAATGCATGGAGTATTATTTGAAAATCACCCATCCAGTTCAAGTTCTTCATTCCAGGCAAGAGAAAATCCAGGCATTGGAAAGACAAATTGTTAACTCAGGATCACATAGCAGGTACAAAGTTTTGTTGAGATAAAGACTCCTCATTTCTTAACTCTTCATATAGCGCTTTTTCCATAAGACCAACACTTGTGGGTTTGGGAGAGATTGTCTTTCAGCACCCCAGTGGCCAAGCCTGGTCTGCACTGTGAGTCCTCAGGGGGAGGATTAGCCCCAGGCCTACCAAGGGGCACATGGTGAGGACCCTGGAGAGAAATGTCTGCTTTGTCTCTCTCCCATTTCATAAGTGAAACCTGACAGCATAGATTAGAAAAATAATAAAAGGCCATCTCATCTGTGTTCTCTATTTATTACACATTATGCAGGTATCTGGTTGCAAAACCTGCACTCCTACTCCTCTCTCATTGTTAACAATGTTTGAAGCAGAACACACTGACCTGCTTCATCAGATAACATCGGCATCTCGGTGAGCGCTCACTTTCCAGGTGACTTCCACCCTCCCTCCCCATTCCCCCCTCCTCACTGACCCCAAACTCCAACAGGGGGAACACTTTGTTAATAGCAGAACAGCCCCCCTTTACATGATATGATTGTGTCTATATCTAGTCAAGCAAAAAATAAAGGAAAATAAAATTGCACCCTTTTTGAAAGAAAATAGACTACCCAGATTGTGGGGTTCAAGAATGGAGCCTGAAGGAATGTGACCCAGTTTGTTAACGAAGAGAAGATTACCCCAGTTCTTCTCCTCTGGTCCTGTGCAAGGTCCCCTTTGAAGCTTAGGGAGGACACCAATTTTGTGGAGGAAACAGCTCTTCTTCTTTTGTTGTCAGACAGAAAGAGAGGAAAAAGGGAGGGAAAGGAAGAGAAAGAGCAGAAAAGAACTGAGGTGGAGAGAAGGGGAAGAGAGATGTTGATGAGAGGCAGAGAAAGGTGTGAGAAGAGCCAGACACAAGGACAAGAAGGAAAGAAGGAGGAAGAAAAGGAGGAGAGAAAGGAGACAGAGAGGGAGCTTTGTTTTTAAAGAGTGTAAGGTAATAACCAAATTAAGCAGTCCCAGCCCGTGCTGCCACACAGAGGCTCATGGGGTGGGAAGACCAGATGGTATGTGAGGAAACCCAGGCCCCTGCCTCACCTCCACTATCATCTCTGCATCATCTTGAGTAAGTCCGTTTTCCTCTCTGGGTCTCAGTTTCCTCAACATGCAGTGAAAAGTGTGTGTGAGAGGCCCTGAGTGTCTCCCACTCACCCCCACCAACCTCAACTCTTGCCCTGGAGCAGTCTTGACTCTGTGCTGAGGAGACACCAAAGGGAGAACAGAGCCCTTTGTGGCAGGCTGAGGAGAGACAACTTAAAAGGCGATAAGGACAGAAGAATTGAAGCATTTTTGTTGTAGAGGAAAGCGTGGGCTTCAGGCAGGGAGCCAGAAGCCACTGACATCACCATAATACTTGGAACAGGCCTCCAAGAGGTAGGCGTGAGCCTCAGGGAGTGGGCAGAGTTACCTGGTGAAGGGACAGACGACCTGAGTCTGGCCCAGGAGCAATGAGACACTTGAAAGAGGCTCATGGCCCTTGCAGGATCAGGGCACAGGTAGCCATTAATTCAAAGGCTGGAGGAAAGTGTGTAAAGTTTGGGAAGTCATTTCTCCACTCAGTTCCTTGGTTCAGGTCTTGGCATGGAAAATGGGAGAGATGAGTGTGGTCAACTCTAGACAAAAATCCATTTGTCCTGATCCTTAGATCCGAAGTCAGAAACACTTGATACAGAAGATGTTTGCATCCACCTTCTCTCTTTGGCCCGCAGAGCCTGTCCAACAGGGAATGGAACTGGAGGTCACCTCTCTGGTAGGATTATAGGGGTATCAGGAGTTATTTCATTCTCTCAGATGGGCCCTCCACTAAAATGCCACAGGGATTTCACTCTCTATTATTACTGAGCCTCTTTTAGGGGTTAAGCATTACCCTCTTCCCATGATGTTTCATGAAACTTACATTTCATTCCTCCTTAGGGATTTGCAAATAGTAACATCTTAGTGCATCTTAGTGCAAGTTTATCAACTCTATGGCATACGTGCCACTACTCCTATTGCAGAACTTAGGGCAGACAATGCTAATCAATTGTCCAGATGCATCATCAGAATCCCTCCCAATCAGGGCTCTTGGCAGGTACTACCAATTGATGAGAATGAGCTCTTGAGACTGATCCTGTTTGTTACCCCTAGTTTAGGGTTAATTATAAGACATTATCCTTTGGGGCAGGAAAGTCCTAGGATATGGTGGAAGGGAGGATTATGGGGAGCTTGAGGGCTGGGAAGAAGCAGAGGAAAGCGAGATGAGAGAACTGAGCAAAGACAATGTCAGTTTTTAGTAGTATTTGTTTTTCTTTCTTTGTAACTTTCCCTTCCATTTCTCAGAGCTTTCTTCATCCTTGGATTCTGTCATCTTGGCTCTCTTTTCCCACCAGGGATCAGGATGTAGGGAAACAATTGTTTAAGGTCCTACAGGTTGAGGTGCTGGAATAAATGGAAAATAGATCAGGAGCTCATTCCTTTGTCCTTAGGAAGATGGTTTCTGTCCCTGCTTATTGGACTGCTGGAGATGCCTTACTCTTCGTGAGAGCCTTTGCAAGATCCTTAAAAGTCCATACCCCTCTTCTGTAACCTCTTCAGGGGTGGGAACCCCATTACCTCATGAGACAGCTCATTTCATTGTTGAATGACCTAAGTGGTTAGAAAGTGGTCAGCTCACACTGGTTGAAATCTCTCTGCCTGACAAGTCCACCTTTAGTGCTGGTTTAGAGAGTGTATCTGCTTCCTCTTTCTCCACATCAGCCTTTCGTGTTGTTTCAAGATGGCTATCATGGCCTGCCTAGGTTTTCCCCTCTGTAGGTTAAATATCCCAGTTTTCCTGTTCTGTCTCATGTAACAGGGCATTAGAGCTTTTATCATCCTGAGTAAACCCCAGGTTGTCAGTGACCTCCTTATAACCAGTGTCCCTCATTGAAAAATATGTAGTCTGACTTGTATGAGTCTGTGGGATAGATGTTTGTTGAATTGAACTGATTATTATGTCCTGTGATCTAAAACTTATCCTTCTATTTATGCAATCAAAGAGTTGTATTTTTTTTTTTTTTTTGGTTTGTTTTTAAGGTGCTACTTTATTTTGCTTATGTTAAGCTTGTGGCCAGCTAGATTACTTTCACAGAAACTATTACCCATCTTGTATTCAACTGATAGGAATTTGTAAAACTGATTACTACTGTTGCTAAACAGGAATGCATATTGACTGTCTATTTGTGTGTGGTTCTGTGCTGGACACTAGACCAGAGAGATAAGCACTTTAGAGCTTTATAATTTGAAACATATTCATTAAACACACACTTATTGTGATTATTGGCTTTTAGTGGAAAATTTGTTAGCATCAACATTTTATGTTCGTATCATTTGCCCAGTATTATATCCCCTATCCAGTCACTCATATAATGAACATAAATATATAAGTGCAAGGATGTTAATTGAAGCATTAATTTTTAATTGTGAAATTAGGAAGCAAACTAAATTGTCAATGAGAATAGTTAAATACAGAATAGTACCTCCATACATGGAATGTCATGAAGCCACTAAAACTGCATTTGATCTATATGTAATGATGCAGAAGGGTCTTCAAGATATATGGTAAAGTGAGAAATACAGGTCATAACAGAGTAGATATATTCATAATCTCATTTGTGTTTTAACAAATAAAATTATAATCAAAAGTATATATTACACACACACTTAATTGTAAATAAGGGTTTGAAAGATACACAGTTAATTACTGATGGAAGTTTCCTGTTAGAACAGGGTTAGAGAATAGATTGTTTTTCCTCTATGTATTTTGGTGGTGTTTGGATTTTTACAAGCATGTATTTATTTATTACATGTGTAATTTTTTAAGTTTTTTTTTTAGTAGATAGAGGAAATATAAAGAATTTAAAGATGAGAAAGGCACAGTCTCCTTCCTTCAAAAAAAAATAAACCCAATATGAGGATTAATGCAACATATAGATAATGATGGTATTTCACAATGGAAGGTGTTGGGGAATCTGGATGAAGGAGTGATTCCTTCTGCCTGGAGAGATGAGAGATCAGGAGGTGAGCCCTAGTGGATGGCAAGAGTCTCACAGCAGATGGCTTGAAGGGGTTTTGTAGGAAGGTGAAAAAGACTGTACCTTTTCTGGATAGTACACTCAGTCCAGTTTGTTGGAAGTGTAGAGTTTGTATGGGGAAGTAGTCAGCAAGCATTCTCAAAGGATAAGTTAGACATACTTCTCAATTAGCCTTTGATATACTTCCTTTGGTAGCCAATAAGAGATATCTCAGGGTGGCATCTTAGGCTGATTAATTCAGCTGGGAGACCAGAAGTTTGGGGGACTATGACACTGGAGGCAGAGAGATTATTGCCATATTTTAGCATTTTCCATGTCGTATTAAAAGTTAACTGTGGTTCTCCCACCCACCTTCCTAAATGTGTTCAGCAGCTAAATAACCTTAGAAAACCTTTACACATCTCTACTTTGAGATACGTAATCCTCTTTAGCATAGTATAGGCTCTGAGAAGTCCCACAATAAAAATGTGTTTAGTTTTTATTAATCCATCATTTCTCAGTTTTATCTAGACCTAGAACATTTCATTTGCAGCCTTTATTTTTCACAATGGCATTCTGAACAACAGCAAACACTTAAAAAATCTGTTACAGTAGAATCATAGAAGTCTGAAAAAGGGTGGCAGAAGAACGATGGGAAGGAAGAGTGGATGTGGTCATACTAGAGAAGAAAGAATTGGGAGGGCATGGCAAGTTGTCTGGATGTGGAGTCAGGGGCGAGACATGTCAAAGACTGGTCTGTGATTTATTACTTCTGCCTTATTTCCTCATTTTAAAACTCACAACATCGGGTCCATACCTCTGAATAGCTGGCAACAGACTTGGGACTATCCTTGCTTTAGTGGACCCAGCAGAAATTGCTGGCCTGGAAAAAAATTCATGGTTTTCTTCATGTCCTCACCCTAATGGAAATATCTAATTTAATCTAGGTATGACACAATTAGTGGAGTAAAGAGACAATCCATGGAATGGGAGAAAATATTTGCAAATAATATATCTGATACAGGGTTAATATCAGAATATGTAAAGAACTCCTACAATTCAATAGCAGTAAAACAAACAAATGGGCAAAGGACTTGAATAGATATTCCTCCAAAGAAGATATACAAAT
Organism: Rhinopithecus roxellana; assembly: GCF_007565055.1. Lineage (NCBI taxonomy): Eukaryota > Metazoa > Chordata > Mammalia > Primates > Cercopithecidae > Rhinopithecus > Rhinopithecus roxellana. The sequence continues at coordinate 101,431,924 of NC_044559.1, read as the reverse complement.
GGCCAATAAACACATGAAAAGATTCTCAACATCACTAATTATTAGGGAAATGCAAATCAAGGAGATACTACCTCAGACTCATTAGGATGACTATTATCAAAAATTCAAAAATAGCAAGTGTTGACGGGCCTATGGAGAAATTGGAACACTGTGCACTGTTGGTGGGAACGTAAAATGATACGGTTTCTATGGAAAACAGTATCGCGATTCCTCAAAAAATTAAACATGGAACTACCATATGATCCAAAAATTCCACTTTTGGGTATATACCCAAAATAATTGAAAGTAGAGACTCTAAGACATATTTGCACACCCATATTCACAGCAACATTATTCGTAATAGCCAAAAGGTAGGAGCAATCCAAGTGTCCATCAACAGATGAATAAACAAAATGCGATGTATAAATTCAGTGGAATATTATTCAAGTCTTTAAAAAAAGGAAATTTTGACGCATGTAACAACATTGATGTTAGGGACTAAATGTTTGTGTCCTCTGAAAAGTATATGTTGAAATCCTAACTTCCCATGTGATAGTATTAGGAGTTGGGGCTTCTGGGACGTGATTAGGTCATGAGGGTTGAGCCCTTATGAATGGGATTAGTGTTCTTGCAAAAGAGAGCCCAGAAAGCTCTCCTGCACCTTTTCCTACATGTGAGGATATAGCTCCAAGGTGGCCTTCTATGAACCAGGAAATGGTCCCTCACTAGACATCAAATCTGTTGCCACTCTAATCTTGAACTTCTTGCCTCCAAAACTGTGGAAAATAAATTTCTTTTGTTTAAGCCACCCAGTTTGAGGTATTCTGTTGTAGCTGCCTGAATGGACTGAAACAATGAATGAAACTTTAGGACATTGTGCGAAGTGAAATAAGCCAGTCACAAAAGGAATGTATCATGCCACTTACATGAGGAACCTAGAGTACTCAAATTCATAGAGATGGAAAGTAGTATGGTGGTTGCCAGGGGGTGTGGGGAGCGGAATGAGGAGGTACTTACTGTTCAATCATCATAAAGTTTCAGTTTTGCAAGATTAAAAGAGTTCTGGAGATGGATGGTGATGATGGTTGTACAACAATGTGAATATACTTAATGCCACAGAACTATACACTTAAAAATTGGTAATGTGGTACATTTTATGTTATGTGTATTTTACACAATTAAAAAACAAACAAATAAAAAAATTGATAAACCATTTTGGTTCCTATAGTCAGAAAAGTCCTAAATCTCTTTAACTGATTATTTTATCTTTTCTACAATTTACTATCAGTGTGCAAATGATCTGGAGTTTTGAAAACTATGCATATGAAACATTATCCACTGTAGAAAATATGGAAAATACAAAAGTACACAGAGAAAATAACATCACTCAACTCCTTCTATCTGGAGATAAGCCATCAAGTTTTCTGGAGATGGCATTATGGTAGATTTCCTTCAAATCTTTTTATCTGGAACATGCCTACTTGAGTCCTCAGCCCCCTTCTCTCTTTCCCTCTTATTCTCACTCAGAATATCAGGGCATGGCAATCATTGCATAAGGATAGCTACTTCTGGCCAGTCTTGGTCCAGTCTGTGGCCTGGGGCAGGTTACGACAATCATTGACTAAGAAATAAATAGAGATTGATTCTCTCATGCAGTGCATGTGCAGAGTGCTCACTGATCATCTGAACTCTGTCCTGCCCAGACTAATATATACCAATAATAGGATTTAGAAGGGACTTGTCATACCAGGAATTAATTAGACGACTAGTTCCCCTTGTCTTAGTGCTCATTAAACTTTATTATAATGAGTGGTTTGATGTTTTAATTTCCCACTAGAATATAATGGAGGAACTTCATCTGCCTGTTCACTGCTGTAGTCCCATTGCTAAGGCATACCTGGGATATATGAAATGTTCAATAAGTATTTTGTTGAATGAATTAATTAATGGGTGCTTGTAATTTACATTCGGTGTTACAGGAGAACAAAGGAGAAGTTGTGTAGAGTACTACTTAAAATCATTGTTTCCAGTTTCAGACAATTTGGGTTTGAATGCCAGGGTCTGTATTTTGAGAAAATTATTTAACTCCTGGAAGTTTTTCTCATTCGTAAAATGGGTAAGAAAATAGTAGCTGTCTCAAAGTTAGTGTGATAATTGAGATAGTCCATTATAAATCATGTAGAATAGAGCCTGAAACATAGTAATTACTCAGTCCATGTCACTTATCATCATACTCAGTTTTCTGTTTTTTATTTTCACAAACATTTCCTATATCATTGAATTTTTCTGAAAAACATGTTTTTAGTGGTTATGTAACTACTCCATATTGGAAATTTACCCTAATTTATGGACCTTTAAGTTGTTTTTAGATTTCCTCTATTTTAAATCACTTTTGGATAAGCATTCTTGTAATAGGGTAGTCAGGAGTGCAGGTTCTGGTACTGGACTGCCTGGAGTCATACACTGAATCTCCTCTTACAAGCTATGTAACTTTGGACACCTAATATCCCTGTACCTCAGTTTCCTATTGGCAGGATAGGAATATAATAACAATTCATAAGATTGTTGAGATAATAAATGAGCTAATGATGTTTGTAGGTTGCTTATAATGATGTCTGGCACAATTTAAGTGCTTAATAAATGTTTACTATTACATTATTATTGCTAACCTTTTACTTCATTTGTTAATTTTTTTGTTTTGTCTTTTTTTTTTTGAGACAGAATCTCGCTCTGTCGCCCAGGCTGGAGTGCAGTGGCACGATCTCGGCTCACTGCAAGGTCCACCTCCCGGGTTCACGCCATTCTCCTGCCTCAGCTTCCCGGGTAGCTGGGACTGCAGGCGCCTACCACCACTCCTGGCTAATTTTTTGTGTTTTTAGTAGAGACGGGGTTTCACCAGGATGATCTCAATCTCTTGACCTCGTGATCCGCCCACCTTGGCCTCCCAAAGTGCTGGGATTACAGGCGTGAGCCACCGTGCCCAGCCCTTTATTTGTTAATTTTTTAGGCGACTAAATATTAAGTTTGTGGAATAAAAACAGATGTTTTTAGGATGAATGTTTATTATAGTCTAGATAGGAATCACTAACCTAAATGATGGCTTGATGTTGGAAAACCTTGGACATTAATAATTTTTAGAACTTCCATTAATCATGACCCTTCAATATTTAAATGCATTCAAATGAATTTAATATCTTAAAAATGTTTTTAGATCTCCACAGTTTATAATTTGAAGAATAGCTAAATGTTAATTCCTAAATAAAACCCCCATTGCTATTTATCATCTTATGTCTTCTGCAGCAATTTAATATAATGTTCACTTGGAATTACCTGAGGTCCAGGTGTAGGAGGCTCAGGGATCGGCATCTTTCTTTGAGTTGTATTAGGTAGAAGCCTCTTCAATCCAAAGTGATCACCTCTCCCTCTCCCACTCCATGTATACTTATACTCTAATTCCATACAGTATGGTAGAGACAGACCTGGGTTCATGTCTGTATTCAGCCCATGACGTATCTGAGCCTTACTGTTCTCAGCTGCAAAATGGGAATGATAATGCCCATCTCATGAAGTTTCTGTGAGGATCGAGAGGTGACACAGAGAGTGACAAGTGAGAATTCAATACATGTTTGTTCTTTTCTTTTCCTCAGGGTTAAACATGACAATACTGATAACAGCAATAATAATAATAGCTACATGGGCCAAGCACTGTGTTTGTTAGTTAACTCATGTTGCATAATCTTTCTACGTACAACCCCAAAAAGTAGGCACCATTGGCCGGGCGCGGTGGCTCAAGCCTGTAATCCCAGCACTTTGGGAGGCCGAGATGGGCGGATCACAAGGTCAGGAGATCGAGACCATCCTGGCTAACATGGTGAAACCCCGTCTCTACTAAAAAAAAAATACAAAAAACTAGCCGGGCGAGGTGGCGGGCGCCTGTAGTCCCAGCTACTTGGGAGGCTGAGGCGTGAACCCGGGAGGCGGAGCTTGCAGTGAGCTGAGATCCGGCCACTGCACTCCAGCCCGGGCGACAGAGCGAGACTCCGTCTCAAAAAAAAAAAAAAAGAAGTAGGCACTATTATTGCCTTTATTTTACAGATGAGGAATCAGAGGCACAGAGAACAACTTACTAAAAAATGACAGAGCTGAGATTCACCATAGATTAATTTGGGCTGTTTTTGAAATTTGCATAAATGGGGTCATGCATGCATATATGTCTGCCTTCTTTTATTCAGCAGTATATCTGTAAGATTTATCCACATCATTGCAAGCAGTTTTTTTTTTTTTAATTGCTGGGTAGTAGTCTATTGTCTGCATAAAGTGTAATTTTTTATCTATTCTTTTTCTGATGGATATTTGAGTTGTTTCCAGTTTTTTGGCTCTTATAAAGAATGTTGCTATGTTCATTTTAGTACAGATCTCTCTCTCTCTCTCTCTCTCTCTCTGTGTGTGTGTGTGTGTGTGTGTGTGTGTGTGTGTGTGTGTGTGTATTTCTGTTGGTTTAATATCTAGGGGTTTAACTGCCCAGTTTTGAGTTAGGTGAATCTTCAGTGGCAGAAGATACTGCCAGTTTTCCAATTTAACCAGTTATCAATATAACCTCCTCCCCAGACTACATAAGAGTTCCAGTTGCTCTGTGTCTTCACCAATACTTGATATCTTTTGTTCTTAAATTGGTAGCCCTTCTGGCGGATGTGTAGTGGTATCCCATTGCAGTTTTAACTAGCATTTCCCTGAAGACTGTTGATATTAAAAAATATTTTTAATGTTTATTGGCGTAAACATCATTCTTTTATGGAATACCTGTCCAACTATTTGCCCATTTGAAAATCAGGTTGCATGTCTTTTAAAAACTGATTTGTAGAAGTTGTTTTTTGTCTGTTCGTTTGTTTTTGAGACGGAGTCTCGCTCTGTCACCCAGGCTGGAGTGCAGTGGCACGATCTTGGCTCACTGTAAGCTCCGCCTCCCAGGTTCATGCCATTCTCCTGCCTCAGCCTCCCGAGTAGCTGGGACTACAAGCACCCGTCACCATGCCCGACTAATTTTTTCTATTTTTAGTAGAGATGGTGTTTCACCGTCTTAGCCAGGATGGTCTTGATCTCCTGACCTCATGATCTGCCCATCTTGGCCTCCCAAAGTGCTGAGATTACAGGCGTGGGCCCCTGGGCTCAGCAGAAATTTTAAAAAAATATGTTTTGGATACAAGTCTTTTATTGGATGTAAGTGTGATGAACATCTTCTCCCACTATGTGGTATGACTTTTCATTCTCTTAATGCATCTTTCAATAAACGTGTTTTTCATTTTAATGTAATTTAAAGAACAATATTTTCCTTTGTGTTTAGTGTTTTTATGTGCTTTATAAGAATTTTGTGTCCACCTCAAGATCATAAAAATAGTTGTTTATTTTATCTTTATTGTTTTGCCTTTCACATTTAGTTCTATGATTCTTTTTTTTTTTTTTTTTTCTTGAGATGGAGTCTTGCTCTGTTGCCCAGGCTGGAGTGCAATGGCATTATCTTGTCTCACTGCAACCTCTGCCTCCCAGATTTAAGTGATTCTCCTGCTTCAGCCTCCCAAGTAACTGGGATTACAGGCACATGCCACCGTGCCTGGCTAATTTTTTTGTATTTTTAGTAGAGACAGGATTTCGCCATGTTGGCCAGGCTGGTCTTGAACTCCTGACCTCAGGTGATGCACCTGCCTTGGCCTCTGAAAGTGTTGGGATTACAGGCATGAGCCACCGCACTGGCCCTATGATTCATTTTGAATTGAATTTTGTATATAGTGTGAGGTAAGGTCAAGGTTCCATTGTAACACATGGCTAGCTAATTATCTACCACCACTGATGAAGTTCATTATTTTCCCATCATGTTGCTGTGGGACCTTTGTCATAATTCAGATGACCAGAGATAGGTGGGTCTGATTTTAGATCCTAGTCTGTTCCATTGGTCAGTTTACCTATTCTTGGACCAATACCACTGTTTACATATGCAGCTTTATATTAATCTTGATAGCTGTGTTAGTCCTGCAGCTAAATTATTCTTCATAGTTTCTTTCTTGAATTTTTTTTACATAAGATATGTAAATAGTATATAAATAAATAGTATGTTGAAAATGGCTTGATTTGTCTTCTTTCCCTAGTAATAATTGATGTAGGTATAAAATTTTAAGTTGACATTTATTTTATTTTTCATCAGCACGTTTGAGATTTACCTTCATAGTTGCCCAGCTTTTATTACTGCTGATCAAAATAAATTTAACTGTAAGTCACAGGTGTAGGTGCTCTTTTTACTTTCGTAGCTTTTAGGATATTTTTGATGTTCTACAGTTTTATTACAGTGAGTCTTTTTTTAATCCTACTTGGTCACTTGCTATGCACTTTTAAAATAATTAGACTTTTAATTTTGGAACAGTTTTAGATTTACACAATTATTGAGAAAATAGTACAGAATTCCTGTATATCCCACATCCAGTTTTCTCTATTATGAGCGTCTTACCTTAGCATGGTACATTTGTCTTCATTAGTGAACCAATGTTGATACATTATTATTAACTAAAATCTATATTTTATTTGTTTTTTCTCAATTTCTCCCTAATGTCTTTTTTCTCAGTTCTGGGATACTATCTGGGACACCATATTACATTTAGTCATCCTAACTTTTTAGATTCTTATTGGTTGTGACAGTTTCTGAGGCTTTCTCATTTTTGATGACCTTGAGAGTTGTGAAGGTTACTGGTCAGGTGTTTTGCAGAATGAAACTTAATAGGGATTTGTCTGATGTTTTCTTGTTAGATCAAGGTAATGTGTTTTATGGAGGAAGATCACACGGGTAAAGTGCCATTCTCATCATATCGTATCAAGGGTACATACTATGAAAATGACATCACTATCGGTATTAGCCATGAACACCTGACTTGAGGTAATGCTTATCAGGTTTCTCCACTGTAAAGTTGCTCATTTTTCCCTCCCTTTCCATACTGTGCTCTTTGGAAGAAAATCACTATATGCAGTTAACACTTAAATAGGAATTATGCTCCACCTTCTTAAGGGCAATGTATCTACATAAATTATTTGAAATTCTTCTGCATATTAACTATATCTATTCTCCCCATTTGTTTATTTATTCAATCATTTATTTATATCAATATTACTAATGGACATTTTCCTACTTTGGCTTATAACCCAATATAATTATATTTATTTTCTTATTCAAATTCTTGTAGCTTTCAGTTGGCTCCTGTGTCATTTGGCTTGTCCCCATCATTGTATTTTTTTCCTTTTGGCTCATCTTGTATACTTCCTGCCCCAGTCAGCCATTTCTTGAAGAGTCAGCCATTTCTTGAAGGAGCCCTGGTTCCTTTTATTGGATAATGGTATTAGAAACCAAGATCTGGGTGCTAGGTATGCTCTGCAATACACTTTTTATTATTAATATTGTTTTTGGTTGACAACTTATGATTGTATACATTATGGGGTACAATGTGATGTTTCAATATAACCAAACAGTGTGGAATGATTAAGTCATGCTAATTAACATATCTATCACCTCACTTACCCATCATTTTTTTATGGTGAGGTATTTGAAATGCATTATCTTTGTTACTTCAAAATACACAATACATTATTATTATTATTATTTTTTTTTTTTTTTTTTTTTTTTGAGACAGAGTCCCGCTCTGTTGCCCAGGCTGGAGTGCAGTGGCACGATCTCGGCTCACTACAAGCTCCGCCTCCCAGGTTCATGCCATTCTCCTGCCTCAGCCTCCCCAGTAGCTGGGACTACAGGCGCCCGCCACCACACCCAGCTAATTTTTTGTATTTTTTAGTAGAGACAGGGTTTCACCGTGTTGGCCAGGATGGTCTCAATCTCCTGACCTCGTGATCTGCCCACCTCGGCCTCCCAAAGTGCTGGGATTACAGGCATGAGCCACAGCGCCCGGCCTATTATTATTATTATTGAGATGGAGTCTCACTCTGTCGCCCAGGCTGGAGTGCAGTGGCATGATCTTGACTCAGTGCAACCTCCACCTCCCAGGTTCAAGCAATTCTCCTGCCTCAGCCTCCTGAGTAGCTGGGATTACAGGCACACGCCACCACACCCGGCTAATTTTTCACAATACATTGTTTTAACCATGGTCACCCTGCTGTGCAATAGATCTCAAAACCTAGTCCTTATGCCTATCTGAAACTGTGTTCCCTTTGATCAACTTTGATCTCAGTTGTCTTGATAAAATTTGCAAGTATTACTCTTCATATAATGTTTCTCTATCATTCTCTCCATTTTCTTTTGCTTCTGGAACTCTTATTAAAGAGTTGGAGAAAAATCTCAATCTATCCACATGTCTCTTAAGTGAACTTCCTTTTTGCTTTTTTTGTCTCCTCCTTCATTTCCATCTCCTCTTCATCTTTTCTGTCTGTGCTACATTCTGATAAATTCCTTAGTACCATATTCCCATTTAATACCCTCTCTGACTCTCTCTCTCTAATCCAGATTTATTTATTTTCAATTGCTTTATTTCCACTAGCATATTTTTAATTTCCAAGATTCTAATCAGTTATTTTCTATTTTTATGTCATTCACAAATCAGAGTAACAAGTTAACTGGTGGTTGGCTAAGGTCCTAGTCTTGAAGTTTTATTTTTTTTATTTTTTTTATTTTTTTTTATTTTTTTATTTTTTTTATTATACTTTAAGTTCTAGGGTACATGTGCATAACGTGCAGGTTTGTTACATATGTATACTTATGCCATGTTGGTGTGCTGCACCCATCAAATCGTCAGCACCCATCAATTCATCATTTATATCATGTATAACTCCCCAATGCAATCCCTCCCTCCTCCCCCCTCCCCCCTCCCCATGATAGGCCCCAGTGCGTGATGTTCCCCTTCCCGAGTCCAAGTGATCTCATTGTTCAGTTCCCACCTATGAGTGAGAACATGCGGTGTTTGGTTTTCTGTTCTTGTGATAGTTTGCTAATAATGATGGTTTCCAGCTGCATCCATGTCCCTACAAAGGACGCAAACTCATCCTTTTTTATGGCTGCATAGTATTCCATGGTGTATATGTGCCACATTTTCTTAATCCAGTCTGTCACAGATGGACATTTGGGTTGATTCCAAGTCTTTGCTATTGTGAATAGTGCCGCAATAAACATACGTGTACATGTGTCTTTGTAGTAGAATAATTTATAATCCTTTGGGTATATACCCAGTAGTGGGATGGCTGGGTCATATGGTACATCTAGTTCTAGATCCTTGAGGAATTGCCATACTGTTTTCCATAATGGTTGAACTAGTTTACAATCCCACCAACAGTGTAAAAGTGTTCCTATTTCTCCACATCCTCTCCAGCACCTGTTGTTTCCTGACTTCTTAATGATTGCCATTCTAACTGGTGTGAGATGGTATCTCATTGTGGTTTTGATTTGCATTTCTCTGATGGCGAGTGATGATGAGCATTTTTTCATGTGTCTGTTGGCTGTATGAATATCTTCTTTTGAGAAATGTCTGTTCATATCCTTTCCCCACTTTTTGATGGGGTTGTTTGTTTTTTTCTCGTATATTTGTTTGAGTTCTTTGTAGATTCTGGATATTAGCCCTTTGTCAGATGAGTAGGTTGCAAAAATTTTCTCCCATTCTGTAGGTTGCCTGTTCACTCTGATGGTAGTTTCTTTTGCTGTGCAAAAGCTCTTTAGTTTAATTAGATCCCATTTGTCAATTTTTGCTTTTGCTGCCGTTGCTTTTGGTGTTTTAGACATGAAGTCCTTGCCCATGCCTATGTCCTGAATGGTACTACCTAGATTTTCTTCTAGGGTTTTTATGGTATTAGGTCTAACATTTAAGTCTCTAATCCATCTTGAATTAATCTTCGTATAAGGGGTAAGGAAAGGATCCAGTTTCAGCTTTCTACTTATGGCTAGCCAATTTTCCCAGCACCATTTATTAAATAGGGAATCCTTTCCCCATTTCTTGTTTCTCTCAGGTTTGTCAAAGATCAGATGGCTGTAGATGTGCGGTATTATTTCTGAGGACTCTGTTCTGTTCCATTGGTCTATAGCTCTGTTTTGGTACCAGTACCATGCTGTTTTGGTTACTGTAGCCTTGTAGTATAGTTTGAAGTCAGGTAGCGTGACGCCTCCAGCTTTGTCCTTTTGACTTAGGATTGTCTTGGCAATGCGGGCTCTTTTTTGGTTCCATATGAACTTTAAAGCAGTTTTTTCCAGTTCTGTGAAGAAACTCATTGGTAGCTTGATGGGGATGGCATTGAATCTATAAATAACCTTGGGGAGTATGGCCATTTTCACGATATTGATTCTTCCTATCCATGAGCATGGTATGTTCTTCCATTTGTTTGTGTCCTCTTTGATTTCACTGAGCAGTGGTTTGTAGTTCTCCTTGAAGAGGTCCTTTACATCCCTTGTAAGCTGGATTCCTAGGTATTTTATTCTCTTTGAAGCAATTGTGAATGGAAGTTCATTCCTGATTTGGCTCTCTGCTTGTCTGTTACTGGTGTATAAGAATGCTTGTGATTTTTGCACATTAATTTTGTATCCTGAGACTTTGCTGAAGTTGCTTATCAGCTTAAGGAGATTTTGGGCTGAGACGATGGGGTTTTCTAAATATACAATCATGTCATCTGCAAACAGGGACAATTTGACTTCTTTTTTTTCCTAACTGGATACCCTTGATTTCTTTCTCTTGCCTGATTGCCCTAGCCAGCACTTCCAACACTATGTTGAATAGGAGTGGTGAGAGAGGGCATCCCTGTCTTGTGCCAGTTTTCAAAGGGAATTTTTCCAGTTTTTGCCCATTCAGTATGATATTAGCTGTGGGTTTGTCATAAATAGCTCTTATTATTTTGAGGTACGTTCCATCAATACCGAATTTATTGAGCGTTTTTAGCATGAAGGGCTGTTGAATTTTGTCAAAAGCCTTTTCTGCATCTATTGAGATAATCATGTGGTTCTTGTCTTTGGTTCTGTTTATATGCTGGATTACGTTTGTTGATTTGCGAATGTTGAACCAGCCTTGCATCCCAGGGATGAAGCCCACTTGATCATGGTGGATAAGCTTTTTGATGTGCTGCTGAATCCGGTTTGCCAGTATTTTATTGAGAATTTTTGCATCAATGTTCATCAGGGATATTGGTCTACTAGTCTTGAAGTTTTATCTATCTTTACATATTCCTTTAAGCCATAACCTTAGACAGTGGGTCAGCAGCTGTTTATACACACGCACAAACACACACACGTATATATACACACATACACACATATATATACACATGTATATGTGAAAACATACATATATGTATATAATACACATATATGTGCATACATACATACGTATATACATACACACATACACATATATGTATGTGTATATAAGTACACATATATGCACATGTATGTATATATACACATATATACGCATACATATATATGCACATATATATGCAAATATATATACACACACTATATATAATACACATTTATATAAAGTGGTAGTGAAGACCTTGCCTCAGTTTATGGTCTTAATCAGTGAGCCAGTTTCTGTTCTCTGCATTTAATCCTTTTTACCTCCAGGAGCTGAACTTTCACATCCATTTTACTGTATTGACTGGAAACCCTAATGTATTATTCATTCTCATGATTCCTTTTTATTTATGCCAAATGATACAGGTTTCTGTTTTGTGGTAATAATATAACATTTTCTTTTAAAAATGTATTTACTTCTGAAAATAAATAATTTGACGAAAAATACAAAGTAAATATTAGTGCAAAATAAAATAAAAATGACTGAAGTTTGAGAGACCTAACACTGAGCCACACTGACATTCCATGATTTGAAATTATTGGTAGAACACTGGCAGGACTACAAGCTGGATCTCCTTATAGTCCAGGTCCTTACACTGGACCCTTCCTGCAGAGTAATCTGGACACGTAGTCCTGTGCAATTAATGAGTCTCTGTCACTGTTTGACAGTGTGACATAGGTTTGGGACCTTGTGTGTGCAATGATGCTGAGGCAGGGTGAACATGAAGGCTACTGGTTTGAGAGACGTGAAAATTAGAGACCGTCTTGGAGGCTTGCTTGTGGGACTACTGTGGCTCACACGGACTAGCCACAGATAGCTATGCCATGAGGTGAGGCCATCATGGTGTTGATGCTTGGTATCAAGGATGGGGAGTCCTGGATCCCTTTCCTGGCACAACGTTTGACTCTGAGGTTTGGAGATAAATGACTTGACTACTCCAGAGGTGACTCACTGCACTTTGGAAATTCTCAGCTGCAAGCCTGCACTTTAAGAAAAATTATTATTATCATCTCTGACTAATAACCAGCAAACCCAAAGTGAAAAATAACTCAGTGGGAGATGAAGAGAAAATTCTTTTTCAAAAAAAAAAAAAATTCATATTGAGCTGCAAAGCACAATAAGGCAAAAGCAGAGGAATGCAGATAACAAATCTTTAAATATTAACTGGGTAATTATGCCAATTAACATTTAATTTATCTATGCTCATCACATTTTATCCACAATAGCATTCTAGGTAACAGTTATTGCTATAGACCTCTGAAAATTAATTAAAATCACTGAGACAGAACCAAAAAAAAGTCCATTCTTTTTTAAAAAATTCATTGAAGTTAAATAATCAATTTCCATTCTGAAAATTTACTCCAAATGAGAACTTGGAAAGCCAGAACCAGAGACAAATTTCTTTCTTTCCTAACATCTGCCTATCCTCAGACTTTTGTTGCTATACCTCCCTGAGCTTCTAACTGAGTCAGAGTCTGCATAAAAGGCAGTGGGTGGGGTGGAATGCTAAGTCCCCGTGCCTCCCAAGTTCCTGATTTCTCTGGTCTCTTGCCCTAATGCAAGAGGCTGTCTTGCCCTGAAATGGGCTTCCTCCAGTTGCCCCAAATTCAGCAGCTGCAGCTCAAGTGCGTTCTCAGTTCATATTTCATCCAGGAGTCCTGTGGAGATGTAGGCTGCGGCAACAAACTGAAATGAGCAGGTTGGCTGTTCCTCCATGGCTTGTTTCTGGTGGGGCCTGGGATCCCACAGTGTGTGCAGACCAAAGCTGGCCATTCAATGGTGAGATTAGCTGTAGAAGGTTCAGTGATCAGAGTTTAGGGTGTCAGGGGAAATGCTGTCTTTAGATGCCTGCACATCATAGCAGACAGCCCTATGAACTTTTCAAAGCTGAACTTTTATTTTCTATCCATCTATTAGGTAAAACCACACCAGCACAATTCAGGGCCTGCTTCTTCCCCTGACACAGTCACACAACCACTTCTTGGTGAGATGTCTGGGACATGATTCTCAGAATATTTTGATGGAAAAAGAAAGTTTAGTTGCTGCTAAATGCAGCCTCCTTCATTTCTGATTAGGCTGTACAAATGCATGGTTTTTCCTCTCTTGACTGGCTTCAATAATCTTAGCTCAGAAAACTAAAAATGATAGATACCTACAGAACTTATGTTTATGAGTCTACAACTATAGCAGCCAAACTTTTGATCAATCTTCAGGTAAACCCCCAGAATCCATTAACTCTACCTATCGGTTGCTAAGGACTGTGTTTGTACTATGTTTCATTTATCTTTTACTAAGTATCAATCAAGTCAATTGATTGATCGATCAGTGTATGCTGATAATCTCCCACAGCCATCCCATTGTATTAGGTATAGTGTACAGAGGTCTAATGAGCTATGAAGGACAAGAAAACACCCACGTCTGAAAAATGAGTGGTCTTCACGTGCTTTGCCTTATTTGATTCCAACTACTACACTTGCAGCTGTTGTCCTCTTCTTTGGAACCTGTAACAACATTTTGAACATGTCTGATCATACCTACCATGTCCCTCTGTGCAATCTGCTTATGTGTGCACCTGTCTTACCTCTTTCTGGACTATGGGTTCCAAGAGACATGGACTCAAATTCATCTTTCATTTCCTACAACCTCTGACCCAGGGCCTGGCACTCAGTAGGTATCAAAAATACTTACTCATTTATTTTGCCAGCATTGGCCCAACAAGTCTAATAAATGGCCTTTTTGTGTCTGTCAGTGACAATTTACACCTGATAGGTCAGATACTTTTGGACTATGACGATAAAAAATTGACTTATTTCTTTGCATGACTATTTTCTCTTCACGCTATTTATTGATTTGTGTTGTGTGTGTTTTAAATAGCCAGGCCCCAATTAAGCCAACTTGTTCTTGGTTTTCTAAAAATTACATAAACCGTAGTTTCTATTCTATGGTGAAAATTAAAATATATCATTGAAATTAAAGTAAGCCTACAGGAGTGCCATTAGGATATTCAAAGCCAAATGTTGATAATAATGGTATTTATTTTCTGAAATTTAGCAGCATTCATTCAAAAGCAACATGCAGTCCAAACTGCCTTACATAAAAGAACACAAGTTACTTTAAGGTTCTATTCTCTAGTTAGGTAGAAAAACCATTTCTTTCCCTCTTATTAACTGTCTCCTTCCCATTACGTTCTACGTCACTTTAAGCAGAATATCCATTTGAAAGAATTAATGAAGTCCGAGGGACTTTTCTGAAGATTGAAAAAGGATAAATTATCTTTATTCATAAAACTAAAAAGGGGTTCCAGTAGTTGCAGATTTAGTTAAGTCTTCCTTCTAAGCACAGCTCATGTATATATCAGAATATTCATTTGTTCCACCCATTTGCAAATACCTTGGCATTAGCAAATCAACAGGATTCAATCAAACAGACTTCATGGGGGATAATTCCTATAAGGATCATCCAGCCTCTTCCTAAGCACAACCTCACTCTTTCTTGGCAGGAGGGAGACCTCTTCAATGGGCCTGATATATTTTGCCTTTATCGGGACTTGTGATATTGCCTTATTTACAAAATTATCGTCCAGTTTGGGGTGACAGTTGAGGCTGAGGCCCTTGGGCTCCCCATGGGTCCACAGGGTCAGAAAATAATAGATTGCCAAAGCTATATGGGGCCTTAGCTGCCACGGAGGCTAATACTTTTGTTTTACAGATTAGGCAGCTAAGACTCAGGAAGGGCAAAATGTTGTAATAAGGCAGTGGATCCCAAACCTGGCTGATCTTGGCTCATTCATCCCATCCATTCAATAAATGCTTACTGCACATTCCTCTATGCCAGCATTGTTGTTGGTGGGGGGATACAGTGACAGTCCAGATAGGCATTGCCCTTACCTTCATAGAGCTTATACTCACTAAGAATACACCTAATATAAGAAAATAAAGCACAGTAATGGTCAGGGTGACCAAGGAAGAGAGGGGAGGGTTGGGAAGGGAAGGCTTGTGTTGAGATTTGAATAAGGACTAGGCATAGGATGATCAAAGGGTGGGGGCAGGAGTCATTCTAGACAAGGGGAATAGCTGGTGCACAGGTTGAGAAGGAGCATGGAATGTTTGAGCATGGTGAGCAGTGGGGAGAGAGGAGAGACACATTAATTGGAGAAGTAGGACAAGGCCAGGTCATCCAGAGCAGTGGTTCCCAACCTTTTTTGGTACCAGGGACTGGTTTTGTGGAAGATTTTCCACAGACATGGCCAGGGGATGGTTTCAGGATGAAACTCTTGCACCCCAGATCATCAGGCATTATTAGATTCTCGTAAGGAGCACACAGCCTAGATCCCTTGCATGCGCAGTTCACAACATGGTTCTTGCTCCTATGAGAATCTAATGCCGCCAGTGATCTGACAGAAAGTGGAGCTCAGGTAGTAATGCTCACTCGCCACCTCCTGCTGTGCAGCCCGCTTCCTAACACTTCCTGGTGTCAGTCGGTAGCCCTGGGAGTTGGGGACCCCTGATGTAGAGACTTGCAGGTCGTGGTAAGGAGTCTGGATTTTTAAAAAATTATGAGAACCTAGATTATTTCAAAATTAGCTTCTTATAGGGCATTTTCTTTGTTGTTGTTATTGTTTTACAATAGATTATTGGGACTAGGATTCTGATAATGAGTCAGGTCAGAAGATGGCCCAGCACACTTATGGGCCAGTTCCTGTAACTATACACCATCTCCTTTCATTGTATTAAGGACCATCTTGCAACCCTCTGGGCAAGAGCAAGACTGAAAGGGTGGCATGGTGTTACCCATTAAATGAATTATGATGAGGCCAAATTTTAGCCACAAACACAAATGATTTCATCTGAAAATAATATTGTGATCTTTTTTGAGCATACCATGGCATAGGTTACCTAAGTTTGGAAAAAAACAAAGCCATTAAAGCCTTCTGTTGATGATGTGGATGAGTCTATCTCCTCCGCCTGGTCAGGCTGGTCACCCCAGTCGAGACCCAACCACACTTGAGCTACCTCACACAGATGAGAATCTCTTCTGGTTGCACCACAGGCTGATAACCCAGAGGGTGGCAATCAGTGAGTCAGTGCCAACCTCACAGATATGGTACAATTGAGTACTAATTGGGATGGACCTAGGGCTGGTGGGGCCCCAGTCTGCCTCTGATGACCCAGAAGGCCAGGAACTGGCCGATTGATGGTGGTTATGTTTTTACTTTATGCTACCAGTCCTTACCTTTAGAGGTCATATGACACAGGGTACAGAACAGGGTCAACACACACCTGGGAAAGAAAACACATGACCTAAATGTTAACTGGCCACCAGCCATCAAAATGTCTCAGGGATTGCACAAGCCTTTACATACCTGGGCCTTCCCAACTGGTAGCTGAGGCTCCCATGAGACAGAACTCTGAAGTTCAGCACCTGGAGACCCGGCTGGCAATGCTGCCTCTGCCTCATTACTAGCTGTGTGACCTTAGGTAAGTCACTCGGCCCCTCTGGGGCTCACTTGGCTTCCCTGGGCAGTGGGAGAGGTGAACATGGCCTTGCCAACATCATAGGGTTATATATGAAGTAATGTGAGTGAAAGGGACTTGGAAAGGGTAGAGTGGCACCTGAAGTGGCTTACTGGGCTTTACAACCACTGGGAAGTGTGGAGGAAATTCATCAGAGAGTTGATGTGGATGGTGAAAGGCTCAAAACATGAAAATCCTGGGGACAGGCTATAGAAACTGAGATTTTATCCATGTTAAACAGAGAAGTTTGAGGGCTTTATTCCAGCCTTTGACTGGTTCTTACTCAGAACATTGTGACTAACGTCTATCAGGTCTCCTGAGGAAAAAACAAAATAAAATGCATACTAAAATGGGGTGTATTCTATCTCTGAAGAATGTCTTGTGAGCGTATTAAATACCGGAATGAGTTATTAAAACAAGTTTGGTATTCTTTCTCTGATGGCCTTAGGAGAGATTCATACCTGAGTGTGGGTGGTTTAAATGTGATTCTGGCTGAAGATAGAGGAAGACACTACAAACTTAGTTCCCTTTTTTGGTTCCTGGAACTAAATTCATAAGAATTTTCAGGATGTGAGCTCCATGAAAACAGGGAATTTTGTTCACTGATGCATTCCAAGCATCCAGCATAATACCTAGCGTATAGTAGGTGCTTAATAAATATTTGCTGAATGGATAAAAGAACACTATGAGCTAGTCTGGGCATTTGGAAGTGAGACAAGTTACCCTCTGGTTCACCTACCTGCTTATCCACAGCCCCTGGCTCAGCAGGCTATGGGCTGAGCCTCTAAGTTACAGCAGTGGCCTTCAAATCCCAGGAAATTTGGACAAGGTGTCTGTATTAGTCAGGGTTCTCTAGAGGGACAGAACTAATGGAATAGATAAATATATAAAGGGGAGGTTACTAAGTATTATTTCACATGATCACAAGGTCCCACAATAGGCTGTCTGGAGGCTGAGGCGCAAGGAGAGCCAGTCCGAGTTCCAAAGCTGAGTCTGATGTTCAAGGGCAGGAAGTATCCAGCATGGGAGAAAGATGTAGGTTTCTCCCTACATGTAGGAGGCTAGGCCAGTCTCTCTTTTCACATTTTTCTGCCTGCTTATATTTTAGTTGCGCTGGCAGCTGATTAGACTATGCCCACCCAGATTAAGGGTGGGTCTGCCTTTCCCAGCCCACTGGCTCAAATGTTAATCTCCTTTGGCAACACCCTCACAGACATGCCCAGGATCAATACTTTGTGTTCCTCCATCCAATCAAGTTGACACTCAGTAGTAACCATCACAGTGTCTCAGTCCTCTTCATCAGGGATTTGCATGGTGGGGAAGGAGACAAGTCCACTCAGGTTCAACTGTAGCCACCCACCCATCTTTTACCTGATATTTATACATATTGGGCTTCCAGATACTAGTTTCTATTTGTTTGGTAACAGTCCACTCAAGTTGCTATTCTATGAGAACAATCTGTGATTTTAAAAAGCCTGAAATACAGGAAAAGTGAGGGAATAAGACCCTTGTTAAAGCACCTTCCATCTCTAGGATTTCTGAGTAACAGATGAAGGGACCAAAATGGTCACTTTGGACATGTTTTTGGTGCCTCTTGTTTCATGAAATTCAAATAAAGGGAAGAAAGGCTGTAATAAATTGTTCCAGTTTTCCTCTTTTCGATGTGTTCATGGGTTGTTGTCTGAATAATCATATTTTAAAAAGCAATCTGTCTAATTCTAAAAGGCTGGAGGTTGCCAGGTCTCTGGGGAGACTCTCTTTTGAGCATACAAGGCCATTTATTGAAATCGTTCTGTTACTCAGTAGTGAGCACATTGGCACCACAACAGCCCTCAGAGGGAAGCACACAATCTAGTTAATTATGAGGATTTGAGAAGGAGTATGACCACGTATCTGGGCCTGCTGTTAGTATCAGGAGAAGCAGACCCACCAAGGCCTGGTTCCAAAGGCCTCAAGACTCCAAGGGACATTTCCCTACTCCCCTATCTCCACATGAGAAGGAAAACACAGATATGGACCACTCTGCACCACGAGGAGAGGAAAAGAGGCCACCTTGAAGGGTCTTAGGATTGGTCAGCAAGCAAACAAGTCACAAGTTGAGTTCAATGGTTGATGTCTTGTCCTGGAATCATAAACTTGGCCTCCCACCCTACCCCAATCTATATACAGCCCTGTCTCTGAAGGCCCAGCGACCCAAACAATTGCCCTGGGAGACAACAATTATATTTGCAGTATTGTCTTGCTTTTCAGAATGTGGTCTTCCTTGGATGTCTCGCAATGCTCTGGCCAACGGCACTTAGGGCAGGCATACCCAGTCTCATTTTAAAGATGAAGAAACAGAGGCTCAGAGATGTTAAGTCACTTGTCTAGTTACACCGGTTAGAGTAGGTACTGGGAACACCAGTAATGGCGTCAGACTACTTGGGTTCACGTCTTGGCACTTCCACTTAATCAGCTCTGCAACTTGGGCTTTGGTGACTCCGTTTCTTGAGTATAATGATATCTGCTTCATAGTGTGATTGGTAGATTAAAAGAGATAAAGCATCCCACTCATGAAAGTGGTTAGCATCCTGAAATGCTCAATAAATATCAGCCATTATTATGATGGAGAGGCAACCATTAAGGCCAATTCCTAATCTCATGGTATTTCCAGTACACAGCATTGTACCCAGCACCAGCTTCTTGCATTCTCTTTCTGCCCAATCCTTTCCCCTGCTCCCACCACCTTCCTCACTCCAAATAGTGAAGATGTAAAACTCTTTTTCTAAACATTATGGCTCCCTTGGCTGCTACTTAAAATTCTGGCAGGCACAAGGAGATGTGATGTCTCTACCTCTTTGTGGCATGAGGTTAAAAAGTATCACTGGATACAGGGAAATAAAAGCCTGTCTCCCAAGGCTGTCACTAAAGGTTTGAGTGATGTGACTGCAGCAAGCACAGGTGGTGCCTTGTAGCATCA
The DNA here is from genome assembly GCF_007565055.1 of Rhinopithecus roxellana. Classification (NCBI taxonomy): domain Eukaryota; kingdom Metazoa; phylum Chordata; class Mammalia; order Primates; family Cercopithecidae; genus Rhinopithecus; species Rhinopithecus roxellana. Next base: position 101,412,158 of record NC_044559.1, on the reverse strand, counting down.
ACCACCCACCCCACATAGCACCATCAGCCATTGGCAGAGGCAGAACTGGAACTCTGTGCCTGGAGTCCTTTCCATTCCCCAGGCTACCTGGATTGCCCTGCATCTGGGACCAGTAGCAGGTGGGAGAAGAGTCAGGAAGGAGAGGGGGTGGCTCACTGCTGGCTGCTACCATGTCAGTAGCACTCACTATCCTGAAGACAGAGCGTGGCCCCTCACACCTTAATGATTTAAACCTCTGCAAAAGGGGATATCTGAGGACAAACCCTTCAGAGGATGCTTTCCAAGGTCCTTGCCCTTGTTCTAAATACAACATCTCCCTAAGAAATTGTTAGACATAGCATGAGGGGGGATGGGTAGAATTAATTGGGAACTATCTGACAAGACAGTATAAAAATCTCAGATGCCTCTCATCGCTGGAAAGGCATATATTGGATTCCTATCCAGAACTTTGCTTGATTGGAATATAAACAGAGAACACATTTCTGATGTCCCTGCCTTAAGGGGATTTATAATTAAGTTGAAAAAGTAATGGCATAGAGAATATGGAGAAGATCACACAAGGACGTGCTCCTCCATGGGCTGCACAAGGCTAAGAATGTCCCTTATGGAGCACTGTCTCTCGATTTCGCAGGCCATTTGCTAACCCATTCTTCCTGCATTTTATATTTCGATTCTATATTCCCAAACCTCCTTGGAAGAACAACAGTGCTATTGTTATGTATCGTGGTCTTACTGGAAAAGAAAGATGATATATTAATTAGATTATTATTAATGTGGAACTTGGCTTTCCAAGTTTAGATGACATTTTCCTCAAAGGTATTGCTTGTTTTAAATTACATGCCAGTAACGTCTGCCTTCTGGGTTCCTTTTTCGCCTGCTCAGTAATGATATTATCAATGTTCTTGGAAGCTGAAGCTCAGAATTTTGGAAAAATGTGACAAATACTTCCTATATCAATGTTTGAAGTATAGCCACTGTCTCGCTTTTATCTGCTGTGGTTGGTCTACATTATGTAACGTACTTGAAACGTGGGCTTTGGTGATTGAGAGAACAGAGTTCATATTCTGGTTCATATTCTGGTTCTGTGTGAACTTGGGTGAGCTATCTTCCCTGAGCTTTAGTTCCCTCATCAGTAAAATGAGAATAAACAACTCTGTTTCTCAAGGTGGTTGTGAGGAGTGAAGCAATGAACCTAGAACACAGTATAGTGTCTGGTGCAGAGTGGACAGTCAATAATAATCATGATTTAATAGCTAACAATTACTGAATAGTTATTATATACTGACAATATGCTATGGGTTTTACATATATTATTATATTTAATCCTTAAAACAAACCTATAATCATTCTGTCCACTTTATATTTGAGGAAATAGAGGCACACAGAAGTTATGGAAGTTTTTCTTCTTTTTTTTGAGACAGAGTCTCACTCTGTTGCCAGGCTAGAGTGCAGTGGTGTGATCTTGGCTCACTGCAACCTCCGCTTCCTGGGTTCAAGCGATTCTCCCGCCTCAGCCTCCCAAGTAGCTGGGACTACAGGTGGGTGCCACCATGCCCAGCTAATTTTTGTGTTTTTAGTACAGACGGGGTTTCACCATGTTGGCCAAGATGGTCTTGATCTCCTGATCTCATGATCCGCCTGCCTCAGCCTCCCAAAGTGCTGGGATTACAGGCGTGAGCCACCGCACTCTGCCAGAACTTTTAACTACGTAGGTGTTTAAGTACATATAGCCAGGTAGTGGCAGGATTTGGGTTTGAACCCAGGACCACAGGATTTAAATCCAGGACATATGGGCCTCTAGAGCCTATAATCTTAACCGTAATCATGAGAAATAATGACCATCCTTATCAAGACTATCTGATTGAAATATACAATTTGTTTTCTTTTTTGGTTTAACGCTGCGAAGCAACTGCTCTGACAAGTGGATGCACTGACTGGCCTGGTCCTTTTGTCAGTATAAAAGCAAAGCTTCTATAACAAGTATGACATCATTTGGAAGAAGAAAAATTGCTCCCCATAACCTGGTAACGTAAGCAGGCTAGTAATATGTGTATACAAATCCATAAGCTCCTCAGTTATAGCAAACTTTATTTTTTATACAATTAGAGATAATAAATTAAAGGTATAAGCTGAAAGTTTCGAAAATATAAAAAGGCATGATTTGGGATGAAGATTATGCTTTGAACCTTTGTGATCAGACTGACAGCCTATCAGTTATTAAAGTGGACACCAGGTTTGTATGTACCTTGTCTTAAACAGTCATGATATACCATGCATTGATTTACCTTTTATCTTTTGCCAGCAATGGTAAAGTGATCTGCAGATTTGTCAGGATGTGTTTCTACTAGAAAAGCTGCACTTATAAACTCTATTCATTTAAAATGGGACAAAATTCACACAGTCTGTCATTTCCTTATTAAGAAATAGATAACTAAGAAATGTTTTTCATTGCGACTGTCACCAAGACACAATGCTGATATCAATAAGCATTTTTGTGTATGTTCTCCTTGCTGAAACCTTGTCAGCATGTTCTCATTTGCTTGCAGAAGCTGAGTGGTAAAAAATTTCAAATGTAAAAATTCTAATGTCACTGTCATTAGCCAGAAAAAGAAAAGGCAGAGCAAAGAAAGAATCTCGGAGAATAAAATCTCTCTGGAGACACTCCAAGGAGGATGCCTGTACCAGCTACCTTCAGCCCCAGTGCTCTAGATATGGAGATGGCCTTAGAAGTTTCCACTAAGGACTTTCCCCATTCCTCAAATGAACTTTGCTTCCTCCCACCTTGGCACCTTTCAACCTCTGTTCTTTCTCCCTGGAATCCTGTCTCCACTGACCTTCCCCCAATCCTTGCACATCCTTCAGATCTCTGCTTAGAGAAGTCTTCTTCAACTTCCAAGACTCACTTGGGTCCTTTGTCGTTTTATTTCATCGGGATCAAACACTGTCATTGTTTGTAGTCATGTATTTGTGTGATACACAATGCTAAGTCCATGGGGTGGGAACCAGGCCTAGTTTTAGGCACTATTATATCCCTGGGGTTTGGTGTAGTGATGGACACCTAGTAGAGGCACACGAAATATCTAAAGGGAACCTGAGCACCCACTGCTTGGGCCAGTGCTACTGCTTGTGCTGCTGCTTCTACAAAATTAGATCATAGAGCTCTTGTCTCCTCCTGTCCAGATTATTTGTGCCAGTGACACATGACTGAAGTTGCACACTGGACTGGTGCAAAGCAATGCTTTCCTCAAGCTTCACAACGGTTTGGATTGGCGTAGCCTGGGCTTGGTTTATAGCCTCTGGGATTACCAGATTAGTAGTGAGAACCATTTATCAGTTGTTGAATGGTTGTAGAGAACCATTTATCAGTTTTTTTCAGCATACAGGGGCACCTTTAAGAAAGCTTGGCTGGATGGCAGAGTTGGAAATTGATCTGATTTTCACTGAAGTGCACATGTCCTATGCCATTCAAGTCTGAGGTCCCCACCCTCATGAGTGTCCCCAGTTAAGGCAAATTCTGACCTTCTTATGTCTTCCATTCCAGTAACAGTATTAGTATGGAAGGGAACAAAAATGACATCACAATAGGTAGAGCCTATAATGATGTGCAAAAATGTTAATAAACCAAAACACAAATATTAACAAATTATTTGTGACATCCCACTTGACTGATGGTGATCCTGTCACCACATTGTAAATGAGAATTTCAAATCTGGGTAAAAAAAAAAACCCTGAAAATCACTCAGGGGACCCTGGGGTCCAGTTAGGACCCTCAGGTTGCCACCCCTGCTTGTCACCCCAAACACTCTCCTGCAACCCAGGAGTAAGCCTACTAAAGGGCTTCTCTGCATCCTTGCTATTTTACTTTCCGGCTCTGGAATCTGGACAAAGCAAATTGGAATCTGGCATGAGTTTGCTACTCTTTTAATAGCCCTGATACATCTTGGAGTGCCCCATTTACTTGGGCATGTTTACAGCTCTATTTTAAAGAAAGTGAAAACAAAAAAGTTCAAATGCTTAATAGTAGGGACCATGGTACATGTTTGTATTGAACTCTCACATTCTCCATCCCCACACCCCTCCACCTCCAGCACAGTATCTTGCTCAGTAAACCCTGTGAAGTTTTTATTTGTCCGCACTTCTTTCTTCTCTCACCTCTTCTTGTCTCCAGGAAGGATACTGTGGGGCTGGCTCCTCTTATGACAGCGCCTATTAGTATGCTGGCTTTGTGCCAGCCTGGCTATTCCATTCACAATCTAAGTCTGGAGAGCCCAGAAACTCAAATTCTCCCTTTACAGTGGGTAGCGGGCGTGTCAATGACAGTCCCTTCCTCCTTGCCTGTAGAAAACCCTGACCTCAGCTTTGCTCTCCTCAGACACGCCAAAGAAAGGAGATGAAATTGGCGGAGGTGGCTTGATTCTTCCCTAGCGGGCTGAGTCAGGCTCCCAATCCTCAAAGAACTGTTCACTTTTCAGACCTGGGTTTTCCTGAGGGCAATATGTAGCGACAACTGTGTGCTGTACTTGGATTCAGAAGACCCGGCTGCAAGTTTGGACACGACCACTTACCAGCTACATGACTTTAGGCAAGCCACTTTAGCTTTCTGAGGTTATCCACAGGGTGGCTGGCTTGAAAGAGTGCGCCTTGATTCTGTTCCATGACCTGCACTACCCAAATTTAAGGGTTGGTACTTCAAGAGACACTCAAAAAAACAAAGGTTACGAGAGTTATCTACTGACTCGTTTCAGAGAAGATTCAATAAAGGTTTCCCAGGACTGGCCCCAGGCATTCCCCGGCCTCCCCGCAGCTGCTGCCCGTCCCCGCCCCCACTCCATTCCCTGCGCACCACGGGCTGGTGCAGCGTAGCTCTTAGGGGGCGGTGTGAGTCCTTGGAAAGCTCCGAAGAATTTCAGAGGGTCAGTCACTCTCATTTACTCTAATGTGCTTTTAAGACTCCTTGATGGGGCTCCTTCCTCCACCCGCCTTCCATTGGCCTACTCCTCCCGGAAGGGTGACAGCCGAAGACCTCGCGGTTTTCCCTCGCTCAGGCACCCCTGCCCCTCCCCCCGGCCCGGGTCCTGCCCTCCACGCCCTGCTGGCCGGGCACTCGGGCGTCCAGGAGCTCCCCCTCCGGGCGGCGCGCAGCGACCGCCGGCGGGTTTGCCGGCTGCGCCAGTCGCGGGGCGGCCCGGGCAACTTGCCCGCCTGCCAGTCCGCCCACGTGCGCAGAGAGGAGCGAAGCGCTAGCAGTCGCCGCGCCCGCGCTTGCCGCCGGTGGGTGCCTCACCTCAGGGACCGGCGGGGGCCGTAACCCGAGCCCCATCGCAGGGATCCGCATTTGCATAATTCGGCTTTCCCCCCTTCTTTCGGACTCAGGGCCGGAGATGAGAGTCGGGCTCCCCTCCGAGGCGTCGTCTTCCCCATGGTCAGCGCGGGGGCCGCGGGACCCGCCGGAGCGCAGGCGGAGCGGGCTGGCACACGTGGTAAGAACGCAGCTATCTTTTCTTGCTCTTCTCTTCTCTTCTCTTCTCTTCTCTTCTCTTCTCTCCTCTCCTCTCCTCTCCTCTCCTCTCCTCTCCTCTCCTCTCCTCTCCTCTTCTCTCCTCTTTTCTCTTCTCCTCTCATCTCCTTCCTTCCTCCTTCCTTCCTTCCTTCCTTCCTTCCTTCCTTCCTTCCTTCCTCTCTCTCTCTTTTTTTCTTTCGAAATAGGACTTTGCACATTTTTACTGGGTGTGGGGTATCTACTAGGGTGCTAACCTTGCTGCGATTTCTTTCCACGTCCTTTTCATCCCCAATTGGAAAAAAAGCGCACAGCGCGAGCGAGAAACTTTCCCAAATGTGCTCTGGGTGACTTACATCAGAGATGGCCGGCCGCCGGAGACCGGCTTTTTTGGAGGGAGAGGGAGAGGCAGCGCTTGGGTGGAAGAGCAGAGGGAGAGACCGCTTCCGGCCGCCCCAGGGCCCTGACCGCGGTGCGCTGGGCCTGGCTAGAGCAGGCGCACGGCTGCAGCGGTCGAGGCAGGTGAGCGGCTGGAGAGCCGCCTGCAGCGCCGCGCTCCCTCCACGGCGTGGCGCAGTGGCTCCCGCCTGCCCCGGCCCACACTAGGCTAGGGCCGCTCCGTGCCGGGGGTGAAAAAGGAACAGGACCGGCCCGCGAGGCTGACCCTGCGCATTATCCCTGGCCTCCACGGCTTTGGAGCGGGAAAGGGCTCTGGGGCAGTTCGCAACCTGCACAAACGACCATGAATGAGCCATGCAGGCGGCGGTGCGCTGGACTTGGGCACCCGGGACCAGCCTCCTGTGGGGCCCCGGCCAGGCCCGGTTACCTATGCGGGCTGGGGCTCACTGGTGGAAGCTTTGCGCCCAGGATGCCAGAACCTGCTGCTATTTGGACTTTGGAAAAGTTTTTAAAAATTGCTTTGGGAACTAAACAGAAGGGTTTATCGGGGTCTCGCAAAGTAAAACGAGTGGGTTGGGGGATGGGGATGGCGTCTTGAAAGTGATTAGAGATGCTTTCGGCCGTCACTGAGGACCGCGCTGGGCTCACCAAGGTGTTTTTTGGAGAGGGAGAGAAAATATTTATTCTAGTACGTGTATTCTGGCTCGGGTGCGGGCAGGGCGCGGCCCTGTATAGTGGGCTATGGGGGTCAGGAGGAATCTGTGGCTGCCGGGACAGGTAGTGAAGGCTAAGACAGTGTCTTCACAGAGCCTCCTGTCCCGCGAGCCCGAAGCCCGCCCTGCCGCCGGGACACTGCTGGCAACGTGGGCGCGCGGGCGCAGTCAACAGGGAGGTGTGTAGTGTAAGGTGTGTGAGCGGGTGTGTGAAGAGGGCAGCGGGGGCGGGAGTGTGTAGCGGAAGTGGAGCGAGTGTGTGTGTGTATGTGTGTGTGGAGGGGCAGGGTGAGTGTCCAAGCTTCCATCTGGACGCCCCCACGCAGCCGACCGCCCAGACGCGCCGGGAAGGGCGCCCGCTCCGCGCAGCAGCTGAAGGGGGGCGGGGAGCGCGCGGGCAGAGGAAGGAGGGTGTCTCCGGCTGAGGATTTCTCTCGAAGCTCCCCACCTTAATTCTGCTCCTCCTAGGGTTTACCCTCCCAGTCCCAAGGTGCCCAAAATACTTAAACAAACAAACAACCCAAACCTGTTCCGTTTTCGCTCCTGTATGAATAGAACAGACTTTCCAAAAAAGCAATACGCATTCACTCTTATCACCAGCCACTTCTTTCCACCAAGTAATTCAGAAAAAAAGCAGTCAGCTTCCGTGAATGCATGTAGCTTTTTTTTTTCTTCGCTGCCTCCTTTTGCTTGCGGTTTTGAGCTGCCAAGAAAGTGAGTAGGGGTTTGACTGTAGTGTCTCGGCTCAGCTCGGTTTCTTTCCGAAGTTTAATTTTCCGGAATGGCTCCCAAACAAGGGCTAGGGAGGCGGAGCCGCCGGCACCGGATCTTCGCCTTTTTTGGAAAGTCCCAGAGAACCGGAATTCCTCCCCGCCCGGGGAGGCTGAGCCGCAGCCCGGAGCCGCTCGCTCTCCCGCTGTGGCTGCAGCTGGGTCCATGGCGCGCCCTCTCTCCCGCGATTCCTGTGCCCCGGACCCAGGCTGCAGCTAGGGCCGCGTGCCCGGGACCCCCGCGGATCCCCGCCGGCTGCGAGCTGGGAGTCGCGAGCCCGGCGGAGTCCGCGCGGCCGAGCCCGTGTATGCAAATCAGCCATGTGACGGCAAAAGCCGCCTGGCCCAGCCCTGTTCCTCAGTCCATATATGGGCAGCGACGTCACGGGTATTGAAGACCTGCCCATAAATACTTAGAGCAACACTTTCCGTCTAACTGAGCAAGGAGCAATTGATTAATAGCTCGGCGAGGGGACACACTGACTGTTATAATAACACTACACCAGCTACTTCTGGCTTCCCAGCAGCCGGAACACAGACAGGAGAGAGTCAGTGGCAAACAGCTATTTTTCTTATTTCTTAAAAAACAGCAACTTGTTTGCTACTTTTATTTCTGTTGATTTTTTTTTTTTTTTTTTTTTTTTTTTTTTTTGGTGTGTGTGGTGGTTGTTTTTAAGTGTGGAGGGCAAAAGGAGATACCATACCAGGCTCAGTCCAACCCCTCTCCAAAACGGCTTTTCTGACACTCCAGGTAGCGAGGGACTTGGGTCTCCAGGTTGTGCGAGGAGCAAATGATGACCGCCAAGGCCGTAGACAAAATCCCAGTAACTCTCAGTGGTTTTGTGCACCAGCTGTCTGACAACATCTACCCAGTGGAGGACCTCGCCGCCACGTCGGTGACCATCTTTCCCAATGCCGAACTGGGAGGCCCCTTTGACCAGATGAACGGAGTGGCTGGAGGTAAGCCGCGTGTCTTCGCAGGCCGGGACCTGCGCGGCCCGGAGGTGGTGGGTGGGGTGCAGTGGGTGTGCGGGAATCGCAGGAGAGGATTGGGGCTCCAGGTGGACGGTGCTGATTGCACTGGCTTTGAAGACTGGAAGTGGGTGTAGGAGGAACCTGCGGCAGCAGGGACCAGGGCGCGCGGGCAGATGCGCCAGGTCGCCAGCAAACCGGCGTGCGTGCGCCCCGGCGCGCCCAGCCCCGGGCGAGCGCAGGGATGGGGGTGGAAGAGGCGTCCCTTCAGGCTTCTAGGCTTGCGCAGGCCCTCTGGCCGGTAGCACTTCGACCTCCCCTCTCCCGGGGCAGGGGCAAAGTGACGGTAAACTTCGGGGCTCCCGGGGAGAGCTGCGCGCCTGGAGAGCCGAGCGGCGGAGAAGCGTCAGGGGAAATCGTCGGTAGCTCCCTCCTGGGCAGAGCCGACCCCGGGAAAATCTCGGAGCGCTCCCTTCTTGCGGCCTGGAGGCGCTCCCCCACCTGCGCACCGCCCGCGAAGTTGAGGGGGTTAGCAAGGCGGGGGCTCCGGCCGGCGGAGGCAGGGAGTGGGTGGTGGAGGAGGGCGAGCAACGGCGGGAAGCAGCCCCCGGACTGCCGAGGGAGGTCCGCGGGGGCACCGGCGACGCCAGTTTCCTTGGCGATGCCGTGGAAAGTCGTCTCTCGCGGCCCCCGCACCTTCCTCGAAGCCCGGCCACTGGCCTTGAGCTGAGGCGGCGACGCGCGGCTGTCGGGAAAGGCGGAGAAGATTGGGAGGGCAGGGAAACCTACGGACTCCTTCCTCTACAGCCCCCATTCCCTCCAGCAGCCCTCAGCTGAAGCGCAGCGGGAGAGGGAGGGAGAGAAAGGCACAAGGCGCTGGGGATGGGGAGCAGCCGGGAAGTCACCCACCCGCTTCTCGAGCTCTCTCGGTTTGGCAGCATCACCGCACTAGGTCGATTCTTGGGTGGTGTTTGTCCTGGTGCCTCAGCCGTGGAACCCCCAGGCAAAAAAGAGGGAGAGAAGCTCCGGGCAGATGGGGCTTTTAAAAATATTGTTGTTGCTATTATTGGGTGTTTTTTATTGGGGACTAGAGCTGCAGATGGCTGGGGGTGGAGGGGAGTTGGGAAAAGCTCATTCTGCTTTTTTGGAGGTAGTTCTTGAGTTCCATACTGTCAATGGGTTGCCACAGTTGGGCTGGCCTCTTCTTACTGTCTGTGGGTCTCAATTTCCCCACCTTTTGGACTTTGCCCCAGCTCTACAGTGCTGAGACTCTGGGCCTTGGGAATGGACCTATGTGAGCCGGGATGAGAAGGGAATCCTGGCTGTATTTTCATTGTTCCACCTCCATTCTGCCTTTTCCCTCCCCAGATGGCATGATCAACATTGACATGACTGGAGAGAAGAGGTCGTTGGATCTCCCATATCCCAGCAGCTTTGCTCCCGTCTCTGCACCTAGAAACCAGACCTTCACTTACATGGGCAAGTTCTCCATTGACCCTCAGTACCCTGGTGCCAGCTGCTACCCAGAAGGCATCATCAATATTGTGAGTGCAGGCATCTTGCAAGGGGTCACTTCCCCAGCTTCGACCACAGCCTCATCCAGCGTCACCTCTGCCTCCCCCAACCCACTGGCCACAGGACCCCTGGGTGTGTGCACCATGTCCCAGACCCAGCCTGACCTGGACCACCTGTACTCTCCACCACCGCCTCCTCCTCCTTATTCTGGCTGTGCAGGAGACCTCTACCAGGACCCTTCTGCGTTCCTGTCAGCAGCCACCACCTCCACTTCTTCCTCTCTGGCCTACCCACCACCTCCTTCCTATCCGTCCCCCAAGCCAGCCACGGACCCAGGTCTCTTCCCAATGATCCCAGACTATCCTGGATTCTTTCCATCTCAGTGCCAGAGAGACCTACATGGTACAGCTGGCCCAGACCGTAAGCCCTTTCCCTGCCCCCTGGACACCCTGCGGGTGCCCCCTCCACTCACTCCACTCTCTACCATCCGTAACTTTACCCTGGGGGGCCCCAGTACTGGGGTGACCGGACCAGGGGCCAGTGGAGGCAGCGAGGGACCCCGGCTGCCTGGTAGCAGCTCAGCAGCAGCCGCTGCCGCGGCCGCCGCAGCGTATAACCCACACCACCTGCCACTGCGGCCCATTCTGAGGCCTCGCAAGTACCCCAACAGACCTAGCAAGACGCCAGTGCACGAGAGGCCCTACCCGTGCCCAGCAGAAGGCTGCGACCGGCGGTTCTCCCGCTCCGACGAGCTGACACGGCACATCCGAATCCACACTGGGCATAAGCCCTTCCAGTGTCGGATCTGCATGCGCAACTTCAGCCGCAGTGACCACCTCACCACCCATATCCGCACCCACACCGGTGAGAAGCCCTTCGCCTGTGACTACTGTGGCCGAAAATTTGCCCGGAGTGATGAGAGGAAGCGCCACACCAAGATCCACCTGAGACAGAAAGAGCGGAAAAGCAGTGCCCCCTCTGCATCAGTGCCAGCCCCCTCTACAGCCTCCTGCTCTGGGGGCGTGCAGCCTGGGGGTACCCTGTGCAGCAGCAACAGCAGCACTCTTGGTGGAGGGCCGCTCGCCCCTTGCTCCTCTCGGACCCGGACACCTTGAGATGAGACTCAGGCTGACACACCAGTTCCCAAAGGTCCCGGAGGCCCTTTGTCCACTGGAGCTGCACAACAAACACTACCACCCTTCCCTGTCTCTCCCTCCCTTTGTTGGGCAAAGGGCTTTGGTGGAGCTAGCACTGCCCCCTTTCCACCTAGAAGCAGTTCCTTCCTAGAATTTAGCCCACTCTAGTCTCTCTTAGGTGAGTTGACTATCAACCCAAGGCAAAGGGGAGGCTCAGAAGGGGGTGGTGGGGGACCTCTGGCCAAGAGGGCTTAGGTCTGACCCTGCTTTAAAGGGTTGTTTGACTAGGTTTTGCTCCCCCACTTCCCCTTATTTTAACCCATCACAGGTTTTTGACCCTGGATGTCAGAGGTGATCTAAGACATTTTCTACAATAGGTTGGGAGATGCTGATCCCTTCAAGTGGGAACAGCAAAAAGACAAGCAAAACTGATGTGCACTTTATGGCTTGGGACTGATTTAGGGCATGTTGTACAGTGAGTGAAGTATGGCCTTTGTGCCGCACTCTGTGGCCCTAGAATGGCGAATCAGAGCATATCTAGTTGTCTCAACCCTTGAAGCAATATGTATTATAAACTCAGAGAACAGAAGTGCAATGTGATGGGAGGGACATAGCAATATCTGCTCCTTTTCGAGTTGAGAAATGTAGACTATTTTTTCAGTGTATATCCACTCAGATTTTGTGTATTTTTGATGTACACTGTTCTCTACAATTCTGAATCTTTGGGAAAAAATGTAAAGCATTTATGATCTCTTGAAATGAGTCAGAGGTTAACTTATTTAAGGGGGATGTACATATATTCTCTGAAACTAGGATGCATGCAATTGTGTTGGAAGTGTCCTTGGTGCCTTGTGTGATGTAGACAATGTTACAGGGTCTGCATGTAAATGGGTTGCCTTATTATGGAAAGAAAAATCACTCCCTGGGTTTAGTATGGCTGTATATTTCTGCCTATTAATATTTGGAATTTTTTTTAGAAAGTATATTTTTGTATGCTTTGTTTTGTGACTTAAAAGTGTTACCTTTGTAGTCAAATTTCAGATAAGAATGTACATAATGTTACTGGAGCTGATTTGTTTGGTCATTAGCTCTTAATAGTTGTGAAAAAATAAATCTATTCTAATGCAAAACCACTAACTGAAGTTCAGATAATGGATGGTTTGTGACTATAGTGTAAATAAATACTTTTCAACAATATTTTTGTTGCAGAAATCATTTCTGAAATACTTACTGGGTGGGAATTAAACAGTCATTCAGTTGCTGTGGCAGTATTTTTTAAAAACGGCACTAAGCACCAGTGAAAATGCTTTGACCAAACCATGGTCTCCAGGTCTTCTTTGCTAGCCTGTGGATACCAACCCCAAAGCAGGCTCCATTCATAATCAAACACTAGTGTTCTGGGGATTTCCCCCATGCATTAGTGTAAAAGTGGGGAGGCGTTGTTTTGACTCATTGTTCCGTTGTCTCTAACAGCCTATAGCTTCTCTCCGCTCCTGAGTGGGCTCCGGAAAATAAATACTTACAAACAAGTGCCCACTCGGAGACTACACATTTGCAACCACTTTCAGAACCCTGACCAGGGTCTGGAACTCAGACGAGATGTGGCTTTGTGGAAAGTGTGGTGGCGTGGTCAAGCTGGAAATGACTTTCAGCTTCCAGGATTAGTCTCATGACCACAGAAAACTTTTTGAAAAGCGCTATCATCTCTTCAGATCGAAAATGCTCTCAGACGCTGCTGATGACAGCATGAATGGGTTGCCAAAGGAATTACCCCAGGACTCATTTCTCTCCAGCCTTCACTTCCCAACTGATTAGCCCTATCTGAAAGGATCATTGATCTGCCAAAGGTTTGGTGGGTCCAGAAGTGACCTTCAAAATACTCAGCTCATTAGATATAGATGCCTCAAGAAAATCTCAAAGATGATCTAAACTAAATAGGCCAATATGGTCCTCCGTGGTACTGGATAAGGGTTTGCAAAGAATATACTGTAGGGTTCGTTTTACTGCAAGTCTTTTGTCGTGGTTTTAAAATATAAATTCACCAAAAAATAGTTAATTTAGCCACAAGTAAACAGATGATGCCTTTGTGAAGTTATCATCTTTACTGTAAAATCTGGGCCTAAATATCATTTACTTTCACCCACCTCTGGATCCTTACACAAATGTAACATGTTGCAGCAGCGTCCACTGTTTAGCTGACATCTGAAAATCCCTTTGTCTATTTGCCCTTCAGGACTGTTAAGACTCCCTCAGGCTCAACCTGTATTTCAGAACAGCAGAGGGTTACAGCCACTCTGGAAACCACCTTTTGCCCTTACCAGCACTAGAATTTGAGATCCGATTTGTGGAGGGAATGAATGCCTTTCTTCTATATCTCTTCTCCATCCCTATTTCAAGGATGTAGAATCCCCCTATTCTACTATGAAACAAGAGGTTTCCGAACTTGTTTCAGATTTTTCTAGTGACTGCTGTTTTCCCATTAGTTCCTATTTCCCAGCTTGTTGGCATAGTATCATCCTTGCTTGTCCAACTTTGGTAACTATCAGACAATGCTACATTTTGATAATTACATGATTTAAAAGAATACTTTCTTCCTACCAAGATTTCATTATATTAAAATACAGTATACCCAAATTTTGTAAGATATATTTGTCTTGCCAAATTCTAATTTTAGAGGATTTTCAATCAAGACAATCTAAACAATTACTTACAAAGCAGTAGACTCAAAAGTCATCTCAAAAATAAAATAGAAGATATTTTGATGACAGCAAAATTGGTTACATAATCACTTTCACCCTGACGTGGGCTTGGTGAGGTAGCATTAACACACATACCATAAGGAACACCACACCTCAGCGTTTTCTCAGAGCCAACCTTGTGGCTTTTACTAGTAGATTTAAACATGTAAGGTCAGTATCTTTAATCCGATTTTGCTCTCTACTTAAAATGTTCAGGGTGCTTCTTGCACATGTCTTATTTTTTACATTGCTCAAGAAATAAAGCACAGAAAAATGTCTTCTTCTAATCTTGTACATACACTTCTGGAGAATAATATCTTAAAGATTCATAGTGCTTTTCAGATAGTTCAATTCATATTAAAAATGGGTTGATTATACCTACATAAGGCTTACAAGTGTTCACAAACCAGGCTATTTAATTTGATTATCCCAGCTGCTAGTAAGATTAAGGCAAATTGTTTCGTGTATGTTAAAAATGGCTGCAGTGACATTTTAACCATTTAATACCACTTTTGTGTGTGTGTGTGTGTGTATGTGGAGTGGGGGGAAGAGCGGTCAGCATTAAAAAGTCCCAAAAATGCTGCCAGCAGAAGCTAAAACTAAACAAATTCTACAGGAAAACAAAAAAGAAAGTAAGTCCTAAAACTCTTTTCTTCCAAAATGAAAGTATTTTTGTTTTCTTGTATAGTACTATCTTATTTTCCTTAGGTTAAATACAAAGTAAGCTTTTTTTCTGTCATAGCAAAATAGTCCATTTAGACATTAGCTTCAGATGTGTTTTTCCTCATGCTGTTTCAAAGCTCACTCTCAAGGAAATAAACTATTTTTAAGTGTATATTACTTGGGCTTTAAAATCTGCAGAAGGCCACTAGCTTTTAGTACATAATCTTACAGTATACATTGTGAACCTTTAATGGTAATCAAACTGTAGACATCAGAGCAGGCAAGCTTTTCCCTGTCTCGCAATAATCAAGTAGGAATTATCTCTAAACAATTTGAAACATGTCTTCATTTTCCGTAAGTACACTGATTTTGTTTTTCTTTCTTTTTTTGACATGCAGTCTCGCTCTTGTCGCCCAGGCTGGAGTGCAGTGGCACGATCTTGGCTAATCACAACCTCCGCCTCCCAGGTTCAAGCGATTCTCCTGCCTCAGCCTTCTAGGTAGCTGGGATTACAGGTGCCCACTACCGTGCCTAATTTTTGCACTTTTAGTAGAGATGGGGTTTTGCCACGTTGGCCAGGCTGGTCTCGAACTCCTGACCTCAGGTGATCTGCCTGCCTCAGCCTCCCAAAGTGCTGGCATTACAGGTATACTGATTTTAATCCAGAAATGCAAACATCCTCAGATTTGGGTTTGAAGATTCAATATCTATAAGGGACTTGACAAATGGTTTCCTTCTTTGACAGCAGATGCCTCATTGCAATGGAAGTGATCAGTGATTGGCTTCTGTATATATGTTTAAGTTATTTAGACCTGCAATTACAGAAGTAGCACTGCTCTCAGGTTAGAGTTGGAAAGCAATAGGCAAGCCCTGAATTAAAGATATATTGCTTCTTCACTGGGCTGGAGAGCTAAAGCACAAGATTCAGAATCAGTAACAGATGAGTAATGGCAGAGTCCTCCCGAGATGCCAGGACTGAGGCACCTACAAGGAGACAATGAAAAGGGGGAATAAAAGGTGTGGATTTGGGGAGAAGTTCAGGGTTACTAATGTTAAAAGCTCAGAAAACCCTCTCCTGTTGACAAAACATATTATTTAAAAAGCAGGCTATCACTTTCATTAATAAATAGCAGTTGGTGTAAATGCAACCCATTCAAATCAGGCTTAGTAAAAATCAGTTCTCATAAAATGGCTAAGTAGGTACACAATACTCTGCATTGATATGATTGGCCAGTGACAGAACCAGATACTTTAAAAGCTTCAGAAGCATTTAGACAGACAATTTCTCACCCATGAGGCAATTATTGCATTTATTATTCACCACAAAAGTGATCAGTATCATTGTGCTCATTAGTCTTTCCTAGGGGAAGATAACTTTTATCCCACAGTTGTTATTAAAAATTATCTATATTGGAGGGAGTATATAGAAACACAATAGCAACATATCAAGTCAGTCATGACGAGCAGTTTATGCACACAGGTGCAACATACTTTCTGCACCACACTTTGTCTTTGTAATAAGCATATTCTTTCCTTAGTGGCTCACTAAAACAAGTTACATTTTGTCTTCACCAGTAATTTACTCAGAATTTATTAGTGAACCAAAAGTTTCACTGTTCTTATTGAACTAAATCTGAGATATCATATTGCTGTTTTGGCCTGCAACAATTTCAGTTACTCTTTTGAAAGCACCTTAGGTATTTTCTTCTAATTTGCTTGTAACTGAAAACTTTAAAACTTTTTTTTTTTCATAATGAAGTCATAATTCTTCCTTTATTACTATCCTACAGCCAGGATGAGTTTTTGTAGGTTAGTTTAATGTACTCTAGGTTGTATTGTAACACATACATTGCTATTAATAATCTTTGTAAGCTAATCAACTTTTTGCTACAATATAATCCAAAAAAGTATATGATTGATAACCACATTCATTACCGTGCTATGGAAAAAAAAAACACATTTTGTGAAGTTTTCTAAGAAAATCATTTGCATATCTAGAATTTTCTTTTCAAACTAAGTGGCATGAAGAACTGCTTCGAACTGCCCCCAAAGGCATTTTAAACTACATCAGAATGTGGAGCTACAATAAAACAATTTTAACAACCCTGGAGGAAATACTTGGTACTATGCCTGTGTCAGGTTTTATAATAAAGTGGCATGTCCTGTGGAATATCTTTTTGTGTTTTGTTTTGGTTTTATTTTTAAATCACTCACCAAGTATTTGCTTTTTTATACTACCTTAAAAACTGGGAACAAATACTCCCTCACCCTGGGTCTCTGTGTGTATAAAGAGGCAAAGGCACATACTCTTTCTCTACATACCGGGTCAACATTCCACCAATAATAGCAAATCTCCCTTTATTATAGATATTAGAACTCTATTGCCACTTGGGCAAGTCAATCAAGAGGGCTTAGACGACAGCTGGGCAAATTTTAATGTGTTTATTTCTACAATTTGTTTTTATTAAAAGTTTTGTGAAAAAAGGAATCTTATAAATAGTAAAAAGGGAGAAACAGTGCTCCATGGCCTGAAGCAAATGGTGTCAATACATCTGTAAACAAGACTGCTCAGACTATTAAAAGCACAAAAATAAAACTAGTCACAGATAGCAAGACTGTTCATTTCAGGGGTTGGGAGTGGGAAGTGGGAAGTGTTTAATCCCAAGTTTTGGTGCCCTAAAATGGCTAGCAGTCTAGTTAATTCTCAATTCTCTAGCTGTGATATTCTGTGCCTTCTATCTCTTCCTACAGAAAACCACATTAGATGAACCCAGCGCTCAGTCGTTTTAGGGAGAGGGTTGAGACAACACTGCCAGCAACACAGCTGGAAATACCCGAGTCGGGAACATTAGAGTTCCTGAGAGAATGTGAAAGCTATCAACATAATATTTCTCCCTACTTTTACAGTAAAATATTGGAAGTAAATAAAGATAGGGAATGCAACAGCTGGCTAGGAGTGTTTTACATTCAGTTGTTTGGAAGCATAACACATTCAGCTCCTTTGAATCTTCCCGTTAGAAAATATAGAATTACTCTATCACCTTTTAAGGTACAGTAAGACAAGAAAAAAAGTTATGTGAGGATAATACAGTCTTTGCATTACAGTGAATCTGCAACATGAAATGTGCTCAACTCACAGATCTGGAGATTCATAGGGAAGATAAGCTCTAAGTAAGCTCTAAGTGACCATGTCACAGAGATTATGCAGGTGCTGAATTTCTTAGTAGATGCTGCCTGAGTAAACCAGATGTGGCTACTGGGCACAGGGAGGAAAGAAAATAAATCTTGTCCTCTACATGCATAGTTATGTTGTGAGAGTGATCCCCAAACTGAAAAAATCACAAGGAATTAATTAGGCAGGCCAGCTCACTTTAAACAGTAGCTCATCTCTTTAAACCTAGTTTTTACCAATGACTTGAACTAAAAACAATTCAAACCACTGGGTCATGCACAGTCAATAAGTTAAAACTGTAAGAAAAAAAGGGCATAAGGGCATGAGTGGAAAATAAACCCTATTTACCTAAGGGGTGGGGAGGGGGAGGAAGAAAACCACTTAGTATTTTGTATAGAATGGGGAAGAGAGGAAGATACTTTCATTATGGCTTTAGGATGGAAGCGCTTCAGATAGTCCCCTGCCCCATTCCTCCAAATCAAAGCCCCAGTGGCAGTGACGGTACCAGGAAACAATCTAGCCTCCCCGCCCACTCCGCCCCCATAACCGTGCCCGGCGGCTGCTGTCCAGTCGCCCGTGCTTCCCAAGGCTGCCGAGGAAGCGGCTGCTGCTCATTCCAGTAGATCCAACGCCCAGGCTCGGGGGCAGAGAGAGACACAGCCCTTGTGGTAGGGTAGGGCACGTCTTCTGCCCACTGCTCCTGGGCGCCGGTGGCTTCAAGGGAAGACCTTGGGACCTGGATAGGGTTCTCCCTCGCACCAGAAGTCATCGGCCTGTGGGGTCTCCAGGAGCCACACCTCTCGGGGCAGGTCACAGGCCGAGCTGGAGGCCTCCTTGGGCCTGACCGGCTCCAGCACCCGGTAATAGTGGCAGTCCCGGCCGTCGTCCGGGTCGTAGGGCGGGGCCAGGATGTCCAGGAAGGCGGCAGGCCCTTCCACGGCGTCGATCTGGTGCAGGTTGTCCCGGTGCGGTGTCAGGACGCAGGGGCCGCTGGCCTCTGTGTACTCGGCCCGCGAACGCAGCACGCCCGGCCGCACTGCTTCTCGCTCCCGGGGCTGCAGCGGCGGCTCAAACTGCTGCTCGGGCGGCAAGGCCCGCGGCCGTTGCCCGCCGCCCGCGTCCAGCTTGTCCATACAGCTGATGCGCACGGTGCCGTATAGCACCTTGAGCATGCCATGCATGCCCGGGTGGTCGTGCAGCGGGATGGACGTGCCGCTCTTGAGCAGGAACACGCCCAGGCTGAAGCCGTTCGTCTCGTAGATGTGCATATAGGTGACTGGCGGCAGGTTGGGCGGCAGTGGCTGTAGTGTGGCCTTGCGCGGGGCGATGTTCAAGTCCTCGGCGCGGAGCTGGGTCAGAAGGCTCTTCAGCTTGCTCAGGTTCTCGGGGAAGGCCGGCGGCATCGGCGCCTCCGGGCCAGAAGCGGCGCCGCGATCGGAAGCGCCGCGACCGCCCCCGCTGTCCCGGAAGGTGAGGCAAGCCTGGCGGGCGATCCGTTGGATCAGGGAGGCCATGTTGTCTCGGGGCATGGTCGGCTGCTCCTCCGCGTACCGGGACCGGCCTCCTCCTTTCCTCCGCCCCTTGCGGTCCCCGGCGGCCGCCACGGCTGCCCGCAGCCCGGGTCGAGGCGGGAGGTCCCGCAACCACCGGCCCGTCGGGCGCGCGGCACCGCCGCCAACCTCAGCAGCCACGCGCCCGCAACTGCCCGGCGCGCTCGCCTTGCGCCCCCTCTGAGCGTGCACGCGCACGCCCCACACCCCGCACTCACGCTCCGGGAGCAGATACCGGCCGCGCGGACGGTGCCAGGCTTTGCCTTACGCCCGGTGCTCCATTCATGCGGCCCGCACCTACGACGGTGGCCGGGCCCCCCGAGACCCTGCAGAGCATGCCGGGACTTGTAGTCCGGCCTTCCGCTTGAGCGCTGAGAGAGTTCACTTAGTTGATTGGAAAATGGAGGAACTATTACACGTGTTGGGAATAAAGCGATCTTTTTCAGGATGCAGAGGTGTTTTTCTTGTTTTAAAAAAGATGACTCGAGGTGCAAGAGTAGTAGTCACTTGACTACAACTCCCGGCATCCCCCGCAGGGTGGAGTGACGCACTTCCGTCAGCTGGCCTGCGGAGTAGTGGAGGCTCTTGGCCTTCATAAGTAACAGGGCGAGGAGGGTAGTTAACATTCTGGCGCTGCTGGGGCCTGGTTAGCCATGCGGGGTCGCCTTCCTTTGGCCTTGCCCCTGGGAAGGAGGCTGTTGAGTCAGCCTTAGCTCCTCATAGCCGCCTAGGTAGCACTGTCTCCCACGGGAACTGTAGGAGGGCGCTTTTGTAATTTTGTGTTTCCTAGGAGGGGAGGGGAGAGGGTCCAGGCCGTCCTCTGTGATCACCAAGGTTACTCGGCCCAGCTGGGCCCAGTTGTTGTTTGCATCAGGACCTGATGACGCAGCTCTTCTGGTTACAGAGCACGATAGCTTTTTGCTGGAGAGTCTTGAGAGGCCATTTACAGTGGTCGTGGATTCTGAATACTAGTGGTTATCAAATCTTAGTTTGCCTGAGAAGGGGGAGGGGGCTTTTATAAATGCGGATTTCCTGTCGTCACCCAGAGATGGAGTTACTAGATGGTTCTGAGGCAGCCTAGGAGAAACAGTGGTGTGCAACTGTCAGTTCAATCAGTAATTGTGAAGTTAGTTCACGCCACAGAGCAGGATGCCTCTGTGTAGTGAACTAACTTTTGACATAAGTAAATGACTAGAAAAGCAAGACATTGGATACTATGACTGTAAACTTAACCCTGAGTTTAAAGTCTTTTTGGACTCCAAAGCTGACCATGGGTTTCTTGTACATTTTGTAATTGGAGTGATTCAGTAAATCCTCTCCAGTTAAAATAGGCATACTTTTTTAGTGAATTACATAACCTGGCTAATGAGTACTCACAATATGCCAGGCACTGTGTTAAGTGAATTATATAACGAATGTTACACTATTTAATCCTTGCAGCATCTCTTAAGAGGCAGGCACTATTATTATTCCCAGATTGCAGATGAGGGAATAAGTTGTAGGATAGTGAATACTAAGTACTCTGCAAGGCATAAGCAGCAAAGCGGAAATAAGTACAGTCTTACCAAAAACAGCAGCTTGAATTGGTGTAAAAGGACCAAACGAGAGTCAGGATATTGTTATAACAGCCTAATGTGCCACTTACAAGCTGTGTGTCGTTAGGCAAATCCCACCCTTTTAGGTCCTCAATTTTTTCATTTGTAGAATGCCGGTGTTAAGGGAACAATAGTTCTGAACGCTACTCATCAGAACTCCCTGGGGAGCTTAAAAAATAAAGATCTTGGGGGTCACACCTCAGAGATTTAGATTCAGAAGAACTGGAGTGAAGCCTATTTTTTTTTTTTTTTTTTGGAGCCATAGCAAGGTTTATTGTGAAGAGCAAAAGAAGAAAGCTTCCTCAGCGTGGAAGGGGACCCGGGGCGGGTTGCCCCTATGATTTATATTTAAGATGCTCCCTCGTGCGATTTTTATTATTGTTATCATTATTATTTTTGAGGCGGAGTCTCGCTGTGTTGCCCAGGCTGGAGTGCAGTGGCGCGATCTCGGCTCACTGTAAGCTCCACCTCCCGGGTTCACGCCATTCTCCGGCCTCAGCCTCCGGAGTAGTTGGGACTACAGGCGCCCGCCACCACACCCGGCTGATTTTTTTTTTAAATGTATATTTAGTAGAGATGGAGTTTCACCGTGTTAGCCAGGATAGTCTCGACCTCGTGATCCGACCACCTCGGCCTCCCAAAGTGCTGGGATTACAGGCTTGAGCCACCGCGCCCGAACAAGCGATTCTTGATGATTAGCCCAGTTTGAGAACCACTGGTAGATCTGTAAATAGTGAACCAGCTCTCCTTAGTTAAAAGGGTGGTTATTTGCTTTAGGAAAGGATTGTTAACATTGATTGATTTTCGGCCGGGTGCGGTGGCTCACGCCTGTAATCCCAGCACTTTGGGAGGCCGGGACGGGCAGATCACGAGGTCAGGAGATCGAGACCATCCTGGCTAACACGGTGAAACCCCCGTCTCTACTAAAAATACAAAAAATTAGCCGGGCGTGGTGGCGGGCAGCTGTAGTCCCAGCTGCTCGGGAGACTGAGGCAGGAGAATGGCGTGAACCCGGGAGGCAGAGCTTGCAGTGATCCAACATCGGACCGCTGCACTCCAGCCTAGGCGACAGACAGAGCGAGACTCCGCCTCAAAAAAAAAAAAAAAAAAAAAGATCGATTCATGTTCAGAGGTTGCCCATGCCATTGTTACGTTATTTAAATGTGCTTTCAAAGCTCATAATTAAATTTCATACAGTCTTTTTCTAAAGTGAGGAATATTTGAGAGTAAAATTCCTTCCCTTCCTTTATTTACAAATATGGATTTTTATTTATTGGTTTCACTTCTATTAAGGTATAATTAGTGGGAAGTATAGACTTCATGGAACACAGACTATATGCTATATTAACATGCGAATCTGTTTGATTTCCAAATCTGTCACTTTAATGGTTGTCCACACTTACTTAACTGAAGCTGAAAATTTTCATCTATAAATTAGGATAATACACCTGTGTAAATCACTGATGACACTATGTAGAACACAGTAGCTGCCCCATGACAGTAGCTATTATAGGTTTAAAATGGCTATAAGTTGTACTTAAAGACCAATGAATTTAAATAATACTAAGCAAGTATTGAAAGGGAATTTGACTTGTTTTGAGAATCAGCTTCAGGGTAGAGATAAAAAAGATTATTGCTTAAACCACTTACCTGGTAATACCATTCCTCAAGTCCTTGCTAGTCATCCTTTGGCCTGAGTTCACAGTTTCCAAAGACTGCCTGTGTCAGAATCACTTGGGAGTGTTTGTCAAAAGTGCAGGTTCCCAGATCATGTCAAAACCTACTGCATCTGAATCTTTTGAACATTAAAAATTTTAAGAACCAGGCAGGCATGGTATGGTGGTTCATGCCTGTAATCCCAACACTTTGGGAGGCCAAGACAGGAGGATCCCTTGAGGACAGGTGTTCAAGGACAACCTAGGCAACATTACAGAAAAAATTTAAAAATTAGTTGAGCATGGTGATACATGCCTGTAGTGTATTCTGGAGGCTGAGGCAGGAGGATTGATTGAGCTGATGAGTTCAAGGCTGCAGTTAACTATGATTGCACCCCTGCACCCAGGCCTAGGCAACAGAGTGAGACTGTCTCTAAAAAAAAAGTTCGTAAGAACTGCTGATTGTCTACAGGGCATGTGGTACTTTTTTAAGTCACAAAGAGGCTACCTCCATAATTCGTTTGATGTTGCCCTTCATTCAGAGCTGCACTAATGGGTGACATTGACTCTATGGGCTTTTGCCCTTAAGAAGCAGTTTACTTGCCCTTCTGCCCCACTGCCAGTAGCATAGACTGAGTGGGTTTCTGTTAGCATTAACGTCCTTCTTTTTCATCCTCTTTGATTCTGTAATTCTTCAGTGTTGTTGTCAGCAAAATGGAGACCAAAGAGATCCTGAAAGGGAACAGACAGGAAGAGAAGTGATAGTGAACAAATACTAGGAAAATGCATGGCAGAGACAAGGTTTGGGGAAAGTTTGGAATAGACAAAATCGATCGTTTAATAAACAGTCGGTATCCACTGGGTACCAGGCATTGTTCTAGGCTTTGGGGATTCAGCAAGGAAGAAAGGAAGACAAAGTCCAAATTCCCAAGGCGTTTACCTGCAAGGAAATGTGTATTATTGAGAGGATGGAAGTGTTATACAGTGTGAGTAAATGAGCAACATACTTTTCAGACAGAGAAAACTTAGGAAGACAGTAAAATACAGTAATAGGATGGTATGATATTTATGTGTGTGTGCTATGTTACTTTAAATTGGGTTATCAGGAGTGACCAGATATTAACATTTAAGACACTTTTGAATGTTAAGGAGTTAGCCATGGAAAAATCTGGGGTCAGAGCATTCCAAGACCAGGAAACATCCTTAAGATTGTTAACAGGGTATTGACTATCACAACATTGACCACATAGGAAGGAACTTGGTATAATTAGGAGAGAAGATAAAGACCTGTGGGGTTAAGACTGCATAGTGAGCTTCCAGGTTCCTGGAGGGAGATGCAGGTGGCGAGGCCAGTAGGGATTGTACTATGTAGGCCTTTTAGGCCGTGAGAGGGGGTAATAGGAAGTTGTAGGCTGTGGTAGGGAGTTGGATTTTATTCTAAATGCAGTGAGAAGTCTTTGGAGAGCTTTGGGCAGGGGAGTGATTTGATCTGTTTTACATTTTTAAGAGGCTTGTGGTGGGGTGAGTGTAACAGCAGGGAAACCTGAATGAGGGGCAGTAATCCAGAGGAAAGACAAAAGAACTAGTGTAAGGATAAGAATCTGTTTGAAGGTACAGCTGACAGGGCTTGCTGATGAGCTATTGCTTCAGCCATCTATTTCAAAGTGTATTTTCTTCATGTTTTTTCTTTCACAGGTTGACAGCTCTGTGGTGATAGGTAAGACTGATAAAGCTTAAATCCCACCTCCTGCCCACGTCTATTAAATTTAGGAATGAGGGAAGCACACAGAAGCATGAGTAAAGCTGAGATTTTTTTTTCTCCTCCTTTACAGTTGCTTAATTAACCAGGAAACAAGGAGAGCTGGAAGAGCCCCCAGCCTATATGGATTTAACTCCACTTGTTCATTTCTATGATCTCTTCATTCTTTGGGAACTAGGCTTGTGCTTTTGCCTTTCGTTCTTCTTTCCCTACCTCTTGACTCTATGGGGACTAATTTTCTTTAATTCACAAGATACATTACCTTCTGGCTTTTACTCAAATCTTCTTCAGAATTCATTTGCCCATTTCTTTTGGTACACTGAGATCCAGTGGAAAGAGTACAAAAGATTATAATGGTATTCTCACATGCTCAGAGTTCCTAGTCTGCAGTTTTGTTTTGTTTTTGTTTTTAAAGTGGGAAGGAAGGTTTATTTTTTCCCGAGTAGTCATTTCCACCTTATTCCGATATCTGCCTTGTGTATTAGTATAGAACATGGTAAATAAGTGGATAAAAATGTCCCCATTTTCAGACTAATTCTTACTCATTTATATTTGAAGTATTTTGGATTTGTATCGTTGCTTTCAGTTTTTAAAAAACGTGTGTGTATATTTCTCATTCCTTATTATGAATGAATGTCATGTTGTAAGAAAAAATAATAATTTCAAAGTCAGAGGAGCTGGTGTCATGGCTCTGCCAGTGACTACCTGTGTGTTACTGAGCAAGTCACCTGACTTCGCTGGATCCCAGTTTCTGTGAGAGATGATTTATTTGTAAGATTCCTTCTAGCATCTCATTAGCTCAATGTGGAGGACAGAGACAATCATAAGACTGATTCAGACAAAACCAAACATATATATTTTCTTTCATTTATCTAAAATTATTACACTATAATCCTGTTAGCTGTGTCCATCTCCACTAAGATCATATAAAGTAACTCTGCCCACTCTAGTTCAAATTTGTGTGGTTATTTGAAGTCATATCACTTTGGTGTACGGGCTATTTAGTTAAATATGCTAAGTTCAGGGCTTTTTCATGTTTGGGTCAGACTTTAGGTGTACACATTGCACTAATAAATTGCATAGGTTGTGTTGTGTGATACATGCCATAGACACCATTTTCTAACTGTACTTCTATAGACTGGTGCATATTGGATTGGGATAGAGAAGGACTTAAATTTATTCTTTTTTTCCTCTTACTTGCCAATGTCTTATTTCAGGCAATGAGAGGCGAGGGAAAAAGAATTAAAAATTGGTAGAATGCAGAGTGTAGTTGAGGTGGGGGAAGGTACGGCTTTCACAAATTATTAACAAAGAGAAGATTTTGCTATAGCCCAGGCTGAAGCACTGCCAGAGGTCACGTATTATGATTTTTGGAGATGATTTAAGATTATAGCACCCCCTCCACCAATTTGGTATTAGAGAGGTTTTCCTCTTCTCATTTAAGCAATGCAACTATTATGAGACTTAAGATTGTTGTGAACTGTAAATTAAATTCAAACATACTTTACCTCTCTTAATTAACTCCCCCCGCCCCATTTCATGCTTCTTGTTTTTCTTTTCCTTTTTTTTTTTTCCTCTGAGAAGACATCAGCTATCTCCACCTCCTCCGCTTCCCCATCTGTCCTCTTCCTCCTGGCTGAGAGAGTTTTACTTTATATTTATTTTAATTAATGGATTTGAATCACAAGTGGTGAAACAGTTGATGTTCAGCTTGAAGAGGCAGTGAAAGGGAAAATCGTCTTCCTTGACTTGCCAGCAAAGAGCTGTGTGTTCATTGCTGGTGCCTGCCTGAAAAATGACTGGGAAAGGGGCAGGATAGGGTTCCAGAGTTCTCTGTCCTTGCAGGGGAACAGATGCCATATACTAGGATTAAGGGAAATGAAGTTGGGGAAACTCTCTAGAATGATATTGTACTTTCTTGGGAGACGCTTTTCCCACAGGATGCTTAGTATTAGGTGAGTGCAAAAGTTATTGCGGTTTTTACCATTAAACCATAATTATATTTGCACCAACCCAATAAATATTGTTTTATGGTCATGGATCATTGGTTTAGAATAAAATTCCTTAGGAGCAAAATAGCAGGATGCAATTAAATTGAGCACTCTGATTAATAAAATCCACTGTAAGTTTATCATCTTTTTCTCTTTAGTTGGAGAAGACATATGATACCTTGTTTTTTTGTTTGTTTGTTTGTTTGTTTGCTTTTTTAAGCTTCTCCCTTGAGTGTTCGCCTTAAATTACACTCCTGGGCATTTGACTAACTTGAAATAAATAAATAGGGGCAGTATTACATGTGTTTTCTTGGAGAGATGAAATGCTACTAATCAAAGCCTTCTTTTGGAAAAACAAACAAAAATAACCTTGTCCATAGATGCTCTGTTCTGGCATTTTGGAGAAAGTGTGAGAAATAACAGTACGATTTGAAAGTGGAACAGCAGGACTAAACATGGAAAGAATAATGGACTGAGAGGATACCAGTTCTCCTCCTGGTTCTAGCAACCAGCTGTGTGACTTGGGGCAAATGATTTCACTTCTTGGAACTTCAGTTCCTTTATTTATAAAGTGAAGAATTTAGTTTAGATGATTTACCACTTTCCTTCCAGTATTAAAAAAAAAAAATCCTATGAATTTTGAAGATTGTAATGATACGAAATTATATTAATTTCATACCATGATCTATACAGATATCACAAAAGACACTTTTAAATGTATTTTTAACATGAAGAGAACACTCAGTAGCATGTATATAATGATATTTGACTTGTTTTTTTACGTCTGTGTTTTCCCTTTCTAAAGTAGATTATATTGACTTTTCCTGAATATAGATCATTGAGTAAAATGAGCAGGAGATCTTGTTTAAAATGTTTGTTATTATTTTTAGTTTCCACAATGTGTTTTTTTAAGGAAAAACTTTTTTTTTCATTCTAAGCACAAATTATCATGCAATAAGACTGCCATGTATTGCTAGTGGGAAAAGCAAAACATGACTTGAGTTAACTACACATTTCAACAGGACATGCTGAGTAATTGACAACCAACATCACAGTGCATAGAAATTTCTTTAAGGCAGCAGAGCTTTAGTTTAATTAGATAATTAGCCCTGGTCAGCCTATAATGAATGCACAGGCAATTAGCAATGAATTTGTACTACTAAAGCCTGTTTTTCCTCTTTTGTGTTCCTTTGCTGTCATTAACAACTCTAACTACTGAACAATTTATATCTTCACACTAACAATCAACTTCATTGTCATTAAACTCTTTGAAAGCGATAAAGCAATGAGACCTGACTTTCGTTGCACAACATTAAGTGATTATGTTAAGTAATGCCATTTATTTGCCTAGCCATCCAGCTGCTATATTATGTCAAGCAAATAGGGCTTTTAAAAACAGTGCACACTCCGTGATTTTGATGATTGCTTTATTTGTCAAACCCAAGCAACTAGCAAGAGATGTACCTCAATTTGTAGTTCTCACTCAGT
Organism: Rhinopithecus roxellana; assembly: GCF_007565055.1. NCBI lineage: Eukaryota > Metazoa > Chordata > Mammalia > Primates > Cercopithecidae > Rhinopithecus > Rhinopithecus roxellana. Next base: position 101,384,545 of record NC_044559.1, on the reverse strand, counting down.
AGCTTTCAGCAGACTTGAATAAAAGAAAACAGTTACACAAATCTACTAAAAGCAAGACCCTGTTAAAAAAAAAAAAAAAAAAAAGCCTTTCTTCGTGGCTTAAAGATTCTTATGTTTAGAATTCTTAAGATTCTTAAAAGAATTCTTAAAGATTCTTATGATAAATTTCAGTAAGTGAAAGCCCTTGCTGGGCCGTCTTTTCTTATTTGAGCAGTTTTAGTTTCATGATGACAGCTGGAACCTTTATGGCTTTTCCTCACATACCTCCACTGCAAGTCTTTTCCATGCAAAAAACAAGGAGAAGCAAGGGAGTGACAAAGGGAGGAGAGAGAGCTTTCAGGACAGCAGAAGTTACCAAAGAAATATAGATTGTGTTACCAAGACTCTGAGTATTGACGTCATGAAGACATTTGTGTTGCTCTGGTCTGGGTGTGTAAACTGAAAGACTTCATCATATTTCAATCACAAATTGTTGGAGTAGGTAGTTAGGCAGACATGAGCAGGGCAGGAGAGGGCCCTGCCCACCAGGAATGTCAAGTGACCATCAGGTGATGGTCAGGTGGTTGTTAAACTGTCTCTGTAAAACAATAATTGGGCACAGCTGGTGCCAGGGAACGGCAGTCTCCCAATAGATAAGAAAACACCCACATCTGGTGATCAGCAGCTTCCTGATGAGATCTCAGGAGTTAGGCAAGTGTGCTCAAGGATGCGCACTAAGAGGCAAAATGGTGGTTTAATGGGTGTATGACCTTCCTCTAGGAATGCTCAGCTAGTAAGGGAACAACACCTTAAGTGAGCATTTGCACAAATTCAGTAAACACACTGTGCATGCAGCCCTTCCCAAGTGCTGGCAGGCCACCAGGCATGGAGACAACCTGCTCCAAGGGAAGCCCTTTCTTCTCAAGCGAGAAGAAACCAAAACCCCAAACCATGCCAATGTACGAAACTCCAGGTCAAGAGCCAGATGGGGCACTTGGATCTCTCAGGTCACTCGCTTGGCCCTCTTCCAAGTGTACTTTACTTCTTTTTGTTTCTACTGTAAAATTTTTTTTTAAGTAAACTTTCACTCCTGCTCTAAAAGTTGTCTTGGTCTTTCCCTCTGCCTTAAACGTGCATCTGCTCCTCAGCCAAATTGTTTTCTTTGAGGAGTCAAGGATCAAGTTTGCTTCAGACTTGTACAGATTCACTGCTGGTAACATAATGAGTTTTGAAAAATGGACATTTGAAGATGTGGATATCATCTACAATATCAGAAACCAGTCTAATCCCATTAAAATGTATAAAGCTGTTATTTATACAGAGTTTTTTAAAATACAGACTCTGTTCTACTTATTAATAATCTAATAGGGTTTGGGAGATTAAATCCAATATTAGAAAACTAGTCAGCCAATTAATAGCTGTTTAGGAATTCATTAAATAAATGCATTGCTTACTATTTAAGCAGAATTTAAAAATGTATAAACAGAATGTTTCTTCTGGTTGGAATATGAACACTGGCTTATAATTTCTTATCTTGAGACTTCCCATCTGGCTGGTCTTGGAAATATTTTTCTTTTTTTTCCCCCTAGCAATGCAACAACTAGCAATTAGAGTTTCAGAAATGCCAATTTTAATCACTACTTCCATTTCCAAAATAGAAAAACTTGCATGAACTATACAGTATATAAAGCCTCTTCATTTTATTCAATTGAGTGTTTTGAAAAGGCAATTTCAATAAATCAAAGCCAGGGATAAGATATTCCAGAAATATTAAGAAAATAGTGCAAATCCTTATAAATTATGGTCGTTTTTACTCTTAAGCTGGGCACTAATATCACTCTCATTGATGTTTATATTATCTAGGTATCAACTTTAGTGCAGTTAGCTCACAGAGAGCAGGGTTTCTCAACTTCAGTACTATCGACTTTTGGGTTGGCTAATTCTTTTTAGTGGGGGCTGACCTGTGCATTGCAGGATGTTTGTCAATATCCTTGGCCTCTACCCCCTAGATGACAGTAGCACTAACTCCCATACCCCACCCTGTTGTGATAACCGTAAATACGTCCATCTGATCCCAAACGTCCTCAGGATACGGGGCAAAATCACCCCTGGTTGAGAATCAGTTCTTTATTCTTTATAGAATAAGGTCTTGGCAACTTCTTCCTTTAAAAGCGTTTAAATATTAAACAAAGTGTGTTGAATTTGGATATCTAGATCCAAATTCTTAACTTTAGTAAGTTCTTTTTGTTTGTTTGTTTGTTTTGAGTCAGGGTTTTGCTCTGTTGCCCAGGCTGGAATGCAGTGGTAAGATCACCACTCACTGCAATCTCTGCCTCCTGGGATCAAGGGATCCTCCCACCTCAGTCTCTAGAGTAGCTGGGACCACAGGCATACACCACCACTCCCAGCTTTTTTTTTTTTTTTTTTTTGTAGAGACAGGCTTTCACCATGTTGCCCAGGCTGGTCCCAAGTTCCTGGGCTCAAGGGATCCACCTGCCTTGCCATCTCAAAGTGCTGGTATTACAGGCATGAGCCTCTATGCCCAGGCAGTAAGTGAAGTCTTAATAGAGATAAATAAATCAGAGCCTTGGTGAATCCCAGTTTGGAGTAATTTGAGGGACACCAGAAAAACACTCTTGTTTCCAAATACCACTTGATTTTCCCAAACAGGCTGCTATACTGTTGGAAATTTCTAGTCGGAAATTCGTTCCTTCTGTTAAAATGCAAACATTCCTGAGAGGAGAATTTCTTTACACAAAAACTGAAACTTCAGTTTTCAGTTAAAAGCTAACGTGTTATTAATATATAACTATATGTATATATAGGTTATAAATATATACCTATAGTACCGTTCTACTTATGACAAGATCCTTCAGGAAGAAGACCCAGGAGAAAATTACCTTGCATATCAAGAGTTGGTGGATGAACACGAAGCAATCACCTTGGGAAAAGGAGTGGTGAAAGTAGAAAGCACTAAAGAGATTCTTTATAGTTGTTGATGGGTAGCCTGAGTTGCTCTTGCCGTGTTTTTGTTTGTTTGTTTGTTTGTTTTACTCCTCCCTGTATCTTTAATTCCTATTTTTAAAAAAAGTAGTGAAGAGGTAGCCAAGATGTTCTTCAACAGATGAAAGGATAAATAAATGGTGGTACATCCAAATAATGGAATATTAATTAGTTATAAAAAGGAATGAGCTACCAAGCCATCAAAAGACATGGAGGAAACTTAATCCATGTTACTAAATGAAAGAACCCAATCTAAAAAGGCTGCATACTGTGTGATTCCAAGTACATGACATTCCAGAAAAGGCAAAACTATGGCGATAGTAAAAAGATCAGTGGTTTCCAGGGACTAGTAGAGAGAGAGATGAGTAGGTGGAGCACAGAGGATTCTTAGGGCAGTGAAACTACTCCGTGTGATTCTATAATGGTGGATACGTGTCAGTAAACATTTGTCCAGATTCATGGAATGTACAACACCCAGAATGAATGCTGATATTAACTATGGACTCTGGGTGATAGTGATGTGTCAGCATAGGCTCATCAGTTGTAGCAAAATACCACTCTGGTGGGGATGTTGATGATGCTCTGCACGTGTTGGGGCTGGAGATATATGGTAAATCTCTGTACCTTGCACTCAGTTTTTCTGTGACCCTAAACCTGCTCTAAAATAAACTCTATTTTAAAGAAAGGTAAAGAAGACTACATAGATGGTGTAGTAGTTGTTGTCTATTGCACTTTCTTTGACACTTCATGTTGGGTGTCCCAAGTTAATTTTGAATAGTTACTGTAAATAAAATATAAAAGTCTAGAGAAGGACAGGTATCTCAGTCTATCATCTATGCTAATGGGGAGGCCTGAGAGGTGTAGTGCTTGCTTTTCCTCCCTTGTTGCCTAACTGGCAATTTTGGACCTAGAAGATGGTTTGTTTCCTGGACCTTCTAGCACCGCTCACTAGGTACCATAAGGAATGGCCTTGCTTGTGTAATGCATAACATTCCGTAAGTAGATGTTCAGGCTAATGTTCAATTTTAAAAAAACATACCTTTCTAATCACTGAAACAGTGCTCCATAAAAAGAAACTTTCTGAAACTTAGGAGATGCACGGCGATCTGATGGCCAGCATGCTGAAGTGGGTTCCAGGTTATTTTCATAAATCCTGTAGTAGCTCCCCACACTAGGCTTCCATTTAGGCTATGGGATTTCAGTTTTTCATGCTGGGTTTTTTTCTCATTGACTTTTCTTACGTAATTATGTATCATGGCCCTCAGGCCATGACCAAACTCTAAGAATAGTTTCTGTTTATTTTTTTTCTCATCGAATGTCACTTGCTTCTTCATTTCTTAATTTCTTCCTAAAGCGAAGGAGCCAAAATACACCACAGATCACAGCTGGACTAGACGACAAGCATCTCCTTTGCAGGGGCCCGTGCAGAACCTGATTGATTTATGTAAACATTTTGCCACTTATTATATAAAGTTGTGGACTCCTCAACTAGTTACTGATCTTGTACTCTCTGGTAGTTAACATAGCCCATTTTCAAAAAGTCCAACTGAACACAGAAGTAAAATGATTTTTTTTTTTTTTTTTTTGATACAGGGTCCCACTCAGTCACCCAGGCTGGAGTGCAGTGGTGTGATCTCAGCTCACTGCAAACTCTGCCTCCTGGGCTTGGGCCATTCTCCTGCCTCAGCCTCTCGAGTAGCTGGGACTTTGGGCATACACCACCACACCTGGCTAATTTTTGTATGTTTTGTAGAGACAGGAGTTTTGCCGTGTTGCCCAGGCTGGTCTCAAACTCCTGAGCTCAAGCAATCCGTCCGCCTTGGCCTCCCAAAATGCTGGTATTACAGGCGTGAGCCACTGTGCCCGTCTAGTGTTAATAAAATGAAATATTCTTTCTTGTTTGTTTCACCAGTTCTTACTTTCAGGCTGAATAGTTTGACATTCTGCAGTTTAACATTCTGCATTAACCTCACATTTTTTTTTTTTAGGTTTCTTGCCTCAAACTGGCCTAAGTGGCTCCTCTTTTGTAGTTTGACTTACATGTATTATGTAAGCAGTTGTCTTGATATTATACTTGACTGACAGATTTCACACTTGTCCCTTTTGGTATAACTTCCCCAATCTAGCATTTTGTTTTTACCTTTCTTTTCTCAACTCAGATTTTCCTGTAAGCTTTCACATAAAGATAGTATTTTATTCTTACCAGTAGTCACAATAGTACACTAATGCAGACGGCCATATGAGTGTTCACCTTTTAATATCTTGCTTTAGCCTATTTTCCTCTTAAACTAGAGGGATCACTGGGTGTGGTGTCTCATGCCTATAATCTCAGCACTTTCAGAAGCTGAGGTGGGAGGATTGCTTGAGACCAGGAGTTTGAGGTTACAGTAAGCTACGATCGTGCCACTTTACTGAGCCTGGGCAATAGGGTGAGACCCTGTCTCCCAAATATATATATATGTAGGGATCTGTGAAAATGTGTCTTACTGGGGTTGAAGAATATGGTCACCAAACCAAAAAGATGTGAAGCGGCAAAAGCCCAGGAGTGCAGGCCGAGGGTGGGAAGCCAAGGCAGAGCCACCTGCGCCATTTCCTCACCACTAGGGGCAGGGACCAGAGAGGCAGGGGGATGAGCAAACCTTGAAAACTATATTCCTGTGTTGGCTTATACATTTCCTGAGGATGAAGACTACATCTACTTAATGTATTTTTGACAGAACCCAGGATGATAACAGGATGAACCCTGGATGACAGAACCCATGAGTATGTTAGCACATGCTAGTGACTGTGGGGCTTATGCCTTTTGTCCTCTTCAAGGGCATATTCTGGAGTACATTCCTAGAAGGGATGATAGTTGGGGAATGTTTTGGAGAAGTATGGACAGCACTGCAGAGGAGGAAAGAGAATCTGATGTGGAGGTGCTTTAATGTGTGCTTTGCCCAAGTGCTGAGAAGAATGGATTCTGATTGCTTTCCTCTTTTCTCCTTCTAATAGAAAATCAGGAGAGAAAAGCTGTCTTATTCTAGATGTCTGAGCATCAGGTACAAAGCATTAAAACGAACTGTCAAAGAAATAAACCAATCTGAGAATTTGTGATTGGTGATGGCACCGGCACCTCCCCGTCTCTCCCCTCCCTGGTGAGGGGTACCCCTCAAAATGCTCTGCTCCTGGCTGTAGTCACTGACTGTCTAAGCAGAGAGCACTCTTGCTCCATGCGTGTGACTGCCTAGGGGTCAGGCCTTACCAGAAGCAGAGAAAAGGTCCTGGAAGGAGACTGCCTCCCTCTCACATCTTCTGCTGGTACATTGGGGTCCCACAGAGAAGCCAGGCTCTATCAGGGAGGGCTACTCCCAGAATAGCCAGCAGTGGATGGGAGAATTGAGTGCAGCTGTGACAACTTGGATTACCTGAGAATTGGAATACCTTTGGAATTCGAGGGAATTATCTAACTAGTCCTTATTCTACCCTTAAAGGAGAGTTAGGTGAAGAACCAAAAAGTATCACCATGGAAATGAGCATATTAATCACCATGAGACCTTGGAAACTCAGGTGTCAGCATCATGCGTCAGAGCTGGGTGTGGTTTGGGAAGATACCACTCTGAGGTGGCATTTGGGACAAAAATGCAGTGGGGGGAATCTTGCCTAACAGTTCTCCTTCAGTGTCAGCAAATAGGCTTGGTTGTGCTGCAACTGTGGTCCCGTCCCCTATCTTACTTTCCTTGTATCTCAACACCCCACTGACACACACCCAGAGGTGCTCACTTTGCCTCACTCTCTGTTCAACATTCGGCACGTTTCTTCCAGAAACCCCCTCCGCACTGTGCATTCAGTGGCACCATTCCAGACCACGAGTCTTTGCTCCTTTCTGGATTGCCTCGGTGCCTCCTCTCCTCTGTGCCACCCTGAAATGCTGCACGCAGTCCAGAGGTCCTCCTTGAGCTCTCCTGGGGGAAGGCCAGTCGTTCCTTCCCTCTTCCTGTATAACCTTCTGTGTTTAATCCTTTTTCTCGCTCCCATCCCATTTCAGTGTTCCCCAAGATCCACTTCTCATGCAAGGAGGCCCTGTTTTATCAGGAATGAATCCTATGAAAAGGTAATTTGCTAAGTCATTCATCAGCTTTTACTACATAGCCATTTGATAGGAGTACTGTACTAAACTGTGGAAATAACGGAAGATGTACCTCCCTGCTGGTGGGAGATTAGAATCTCCCTCCAGACCGGACACACAGGAGTTGGAAGGAAGCAAGACGCAGGGTAAGGGGATTTGTGGAGCTCCTGTTACCTATTAACAAATGCAAGCCTGTGCTTACAAAATACACCAGAGTCCATTCTAGGCAAGATGTTTAGAAAAAGCTTCTCTGAGGATGTGCAGCTTGAACCAAGTCCCTACACAAGAATTGGGAGCACATTGATGGGAAGGAGACAGGAGAGAAGTGAAGACCCAGACTTCGTCTCCCTACTTGTACATGGACAGAAGAGCCACACGGTGTTCTGTTTGGCCACGGGTGCATTTGTGTAGCCCATAGAGGCGTATGGTGTGATTTACTTTACAGAATTATTTGCAACCTTCAGGCATTCCTGCTTGAACTTTCTCACATGAGCGTCAACTCTCCCCTGATCCAGCCAGCAGTGTGCATTCTCTTCCCATGCAGACATTTGTTCTCCTGCCCGGAGAAGCCTGCAGCTGCACACAGGTCAGGGTCATGCAGCGAATCCCTATTTGACGAGTTTTATTTTTAACTGTACAAAATGGACTTTAGGTGATGGTGGAGTTTTTTTCTCACTCTGAAGCTAAAACAAAGAGAATTTTCTGCCTACAGGAACAGGATTAGTGGCAACAAATTTTTCATGTTAGTGCAGTCCCATCCAGGCTGCCGGCTTAGTCTATCATAAAGAATGTAGGAAGCCTGGTGGATGCTGCTATTTTTATCTTGGCCCTTTGGTATCCGGCATCTAATTATTCAATTTACAAAGTACATTTCATGCTGCAATGTTTATTTTGTCTGCAGAGAAAAATCTGTTTTAAATTTTTGTGGAATTTACTGGTTGTGGAATGTTCACATTTTAGCAGGTGACTACTTGAGCCTGTTAAAATTGTCTTGGTATATAGCAAGGGATACTGTTGGTGGCAATAATACTTTTTTTGTTGTTGCTATTATAGTTTGAGTTCTGGGATACATGTACAGAACTTGCAGGTTTGTTACATAGCTATACACTTGCCATGGTGGTTGCTGCACCCATCAACCTATCATCTACATTAGGTATTTCTCCTAATGCTATCCCTCCCCCAGCTCCCCACCTCCCCAAGGCCCTGGTTTGTGATGTTCCCCTCCCTGTGACCATGTGTCCTCATTGTTCAACTCAACTCCCACTTATGAGTGAGAACATATGGTGTTTAGTTTTCTGTTCCTGTGTGTGTTAGTTTGCTGAGAATGATGGTTTCCAGTTTCATCCATATCTCTGCAAAGGACATGAACTCATCCTTTTTTTATGGCTGCATAGTATTCCATGGTGCATATGTGCCACATTTTCTTTATCCAGTCTATCATTGGTGGACATTTGGGTTGGTTCCAAGTCTTTGCTGTTGTGAACAGTGCTGCAATAAACATACATGTGCATGTGTCTTTATAGTAGAATGATTTATAATCCTTTGGGTATATACCCAGTAATGGGATTGCTGGGTCAAATGGTATTTCTAGTTCTAGATCCTTGAGGAATCGCCACACTGTCTTCCACAATGGTCAAACTAATTTACACTCCCAACAGTGTAAAAGCATTTCTATTTCTCCACATCCTCTCCAGTATCTATTGTTTCCTGACTTTTTAATGATCACCATTCTAACTGGCATGAGATGATATCTCATTGTGGTTTTGATTTGCATTTTTCTAATGACCAGTGATGCTGAGCTTTTTTTCATAAGTTTGTTGGCTGCATAAATGTCCTCATTTCAGAAGTGTCTGTTCATGTCATATCCTTCGCCCACTTTTTGATGGGCTTGCTTGTATTTTTCTTGTAAATTCGTTTAAGTTCTTAGTAGATTCTGGATATTAGCCCTTTGTCAGCTGGGTAGATTTCAAAAGTTTTTTCCCATTCTGTAGGTTGCCTGTTCACTCTGATGTTAGTTTCTTTTGCTGTGCAGAAGCTCTTTAATTTAATTAGATCCCATTCATCAATTTTGACTTTTGTTGTCATTGCTTTTGGTGTTTTAGTCATGAAGGCTTTGCCCATGCCTATGTCCTGAATGGTATTGCCTAAGTTTTCTTCTAGAGTTTTTATGGGTTTAGGTCTAACATTTAAGTCTTTAATCCATCTTGAGTTAATTTTTGTATAAGGTGTAAGGAAGGGGTCTAGTTTCAGTTTTCTGCATATGGCTAGCCAGTTTTCCCAACACCATTTATTAAATAGGGAATCCTTTCCCCCATTGCTTGTTTTTGTCAGATTTGTCAAAGATTAGATGGTTGTAGATGTGTGGCGTTATTTCTGAGGCCTCTGTTCTGTTCCATTGGTCTATATATCTGTTTTGGTACCAGTACCATGCTGTTTTGGTTACTGTAACCTTGTAGTATAGTTTGAAGTCAGGTAGCATGATGCCTCCACCTTTGTTCTTTTTGCTTAGGATTGTCTTGGCAATGTGCACTCTTTTTTGGTTCCATATTAAATTTAAAGTAGTTTTTTCTAATTCTGTGAAGAAAGTCAATGGTAGCTTGATGGGGATAGCACTGAATCTATAAATTACTTTGGGCAGTATGGCCATTTTCATGATATTGATTCTTCCTATCCATGAGCATGGAATGTTTTTCCATTTGTTTGTGTCTTCTCTTATGTCCTTGAGCAGTGGTTTGTAGTTCTCCTTGAAGAAGTCCTTCACATCCCTTGTAAGTTGTGTTCCTAGGTATTTTATTCTCTTTGTAGCAATCGTGAATGGGAGCTCACTCATGATTTGGCTCTCTGTTTGTCTATTATTGGTATATAAGAATGCTTGTGATTTTTGCACATTGATTTTGTATCCTGAGACTTAGCTAAAATTGTTTTTCAGCTTAAGGAGATTTTCGGTTGAGACGATGGGGTTTTCTAAATATACAATCATGTCATCTACAAACAGAGACAATAGGACTTCCTCTCTTCCTATCTGAATACCTTTATTTCTTTCTCTTGCCTGATTGCCCTGGCCAGAATTTCCAATACTATTTTGAATAGGAGTGGTAAGAGAGGACATCCTTGTCTTGTGCCAGTTTTCAAAGGGGATGCTTCCAGCTTTTGCCTATTCAGTGTGATATTGGCTGTGGGTTTGTCATAAATAGCTCTTATTATTTTGAGATACATTCCATCAGTACATAGTTTATTGAGAGTTTTTAGCATGAAGAGGTGTCGAATTTTATCAAAGGCCTTTTCTGCAACTATTCAGATGATCATATGGTTTTTGTCATTGGTTCTGTTTATGTGATGGATTATGTTTATTGATTTGCATATATTGAACCAGTCTTGCATCCCAGGGATGAAGCCGACTTGATAGTGGTGGATAAGCTTTTTGATGTGCTGCTGGATTCAGTTTGCCAGTATTTTATTAAGGATTTTCACATTGATGTTCATCAGGGATATTGGCCTGAAATTTTCTTATTTTTGTTGTGTCTCTGCCAGCTTTTGACATCAGGATGATGACGGCTTCATAAAATGAGTTAGGGAGGAGTCCTTCTTTTTCTATTGTTTGGAATAATTTCAGAAGGAATGGTACCAGCTTCTCTTTGTACCTCTGGTAGAATTAGACTGTGAATCCATCTGGTCCTGGGTTTTTTGGTTGGTAGGCTATTTATTACTGCCTCAATTTCAGACCTTGTTATTGGTCTATTCAGGGATTTGACTTCTTCCTGGTTTAGTCTTGGGAGGGTGTATGTGTCCAGGAATTTATCCATTTCTTCTAGATTTTCTAATTTATTTGTGTAGTGGTGTTTATAGTATTCTCTGATACTAGTTTGTATTTCTATGGGATCAGTGCTGATATCCCCTTTATCTTTTTTTTGTTTTTGTTTTTGAGAAAGAGTTTCACTCTTGGTGCCCCGGCTGGAGTACCATGGCACGATCTCGGCTCACCACAACCTTTGCCTCCCAGGTTCAAGCAATTCTCCTGCCTCAGCCTCTCTGCCTCTGTAATACCTAGCTGGTATTACAGGCATCCATCACCATGCCGGGCTAATTTTGTATTTTTAGTAGAGATGGGGTTTCTCCATGTTGGTCAGGCTGGTCTCGACCTCAGGTGATCCACCCACCTCGGCCTCCCAAAGTGAGGCATGAGCCACAGTGTCTGGACCCCTTTATCATTTTTTATTGTGTCTATTTGATTCTTCTCTCTTTTCTTCCTTATTAGTCTGGCTAGTGGTCTATTTTGTTAATCTTTCAAAAAAACCAGCTCCTGGATTCACTAATTTTTTGAAGGGTTTTTCGTGTCTCTATCTCCTTCAGTTCTGCTCTGATCTTAGTTATTTCTTGTCTTATGCTAGCTTTTGAATTAGTTTGCTCTTGCTTCTCTAGCTCTTTTAATTTTGATGTTAGGTGTCCATTTTAGATCTTTTGTGCTTTCTCCTGTGAGCATTTAGTGATATAAATTTCCCTGTAAACACTGCTTTAGCTGTGTCCCAGAGATTCTGGTACATTGTGTCTTTGTTCTCATTGGTTTCAATTAACTTATTTATTTCTGCCTTAATTTAGCTATTTACCCAATAGTCATTCAGGAGTAGGTTGTTCAGTTTCCATGTAGTTGTGTGGATTTGAATGAGTTTCTTAATCCTGAGCTCTAATTTGATTGCACTGTGGTCTGAGAGACTGTTTGTTATGATTTCCATCCTTTGGCATTTGCTGAGGAGTGTTTAACTTCCAACTGTGTGGTCAATTTTAGAATAAGTGCGATGTGGTGCTGAGAAGAATGTATATTCTGTTGATTTGGGGTGGAAAGTTCCTTAGATGTCTATTAGGTCCACTTGGTCCAGAGCTGAGTTCAAGTCCTGAATATCCTTGTTAACTTTCTGTCTTGTTGATCTAATATTGACAGTGGGGTGTTAAAGTCTCCCACTATTATTGTGTGGGAGTCCTCTTTGTAGGTCTCTAAGAACTTGCTTTATAAATCTGGGTGCTCCTGTATTGGGTGTTTATATACTTAGAATAGTTAGCTCTTCTTGTTGCATTGATCCCTTTACCATTATGTAATACCCTTTTTTGTTTCTTTTTGATCTTTGTTGGTTTAAAGTCTGTTTTATCAGAGACTAGGATTGCATCCTCTGCTTTTTTTTTTTTTTTTGCTTTCCATTTGCTTGATAAATATTCCTCCATCCCTTTATTTTGAGCCTATGTATGTCTTTGCACATGAGATGAATCCCCTGAATACAGCACACCGGTGGGTCTTAACTCTTTATCCAGACTTAACTTTGCCAGTCTGTGTCTTCTAATTGAGGCATTTAGCCCATTTACATTTAAGGTTAATATTGTTATGTGTGAATTTGATCCTGTCATTATGATGCTAGCTGGTTATTTTGCCTGCTAGTTGATGCAGTTTCTTCACAGTGTCGATGGTCTTTACAATTTGGTAGGTTTTGCAGTGGCTGGTACTGATTTTTCCTTTCCATTTTCAGTGCTCTCTTTAGGAACTCTTGTAAGGCGGGCCTGGTGGTCACAAAATCTTTCAGCATTTGTTTGTCTGTAAAGGATTTTATTTCTCCTTCTCTTATGAAGCTTAGTTTGACTGGATATGAAATTCTGGGTTGAAAATTCTTTTAAGAATGTTGAATATTGGCCCCCACTCTCTTCTGGCTTGTAGGGTTTCTGCAGAGATCCACTGTTAGTCTGATGGACTTCCCTTCGTGGGTAACCCGACCTTTCTCTCTGCCTGCCCTTAACATTTTTTTCTTCATTTTAACCTTGGTGAATCTGATGATTATGTGTCTGGGTTGCTCTTCTCAAGGAGTATCTTTGTGGTATTCTCTGTATTTCCTGAATTTGAATGTTGACCTGTCTTGCTAGGTTGGGGAAGTTCTCCTGGATATCCTGAAGAGTGTTTTCCAGCTTGGTTCCATTCTGCCTATCACTTTCAGATACACCAATGGAACATAGGTTTGGTCTTTTCACATAGTCCCATATTTCTTGGAGGCTTTGTTCATTTCTTTTCATTCCTTTTTCTTTAATCTTGTCTTCACGCTTTGTTTCATTAAGCTGATCTTTAATCTCTAATATCCTTTCTTCTGCGTGATTGATTCAGCTATTGATACTTGTGTATGCTTCACGAAGTTCTTGTGCTGTGTTTTTCAGCTCCATCAGGTCATTTATGTTCTTATCTAAACTGGTTAGTCTAATTAGCAATTCCTCTAACCTTTTTTCAAGGTTCTTAGCTTCCTTGCATTGGGTTAGAACATACTCCTTTAGCTCGGAGGAGTTTGTTATTACCCACCTTCTGAAGCTTACTTCTGTCGGTTCGTTAAACTCATTCTCCATCCTGTTTTGTTCCCGTGCTGGCAAGGAGTTGTGATCCTTTGGAGGAGAAGAGGCATTCTGGTTTTTGAAATTTTCAGCCTTCTTGCGCTGGTTTTTCCTCATCTTCGTGGTTTTGTCTACCTTTGGTCTTTGATGTTGGTGTACCTTCAGATGGGGCTTTTGTGTGGACAGTCCTTTTTGTTGATGTTGATGCTATTCCTTTCTGTTTGTTGGATTTCTTTCTAACAGTCAGGACCCCTTCCCTGCAGGTTTGCTTGAGTTTGCTGGAAGTCCACTCCAGACCCTGTTTGCCTGGGTATTACCAGCAGAGATTGTAGAACAGCAAAGATTGCTGCCTGTTCCTTCCTCTGGAAGCTTCGTCCCAAAGGGGCACCTGCCAGATGCCAGCCAGAGCTCTCCTGTGTGAGGTGTCTGTTGACCCCTGCTGGGAGTAGTCTCCCAGTCAGGAGCATGGGGGTCAGGGACCTACTTGAGGAGATAATCTGTCTCTTAGCAGAGCTGGAGCACTGTGCTGAGAGATCCACTGCTCTCTTCAGAGCCAGCAGGCTGGAACGTTTAAGTCTGCCGAAGCTGCACCCACAGCCACCCCTTCCCCCAGGTGCTCTGTCCCAGGGAGATGGGAGTTTTATCTATAAGCCCCTGACTGGGGCTGCTGCCTTTCTTTCAGAGATGTCCTGCCTAGAGAGGAGAAATCTGGAGAGGCAGTCTGGCTACAGTAGTTTGCTGAGCTGCAGTGGGCTCTGCCCAGTGCGAACTCCCAGGGGCTTTGTTTACACCGTGAGGGGAAAACCACCTATTCAAGCCTCAGTAATGGAGAACTCCCCTCCCCCCACCAAGCTGGTGCATCCCAGGTTAACTTCAGACTGCTGTACTGGCAGTGAGAATTTCAAGCCAATGGATCTTAGCTTGCTGGGCTCTGTGGGGGTGGGATCCACTGAACTAGAACACTTGACTCCCTGGCTTCAGCCCCCTTTCCAGGGGAGTGAATGGATCTGTCTCACTGGTGTTCCAGGTGCCACTGGGGTATGAAAAAAAAACTCCTGCAGCTAGCTCAGTGTCTGCCCAAATGGCTGCCTAGTTTTGTGCTTAAAACCCGGGGCCCTGATGGTGGAGGCACCCGAGGAAATCTCCTGGCCTGCAGGTTGTGACGACCATGGGAAAAGCATAGCATGTGGGTCAGACTGTACCATTCCTCATGACACAATCCCTCACAGCTTCCCTTGGCTAGGGGAGGGAGTTCCCCGACCCCTTGCGCTTCCCAGGTGAGGCGACATTCCACCCTGCTTTGGCTCGCCCTCTGTGGGCTGCACCCACTGTCTAACCAGTCCCAATGAGATGAGCTGGGTACCTCAGATGGAAATGCAGAAATCACCAGCCTTTTGTGTTGATCTCACTGGGAGCTGCAGACCAGAGCTGTTCCTATTTGGCCATCTTGCCAGCCACCAATGGGAGTAATATTTTAATATTGCACTAGTCTCCTGGTGTTCCTGGATATAAGACTGGGACTCTGTTTAGATTTCTGGGGCAGGGATAAAAGAGAAATAATTTCACACAATGAAGCTGAGTGAAAAATATGCTCAGTGAAATAAAGTGGTGGTCTTTGCATACAGCAGCTTCCTAGGTGTCTGGAGAAAGATGAGTAATGGTATAGGGGTCAGAAACAGTAAGTGATAGACAGTTTTATTTTACAATTGTGATTCATAGTCTGTCTTCTCTAATAGCATATCTTCTCTAATAGGGAGAAGTTTTATTTTTAAAATTACTTAAATCTCAATGACCATATGTTTTCCCATTTACATGCTCCATTTGCCTGGTGTTATTGGGGAATGAAGTTCTCCCCACAAGAAAATCTGTTAGATATTCAATTAAAGACCAGAAAATTGCTTAGTTCTGAGTTATTAGAAACTGAGAACTTACCAACATTGATTTGGTCATTCATTCATTCATTCATTCATTCAACAAATGTGTATTAAACACTCATTCCATGCATTTCATGGTACCTATGGGTGAGGAATATAGCAGTGAAAAGACAAGCAAGATTCCTGTCTGCATGAAGTTCATATTCTAGAAGTAGGGGCAGACAATAGAAAAGAAACAAGGGAACAAGATAATTATCTTGCAAAAAGCCCTAAGTACTGGGAGGAAAATAATAGAGTGACATGATGATAAACTGGATAGTGGAGTAGCCACTGGATGGCTGCTTTAGTCTGAAACACCAAAGAAATCCTCTCTGTGATTGTAGCACTTGAGTGGAATCTGAAGGGCAAGAAGGAGTCGTCCATGGTAAGATCTGGGCAGAACTTTCCTGGCAGAGGTTCTCAGGCAGGAATAATCTTGGCAGCTTAAAAAAACTAGTTTTGGGGTATGCTTCTTAATGTATAGTAAATATAAATTTTTACTTTTATTGATGATTCACCCCTTCTGTCGTTTGTTAACCCATCTCCTGGGGTTCTTATTTTGCTGATTAGCATCTCAGTGGATCATCCTCAAAGAACCCTCCATCCCTTCTTGCTGGTATAACCTAGGAAGGTTTGAGGTCCCTGACAGACAAGATTGTTGTATCAGTAGGCTCAATTTACACACATGCTCCAAATCTGAGGATGAGACAGCAAAGAGGAAGCTATGGGCCCTTTGAAGGTTAACCTGTATGGACCCTATTCCTTTCTCCTTGCTTGGAATTTAAAGTTCAGTGCCCAGCTATGGATCCAGATGCTTAGAGTGAATGTCTTCCATCTCCTGCTTCCTCCGTCTCCTCATTGCCAATTCCTTTAACTTTCCTTTGGTAGTCTTTAAGCACTGTGACCTGCCTCTAGATCTTTGTCCCAGCGGGTTAGTAGGATGAGTAGACCCATGCAAGCTGTTTCTCTTTCATCATTACCATGCACTTGGACTTAGTAGTGATAGCCTTGAGTAGACATAGACTCTCTCCCAGCTTTTTCTCCTCCACTGGTCTGTTAAAGGAGGCTATGAAGATTTTTTCAAAGGGTCCAGATGACTTGAGGAGTCCCATGTTTAACCCATAGAAGGTGAACAAATTTACTCCCAAATTCGGTGGCATTTTCCAGTGAGATGTTGGTGGATGAAAGTTATTCAAAACTTTGTCTAAGGTCTTCGGGATGTGGGAAACACTTAGACATTGACTACAAATGAGATTTTCTCAATATTTTTGAAAAGTAAACATAAATTTTCTGTTTAGTTCAGATGATAATGTGTAATCTAGTTGTAACTCTAGTACCTCTGGATCAACTTCTTTTACTTATTTATTTATTTGTTTAATTTTTTTTTTTCAGACATGGAGTCTCACTTTGTAGCCCTGACTGGAGTGCAGTGGCACAATCATAGCTCACTGCAGCCTCAACCTCCTGGGCTCAAGCCTTCCTCCCACCTCAGCCTCCCAAGTGTCTGGGATTACAGGCACACTATCTGGCTTTTTTTTTTTTTTTTTTTTTTTTGTGGAGATGAGATCTGTCTGTATTGCACAGGCTGAGCAGCTTCTTCTGATAGTGCTAGTAGAATATTGGAGAGTTGGTAAAAGAGCAAATTGATCAAACGGGTGTGTATGTGTGAGTCAAGGATGAGATATGATCTTTTATTGTTAAAGTAGTCACTGTTTCACAACTGAAAATCTAGTCACTATTTCACAAGTGAAAATTCCCCTCTTTTCTACACCCACTAATCAAGCTCCTTTTCTATTTAATATTTAAAATAAAATAGTTTAGCTCTTGGGACTTCCCCAGTGCCACAGAGTGTGAAGTGTCTTTTCATACCTCTAGGCTGGGGAAACCCCATTCTGGGCAAAGGGCCAATTTTAGACCCAGCAGCTTATTAAGGAGATTCAAAATCTAAAAGAGCCACAAACAGACAATAACAGGAAGGAGATAAATATAGGAAAATAACACCTGAAGCTGGCTCTCTGGCCAAGTTTACAGTTATCTCTATATCCTAGAAAGAGGCAGTGGGATTAGTGGATGAGGCATTGTGGAAATGGGAAATGATGTTAGTTCTAATTTGTGGAAGAGAATTTCATGAATAAAAATCTTAGGAAGAGGATTAGGCTATTTTGAAAACGACCCAAAGAGATGCTAGATGAGCTGTGAGAGAAAATCGTTCTCAAAACCTCATGGTCACAACTCTTGGAAACAAAACCCAACACTAACTTTGGAAAAGGCTCTTGGAAAGTGCATCTGATCTATCCTCTGATTCCAGTTGCAGGAATGTCTCCCAGGGGTTTCCTGACCAATGGTCACCCGACTTCCATTGAGCCCTTGTGGTGCTGGAGCAACCATTTTTGACCACACATGGCGAGGTAGCCATCCATCCTTTTGCTGGCCAGGAAGGCTGGTAAGAAAGTTCTTGATGTGAAGATGAATCTGGCTTCTTCTATTATGCAGCCAGAATTCTTTCCTTTTATGTACAACATGCCTTCCCTCCCTTTCTCATGACTTATTCCAAATATTTGAAGGCAACCAACCATCCTATAACATCTAGGTTTTCTCTTCTCAAGCTAAGCATATCAGATTCTCCCCTTCTTCTCAAGTTTCTGGCTTTCACTGTTCTGGTCACCCTTGTCTGAGCTGACTTAGTTTGTGGAGGTTCTTCATGAAACCCAGGGCTGGGAATGAAACATAATCCTCTGGATGGAGTCACTGAAGCCCCTATACCAAAGTGTGAGGGGACAATGACACTGTCTGTTGATACGGATTAAGACTGTTTCCTTTTTTTGGTATCCATACTGCCCTGGTGGCTTATATTGAATTTGTGGTTAAGTAAGGCTTATTTGCTGTTGTTTATTTTAAAATTTGTTTTAATATGAACCATTATAAGCTAGCTTCCTCCATCCTATATACATATATACATATGTGAGTATGTATATGTATATATACATATATGTGTCTATATATGTATGTGTATATGTGTGTATATATATGCATATATATATATATATACAGCTTATAATGGTGGTGGTTGAATTCTACATCAATTTTTAAAATTTTCTTTTAGCATTATAACATAGATTTGATAAACATACTTGCCATCTCTACCCCAAGTCATAATACAGATGTTTCACTGAGAGCCTTGCTGCACACAGAAGGTGGCATCTACCCACAAGTTTGCTGTGACTGTTAAACCACCCAACTGTTCTAAATCCACCTGGCTGTTATTAGCACCTGGCAGCATTTTCCCATCTTGTTTGCAAGGATATCACCCAATGCTGCATGAAATGCTTTGCTAGAATGCTGAAACACTGACTCTATGGTGTTTCCCTATTTAATCGCTTATTAAAGATGACTTTGCTGTGACTTTGTGGATCCCATTGGTCTCCTTCTGAACCCAGTTCTTTCTAGTGATCATTACTTTATTTTTTAAGTGCTCTAAGAAGGCATCAGGATGTAACCTGGGAGATTATTTGGATTTCCCCGGGATGCTTAGTTTTATCACTTCAGGCAAGTCAATATGTCTGTTTTACCCACCATTAAAAAAAAATCTGGAAAACTATGAGCTCGATTATTTCTAGCATTCTATAATTTGGAGTCATATTTTAACACCCTATCATAGAATTTTTCTAGAAACAACATGAAATTTCTGGATTCCATTTTTTCCTCTCTCAATCTGTTCCTTCCCTCTGAACTATCCTTAGTCTTAGGATTATATCTTAGTCTTAGGGGCTTTGATCTATCCTTAGGCTTTCTCCCTGACTTTTAAAATGTCACTGACTATGGTTCTCTGATTACATCTGAAACATTTTTATTTTCATTTTCTTTTGGTGGAAGGCACATGGGATACAATTATTCTCATTTAAATTAGCAATTATTAAAAAAAAAACTATCTTAAATTTTAGTGCTTTCTTAATGATAGCTGCCTTTCTTTTCCCATTTGAAAACTGTTCTTTTTGGTGAATAAGATGGATGTGAAAAAGCACTAACTTTGTTTACTGACCAACTTTATTCATTGGATTTTCCTTTAAAAGGTTGTTGGCTACTTAAATCTCCCCATCATTTCCTTTAAAATCTTCCCACCCATCCCCTAAATGAAATAAAAACTTAAATTATAAAGATACATCACCACTGAGAATATTCTAAAGAACGTGCTTAAGGCTCTGAAAGGAAATTGTGAAGGAGAAGGTCTCCAAGTGTTAAGCAATAGCAGCATCCTTAGAGTAAGTGTCGACTTTCCCAAAGCATGTACCTAGTCCCCTTTCTAGGTGGAAAAGTCTTGTTCTATTTGTGTAAACACCAGCTACGGTGTTTTGCGATCAACCTCCCAGAGCATCTTGACCTACAATGCCTGAACATTTTTTTTTTTTAATTTGTTCAGGAAAAAAAGCAGTTGTTATAACATTGTTAACTAGAAGCCAGCCAAGGTTTTTTGTTTTGTTTTGTTTTGTTTTTTTTACTCTGCTTTCTATTTATATTGGTTCTGACTTCAGCCGCCCTGTCGATCTGAAGGTGGCACTTAACAGATGGGACTTAATCAGCTCTCTTGGTAACCTGTCTGTCCCTTCCTGGCCTGCCCACACTTCAAGTCTTTTCTATGAAAAGATATTTTATGATAAACCACTTAATAGAACCAAATACTATCTTTCCATTTATAATACCTCTATATCTGGATATATTTTTGTATATTCACAACCTACTTATTTGATTCTAAGTAAATATCTTTGACAAACTCAGTGTCCAAAGTTTTTGGTTTAAGACAAATAGTTTTAAAATGTAAATATAAGAAATCACTAGTTTCAGAAGTCCATGGAATACTAGTCGGGCGTGGTGGCTCACACCTGTAATCCCAGCACTTTGGGAGGCTGAGACAGGTAGATCACTTGAGGTCATGAGTTCGAGACCAGCCTGGCCAACATGACGAAACCCTGTCTCTACTAAAAATACAAAAACTAGCTGGGCATGGTGGCACACACCTGTAGTCCCAGCTACTCAGGAGGCTGAGGCAGAATTGGTTGAACCCAGGAGGCGGAGGTTGCAGTGAGCCAAGATGGTGTCTCTGCCCTCCAGCCTGGGTGACAGAGAGAGACTTTGTCTTAAAAAAAAAAAAAAAAAAAGAAGTCCATGGAATGGAATATTATATCATGAAGATATAAATAAAGTCGTTGGCCCCACAGAGTTGGGAGTCAGATCCTAAATCCTTTTGATGCTGTCTTGCAAAGGCCCTATAGGTATGAAACCTTGGGACAAAAGTTTGCAGTATACTTTTCTTATGCCGGGGTAGATAGTATTTATTTAGAACCCCTTTAGGGTACTGTCCTCATGCAAAAATGGGTGAGTGAACATTTAAAAAGTGGTCCCGAAATGGGCTTCAGAGAAGTCATGGGAATCAGCTGTAAGCTCACTGCCCACTCAGAGTGATGTTGGAACACTGGGAGTCCTAGGTAAGGACAATACATGATTTTCTTTTGCAAAATTTTCTTCCATAACAAGCGTGCAGCCGTGCATGACAACTTTGTTTCTGGGGAAAAAAAGATACAAGCATATTGGTCAGTTGACATTTTAGACATTTAACCGCACTTTACATCTTCTCTATGAAAAGGTAATTTTTGGTAAACCACTGAATAGAACCAAATGCTATTTTTCCATTTATAATACATCCATATCTGGATATATTTTGTGTATTCACAGCTTTTTCATCTTTCCATATAATTTGTGCACAAGACATGTTATATCTTCCCTTATAAGAATAAAAGCCGCAAATTGTAGCAAATTTGTCATATATAGATCTCTTTTTCTCTGCCAAATGACTTTGTTATTTTCATAGGCTTTCTCCTTCGAGCATCGAGCACCCCTTTGCCTGTGAGTTCAGGAGCAGTGTATGTGGCCCCCTCTTAGAGTCAGTCAATGGGACGCTTCAGGGTAGGCAGGCTGTGGGTGGCTGAAGGGAAATAGAGAAACTTCAGCGATGAACCAGAAGAGCCTCAGAGCCTTTTGTAACCACGACTGAAGTGGAGTTTTCTGACCACGTGGACTTCAGAATATCTGGTTCTGCTGAGGCTAAGGAGGCAGCATGCAGCATGAGGATAAGCCAGCATGAGCTTACTTATCAAAGTGCTGCACATTATCCTGCGGATAACTGAGCATTGATGAGAGCTTGATGCTGCTGCTAGAGAAATAAGGTTATTAATGAAAATATGAAGCCTGGGAGATATGCTAATTAGGATAGTACCATGTCAGTGAGGATGATTTGGGCTCACAGAAAACAAACCCTAATTCTGAAGTAAGGAGGGATTTATTATCTCACCTAATAAAAAGCCTAGAGGTAGGGCAGTTTCAGGATTGGTTAATTCAGTGGTTCAACTAGGATATCAAGGCCCAGGTTCTGTTGGCTAATCTTAACATGTTGGTCTTAGGTTTCTCCCCTCGTGGTTGCAAGATGGCTACTAATGTTCCAGGCATCTTATCCTCATCCTCACTTATTTTCTTTGAGATGAAGAAAGGGACAGTTTCTCCATTTGTCTCTTTATCAAGGAAGAAAGTTTTTCCTAGAAGGTCCTCAGCAGACTTTCCCCTCATGAATCATTGGTCAGAATTATGTTGCATATTCATTCCTCAGCCAATTTATGATTTAGAAAATAGAGTGACTATGATTAATTTAGTTCAATTAAAACTCATCCCTGAAGTTTTAAAGGAGTGTCTTCACTAAGCATAGTGTCATACAGAAGGTGATCAAGATCAGGGTCCAGTTAACTTTAAAGAAGACCTGGGGCTAATGACTGTAAGGTGGGCAACCAATACTGTCTGCTCCAAGTACTTTATGTTTCAATACCACAGCTCCCTTTTCGTTTAATGAAATGATCCTATGGCACTGGAAGAGAAGATGATGCTGAGATTTATACCCTACCATCATTGGAAACGATATAAAAGTACTCTGCATGAAAAACAGAAGTCATATTTCTGCTTCTTTGTAACAGCAAAAAGAAAATCTTAAGTTTTTGTTTTTGTTTCGTTTTTTATCAAGATAGAAAACAAAAAAGAAGGGAACATAGGAAACACTATTAACTGACTACTTAGCTGCCATTTTCAGAAACCTAATTTCTTCTGGCAACATCGTGCTGACTGCTGAGACTGACTGCTCGCAGCATTGTGCTGACTGCATGTGTGCTAGGATAAGCTTAGATGCACAAATGCACACATTCCCAGTTTTCCTTGCTGTTAGTGGTGGTCATATACTAGAATATTGGCTAGTAAGTAGAAAACCATTGGGGATGGGGCTTCTATGAAAGCTTTTGTTTTCTTGGTAACGGGGACAAACGTTAGAAGAAAGCTTACTGGAACATCCCTTTTCATCTTCTTTCTGTCATGAATGTAAATATGATGTCAGGGGCTATAGCAGCCCTATTGACAACATGAGGCAACAATTGTGGGGAAAAGCAATCATGTTAGAGAATAGCAGCACAAAAGATAAAAAGATCCTGAATCATGAGACCAAACTGGGAACTACCTACTTTCAAATCTCTGGTTATGTGAGATAACTGAATGGCCTCTTTGTTTAAATTACTGGAGTAGGGTATTCTATGACCTGCAACATAATACATGCAAATTGATACAAAAGCAATGAACAACATCTCAAGTAGATACTACAGCTATCCTAGCACCTCTCTTCCTCCAACATTTCAGTTATACCTAGATTCTAAGTTCAGAAAGACTGAATAACTTGACCACAGCCCTTCAACTCTAACCCATTCAGAAAAATATACTGCATTTCCTACCATTTTCCTATACCTACGTATGTTTTCTTTCCTACTAGATTTGAAACTGCTTCAGAATAGAGGCTGGACCTTTTAGCCTTCTGGTGTTCCTTCCTGCACTGGGTGTGGAGAGCAGTCTCAATGACTGGGAAGGGAATGAATGCGGTGGCATTCCTTCTTTATGCAAGCCAGCAAGAGAGGGAAGTAAGCACATTGCTTGTCTTAAGAAGGTACAAGTTTACCACCTTCTTGGTCTCTAAGTTGGAAAACAGAAGCCTTGTGATATCCTACAGAGATTTCTTCATGTTACATCACTGATCATTAGGAGTGGACAGTCTTTGAATTTTGGATCTGTATCAATCTTTCCATTTTCATGAACAACTTGGATGCAGGATTAGGTGAAATCTTTTAATGGTTAGCTTGAAATACAGCATTTTAGTGAAGCACTGCTAAGCAGCTGAGTGATAGCTGGCAAATGTGGAATAAGGGAACTTCATAGCTTAAGGTCTCCCATGGACATTTTGCTTTTGGGGGTGGTTGGATTGCTACAACTAAAAAATTCCCTTGCATGAGTTTGTCACTTTCAGGGGATTTTGTCATGATTCACTGAAGTGGAACTTTCAGTTTAAATGCGAATCTCATGGCTTTTGTGCATCTTCTACTCATGGCCAGAGTGGTAGCTTGGGCATGTGAATGTCCACCACCAGCCTTGCCCATCTCCCTGATCACGGCACAAGCTCTTGCTGGATCTCATCCCCATCCAAAGCCTGTACTGCTATTTCTTTCTCTCCAAGCACAAGTGCCTTTTGTGGTCCCAAGATGGAACTCCAGTACAGTGCTTTGTACTGACAACTGTGGGTTTTCCTTAAGGTAACTGTGGGTGGCCCCTTCATTTATTTTCTTGCTTCCTTTTTGTTTCTGTAAATTCTGCCCTCCACTTTCCCCCGAAGCACATGCTGTTCATGTAATCTGAATGGCCATTTAGAGGAAAGATCAGAAGTTTGTTGTTTCATTACCAAGATAAATCAAAACTTTGTGTTCGCACTGCAATCCGAGTGAGTCCAGGAATAGCTTGGGGATTGCTAAGTGTCTGGAGAGCACTGACTACACAGACATGTTTTGAAGCTGGCTATAATAGTTTCTACAGCTGTTAACAGTTCGTGGAAGAATGGCAGCATTATATATCAGCGTTTAAAATGTGCATGACTTGCATTGCACAGAAGTCAGATTGGGATAGAATCAGATATTTTTTTTTCTGAAACTCAGCCAGGAAAGTCTTCAATAACTAGAGAAATTCTTTTCACTGCTGAAATCAACATGAAGGCATTGTGTTATTATAATTGCTTATAGCTCACCATGAAAGTTGTCTTTGTATGAGTGGATGTACGGGCTGTACTGTTTTGTTTTTATTTATTCTGCATTCTTTATTCTAATGTCCTTTCCTTTTTCCTGACCAGAAAGATTGTTATTGAGCCCTTCACAAAGCTGAAATAATGCAGTGTGTTAAAAAAAATGTTAACCATCCAAAGAAGTTATAAAAATTTATAAGTTGGCTGAATGCTTGGGAAATTTCTGCATATTTTAATATAAATAGGTAATGCAAATATTTGTTCTTTGCATTGAGAGGTGAGTCTCTGTTTTCCAAAAGGCTCTGCTATTTAAATTAGATTTATTTGATTGCTCTGAAATAAAGGCAGTTTCCATTTTGAATGATGCCAAAGACTAAATACCATGGTTGTTATCAAATACAAAAGACTTATTAAGTTAGATATGTTACTGCATCATGGGGTTAAACAATTTCCAGAAAACAGAAAGTCTCATGTTTAAAATTCTCAAGAAGGTTACTTGCTTAATAATTTTTCTTTTTGAGATTCCCAAGTTGAGATGAAAGTTTTGTACATGAAAAGGACTGTCTGGACCACCTCTGTATCCTGTCAGTTTTGCTGCCTCTTTAAAAAATTTATTGACAAACTTAATTCAAGATAGGAGTGGGATGGATATCTTGGGGGAATATATATAAATAAACTAAGAAATTGAGTAAAAAGTAAGAAGAAATCAAATTATGAGAGGAAGCTCTTTTGATTGAGCTGTAAAATCAAGATATACACATTTGAATGACGCTGTCTCAAGGGTCTCTGCAGAAGAATAAGATCTAAGGTCTTAGATCTTTCTGAAGTGCTATGCCAAGGCTCACCCTATGAGAAGCCAGAAGATGGCGTGGAAGGTCACAGGGAAGGCACACTGAGTGCAGCTGGTTTTCAGGGGTGACGCTGAGACACTCCAGGGATCAGATCCCAAACCTGGAATGCCCAGCATTTGGGACACCTTGGCAGTGGGTGGTTTCTTCAGCAGATGGCCATGGCAGGCAGCTTGATGACCTCAGAAAACCTCAGCTGAGACCTGGGTTTCCTTTGAAAGTGCCAGTGAATTCTCAGACCTCATCCCTCTCAGCTCCTGATTTACCAGCTAATGCTTTAACAGTAGCCCCTGGAGTGACAGGGACAGAGAGAGACCACATGAAACGATGAAGGAAAACTCCCAGGGTACCCTCGTGGACTGTACAAACTACCTCCCAATTTTCCTCAGACAGGCATTGACCGTCAAACCCATACTTCTTCATATTCGTGGCATTGAGACATAAACATCGTCTGGGGGCAGGTCTGCACTTTCCTGTCATCCTGCATCTCTCTGAGGCTTAGAGAAACGAAGGGCACATGTGGAGGAGTCTGCCTTTTCTTGGGAAAAGGAACTTGTGTAGGAATTAAACTGATTATGTTTTCCAGGGAGAAAAACCATGAAAATATGAATTTTCCCTTTTCTCAACTAAGAGGTCCCACTTCGTTGAGAGAAAGAATATCAACAGCTGACATGTGTTAAGTGCTTACAATGTGCCAAGCACTGTGTTATCTTGTTAAGAAGAGGTGCCACTGGGTGGCATGACCAGGAGAGTGAAATATGAAAGTTGTTTGATAGAAGACCACACATAGGCCAGAGGTGAACTCGAAAGGAAACAGGAAAACTGGACTTAAATCCTGGTTTCTGCAAACACTAGGGATCCTTTGTAAATGCATTCCCCTCATTAAAGCCTGGCTTTGTTATAAAATAAGAATAAATACCAGCCTGGAATACAAAAGTCAGATTTCTCAGTCAGGAAATGGCCCTAGAGCAGTGGGTTTTGTTTTTGTGTTTGCCTTTTCAGAGTCATGGAACTCTTTTAGAAGCTGAGAAGTGCTAAGAGCTCTCTCTAGAAATTACAAACATACACATATATGCAAGCAGAATGTTGAACGCTATTTCTGGGGTTGCCAGCTCCCTTGGAACCAGTTTTCTTTGGTGGGTGGAATAGCATCAGCAAAGTCTGGTAAAAAGCAATACCTGTAGGTTCAGGCAGGGAGGCTGGCTGGCAGGAAGTTCAGAGAAAGCCTACTGGGGGCTTCCCAGCAGCAGGAGGAGGGATAAGCAGTTGTTAATGTTTCATCTGTGTGGGAGCTTGTACTGGGAATTCTTGGCTATAGGTGTCAGAGACTCAGCATAAGGACTGAGACTTAAAGAGTTAAAATTCCCATTCTGGAGAAGACTGGTGGGCTACTGGAAAGAAGCCAAGAAAAGGCCCCAGGAGTCAAAGAAGAAAAAGAGTTAACAGAAACTAGGCTAGAAGGTACAGGCTGGGTCACAAAGAATGCCCAGTAACCAAAATCAGAGTCACAGTTGACTTGGATGGGCCCAGGATGACTCAGTAAGATTTGCCTGGCTGTAAGATAGTCGGCTTTAGACCCTGATGGCTGAGCCTTTTGCTAGGGTGATGTGGGCCTGTCTCTGGGAATATGGTGGGGAGGGAGGGAGCTGGAAAAACAGGCTGCCTAGTTATTAATGTTACAGCTATGGTGCTATTCCTCCTCCAAGCTTTACTAACTTGGCTATGGGCATGCCTATGTTACCATTTTCAAATCTTCTTAACACATTCAACTTTGAGACCAGATAATGTTTTTTACTTTTTGCTTGTTTCTCATCTTGCACATGTGTCTGCTTGTCTGGTTACCTTTTTCCTGCTATTCCTGTACCATTAGCCAGTTCTCTTCCACTCTCTGAGTGGGGACACCTGTTGCTCATCTTGCCTTGGCCTCCCTCAACAATATTAAAAATTGGCAGCATTTGTTAACCCATCAAATATTTTTGAAATTTTACTGATCTATGAAGTCTAAATTCTGGGAACTATTGGATTATGGTGTCCTCAGTTGGGTTGAGTGGGTACTCAGGAAATATTTATTGAATGAATGATTCTGTGAGACAGGAATTGTAGCCCAGAAAACTAAGGGCTGAAATATCTACTACTTGTTTTGCTCATTTTGATAGCTCTTGAAAGATGAATGCAGAGACAGGCTGAAGTCCCTAGACAGATGGTTAATTAGGAGATGGGGCCCCTCTGGACTGCTCCATTGCTAACTAGGCAGCAGCCTGTCCACTCGAGTGGAGGCACTTCCCTTGATAGCATTAGTATATTAAAATAATGCCGTTGTCTTTGATAAAGTAGGGATTGTTATCAGCTATTAGTCAGTTGCTGTCATTTGAAAGAGAACACACATAAAGGTCTCTTACCAGTTAGCTGATGGGACAAACAGGTACAGCAGAGACTCCCGTTTCTCCCCTCGCCCCCACTCTGGTGGGTGCTGTAGCATAGAGTGGATCTGTGGTCTAATTCATGAATGTTTACCAGCAACTAATTAAGCTACTTTAGGAGCTCAATTAAGCACTAGCTGAAATTGAAGATGTGAAATAAGTCATGAATGTAATGAAGATTGAAAGAAACAAGTAACAGGATGTGCAGGAGAGTCATAATTGTGCCATTAAGATCAGATCAGATCAGATATTGCCAGAGAGCTTTGGTGCTCGACTTGATGAAGGCTCTTCTTTCTCAGATTAGATTAAAATTATGAAGAGCAGTGAGTGTGTGTGCGTGTGTGCACGTGTGTGCGCTGGGTGGGGGGGTTCTCCTTTTTGATGGCTGTATTTAGCAGGAGATTAGTTGCTCAAATTCACCCTTTGGTTCAATAGAAAGAAATACAATATAACTTAAAATGAGGTCAAAATCAATGTAACTTAAAATGTAATTTTGTGTGTACTGGAGTGTTGCATGGGAAGTTAGATGAGTGTGGTCTGGAAAAGAAATAGAAATCCAAGGATTGATGGTTTTTGTCAAATAGGAGATAATCAATAAGTTCACAAATTTCCATATTAAAAATGGATCTCTACATTTATGAGATACATAATTATTTAGCAGTGGTTGAAAAAAAAGCACTCCTCATAGAGATTCATGCTTTCATATGGCTGAGTTAAGTGTGTGTGTGTGTGTGTGTGTGTGTGTGTGTGTGTGTGTGGCTGTGGTGTGTGTAGTAGTAGTAGAGTCATAAAGTGCAGTAGTGGCTGGGCGTGGTAGCTCATGCCTGTAATCCCAGCACTTTGGGAGGCTGAGGCAGGAGAAGTACTTGAGCCCAGGAATTTGAGACCAGCCTGGGCAACATAGTGAGACCCCATCTCTACTTTTTTTTTTTTTTTTTTTTTTTTTTTAATTAACCAGGCATGGTGATGTGTACCTGTGGTCCCAGCTACTTGGGAGACTGAGGTGGGAAGATTGCTTGAGCCAGGAGGTTGAGGCTGCAGTGAGCAGTGTTTGTGCCACTGCACTCCAGCCTGGGCAACAGATCAAGACTGTGTCTCAAGAAAAAAAAAAGGGGGAGTAGTAAGAGAAGAAGAAATCATGAGAGACACAGGAGGGCGATCATTTGGCTAGGGGCAATCATGCTTGATGCAGCTCCATTTCTTGTTAGCACCTTGACTTCTTGCCACCTCTTGATGCCAACACTTTCTGCTTTCTGTAACTGGTGAAAACTCAGTTACTTTTGAAATAGGTGAAAAATGTTCATCTTGCTTTCTTCTTAGCAAGTTAAGGGTGGGGCTTGTGGGGGAAGTAGGGAAGACTGAGGTGGAGGAATGAGGTCGGTCTTGGGAAATGGCAAAGTTTATATGAGGTGGAATGTGGCATAAGTAAAGGACGTGTATAAGTTAAGGTCTCTAGAAGTTCTGCAGAGAGGATACCTTCAGGGTAACTGGTAAAGTCTTTGTAGAGGAGGGGACATTGAAGGATAGATAGGGTTTTGATAGGTAGGTATAGATGGGGGAACATTCCAGAAAGAAGAAAATAGCTCAAAGATGCCATGGCAGAAAATACAAGCCTATTTGGGAATGGCAGGGGATTCAGTACAGCTGGAGATTAAATGGGTAGGTGGATGGAGTCCGGGTTACGAGAGGCACTGACTGCCATGCTAACCTTATTTGGTTTGCAAGTAAACTCAATAACTCACTAAGTACGAATGCCCATCTCCTGAAACTTTGCTTCCTAAGGTTTGAATGTTCATCAACAAAATTTTTCTAGAAGTAGAACACAACTGGACTACATTGCTAAGCCAAGTGTCGGTGTCTCAAAGGCAGGGCATGGCCAGCTTCACCAAAGCCGAGGCCACTCATGTGTTTAATGTGTTCCAGAGATCCAGAGCACTTTGGGATTTTGCAATGTTTTGTGTGGTCATCGCTCTTTTTGTTTTTGTTTTAAATTTATCCATCCTTATTGCTGTGATGACTTTACAGGGTAAATGCGGCAGATTTTCTTTTCCATAAATGACCAAATCAAGATCCCCCATCTCACAGTCTTCTTACCCTGCTTCTGACACTTCTCCTGTTGAGAAGTGGGCTGTACTTTCACCTCAGACTGGCTTGTGACTGCAGTGGAAATGACACCAGGTAACTTCCAAGGCTATGTCATAAGAGGCCATGAAGCTTTCTCCTGGCTCTCTTGAGACACTCACCTTTGGAGCCCTTAATCACTATAGAGTCCCCATGAGTCTCCATGCTGTGAAGAAATCCAGGCCACACCTACCAGAAATGTGAGTAAAAAGTGTCTTTGAGTGATCCTTGGCCCGGAGGTCGAGTCACCTCAAGTCTTCAAGTCCTTCCTGCTGAGGTCTCAGGTGTCACTGAACAGAGCAAGCTGTCCTCACTGTGACCTTTCTAAATCCTTGGCACACAGAATCAGTGAGCATAATAAAATAGTTGTGTATGCATCTAGGGTTGGTTCTATTTGTTATACAGTAGTAGCAGTAGCAATTTTGTTCTGTAGCACTGTTTATAATAGCAAATAGTGATGCTTTTTCCTGGCTCATTTCTTTCTGTTCAGGAGACTCAGTTTATCAGAGAGGAGAGAGGGAGTTACCAATAGTTGATAAGGCCCTGTTGGGTGGTTTACATATATTATCTCATTTAATCTTCCTAACAACAGTATAGATAAATATTATCAACCTTACTGTTGACAGAACTAAGACTCAGAGAGGTTTAGTGATTTCCCCGAGTTCACACAGCTAGGGCACAGACCCAGGCTTCCTGGTGGCTCCATAGTTCAAAAGATTTTCCTCTCTAGGTTGGGTGAGAGACCCCTGCAGTGTCATGTCATATGAACAGTGGATTCTGCCACGTAACCCACTTCCCCGTCAGAGGGGGTACCTGCCAAACACCTAGGCCAGGAAGTGGGAGGGAGATGAAAAGAGAGGCATGGCCCCTGCCTTTTCAGCAGTGGTGATTATTTTAGGGGCTGGGCAGCTGTAAGTCTCACGGAAAGATGAAAGCAACCCAAGGCAGTGTGTGATCCGGGGCTGTGGACTTTCATAGAGGGAGGGTGAGGGGAGGAGTCATTTTGGAGTCTTGGGCAAGTAGTCGGCCTCCTGGTGCTCTCCTTTCTACACTGGTGGAAGTTCAGGTGACTGTATCTCTCCATTCTCCCTGATGGTCTTGGTTATTGGTTTATGCCTGTTGTCCCAGTGAATTTATTTATTTTGCTTTTTTATTTGTATAAATTTAAGGGGCAAGGCAGGGCACAGTGGCTCATGCCTGTAATCTCAGCACTTCGGGAGGTCAAGGCGGGCCAATCACTTGACGCCAGGAGTTTGAGATCAGCCTGGCCCACAAAGCGAAACCCCGTCTCTACTAAAAATAGAAAAATTAGCTGGGCGTGATGGTGGGTGCCTGTAGTTCCAGCTACTCTGGAGGCCAAGGCAGGAGAATCACTTGAACCTGGGAAGGTAGAGGTTGCAGTGAGCCAAGATCATGCCACTTCACTCCAGCCTGGGCAATGGAGCCAGACTCTGTCTCAATAAATAAATAAATAATTAATTAATTAAAATTAAGGGTTACAAGTGCAATTTTGTTACATAGATATATTGCATAGTGGTGAAGTCTGGCTTTTAGGTGTATGTATCGCCTGAATAATTGTGATACCCATTGTACCCATCCCTCTCCCCTGGCCTCCCTCCCGCCCTTCCGAGTCTCCAATGTCTGTCATTCCACACTCTATGTCCATGTGTACATGGCTGCCCCTACTGAAATTATTAATAGCACTTCCTTTTAGTCCCACAGGTGGCCTGTTTTGGATGATAAATTACATGGTTGCCCTAGGGTGGTACTTCCAAATTCAACTTTTTTTGAGGGAATAGGGTAAAGTGCTATTGAGGAGTTGTGTGAAATGGCGTGAAGGCAGTGACTAATGGACCTAAACAAGTAGGAGGGTCTGTTGATTCAATGAAAAACCTGTCTATTCATTGTATAACCAAAAAGTCAAACAGCAATTTTGTTCGATGTGAAAGTATGTTTATTGAATATCAATTGTATGCCACAATTAAACAGCTTTAAAATCTGAATTGACAAAAACAAACAATAAAACCTCCCCAACAAAGTAAACAAACCACAATTGAATCAGTCATCTAACCTGACCTGACTGATTTGTGTCTGGCCAAAATGGCTAGGATAGTCCATATCTCTTGAGGAAAATGAGGGTGAGTCTAATATGAAAGTCAGACTGCATTTCTCATATCTATGGTTCAGAAACCATGGGTTTCAGCCTTGCTTGGTCAGGGTGGAGGAGAGGGGTTAAGAAGGCAGTTGCTGGGGCTCCATCCCAGCCTGCAAAATCATTCTCAGGGGATAGGCCCAGAACTCAGCATTTTTAGCAAGTTTCTAGGTAATCTGGGCAATGAGCTGAGATTGTGCCACTGCACTCCAACCTGGGCAACAGAGCGAGATGCCATCTCAAAATAATAATAGTAATAATAATAATAATAATAACAATAACAAATAAATAAATAAATAAAATTGTGAATTCATTTAGAACTTGAGCCAGAGGCAGTGTTAACCTCAGCACTGTGGAAAGAAGATGAAGTTGGTCTTAATTTCAAACCACTTCCTCATATAAATCATTCGCCAACCCACCAGGATGAGGCAAGAGTCACATTATTTTGTTATAAGAAAAGGAGATATGTTTAACATCAATCTTTTTCTCATTATCGCCTCTGCCATTGGGATTAATCTCATAGTGAATTTGCCAAGTGCTCTCTAATGTTTAGAAATTTCAGGAAAAAAAGAGCTATGTTGCTTAGAGTTTGGTCCATTCTGACCAGTTCTAACAAAGTTAGGCAAAGGGGAGAGTGGTACAATGGTTTTCTGCAAACTCGTGATGATGAAGATTAAATATCTCACTTTCTCTGGCTATTTGTGCCTGTGCAAACAGAACTTTGCAACAGAATGAAGGAGCTGAGATTTTAGAGCTGAAATAGATTTTTTAAAAATAGATTTCTGAGATGATCCAGACTTCTTATTGCATAGATGGATAAACTGAGGCCCAGCAAAAGGAAATGCCTGGAATAAATCCTGACTTTGCTGCTTCCTGTGTGTGTAATAGATAGACAAGTCACTTACTTGTCACTTGCCATCTCTGAATTGCAGGATAATAACAATGCCTATTTTTTGTGTGGCTTTAGGGAAGAGTAAATGCAAAAGTAAATGCGAAAGAGTAAATGCATGAATGGGAAGCACTGAGCCCAGCACTGGACACCCATGTTCATACTCCTTGCCTAGGTTCTGTCTACCATTATTATTAGCTAAGGTCATGGAGCTTGTTGAAGACAGAGCCAGGCCTGGACACGGACCTCCAGACTCCCCTGCATTTTCCAGAGTGTAGATTTCATTGGTATTCGTGGAGTTCCAGAGCTTAGTCACACAAGGTATCTGTGTGTCTCCAGATAGGCAAATGCTATTTTAAGACCTTCTTTCATAAGTGCCCCAGGACAATGAGCTCTGGCTGGGTGCCTCCAGCCGCACAGTCTGTTCTCAGGGGCGGGCAGCCTCTGTGTTCTGTGTCTGTCTGTCTGTGCCCCAGAGTGCCCTGTGTATCTGGCCCCCTCTCTGCTCCTAGGCCACATGGTGGGTGAATAGGGGGCTGAGGTCTAAGATGCCCAAGCCACTTTTAGGAGCATGTCCCTTAGCACGCTCCTGGTGAGATGAGCAAATGGGTGCCAAAGGCAAACTGCCTGTTCCCACTAATTACTGGCTGTGAGGCTTAAGTAAGGTATTGGCCCCTAAAAACTCCTCATTTTCCTTATTTGTCAGGTCTGTAACAAGCATGCCCACCTCACAGGGTTGTTTTGAAGGTCAGTGTGGAAACTCACACAAAGCAAAGAGCCTGGCCCACAGTCTACAAATGGTAGCTTATTGCTTACTTTTAATGAGGCTTTATGACTTTAGAGGGGAATTAGGATATAGAGAACTTCTTGATGGAAGAGACAAGCATCGGAACAGAGAGTTGTAATTTATAACAAGTAATGCAGTAGTGTTTTGAATAATCATAGAAAGGGAAGACTGAAATTGAGAATTGGTTGAAGATACTGTGTGGCCATACAAACTCAGAGAAATTGGCGATCACTCTAAAAAGAAAAAATAGAAGTGCCTTCTATATTTCCCATTCCTGCTTCACGAGTTCCTCCCCTTCTCCCACACCCACTTTCTCCCTCAGAGTTTGTTATGGCTGTTTAAGTAACTGGTATAAAAGCAAATATACCAAAACTTTCCATCCATGTTTGTAAGCCTATGATGCAGGAAATTTGAAAGAAGTTTTAATTAACATTAAATTACCCCAATGGGATTCATTCACATTTATACTAGTCATCAGCTCCTGGAAGGTAATGGCCAAGAACTGTTCCTCTTTGCCTTTCTCCCAGCACCAGCCTGCAGTATAAATGTGAGCAATGTTAGTTGACTGACTGACTCACTCACTCACTCACTTGACCATGGAACTTACCAGGTATTTGGAACAACATCGGAACAAGGGCCTGAAAACTTGGTCTTCTCTTTCCACTCCTATTTTGGCACCTGTTTCCTTCCCTTGTGCTGGGATTCTGACTCTGGAATTGATTACCTGATGATCTTGGATCATGATTTAGCCTCAGTTCCTGCAGTTGGAAAATGGGGACATGATTAATCCTTTGTAAAGGCTAAGATGGCATGTATGAGAGCCAGTGGTCACTGAAGGCTTGTGGTTCTGGCTGTTGCCCAGTGCCCTCTCTGGGGTCCCTGGGTGCCCATTACCATCTGCTGAGCTGCCCACTGAGGCCTGCTGTCCTAAGGCAAGGCCCTACGGTACACTCAAGCTCCTCTGATCTTTCCACACTTCTTTCCTTCGATTTCCATATCAAGATTTACCTCTTCTGTATCCTGTTTCTTCAGAGCTTGACTTTCTACTAAATAGGATAAAATCATCCCTATTCATTCATTAATGGATATTGATGGGTTAGAAAAGACCCCTCCAAGCACCCAGCAAGTGTTTAACCTGAAGGGCAGCTCACACAAGGGAGGCTGCTGGCACTCATAGATTTATAATCTGAAAGGTGTCCTAGAGAGATCATCTCATGGGATGGCTTTCAAACTTTTTCCCAAATAAAACATAATTCATAAACCTGCCTATAAAATACAAAGGGGTCTACTTTGATTGAGAGGAGGTGGGTAGCACCTCCCTGCTTTGTTTTCCCCAACCTGAAGGCCCTAGAGTGCTGGCACAGAACTCCACTGATTCTAGGCCAACCCTCTGGCCTTACAGAAGAGAAACGAAGGCACAGAGAGAGGAAGGGACCTCGGACTCCACAGACAGGTGGTTACTAGACTGGGGTTGGGGCCCAAATCACCTGTGCCCTAGTCCTTTGCTTCCATTCTGACAAACGTGCCTGCAAGAAGAAGCAG
The DNA here is from genome assembly GCF_007565055.1 of Rhinopithecus roxellana. Classification (NCBI taxonomy): domain Eukaryota; kingdom Metazoa; phylum Chordata; class Mammalia; order Primates; family Cercopithecidae; genus Rhinopithecus; species Rhinopithecus roxellana. Next base: position 101,349,290 of record NC_044559.1, on the reverse strand, counting down.
CCAGAGAAGAAAGAGGTTGTTTCTGATGACTCATGGAATTTGCTCATCTAAAGGCAAAGCTAGTATGGTTTTTTTTTTTTTTTTTTTTTTTTTCCTAAGCCCCTGGGTGACTCTAGACAGAGATAATAAGAGACAAAACCTTTTACCTCTAAGCTACCTTTTTGAATGTAGTACAGGCTGTTAGTTACTCAAGGTCATTATTGTGTGATGGGTTATCAAAGGCCTATGTGAAATGTGTGGGATTTTTATGAGGTTGTTTTTATTATAGTAAAATGTTTAAAGGCCCCTTACGTACAAAGTGCTTTGAAAGCTCTAATAGGGCCCCATAATCACCCACATAATTATGAAGGTCAAATTGTGCTGGACAAACTTGAGAGCTATTTGTGACCACGTTAGTGGATGAACAGAACAGAATATTAAAAATGTTTTGTTGTTGTTACTGTTGTCCCTTTTAGCCTTCTGGGTACAACAAAATCTCTCTTGGAGCTGGAGGAAACTGCCGCTCTGGTATATTTTCCCACTTTTGTATATCTAAGGAGGTTTACTTTTCCTGGGTTCCAGACACAGGATAGACAGGCTGTACATTAGGTTTTGGAGGAAAGAGTTGGCCATAGTGAGTATTCAGGTCTGTTTGCTAAGGAAACTTGCTTCAGCTTGTTTTCGTTCCCGTCCCCCATTGCCCCACGGTCAACAGATGCCCGTCTGGTGCAGGCCTGGGTCTCACCGGATGTCCTTCTATAGCGATGCCTGCCGCTTTCACTGGCCATCCTTAATTTTCCATCTTACACTAGGAAACTGCAATGTAAGAAAAACAATGGACTGTTTCCTTCCTCTTTCTTTAAACCAAGAGGCTGAAAGGAAGGCTTCGTATTCATTACACACAGGCCAGACTTGGGGATAAAGGTCGCTGAAGTTCAGATGAAACAAAAGTTAAAGTCCACAGCTCTCAGTGAGTTCCCAGCCCAGCTGGGGTCAAGATGACACTGATCCCCTCACTGAGTCCTCATGTTAACCCAAGACTTGCCTCAAGCTTTGTAAGTATTTTGGGTAGACATTTGGGATCTGAGCTTGCTAAAAAGAGCTCAAGATTACAGGCATGAGGAGGGGAAGGAAGTGGCACAAAGCAGGCTCCATGTGGGGACAGTCTTCCCTTCTAGGACCTTGGCCTCCAGGCTTTCTGGGAGCCTGTCATTATTATTGGTGGTGACAGGTGCATTTCTTAGAATCCTAACTTAAGAGCATTCTTGCTAAGCAGCTAAGATGTTTTTTTCTTGCCATTTCAAAAATGTTCTCTCTGAAATATCCTTTTGCTGTGGCCTATTTTCCTGTAGCAAGACTATCTGTGGCCAGAAAACCCTCATGTGGTGAGTGGTCTAGATGCCCCATCCAGCCACGTTGCCTCATCACGCAGAAAGGGAGAAGGAAACCTACCCCTTTAACGCCAGGGTTCCACTCCGTGCTATTTATGCTAAAAAGCAGCTGTCATGATTTTTACCAGCCAGGCCTCCCTGTTGGACTTGAAATCCACATGGAAGAGCCTGATGTCACAAAGCAACAGAAATATGGTAGTGGCGGCACAAAGGAAGGTGTTATGAGAAGTTCCACCAGCAGCACACAGAGATCTGGTAAACCCCGCACGGGCAACAGGCTGAGCTGCACTAGGACTTCAGGGGTCCTAGGCACTTTTGCCATGGTAGATCTTCTTCTTCATAAAGATAAATAAACACGTAATTCTATTTTATGGCTACATTGGTATATAGACAAATGTGTTCGTGTTATACCACAATATTTCCTTCCACCTGAAAGCTCATTTTTTTCTTTTTCTTTTAAAAGAAATTAAAACACTTTTCATGGGCACTGTAAAAGTGTTGTGGGATGTGAGCACTGCATCTGCCATACCTAATGGATAAGTCGACCCTGTCAAAAGGAAGCAATCCCTGTCCTAGGTACAATTTGAAGAAACAGGATATTTATGAATTAGGGCAGTTTCATTCTTTAAAAGGCAATGCATGTTACAGATGGGTTTGGTTCACAAAATGTGAAAGGTTAATTAGATGTATATACAAATCCACAAATCAAAATCTCCCAATTAGCAATAGGTTTATATGCAAGGACTTTGATGTTCCAAAGTAAATTTTAAAGCTTTGGTTTGGTGCAGTAAAACCCAGAGGGTTATCGATACTGAGGTGGTATGGCCTTGGGTCAGGATCATGGCTCCATATTCACAAACAGACAGACAACTTGATTGCTTGGGTAAGTTATTTTATTCTGTGATTCTGTTTCTTTCTCTAAAAATGAGAGGTAACAAGAGCTACTTCGTGAGGTTGCTGGGAGGATGAAATGAAGTCATGTTAGTAAAGCACTTAGTATAATGCCTGGGATATTGTAAATTTTCAGTAAGTGTTATTATAATTGCCATTATTTTCATCATTAGGAAGTGTTGTTATTCTTCTCAACAGGTGGAGGAACTCAGGCTCCTCCATTATTTTGCTGGACAATTCTTTTGCTAAGTTTAGACAGGTGATGAGTAGATAAAAAGAAGCCTTTATCACAGGTTAGAATAGCACATAAAGAGGAGTGGGAAGTAACACAGAAGATTCAAGGAACATTAAAATACACACCCTGGCCTCAAGAAGAGTACTGGAGACAAGACACATCCAGAAGGCTCAGAAACAGGAGAAAGGGCAACAGGCAAGCTCAGGGAGTACTGACAAGGGAAGGACCACATGGGTGCTGAAGGAAGGCATCCCTGACAACTGGGCTCAGCTCAGTAGGTGATGACTTCTCTTGGACATTTCCAGGGGGAGAAATTGCTTCAGACTTTTCACTCGAGAGCACCTACCGCATTCTTTTGAGAAGTGCCAAATCATACCTTGGAAAAAATACCATGTTTTAACCAAATGAGGAGCGAAAGTGGTTTGGTCTTGCCCCCACGACACTGGTAGTCTCTAGCTGATGGAATCTAAGACTGCTGCATTTGGCTGAAAACAGGACAGAAAAAGCAGCAAAAACACAAACTCAGAGGGTATTTGACCATTCTAACAGTACCAGCAATGATAACAATATTAGATTCCTCAAGGATCTAGAACCTGAAATACTATTTGACCCAGCAATCCCATTACTGGGTATATACCCAGAAGAATATAAATCATTCTGTTATAAAGATATATGATATGCACATGTATGTTTATTGCAGCACTATTCACAATAGCAAAGAAATGGAATCAACCCAAATGCCTATCAATGATAGACTGGATAAAGAAAATGTGGTACATATACACCATGGACTACTATGTAGCCATAAAAAAGGAATGATATCATATTCTTTGCAGGCACATGGATGGAGCTGGACGTCATTATCCTCAGCAAACTAATGCAGGAACAGAAAACCAAACACCACATGTCCTCATTCATAAGCGGGAGCTGAACTATGAGAACACATGACACAAGGAGGGGAACTACATATACCAGGGCCCCTCAGGGTGGGGGTTTGGGGAGGGAAAGCATCAGGATAAAGAGCTAATGCATACAGGGCTTAATACCTAGGTTATGGGTTGATAGGTGCCACAAATCACCATGGCTTATGTTGACCTGTGTAACAAATCTGCACGTCCTGCACACATACTCCAGAACTTAAAATAAATAAAATTAAATTAAATTTTTAAAAAACACTCCACAGAGTGCTTTTAATTGTAAAAACGTTTATGTTTTTGTGTTTCACCATTCAGAGTATATGCTATATGGCGATTGCAACTACAATTTTCATTTCAAGGGGCAGAAACTGAACTTGATTGATCTCAGTCATACAGCTAAGTTTTGGGTCTTCAAGAGTGGAGTTTAGATCTACTAATGTTTCTTGGTTGAATTATGAAATCTTCATGTTGATCATAATAATAATAGCATAAGAGTATCTGTCGTGCCCCTACTATTTTTTGAAACTGTGCCAAACCCTTGATATGTATTGTTTCTCACAATTACCTTTTAAGGTGAGGCTTCTCAGTCCCATTTATAGCTGAAGAAACTCAGATTCTCAGAAGTCAAGGCATTTATTCCAGATCCTGTTGCTAATAAGTTGAGATCTTACTGAAGGTCTATCTGACTTCATGACTCAAGTTCTTTTCTCTATACCCCATCCTTGTTAGTTAATGGGGTTTAAGTGGATATGAGTTTACTTTGATCTTTAATGAATATTGACCCATCTGATAAACAAGTGAAGATTTTTCTAAAATAATACCCAGCTACTCCAGAAAGATGCCTTTGAAAATAGGAATTAGCCATGCATGGGGGTGCATACCTATAATCCCAGCTACTCAGGAGGTTGAAGAACGAAAGTCACTTGAACCTGGGAGGTGGAGGTTGCAGTGAGCCAAGATCGCGCCACAGCACTCCAGCCTGGGTGACAGAGTGAGACCATGTCTCAAAAAAAAAAAAAAAAAAAAAAAAAAAGAAAAGAAAAGAAAAGAAAGAAAGAAAAAGAAAAAGAAAAGAGGACTTAGTATTGCTGATACAAATGAGCCAAAGTATAGATTTTTCAGAGATTGGCTGAGGTGTAGGATGAACAAAATCGATCTTTCCCTTCCACTTGGTCACAGTAAGACTGTGTATGTGTTCTGGAGGACTTAGGTCTTAACGGTCTGTGCTAGACAGAGTCAGCCTTTGTTCTGACCTTGGGATGAGATGAGCCTTCAGGCTGAGCCCAAGTGAGGAAGCCATTGCTCCTCGTAATTCTGCAGGATGTTTGTTTTTACAATTCTCCACAACATCATCTGAAACACCAACCTCTCTGCTGTACATCCTTTTAACCAGGAGCTTTCAATGTGGATAGTGTTGAATATGACACTCCCTCCCCTTCAGAGCCAAGATCAGTTTGCAAATGGTAGGAGACAAGTTGTGAATTAGTCTTTTATGTGGAACACAGTTCACAAGTCTGGACCTCAACCTTGTCCCCATTTTAAAGGATTTATTGAGCACAATGACTTGCCTATATATGAAAATAGCCCTCAGTTCCTGCCATAGTGATTTTTCACATTGCCTTTGTGAGCCTAAACGCCTTTGAAGATCATGGGTTTGATAAATGAACAAGATACAACAACTTTTGAGAAGTAGAGTTTTCTAAGAGCATCGCAAGTCAAGTTTAAAGTTTTGAGAGGATGCTACACTAACTCTCTCTAAGTATACAGAAGCATTGTGTTACAAATGCAGCTGGCCATTTATTAATGTTTGGTATTAACTAATTGGAAAACACCTAAGTTATAAGTAGTCACCCCCGCAGTTCAGGGTTGATTAAACAACCCATGACACTTTTTCCCTCTAGCCTGCCTTAGGAATAATTATAATGACTTACCCATCATCTTGAGTTAATTATTCCTCATTTTTTTCTAGCGTTCCGCTCTGCAAATGTCTTAAAACATCTCACCATGTTGCACTGTTCTTCTCTTATATTTCACAATGGACACATATAACCAGGAACGTTTAAGAAATAGTTGGTTTCGTTTGGTTCTTTCAAAGGAATAGATAAATCATCACGCTACATGATGAGAGAGGAAATGACAGTTTTTATCTTTTATTCGGTAGCCTAAATTTACATGAGACCACAAAAAGTTCCTGACAGGATGTTATTGATTGCGTTTACCCTGTTGAGGCTTGAGATGGGTCTTCCTGCTACATCGCAGGGCACCCTCTTCTTTTCATTCCTGCCTGCAGATCAAATTCCAGATCTTCCAATTCTCATGAATTTTCAGAATAGAGGTTTCAGGCCCCTTGGCAGATTTCCTATTATTCTTAATTCAGCTTCCTTCTCTCTGTGCCAATCAGTAACAATATCCTCTCTTGTTGGATGCTATGAATGACAGCCCCATGGAACTAAGTGAAGGGCAAATATTCACTGTAATAACTAAGTCATTGAGTACCAGACCTTCTTATAAATTATTTGTGTATATTAGCTCATTTAATCCTCACTGCAACTTTATGAGGGAGGGACTATTTTAACCTTATTTTACAGGTGAGGAACCTGAAACACACTTACCTAGTACAAAGGCCTGCCTTCGCTCCTCCCTTTCTTCCTCCTTTCCTCCCTCCTGCCACCCATCCTTCTTCCATCCAACCAGTTCCCTCCCTCCCTTCCTTTCTCCCTTCTTTCCTTCTGTCCTTCTCTCCTTCCTTCCTTCCTCTTTCTTTTTCTTTCCTCTCTCTCCCTCCGTTTCTCCCTTTTCCCTCCTTCTCTCCTCTCTCCCTCCCTTCCTTTCCTATTTTCCTCCTTCCTTCTCTCCTTTTTCCATACTTCTATTCTTCCTTTCTTCCCCTCCTTCTTCCTTCCTTCTCTCCTGCTTCCCTCCTTCCTGTCTCCCCTTCTTCCTTCCTTCCATCCAAACCAAAAATGTGAATTGAGCACTTGGTGTGTACTTCAGTACTGTGGGCACTGAAGATGGCAATGAACAAAACAAAGTCCCTGCCTCCATGGAGCTTAACCACTGTCCTATAGTACCCCAAATTACACATCTCCCCTAAGGAGCCCTCCCAGATTAATCCCACCCAGTTTCTAACCTACCTGCATAATCTCAACTCTTCTTCCATTTCACAGTACTCTTAAGTGTTTAAAAATCCAAAGTTTCATAGTTTAGCTAATGTGCCTGCTTTGAAACTTTTAGGTGCCAATAGACAATGTACCTTAGGCACCTTGGTGCACTGTCCTAGCTTCTGGGGATGATCACAAAATTCAATATAACTGCTATTTTCTAGACTGTCTATGTTACAATGAGAGAGAGAGATACCTGGGAAAATGATTGGACCCATTTCCAAAAGAAGTTTTATTATATTGTATCTGATGAGAACATTAAAAAACAGTTTATTTTTCATCAAAAATGGTCATGAAGCCAATTTATGATTTCCTGAATGAAGTTTGCAATTTAGGAGTGGAGCATTTAACCCCAAAATCCATGGACGATGCTAGCTTTAGACATCAGCCTGAACTTTATTAAAACATTCAAACCTAGGGAAATTTCTAGATATTTTAACTGCAATCAAGTAAGCTCACTCTTTTCTCCTTAACTTTCCTTTGTTATAATTCCACTCCTGTCAAGTGTTACAGGGACAACCATAGGTTTGTTTGTTGTTTTGATCTGACTGAGAGAAAGTGCAATGGGGGATAGACTTAGTATGGTTTAAAAGGGACACATTTATATGGCTTTTAGTCACTTCTATGTTATTGCAGGTTATCCTGGCATAAATATGTGTATTAGTCCATTCTCACACTCCCATAAAGAACTACCTGAGACTGGGTAATGTATAAGGGAAAGAGATTTCATTGACTCACAGTTCCTCATGGTTGGGGAGGCCTCAGGAAACTTACAGTCATGGTGGCAGGCGAGAGAGAGCAAATGAGTGAAGAGGGAAGAGCCCCTAATAAAATCATCAGATCTCATGAGAACTCACTCACTATCATGAATATAGCATGGGAGAAACCACCCCCATAATCCAATCACCTCCCACCAGATCCTGCCCTTGACACACATGGATTATAAGGATTATAATTTGAGATGAGATTTGGGTGGGGGCACAGAGCCAAACCATGTCATTATGTCTTCCAGGAACATTTCTATTTTCCAATGTGCCAACTCACTTGGCTTCATAACAGAAGGATTTAGGGTAGAGGTTCTGTCTTAATACTGGTGTATCTGAAGGTCTCCAGCACTGGAAGTACATAAATTGAAGAGGAGAAACAAGGATTAAAATATACAGAGTTGAAAGCTAGTCTGTGCACAATGTTTCCAAATATTACAGCTCTTATGTGGTAGAAACTTGACTGAGATTTTCCCAAAATTGGCAATAATGCTAAAAGTACACATGACATTACCATCAATAATGAGAACACTATTGATGAAATATGTTGGAAGAAAGGTATTTATCTTTGTGCTCTCTATTACAGAATTATAAAATCATTGTCATAGAAAGGGGTGATAAAAGAGTATACAGCCAAAAAAGTAAAAATAAATATTATATACCTATGTCAGTCAGTTTATTGATAAAAAGTAGTAAGTTCTCTTTTTGGATTTTGTTACATTTATGGTATTTAACATTTGCAATTTGTTGTGATTTATTTTGTAATTTTTAATAAGTGGTTACTTTTGTGCCTAATTCTATTTGTAATTTTGTGTTCTTCAAGAAGACTCCCGAAATTATGCTTTTGTCCTTTCAAAGCCTGAATCCACCTTATCCAAGAACAATTTGATGTAATACAAAGCAAAGCAAAATGTCTGTGTGTGTGTGTGTGAGAGAGAGAGAGCAAGAGAGAGAGAGAGAGAGAGAGAGAGAGAGAGAGAGAGAGAGAGAGAGAAAGAGAAAGAGACTCACCATCTTGGACCTCTCCTGAACCAGTCAGTCATTAAGATTTTTCATGTCAAATGTAAGAGAACACTAAAAGCTGAAGACAATGTCCTCCATCCTGTCTTTATCATTTAAAATATCAGTGTCACTGCATCTTGCATGCTAAAATATGATCTTTTGTTTGCTCTTTGTTATCGGTTAGGATAAATTACTAGTGTTGTAGCAAAGAGCCCCTACATATTGGAGGCTTTCACATTCAAGTTTTATTTTTCACTCTTGTCACAGACTACTGCTACTCCATACAGTTACTCAGGGACCCTTATTCTTTCCATCTAGTGTTCTTCACTGGCTTCTCTGTACCTGGATTAGAGAAAGATGGGATTACAGAAAGCTCATGGCTGATGGTGATCTTGGAAACAAGGCGTGAAAGTGGTATGCCTCATTTCTTCCCACAATTCATTGTGCATAACTCAGTCATATTGTCTTACCTAGGAAGGCAGAGAAATTTCTAGAAATTCCTAGAAGAAGAGAAATATGCATATAAGTGAGTAGTAGCAGTCTCTCCCATAGCCTTCAATAGATATGTAAAAAAGGACAAATTTTTGGTAGATTGAAAGAGTCTCACAGGGGAATTGTTACAGCTCCCAAATGTAGGTTCATTTAATGGGAGATGCTATTGTGCTTTGACGAAAAGAGTGTGGAATTTGAAATCAGAGTATCTGGATTTGTAGGTGTCCTACCTTTTCACTTATTAGCTGTGGAACCTTGCATGGGACACAATCTTTCTGAGCATCAGTTTCATTAACTATCAGATAAGGGTGATAATAATGTCTGCCTCACTTACTGCATAGGTTGTTTTCAAGGTCAAATGAGATCAAAGGAAGAGTTTATTATACTCTGAGATGCTGTGCAAATATAAGTGCCTGCCCTTCCTCCTCCTCCTCCTCCTCCTCATCTTGGGTCCAGTTACTCTTACTTCCGGGATGATCTGTTGCATATACCTGGCTACAAGACTGATAGAGATGCTGATGCCTTTGTTACCAGGAGACTATACATCATTGTGTTCTTTTTTAAGATGGAGTCTCGCTCTGTTGCCTAGGCTGGAGTGTGGTGGAGCGACCTCGGCTCACTGCAACCTCCTCCTTGCAGATTCAAGTGATTCTCCTGCCTCAGCCTTCTGAGTAGCTGGGACTACAGGCGTGTGCCACCACACCCGGCTAATTTTTGTATTTTTAGTGGAGATGGAGTTTCACCATGTTGGCCAGGCTGCTCTTGAACTCCTGACCTTAGCCCATCCAACTGCCTTGGTCTCCCAAAGTGCTGGGATTATAGGCGTGAACCACCACACCTGGCCGAAGCATCATTTTTCATCTTCCCTCAGAAACTGAATATATATATATATAAAATAAATAATATACGTACTCATGTATATTTTTATATCTTGTGTATAGGAATTTTATATAAAATAGATCATATATAACATAGATTATATATAAATTTTTATCTTATTAAAGATACAAATGTATAAATATATTTTTATAACTTATATATGATTAAAATGTATATATTAAATAATATATAATAAATAATAATATAATATATATCTATCTCAAAACTCAAAACTTGAAATGCTCCCAAATCTGAAACTTTGAGTGCTGACATGATGATCAAAGGAAATTCTTATTGAGCCATTTCAGATTTTGGTTTTTTTTTTTTTTAAATTAGGAATGCTCAACAAAAAACAAATCTGAAATCCAAAACAATTCTGGTCCCAAGTATTTTGGATAAGGAATATTCAACCTGTGTGTGTGTGTGTGTGTGTGTGTGTGTGTGTGTGTGTGTGTGTGATCTTTGGATTTGGGGGGAAAAAACAAGATGGGAGGCATTCCTTTTAAACTGTGTAAAATAACAAGGAAGCAAATTGTCAGTATCCCTAGCGGGGTGACTAATGCCATTTGCTGTTAAAATTCAGTGTGAAAATCTTAACCGTCCTTAAAGTCACCTCCTTCCTTCTACAGATGGGAGGCCTTTACAATAGGATGCCATATATGTGGGAAGTGTGGTCTTTTGAAATATTTTCTTCAGAAGAAAAGGAAAGGGTAATTGTGCTATCTTGAATTTCTTTTGAGTTGAGGTCATATAGCAAGTGGTATATTAAATGGAGTAGAATTTTTAAAATGAAGGAATTTTATATTTTAAATATCTTCATCATGTCTTATTTATTAACTATTGATATGTACATTTTAATTACAACAGCCAAAAAGGATTGATTGATTTTCATCAATATAAATTATTTTATGGGCCTCTGATCTCTGTCTTAGATATTGAAAGAAACTCTCCCCAAATGTGTGCAACCGATACAGTTTAGAGGTAATGAGATTTTTTGTGTAACTGTTTTATTTTTCACAATGTTCTTACTTCTTTACAACCCTCTACCCATTATGCCAGTGGAATTTATTTTTTCAGGAGAAAGCTGAAATTACTCATAAGAAAGTCAATTGAGTTTCTGAATTTATTTTTTAATGCCTTAAAAGAGACAATACTCTTGAAAGCTGAGACTTTTAATGCAAGAGCCTGAACTCCAAAACTTAAGACCCTGGAATTTTTGGCACACGGAAACCACTGATTGGGAAGGAATGGCTCATGAGTATTCTCCTGCCTATGCGGAGATCGGGTTTAAGCAGCAGGCAGCCAGGAGAAGAAATTGAGGACAGAGGCTGATGAGGAACCAAAGAAAGTGCTTTGTGCCCGTCCACCTCCTGCCAAGCCTTTGGGGAACCTAATGATAACATAGGATAGAATGCATTTGCTGCCTTGTATCTTGCTTGCTGATGAAGCTCTAGAAAAAGGAAGCAATTATTGTAGATAAGTCTCCCATTCTAGCATGACTCTGCAGCAACAACAAGAAGATCTAGGCAGAGAAAGCCTGAAGTAGTACCTAACAGGCCTGCAGTCCCAGGAGATGCCAGAGAGCCGAATATTTCCCATTTCCCCGAGATGAGTATTTGAGTGGCCTTTTGGGCTTATCACTTTTTAGCACATAAAATCCATAACTGCTATAAGTGTTAATCATGTGGCATTCTAGTTCTCCTTTCTCTTATTTAGATGTCAAATGGCTTATAAGCTTCTGGAATCAACTGCGTGATCTTCGAAACCGGCAACCTGAGAACAGAGCAGGAAGTAGATGGTTCAGCCTTGGATGCCCTGGTGAGGGTCCCAAGGATCAAAGAACATGCTCCTTTGGAAACCACTGTGGATGGAGGCAGGGCTGCCATCAGCTGACACTCATCAGGAAGACCCTATCGTATATCAGTCAATGTCTATTCCAACTGCTTGTTACATCTTTTGAGTATCACACTTACTGATGACCTCGGCCTGATACCTATTGCCTGATGCCAGCAAGTTTCAAATACCTCCTCCTGCAGCTTGTATCTCCCCATGGGGATAAGGAAAAAAGAAAGAGAGGGGAGCCTTCTGAAATGATTGGTGATGCCCTCCCAAGGAGACTGGCATAAACCAGAAGTGACTAAGTTTACCTTGATTGTCGAGCTTAGGTTTTCCACTATGAGTTTGCGAACTAATTTAAGCTCATTTACACTGAATTAAAGAGAGCTCCATTTTGTTTTAACATGTAAAATTCATAACTGCTACAAATGTGAATCACTGCATTTGAGCTTTCACTTCTCATATCTCGATGTCAAATGTGCCCCAAAGCCTCTAAAGCAATCAGGCATTTGCTAGAGGAGATCTAAGGGGAAATATGTTCTTTTGCAATTTTAGAGGGTGGGAAGAAGAGCTCAACGGGGGTGTATTACACAGTAGGGTCTCACTTACAAGCTGGCGTGATAGAAATTGACCTTTCTACTTTTTAGGGATTGAGAAAAGCTGTCCAGCAAACCCCTGCCAAAGAAGAGGCTGAATAATATATTTCTTTCACATGAGTTTAAATCAGGAGTACCTGATTTCAAACAGGAAAAAAAGAAAATGGAAGAAGTGTAAAAACCAAAACAAATAAAACTAGAAAGAAAATGGACTGATGTTTATAGCTTACCACACAGAGTTAATCAAAGGAGCTTAAATATTCTTCTAGGGAAAAGATTACCAATATCTCTGGGAATGAATTTTTTAAAATTTTAAGAAATAAGTAATTTGAGTCCATATATAAGAGTGTCAGGTAAACTCAGAAAGATGTAAGGCAAGTCTTCATGGAAAAGTTAGTCATCTCTCAAAAGTCTTCTTTTTTTCCTGGATAAACGGGGGTGGGGGGTGGTCATTGGGTGGTTAGGGACCCAGATACATGGACCATGAATCCAGAGATATGTTCATCAGATGAAGAATGAGTGCCTCCTATAGAAGCAGTGTAAACATTGCTAAACATTGAAGTGGGTGATTGAGAACAATGCAGTCTCCTTCTCAGGAGGTTATGAAAACCAGGAAACATTTTCATTCGTCTGTGTGGGTTTTTGACTACTTTAAGGTGAGAGAGAGACAGCTGGGTGAAGCAGCTGGGCCAGCTCTAGTAAGCGTCTTGGATTAGTGCTATACTAGATTATCTGTAAATATAAATTACCTCCATTTGACATTTAAAACAATTGTAGAATTTTTCACTTTAGTGGATCACAAACAAGAGGTATCAATGGAGAATATGGGGAAATATCAGTTACATAGGGCAAGGGAAGTGGTTTTATTGGCCTCTTAAGATCTACTTTGATTTTAATAAGTCAATGTATTTCCAAAAAATTCCACTGGAAGATGTTCCATTGGATTACTACAAAGTACCGTCGAGTAAATCCAATAATGATATTCGTCGCAGCCTGGCAAATGTTGAGAGAATTTGCTGCACTCAGAAAGGACTTGTGAAAGTCATTGTTCATTTGGTATCTCTGGATCTCAGGATGATTTTTCTAACTCATATGGGATCAGGGCCACCTCTAGGCTTACAGGGCCCTGGAAATTTCTGGATTTTTTTCTTTTTCTTTTTTTCTTTTTTTTTCTTTTTTTTGCAGGACCCCTTTCTATATAAACTATTGGATTAAAGCACATAAAATTCATGGACCCATGTGAGGTATAGTCATTTATTAATGAAGATTTAGGATAATGGATAAAGAAGTGATACTTACATATTTATTTATTGTCCATTTTATTTATTGTCAGTGCATGTAAAGATTCTTCACAGTGTCCAGGCACCACTGCTTCCTGTTCAGGTTCAGGAACCATTTCTCTGTGTTCTTTTTTGTCAAATACACCATTTCTGGCTAACTTCAAATCTCCCACCATGGGAAAAAGGTGAGAAATATGTTATTAAAATACTCACAGAGCCTGTGAGAGTATTTTAATACTCATACAACTCTTTGGAGCCTGTTTTTATGGGAGCAATATGGATAGACTTTCTTGCCTCTTCACATTCCTAATAACCATTTATGTAATGCTGGTCATATCATTACTTATGGCACCTCATCCTCCCTTGTGCACACTGTAAATATTGGCCTCCAGTGACTCTCTCTGGGATTGTTACTGTGCTTCTTAGCTGATTATCACAAATGTAAGCCTTACTGAGAGTATGTAAAAAAATGGGAACAATAACTCACTTTTTGGTCATGTTAAATTTATTATTTGCATCTTTTTAGTATAAATGTAGAATAACATGCCTTTCAAGTGTGTAATTTCTTGAATGCTTTGGGCTATACTCATCACATTCCTAGGGTTCTCCTTCCATAGGCCTAGTGAGAAGAATAGTGTCATTCCCACAAGAAGACCAACCTGGGAAAATGCAAGGTCCACATTGATAAGATGAGGGAACGTCTATTGTAAAGATCCATGGCCACTTGCATTGTGGAGCAAAAGTCTCCAGAAAACTCAGAGATGGGTGAGGCCACCCCTGACAATCTGGCATGTGGCAAGGAACCTGTAAGGGTGGAGCCAGCAGTTAGGGTGGGAGTGGCACAGGATGAAGGACACCTGCTATTGCCCTACCAGCCTGGGGTTCTGTAGACCAGAGGCAGCACCACCGTGGAAACACTGAGAGGTTCACAAAAGCCAGGCTCAAGTCCAGGATGGGGAGTGAATGCAGAACCCTGAAAAATCCTATGTCCAACATGAGTGAATCACCCCAAATCAGCATGTCATTGCCATTCTGGCACAATATTATGAGATCCTGCAAAATGAACACCATGTTTGTCAGTAGGGGTGACCTGTTTACCAGGCCACTCTCCTAGAACAGGGCCTAACCACAGGCCTGGATAACCACAGAGAGGTTCCTTGGGGTATCTGGTCAACCCCACACTGAGGCAGAGGGTTGGAGAGTATCCTGAAAAGGAGAAATGGGGGCCAGGGCTCGTGCAAGTCCCAGTGTGGGATGGGTTGCCTGACCCTGATGGCATTTCTGGCCTTGGAAGATCCCAGGAACCTGAGGAAGACTTGGAAAAATTTGCACAAGACATCCAAACTGCAGGTACCCTGAGGTGTGCAGGGTAGGCCATAGGCCTGGATCTAAGGGTGGTACTGTGTAGGATCTTGCATTGCAGATTGGAAGCGTTGGAGGGACCATGTGTAGACAGCTGTATTGTTGAACTAGAGCTGGAGATACTTCAGGCCTTCACTTTGCAATAGTCTGTAAGAGTGAAGTGGTACAGTTTCCCAAATGACAGCAGCCACATATAATTTGTTAGGGTTACGTGTATATGTGTGTATACTCGCCTAATGCACACATGTGTACATACACATTTTATATATAAATGCATATAAAATAATATAAGCATATATAACATATATAAAATGATATGATTTAATGTATATATTTTTATAAATGTGCATATATAAGTATTATGTATATCTTTTGTATACTAGTAATCTCTCATCCTTGGTAAAAGTGTATGGCTTCATTCATTCACTTAATCTTTTAAAATTTATGTAATCTGTTTATTTCAAAGCACCAATTTTTGTGTTTTTGATCCAATAAATCATTTCAATATGTGAAATTATGACACTAATCTTCATTTCTTCAGTTTGTAAGGGAGCTGGATAGGTGTATTTATGCTGAATACTAGGTTTGCTTTACAACGATATTTTCTTTATGGTTCATACTTTTCTGTAATTTGGAAGATTTCTTATTAATTTGACTGCTCATCTAGTCTGAATTTTCCTTTCAGTATGTAGAACTTCTTGTTACATTTTCAACAGAATACTTCATAAAGAAAAATTATTCAGCAAATAAAGGAAATGAAAACCCCAATGGATATTGTGTAAGAATAGAGTTGTACCATTACCAACGAAATATTCTTTCCTATAAACAAAATGAGGAACCAGCCTAGGAGGTATTCAGTATACTTAAATATGCTGAGAGCTTGGAAATTTTTACTAGGAGAATACTACACATCACAGCATATTTTTGAGGGGTATAACTTTCTCATTCTCTGTGTTCACTAGAATTTTGAGAAGTGGCACTAAATATAGGCTTTGAGCTTTGTGACCTCTGAACTCAGTGGTGACAGCAAGAGATACAGTGTCTTGCAAGTGTGTTGGTCATATCTCACATATGAACAGGGAGAGAATACAGGGTCAAAGGGCTTCACAGAGAGGCAGGGGCAATGATGGGCCTTGTGAGCTGGCCAGTGGAATAGTGAGTGTGGTGGGGGAATGGCCCAGATGCCCCCTCAGGAGGAGACACACATTCCCCAGCTGAAGGGAGGTCTGGCTGTTGATGGATCTCAGCTGACTTCCTCTCTGAGCACTGCCCTTATCCAAAGGTTATGTCCCCTCCCTGGGGGCAGCCCATCTCCAGAGACTGGTCAATAGGTAGAGGTCACAGCTCCTTGACACAATTTACAGCAACTCTGAGGGGTCGTCTCAGCTCTAGAACTTTTTGTGGTGTGGGCTGAGTCCTTAGCTGTGGACACATCATGGTTGAGCATCTCCCTTTGCCCAGTCTCTCTGGCCTTGCCCCTCACAGGTGTTCCTTGGAGGTTTCCTCATAAGCCTCCTACACACAAATCTCAGCATTTCAGTGTCTTATTTCCAGGATGCCTGGTTTAAGTCAGTGTCAGGCTTTCCAGGAAGAGGGTGATTTTGGTAAATAATGGGATGTCCCGTTTGGCTTGAATGTTGGGTTAATGAAGGGGCAAAGTGAGGTAGAATTTTGGAAAAGATTTACTACAGTAGACAGAGAGGCAGGGTTGGGGGATGGGGAGGGTTGGCAGTTTTGAGCACAGGAATAATAAGATTAAGGAGTAGTGTTATGACCAGTTCAGGTCAAATGATCAGAGCTTCCTTTCTGGTGTCTCAGGAACTATATTATAATAAGGAAAGTAACTGAAAGTAGTAGGTTTATAATGTGTTATCATTTGTAGATGCAAATTTCATCACCTATAAGCCATGTCTTTGGGTTTTTTTTCCAAGAAGTAGGAATGAATCTGAGCAGATTGTCCACATAAGCCATCTCCTTGTGCATTTGCAGAATAGCTGGTAAGGGTCAGAGCTATCAGCCTTTCCCTTAGTCACACTTGTTCCTATTTGTGGAAAAACCTACTATGCACCAGAGATTATGTGTGTTATCTCTGAGCCTCACAACAGCTCTGCCAGGTAGTATTATTTTCTCAGTTTCAGGCATGGAGAAACCGATAAGGGACTTGCCTAGTGAGAAACGGGCAGAGATGGGATGCAATCCCAGATTTCTTTAGCTTGGAAGCTCCTGCTGTCCAGGTCAGATGAGCTGGTCCCATGAAGCCCATGATCTAGCCCTCGTGCTTGGGGCTCTGACTCACCAGACCTAAGCAGTGACCAAGACATGTGCTTATTAACCCTTACACGTCATCTGTTCAAGTGACTGAAGCAGCCGTTCAATAGCTTAGCAGTTGACTTGAATGACGATTCCTCCTTCACTCACAATAGTAATCAAAAAAACCACTCCTATATTTTGTAATTTGCAAAGTCCTTTTATATTTCAAGTTGTTTGAAGTTGATGACAGAGTATGTGGCAAGTGGAACAGGACATTATCTTCATTCTACAGATGAAAGAACTGAAGTTCAAAGAAGTCAATGTGTTCATGTGTACCTGCCTCAAAGGAGGCAGGACCAAGCCCTGAATTCTAGGACTCCCCTTTGTGCTCCACCTTGCTTGCTTCTTGTTTTTATTTTTTTTGGTACAGAGTGTTGCTCTGTCACCCAGGCTGGAATGCAGTGGTGATGTCAGCTTACTGCAACCTCTGCCTTCTGGGTTCAAGCGATTCTTGTGCCTCAGCCTCCCTGGTAGCTGGGACTACAGGTGCACGCCACCATGCCAGGCTAATTTTTGTATTTTTAGTAGAGATGGGGTTTCACCATGTTGGTCAGGCTGATCTCGAACTCCTGGCCCCAAGTGATTCGCCCACCTCGGCCTCCCAAATTCCTGGGATTACAGGCATGAACCACTGTGCCCGGTCCCAGGTTACTTCTCTTAAGCCACTTACTCAAGCATCTGAGAGAGAATGAGGCTCTAAGGAGAATGTGTCTCTTACTTTCTTTGACCTTGGTTGAACCAAAATGCTCTGTAAATACACCTGAGATTGTCTGTAAAATTCATCAGCCAAGAAATAAAAGTGGCACATTCGAACTGATTAAAAATGAGGTTCAACTGTACTGTAACTTGCTGGGTAGACACCAGTACTCTGGTACCTTTGTAATTGGCTGTAATTATCTCTAATCATTATTCTGTTCTGGTGGATGCTTTCTACTTCTAACAAAACCTGATCTTTTCCCCTTGTATCACCTGGAGGGCCCTTTTTCTAATCCCCCTAGGATTGTCATTTAAGGTTGATCGCCATGTCTCACCAGCAAAAGAGCCACATTATTAAAACAAGCACCTTCTTTTTTTTTCTATCCTTGAGTTTTCAGTGTCACTGTTTACCTGGAAGTTTTAGTTTCATAAGTTTTAAGGGTTTTCTTTCATTTTTAAAAGTTTCCTGATATCATCTCATCAAAACAACAATGATTGGTAAGCCTTGTAATTTTGTGTTGGTTTCTGGCTCTGCAATATACCTGGTATTTGTCAGCACCATAATTCCACAGGAGAAAGGGATGAAATCTATAACTGGGAAAAGTGGGGTTTGTGGACAGTAGCCCCAGATGGAGTGGGAAGCAGTGCAGGAAGAGAACAGAGGGGCCAGCGAGGGACAGAAACAGCTTTTGTGAAAAAAGTGCTCCCTTGGGGCTCAGTCGGGCATCAGGACTTCACTGTTGAGAGAAACTTCTCCTTTTTGGCAAACTTCATGAAAGTGAATTGTGTGCAAAGGAAAAATGACCTCACCCATTACTTTGCTTTCCATGAAGTAAAAAGCAGTGGTGGAAATTTTCTCAGAAAATCAATTTGATTCCTTTATTTCTCTTGCTGGATGATTTTTAATGTTACTCAACACTTGGACCGTCCCTGCTAAATATTAAATATGTCTCTCTTTTCCTCATTTGTATTTCCCAATCACTTTATTTAGCAGCTTGCTAAATATAATGCCCCCTCACTCCCAGTCTTTTTTTAAACAGATGAAGGATGAGGCAGGAAGTAGTGACATAATTTCCCTGGATTCACATAGTAAGTTAACGACAGAGGCCAGGGCCGAATAAGAACTCAGATCCACTCTTTTTGTAACTCTGCTTTAGGTCACCAATTGTAGGAGATGGACCACCCTTCCAAGTTGGAGAGTTTACCAGACATTAGCAACCCAGTCCTAAAGAACAGGGGTAAACAGACCACAGCCCAGGCCCGAGCCCAACCTGCTGCCTGTTTTTTCTATGGCCTGTGAGCTAAGAATGGTTTTTGAATTTCTGTAGGCTTTTTAGAAGTCAAAAGAAAAATAATATTTCATGACACAAGAAAATTATGTAAAATCATAATTCAGGGTTTATAAATGCAATTGTGTTGGAACACAGCCACGCTCATTCATTTACATTTTTTTGATGGCTGCTTTCATCACCCTGCAATGGATGAGTCGAAGTGGTTGCAACAGAAACTCACAAACCCTAAAATAGTTCACAATTTATAAATTTTATGGTCTGCAAAGCCTAAAATATTTACTACTGGGCCCTTTACAGTAAAAGCTTTCTGATCGCTGATACAGAAGATTCTGAGGGCTGACACACAGAATGCATAAGTATTAGATGGTTTGGGTCATGGCTTGGGTCATGTCTGGGGGCCAGTGTTTGTTAGCAATATGGAGGCAGAAGAGGGAGGGCAATGGATGATGCTACAGCAAGATTCTGATTTTTCTCTGGGTAGGCCCTGTGTGAATCCTTAAGTATATACAAAAGGACCCCTCACTCTTTAAAAAAAAATTGTTTATGAGCATTTCGGTATGGGAAAGAAAAATGAGACTTAAAGAAATTAAGTGATTGTCTGAATGTCACACAGCTGATAAGTGGCCTGCCTAGGACTTAAGCCCAGGTCTTCTCTTTTAATTCCAGGGCGCTTTCAAGCGCACCATGCTTCTGCAAGCTGGTGTAGCCTGAGAGAAGTCTGAGAGAAGCCATGTTTACTGGCAGGAGCCCTCTGTGCTGAGAGACAAGGGAGGGCTCTCTCTGGGCTTCCCTTAGCTTCCCTCCCTGGCTATGCCTTTCTTGTGTTCATAGTATGCCCTGGCTGGTAGTGCAAACAGCCCATGTATTCACATATTATTTCAGCAACCAGAATATGAATCCTTTGAGCAAGGTTACTAGATATAGCAAATTAAAATACAGCCAGTTAAATTTGAATTTTAGATGAAATTCAAACTATGGCATTGTAAATATCAACATTCCAGTGAGTGGGGCTGAGGTTAGAGGTGCATTTAGAGAAGAAAAGCACACTGGTGGTGGCAGAAAGTCTGGCAGTGATGCTTGGAAACAGCACATGTGAAGGTTTATTTGTACTGTCAACTACAGTGAGGACCTTCCTCTGCCCCAGGGAATCAAGTTTTAGTAAAGATGTGTTAGATGGTCATTACTTTCGTATTAGGCATTCTTGCAGCTGCTTCTGAAGAAGACAAAGAAAGTTAAATTTTTCCCAGAATAAATGCATCATTATGAGAGTGACTAATCTCCTATGATCCTAAAGCCCTGATTAAATCAGGAGACTCATTTTAAAAAAATCAAAATAGTCATAACATAGCTGTATTTACTTTAAAAAGTTTTTATTTGTTTATCTATATCCCGTGAATATTTGAGTCTATTTGCCTGATACATACTTTATTTATTTATATATTTATTTATTTAATTGAGATAGGGTCTCTGTCGCCCAGGCTAGAGTACAGTGGCACCATATCAGCTCACTGCAACCTCTTCCTCCTGGGTTCAAGCGATTCTCGTGCATCAGCCTCCTGAGTAGCTGAGAATACAGGCACGTGCCAGCATGCCTGGCTAATTTTTGTATTTTTTTGTGGTTACAGGGGTTCACCACGTTGACCAGGCTGGTCTCGAACTCCTGACCTCAAGTGATCCACCCGCCTTAACCTCCCAATGTGCTGGGATTATAGGTGTGAACCTACCATGCCTGGCCTGCATATACTTTTTAAAGTTATATTAAAAATTATCTGTTGCTCACCTGAAATTAAAAAGATTTTAAAAATTTTTAAAGAGCAATTTTAGATTCACAAAAAATTGAGAGGCAGGTACAGAGATATCTCAGATGCCCCCTGACCCTACAGATAATAAGGGGGCATAGCCTCCCCTATTATCAACTTCCCACCAGAGTGGGACTTTTCTTACAATTGAGGAACCTACACTGACATATCAATATCACCCAGAGTCCATAGTTAACCTAAGAGTATATATAATCTTGGTGTTGTACATTCTATGGGTTTAGACAAATGTATGGCATGTATCCACCACTATAGTGTCATACAGAGTCGTTTCACTGTCCTAAAATTTCTCTATGCTCCATCTCTTCTCACCTCCAACCTCTGGAAACCATAGATCTTTTAATAGGCGCCACCATTTTGCCTGTTCCAAAATGTCATATAGTTGGACTCATACAGTATGCCACCTTTTCAAATTGGCATCTTTCACTTGGTAATATGCATTTAAGTTTCTTTCACTTCTTTTTATTGCTTGCTAGCGATTTCTTTTTAGAGTTGAATAATATTCCGTTGGTTGTTTCCAAGCTTGGCAATTATGAATAAAGCTGCTATAAACATCTGTGTGCAGGTTTTTGTGTAGACATGTTTTCATCTCATTTGGGTAAATAGCAAGGAGCCTGATTGCTGGATCATATGGTAAGAGTATGTTCAGTTCTGTAAGAAACTGACAAACTCTTCCAAAGAGCCATATCAGGTTTCATTCCCATCACTGATGAATGAATGTTCTTGTGGCTCCACATCCTCACCAGCATTTGATGTTGTCAGTGTTCTTGACTTTGACCATTCTAGTGGGTGTGTAGTGATATCTCACTGTTGTTTTATTAATAATTTGCATTTCCCTGGTGACATATGATGTGAGCATCTTTCATATGCTTATTTAAAATCCAAATGTAACTGGGCATTCTGTGTTTTATCTTATAGCCCCATCTTTAAAGGCAGGGATGGGAAATTTTATTTACCCTTTATTATCTACCTTTTTCCTCCCACCTCACCACCACTCCCACCCTCACCCCCACAATGCCCAATACAGTGCCTTTCAAAGATACTTATGTACTAAAATTTAATGAAAACCAACCTCTTCCAGGCTAAGCACTAGCTCCCCACTAGCTGACTATATTAATTTCACTGTATTCTGATAGCCACTATCATGGCAGGATGGGTCAAGAGCCACAGAGGTCTCAGGGAGGGAGCCCTTTAGTCTGTGTGGCAAAAATTGGAAAGGCTTCTCACAGGATGTGGTACCCAAGGTGGGTTTTGAAGTTAGAGTAGGAGTTTATCAGACCAAGCCAGGGAGGGGAAATCAGGCATAGGGAGCATCACGTGCCAAGTCATAACTGCAGGAAAGAAAATGGTGTGTGCTTGGCAATGGTGAGATAAGCTGGATGATTGGAATGCAGGTATTTGGGATGTAGTAGGCATGTGATAGGGATTCAAAAATTAGTCTCTAAAGTTAAATTCTGCTGCTCCATAAAAGTGGCCCTGGGATTTAGACTACCCGTGATCCTTGTTCTCAATACTGTAAGTCTAGTTGTCAATTATTGGGCCACTAACCTAGCAGCTTTTACAATCAAGCCTGTGCTTGTTGGCTTCAGGTTAATCCCATGATATAGTTGCCACATCCTTGGCCATGGCATGAAGGAAATCCCACAGTGAAGTTCCATATTTAGTTACTTATTTGAACCAGTATACTAAAATTTAATGAAAACCAATATCTTCTACACTAAGCAGACCCATGGCCTGCCTGGCCCTGAGCTTGGGCATCTCCTCTACCTTGAGGATCTAACTAGCCATAAGTGACTCTCCGTGATTTAGAGAAGTCTGATGTTGGTTAACCTTATCCCCATTAATATTAACCTCATGCATGGCTGTCCTTTGTCTTTTCCCAAACAACTCTAATAGATAATGTGTATGATCTTCTATTTGTCCCCCTGGATGCCTTCTCCACCCATCTCCATCTTGCTGGGTACCCCATGAGGCAGCACTGTATGGACTGTCTTAGCGGTCGAACTTGTCCTCACCTGGGAGAGTAGGAAGTGAGTGAAGTAGCCCTCTCCTTGCTAAGTCAGTAAGTTGACTATGTCCCTCTACAAAAAGTCACAGCTTCCTACAGGTGCCTTCTCCATGCAGCTGCCCCTTCTGGTTCTAGGAAGTGTTCTTTACCTTGCTCTTCCCCTACTGTATGGCACTAATGGCTCCCACTCCTATTCGGGTATCCACTTTTCCTTGCTGGTTTTCCTGGACACTATCCACACCTTGGTTAATAATCACATAGTTAAACTCTCCTTAATTGCCCAGTTTGAGTGTGCTATTTGTTTTCTAATGAGACCCTGACTAAGACAGATGCGATGAGTATCACAACAATTATTCGTTTGCTTATTAACTCACATTCACAATACTAAAGATAGCAACAAGGTTAATTCAAGAACATATCATATTTAGCTTTATTATGAACAACAGATGACAATCTAGTACGTAAGGAAAAATGTTGGTTTTGGAAATAAATTGTCATTTCAACTTTATTAATATCTCTAGGATATCTCCAGTGTTAAATACAAAACTAAGTGAATTATTCCATAGAGTTGTTATTTCTTTCACAGGTGCAGATATAATGGCAAAGAGCATGAGCTTTAATGTCAGAAAGGTCTAGTTTTGAATCTGAGCTCTTTTAATTACTACCTTGTGGTTATGGAATGAGTTACCTTTCTGGGCCTCATCTGTAATATGACAGTAATAATTCTCCCTCATAGGGTGGTTGTAAAAATTAAATGAGATAATGTTTATAAAGGATGTAGCTTGCTGCCTCATACATAATAGGATTATTGAAAGCGTAAGTGATGCTTATAAACACATCAGTTTCACTGTGTCCAATAATTAGTCTTGGGTTCTAGAGCAACATCTTCCAATAGAACTTTCTGCAATGATGGAATTGCTCTATATTTGCACTGTTCTACATGTGGCTATTGAATACTTGAAGTGTGTGTTTGTGTGTGTGTGTGTGTGTGTGACTAAGGAGCTGAGTTTTAAAATGTTATTTAATTCTAATTGAATTTAAATAGCTGCATATGACTCATGGCTACAATACTGGACAGCACAGATCTAGGACATAAGCATAAAAATAACAACTCATTTTGTAATATCACCAATGTCATCTGGACATGTGAACATGAAAACCATCAGTAGGATAAAATCAGAAGTATCAAGACAATCTATTCATGCTCCCAGAAATGGATATGATATAGTGTATGCAATATTTATTTTTGTATTGGAGAAAGTAAATAGGTTGAAGTTTATATAAATATGTATGCATATACATATTTAAAGAGAATATTTTTGGTAAATTTATTTTTAGCCAGATGACATAGAAAATTACCTTAATTCCTCCTTTTGCTTTGGATCATGTAGATGTTAATTTGTGGACTTCCCTGGCCCTCACCATTCCAGAGTCCATGGCACACATTGCTCACCAACATGGCACTCATTTCTGCTGAGTGGGGCCTCCCAATCCTCAACATTACCTTACAGTCAGGTACAACCCATTGCTTGGTATTGACATGCGTGAGAAAAATCCATTTATTACCCTGGATTTAGACGTTCTTTTAAGGGAGTACTTGACTGGTCCAAGGGGAAATAAAAAGAGAAAATAAAGGAAGGGAAATAAAAGAAAGGAAAATAAAAGAAAGAAAAACAGGCAATGAAATAAAAAGGTAAATATATTTAGAGTTACAGAATTTTCTAGCTAAAGAAGGCTTACAGAGAAGTCTTCTTTACCTTGGACTTGAATCACTTGAGTATACACACATGTACCGTATCTGCTGTGTGTCTTCAGACCAGCCCTCTAGACCCAGTGTCCACTCTTCACCACCCTGTGCTCTGCCCGGAGACCACTGGCTCATTGCTGGGCTGCCCTTGGCTTCCTGTTGGAATTGGCTGGTTAGAGGCACCAGAAAGAGATCTGGTGAGCAGATGAGAGTGAAATTGGGGTATTGATTCCCCTGACTCCCTTCCTGTTGGGACAATGCAGACTGTCTGAGTTCTAGTACTGTGAGTTATAGCTGCTTCCTCCTGTCAGGGACCTCTCCTCACCATTCTCTCTCTCCTTGGAAACAGCTCCTTCCCCTCACCTTTTTAGGCCTCGAGATAGTATGGGGAGTACCACAATTGCCAGACCCAAATGCTACATAATTTTTCTGGTGGTTTCCCTTGTACCCTGACCACTTCTCTGAAAAGAGTCTCTTTATCATAAAGCCTCCTCCTATTACACAATTTGAGCATGCCATTGTTTTCTGCTGGGAACTGTCCGATATATCTATGAAATAGTATCCGGATGTCCTCTCTTTGGGCCTTTCTTCCTAGGGGTAATTGCTGCAGGGACAATTTAGGACATTGCTTTTTGAAGCAGTTGTTTAATCTCACTGTCTTTCCAGACACCAACTCAGACCCCTCCGGGATGAGTCATTCTATTTGTGTGGGTGGGGTTAGTAAAATCCCTGAAGTGTAAGAAAGATTGTGTTGATAATGATGACAGAGAATTTTCTCAAAAGTCCAAGTCTATAGCCCCAAATAAAATAAACAACCAAAAAAAAAAAAAAAAAAGTCTATGCATTTAGATGCATTGGGCAGTGACCTACAGCTAAGCCCATCCTTTCTAGGCAGGATGTGGTTAGAGTACTATACACGATTAAGAAATTTCCCTTCTGAGCCTCCTCATCTTGTAGCTTGGTGTGGATGAAGTCCACCCAAGTGACACCTGGACCCTGAGGTATTATGCATGTGGAATTAGTAGAAGAGCTTTGGAAGCATCAAGATAGCGCATTAATGTTCTTCCGCCCCAGAGACTGTTAAAAATGGCTCTTGGCAAGACTCACTTCCTTTATCTTGGGCATAAGCAGAGAAGAACTAGCTTTCTGTGGCAAGCAATGATATATGGCAACCTACCTGGGTGGTTGTCCATCTGGTATAATGCTTGCAAAAGTCCTAAAAGTCCTTCCTCCTCCAGACCTGAAGTACCTTTCTTCCCAGAAGTTTTGTCACAATTCCAGAAATTCCCATTATTAGCATGAGGCCTTAAGAGTATTACAGAAATCCTTGGCAGAATTAAGTGCATACATGGTTTGACTGCCTGGTGTCATGTGCAGGAAGAATGGTAAAATTGGAGTACTGATTGGGAAGCAGGTAAGCAAAACTGTGAGACATCCAGAATCACTCAGAAACGGCAGACATGTCAAACACAGCACAGTGAAGTGAGTAGGTGACTGTCGAAGGCACTGTGTGCCTGAGCAGGCCTGAGTGTGATTAAAACTGTCATCAAAGATGAGCTTTGCTGAAACATAACACTGTAGTCTATGTAAAGGGTTCAGGTTAAAGCTTAATAAATATATTTCCTTTGTGACTTCATTTATAATGTGGCTGAAAGCTGTCACAGATAGGAGGTTGCCAAAGGATATTTAATAGTGTGTCTGATCTCAAAAAACTAAACCATTATAGGTAACTCAGGAGCCAGAATGTCAATAATCTGTCAGGCTGACGAATCCCATTTCAATGAATGAGAATGACATTGCTGATTGGCAAAGGGGTTGTGAGCTTGGGTTTGGACGTGGGGAGAGGTGACACGTGTACCACATATTTGCCAGGACTACCAAGGGGCCTTTTTCTGCTTTACTCCATAGTCATATCTAATTTCTAAGTGTTCATTCGCCCCAGATAGGCTTCAGGAATTCCTAGTACTGACTTCCTTGGAGTTTACTGTCATTGGATCAATTGGCAAAGGGTAAATGCATGAAATTTTCCATTTCTCTTTATGCTTGTGTCTATAATTTGGGTAAGATGGCAGTTGATGGTTTGAGGATCTAGGCTGAGGTCTCATGGGCTAAGAGGATTGGCTGATTAGGAGCACATCATGATACACTTGTTTCATACCTTCTCTGTTTTCCTCCCTCCCTCTCTCTCTTCCAGGCATCTTGACCTACTGTTGTCCTTAATCTTGCCAAGCACATTTCCACCTCGGCCCTTTTACCAGGTATGTTTCCCCCATAATCTCCCTCATTCATTCAGGTCTTTTTCAATGTTGTCTTCTTCACTGACCCCTCTATCTGAAGTGCTACCCCCTCCCCAGGCCAATCCCAATTCTCTAATCTTACTTTATTTTTGCTTCATGGTGCTGCTCATTACTACTGAATATTATGTTAAATAGCTCTTTATTTATGTGTCGATTTTCTGTCCTCTCCACTAGAGTGCAAGACTTTGAGAGCACAGACTTTGTCTGTTTATTGTTGTATCCCAATGCCTAGACGAGTGCCTGAACATAGCAGGTGTTAGGAAATGTTTGTTGAATGAGTGAATGGACTGTTGAAAGTAAGGAGACTTTTCTAGGCCAGGGGTTTCCTGTCAAGTCATGTGGGAGCTCCGGAGAGCAATGCTTATGAAGACAAGGCAAGAAGCCGCAGCAAGGAATGTGGTAAGGGCTGGTGGTAAAAGCTGATCTGGGAGTCACAAATCACAGCAGCAGTTAGAAAGCACAATGTTTTCTAGGAAATTCTGGATCAATGTCAGAATCCAAGTGAATGATAATGACAGCAGATGTGAGTTCCTAGCACAAATAACTCACAGGAGGCACTTTCTCAGATGCAAAACTTTCCAAATGCTTATTGCTGGAACGGAGGCCACATGGGCCCTGAGTAGCTCTGAGACTGAGCTCAATTCAGAGGTGGTAAACTGGTTAACCCAAGGTGGTTGGTGATAGAGGCCTAACTGCTGTGAAGCCATCGTTGATGAATCCATTCTGTTCTGCAGAAGAGAGACCCATGCCTTCCAAACCAGTTCCCAATGCACTATAGCCTCCCCTTACAGATCCCTGCCCCCCAATACCACCAACCCAAATATGTTTTTTTTTTTTTCAAAGAAGTTATGGTGCTGACAATCCCCCAGGGACCATTGGCCCACTCACTTCTTATGTTGGGGAAATCCACTCAGCGGCAAGGGGCTCTGTGCTGGCTGGGAATCCCCACTGCATCAACAATCTTTGTGGGGCTGAGCTGCAAACGCTTTTCAGATTTAGCACACAGCCTCATGAGGAGGAAGAGTTGCAGTTGCCTCTGCTGAGAAACAAAGCCGATGACACTGAAACATCTGGGAAATGGGAAGATTATTTCTGGAAGATGAAAGCAAATGTCCAAGCTGGAAGTGCTACTGGCACTGACCTTTGTGTGCCTGGTTCTCCCGCCCCCAAATCAATTTGTACACTCCTAGGATCTGTGTAGGTGGAAAGACTTTGCTGTGTATTTGTAACTCAGCTCATTATCTGAGAGTAAGAAGAAAAGAGGCTTGGCGTGGCTTTCAGAGGAAGTAAGGTGAAGACTGTTCTCCCCCAAACAACTAAATAAACCACTTAGACCTTTCATGACTCAGAAACCACAGACTCCACAGCTAACATGCATCTATTCATTCTTGTCTACAAATATTGATTGAGAGCCTATTGTGTGACTAACACAATGCTTGGGTTGAGAACGTAATGGTAAAACAAGATTCACTGTCTCCCTTGAAAAGCAGGTAATCCCACTCTAATGTGGTACATTCTACAACACGGAGGCAGTGGAATATTAAGTAGCAAGGAAGGTAGATTGAGTTTTGCCACTAACTGGCTGTGTGACCTTGGGCAAATCGCTCTGCTTCTCTGAGCTTCAATTTTCTCATCTATATTTCAGGGAAATTACCCATGTTATGGGATTTAATAAAGTCATGTTTATTATCAATGTTCAGCCTAGGCGTCAATAAATATTAGCTACGGTCTGATTACGACTTTATGATAAGGGATATAGAATGCTGTGGGGTACATTTGTGTATTGAAATATCCCTATTTCTGGGCAAATATATCTATGTTCAGGACCAAGCCTAGAAAATGTTTGAGTATTGGAGGTGCTATGTTTTTCTTCTTGCTTGAGAGACCCTCTCTGAGTCTCTCTCCTTTCCCCTTTCCTGGAGCCCTGTGTTCTCTGGATCTCCCTTGAATTTTCTCCACCAAAACTTCCTCTCAGTGGATTGACAGATTGGAAGGAATCTAAGGACAGTATGCACATGGCATTTTCATTGATTGAGAGCATCACCCTTCCTGGAGGTATTCACATCTCACCCAAAAAATAGTGAGGTGTCAGTAAAAACTGCCTCTGAACGTTATTAAAGAGTTTGGTATTTGCATAGGGAGAGACAAATTGAAAGGGAAAAGTTCCAGAAACAGACCCATGAATACATGGAAATTTGGTTCATAACAGAGATGGCAATACAAATCTGCAGAGAAAGGGTGAACTATTCAAGTGCTGGGATAATTAGCTATGGAGAAAAAGAAATATCCCTATGTCATACTCTATACCCAGGTACATTACAGATGGAATTAAGACCTCAGTATGAAAGGGAAAGTTTAAAACTTTGAGATGCAAACACAGGGCATTTTAAAACATGGGAGCCATGTCTCAAAAGGCATACATCCAAAGGAAGAGACTTACATTAAAATATTATACTCGTGTGCCAACAAAGACACAATGAACAGTTAAAATGCAAGCTGCAGACTGAAAGAAGATACTCATAATGCCTACAGGTAGCAAAAATTCTTAATACGGATTATGTTTTAAATTCCTGCAAATCAATAGGAAAAGATAATCCAATAAAAATGGGCAACAAATATGAACTGGATAGTCATGGAAAAAAGAAAGAACAACTCAGTCTCATTAATATCAAGGGAAACCCAAATCAAAACCATAGTGTGATATGATTTCAAACCCTTGAAGCTGGCAAAAATGATAATATCTGATAAAACCAAGTTTTGTCAAGGATATAGGGAAACGAACATTCTCATACATTGCTGGTGGGAGTGTAAGTTGGTAAGTCTTTGCTGTAGAGTGCATTGGTAGTATCTATCAAAGTTGAAGATGTATATATCCTAATATTTAGCCATTCTACTTCTACATATGTAAACTAAAAGTCTCTTGCACATGTATACAAAGTGACAGGTAAACATGTATTCATTGCATCATTGTTTCCAAAGGCAAAAACTGGAAATCATTTAAATGCCTATCAATGAAAAGACGGACAAGTTGTGAATTAGTCATATAATGCAATACTATACAGCAGTTAAAATAAATGAGATAGAACTATGTATACCAGTATGGATCAGTCTCTGAAAGGTAATATAAGAATCGAAACAGCAAACTATAGAAGTGTCTGAATTATAAAATACCTTTAGATAAAAATTTTAAAAACACACCAAACTTTATATTGTTAACATAATATATTTATACATTATATTATATATTTATTTATGATACTTGTTGCTTATATATTTGTTATATATATCTACATCATATATTTTTAAAAACACATGTTATTTATGTAAAAATACATAGTGAATGTATCACAAACAAGCATGGACTGGACAAGCATGTCCTCACTCAAGGACAATCTGGAGATGAAGGAAAGAGACAGGGATGGCAGTGATTTGGTGTGGGGGGACTTAAAAAAGATTGGAACCTAATGTAATAAAATGTTGTTAAATCTAGGTGGTTGATGGTATATATGCAGATATGTATACTTTTCTGTGTGTTTGATGTTTTAAAATTAAAAAACAAATGGAAAAGAACTGGTTCCATTTCTTGCTAATATCTTTTCAAATGAACTAACTCTTCAATTAGATAATGCCTATGGGGCTATTTATTCCCTACTGTCCCTCATGGATCTGCCATGCATAGTTTGACTTTATGTCACATTCTCTTCTTGCAGACCAGATTCTTCTAGGGCAGAGAGGCCATATGTGGGTGGGTAGTCCCTTCACTTCACAGAGATGCTGACCAAAGGGTGCAGGGACATGAAACAAAGTCCATGCTCTGCTCCCCAAGATATACCCCTGGCACAGGTCTGCATCCCTTGCATAGTCGCATCCAACCAGAGCAGGCATCTTTTGATATGTTTTAAAAATATATGATGTAGATATATATATATATATATAATATACATATATAAACAATATATAAATACATAACATAATATATAAATATATCATGTTAACAATATAAAGTTTGGTGTATTATTTAATTTTTATCTAAATGGTGTCTTATAATTAATCTGAGTGCCCAAGGAGGAGCCTATTTCTCATCTGACCATGTAGCGTGGATGCCGTCTTCTATTTGCACAAAGGCATAGTCTAGACTAAAAGCAGACATCATCTAGATTAAGGCTACACTCAAGGTTTTCTCACCTTATTGGGGTACATATTAGCAAAATAGTTGATAATATTAAGTTGAAAACATGTTTACTTTGTCTGGGACAGCCAGAGGGAGGATGGAGGAGGATCCAACTTGTTCACCACTGTCCATTTCTTTCCAACTGATCATCCAAGAAGCATCTGATGAATGCATTCTGGGTGCTAGGAAGATTGAATAATATTGAATAATAAATTTTTTCTTCTCTCAAGGAAGTCAGACACTCAGATAATTACACTTCATTGTTTAAGGGCAGTAGGAGAAGGAAACCCAGGAGGCTGTGGGATGCCTAACTAAGCAGCTGGTGAGGGTATGTGTTTGGTTCAGGGAAGGCTTCCTGGACGTGATGATGTCTGAGCTGGATTTGAAAGGCTGAGTAGGGTCTGCAGTGGAGAAGGGCATTCCAGATAGAGAAGGCATCCTGATCAAATATACTATAAATGGCATCAACTGTTTTTTGTTCACCCTGATGCCATTTTTTCCTTTTTTTTTTTTTTTTTTTCTTTTTTTAATAAACAATTGCAGGAACTCCCCCTCCTCTATTGGGAGCTGATTTGGTGGATCTGTCAATCAAGTTGCCTGAAAGCCAAGCCCCAGGCAGCTGAAGGGCCAGAGACAGCTGAACCAATCTAGTCCCATGAGATTCTCTCTCCAGGAATTTGACTTTTCAGCAAAGTTATTGCAAAAAAGGAAAATGATGGTTGCAGAGCCCTAAAAAGATTATTCATAGGTGCTGCTACCTGAATTTTAAATCTGCTCTGGTTCTCAACTTTTCCATGCCAGATTCTTTAGTTTTTCCTTCAATTCTGTCAGTTATCTTACATCTTTTCAATAAATTCTTTTTTTACTTAAGTTTTCCAGAATGAGTATCTGCAGCTTGCAACTAAAAAGCCCTAGCTGATATAACAACAGCAACAACAAAATCAATGGTGGAAACTGTAAGTCAAGGAAATCTCTTTAATTTATCTGCCAGAAGTCTTCAAGGAAAAATTCCAAGCCCTTTAGAAGCTCTACTAAAAACAAAAAATAAAGGAAGGAAGAAGGGAAGGAGAGAAGGAAGGGAAGGATGGAGGGAGGGAGGAAGGGAGGGAGGAAGGAAAGGAGGGAGGGAGGGAAGGAAGGAGGGAGGGAGGGAGGAAGAGAGGGAAGGAAGGAAGGAAGGAAGGAAGGAAGGAAGGAAGGAAGGAAGGAAGGAAGGAAGGAAGGAAGGAAAAGGAAGACGGATTTTCCCACCATGCTGTTACCAGGCATCTTTCCAGATAGAAGTGTGTTAGAAGGTACATTCCTGGGAATGCTGGGCTTGCAGGGAAGATGGATGGATTCCACTGGCATCATTTAAACCTCTTTCGCTGGATGGCCTCTATCTCCTTCTACAGAATAGCTGTTACACGCAGTGTTCAGGAGAAAAAAACCAATATGATACTGCTTCACATGGAACCCAGCAGGAACCTGCCAGAGACCCCTCTGCAGCTGGAGACAAGGAGACAATTTACCTTGTTGGCCCTCAGGGCAGAAATGGAAATGACAAAGAGTCAAGGACATCAGATTTTGAGCCTACTGCTGGCTGTGCTTCTTAGCTTCTAGCCCACAAGGAAACCCAAGGTCTATTATTGAAGTAGAAACAATTAAAAGTTCTGGCTCCTGCATTGTTTTATAATTACAGCAACATCTCTGGTACAAATTATGACTCATTCACTCTTCAAGGCAATTAGCATCTGGGCCACCACTAAGGAAGTTGGTTTTTGGTTGCAAAGTGGCATCACATGGTGCCCACAGAACACTGGAGACATAGCTCCCGAAGGAAAAAGCATTGCTCAATGCTGGAGTGGGGGGAGGGTTCTCTTTTTCAAAGATGTGGCATCTCATTGAAAGTTCTTGTGTTCTGACACCTCTGGTGTGATATCAATAGTTACAAGGTTTTATTGTGATTTTCATTATCCTACTCGATACTATTGTTAATTGCAAGTATCTTAAAAAAGACCAGCATAGTTTAGCCTACAGGGAATTTAAAATTGTTCGTAAGGCACTTATGAATTTAAGTGAAAGTATTCTGATTTCTTTTCAATTTCTCTGTTGGAGGATGTCAATGGGATTTTCTTTGGCAGATGCTATGGTCTGAATAGTTGTGTCACCCCCAAATTTATATGTTGAAATGGTAAGCCCCAAGGCGATGGTATTAGAAGAGGGAGCCTTTGGGAGGTGATTAGGTCTTGAGGGTGGAGCCCTTATGATTGGAATTAGTACTCTTATAAAAGAAATTCATCTCAGAGAGCTAGCTAGCCCCTGCCACCACATGAGGAAACAGAGGTGTCATCTATGAATTAGCAAGCGAACCCTCATTAAACCTCAAATCTATTGGTGCCTTGATTTTGGACTTACCAGCCTCAAGGACTGTGAGAAATAAATTTCTGTAGTTGATAAGCCACCCAGTTTATGGTATTTTGTTATAGCAGCTCGAACGGACTAAGGCAGCAGATACATACGAAGCAGTGTCTGAAAGAAAGTGCTCCATCATAAATTCTGTAGCAGCACAGGGAGAATCAGAATTTTCTCTCTTCTGGTAAATACTTGTTCAAATACTCTCTAGAGTTGCCACTAGTATCAGTCACAATTTTTGCTATTGTAAGTGACAAAAATCCAGGCTTGATCTGGCCTAAGTATAATGGGGAACTTATTGTCTCTGGTCATTGAAAACTCAAAATGCTGGCTTGGTTTTGACTTGATTTGGAGGCCAATTTATCTCCACTTGACTCTGCTCTCTCCTATGTTGGATTCATTTCCAGGCTCCACAATGTGCCCCAGAAGTTCCAGGTTTATCTTATCGTAAGGCCAAACTCACCTAAAGAGAGCAAACATTTTGACCTAGAATTATGTGCCAAATCCCTGAAATTCCACCGTGATTGGATCAATTTAGGTCACAAACACACCAGGGTGGATTCTTACACCCTGTGGGGCTGAGAGTCAGGGAAGATAGATCAACACAAACCAGCAAACAAACAATCCCAAGAAATCAATGCTGTTTCAGGAGGAAAGGGGAAGAGTTGCTGCAGTGGAAACACCCAAAGAGGTGCTGCATTACACCTCTTTGCAGTCTAGGGTCCCACTACATATGCTGGAACAGAGCAATTGAGCCTTCAGTCTGAGAGGTTGCCTTTATTTCTTTTCTTTACCCCTAAAGATTCTTAAATTCCTCTAACCCCAGACATCCATCGAGAGCAAGCTACAGCTCTAACCATGTTGAAAGGATGTGAGGAGGCAAAAACTAACATGTAATCAGCAGGTTTGTCCTTAAATAAGAGACCTTCCAATTCCTTGCAAATCTCCCCAGAGCATATGAAACAGAGTTTAAACAGTTATTTTTCTCTGAAGGAATTTTGGCAGATAGAATTATGGAACCTAAGGACTTTTTAGATAGGCCCCTAAAACCAACTAACAATATTTCATATTGACCAGTAGACTTGCTCTATACCAGACTGGGTAGTAGATGCTTGGTTACTTTATTTCCAATAACAGCTCACTGAGAAAGATGCAGTCATCTCCTTTACAATCTAGATGAAGAGACTGCAGGTTAGGCAGGTTAGTTAAGTTTCTGGGCCCTCGATGAGTAAGTGAGTCAGCTGGGACTCAAGCTCTATTCAACCTCAGAGCTCCAGGGACTGACCAGCATGCTCCATCCTTCCTGCCATCCTCTGTGAGATTACACACAACTGACACAATCTGTCTCCCTTCCATAAAGGAGAGACAGATGGGAAAGTCTTCCCTCTGACAAAAGGATGCATTTTTATACCTTTTGTAGTAGGAAAGAGAATAATACTAACCATTTTTGGATCATCTACTGGGTTTGGGCTACTAGAGTTGAGGGAAAAATCTATTGCAGTCTATTTGAAAATGAGTTTTGAGTGGAGGAGAATATGACTCCCCAGGCTTTATTAGATCCAGTTTATGCACCAGGCTGTGCTCAGAGCAATCAGTACCAACCAGAGTGCTGGAGGTCGGCGTTAGCAGACACCACTCAGCTCTGCACCTGCCTGCTAGCAGCTCCCAAGCACTAGTGAAATGATGCATCAAAAATCTGCCCTGACTCACTCCTAGAGTCTGTCCACACCAGCCTCTGCCACCCCCGCTTTACAGAGGCCACACTTACTGAAGATCCTCTCACTTCTAAACCCACGTGGAAAGTCATCTCCATGCCTCTTTCTGGTTTCCATGGCGCTTGAGAAGACGGACCACTCCTTGGTGCTCAATATCTTCTCCAACATGCAACAGCCTCCCTACTGGGCTGTCTTCTCTTCTAGGACACTTCTAAGGCATTTCCCATAATTAGGACGAATTCTAATGTCTTCCATCAGGGGTCTCTGACTATGTTAATGACAAATCAGGACGCTGAATAGTGTCACTTTTCCCTGTAGGTTCAATCCGCAGGAATTCCACTAGATAGGCTCAGCAGTAAATCTCAAGATTTTTATAAATGGCCTGACTTCTGCATAAGGTTATCCAACAAGAGCGCTTGACACACAAAAAGATTTATTCCTCTCCACCCTAATGTAAACCTGCTATAGAAGCATGTTTATAGCATATTTTGAACTTTGAAGTGTGGATATTTTGCCACCAATTTAAGGCAACCATAGTACTTCCTCTCGCTTTCACTGTAAGAACACAGTCACAGCTTTGGGTTGTAGTGGAAGCGTATCTTGTCATACTTTGGTTGTACTTGGTATTACCTTTGTTTTTATCTTGGTATCTCTGTTATTACCTCACTCCTCTCATCTTCAGTTTAAATCTTAATTAAATCTTATGCCTTTCTCCTATCTCCTGCAGAATGGTATCAGTTAGTGTCCAGTCAGGAAAACAGAAATCACACAAGATATTTCGATAGTAAGAGTTTAATAAGGAGCTAGGTAAACAGGTTTCGGAGGACTGAAAATACACCCAGGTGATATCATATAAATCTTCACTACTGGAAGCAGCAAGAGGCACAGAGGGAGGATGTTGGAGTGGTCAGGAACCTAGAAGCTTGGGGAAGGGGGTACACAGAGCTAAGATCAAGACCACTGTGTATGGGTGGGTCATGGCCAGCTGGTGCAGGTTCCTCTGGGGCAGTTCCAGAGTGCGGACGAAACTGGGAAACTGGAACCAACTACTATAGCTGGGATGAAGGCCATAGAAAAGAAACGATAGAAACAAGAACCAGAGGCCGGGCACGGTGGCTCACGCCTGTAATCCCAGCACTTTGGGAGGCCGAGGCAGGCGAATCACGAGGTCAGGAGATCGAGACCATCCTGGCTAACACAGTGAAACCCCGTCTCTACTAAAAATGCAAAAAATTAGCCGGGCGTGGCGGCAGGCGCCTACAGTCCCAGGTACTTGGGAGGCTGAGGCAGGAGAAGGGCGTGAACCCGGGAGGCGGAGCTTGCAGTGAGCCGATACTGCGCCACAGCACTCCAGCCTGGGCGACTGAGCGAGACTCTGTCTCAAAAAAAAAAAAAAAAAAAAAAAAAACAAGAACCAGAACAGGAATCAGCAAGTCCTTTCACCTTCCCCTCCAATCTCCTCTTCTACCCGCCCCCCATGAGCAGTACCTGCTCGCGAAGGTGAAATATGGTTTGCAGAACCCGGTTCCAGCATCACCAAGCAGAGCACAGAAGGGAGGGCTTGGAGCTGAGAGGCCAGAGGTTATACACCGCACACCTCTTGCAAGCCCCCTTCACCCCACTCACCCTCGCTACTGTCTTTGATCTTTCTTCAGGGAGAAACATTCGCCCAGAATTTCCATTCCCTGAGTCTGCCGCGTAATTATTTCTAATCATCAAAAATCCTCGACATCCACTGCCTTCATGAGATCTTCCTCAACTGACAGAGAAGAAAGGAGAGCTGTCTGTGTTTGTCCTGTTGCATATGCTGCTCTCCAGTCTTACCTACCACCATTTTTACTTATTGTTTTTTAGAGATGGGTCTTTCTCTGTCGCCCAGGTACTGACTTCATCCCAGAGGCACAACCCAGAGATTGGCCCCTCCCTCATCAGCCGCGCCCAGTGGTTGGCCCCGCCCACAGGCTCAACCTTGTAGCTGGCTCCACCCCCAGGCCTGGAGTAGGGTGGTGCAATCATAACTCACGGCAGCCTTGAACTCCTGGCCTCAAGTTATCTATCCTTCTGCCTCAGGATCGGCATAGCTGGAATTACAGGTGCAAGCCACCGTCCCGGGCCTTAGCCACCAATATTGATGGTGAGGAAATTCCTTATTTTCCAGCTGTCTTTCCTTCGTGATTTAAGGATGTCCTGTATATTTAGTGTACTAGGAATGATTGAATAGTCTCCTCTCAGCCATGTGAATAAAATGTTTACTTTTCTTTATAAAAGCATTTATGTTTCTTTTACGGGTTCCCATTTCCCACCTGCTTTAATCTAACTATTAAATTAGGTCTGATCCTAAAATTTTTAAATCACTCGTGGTCTAAAATACTTGAATATCAAATAAATATCCAATTCAAATTAGATATTGATATAATCACCTGCTGTCCAAAAAACACCAGTTTTATGGTTTCTGCCCTCTTCTCAAAGGTGTCCCCTTACCTGCTCTGGGACCTCGGGTTGGACTGTGCCTGTCTATTGCTGGAGGGAAAGAGAGGAGGGGAGGTGTCTGCTCCCACAGATAAGGATGCATGAATGGAAATGAACTTGATAACTGGGATGGAGTCAAGTATTCTTCAGAAAAGCCCAGTCACTGGTTTCTAGCTGGTCTGCTCTCAGGTGCTGGTGATGCCACTGTCCTGGCAAGTGGCCCCCTCAGCCTGGGCGGGATGTGTGGCTGCTGTCTCATGGGACATGGTGGATCATTGGTTGCTTGACTGACACACTTCAGCCTGAGAGTGTCCAGGTGCCTATTGGGTGGTACTGCTTCTTCTCCCTTACCCTTGCATGAGAGTCCCCAGGGATCCCACCACGCTTCTACTGGGCCACGGCTTGTTGGCCTCTGCCACTCAACCATCATGTGCTAGTCTCAGGCATTTTATTCTTGGGCTCATTCCTCATCCTTCCCCTCCTATCCTCTGTTATCACAAGGGGCTGACTCCTACAGATTGTGTTGCCCAGGCTCCCAGGTCAGCCCAGGCTTCTAGGCTTCTTGGCCCAGGGCCAGGTTCAGCAAATGAGAGGGTTGGCAGGAGACTGAAAGCTGCAGGTGGCATCACTGGCAGCAGCAGGGTGTCCTCTGTGGCTTTAGCTCCCACTGAACAGATCCTCTGTGGTCTCTGGCCCTTGCACCCCAAAACACCACCTCCATTCTTTGTCTCTCCAGCCTAGTAGAGCCAGTGCTCCTTCCTACTTTACTAATCTCTGGGTTGTCTCACCACCCCCTGTTTGATTCTTGATTCCTTCATCACCTGTATAACCAATTCCTTGCCCTCAATTCCTTCTGTTATGAATACTTATAAGTATATAAGTGGCTTCTGTTTTCCTGGTTCCATTGACCCAGCTTGGTCTAGATCAATGGACACTACCTTGGCTCTACAGCAAATATATAGTGATTCTTGCCAACTTCTCACCCACTCACTGTGCTGCTCGTGCCAGGCCAGGTCAGCAGATCCTGCTGCCCAGCAAACCCCAGATGGATAACTGGCTCCAGTCCCAATACTTAAACCAACCAAATTCACGGGGAGAAAATAAAATGGCCAGGAACTGCAACTCCGCATACCATTGCAAAGTTGCGCTGGGGGAACCATGAGGTGCCTGGAGCTCCACAAATGTCCTCCTTACACACTTCTCTCCCTTCCTGGGTACCTTTATTTTCCCAGTGGAAGAGCTGCCAAGCAAATTCTGCCCTCTTTACAACTTGATGAGAATTAGGTGGATCTGACTATGGTGCCTTTCTCTTTAGTAACTTCTATAACATCTGCTTGGTCTGTGCATGGGGGGCTGACGGGTGAGTCAGGCAACTTGAGGAAGCAGGAAGGAGCCTCAAAGGATATTTCACACCCTATGTAATATACGTACCTGTGTAAGACCCACCCAGAGCCTGAAATTTTATAGAGACATTCCTAGAAAAACGTGGAATCTGGAGTAAATACCATCATACTATGTTGGGTCAAATTAAAATAAGTATCAAGGGGAATCTTGTAGGGGCAAAAGACATTACAAA
Source organism: Rhinopithecus roxellana (assembly GCF_007565055.1). Taxonomy (NCBI): domain Eukaryota; kingdom Metazoa; phylum Chordata; class Mammalia; order Primates; family Cercopithecidae; genus Rhinopithecus; species Rhinopithecus roxellana. The sequence continues at coordinate 101,310,013 of NC_044559.1, read as the reverse complement.
AGGGAAACTTACATTCTTGCAAGCATATGAGCTTGCAAAAAGAAAAAAAGAAGGGTCTTTCCTTTAATGATAGTATAGCCCTGTATTTTTATAATGCCACCTGGTAGAAGTTAGCATCCTTTTTCCAGGGACCAACACCCCTATTGCACTAAAATATGCCTCTGAGTCTAAACAGTGTTTTATGGATGGAGATTCATCCATTTTTCTCATTCCCTGACCCCTCATCCCTTAAACACTAACAAGTATATTGAAAAAAGGGTGATTTTATAGAGTCTTCAAATGGAAGTGCCACAAAGTAAAACAAAAATGAAATGCCCGCTAAACTAAAACAAACAAACAAAAATCATTAATTATAATTCTATAGGCTACGTTAGACACAATGGATTAAAATTGTGACACCCCCACCCATCAAGTCCAGACCTTGCTACAACCCCTTTGTTTTATTTTTATTGTTTGAAATTCTCGAACGATTCAATGTCAGTTTTTCTCTTTGGGATCATTAATTTTCAGGGTTAGATAGAGATCAATAGAGATATTTTGAAATTGGCATCTTCAGAGGAGAAATATGTTGTGCAGCTGTACATGGATTGGCCGGTGCCCTAGTTAAGAAAATGGTGTGCTCTTTCATGATTGTGTTCATTGACAGTACCCTGAGCACTATTTCACTCTGTTGCTAAGATTCTGACAGTCTTTTGTAGTATCTTATCTATCACTGAGTGTTCTTCCCTATCCTATCATACTTGATCTCTGGAGTGGAACTTTGTTTTAAAAGGCTCTGACATGAGAAAGAATGGTTGTCACCAGACCATTCCCCTTGGGCATGAAGAAAAGTGGTCAAATGGTCAAACATCCAAGTCAAGGACTCAGTCCAGTGCTTGCCCCTCCAGGCGAGGCTTCCAAAGTAATCCATCTCATTTTGGAGACTATATGATGGTGGGTATTTTGATCTTGAAAACATGTGCAAAACTGGAAGTCACTTCCCTGAGCATGGTCACCACCTGCCTTGAAAGAAGCCAGCACTCAGTCACTCACCTGGGAGGGAGGAATTTATTTTCTCTATTTGTCTTTTGATAAATGTTTATCGAGTACCAATAATGTGCCAGGCACTATTCTAGGTGCTAGAAACATAGTAATAAACAAAAACAAAATTGATAAAAATCCTTACCCTCATGGAAATTGTACCGTGTGTGTGTAGACAAAATAATAATAATAATAATAATAATTAGGACATTCTCTCTCGTCTATTTCTCATTTATCTAGATATGGGGAATTGCAACTACCCACATCATTTCAAGGTGTGCCATTGCATGGTATGGGGAGTTGCAGTCTATCTATCTCACAGGTGGTCATAAATGTTATGAAGAAAAATAAAGCAGGCAAGGTCATACCAGGTTTGTGTAAGAGAGGAAAGTTGCCAGGGAAGGCATCACAGGCACGGTGACATTTGATCAGAGAACTGAAGGAGGTACAGTAATAGTCTATGCAGATGTTTGAGGAGCAGAACCTGCAAAGTCACTGAGGCATACTTGGTAGACCAGCAGAGAAGCTAGTGTAGCCTAAGCCAAGTGACTGGGCGACAGAGTAGTAGGAACTGAGGTCAGAGAGGCGATGGGGACCAGGTTGTTCAGATCAAGGTCTCTCCTGGAGTCTGCTAGGAATTGTTATTTAGTGTAATAATGAAGCTCAAGTGTTAATAAATCACAAATTTGAATTTACTTAATCTTTGTTCAGTGTATTTCAATATAGTTGGTTTCTTTTCTAATTCCATGTATCTACTTTTATGCATTCTGAGAAAGACTCTATAGACTTCAGCAGTCTTCTCAAGAGGTTCAGATCACAATGCAGGTAATTAATTTTTGATGTAGGGCCTTTAAATCACTACAGGATTTCAGCTTTTACCCTGAGCAAGATAATAAGTTGTTGGGGAGGATAGATGTGATCACCTAGACTTATCCGTTGAGTATACAAAAGAGTGACAAGGGTGGGACCAGGAAAGCCAGTTAGGAGGCTATGCCAAGAATTTAGGCAAGAGATCATGGTGGCTTGAACCAGAGTAGTAGCAGTGAAGGCAGTGGGAAGAGGATAGATCCTAGAGAGGTTTTAAAGGCAGAGCCAACAGAATTTGCTGGTAGATTGGATATGAGCAAAAGAGTCAAGCAAGAAAGACTATGAGATTTTTTGAACTCAGCAACTGGAAGCCTGGAGTTGCTTCCCTCGGAGGTAGGAATATATGCAGGGGGTCAAGGAGGAGAGAGATGGGGAAGATCAGATTTAGTGTTTGAACATCTTATAATTGAAATGATGATTATATACCCAGGTGGAAATGTCATGTAGGCAGCTAGAGGTGTGAGGAGCCTAAAGGGGTGGGGAACTGTCCTGGCTAGAAATACAAAGTTAGGAATCATGAATCTATACTTGGCATTGAGGCCATGTGACTGGATGACAGTATTATCCTGGAAAGTGGTGCACGAAGAGGTGAGGGTTTTTTGCCTTTTGTTTTTGAGACAAGATCTTACTCCATTACAGAGTTATGATTCTAGCTCCTCACTGCAACCTTCAACTCCTGGGCTCAAGCAATCCTCCCACCTCAGCCTCCTGAGTAGCTGGGACTACAGGCATACCTCGCCGTGCCCAGCTGATTTTTAAAATTAAGTAGAGATGGAGTCTTGCTATGTTGCCCAGGATGGTCTCAAATGCCTGGCCTCAAGCAATCCTCCCACGGTGGTTTCCCAAAGTGCTAAGATTTACAGATGTGAGCCACCATGCCTGGCCAGAGATGAGTCTTGATGGTTGTGACCTGGAGCAACCTAGTGCTTAGGATCTGTGTCAGGAAGAGAAAGAATCATCCAAGGAGAGCAATCAGTAAGTTAGGAGGGAACCCAGGAGAATCTGATGTCCCTGAAGCCAAGGGAAAAAAGTGTTTCAAAGAGGAGGAGTGTGTCTCTCTTACATGCCACTTATAGGTCATGTATGATGAGGCCTGAGAGTTGACCACAGATTTAGCAACTTGGAAGTCATTGGTAATCTAGAAGAGTTTTGACCAAATGGTTGGGGAAAAAGCCTTATTGGAATAGGTTTAAAAATGAATAAGGACAAATAATTAGAGACACTGGGAATAGGAAAGCCCTTTCAGAAAATGTTCTCAAAGGGAAACATAAAATTTGAATGATAGCTGGAGAGAAATACGGGAATCAAAAAAGTTTTATAAGATGAGAGAGTATCAGCACGTTTGAATGCTGATATAAATGATTTTTAAAAAGAGGAAACATGAATGATTCAAGTGAGACACAGCCTTGTTGAGTGGTGTCTTTGTGTAGACAAGAAGTGGGTAGCTTCTAGTGGAAGAGCAGAGAGCTTGGCCTTAAACAGGGACCTGAAGAGTTTGCCCATAGGAACAGGCAGGAAGGTGGGGTATGTGAGTACTGTGAGTAGATGTGGTGATGAAGCCTGTAGAATTTCTCTTCTGATTGCTGCCGTTTTCTCAAGAGGAATAAGAAACATAGTCATCAACTAAGTGTGAGAATGAATAAGGGAAAGAAGTCAGAGGGTTGAGAAAGGAGAAAAAGGTATTAAATGGTTGTCTAGGAATATGGAAGGGTGAATGGAATAGCAATATGCAGTAGGACTGCCAGGCAGCATTTAGGGCCTCATTTGGAATAGTGGTCAAACATTTTTTTTTTTTTTTTTTTTTTTTTTTGAGATGAAGTCTTGCTCTGTCACCCAGGCTGGAGTGCAGTGGCCAGATCTCAGCTCACTGCAAGCTCCGTCTCCCGGGTTTACACCATTCTCCTGCCTCAGCCTCCCAAGTAGCTGGGACTACAGACACCCGCCACTTCGCCCGGCTAGTTTTTTTTTTTGTATTTTTTAATAGAGATGGGGTTTCACCGGGTCAGCCAGGACAAACATTTTAAATGAATCTATTCACGATGTTGTATTTTTCTCCAGTTGTGTTCAACTCTTTGGGTACAGGCCTGAAGTAGGTAGAGAGTTGAATTCCATAAGGATTAGCCTTTGTCATCTGAGCAAGATGAAGGGACAACAGAGAACTGAAAGTGGGCCCAAGGAAGTAATTGATTAACCACGTAACTAAACAAAGTGAGTAAGGTAAAGGAATGAGGTCATGAAAATGGTATGGAGAGTAAAAGGGTGGTGAACCAATGAATTTTAGGTCCTACTGCAGTGGAGCAATTTTCAGAGTCAAGGCACTAGAGAGAAACAGTTGGAAAGATAGGAAATGGAGGTCAAAAAGATAAAATAGAAGGTTAAAGTAGATGGTTAATTGTGGAAGGGATGTGGCTATTGTTAAGGACTAGGTCTAAAGTGTGGCCACAGGAAAGAGATGCTGAAGTAGGATGGAGAACAAGATCATTGGAGGGAAGGAGGTCAAGAAGCCAAGATCTCTCGGAGAGTCATCTACTTGAATACTGGAATCACTAAGAATTAGGTCAGGAGTAATAAGGAAGACAATGATTGTAATTAAGCCTGGAGATAAAGTCTTTAAGAAATGACAGTGGCAGTGACCATGGGTCTTTAGAAGTCTGCAACAAGTGAGGTACAGTCTAAGGACATCAAATTTCAAGCTGAGGGTGGTGGGATAATGATCTTGTATCTACCCGAGTCAAGGAAATGATAATTGTCTTCTTAACACGGACTCTCTGATAGAGTTTGGATGTTTGTCCCCTCCAAATCTTACGTAGAAATGTGATCCCCAACGTTGGAGGTAGGGCCTCTTGGGAGGTGTTTGGGTCATGGGAGTGGATCACTCATGACTAGTTTGGTGCCCTCCCTACAATAATGAGTTCACACGAGAGCTGGTTGTTTAAAAGCACTGTTTAAAAGTGCCTGGCATCTCTCTTGCTCTCTCTCTCACCATGTGACATCCCTGCTGTCCCTTTGCCTTCTGCCATGAGTGGAAGCAGCCTGAGGCCCTCACCAGATGCAGATGCCAGTGCTATGCTTCTTGTACAGTCTGCAAAACCACAAGCCAAACCTCTTTTCTTTATTATAAATTACTATCTCAGGTATCCCTTTATAGCAATACAAAACAGACTAACATGCTCTCCTCAGCTCCGTCTCTGGGGGCTTTCTTCACTAAGTAGGTAGATGGAGGAAGTGCCTTGTATATTATAAGATAATAACCTTTGTTTTTCAGGAAGAGTTTATACTTTTTGCCCTAATTTTGTAGTTCATCTATTTTTCATTGTATACCAGGGTGGCAAACACTCTTCTGAATGTTGGTGAAGGTTGACCCAATGCTCATTCCTCTCTTTCCCTAGTCACTTTCTGGATAGTGGTAGATTTTGGGCATCACTGTGTCCACTGAAATACGTTCAGAAGCAATCTGAATGGTGTTTCTGAAGAATTTTTTCCTTTCCTGAGAAGGGACAGACTCAGTAGTCATTTTCCTTTTGTCATGTGCCTTTCCTACTTATTTTCCATTCTGCAAAAGAAGGCATCTTTTCTTTCAATGATTGCTGCCTCAAGGTGCAGAAATCATCTTGTAACTATGAGGTGACAGATATGAAGCACCAAGTATGAATACATATTAAGGGTGGCAGACCAGAAGGATGGAAAGAGTCTGGGTCACTCATTGTTGAGTCACTGCCCCAGCCCTCGGCTTCTACCTCTGGATCTTCTCATGTGAGGAAAATAAATCACTCTTTCTCAAAGCCAGCACATTAGTTTGACTCTCTGTTGTTTGTTACTCGTTGCTTCCATAACTCACAGAGCTACTTTCTTGTCAAGAGAGAAATACTAGTTGGGTTTAAGAAGGAATTTCACAAACTTATTTGTGAGTAACTTTGGTAACCTGTTTAATACATCTGTCAATCAAAAATGTTTGCCCGAATCTACCTCTTCCTCAAATTACTGCCTTATTCTCATTCCTCATTTCACTGTCAGATTTATTTTTTTTAAAGAATTATATTGAGTTACAATTGATATACAAAGAACAGCATATTTAATGTGGATAATTTGATGAACTTGAACATACGTAAACACTCGTGAAACCATCATGGTGGTCAAGGTAATAGACATATTCAGCACCTCCATAACGTTTCTTTGTATCACTTTGTGTTTGTGTTTTTGTTTGTTTGTTTGTTTGTTTTGTGGTAAGAACACTTAACATGAGATCTACCATCTTAACAGATTCTGAAGTGGACAGTACAGTATTGATAACTATAGGCATTATCTTGTACCACAGATCTCCAGAATTTATTCACCTAGTATAAATGAAAATTTGTACCCATGGAACAACAATTTCCTCTATCCTGCAGCCCCTGGCAGCCACTAATGTATTCTCTACTTCTATGAATTTAACTATGTTAGACACCTCATATAAGGTGAATCACGCAGTATTTGTCATTCTGTAACTAGCTTTTTTCACTTAGCGTAATATCCTCTAGGTTTGTCCATTTTGTTGTAAATGGTAGCATTTTCTTCTTTTGAAAGGCTGAGTAATATGTATGAATGTACCACATTTTCCTTTTTTAATTTTTATTTTAGATTGAGGGGGTACATGTAGGTGTGTTACATGAATATATTGCATAATGCTGGGGTTTGAGCTTCTGTTGAACCCATCACTCAAATAGTGAACATGGTACCCAATAAGTAATTTTTCAAACCTTGTCTCCACTCCTTTCCTCCCCTCTTTTGGAGTACACAGTGTCTATTGTTTCTGTCTTTAAGTCCATGTAAACTCATTGTTTAACTCTTACTTACAAATGAAAACATGCGTCATTTGATTTTCTGTTTCTGTGTTAATTCGCTTAGGATGATGGCTTCCAGCTTTATCCATGTTGTTGCAAAGGATATGATTTCATTCTTTTTATGACTGTGTAGTATTCCATGGTGTATTTGTACCCCATTTTCTTTATCTTATCCGCTATTGATGGGCACATAAGTTAATTCCATGTCTTTGCTATTGTGAATAGTGCTGTGATGGACGTACAGTGCATGTGTCTTTCTGGTAGAATGGTTTCTTTTCCTTTGGGTAGATACTCAGTAATGGGATTGCTGAGTTGAATGGTAGTTTTATTTTTAGTTCTTTGAGAAACCTCCAAACTGCTTTTCCACAGGGGCTGAACTAATTTACATTCCCACCAATACTGTGTAAGTGGTCCCCTTTCTCCACATTCTCACCAACATCTATTATTTTTTCTTTTTAATAATAATAATAGTCATTCTGACTGGTGTGTGAGATAGTATCTCATTGTGGTTTTAATTTGCATTTCTCTGATGATTAATGATGTTGAGGATTTTTTCATATGTTTGTTGGCCACTTGTATGTCTTCCTTTGAGAAGTATCTGTTCATATTCTTTGCCCATTTTTAATGCTTTTTTTCTTGTTGATTTAAGTTCTGTATAGATTCTGGATATTAGTTCTTTGTCAGATGTATAGTGCGCAAATATTTTCTCCCATTCTGTAGGTTGTCTGTTTACTCTGTTGACTGTTTCTTTAGCTGTACAGAAGCTTTTTAGTTTGATTAAGTCTACTTTGTCAATCTTTGTTTTTGTTGCATTTGCCTTTGAGGACTTGGTCATAAATTCTTTGCCTAGGCTAATGTCCAGAATAATTTTTCCTAGGTTTTCTTCTCCATTTTTTTTTTTTAGTTTGAGATCTCACATCTAAGTCTTTAATCCATCTCGACTTAATTTTTGTATATGGTAAGAGGTAGGCATGCAATTTCATTCTTCTGCATATGGTTGGCCAGTTTTCCCAGCACCATTTATAAAATAGGATGTCCTTTCCCCATTGTTTATTTTTGCCAACTTTAGTCAGTGATCACTTGGTTGTAGGTGTGTGGCTTTATTTCTGGGTTTTCTATCCTGTTCCATTGGTTTATTTGTCTATTTTATTTGTCTATTTTGTACCAGTAGCACACTGGGTTATTGTAACCTTACAGTATAGTCTGAAGTAGGGTAATGTGATACCTCCAGTGTTTTCTTTTTGCTTAGAATTGCTTTGGATTTTTGAGTTCATTTTTGGTTCCATGTGAATTTTAGAATTTTTTTTTTCTAGTTCTGTAAAAAATGACATTGATTATTTGGTAGGAATTGCTTTGAATCTGTATATTGCTTTGAGTGGTACAGACATTTTAATGATAGTGATTCTTCCCACCCATGAGCATGGGGTGTTTTTCCATTTGTTTATGTCATCTATGGTTTATTTCATTAATGTCTTGTAGTTCTCCTTATAGAGATTTTTTATCTCCTTGGTTAGATATATTTCTAGATATGTGTGTGCGTGTGTGTGTGTCTATTGTAATGTTATTGTGGTTTTGATTTGATTCTCAGCTTGAATGTTGTTTTTGGTGTATAGAAATGCTATTGATTTTGTATGTTGATTCTGTATCCTGAAACTTTACTAAAGTCTATTACAAGGTTTAGGAGTCTTTTGGGGGACTCTTTAGGGTTTTCTGGGTATAGAATCATACTGTCAGTGAACAGTGATAATTTGACTTTCTCTTTTTTTTATTTGGATGCCTTTTGTTTCTTTCTCTTGTTTGATTGCTCTGGCTAGGACTTCCAGTACTATGTTGAATAGGAGTTGTGAGAGTGGACATCCTTGTCTCACTTCAGTTCTTAGGGGAAATGCTTCCAACTTTTGCCCATCCAGTATGATGTTGGCTGTGGGCTTGTCATAGATGACTCATTATTTTGAGGTATGTTCCTTTGCTGCCTGGTTTGTTGAGGGATTTTTTTTCATGAAGGGATGTTGGATATTATCAAATGCTTTTTCTGTGTCTATTGAGATATTCATATGGTTTTATTTTTAATTCTGATTATATGTATATATTACATTTTATTAATCCATTCATCTGTTGATGGACATTTGGATTGTTGTTTCTTGACTATTGTGAATAATGCTGCCATGAATGTGAGAGTGCAGATCTCTCTTTGAGGACTTGATTTCAATTTCTTTTTTATATATACCCAGAAGTGGGACTGCTGGATCATATGGTAGTTCTATTTTTAATTTTTTGAGGAACAACCATACTGTTTTCCACAGTTGCTGGGCCATTTTACATACACTGTTTTCCATAGCTGCTGGGCCATTTTATATTTTACATTGGACACAACAGTGTACAAGGGTTCCCTTTTCTCTACATCCTTGCTAATTCTTGTTACTTTTTTATTACAGCCATTCTAACAAGGGTGAGGCAATATCTCATTGTAGTTTTGATTTACATTTCCCTGATAATTAATAATGTTGAGTATCTTTTAATATATATGTTAATCATTTGCATGTCTTTGAAGAAATGTCTATACAAGTCCTTTGCCCATTTTAAAATTGGGTTATATGTTTTTTTGCTATAGAGTTGTAGGTGTTCCTTATATATTTTGGAAATTAACCCCTTATTAGATATATGGGTTACAAATATTTTGCCCCATTCCATAGTTGCCTTTACGTTCTGATGACTTTCATTTGCTATACAAAAAATTTTTAGTTTGCTGTATTCCCACTTGTCTATATTTGCTTTTATTGCCAGGTTTCTTATAGGAGTAGCCCATGCATGCTTTCTTTACTCCTTCCCCTTGCATTCATGTATTAGGCCATCAGGGCTAATATCTTAGATGACTTCCATGGAAACCATGATGACTAAGATTCTGATGACCATGCTGCCTCTTTTGGGTCCCCATCCCTCTTGAAACCTTTGTAGGGATAGCACAATTGGCCATTTGCTTCTCCTCTTCCTCTTTGGGCTTCTGTGATATTGCTTTTTCATAGTTCTCCCTGTGAATTACTTTCTTGATCCTTTTCAATACTTCCTGTTGTCCTGTCAATACTCATTGTTTCTGCTCCAGTGTGCTTTCCTCAGTCCTCTGCCCTTGCCCTTCTCCTCTTGTCTTCTTTTCTTTCATGCTGTAGGTTTTTCCTCGGTGATTTCTTTCATTGCTAGGTCTTTGTCTGGTTCCAATAATTCAGTGATTTATCCATTTATAATTTTAGTCCAGACCTCTCACTTGAGCTTTAGGTTTTTATTTCTAACTGCTTCTGGAACATGTTCATTCAAATATTACATTACCAAAATGGAACTCAATCATCTTTTCCAAAAACCTTACTCATTCTTTCTTATTTGTTTTCTTCTATCACTATCGTTCATCCAAGTGCTCAAGTGAAGAACTGGAGTGCAACTTCAACTCTGCTTTCTCTTTCTCTCATTTTCTACACCCAGTTGTGAACGGCCCTATTAATTGTGCCTTGGAAATATTTCTCAAACATCTTCTCTTCTCCATCCTCATCACCTCTGCCTTTAAGACCTTTCTTACCGGCCTATTCTCCCTTGACTCACTTCCACTGGGGACAGGTTTTCTCTTGAGATTCCCATTTTTGTGGAGAGCTAGCTTCAACTTTCATGAGATACTGGTCCTGTTTCTAAATTGATCATCTACTAAGATAAAAGGCCTGTGATCAGTAACAGTATAGAGTAGCTTCAGATCCTTGTTAGTTGAGGCCCTTTCTAGCTTTGAACCACCCGGTTTTTATCAAGCACTCAGCCCAGAGAAACAATATGAAGGGAGGATGGTTTTAAGGGCCCATCCAGATCAAATCTAACCCTGTACCGAATCAGATCTGCAAAGCTAGCTGAAGGAAGTTTTTGAGGGTGTTATTCATGACTTTCCAGAGCCTTTCTTTCACTCAGGAGAAGTTCCTGTTTTGGGTTAATACCGAGAAGGGTGAGTTATACTTCTCTTGGGCAATCATTAACCAATATGTAGAACATTTATTTTTAACTCTTCATTTGTGCCCCATCTCGAATGGAGCCATTTAATTGTTGTTTTTCATTCTTCTTTGGTTTCACACTTATTTTATACCACTTTATATTTTACGCATTCTTAGATGCTGCCTTCAATTTCCTCTGAAACAGGATGGAAAACAAGGCAACAAACAAACAAACATATAAACAATTCAGGTTCTTATTACCTCTTTCTCTGGCTATTGTAATACTGGCCTTCCCTTCCCACCTCGTATCTCTCCTTCTGTATATCTTTTACATACTAATCATGTCATCCTCCTGCTTAAAAGCAATTAGTAGTCCCATACTTGCTCTTTTACAGAGCACATAAGGCCCTTCACAGTCTCAGAACAGTCTTTTCTTAATCTCAGAAGCTCCCTATTTCCTTATTTCCAGCCATGCCAAGTCACTCATTGCTCCTCTTAGAAGTGTTATGTGTTCACATACTTCTAAACTTCATACTGGAAAATGTAGTGGTTTGTGAACATATGCTGTGCTGCCACTTCTCATGAACTCCTATTCATCCTTTAAGGCCCATATCAAATATCACCTTCTCTGGAGTGCCTTTCCTGGTTCCTTATAAAAACTCTTTCGTTTTACTATAAGTGCTCTGTTAGTACTTTCTAGATTCTTTTGCTAATAGTAATTATCCATTGCATTTTACTGATTTGTTCATTTGTATGTTTCTTAATCATTTTTTTCACTTATCTTGTATACTTTGGTCTTGGCATGGCATAAGCATTTAATAAAAGTTTGTTTTGACTGTGCAAATGAACATTACACTGTTTTTTGGTGGACGTCTATAGCTGACGTTTCACTGCATGTGATACCATGGCCACATGACTTTTGGATTTGTGGGTTTTGCTTAGTTACAACAGTAAGTCACTTTAAAAAATGTTTTGTTTCCAATAATAGATTTATTGAGTCATAATAGTCATCTCTAGGTCAAAACAACTAGAAGATAGAGTGTACTGTTGGCTCATAGTATCTTTTGGGGTCCCACTAGTCTGTCTTAAAAGGTCATTCAGCCCTTCTGTAGCAGAATCTCATTGACTAGGAGATTAATGAGAAATTAGCCATGACTACGCTTGCTGAATTAAAATTGGAAGCAAGTACTATTACTAGAGATACTGGGTTTATGGTAGATGAAAGCATGACCAATCATTATGAACTGAGGGGTTTTAGAAACACAGATTTGGTGCATTTCATTAACTAGTCTCCAGACATATATCTTAGCACTTGTTTGCCAACAATTTACTAGTCATTTTATATGTCTATATCTTACTCTCTCAACTAGCTCAAAAGCAATCTGAGATGAGGAATTATGCATTATCTAATGTAGGCCACAAGCTGAGCATCCTGATGGCAAAATATTACCTGGCATGGCCCTTTTGAACATGTACAAGATGTGAAGGGATACTCCTTGCATCGTGGGAACACAGGCTGTAGTTTAAGCTGCTATGAAAGTGGAACACTCCTCTTCTTCCTCCTACAGTAGGGCTCAGTGAGTTTTGTTTTGTTTTCTCTATATTTGGCTCTGTGGAAAATCATCTGACCTTGGGTCTTGGGTAGGGACTAATGGGCACATGAGAGTTCTGGTTCAGAATCTGATGGAAAAAAATCAACCAAGTGATAGACTTTAGTTAATGCAGAACGAACTGGCTGCTCTGAAAATATACCCAAAACACGCACAGAGAGGATATTCCTGACCCTGATCCAAAGGAATTTACATGCAAAACAGCCTCCCAGAGACAAAACCCAGGAATTGTTAAAAATAAATTTTATCTTAGGAGTTAGCATACACTTTTAAGGAGAAGAGCTGACCTGTGAGGATGAGCTTTTAGGAGAACTTGTCCTGGAAGCCTTTCACTACCATGTTGCTCTGGGATTGCGATGCACATCAGAGATTAAGTATATTCCTGTATCTATGACACCAGGAGAGATGGAAGCAAAACATACAAATACATAAAATTCATCTGTTGGTGTAGCAAGAAAACATAGATCAATCAAGACAATAGAGTTGACTCTTTGTGCTTTAAAAAGCAAACGAATAAACTTTAATGTTACTATACCAGTTTGGATCCCAAAAGGATCAAATGGTATTTGGATAGTTCCACAAGAAAAGACAAATATTTAACAAATATATTTTCTTCACTGGTATTAGGCTGCAGGCATTCATGGGAGCTAGGCTACTTATAGTCTCTGCTTTGTATACGTATATATATATATAAAATATATATTTAGCATCAGTGGAGTAGGGGGTGGGCAGGGTGAAAATAGTCTTACACTAATTTTAGAGAATTTGCATAGCATTCTCGGAACATGTCTCTCTATGACCTTAATGAAATGAACAACTGGGCTAAGGAGAACAGGGCACAAATGAGGCTTTCTTGTGGGGACCTTTCAGTCTTTGCCAACAAAATACACCTATCAATAAGGCATACTTGAAGGAAGCACTTGGAGGGTCCTTATTGCATATGCGAACTGGTTGTTTCTCTATGCAATAACCTTTTCGATAACCTTTTTGATAAGGCTAAGTTGTTAGAGAAGCTTTCAATTATTCTCTGTAAGGTGATGGGACATGTCCATAGTTAGGACAAATGGATGGAGCGATTCCATCACTGTGAGTAGCCATAGTTCCTAACAAATCGTAAGTGGCAGGATTGCCACTTGCGGATCCCCTGTGTGGTGTAGGCGTGTAGAAGGAGAGTGGCAAAAGGCATTCAATGGATTGATTATTTTGAGGCACTCTGATGTTTTTTCTGTGTTTTTGAATGAAGTACAACCACAACCACATCTCTTACAATAGGCATAGAGGTACACATGCCACCCATATTCAGAATAAGCCAACCTTCTGTAACTACTAAGAATCTTCTAGAGCAGATACATATAACAAAGTTAAGTTTTTAAAAGAAAGTATTTTTGTGTTTCCAAACAATGCAATTATCCTATTAATTTAAAACCAAACTCAACCAAATGCCTTGCTTTAAATAAACTCTTTGAAATACCTTTTGCCGCCCTCCCCCCCTTTTTTTTAAGCTTTTAAACCTCTTTAGCTAGCTGGTACAGAACAATACTGAAGTTTGCAAAATTCACCCAAACCTAGGACATTGTAAATGCCTTAATGATGCCTAAGAAATCTCCCAATTCCCCATGTGATTCTTGGATCAAAGACACCAGCAGTTGTGAACAATATGCCAATAGGCCAGAGTTACTACTATGTAGCATTCCACAGTAAAAGTATGGCCATCCCATATGTCTATCTAAACACATAGGTACACTTTTCCCTAACTCAAATCCGTATTGCCATTCAGAACTAGGTTTTATTAAATTTTATTAAAATTTGTCAAAGCTGTTCTCTGACTGGAAACTTGCCTGCTGAGTTTTAGCCCACGGCAGATTTTAATGGCCAAGTTCTACAGGCATCAAAGGGAGGAGGAGTTAGCAAGAGGATGCCTTCTCTTCCCAAGTGGTGACAGCCTGCTCTCGTGTGAAAACTCTATAGAATCATCACAAGTGAGGAGAGACTGGAACATCTCTGACAGGCAGCCTGGAGTTGAATCACTCTCTCCCTTCCAGGACGCCACTCTGGCACAGGTATTTCATGCCCTTAGAAGTTTTCCAATCCTCAAATTGATCAAAGCACTTGGAAGTCAGGGCAAATTTCACCTACACACCTTCCTTCATCACAATTTGTGCCTTTCATGTTTAAATATCTTTCTTCTTAACTTGGATTTAGCATTGTTTATTCACTCATCATTCATTTTTCTCATTTTTCTTCTCCCTGCATGATACCTATGAAGACAAAGGAAAGGAGATTGAGATGTCCAAATTGCCTCAATTAATTCTGAATTGTGAAGACATTTGAGCTTTTCCCTAAAAGTTTTTAATGAGAAAATGATGCACAGATGGGCCACTGCCCAAATCTCACCTCTCCATTGTTCTTGTCTTGCAATAGGCATAATTTTAATTAAGAGAAGTTCCAAAGAGAGAGGAAGAGGACAAAACTTACTTCAATAAATTTTCTGGGTGATGAATGCTGCTCAGAGATGCAGCTGGACCAATTATGCTAAAGTGCATTTCCTTACTGGTGGGGTGGCCCAGGAATAGGTAATCCCCAACCAGAAAGGGGTTGATGAAAATCCACACATCTGCAGTATTCAAGGGCAGCCACCGAAGGCACGGCTTCAAGGTTGGTTGACAGGTTTGCTGCTTAACTTCTCTGAGCTCAGGAAGCCAAGGAAAAGAGGCACACTAGAAGGTGAGTTACCTAGGCTTGCTATGGTAATTTTACACCTCTCTATATGTGTGTGTTGTGGGAGGGGTTTAGGAAGGAAGAATGGGCCTGAACAGTAGAAACATGACTCAGGCAATGGGTTAATCTATTTGAAGAAAGGTCAAACAATTTAACACCCATCACAGAAACACCAGCCTCCTACCCCTACAACCACCCACACTAAGAACTATGGTTCATATATTCTGGAGCATTGGCAGGAAAAAAAAGGCAACACAAATTGGGGCTAAATATTTATTTCCTATATGCCATTAACTCCTGAAATATTCACTGGCTGTGTCTTCAGTGAGGGTAGACTCAATGGCACATCTCTGGATCTTCACTGGCAGCCCTCTTACTTGGTACAGATTGTCGTGCAAAAATGAAATCAGCTGCCACCACTTTAGACTAGAGCCCACCCCAGACCAATTGAATCAGAAACTCTGGAGGTGGGAATGGCTCAGCTGATATTAATAGCACCCTGGGTGATTCTAATTTACAGCTGAGGGAGAACCAAAGAACCACAGCCTTAGACAATTCTACACACCCTGTGGCTACAGAATGAATGCAGGATGGCTGAATGAAAGCAAAGTTTGCACTGCTTTTATCCATTCGTCCAGAAACCTGTCTATCTAGACATTTACTAAGAGCCAGACATTCTAGGTCCTGGGTTAGATGGTAGATCTCACACTTCAGTGTGCATGAGAGTCACCTGGGCACCTGGTTAAAATACAGAGTCTGACTCAGGAGGTCTGGGGTGGAGCAAAGCGTCTCTGTTTTTAACAAGCTCCTAGGTGATACTGGTGCTGCTGGTCCTGAACTACGTGAGTAGCATGCAGGACTAAGAAGGCACTTTTCCTCTTTCCTGCAGTCTTGTGCTCCCTTCAGGGCTGACACAAAGCCCATTTGGATAGAGAAGTTTACTGCCCCATCCTGGGTCACTCCCTTCCCTTCCTGCAGCCCCATCTCCTTTCTGTCCACTCAAGTTATGTCTCATTTCTTCCCACCCAAATCTAGTCTCTGAAGAGAATCAATATCCTAAGTATGTTATGTAAGGCCAACCGATAGCAACTTCACTTCAATGGTTTAGCTCTTCTTCCTCCCATTCCACTTCCCTGCTTCCTTTTTGGCTAGGTTATAAAAACTTAAGCTAATGTTTTCATGAAAATATTGGACACATCCATGAGGATCCCTGAGATAAATTTTTAGGTGGTGGGAGAGGAACAGGAGGGGCTAACACCTTGACAAAGATCACACAATTTGACAAAAAGAGATAACATTTGTATCATTGTCTAACAGCTAAGGTGTATACCAACACCTTATCTTTCTTTCTTTCTTTTTTTTTTTAATTGTACTTTAAGGTCTAGGGTACATGTGTACAACGTGCAGGTTTGATACATAGGTGTACATGTGCCATGGTGGTTTGCTGTACCCATCAACTCATCATTTACATTAGGTATTTCTCCTAATGTTATCCCTCCTCCAGCTCCCCACCCCCCGACAGCCCCTGGTGTGTGATGTTCCCTGCCCTGTGTCCAAGTGATCTCATTGTTCAATTCCCACCTATAAGTGAGAACATGCAGTGTTTGGTTTTCTGTCCTTGTGATAGTTTGCTGAGAATGATGGTTTCCAACTTCATTTATGTCCCTGCAAAGGACATAAACTCATCCTTTTTTATGATCGCATAGTATTCCATGGTGTATATGTGCCACATTTTCTCAATCCAGTCTATCATTGACAGACATTTGGGTTGGTTCCAAGTCTTTGCTATGGTGAATAGTGCTGCAATAAACATATGTGTGCATGTGTCTTTATAGCAGAATGATTTGTGATCCTTTGGGTATATAACCGGTAATGGGATTGCTGGGTCAAATGGTGTTTCTAGTTCTAGATCCTTGAGGAATCGCCACACTCTCTTCCACAATGGTTGAACTAATTTACAGTCCCACCAACAGTGTAAGCATGTTCCTATTTCTCCACATCCTCTCCAGTATCTGTTTTTTCCTGACTTTTTAATGATCGCCATTCTAACTGGTGTGAGATGGTATCTCATTGTGGTTTTGATTTGCATTTCTCTAATGACCAGTGATGATGAGCATTTTTTCATGTGTCTGTTGGCTGCATAGATATCTTCTTTCGAGAAGTGTCTGTTCATATACTTTGCCTACTTTTTGATGGGGTTGTTTGCTTTTTATCTTGTAAATTTGTTTGAGTTCTTTGTAGATTCTGGATATTTGCCCTTTGTCAGATGGGTAGATTGCAAAAATTTTCTCCCATCCTGTAGATTGCCTGTGCACTCTGATGATAGGTTCTTTTGCTGTGCAGAAGCTCTTTAGTTTAATTAGATCCCATTTGTCTATTTTGGCTTTTGTTGCCATTGCTTTTGGTGTTTTAGTCATGAAGTCCTTGCACATACCTATGTCCTGAATGGTATTGCCTAAGTTTTCTTCCAGGGTTTTTATGGTTTTAGGTCTAACATTTAAGTCTTTAATCCGTCTTGAATTAATTTTTGTATAAGGTATAAGGAAGGAATCCAGTTTCAGCTTTCTACATATGGCTAGCCAGTTTTCCCAGCACCATTTATTAAATAGGGAAACCTTTTCCCATTTCTTGTTTTTGTCAGGTTTGTCAAAGATCAGATGGTCATAGATGTGTGGTGTTATTTCTGAGGCCTCTGTTATGTTCCATTGGTCTATGTATCTGTTTTTGTATCAGTACCATGCTGTTTTGTTTACTATAGCCTTGTAGTATAATTTGAAGTCAGGTAGCATGATGCTTCCAGCTTTGTTATTTTTGCTGAAGATTGTTTTGGCAATGCAGGCTCTTTTTTGGTTCCATATGAACTTTAAAGTAGTTTTTTCCAATTCTGTGAAGGAAGTCATTGATAGCTTGATGGGGATGGCATTGAATCTATAAATCGCTTTGGGCAGTATGGCCATTTTCATGATACTGATTTTTTCTATCCATGAGCATGGAATATTCTTCCATTTGTTTGTATCCTCTTTTATTTCATTGAGCAGTGGTTAGTAGTTCTCCTTGAAGAGGTCCTTTGCATCCCTTGTAATTTGGATTCCTAGGTATTTTATTCTCTTTGTAGTAATTGTGAATGGGAGTTCACTCATGATTTGGCTGTTTGTCTGTTAGTGGTGTATAGGAATGCTTGTGATTTGTGCACATTGATTTTGTATCCTGAGACTTTGCTGAAGTTGCTTATCAGCTTAAGGAGATTTTGGGCTGAGGTGATGGGGTATTCTAAATATACACTCATGTCATCTGCAAACAGGGACGATTTGACTTCCTCATTTCCTAATTGAATACCCTTTATTTCTTTCCCTTGCTTGGTTGTCCTTGCCAGAACTTCCAACACTATGTTGAATAGGAGTGGTGAGAGAGGGCATCCCTGTCTTGTGCTGGTTTTCAAAGGGAATGCTTTCAGTTTTTGCCCATTCAGTATGATATTGACTGTGGGTTTGTCATAAATAACTCTTATTATTTTGAGATACGTTCCATACATACCTAGTTTATTGAGAGTTTTTAACATGAAGGACTGTTGAATTTTGTTGAAGGCCTTTTCTGCATCTATTGAGATAATAATGTGGTTTTTGTCACTGGTTCTGTTTATGTGATGGATTACGTTTATTGATTTGCGTATGTTGAACCAGCCTTGCACCCCAGGGATGAAGCCAACTTGATCGTGGTGGATAAGCTTTTTGATATGCTGCTGGATTCAGTTTGCCAGTATTTTATTGAGGATTTTTGCATTGATGTTCATCAGGGTTATTGGTCTAAAATTCTCTTTTCTTGTTGTTGTGTCTCTGCCAGGCTTTGGTATCAGGATAATGTTGGCCTCATAAAATGAGTTACGGAGGATTCCCTCTTTTTCTCTTGATTGGAATAGTTTCAGAAGGAATGGTACCAGCTCCTCTTTGTACCTCTGGTAGAATTTGGCTGTGAATTCATCTGGTCCTGGACTTTTTTGGTTGGTAGGATATTAATTATTACCTCAATTTCAGAGCCTGTTATTAGTCTATTCAGAGATTCAACCTCTTCCTGGTTTAGTCTTGGGAGCATGTACGTGTCCAAGAATTTATCCATTTGTTCAAGATTTTCTAGTTTATTTGCGTAGAGTTGCTTATAGTGTTTTCTGATGGTAGTTTGTATTTCTGTGGGATCATTGGTGATATCCCCTTTATCTTTTTTTTATTGCATCTATCTGATTCTTCTCTTTTTTCTTCTTTATTAGTCTTGCTAGCGATCTATCAATTTTGTTGATCTTTTCAAGAAACACTTTATCTTTCTTATAACAATATTGTGACCACAGTGAAGCTGTGCTTCTGCTTTAGTAGCTCCTATCATAACAGTTAATATTTATAGAGGGTCTTTGAACATACCCTAAAATAGAGCCCCGTGTACCCATCATCCAGCTGCAGTGAACATCTACCCATGGCTGGTCTTGCTCTATTCGTACCTCTGTCTACTTCCCCTAAATCCTAGATATCACATCAATTATTTTTTATGTGCCAGGCATTATATGAGTGATTTACATATATTAGCTCATTTAATCCTCAGCACACCCTTATTAGGGGGCTCCATTATTATCCTCATTTTACAGCTAAGAAAATAGGGGCACAAAAATATTAAGCAACATGCCCAAAGCCACACAGCTAGGAAGTGATGGAGTTAGCACTAGAACTCAGGCAGTCTATCTCTGGAGCAAATACTCAGAACAACTGGGCTGTACTGCTCAGTGAGCAAGAATTTAAGAACTTGAGCCTTCTTCTGTGCCTTGTACCAGAGCCTCTGCTCCCCTTTCCTGGGGAGCAGAGAACTAATAGTATCTGAGCTAGATACTATTAGGCTAGAACTAATGGTATCTGAGCTCTGGGTTAGTGCCCAGTGTTAGAAGCCCACTTACGATGTGTTCCTGGGGGCAAACGAGGCAACTTTTCCATTCCACTATTTTCCCAGGACCATCCATAGTAAGATGTGGGTCCTAGGAGGATCAAGCTTCCTGACTTCTTGCACCTTGAGGGTTGTTTGACAGGTTAGGTTGATAATAGCATTTATGGCATGATGTGTGAAACAGCTTACCGAAACAGTATGGTGTGATTCTATTTTCATGAGGAAAAATAGTTTATAACAGTATTTTTACCCAGGCATAAACAACACACACACACAGATACACACATAATGTTTCACACAGACACACACACAGATACACATCAGGCACACATACAGACAAGTGTGGTATTTTCCTTCTGTGTAATTTTATACGCATTTACAAACATACAAAATTAGTAAGTACTCTTTGTTTCACTTTTCCCTGTATTGGTTTAAAGCTATATACTCTGTTTCTATTCTTCTATTGGTCAAGTTTTTCACCCCACATTTTAATTTTTATAATACATATAGGGACATATATTTTTTATAATAAAGCAAGTGTTAATCTATTCCCCTCTCTAGACCAAGACAAGAACCTTTACTTCTCTTTGCTTGTTTTACACTTTCAATGTTCATATAATCCAGAATGCTACTTCTAAATTACTATGACCTTTTAAATAAATAAATTGCTAGTTCTTTAAAATAAATACTTATTTAAAATTAATTTATTGTATTCTTTATTTGTAAGTATTTCTTACATCCTACTCATTTCTTTTGTGTTCATTGTCCTTTGAAAGAAATATATTTTGTAGTATTTCTTTAGAAAATCATCTGTGGGTGCTAAACCTTCTGAGACTTGAATGTAAGAGGATGTTTTCATTTATTTTCTTTCTTAAAAAGCCATTTGGTGGGGTAATATAGGCACACTGCTCCACTGTATCTAGCATTGCTACTGAGAAATCAGATGTTAGTCTGAATTTGTTCTTCTATCAGTAATCTGTCTTTTCATAGGTAACTTTTAGTATTTTCTATGTGTTCTTGAGGTTCTGAAACTTCACTCTGTCTGTATGTTGAGTTTAAAATAATATGTTTTTGGGTACTTGGACACTTACGGGTTGTGGTGGTGGTACTTGCTCAATCTGAGAGTTCCTGTCTTTCTTTGGTTCTGGAAGGTTCTTGGCAATAATTTCCTCAAATATTGCTTTCCTTTCATTCTCTCTATTGTCTTCTTAGAACAGTAAACTACCAATTACCACCCTTTAATTCTATGTGTTCTTGTTACCATTTATTTTACTTTTACTTATGCTAGGTAGAAGTAAAATATGTTGTCATTATTTTTTCCTTTAAATGGTTAAAATATTCTAAAGGAAATTATACATACCTGTACACACATAAAAAAAGATTTAAATTGTCTGATTTACTGACATATTTTCCCTCATTGGAGTTTTTTATTCCTTCCTGCAGAACCAGGCTTTCTCTGATATAATTACTCTTCAGCCTGCAAAACTTCTCTTAGCACTTCATGTAGTGCAGCTCTGCTGGAGAAAAATCTTTCATCTTTTGTCTGTCTAAAAATGTCTTTAATTCACTGCCAGATTGTAGGATATATTCACCAGCTATAAAATTCTGAGTTTGGGCCGGGCGCGGTGGCTCAAGCCTGTAATCCCAGCACTTTGGGAGGCCGAGACGGGCGGATCACGAGGTCAGGAGATCGAGACCATCCTGGCTAACACGGTGAAACCCCGTCTCTACTAAAAATACAAAAAACTAGCCGGGCGTGGTGGCGGGCGCCTGTAGTCCCAGCTACTCGGGAGGCTGAGGCAGGAGAATGGCGGGAACCCGGGAGATGGAGCTTGCAGTGAGCCGAGATTGCGCCACTGCACTCCAGCCTGGGCAACAGAGCGAGACTCCGTCTCAAAAAAAAAAAAAAAAAAAAAATTCTGAGTTTGATAGGATTTTTCCTTTTAGGATTCAAAGATGTCATACCATTGTCTTCTGGTCACCATTTCCAATGAAAAGTCCGTTGTCACTCTTATCGTTGTTTCCCTGTATGAAATATGTCCTCCCTCCCACTCCTCCCAGCCCCTATCTGCTTTCAAGAGTTTCTGTTTTCCTTTTCTTTTGTTTATTTGTTTTTAGCAATTTGACTATCATATGCCTAAGTGTGGATTTCTCTGTCTTTAAATTGTTTAGTTTGCTAATCTTGTATCTGTGAGTTGATATCTTTCAATAGTTTTGGAAAAGTTTTAGCCATTCTCTCTCCAAATAGTCCTTCTGCCTCATTCTCTTCTCTAGTTCTGGTGTCTCAATTTTATATGTGCTGTTTGTTACATATATTGTGAATATTTCTCTCCAGATTATATCATTTGTCTTTCAATCATATTTGTGGTATATTTTTCCATTTTGTGCACAAATTTGAATGTTTCATATAGATGCCACTAAATAAGAATATTATCACTCTACAGTGAATTTTTTTTTTTTTTTTTTTTTTTTTTTTTTGCAATTTAAGCTTTGTGTGTCCAACATGTAAAATTGGGTAGCATACATATGCCATTGTCAATTTAAAAATAGTTTAATATAGTCAGTTGAAATTTGAAATATGAACATATAGCACACCTTAGTGTGATGATTTATTCAAAATAGTTTTAGTTTTCAGCGTTTTTTGCATTGGAGATAACATGATTGAAAACACATTCATTTATATATTGGAGTTCAGCGTATGCTTTTGTTTGAAAAAAATTCTTTTTCTAAAAATGTTGAAAAAAACCTGATCTAGAGAATATCTTAGAGGTTGAGTTTTCACTGGTGGTATGTATATGAAAGTCTGTTTTGATTGTTGTTTAGATTTTTGTTTTGTTTTGTTTCATTGTAATTGAAGAACCACTCTTCTGCCCCTACCTCTCTATCATAGGAGCCTAGTTTAATATCCTCAATGGCTCACTAGAGACAGATCTGCTGAAATCCTAGGCCATTTCTCTGGCCTAACAAGATGGTGTGAATACCTGTTGAAGGTTTTCTTTGCTGTCCTGGCACAGGGAGAACTCTAGGTATGGTGGAGGGTGCCTGAGATTGACTCTGTTTTAAAATGACAAAACTTTAAAATATCTAATTAATATATAACAGAAGATAGCTGTATCCTTGGATACAGCAGGAAACGTCCCAAATTTTAGTAATTATATTAATGAGTGTTTATGGAAAGCCCTTGCTAAATTGAAATAAAATGGTTCTCTTAGTAGTGTTGGACAGCTCTGATACTTTCTGGACTACTTGGTTTGGAATCATAAATTTATCTGTGAAATATCACTTGGCTCTGGGTTGACGTAATTTTTTCTTTCCCCAAAGATCAGAGCCAGATTTACTGTGGCATTAATGAAGCTTAACCTCTAGGGTCATTTCCTTGCATGGGCCCCCAGGATAGCTGAGAGCTGCTGGGAGTTGTAGAGTGTTCTGATTGGGAGGGGAGCCAGGTTACAGTCAGGAAGGACTTTTCTTTAAACATTTCTGGTAACTTACCTAGAGAGAAAGAATTTAATCTCTACGTCTCCAGGAAGTTTCTGTGATTTTTTTTCACATTGTAAACTGAAATTTACTTCTATGACTTATTTTATCATTAAAAGCCTCTACTCTTTTCACAAAGAGGGTCCTCTCAGTTATTTAAGCCTCAAGACCCATATAAACTCTTACCTACCCCAGATAAGATGGGATTTTTTAATATTATGGATTTTTAAATTATAAAAATATAACAGGGCTTCAGTATCTCATATGTACAAATCGAAAAAAGCATCGTCTCTGAACAGAAGTAGTAACAGGGTACATGGCTTGGAGTGACCCACGGGCTTGATGCCCTTTTGCAGCGTACAATATGCACTATTGCATATGGCAACCTTGGTGTCAACTTAGGGATGCAGAGAGGTTTATAGATAGAAATTCAGAAAGGTTTATAGATAGAAATGAAGATTACTTACAATCCCACCCAAAAATAACCAGAGTTCACATTTTGATGTAGAATATCTTTATATATACATACATACACACAATTAGTATCATATTGCATATGCAATTTTTATCACCTTTTTTGCATAGTTTTATATATTAAGTATGTTTCCAGGTAGTGAAATACTCTTTGAAACACCATCTATAATTGGCTGCATAATAGTCCATCATAGGGTTATTTCTTAATTTATTTTATCTTCTAATATTGGTCATTAGGTTGGTACCTACTTTTTCTATCATAAATAATATTGCATAGAATATCTATGCATAAATTTTAGTTTTAGCTTCTGAATAGTTCCTTAGGACAGATTCCTGGAAGAGGAGTTATGGGTCAAACAGTGTGAACTTTAATTTAAAGCACAAAAGTCATGTTCACAAAGCATTTCCCTGAAATGTGATTCAAGCACACGGACTACTAGTACCTCATTATATTCCATGCCTCCATGGTGTGGCTTTAATAAAGGCAATGGGTACTTATTTAGGTTG
The DNA here is from genome assembly GCF_007565055.1 of Rhinopithecus roxellana. Taxonomy (NCBI): domain Eukaryota; kingdom Metazoa; phylum Chordata; class Mammalia; order Primates; family Cercopithecidae; genus Rhinopithecus; species Rhinopithecus roxellana. Next base: position 101,285,641 of record NC_044559.1, on the reverse strand, counting down.
CCCCTTTTAGTTTCTGGTAACCCTCTACAGTGTTGATTTGGCTGTGACCATGTGGCTCTAGACCACAAAAACAACTTACCCAAGACAATTTAATGTCTGACCTAAATTTTGCAAAATGATCACATTTCTTTACCCTGGAGTGAAGCAGATACTCATGTCTGACAGTTATAAGTAACTCAGATCAAAGTATTGATCAGAAGTGGATATGTTGGTTTCTAGTGGGAGGATAAGGTTAGAGAAACCAATCTATTATTGCCTCTATCAGACATCTCACTGAAAAGCAATTGGGCTAATGATACCAACTTATAATTGACGATTTATTTTAGCTAGAAAGTCAACAATAGCTCACTGTATTGTCATGGCATCTGTTAAGAGGATACTGTTAAAGATGGCAGATTCCAAATTTGATGCTCTTCTTTTTTCATGTACTTTCTTCAAAAAAGAGAACTTTTTTTTTTTTCTTAAATGGAAAGCAGAAATGGCTCCTCATCTTCTCTTGCTGACCTCTAAGAACACATATTTTGGCATTTAATTAGAATTCTGTTCTGACTACCTGAACTTTGCTAGTGTCAGAGTTCTGTCTCCTCAATTAAACTGTATAGAATTAGTCAGAGTGTAATCAGTGTCCTTGCTTTCATAAAATGGAATCACATAACCTTAGGAAACCTAAACAGACCCTTGAAATCTTGTAGGCCAGAGTTGAAAACCTGTAGCCTCTAGGCTGCGTCTGACCTGTAGTTTGACCTATGTTTAGTTTGGTTTACAGTGTTTCTTTATTTTAGGAATAATAATAGATAATATCTATTGAGAACTTATTATGTGCATTTTCCTAGGTCTTTTACGTGTGCTGTATTATTTAAACTTGGCAATAATCTTGTGAAGTAAATATTACTATTTTCTTTATTTTATAAGAAAACCAAGACATAGAGATTCTAAAGAATGTGTCTGATATTGAAGTTAGTAAGAAGTAGACCTGGGATTTGAACATAGACATTCTAGCTTCAAAACCCACCTTCCTAACTGCTACAAGGAATGATTTGCCAATATTAAAGAAAAAAAAAAGCCAAGAGATTTCACATAATTGTGGGATTCATACCTTCTGTTGAACAATAGTGAGACATAATAAGAACTCACTGGAGATGGAGAGTGTCTTCCCCTTTTGATAGGATACTTGCTCTTGAATTTGTCTTTATTTATCTGATCCTCTTCTTTCATTTGTAAAACAGCTTTACCTTTGTTGGCATTTATGACTCCTAATCTAATTCGTTGTTTCTCAGCTGGGGTGATTTGCCCCGCAGGGACATTTAGCAGTGTTTGGAGACACATTTGATGGTCACAACTGGTGTGTATGTGTGGTGGGGTAGGGGTGCTACTAGTATCTAGTGGATAGAGGCTGAGGATGCTGCTAAACATCTAAAGAACTGTTTTCTCCAAAGTATGAGGCTAAGGCTGAGAAACTCTGATCTAATTAATCTTCTCCATTTCCTAGATGAGAAAGCTGAGACCAGAAAGAACATGTCCCAAGAAGGCAGTGTCAGGGGTGGGATGAGAGTTCACATTTCTCGATTCTTTTGGCTATCTCCTGGCTATGATCTTCATAAAGCTTGAACAGAGATGTTTTTTATACATGATAGATATCTAGTCTGTTTTGTTAAGATGAGAAAAAGAGAACTAAATATTACAGTAGTTTTGAAAAATCTTTATTGTCTAATCTAATGGATGAAAGATTTGCTAATTAAGAATCCTCTAATTAGCCTTAAGTGAAAAATTGTACGGCTTCAAAGCAGCTGCCAGAATCCAACTATAAATCACACCCTATTCAAAGAGTCTATAATGCTGTATTTATGATATAACATGCACATCTTGGCTGGGAATATTATTCATTTTTCTTCCTAAAGTGTATGGTTTACAAGGAAGAGGAGAGACACTACTTTTAGTTTTGATTCAATGAATAAACAAAACCAGGAAATTCATAGCAGATCTCTACATCATGTCCTTTATTGTGGGTTACTATGACTTTGTAGTCTGGCGAGATAAGGTGGTAGTTTTACCTCAAATCTCTGAACTTTGCTTTGTGTAGATTCCACCTGGACTGTTGCAATGGTTCAACTAACATGTTTTGAGGTTGAACATTTCCCAGATTTCTTGCAGACTGAAATGGGTTACACAGGCCTGTTGCCTTCATTATTGTCTCAACACTAATCTAGGGGTAGGGGGAAGACACAGAGCTGGGAGCTTTACACATGTATGATGAATGGCATAATAGCTAAAATTTCCTCTATGGTAGGCACTGCTGAAAGTGCTTTGTGTGAATTATCTTATTTATCTCATTTAACCAGCATTTCCTGCACTGGACTCTGTTGATACATGAGAAAAATATCTTACATAATCAAAAGTCTAAGGTACGGCAGCTCCAGGATTGGTTAATGTGGTGACTTATCAATACCTTCAAAAGTTCAGGTTCTTCCCATCATGTTGACCTGTTCTTCTCAGAGTGGCTGAATTCGTCTCAGGGAAGATAGACTGAGGTAACAATGTGGCTGCTGCAGTTCCAGGCATCACATGACAATGTCCAGTGGAAGGAAAAAGATCATTGCTTTCTCTATGTGTCTTTTTTAAAAAGTTCAGTACAGAAACCTTTCCAGAGCCCCCGTCCCCTCACATAAATCCCTTCTCAACTGGTTGGCTAGAATTATGTCATTTGTCCATTCCTTAGCTACTAACTAGCAAAGTAAGTGGTAGCTATTATGCACGAGTGAAACATTAGACTGTGAGTAGGAGGGTCAGTTAAACAATATCAGCATTCTATTAACAGAAAGAAGAGGGGATGAATGATAGGAAACCAACAGGGTCTTCCACAACCATGTTGAGTTAGGTTGAGTCTCTGTTGTTGCTGCCTCACCTCTGGGCATGATAGAAGCCCTTGCCTGAGCAAGTGGGTCAAATTCTATGTTGTAGGATTACTTAGTCAAATTTCTAGGGGCTCAGGACAATGCTAGTGCCTCCGTCTAGCTAAGAAAGGGCAGAAATAATAGATTACCCCGCTGGCATGCTAAGAGCTGTGGCTTCTCATGCCCGATTGTTCACAGGTCATCCCCAGTGGCAGTGACCACTAGAGAGCAAGCAGTGGCTCTGCAAGCTGATTCCAAGAAAGGACTGAACTCATACCTACCATAAGCTATTCGGCTTCCCCTCTCGAACCCAAGGGAAGACCTAGATCTTCCTCATCCTGGTTTGGTGACAAGTTTGCTCCTTTGGGAAGTGCCATGAGGTTCGTTTTCAGCTGATTTCATCCAAATTAACATCAGTGAGGAACCCAATGATGAAAACTGCATTCGTTTACTACATGATGGGCCCTTTCTCCTGGGATTACTCTAGAATTTCTCAAGTAATTCAGTGATTATATTGGCTATTTGTGGTCATTGGAGTTCCTGAGTCTGAATCCTAACTCTACCAACTGCTAGTGAGGACCTGGTGAGTTACTGAATTTCTTGAAATCTCAGTACCCCCAGCTGTAAAATGTAGATAATGATCACGATAACCCCTATCTCTCAGCATGCTATTCCCTGTGCAGATTAAAAGACAATATTCATGCAAAGTGTTTAGAACAGGGTCCGACATATAGAAGGTCTTTATGAGTGGTAACTATTAACATGATTATTTAGGACACATGCAAAAGTTCTAGGGTATTCTATATCTGACCAACTAACACATTTTGGTAGTCAGCATCAACATCTAGAGTCAGACAAAGAGGTTTCTTTCTTTTCTTTTCTTTTCTTTTTTTTTTTTTTTTTTTCTTGCTTTATTGCCCAGGCTGGAGTGCAGTGGTACAGTCTCTGCAACCTCTGTCCCCTGGATTCAAACGATTCTCCCACCTCAGGGTAGCTGGGACTACAGGCATGTACTATCAGGCCTGGCTCATTTTTTTTGTTTTTGTTTTTGTATTTTTAATAGAGACGTTGGCCAGGCTGGTCTCAAACTCCTGACCTCAAGTGATCCGTCCGCCTCGGCCTCCCAAAATGCTGGGATTACAGGCGTGAACCACTGTGCCCAGCCTAGAGTCAGACAAATGAGTTTCTTCTAATTCTGGCTAGTCTGGCCAGTCAAGTAAGCCTTAACTTTGTCTCCTGAAACATGTCCTATAAATGTAAAACAATACCGTTGTGAGAATTCAATAAAATTGTGCACCCAGTGCTTAATTTAATATAACTACTATTAATAATATTCCAATTTTCAGTGACAAGATTGTGTATCTGCCAAGACTAAGTGTATCTTTTTCTCTGCCAAAACTAAGCGCATGTATGTTCTGGAGCTCTACGTTTGAGGTGCTTTTTTCCCCACCCCCTCCTTCCCCTCTTGGTATCACAGGAGTGCTCTCCAGGCCTCCAGAGATGGTGGAAGTTTGTTTAAGCTTCTGATTTACAAACTGGCTGGCAAGTCCCTCCTCCCCCACCTTCAAAGCCCTGGGCCTAATAGGGATGCAAATGTCTCCCCTGGCAGCTCAGCATTGCTTCTGTCACTGAGGGAAGGCCCTTGGCCATCCATAGCAGGACCCTGAGCAAAAAGGACCCCTCCCTGGGGCTCTCCATCTTTGTGGAGAGAAAATGATGATGATGTATGAGACAGCCATGCCTTTGGCATCTAAGGAGGACATGACAGACGGGATAATATGGGAGGAAAACCTTGTCTTCGTAATGGAGACTGATGGCCTCTGCCTGTCTTAAGCTGCCATTGTCAGGCCTGGGCTGAGCGAGGCCTGCTCCCAAGGAACGTCACTGGGTGGCAGATTCGGTATGTCAGCCACGCCACCCTCAGTGGTAGCCTTTAACCCAGGCAGGGGAGGCGAGCAACCAAATGAAGGTGCGTGTGGGGGTGTTGAGTGGACCCCAGACCCCCTTGGCTTGACATGCATGTTTGTCAGGCATGACAGTCCTAACTTGATTGACTTTTCTTTTCTTTACCCTTTTTTTTTTTTTTTTTTGGCCTCCTCCTTATCACCTTTAAATCCTCCCTGCTCTCCTTCTCTCCCAAAACAACTAAGTGAAACTAAAACTCTAAAACTTAAATATAAAAAAGATACGGGTCCCAAATTCTCACCAAACCCCTCCTGCTCCCACTTCAGGGCCCCTACTTGGCCTCAGGAAAGAAAGCTTAAAGCGAGAATAGGAATGTCATCTTTAAAAATCATCTTTTGGAGCAGTTTTATTAATTTTGCTTCTCTGTGGTTACCACATGTTTGGGGAAGACAATTGATTTCACAGATCTGTGTGGGAGGCTGAAGATTTGGCTCTGAGGCAGCAGAGAAAACCTACCGCAAGAACAGGCTCACTAATTGACATACAGCAAAAGTCTATTCTTTAAGGAAACTTTTCTCTTAGAGCTTGTTATGTTAAAATGTAATTCTAAATTCTTAATTCAATTGTATTTTTAAAAAGAGAGTTTCAATTTTCTTCTTCCTCTACCCATGTACTCGTCCAACCAACCTTCCCAAGATTTCCACTTAGGACATTAAAAGGTAAACCAGACCAAGTGTGAAATCATAAAGTTGGCTTCAAAGACAATACCAATGGCTGGAGGAGTGTCCAGGCCCAGGGCTCCAACAGAAAAGAGCCCTCACTGCCTGGGAAGGAACGAGCACTTTTGTTTCTGCCCCTGTTTCGGAACCTCCAATTTAGGCATTCCTGGTCTGAGCAAGATCTCAGCAAGGTTGGGGGAGGCAGGTGATAATGGTCAATGCAGGAGCCTTCCTGGATTTGGCAAAATCCTACCCTCAGTCACAAAGGTCACTGTCATAGTATCTCAATGGTTCTTCTTAAGAGGGAGGGGACTCTATTGTCGGATGCTTTGAGATGTCAGCCTAAATGACTACATCATCCAGATAGAAATCAGTTCTGATTCTAAATAAATAATAGGCCAAGCCAGAAAAAGAAAAAATCTCTATCACTAGATCTGTGGGTGGTGGTGGGTGCGTAGCTGCTGTTTTAGAACTTTAAATGTGGGTTCCTTGGCATTAGCTTTATTTGAAATAGGAGTGGTAGCTCTTCACGCCCTCTGAAAAGTTAATAGCCCACCTTACAGGAGATGGTAGCCTGCAGTGTTTGATGTTACTAATTATACTGTCCTTGTGGGAAGAGGACAGGGTGCTTTAGAAAACTCACAGAAGACAGGGTTCCTCCCCAAACAGCCTCCATGATGACTTGATAAGAAATTGATTAGCAGATGTGAAACAGACAGGTGCCTTATGTCCCTGCCCAAACATTCAAGGAGTTCCTGCACTGGTCACTTTGGCATTGCTGAAGGCCAGCTGTGGTCACCTCGTTCCTTCCCTTTGTCTTTTCATCCACTCTGCCCTGTGCTCCTTTGTTCAGGGTTAGCAGGTCCAAACTGAGCCAGGTGTGGCTGGGAGGGAGGCTTCTCTCCACTATCATGGTTCTGCCCTAAAGTTTCTCTGAGTAGTGTGAAAATGCCAAAGTAGGTCATGCAACATGGCTGAGCTGGTCATACACGCAGACCCTGAATAACTGCTCTGTGAAGTGATGGGAAGCGAAGGAGGCACCAGGGAAGGCTGGGTGTGGGTGGGAGGCCATTCCAAGTTCAGATGATGACAAGAAAACGACTGTGGGGCCCCTCCTGAGGCTTCTGGGGTGAGGGGTCAAATCTCGGCTCTGTTGTTTCTGACCCTCTCTGTGACCTTGGCTGAGATCAAAACTCACTGCATCACAAAACTCTCCCCAGAAAACTGGGAGTTATATCATATCAGCCTGCCAAGGACGGGTATTATTACAAACACGAAAGCATTAGATTAAAAAAAAAAAAAAAAAAAGTGAGACCCAGGGGAAGGAAGGAAAATGGGGGCTGTGAGTGGAGAGGAAGTGACACGTTTCATGAAATCGGAACTTTTTAAGGTTGTTTTGGGCACAGTTTCAAGAGGAAGTACCGTTTATTAAGACAAACAATCGCTAATCTAATCTCTATCAGGAGACACATCTAAGCTCAAGCACACATTTTTTTAGGCTCTTCTGGATTTTGGATTTTCAATTGAATGCTGTAATATGAGTGTAAATCTGATGCAAGAAAAACAATTTAAGGAAGAACTTGTATTGAATCCTTTCTTTCTGATTTCTGTTACATATAATGAATTTGGAGAAAAATGATCAGCAATCAAGAACGATCTAATTGTCTGGACCTGTGCCTAAAGCCCCCTTCCCTAGTTAACTAGTTAATCTTCCTTTAACTAAGACCTCCTCCTTTGAAGGCTGCCCCAGGCCCCTGCTCTGGCCAGGCTGCCCTCATCCAGGCTCCTGCAGTCCCCCGGGCTCACCTACATCCTGAACATATCACCCTAGGCTGGAATGCTCTGGTTACTTGTTTGTTTTTCCTACTAAACTGGCTTCTTGAAGACTAGAAATATCTAGCCTATGGTAGATGCTCAATAAGAGGTCAATGTTGACTATAGATGGAAAATAGAGAAATAAACATTATTCCTATGTTGGTTTACTATCCTACAGTTTCACTGGGTCAGGGGTCTATGCACAGGCTAGCTGGGCCTTCTGCTGAGAGTTCACTCAGGAGGCTGCCTTCAGGTGTTGGCCTCAGCTGTGGTCTTATCTGGAGGCTCTCGGGGAGGATCTGCTTCTGAGCTCATTCAGACTTTGGAAGAATTCATTTCCCTGAGGTTGTATGACCAAGGCCCCCTGCCTCTTACCTGGCAGTTGGCTGGAAACCACTCTCAGGTCCTAGAGGCCACCGGCCAGTCCCAGCATGGATGTTTGCTTTTTCCAAGGCTGGTGGGAGACTCTTTCTCAGTCCAGCCAGCTAAGACTGAATTTTATAACATAATCAAGGGAGCAATATCCCATTATCTTTGCCATATTCTATTGGTTAAAAGCAATTCTCAGGTCTTGGCTACACTCAAGGGGGTGGGATTAGATGACGGTATAAATCACTGAGAGGGTAGGTCATGTCAGGGTATGTGTCCACCTTGATCCCTATACATTACCATAAGCACTTTCACACCACAAAGTGTCCATTTATTTTTTTTCTTTGAGGCTTATGGGAGAGTAGTTTAATATTTCTAGTCTGTATTCCATTATCTGAAACAGTTTTTTATTTTGTGTTTGCTTGTTCAGAGAATAACATAGCAATCTGATATTTCTCAAGTCATGTGCTATGTAAATTTCCTCATGTCAGTTACTAAGTTATTGGTTTCCAGCTCCAAATTCACCTTTCTCTACTTTCTTTGTTGTGTGATCCTGGGACTTTGCAAACTATATTTCTTTTTTTTTTTTTTTTTTTCTTTGAGACGGAGTCTCACACTGTCGCCTGGGCTGGAGTGCAATGGTGCTATCTCGGCTCACTGCAAACTCTGCTTCCTGGGTTCAAGCGATTCTCCTGCCTCAGCTTCCCATGTAGCTGGGACTACAGGCATATGCCACCAGGCCTAGCTAATTTTTTGTATTTTTAGTAGAGACAGGGTTTCACTATTTTGGCCAGGCTGGTCTGGAAGTCCTGACCTTGTGATCTGTCCCCTTGGCCTCCCAAAGTGTTGGGATTATAGGCGTGAGCCACAGTGCCTGGCCTGCAAACTACATTTATTCTTCATTAGCTGGCTTCAGGTTAGGTTATTACAAGGGGGGACAGGGAGAGGGGACAGAGGACTTGCTCTTCTTCTGCAAGCAATGGCCCTTCACCCCAGCAGTGGCAGTGGGTTCCAGTTCACCTTCTTCTGGCACTTCCAGAGCCAATTTTAATGCAGGCTCTCAGAGAGCAGCATGAGCTGGGCAGTGCTTCCACGGAGGCTAGCATCTCAGCTCCATGGGGCCCCCCACTGAGCTTGTAGGTTCTGATAACTCCAATTTCTTGTTGGTTCTCCTGGGGTGGATACTTCCTGAACTTACTACCTTGGTGTTAGCTCAGTGTGTTTATTTTGCTCCAATATTTGCCTCCAATAGACATTGGAGGACTAAAATCCCTATATTATATTTTATCTGTTAGAATACCCAGTATTTTTTATTTTCCTCACTGTATCCTGACTGATACAGTACTCTAATTTTCATCCAAGTTGACAAGAAACTATAGGGTTTCGATAACTACTGCTGGAATTTTATATGCTAAAGGAACTATGTTTAGAAAACAGACAAAACCCATCTCTCTTTTCAAGTATTAGAATATTGGGCCCATATTTGATTTTGCAAGTCTATTAAAGGCTGTCTGGGTAAGTAGTAATGGATATAAATAAGTACACAGGGGTGAGTCATACATCTACTCCCCAAACCATGAATCATGAGTAAAGAGACTCTAGCCCCTGAGAAGCTCATATTTAGAAATCAGTAACTCTAACTGTAGAAGTTATGGAGTACACCCAGATATCTCCATTTCACAGAGGAAGAAACAGAAGAATTCATTTCTATCCAAGGCCTTCTTGCCAGTGGAAGCCTTAACCTCACACACTATAGCAACAGATGATTTTTCTCCTGTCCCTGAACTGGTTCCTCTTCCTGCATTTTCTAACTTTTAAAATGGTATCTGTACCCAAGTTCAAAGGTCTTTAAATCACCAAAAGAGGAGTCAATTCTCTTTCTCCTTTGAATTAGGTCAGCCGATCTTCCTTCAAAGTGTTTTGGCCATCTACATCTATCCCCTTTATTTGTTTTCTATAGACTTTCTGGCTTGTTTAGGCCCTCACTCTTTCTTACCCAGGCCATTAAAATAGCCAAGTAGCCTGCCTGGATTCTCTATTGCTGTCCATTTGGTACACTGCTACCAGAAGAATTGTATCTGAAATATAACTCACAGCATATTACTCCTCTCCTCAAACACCTTTGGCTGCTCCCTGTTGCCAATAGGGTAACATTCAAATACCTCATTTGGGAAGGTTAAACTTCTTTCAAAATTTTATCTCGGCCTCTGTTTCCAGCCTTGCCTCTTTTTTTTCTCCCTGTTAGATATCCTTCATGCCAGCCAGGTGCGGTGGCTCATGCCTGTAATCCCAGCACTTTGGGAGGTCAGGGCAGGCAGATTGCTTGAGTTCAGGAGTTCAAGACCAGCCTGGGCAACATGGTGAAACCCTGTCTCTACAAAAAACACAAAAATTAGCCAGGTGTGGTGGTGGCTGCCTCTAGTCCCAGCTACTAGGGAAGCTGAGGTGGGAGAATTGCTTGAGCCTGGGAGGTTAAGGCTGCAGTGAGCCAAGATTGTGCCTCTGCACTCTTGCCTGGGCAACAGAGCAAGACCCTGTCTCAAAAAAAAAGAAAAAAAAGATATCCTTCATGCCAGCCAAATCTGTCCATGGCCTCAAGGACCCAGGCTCCACTGTTCCTCATGCTGAACCTGACTCACATCCTTATCATGGGCTACCCCTCCTGAACCCCATCTCCTCTCGCAAAATCCCACCTATCCTCTCAGATCCAGCTCAGATTCTACCTCCTCCATCCATTGTTTCTTGATTCTACTGAAGAGAATAATCTCTTCTTTCCACTTTCTATAATGACATTGTAAGGGAAATGCGGATGATGATAAGAGCCACCAAGAGCAGTACAGCTAATATGGAATGATGTCCTAGCTCTTCCCTCCACTGTACTACGCCTTTCACCTGCATCATCTCAGTTCATCCTCATGGAGATCCTGTGATGCGTACTTTTTATTTTAAAGATGAGAAAGCAGACTTAATGAGGTTATATAAATTGCCCAAGATCACATAGCTCATTTTCGGTTTTATGTAAATTATTCATCTATTTCTCTTGTCTCACCTCCAGAAGGACAGCTCTCTGAAAGTGGGAAGCATGCCTTGTTCAGGTGAGGTCATCTCTTCTAAATTTATGGAGCATTTTGTGCATGGTGGAAAATAAATCACCAATTTGCTAAAGTTTCAGAATTTACGACTTTTTGCCACCAAATGGTTTGGTGTTGAACTTTATTTTATTTTTTGGTTTTATATCAAGCATACACCTGTGTTCTATGTAATGTAAGTCAAAGAGGAGGGTGTTTCTAAAAAGTCTGGAATAAATTAATTCCTGTTTTCCTCCTGTTATAGTTTGAGAGATGATCTTTATTTGATACTGGCTTCTGAAGTCTTTGCTTTAACTCCTTTGCTTTAACTGAAAGTGCTCCTGAATTTAAATGTTCATTTGTGAAGGAGCACTTTCAGTTTGTAAAGAAATTGTAGTGAGTCCTCATCATGTGAAGAATCCTTCTGAATGTCTGCTATAGTGTGATTCCTTTGTTTCCTAAGCTTGAATTTTTGTCTATTGGCTTTTTTTTTTTTTTTTTTTTTTTTTTTTTTTTTTTTTTTAAAGCAGGGCATTGCCTTATACACAATTCTGGATGCATGTCTATTTGGGAGAATTGAATGCAGCTGGAGTTGGGGTGGGACTTATTCAAAAGCTACTCAAAAGACTTATTAAACAAAAAGACAGGAGCATTAAACAAAAAGGTCGTGAGTTAGAACCTTGGGGTCAGAATGAGCTCAATTCTCTTGGAAATAATAAGACTGACCTTTCAGGAGGGCGGTTTTGTGAAGATTGCCACATAGATAGCACTTGGGATTCACATGCAGAGAGAGACATTTTTGGCAAATGCATTCAGTTGCCTTTTGCTCTGACTTCTGAGCTGCAAGAGTTATGGGAACCACTCCCAGATTTGGAACTGCTTTCAAAGAAGCGAGGGCTTCTTACACAGCCCCACTTCCGGGTGACAATTTCGTATTCCTGTGAGGGGCCCAGGGAACAGAGATGGACGTGTCTGAAATACGGGGGTGGAGAGAGGAAGTTCAAGAAAGAGGCTAGGGCAACCAGGCTGCTTGTCAAACAAGTGGAGGAGGAGTAGGGGGAAAAAGTCATTTGGTGTTTCTCTTTCTCCTGAGCGCCTTTTCCAGGAGCTACTCCTATTACTCTTGAAGAGGGATGGTCACTCTAACAAGATACTTCCTTTCTGTGCATAAAGGCCCCACAAGTGGCCAGACCCTCTTGGGGCCTGGGCTTGGAGGATTTCCTGCACTGATCATGGAGTGCTTTCTCCCCCCTGCCCTGGCTTTAGTTAGAGTTATCCTGGGGTCATGGAATAGGGCAGAGTTGACTGGTCACCATGGGATTGTACCCTCCTTGCAAGTCTTACTGTGCTTAGTGTCTTGATTGACTCTATCTCCTCGGGCTGAGTGGAGACAGAAAACTGGACCTGCATTGGCAACCTCTCAGCCCTGGCCTGCAGCTGTTCTGTGCTGGGCCTGGGGAGGCCAGGGACACCTATCTGCTGACTGACACAGGGAAGGGAGTAAACACTGGGAAGGGAGATCCTGAACCCTTCTCTTGTGATCCCACATATAGGCTAAGCAGGTAGCCACCCATACAAAAGTGCAGAAAGGTAGGGCAACTGCATAATTTATCAATTCCATAGGGTCGTTTCTCAGAGTGAAAAGGGGCACTAAATAGTTATGTTTGGGCAACAGTCAAGAACTGGGCACCTTGATTTCACCTCAATCAGCAGACATTTCCTAAGCAGCTCTGTAACAGGCCTATCGCTTCCATAATTGGATACAGACATGTCAACAAGTAATAACAAGATTGAGTTAGGTGGAACTCTAATAATGGAAACAGGTTTAAGGCAACAAAAATAGGGTGAGGTTACTCTCTGGGGGCAGGGGTCGGGGAGTTGTCGGGAAGCCTTCAAAGCAAGGGGCTTTGTAAGATAAATGTTTCATAGGCATATGGATGAGAGAAGGGATTCTAGAAAGAGAACAGCAAATGTAAAGTCACAGATACCTGAAAATACACAGCATATGGGAAGGATTGGAAGAAAAGTGGCATTGATGGTGAGTAAAGTATGAAGTAGGAGTGTCAGGACTCAGGCCAGCTGAATCCAGGTCGTGATGGCACAGCAGCCGGCTTGGACGTACTTGTTAGAGCAGGAGCAGCAAACTGTGGCCCTCGGGCCAATTCAGCCTGCTGCCTGTTTTTGTGAATCGAGTTTTATTGGAACACAGCTGAGCTCATTGATGAGGTACCATCTATGGCTGCTTTCACACAATAACAACAGAGTTGAGTAGTTGCAACAGAAACTAACTGTAGGGCCCACAAAGCCTGAAATATCTACTATTTGTTTCTTTATAGACAAAGGTTGGCAAGCCCTGGCTGGCTAAGAGCCATGGTGGAAACACTGAAGGACTTTAAGTAATGATGTAACTATATCTCTGATTTAGAAAGATCTCACCATGTCAGATGGGCAATAGACTGGGGAAGGAAGGAAGGTGGGAGGCTACTGTGACAGGCTTTGATTCATGCAACCAACCTTTTCTGAGGGCCCACTCTATGCCAGACACTGTGCCAGACTGGAATGCAGAGATGAGGACACAATCCACTCCTTATGACCACTGCAAACAAGAAAAGTTAAGAGCCTGGACCAAGGCAGTAGAAATGAAGATGGATGGGAGGGGATAGACCAGGGAGAGGTTTAGAGAGGTAGAGTGAAAGATTCTGGGGCTTCAGGTTTGGGACCAGATGGTTGGCAGTATCCTTCCCTGAGGTGGGGACACTCAAGGAGAAGCAGGTTTGCTTCCACTTCACTTCCCCTTAGCCTCTTTGAACTCACTGCACTTGCCCTATGAGATGAAGTTCTTAAGGTATTTCTAGAGATAGAGAGGTTTTAACTGGATTTAGATTTATCTGAGACAGACACCTGAACAAAAACTTACTTAACCAAGTGTTGCCATCTTAATTCATTGTCACTTAGAAAAGAGCGAAGCCCCTGATGAATTTGAAGGAAAAGGTACTGCACGGGCCCATGGAATACCCCTGCTATAGCTGCTCCCCTGAGCTGACAGGTGGAAGGGACTGACTTCCTCATGCTGGTAACCCCTATAAGGTCCTCCACAAATGTACACTGGATGAAAGTCTGAGACCAAATCACTTACGGTCTTGGCAAATAAAGATGGCACACTCAAGGCTTCAATCAGAGACTGTTTCAGTAAGGGGCTCTGAATAGACATGTGGGCAGGTGAGTGGAGCAATGAAGATGGAGTGAGGCAGCCAGAGGCTAATGACAGTAGAAACCATCCCCTCTTCTAAGCTTGAAGGAGAAGAAGCATCACCAAAACCAATGTGAGTCAAAGCCGTGAGACAGTGACCAACCAGAGAGATCTGGGGCTGTAAGTAACTCCAGCCACTGCTGAAACCATGACCCAGTGTAGAGCAACAGAGGTATAGAAGGGGTAGGAGGAGGCGTAAACACACCAGCTCTCACTCCTACCCTCTCATCTGCTGGTGTCATCCATTGGCTGCACTCATCAGACCCCCCAGTGGTGGACCCAGATAATGCAGCAAGTGGGGCCATCTTCCTCCCTAACAGAGCCTGAAAGAGAAGAGCCTTTTTGTGATCCCTTGTAGTTTTGCCAAGCTTGGTGTGGTCACACTTTCACTATTGAATTGTTATAGCATTACTGAAGTACTTGGACAACACATCATTATTTAGATAAATAAATATTTATTGGTTGCATATTCTTGCAAGCAGCTCTGGAGTACCTAAGAAGTGCCAGGTACTTTACATGAGTCACATACAGAGATGGCCAGAGGGCCTTGCAAAGATATTGCCATCTGTGAGCATCCTCGTACACAAAGCTTTTGAGTATTCCAGCAGCATAGATTACTGGAAGTGGAATCCTGGGCCAGGGCAAATTCATAGTTTACATTTGGTAGACACTCACAAATCACCTTTCTAAAAGGGCCGACGTACACTCTACAAGTATTTGAGCATGTCTTTTTTTTTTTTTTTTTTTTTTTTTGCCATACCTTCTCTTGGTCCCTGGTGAGGTTAAGCATCTTTTCTTACGTTTTTTGGTTCTTTGTAACTTTTCTTCTGTGAAACACGGTGGTTTAGAGCTTGGTGTCTGAAATCAGACTGTTAGGTGGATTCAAACTCTGTCTTTGCCACTCATGAGCTATGTGATCTTGAGCAAGTTATTTAACACTTCAGTACTCCCATTCCTCATGTGTAACATGAGGATAGTGTCATAGCTACTCTTTGGGGTTTTGCAGACTAAGTACTTAGACAGTGCCTGGCACAGGGTAAACTTGATGTAAGGGTTGGCTATTGTAATATTCGACCATGTCTTTTTGCCTGTTTTTCTCTCCTGGTGATGTTAAAGTGTGACCAGAGTTAAAGACTACCAGGCAGAAAACAACCTGTTTCTGTGGCTCTTGTTGTGTGTGTGTGTGTATATATATATATATATATATATATACAGGTAACAAGACTGAATCAACCTATTTCTGAAATGTCTTCTGGTTCCCATGTCATGATGTGCACTCAGATGAAAACATTTCACTTTCCTACCTGGATCACAGACAACTGTGTGTGCTGATGAGTGGAGGGTCATGTGAGTGCTTTGGCTCTCCTGGCATCTCTGGAATTCTGAGCTGTTGGAATTTGACCAGAGGATTCCCCAGAGTAAGTTTGCTCCAGGGAGTGACAGCTGCCCCTGTGCCTTGTTCAGGGCAAGCCTAGAGGTCCTTGAGCCTTTGCTCTGGCGGCCACCAGATGGAACTGCTGGAGCTCCAGGCTGTAGGAGGCCAGGTGTTCTGCGCTCTTACTTGCAGCGGACTGAGGGCTGTGGTTGTGGCTGCCTGAGCTATTGCTGCCATCGGGGAGATCACACGCCCACAAGGGGAATGCCTCAAGTGAATGAAAAAAAAAAATTAAAGGAAGAAAAGAAAAGCTGCTTCCTTTATAGGCCAACCTCACAGTTACGCAACACTGACTGTACATTTTCAGACTTTCCGTGCAAGTGAAGGTCACCTTAAGATAGATTGAAAAGCATGTATCATAGTCATAGGAAAGTTCAAGAGTGTGAAGGTGTCTGAGGCATTACTTGGTGGTGAATGTGTGTGTAGATTTCCTATAGTGAGACAGAGGCTTACATGGGCAACGGAAGGAAGTTGCTGCTGGGCCACCAGCAAGGCCAGCATGAGAACCACCGATGCTGTCCTTAATTGATGCCAAGAATTGTCCACTGTGTTAGCATTAATTCTCATACTAATACAGCAAGGAAGATATTATTAGCCTAATTTTATTGATGAGGAAATTAAAATCAGAAAGCTTAACTATAAGACCCATCAGCTAGAAAGCAACAAGGCACATTTTTGAAAACAGATCTTTCTGATGTCAAAGTTCACGTTCTGTCCACTGCCCAATGCATAGAGTTGCAGAATTTAGAATTCAAAGGGATTTTAGAATTCACAACTTCTCTGTGCCCAAGATCACAAAGTTTGTGGCAACCTTGGAAATAGAATCTTCATCTCTTATTTTTTGTTTGTTTTTGTTCTTTAGGGTTTTTCTTTTTTTTTTTTTTTTTTTTTTTTTTTTTTTTTTTGAGACAGTCTTGCTGTGTTGCCCAGGCTGGAGTGCAGTGGTGCGATCTCGGCTCGTTACAGCCTCCACCTTCCGGGTTCGAGTGATTCTACCTCAGTCTCCCGAGTAGCTGGGATTACAGCTGTGTGCCACCATGCCTGGCTAATTTTTGTATTTTTAGTAGAGACAAAGTTTCACTACATTGGCCAGGCTGGTCTGGAACTCCTGTCCTCAAGTGATCTGCCCACCTTGGCCTCCCAAAGTGCTAGGATTATAGGCGTGAGCCACTGAAACTGGCCAAGAATCTTCTACCTCTGATTCACATGCAGGCATACCCTGTTTTATTGCACTTTGTCTTATTGTGCTTTACAGATACTGTGTTTTTTAACAAATTGGAGATTTGTGGCAACCCTGCAATAAGCAAGCCTACTGGCATCATTTTTTCCAACAACATGTGCTCACTACATGTCTCTGTGTCACATTTTGGTAATTCTCACAACACTTCAAACTTTTCATTATTATTATATGTTCTGGTGATCTGCGATCAGTGATCTTTTATGTCACTATGTTACTATCGTAATTGTTTTGGACCACTACAAATCTTGCCTGTATAAAATGGTGAACTTAATTGATAAATATGGTGTGTGTTCTGACTGCTCCACCGACTGGCAGTTTTCCTACCTATCCTCCTCTCTTTGGGCCTCCTTATTTCCTGAAACACAAAAATATTGAAATTTGGCTAATTACTAGCCATATAGTAGCCTCTAAATGTTCAAGTGAAAGGAAATGTCGTGTGTCTCTCACTTGAAATCAAAAGCTAGAAATGATTAAGCTTAGTGAGGAAGGCATATTGAAAACCAAGATAAACCAAAAGCTAGGCCTTTTGTGCCACTTAGCCAGGTCACCAATGCAAAGGAAAAGTTCTTGAAGAAAATTAAAAATTATTCTCTAGTGAACACGTGAGTGATAAGAAAGCAAGACATCCTTATCGCTGATATGGACAAAGTTTTAATGGTCTGGGTAGAAGATCAGACCAGCCACAACATTTCGTTAAACCAAAGCCTAATCCAGAGCGAGGTCCTAACTCTCTTTAATTCTGCAAAGGCTGAGAGAGGTAAAAAAAAAAAACACTGCAGAAGAAGAGTTGGAAGCCAGCAGAGGTTGGTTCATGAGGTTTTAAGGAAAGAAGCCATCTCCATAACATAAACATGCAAGGTGAAGCAACAAGTGCAGATATAGAATCTGCAGAAGTTATCCAGAAGATCTAGGTAAGATCATTAATAAAAGTGGCTTCATTTGCCAACATATTTTCAATGTACACAAAATAGCCTTAGATTGGAAGTGGATGACAAGTAGGACTGTCATAGCTACAGAGGAGAAGTCAATGCCTGGCTTCAAAGCTTCAAAGGACAAGCTGACTCTCTTGTTAGGGGCTAACATAGCTGGTGACTTTAAGTTGAAGCAAAGCTTATTTACCATTCTGAAAATTTTAGGGCCGTTAAGAATTATACTAAATCTACTCTGCCTGTGCTCTATAAATGGAACAGCAAAACCTGGATGATGGCACATCTGTTTACAGCATGGTTTACTGAATATTTGAAGCCCACTATTGAGTCCTACTGCTCAGAAATAACGATTCTTTTCAAAATATTACTGCTCATTGACAATACACCTGGTCACCCAAGAGCTCTGATGGAAAAGTCCAAGGAGATGAATGTTGTTTTCATCTGTGATAATACAGCATCCATTCTGCAGCCCATGGATCAAGGAAAAATTTTGACTCTCAAACATTATTAGTTAAGAAATATATTTCATAAGGCTATAGCTGCCATATATAGTGATTTCTCTGATGGATCTAGGCAAAGTAAATTGAAAACCTTATGGAAAAGATTTTAGAAACTCTTACGAAGTGCTCTGGGGATAGCATAGTGAAAAATGGAGTCAAAGACACTGCCATCATGAAGCCAATAGTCTAGTAGGGAACATCATAATTAGATAAGTAATTACATGGCCAATTAATTCATCATAATTATGTTAAATGCAATGAAGGAACAAGGTAGGGTCTAGGAGCACAAACAGCGGAAAGGCCTGGACTCCCTAGAGGAAGCTGCATTTCATCTGAGACCCAAGAGACAGCATGAGTTAGCTGGTGACTGGAGCGAGAGGAGGGGACTCAGACAAAGGAAGCCCCATGTTCCAAGGCCGTGAGCCTGCCAGTTGCAGTATGGCAAAGGATTTGGACAAGGGCCTGAGAGGGTGTGAGGAGCTTGACTGGACAGCTTCAACCACGTAGACGTCCACCACAGAATTATTTATAAGAGTGAAAAACTAAAAGGATGAAACAAAACCAGATTCCTAAATGTCTAAAAATAAAGAATTGGTTAAATAAATTATGGTGCATCCATTCAAAAGAATGAAGAAATCTTACAAAACCTCCTGTATCATAGAAGACTATCTCATGATAAAGAAAGAAATGCATTATACAGTATATTGTTTCATGAACAAAAGTTACAAAACTGTATACACTGTGTAATCCTATTTTTATTCAAGAAGAATAGTATGTACAGGCACAGAAACACCTGGGAACAGATAAGCCAACATATTAACAGTGGTTACTTCTGGGTGGTAGGATGACACTTATCCCTTGCTTATCTACACTTTTACAATGACCTTACACACACACTGCCTATGGTGCTTTTGCAACAAGAATCTTTTCCTAAAAGGTGTACTATGTTGAAAGTTTGATGTAGGGTTGGAGCTCAGGGGCCCTTGGGTTGGGCAGATGGGTTTGGCTCTACCTATCATAACCCTGAAACCCTGCATACATTTTTGTGAGCCTGACTTGCCTATCTGCAAATGCATGGTGGTTGCTGTGAGGATTAAATGAAATAATCCCTGGAAAGTCTGTGCCTAACACAGAGTCTGGCCCATCAGTAATAGCTCCACAATGTTAACCAGTAATATTGAAAAGAAATACAACCATTGTCTACAGACGTTTACCCTAGAAGTGATTCTTCTGGCTACTCAGTTTTGTATTTAGGACTGTGTCAGAAGAAGACAGCTACACTCTACAACTGCAGGTTACTCACATTGAACCCATATGGACAGCAAAGAGGGTTGAGGACGAGGGCCCAGAAGCATGCTGGGGCTGAGCAGAAGGGTGCCTAGGGCAAACCATGAGACAGACAGATTCCCTCCATGGCCCACACCTTACTCCCCTCCCTCCCCTCTGTCACCCTCCCACCCTTTTCTCTCACCTTCCTCCCACCACTTCCTTGCTATTTTGGACTCTGAACTGTAAATTCCTTTGAGGTCAGAGGTTATACATTAGACAGCTGTCCATCAGTTCCCTCACATGAAGCATCTGTTACTGAACCTGGTTTACAGCTACCCTCTTGGCTGTTATAAGCAGAGGGACCTATTGGAGACTTCCGCATTGGATGGGGCATTAGAGGAGAGTGCTAGTGATGGGAATGGAAGGGAAATGCAGACATAAGAGATATTTAAAGGGAAAATGAAAGGTCTTGGTGAAGGAAGAAGAGAGCCCAAACTTTGCATCAAGCTTGCAATCCCAGCTCTAGTATTTTAAAGCTACTTTTAGCTTTATTCTCAGGCAAATTCTTTAACTTCTCTAAGCCTCTGTTTCCTCATTTGCAAAGGCAGACAATGTTGTCTACCACCTTGCTTGTTGTATTAAATGAGGTAAGGTGTGAAAATATCCAGCGTGGGACCTGGCATTCTATTTAGATCCATTTTCTTTTCCTCCCTCTGGGCTTTGAGAACATGGTTGCCAGAGGAATGGTGGACCGCTTCAGAGATGTAGGGAAGTAGCAAACCAGCTTATTTCATGGGTAAAGAAGACTTTGACTTGGGGCATGTTGACTTTGAGGTGCTGTGAAATCCATCTGGCAACTTAATGAGGGATAGGTACCATAGGTAACCCACCTTCATAACTTATACCCATTGTTATGGGAGGATTAGAAGGAGATGATGGCTTAGAAGGTGTGATGGTTAATACTGAGTGGCAACTTGATTGGATTGAAGGATACAAAGTATTGATCCTGGGTGTGTCTGTCAGGGTGTTGCCAAAGGAGACTGACATTTGAGTCAGTGAGGGGGAAGTTGCCAGCATGCTGTGTAGGCTGTCTTGCAAGTAAACTCAGGTGGATACAGGGCAGGACATCCACAATCCACCACTATGGCCTTATCACAGTCTTTTTCACCTCTTTTCTTCTTATTTCTGTTAGCTCCTTGAAGGCAAGCCCCAAGGAAAGCATATGGCACTGTGCCTTACACCTAACAGGTGTTCTGTCAACAAATCGATGATTGTCCATTTGCCTATGAAGACAGAGAAAAGGGAGAAAGATTAGATTCAATAACTGGAGTTCCTTGTTTAAAGCCCAAAACTGGGCTGGCTGAGCTGGCTGCTGTGAAACTCAGCTATTTGGCCAAAGCCGCACGCTTCTAATCTAGATTATTTTCATGACACAGATATTACCTAGAAGTTCAGAGAGATGAAGAGACAGCATGTTCTCAGGAAAAAATCAAAAAACAAAAACAAAAAAACCCTGAGTTTGAGAAAAAGTGGGAGAGGATTTAATGAAGGCACTTACATGTTGGACTGCAGCCTCCCATGAGTGGAGCGGCATGAATTGCCCTGGGAGGCCTTTGGCAGGCCTTCCTTAAGACAGGGCACTGGCCCATCCAGTCACACAATATTTATGCTCTTTAGACTTTAGAAGTACTTTTTGTAGTCAAAAGTGCTTCCACCCTCGATTTGCTGTGGATAATGATTGCTAACTAAATAAAATAAAGCTAAAAGCTTATTCTGCAGGTGTGAACCCCTGCAGAAAACTATACTAGAACCTGACTGCTATGGACTGAATTGTGTCCCCCCAGAATTCATATATTGAAGTCTTAACCCCCAATATGACTGTATTTGTAGCAAGGGCCTATACAGAGCTAATTAAGATTAAGTGAGGTTATAAGGTGGGGCCCTTATACAACACAATTAATGTCCTTATAAAAAGAGGAAGGGAGACCTCTCTCCATCAAGGGAGGACACAGAAAGGATACAGATTCCTGAAAGCCAGGAAGAGAGCTCTCAGCAGAAACTGAACTGGCCAGCACCTTGACCTTGAACTTCCCAGGCTCCAGAACTGTGAGAGAATAAATTTCGGTTGTTTAAGCTGCTCAGTTGATGATATTTGGTTATGGCAGCCCCAGCTAATACGCTCATTCTAGCCCCATCCCAGCGGCCCATGCTGAAGTCCCAGAAGCAGTGTTAGCAAAATGAATCTTATACTAGAGCAGGGCTTTCTCATCTAAAAGTTTTATGATATTTTTCATCACAGCTAAGAGGGAGAATTTGGCCAAGAATTGTTATGTCCATCCCAGAATCAGTGAGCCAAGTTCCCCTAGCATGTAGCCCAATGCCTGGCTCATAGTATAAGCTCGAGAAGTGTTTGGTGGCTGTAACTTTGGAACATCCCAAGTCTAGATTGGAGGTATCTTACCTCCTTTTCCTGGGCTCTTCAGCACTGCCTTTTCTCTAATGTCACTTAATAGGTGCTAAGAAAGTGCCTCTCAAAGCTACCTACAATTATAATCTGGGTTCAAATTCCTAACTGAGTGATCTTGGGCGAGTTAAAAGTCTTGGTGTGGGCTCCTCCAGAAAAGTTCAGATCCAAGTAGGTTATTTGGGAGTGACAGGAAACACTAGTGTGGTGGTAGGAAGAAGACAGGGAAAGAAAGGCAGATGATGGAGTTGCATTGTCAAGAAAGCCGCCACTGTGGACCACTGAAGCTTGTCCCATGGGGGACTGTGGAAGCCAGCATAGAGCACATGCCTCAGAATCAAATCCCATCCTGCCACCAGAGGGCAAGGGAGCCAGGGCATTTATACACCAACTCCTGCCAATTATTTGGTGATAGCTGCTCCTAGAGGAAATCTATTCCCCAATACACCCGGCTTGCTGCGTGCAAGAACACACCAGACTCCAGAGGCCAGTGGAAGCTCTCGGGCCGAGATCCTGCATTTGGAAGATGAACTGGTAGGTGCTGAAATGATGAGAGCCAAAAAGATGTGGGTGGGGCACACACAGCATCTGCCATCTATAAAAGGAAGTCTAGTACCCTATTCCATTAAATGAGTTTGTAGTTGTAACACACTTGGAACAGTCTATGGTATATAAATGCTGTAAGCGTGTGTGGCTGACTGTATTTTTCATATGGGGACACAGTAATTTTCTGGTCCCATGTGCTCTGCTAGAACCTTACCACTCTCTATTCTGGGTGGAGTCTGTTTCCTCTCCCCTTGGACCCAGAGGGACTTTGTGACTTCCCTGATGCACAGTTTGTTGCAGAAGTGAAGCTGCTGGTTTCTACGGCTAGGTCATGTAAGCTGATAAGGACTCGCCTGCTTTTGTCTCTCTCTCTCTCTCTCTCTCTTTCTCTCTCTCTCTCTGTGTGTGTGTGTGTGTGTGTGTGTGTAGAGAGAGATACCCGAGATAGATAAAACACACACACACACACACACCCTTGGGAGTCCTATTCCTGAAGCCACCATGCTTCAGAGATCACATGAAGAGACAATGTAGGAATAGAGAAGTCCAAGAAGCCTCAGCTGTCGAAGTCCCCAGTGAAGTGTCACCTTGGGTATAAATGTGTATACATTTAGTGATGATACCTTTGATATGACCCTAGCCACAGCCACCTAATGACTGCAACCACCAGAGAGAACCTGAGCTACATCTGCCCAGTTACTCTCAACCCGAATTCCTGATCCACAGAAACCTGGAGAGATAATAAATAATGATTGTTATTCTAAGATGCTACATTTTGAGATGACTTCTTATGTAGCCATAGTAACTGGAACAGTGCCTGATAAGTAAAATAAATATAATCTCACCTCCTCAACTTATAGGCCCTTCTCAGATATGAAATGAAATCTTCATATTCTAGATTCCACATTTAAGCAGGTGAGTCTAGCTCAAGCTAATGTTCTAACAATCAGGTCTTGACAAGATTAGACTTTGCAATATGCAGAGGGTTTAGTTCTGGACTGGACATTGTGGTGCTTCCTCAGTGTTCATTTTGATCATCTTCCATTCAAGGTTGCCCTGGATATCTGGTCACTCATCCCTGCCTCCAGCAGGAGGCCCAGAATGGTCCAAGCCATTAGGAAAATTCAAGCGTCTTGCCACAGTGATTGGACCACACAAGTGAAGCATAGCCAGTCAGTGGTTGGCTTTCCCCTAGGACTGGTTAGGAACGGAATAATCAGCACCACATCTGGGACTGTTGCTGAAGAATCTAGGGCATAAAGGCATTCTTTCTCCGGGAAGTGCTGGAGTCAGACATGCATGCCGGAACCACTGCAATGATTTTGCTACCATGAGGGAAACCAGCCTGAGGATGGAATCAACACACAAAAGAGGCAAGACGAAGAGAATTACAGAGAAAGGAATCTAGAGCCTTGATAAAATCATGCTTCAATCCCAGAGTACATCTACATTTTCAGGTATGGGAGCCAAGATGTTGCTTTCATTGTTTAAACCGTCTTAATATGGATATACTATTACTTGGAACCAAATGCATCATAATTAATTCTGGTACCAACACATCAGATATTGTCACAAAGCCTAATCCACTCCTGTTTTGCAGAGTTAGAAAAAAGGATCAATGTGTAATCTATATAAACCTTTTCCAGCACTTTCTTTGGATATTTTTGTATGAAACCTTGAGTTTTGCCAAGAAAATAACTACCATTTTCCTGGCTATATCTTTGATATATATGTGCATACATTTAGTGAGTGTATTAATTTCCTAGGGGCTACTGTAAACAAAGTACCACAAATTGGGTGGCTTAGAACAACAGAAGTTTATTAGCTCACTGTTTTGGAGACCGGAAGTCCGAGATCAAGGTGTCCACAAGACCATGCTCCCTCTGAAAGCTCAGGGAAGGATCTGTTCCAGGGCTCCCTGAGCTCCCAGTAGCCTCAGGCATTCCTTGGTTGGTTGATGGGTGTGTTCTCCATGTCTCTATGCATGTCTTCCCTCTATGTGTCCGTCTCTGTGTCCAAATTTTCTCTTTTCACAGTACACGAGTCATATTGGCTTAGGGCCTATTGTAACACCCCTAGTTTAACTTGATTACTTTTTTAACATCCCTGTTACCAAACATGGCCACATTCTGAGGTACTGGGGGTTAGAATTTTAGTAATATCTTTTGCCGGGGGAGAGGAGGATGCAATTCAGCTCACGACAGTACGGTAGAGGAAGTGGACAAGGAGGGTGTACATGAGGAGGAGAAGACATCAAATACAGGAACGTTAAAAAAAAATCTTACCAATCACACAGTTTTGGAGTTGTCCAAGTGTAAGAAGGCCGATATTCCTGCTTTGACTTGTAGAGACTGGGGTTCCTGACTGAAGACACTTTCTCTGCAGAGATACGGGGATAGAGATGAACACAGAGCCTGTGTTGCCTCTTTTTTCTAGCCTAGATGTTTTCCTTACAACAATTTCTGTTTTGTTGGGTGGTTTCTTTCTTTCTTTCTTTCTTTTTTTTTTTTTGAGGGAATACACACAAAGCTTTGACTTATATTATTCTCATTGCATCCAACTGAATGAAATTTATGAAGCCTCTTGCACAATGTATTCATTGTTTGGGTTGGGATAATTGAAGTGTCAGGAATATTTGCTTATTGAAAACAACTCAGGACGGCCCTGTTCACCCAACTGGACCAGGGCCACAATGCATGCCAAATTCTGGACAGCTGTGTCCTATTGTCTTTTATAGCAGGGGCACCTTCCCAGGTAGATTAATTTCACACCTGGGACAGAGCAGTGGGTTAAGAATTAGAGGGCATTATTTCTAGTGTGGACTTCACAATTCACTCACTGTGTGACTTTGAATAAATCATTTAATGTCTCTGGACTTCAGAGTTTAATGGACATAAATAACATGGTGTTTTCTACCTCATAGGGATACTATGTAGCTCAAAAAGGAGAATCTATATGAAACACTTTAGAAATCATAATATGCCATCCAAATGTGTATCATTTACAATAAAAATTAATCATGTCTGGGATCTAATTAAACTAAAGAGTTTCTGCACAGCAAAAGAAACTACCATCAGAGTGAACAGGCAACCTACAGAATGGGAGAAAATTTTTGCAATCTACTCATCTGACAAAGGGCTAATATCCAGAATCTACAAAGAACTCAAACAAATTTACAAGAAAAAAACAAACAACCCCATCAAAAAGTGGGCAAAGGATATGAACAGACATTTTTCAAAAGAAGACATTCATACAGCCAACAGACACATGAAAAAATGCTCATCATCACTCACCATCAAAGAAATGCAAATCAAAACCACAATGAGATACCATCTCACACCAATTAGAATGGCAATCATTAAAAAGTCAGGAAACAACAGGTGCTGGAGAGGATGTGGAGAAATAGGAACACTTTTACACTGTTGGTGGGATTGTAAACTAGTTCAACCATTATGGAAAACAGTATGGCAATTCCTCAAGGATCTAGAACTAGATGTACCATATGACCCAGCCATCCCACTACTGGGTATATACCCAAAGGATTATAAATCATGCTGCTATAAAGACACATGCACATGCATGTTTATTGCGGCACTATTCACAATAGCAAAGACTTGGAATCAACCCAAATGTCCATCTGTGACAGACTGGATTAAGAAAATGTGGCACATATACACCATGGAATATTATGCAGCCATAAAAAAGGATGAGTTTGCGTCCTTTGTAGGGACATGGATGCAGCCGGAAACCATCATTCTTAGCAAACTATCACAAGAACAGAAAACCAAACACCGCATGTTCTCACTCATAGGTGGGAACTGAACAATGACATCACTTGGACCCGGGAAGGGGAACATCACACATCGGGGCCTATCATGGGGAGGGGGGGGGAGGGATTGCATTGGGAGTTATACCTGATATAAATGATGAATTGATGGGTGCTGACGAGTTGATGGGTGCAGCACACCAACATGGCACAAGTATACATATGTAACAAACCTGCACGTTATGCACATGTACCCTAGAACTTAAAGTATAATAACAAAAAAAAAATTTGCCTAAAAAAAAAAAATCATGTCTACTTCTGCTCAAAGTAGAACTTTGAACTAGGGAAGAAAATGAGCCAATGTTCTCATTATTCTCCATTTTCTCCCCAAGATCCATCCTCTACACTTTTCTGACCTGCTCTGTACCTTGGAAGACTGAGCACTGCAGATTGCACAGGCTAGACTTCATTGTCTTGTGGCTTCTGGGTGGTTTGGCTAATGAGAAGTGCTTATAGGAAATAGGGAGGTGGGAGGAGAGAAACATTGGGGTATTTATTCGTTTTACTCTTCTGGGCAGTAGCTGTGTTCTCCTATAGGCACCACTCTGATTGGGCAACTGGTTCTACCCCTTTGGCCCTCTTTAGGCTTCAAGTAACTCCATTCCCTCTGCTCCCCTTCGGGATGAGGAGGATGACAGTGTATGAATGTGGCTGGTCCTCGGTGCCTGACTCTGCAAATGGCCTCTGCATCAAATCTCTTCAACACTTTGAATGCGCCGTCTAGTTCTCAAGGGACCCTGACACAGGCAGCATCATGACCACGATGTGGGCGATAGCTCAACTCTTTCTGAGGGAATCCTCTCTCTCTTTGGGAATGGTCTGAGTTTTCTCTTTTCTTTAGCCATTGAGCAGGTCTGCAATGTGATGTTTCTCTTGTAGAAACAAGCACCAGTGCATCAGGAAGAGCTATAAGGACTGGAGGTCTTCACTGTCTTGAAGCTCCCTGACTTGTATTGCTGTGCCATTAGAATGCGATTTGGACACACGTGTCTTGCATAGTATTACGCCCTTACTATTTACCGAATGAATATATAAATATGGGAAACACATCAACTTATCCGAACTGCTGATCATGAGCAATTCGAAGGTTTCATTAGGTTTCCCAGGAGACCAGGCCTCTGTTCTTTCTCTGGTACCTCCTGCCCCTTCCTATATTCAGGCATTTTCTGAGTTCAGTCTGCCCTTCTCTGGAGGTTACCCCCAATCTTTGGTCTGCCCTCATCTCTTGCTTGTGCCTTCAGGGCTCCTCAGTGACTCTCCACGTGGAACACAGCCTCTTTTCTCTTTCCCACACCCCAGCCCTGGCTTTCCTATTTCTGTTCATGCTGCCCAGGCTTGGAATTCCAGCTCATCTCTCACACCTTTAGCCACTCCTTATGTGCAAGCAGGCACCAAGAGCATTGCTTTCTCCCTTCCCACGAGTCCCTGCAGCCTTCCCTGCACTCTGTGTCCCATTACTGGACCTCTCTTTAGTTCTGAGTTTCTGTGACAGGATGTCCAGTCAGCCTTCCTGCCTACAGTCTCTCCTCAATCCTCTACAGACAATAGACTTCTGCCACCTCCGTTTTCCTAAAACTTGGCTTCCATTGTGCCCCTTCTCTCTATGAAAACCTTCAGTGACCCTGCTGTCCACCATACAAAGTCTGAACTCCTGACCCTGACATTCAAAGCCCTGCACAGTCTACTTCTTGGCCTACTTACTACCTTACAAGCCCACTCTCCTCTCGCTGCTACTCTGTGACTATATCAGGGGCTTTCCAGCCTCCACTGCCCCAGAAATGCTGCCCTCCTCCCTCCTGGTGTGAACCTTGCCTATTCTTCCAAGCTGAACCCCAATGCCACTTGCTCTCTGAAATCTTCCTTGACCACTACAAGTGACAGTGAGGCTTCTTTTCTTTCAACCCCTCTTCCTTTTCTTTCAAGTTCCGGGACATATTTGCTGAACTGAACTTCGGCTCCTAAGAATGTTGTTTGCATTAGCCATCTGAGACTTTTAGCTCCCTGACTTGTATTGCTGTGCCATTAGAATGCGATTTGGACACATGTGTCTTGCATAGTATTAGGCCCTTACTATTTACCGAATGAATATATAAATATGGGAAACACATCAACTTATCCGAACTGCTGATCATTAAGAGATTAGACACAGCTGGGCGCGGTGGCTCAAGCCTGTAATCCCAGCACTTTGGGAGGCCGAGACGGGAGGATCACGAGGTCAGGAGATCGAGACCATCCTGGCTAACACGGTGAAACCTCGTCTCTACTAAAAATACAAAAAAAAAAAAAACTAGCCGGGCGAGGTGGCGGGCGCCTGTAGTCCCAGCTACTCCGGAGGCTGAGGCAGGAGAATGGCGTAAACCCGGGAGGTGGAGCTTGCAGTGAGCTGAGATCCGGCCACTGCACTCCAGCCCGAGCGACAGAGCAAGACTCCATCTCAAAAAAAAAAAAAAAAAAAAGAGATTAGACACATATATGTATTTTTGCAAGCTCATAGGTCCCTGACACTAAAGTCATACATCTACTCAGGTAGGCTTTGGGTCTAAAAAGGAACAGGGATGATGATGACAAACAATAAAATATCTACCACTTCCTGAATACCTGCTGTGTGCCAGTGCTTCACATGTAAAATCTCTTTTAATCTTTTAAACCAACTTATATTAGTATTATTACTAACTGTACTTTATGAACCAGGAAATGGAAGCTCAGAGTGACTAAGCAAATATATCTAGTAGGGGGCAAGGCTGAATTTAAACCTGAGTCTAAGAATGCTCAAGTCTGTTCCATCAACCAATCAGCAGGCAGCTTTTAGAAGTATCCTGCAGGAGTCCCCGGGAGTGTGGAGTATTTAGTGTGTAATGCATATGTGGCACTTGTCTACCTCATCTTCCTTCCAGTGAGGGCAGGAATCCTATCCTGCTGCTGTCTGTATCTTCACAGTGATGCCTACGACTTGGCTTTGCATATAATCAGCACTCACTAATGATTTATTAGTTGATTTTCAGCTCTCCTCCACTTTATACTTGAATTTCAAGTGTTTTTTTTTTTTTTTTTTTTTTGAGACAGGGTCTTGCTCTGTCACCCAGGCTGGAGTGCAGTTGTGCGATCATGGCTCATTAGAGCCTCGAACTCCCAGGCTCAAGTGATCTTCTCACCTGAGCCTTCTGAGTAGCTGGGACTATAAGCATGTGCCACCATGACTGACTCAAGTGGTTTTTTTGTTTGTTTGTTTGTTTCTCAAAGGATCTGGCCAGGATTGCACTATAGGTTTCAATGGGAATTCTCTTTCCACCTACCAATACCATAAAATCTTTAGTTAATGTAATTATTTGTCTCTAGAGGTCTCCCCTTGAAGGGGCTTGGTACTGTGTCAACTTAGCTAAGTTGGAAATATTTCCCAGAACTCTCTTCCCTGTATCATTGTAGATTAGGACTGACCACAAGAGAAATTTGCATGAGACTGGGAAGGCAGAAGGGAAGGAAGCAGTAGCCAGTCTTTGTGGATTGGTGTAGGTATCAGGCAGACCCCATAGCTCATGCTGACCTAATGTCTCATCCTCTTGGCATGGAGCAGTGCCTGGGCCTGCAACTCCTTCAGTTCCTACCCAATCTCCTCCTTCAGATTCTTGAGTTGCAAACTTACTGTGTGTGCAGTCTCATGGAGAAAGTGTTGGCTTCTGCAGGTTCCCCACATTGTCAAAATTGGAGGCAATAAGAGGCATAGGTGGGGTCAATTCTGTCCTCATTGTTCTGAAGCAGGAGAATAGGTCCTGGAGGCAGGAAATGGAAGGCCAATTCATGCTGACTTCCTAGAACTAAATCAAATGGAAAACCCCAACTTTCCATGCCCAAGTAACAAAAGGACCAGATGCTACTCCCTTTGTACTGCCCCCCGCTGTCCTTCTGCATGGCAGATGAAAAATTGAAAGTAGCTCTGATAGTTCCCTCCTGCAATCAGTCAGACTGGTCATGGGCCAAGTCTTCATTTGCATAGGGTGTAACTTTGTAACTTCACTTCAGCCTCTGATTGGTCACTTTCTACAACAAATCAGACTGGTTGCAGGCCACTACTTCATTTACATAGGGTGTACACCTAGTAACCAATGAGAAAACTCTAGAGGGTATTTAAAGGTCAGAAAAATCTGTAACCAGGTTCTTGAGCTGCTTGCTCAGGCCAGCTCCTACCTTGTGGAGTGTGCATTCATTTTCAATAAATTGCTTTTGTTGCTTAATTCTTTCCTTGCTTTGTGCATTTTGTCCATTTTTTTCATTCGAGATGCCAAGAACCTGGACACCCTCCACTGGTGACAGTTCTTGTTTTTCTCACGCTTCCAGTTAATGTTGCTCTCCTCACATTAGATGCAGCCTTCTTTCCTGATTACCAGAGCTGCCCAGCTACAGCAGCTTTAGGCCCCCACCAGGTACAGAAGCAGCTTGCCATCACCCCCTTCACCAGCTCCCACAATCGTGCTCATCTTAATAACAAATCCCTTGTTCCGTATCACTCATAGTGGCCCTGCTTCTCCGATTGAATCCTAGTGGATTCATCCCTCTTCCCTGAGTCCCCAGGATATGGTGTCTCTGGTCACATGGCCACCTCAAAGAAATGTGTTTATGGTAATTGGGCAAAGTCACTGTTAAAGCAGGAGGAAACCCTAGAATCGGCAAGCTTCTCACTCTTACCCTTTCCCTCCCCACAAGGCTATGCTGTTTTCCAAGGCAGGGGCTAGATCCATCTGTCTTATAGTGAAACCCAACTTAAGACACTTCAGTATTATTCAAGTCTCTACCTGCCTCACTCAGCACACCTGGGCTGAACTCAGCTCTGATGTCACTGCGTTTGGAGGTTGTATAGCCACTTTTTTTTTTTTTTTTTTTTTTGAGACAGAGTCTCGCTTTGTCGTCCAGGGTGAAGTGCGGTGGCGCCATCTCAGCTCACTGCAAGCTCCGCCTCCTGGGTTCACGCCATTCCCCAGCCTCAGCCCCTCAAGTAGCTGGGACTACAGGTGCCCGCCACCTCGCCCGGCTAATTTTTTTTTTTTTTTTTTATGTTTAGTAGAGACAGGTTTCAGCGTGTTAGCCAGGATGGTCTCGATCTCCTGACCTCGCTATCTGCCCTCCTCAGCTTCCCAAAGTGCTGGGATTTGTGTAGCCACCTTTGACCTTTAGTGGTTGCTCTCAGATATCACTGGCATCCAGGGCACCTGCGCATGGAGGTGGACTTGTAGT
The DNA here is from genome assembly GCF_007565055.1 of Rhinopithecus roxellana. Lineage (NCBI taxonomy): Eukaryota > Metazoa > Chordata > Mammalia > Primates > Cercopithecidae > Rhinopithecus > Rhinopithecus roxellana. Next base: position 101,254,189 of record NC_044559.1, on the reverse strand, counting down.
TAATCACAGGTGGACTAGAGTACGAGGTTGCCTAAGGGGCTGTGTCCCAGAGGCTCTGAAGACTGCTGTTCAAAGGGATCTGCTTTTAACCAGGTGTTTGAAAATCTAAATGTCACCATTAATAAGCCATCCCTGTGGATTACTCTTCCTGGTGTCTGTTATTAAAAAGCCATACACCTTTGATAAAAGAATCATTTGCAGAGTGTAGTAGAAAGAATGTGGTTTCTGGAATCAGGTGGCTCTGAAATCAATCTACTTCTGCCGTTTAAAATAGCTATGAGGCCGCAATAAAATAATTATTTAACCTCTTCATGCTGCAATTTCCTCACCTATTAAAATGAGGATAATAATATCCAATTTGATATCCAAGAAAACAAATGTGAAAGTATCTAACCCAATGCTTGTCACATAGGTGACCCTGAATGAATGTTAACATTTACTCCTGACTTCCTTTCCTTGAACTAAATAATGCCTTGGAATTCCTAGCAAGGCCCTGAATGGACATCAGTTGCTGTTGCTTTCTCATCACAGCTGGGATCTAGTGGGTGAGAGGGTGAGGGTCTACTGTGAGTATGTATGTGTGTTTCAGTAGGACGGGGAGAGAGAGAGAGCGCACGCGCACGGATTAGAGTTAATAGCTAGTTTTAGAAGAGAGATTAGGTTATCAGAAAAGGATTTCGAAAAGCTAGCTTATTTCCATCCACCTTTCTCCATTTTTGTTTCCGCTATCTTAATTCAAGTTGCCTTCTCCTTCCTGGATTACTTCAATAGTCTTATCTGGTTCTTCTGACTGTTCTAATCTCTTTTTAGTTTATTCTCTTCTTGGAAGCCAGTGATCTCTTTTAAATGTAAATCAGATCTTACTTAACCCTCTGACCCTTTCTATTATACTTGGCATTCGTCTAAACCCTAATCATGGCCTGGAAAGTGCGCTATAGCTTGGCCCCTGTCTACCTTCCTCCCTCAGCCTTCTCTCCCTCCTTCCCTCCCACTCAGTAACTTTTATTTACACTAGAATTCTCCCAGCTCCTTGGGCCAGTCAGCTCAAGACCTTTACTCATGCTTCTCTCTCTCGCTCGCTTTCTGTCTCTCTCTCTCTCACACACACACATACACACTCACACACTTCCACTTCCATGTGTTCCCATTATACTTAATTCTGCTGGCTGACTCCTACCCAACCTTCACATCTTTATTCAAATGTGATTTCTTCAGAGATTTTCCAGACTTCCCAAACAAAAGTAGGCTTCCTTCTTGTTCTTTCTTGTAAAACATCTCGTGTGTGTCTTGTATATTTTTCTTCTTATAGTCTCTATCACATTTCGAAGTGATAGAATTGTGTGTGTTGTTTTCTTTCTGAAGTGTTGCTTCTCCTATTGAGTGAGTCCACGACAGTCCCATTTTCCCATTGTGTTGTCACCAGCCAGCCCACTGCCCGGCACAGTAGTCTCAATAGTGCTGGTTAATGTTGAACAAACACAGTGTCACCCTGGGACAAGTCTATCTGTATGGGATTCAGATTTTCTCTCCTTACAAAGGAGCCACAATTCTTAAATTTGAGTCTTATAAAAGCCACCTAGAAAACCACACATCCTGTTTACCTCTATATTTAATTTTTTGTTTCCTACTTTTTCATTTTTAAATTGAGGCATAATTTGCATAGAGTAACATGTACAAGTATTAAGTGTGCAGATGGTGAGTTTTTCATACATACACACCCATGGAATCATTATTCCAATCAAGATATAGAATAGTCCAGCATCCAGTAGGCTGCTTCATGTCTTTGCAATTCTATAACCTCTACCTGCACACTAGATAAGGTAACCACTACTCTGATCTCCTTCTCTGTGGATTAGTTTTGTCTGCTTCAAAATCTTATGTCAATGGAATCATACAGTGCATATATTTTGGTGTCTGGCTTCTTTGGCTCAACATGTTTTGGGATTAATTCAAGTTGCTGTATGTAGCTACTGGTTTTTTAAAAAAATTATTGAATTGCTGAGTAGTCTTTCATTGAATGTTTAATTTCCCCATTTGACTATTGCTGGACATTCAGTTGATTCAAGTTTGGGCAATTATGGACATTCTTGCATATGTCTTTTGGTGGATGTGTCTTTGAGTTTAGAAGTAAGAGTGGAATTGGTGGGTCTATACATCTTTAAGCCAGGCTCTTTTGTCTTCTGCTTCAGCCTTCACAAAAATCCTGGCACAGCTCAGCCACAATTTTCCAATGTGATAAGGCAGAGGTGGTTATCTACATCATAGCACGCTTTTTACCTGCAAGAATCCTTCATATGGATAAGTTCATTTCATGGGTTTCTGTCAAGGTCATTTAACTGTTTGATGCTGAGTCTGTGGTCATGATAGTGTCCCAGAAAATGTCACAGGATCTTTAGGGTGTCACTTTGCCAGCTGGAAACCTGTGTGGTCAGTGGAACCTTTGCCCAAGTTATCCTCGGGACCCCTGGGCTCATTCCACCCACTTGGCCCAGCAGGCTGCACTCAGCTCTAGCTACTGGCCAGATTCCACGCCTACCAAGGGGGAGCCATGTGCGGAGTGGTGAGGGATGTGTGAATTTGAACAGGTTCTGGCCACTGCACATAGCCCGGCATGCCGGCTGCAATGGGGAGGCCAACTCCAGGCGCTGGCTCTGTGCGAGGCTGATGGTGGACCAGGCGTATTGCAAGCAACTTCCATTGTGGGCACCAAGAAACGCGGTGGTGCCCAGAAGCTTGGAGACACCAGTAACCACAGAGCCCTAAAGAAGGTGTCACAACACTGGCCTGAGGAGCCCCTACGTCTGAACTCCTTGAAGGGCCACAGCTCTTCTCTCGTCATGGAGAGTGGGGGTTGTGTTTTAACCATTTGTATTATAGCTCTTTCAGTCCCACCATTTGATAGGTCCCAAGATTTTGTCTTGTGTCCAGGAAGAATGGAGTGCCTGGACAACTGGAAGGTGAGAAAGGTGGAGAGGAGCTTCATTGAGTGACAGAACAGCTCTCAGGAGACACAGAGTGGGTAACTCCTTTCCACAGACAGGTCGTCCTGGCAGGTGTCCAGCTCTCACTGGAGAGGAGACCCATGGTGGGTAGCTCCTACGTGCAGGCAGGTCATCCTGAAGTGTCAAGGAGACCGGAAGTGGGTAGCTCCTTCCCACAGCTGTTAGTCCTGACTTCTGTCTGAGTCTGGCTGAGTCCAGGGTTTTAATTGGCTCAGAAGGGGGGAAGTGTGTGCTGACTGGTTCATGCGCAGCCATGGGCAAGCCTGGAAAAAGCACCATAAGATCTCACTCTGGGCCTCCGACTGCACCCGGAACTGGCAGCCTGGTCCCCAGGCTTCAGGCTGTCCCTGGCTTGAAGGTGGAGTTTCACTAGAGACCTGCCCCTTTCTGGCCAGGAACCTGCCTGCCTCTCACCATCAACATGCTATCCATGATGCCTTGGCTGTTTGTGCCAAGGGGCGCAGGCCTGTGCTGAGCCACCTTCAGCACCCCCAGCCTCCCTCTGGCACTGTTGGTGCCCAAATTCCGGAGGGGGCCGAGGTAGGGGATGGGGTGCGGGTCTGGCATGTCAGTGCTGCCCTGAGCACCCCCACCCTTCCAGGTTGCGACAGTGCATGAGCTTGGACACAACTTTGCTCCAAAATCAGAGCTGGTGCCAAGAGTGGGGAGAGACCAGGGAGCAGCAGCAGACATTTCCTAGCCTGCAGGGGCAAGGGGGGCTTCCTGGTCCCAAGAGAAGGGGGATGCCTGGGTCCAGAGCTGCGGCTGGTCGCTGCAGGGGCGCCCGAGAACACAGGGCTCCCTCCCCACCAACTCGGTGGGAGGCAGGACTCCCTCCTGTTCCTGGCCTGGGTAGCTCCGCAGAGCATGCAGCCCTGGCTGCACCTCCCCTGCTGCAGCTGGCATCCCCCCAGCGGCCGCTCCAGATGAGCTGCTGCACCATCAATAGGCCACAACAATTTAAAATCATAATCTGAAGGGCTCCTGCCATTGGAGCTTCATCAGACACCATGATAAATTATCTCTAAAGTAGTAATCTGAGCCAGTAAGAAAACATTATTCTATTCATTTAAATCACTGAATTACAGACACATTTCATGGGAATGTTTTTCTAATTACAATGATCCTAAGATAATTGCTTTGGCCATTTCTATGAAACGCTGTAGCTATTCCTGATGTATTATTTATTCATTGGTTTATTGCCAGGAGTAATATTGACTGTTTGCTGTATCCCTGTCATGGGACGCTTTCTGCCATAACTGTGTAGTAATTTTTTGCCCTGTCTACAGGAACACATAGGGTTAATAAGCTGTGGCCATTAGACAACATTCACCAAATTCTGGGTGCCCTTTCCCCAAAAGGTAAGTTACACTAAAGGAAGAAAGGTATAATCTCTGCAAATTCCCTTGCTAAAAATCTCCTTCTCTAGAAAGGATATTTACTTGTTGTTTTCATGTTTCTCCTTCCAAAGAATTTACAAACATTTCCCTTAATTTCCTGCATGAGACCAGAAAATTTCAGCTTTTGTCCCAGGCAAGGGAATAACCATATTTAGAACATCTTTCCCATTTGAGGCAGTGGGCCACTTCTCCCCTAGACCACAGAGGGCCCACCTCTCTGTCTGCTCTTAAGAATTCAAGAGGTTTATCAGCCTGGGAGGCTGGGACCACCCAGATGGAGATGAAGTGAACTTTCAGCAGAAAGAGGGAAGCACCTGGAAAATTCTGCTTTGAGTGGAAATGCAGAGACAACCACATGTTTTGGACACCCACTTCTCAGTGTCCTGGAGTCCTAAGACATCCTTCTCATTGTGATGAAAAGTACCCCACCAAAAGGGAAATACCACCCAAATTTGGCTAAATCCTGAAACAGAATTAAATGACCACATTGAATTCTCATGACAAGTCTTTGAGGAAGATGTCATCATCATCCCCAATTAAAAATTTTATTTTTTTACTTTTATTTTATTTTATTTTTGAGATGGGATCCTGCTGCATCACCCAGTCTGGAGTGCAGTGGCACAATCTCAGCTCACTGCAACCTCGGCCTACTGTGTTCAAGTGATTCTCCTACCTCAGCCTCCCAAGTAGCTGAGACTACAGGCATGTGCCACCACACCCAGCTAATTTTTGTATTTTTAGTAGAGAAGGGGTTTCACCACGTTGGCCAGGCTGATCTTGAAATCCTGACCTCAAGTGATCTGCCCACTTCGGCCTCCCAAACTGCTGGGATTACAGGCCTGAGCCAATGCACCTGGCCCCAATTCAAAATTTTAAACTGAGGCTCAGAGAGGCTGAGTATCCTGACTAAGGTCACATAGCTTCTAGGTGATAGAATGGGGATTCAAACCCAGGGAGCCCAACTCCAGCCTGAGGGACTGAGAAAGAGTGAGCTCCAATTCAGGGTGTCATCTTCCCATCCTCCACTCCACCTTTTTAAGCCTCATCTGAAAATATCATGCAAGATCACCTTTACCGCACAGAGGAGAGGAAGAAACAAATAAATATGGGGGAGGAGGAAATGGAAAATAGAACTCCCACTGGGGTCTGGCTATTAACGTGTCTGCCCCATTCCGATACTTGAATAGGTCTGGTTCTGAGTCTGCTACTGAAAGGAACCAAAAATGACCTTGAATTGAAACTCCTGCATAGGGAGGTGCTGTGATGAACTCGGAGAGAGCACAGCACGACTCTGCAAGTGCATTCAGCACAACGTCATGGTTGCTTTCAGTCGGCCAGGGGAATGCTGATGAGGTGGTTTCCAGATTTGATGAATTACCTGACTGCCAATGCCAAACTCGGGTTTTCCTCTCTGCAGGGTGGAGAGGCTGGAAGGCGAGATGGTCTTTCCAAGGGGGAGCCTGTTTCATCAGTGGCTTCTATAGATGTGTTGACTTTGTGGAAGAACCCCAGTTAACAGGAACATAGGGAGGGGTTTTCTTCAGTAAGTACCAATGTCAGCCAATCCCTTACCTCTGTGATCTCATCTCCCATTGTTTTCTCTGCTTTCTCTGCCTCAGCCACACTGGCTTTTTACTGTCCCTGGAACATGCCAGGCACAGTCCTGCCTCAGGGCCTTTGCATGTGCTCTTTCTGCTGCCTGGAACCTTTCCCCCAGATACTCCCATGGCTCGCTTCCTCTCCTCTCATGCCTTTCCTCAAATGTCCTCTTCTGAGTGAGACCTTCCCTAGTGACCTGTTCTAGCAAAAATTGCATTGTGAACTCCACCTCCCTCAACACGCACACATACATTCCCACTCCCCTTCTGGCTTAGTTTTCTTGTTAGCACACTCTACCTTATGGTCTCCTACGCATAATACTGACTTACCTTGTTTTTGACTGTCTCCGTTAGCTGAAGGTAAGCTCCATGGAGGCAAAGATTTTAATCCATTTGGTTCCTCTCTATATTCTAGCACCTAGAAAAATAAGTAACTAGCGCTCAATAACAACATGTTGATCCGTGCACGGTGGCTCACGCCTGTAATCCCAGCACTTTGGGAGGCCAAGGTGGGTGGATCACCTGAGGTCAGGCATTTGAGACCAGCCTGGCAAACATGGTGAAACTCCATCTCTACTAAAATTAGCCGGGCGCACACCTGTAATCTCACCTACTCGGGAGGCTGAGGCAGGAGAATTCCTTGAACCTGGGAGGTGGAGGTTGCAGTGAGCCAAGACCATGCCACTGCACTCCAGTCTGGACAACAAGAGTGAGACTCTGTCTTGAAAAAAAAAATGTTGAATGCACAAATGAATGAATTTATTAATCCTAGCCCTGCCATTTAATAACCAGACAGGCTGTAGAGAGTTAGTTAACTTCCTTTCTAAGCCTCATTTCTGCAACTGTAAATTTAGAATGAGAATTCCTGTTATCCTTGTGAGCTGTGCTTTTTCAATAGGATTACAAAAGGACACACCCAGCACAGTACTCACATGGACTCAGTAAGAGTTGGCTTAATGATTTACATTGTGAGTTCAATGAAAGAATTACCAATAATAGTGACAAGCGTTTGTAGAGTATTTCTATGAGCCAGGCACTATTCTAAGCATGTATGTTTATTAACCCATTTAATCTTTGCAACATCCTGAAATGTATGTGCTGTTATCATCACCATCCTAGCTTTAAAAATAAAGAAACTGCAGGGGTAACTTTCTCAAGGCCACATGACTAATAAATCATAGAGCCTGGATCTGAACTCAAGCCTCTCTATTTCCAACGTCCATATCTTACCCACTTCAATATACTGCTTCCCTATAGCAAGAAGATGTAATTTATATAACAGAGGCACAGGAAATTCCATTTAAGTCATGAAAGCTCCTATTTACAAATTTTAGTTTTTAAACTTGTAAGATGTCTTCTTGGATCAAATGTGATAATAATTCAATTTCTAAATCAACTGGAACATTTAGATGGAGGCCAAATTGTATTTAACTCCAAGCCATGAAATATCTTTGGCCATGAAATGCTACCATTGTGGAGCTATTTGTAAACTATGTTTTATTTAGACACACTCTGTATGAACATATATAAGACACAGTTGTAAATAGACAGCAGTGTCATTTAGTTTCCAAAGCTGAGTGGAAATAAAAACCAGGGCCATGTAGACACACCCTAAACCTAGCACCTGCTTTTGAGGCTGCTTCAAATAATATCATCCTGATTTTTCTTGTGAATTGGCTTCGATCACTTATGATTCCTGTGTATCTAGCATGTCTCATAACCGGCAGTCATTCATAGCCTATTTTAAGTGTGAGCATTCAAATGCTAGGTTTCGTTCATGAGCGGCAACTCTGTTCACGGTGCTGGCTCTACAAGTCACTGCACACTCAACAGGGAGGTGCGTACACACAAACTTTCCAAATCGTCTTTAAAAGTTTTCAGTTCCCTTTTTTCTTTTTTTGGCATCTATTGCCTTCCCAGTAATGGCTAAGACATTGTCAGTTTGTCTTGCTTCTTGTGATTTCTCCAGATGGCCTTATGGCCCAGGAGATCAGTTGGGACCAGGTGTTAATATCCCACTAATTTTAATCTGGCTTTTATTTTTTGTTGCAAGAAACAGAAATCTATTCAAGCCAACTCAAGACAAAGGGATTTCACATATTGTATTACATTACATTATTTTAAAATGACAAATCCAAGAGCAGGAGCCATATCAGACCCTGGCCTCAAGGAATCCAGAACTCAAAGGTGCTTCTAGATTCAAGGAAGCTCCCAGGTGTTCCACAGTAGAAGTTCATGGATGTTTGATTTCTATGGTTAAGCAACAAATGCCATGTCTTTTTCTGCTCCAAGTACTAACTGATGGTTATTTGTTTGTTTCAAGTTTAGGGCCTAAAGAGAATCTGATTGGTCCAGTCTATCTTTCAAAGCAGTCTGCACCTCCCTCTTCAGCCTATGGGTTGTCTGCCATTGGCTCAGGTGCCCGCCAGGACCAATCATCTGTGGATGGAGGAAGTGGGGCACTGGGTACTGAGTGTGGCTTCCTGGGCCTGTCCCTTTGGCAGAAAGTGTGGGCAGGATGGGTCCCCTCAGAAGAGGCTGTAGGTGGGTTGGCACAGTATTGACCTTTCCACAATACCATTGTGCAAGACAGACACTGATGTCATATAGCCAAGACATACAGTGGTGTACCAAGGTAAGATGATATTATATTGACAAAGATACAAATGCAACTCAGAAAGACATCTGTAAAGCCACATGCATGGATCTTTGCAACTAGCATGCTTAAAACATGAAACAAATACCGTTATTCCTTTGTGATATATTTTATCTAAAAATATTTATTCTTTTTCCCAAGTTTAGCTGTCAAAGCTCCATGGCTTTCTCAGGCAGGGCAACCCAGTTTTGGTGAGTGGACTGCATTTGGCACAATTTCAGCCCATGCCATTCATAGAGATTACAATGGGATGACTAAACTGAAGCCACATTAGCCTTTGCAGTTGCCAGCCAGTTATTGAGGTTTTGTTGTGATTAAGCTAGTGAAAACCTATTGATTTGTTATTACCATTGACTCAGTGTCTATAATGCTGTGGGCTACAGCTTTAAACATAGGCAGAATGAATACCCACATAACTTCAGAGGTCCCGTGTGTCAAATATATTATGCACATGGTATTGGTGATCTCTCCTTTGAAGACTGGCCCACTTCTACCCAGGGTCCCTGTAAAACAATGTCTCTATGATGGGACATTTTGATTGAGGTAGGAAGGTTAAGGAGCATGAGCTGTGATCCAGGACTGGAGGCCTTGCTGCAATGTGTGTAATGGTTGTGGTGGGGGCGGGGGAGAGGAGGTGCTCATATAAAGGCAGAAAGCATGGCAAACTTGGCTTGCATGACAGTTCTGGTGAATGAAACCCCCTAGACAAATACCAAATACTTGGGTTTGAGGTAATTGTCTTAAGACAATTCACTACTGATGGTGGCATCAGTGATCTGCATTTGTATGAACTGCAGTCTCTATTTTTGAGTTCTCAGCAGAAACCATTCTCTCTTGTCACCTGGGGTGCACAGCCTTCTAGGTGTGTTTTTCTTGTGCCCCACATCACTTTCTGTCTATATTTTTAAAATATCTACCTGATTTTTCTTCACCTTGATGAAAATTTCTTTTAAGACAAAATCAATGTCTGATTCATCCTGGTGTTCCTGCCATGGCTTGGAACATGCCAGGCATTTAATAAATATTTGTTGGATGAATGATAGTAAGAACCTAAAATGCCTTTTGAGTCACCAAATTGACCATGATCCATATTGCGCTCTCTGCTCAGTGACAGTATTTGGCACAGGGGAATGTCTGAGATGGCATCATTGCCAATCAAAGCTAATTTCAGAGTGAAGTATAACTTTGCAAATATCTCTAATGTAGTTACTGTGAAAACACCATCAATATATCTTGTAATATGTGGAAGGGTGTATAGGCTCCATTGATTACCAGAACAAAGATGGAATTCCTAGGGACAGATCAGGAAAGTTCTTTGAGTGAAGACAAAGAGAAGGAGGAAGGTGTAAAAGAGGAGGAAAAGGAGTAGGAGAGGAGGATAATAGCTGACATTTATTGACAGTGTGTTATGTGCCAGGCCTTGTCATAAGTATTTTGTATGTATTCGCTCATTTAATACTCACAGAAGCCCTATGGGGAAGGTACCATCATCCCATTTTACAGATGAGTCCGGTGCAAAATAGGGCAGGTTGCCTTTCAGTCCACATAGTCTGCTTTGCAGGACTCCTGGGGCTCACTTCTCCTGAGGTCTTCCTCTCTCCCTCTCTTTCTGTTCCTTGACCTTCTTAGGAGGCCTTGGGTAGTCAAGGTGATCGTTGTAATTTCATCTTAGGGGGCTATGCTGACTCTTTACTGGTCTCTTGGAGGTAAGCCTAGATCTTCAATATTTTTCAAAACAGAGTATCTATAAAATGGAGAAATCCATTTCTTGCTGATATTTAGTGCTCTGAGAGCATAACACTGATGCAGTATTTTTTCAAAACAAAGCAAAATCCTCCTTCACAGGTTTGAGAATGGGAAGAGATGAAGGGAGAGGAGGAGTCAGACAGCCCTGACCTGCCACAGCTGTGTGAGTAACCACTACAACAGCCACTGTGTCTGCTTGGGCAGATCCATTCTTCTAGTCTTGCCAGATGAAGGCATTCACTGCCTTGGATCTGCTCTGACTTTCAAAGACACTACTCTAAAAGCTTCAATATTACTTGGCTAAACAATACCCACTTCCCAGGAAGGTCTCTTTATTTCCCATCTGTTTTGATTGTTGACATTTTGGTTTGGCAGTAGGGAAAGCCTCCTCACCAGAAGCTGGAGCCCATGTCTAAGGCAGAGAAGCTAAGTCAATGGCAGAAAGGTTGGATTTGTTCCTAACAGACTGAAAAAAAATTTACCCTTCCAGGAACTTAGGTATCCTGTGTCCAAACTGCACACGCAGGAGCAAAGATGACATAATTCTTCAGATATTTTTAATATACTTGACCAAAGTGGAGAATTGAGATGGCATCCAGGGTTCTGGTTTGGCAGCACAAATACTTGCCATTAGTCAGGATTCTCCAGAGGGACAGAATCAGTAGGATATATGTACGTATAAAAGGGATTTTATTAGGAAGAATTGGCTCACATGATTACAAGGTGAAGCCCCATGATAGGCTGTCTGCAAGCTGGAGAAGAGAGAAGCCGGTAGCGGCTCAGTCCGAGTCCAAAAGCCTGAAAACCAGGGAAGCTGACAGCGCAGCCTTCAGTCTGTGGCTGAAGGCCAGAGACCCTCCCGGCAAACCACTAGTACAAGTCCCAGAGTTCAAAGGCTGAAAACCCTGCAGTCTGATGTCCAAGGGCAGGAGGAGCAGAAGGGAGCATCCAGCACTGGAAAAAGAAGGAAGCTAGAAGGTTTGGCAAGCAAGGTGATCCCACCTTCTTCCACCTGCTTTGTTCCATCCGTGCTGGCAGCCAATTGGATGGTGCCCGCCCACAGTGAGGGTGGGTCTTCCTCTCCCAGTCCACCAACTCAAATGTCAGCCTCCTCTGGCAACACCCTCACAGACACACCCAGAAACAACACTTTACCAGTCATCTAGGCATCCTTCAGTCAATCAAGTTGACACCTAATATCAACCATCACAAGTTCACCCCTTGTCAACTTGGCACCCATACACATCTCCTGAAATCATACTTAATCTCCAAATAAAGACAATAATAATGTCATAATTACACCTAACATAATACAACTATCCTTCGTACAACCAGAAGTTCACTAATTCTAAACTTAAATGCTATTACATAAAGCGTTGGCATTCAATAAATACTTGTGGAATAAATGAATGAATAGAAAAAGTCTAGAAAGGTATCAAACATAAATGTTGAAAGTAATTATTCTCTCTTTAAATAGCTACATGTTCCGATTTTTCTATTATACATATGTATTAGTTTTATAATAGTTTTAAAAATATAACTTCAATTTTCCAGGAACTTGCTGATTCGCAGCTGAAGTGAGGGCAAAGATCGAGCTGGGTTTTGCCAGCTTTAATATAGGCAAGCTCCGCTTTATTGTGTGTGGTACAGCAGCAGCTGCTGTGGTAAGTTCCTGGAATACTGGGCCCTTTTCAGGATCTAGACCAAGTTAATACTTTCTGGCCAATGGGGAAGTAACTACTTTGTTCTCTGAGCAAAGGGCTTCTTAAAAATCACAAGATATTAGAGGTTGCCTTGCCCGATTTTCCTAATTTCCAGATGAAGAAACTGAGTCCAGAGAGGTGGTTGGCCTTGAGAACGTCAGTCATGAAACTGGTATTAGAATGCAGGTCTTCTAACTTTAAACGCATTTTTCCTGTCCACACTGGCACAGCCAGAGACCCAGAAAGAAACTAGTGGCATCCTCAACTGGGTCACTGAGGAAAATTTAATAAAGGGACACATTAAAAGGTGTGGGCAGAGTTTGGGAGATGAGCAAAGAGAGTAAAGTACTCCAGGTTGTGCAAAAATTGAGAGCTGTTACTGCCTGAGGCCCAGACAGGCAAGCATGGGGGCAGTTATAGAACCTGAAAGAGCAGAAGTGCAGAGACGGTGGCAGACAGACAGGCAATGGGGCCTTCCATAGGGACACAGTCAATCTGCAGAGACCCAGTAGTAAAGGTGAGAGCTGGGGAATTAACAGCCCAACATCATTCTTTTCCCAACTGGAAGCCAAAGGCCAAGGAAGCTTGTTGATGCAGCTCAAAGAGATAGGTGTCCTAGGGTACAAAGCATAGTAAGAAAGGGCAAAGAGGGAATCTGGAGGGGCCTGTGGAATGTACCCAGCACACTTGCCTTCTGGAAGATCAACTTAGTCCTATCATTGCCCTTTGCTGTTTGCCCTTTGATTTGATTCGGCTTCAAGTCAGTAATAACCTGGACAATTTAGGTTCCATTTTAAAAACTATTATGATACAAAGAATACATATTTATAATAAAAAATCAGAACATGCAGCTATTTAAATAAATTTAATGACTTTCAACATTTATGATTGACACCCTATGAAATGTTTTCTCTTGGTTCATCCATTCATTGCTGCCATAAATATTTATTGAATGCCAATGCATGCCAGGCTATTTCAGATATATGGATGTGGGAGAAAATAAGATAATGAAACATCTTTTCTGTTCTTTCCCTCAAGGAGCTAATGTTCTAGGTGGGGAGGAGTCACAGTAAACAAGATAAATAACCACAATGATAGAATGCGAGACAGTGATGAAATTGTAAGAAGGAAATGAAAGCAGGGCCAAGAAATAAGCGTGTCATGGGGAGATGGAATTTTAAATAAGGTGGTCAGGGAAGTGTGTGTGTGTGTGTGTGTGTGTGTGTGTGATGAGATAGCAAGAGAGGGCACCAGCATGCAATGGCTGCCCTTTGGGCTTTTCCTCAGCTAACTGCTGAGTGTTCAGGTAACGGAGTGTAGGTGGTGTGACTTCTCCCCTCCCTCGCAGTTTCAAAATGTCTCTCTTTAGATTTTTTTAAAGGGCAAAGCTTTCTCCACTCCATATATTAACCACTTAAAAAGTGCCACGGGGACTCCTTAGCATAAGTTTATTAGCCAAATTATTGGTGTATATCTGTCCCTTTATAGCTGGGTGACTTGGGGGAAGTCATTTGACCTCTCTGAGCCTCAGCTTCCTCATTTGTAAAATTGAGGGTTTTGGTGACAATTAAAGGAAATAAGATTAGATCTGTGGGGGGCTTAGTGGCCAGGACATAACTCATATCCTATAGATAATAGTTTCTTTCCTTCTCTGGGTAGGTGTGTTCAGCTAATATTATGGACCCGAGATCCACAGAATGGGGAGGTGACTCAACAGCCTATTAATAGTAATAGCTGGTGTCAACTGGCCACCTATATGCTAGGCAAACGCTTTACCTGTGTGATCTCATTAAATCCTCACATTTTAAGATAAGGAAATGCAAGCACAGAGCCCTCTTGCACAGGTGGTAGGCTGCAGAACCCAGGCTCCAGTCCTAGTTTGATTGGCATCAAAGCCTATGCACGCTTGATCAAAGCCCTGTGCTCCTTCTCTTCCCTGCCTTGCCCACCCCCATCAGTAAGAGTCAAGGTTGGATGGAACCAGGTATAGGGAGGGATTTTCTCATAATTTGAAAACCCATGAAGATATCCAGACTACTGGGTAATGTATCATTATTACCTTGGAAAAGCTTCTTTGCTAAATCCCACTAGGACAATCGTTCTGCAAGTAGGGTACTGAGCTGATTACTTGTGGATCACCTGAGTAGTTTATTTAAAAAATACAAATACCAGGGCTTTACCTCTTGAAATTCTAGTTGAGTAAGTCTGGGGAAAGACCTGAGTATCTGTGTTTTATAACGCAGTCTCAGGTGTTTCTGATGTACAGCCAGGTTTGGACAATAGCTCTGTAGGGTCCAAACTACTAATGTACCCTGGGCATCTTTTGTTCTTGTCTCCTTATTGCAACTGAGATTGAGATGATAAATTATCACTCTTCCCAGTGGTGGTGAGTCTGCTGGGTAATCTAAACCAGGCTTCATCTGAATGTTTGGTAAAGCTATTACAGCAGGATAAGGTCAAGTTGCCTTGAAGCATTCATATGAGAGGCTTCCTCCTGGTCAACCCACAGATCCATGTTCTTTGGCCATTTGAAGAACAGTCTATCAGCTGCACTATGCTCCAGTCCACAGTTTCTATGAGGACGCTACGACAGACCTTGTCAAATGCTTTGCCGAAATCAAGGTGCACAGTGTCTGTGCTTCTCTTTTCCCTAAACATTCTAGAAGCCCCATCAAAAACAAAGTGCATATGAGTGGAATAATTCTTTGTCAGTGAACCCAATCTATACTAGATGCCAGGGATTAGCAACTTCTTTTCCTTTTTTCTATATAAGCAATTTTTTTGAGTTTCAAATCTTATTCATTTTTTTTTTTTTTTTTTTTGAGACGGAGTCTTGCTCTGTTGCCCAGGCTGGAGTGCAGTGGCCAGATCTCAGCTCACTGCAAGCTCCGCCTTTTGGGTTCACGCCATTCTCCTGCCTCAGCCTCCTGAGTAGCTGGGAATACAGGCGCCCGCCACCTCGCCCGGCTAGTTTTTTTGTATCTTTTAGTAGAGACAGGGTTTCACCGTGTTAGCCAGGATGGTCTCGATCTCCTGACCTTGTGATCCGCCCGTCTTGGCCTCCCAAAGTGCTGGGATTACAGGCTTGAGCCACCGCGCCCGGCCTTATTCAGTTTTTTAAAAAAAATTTATTATACTTTAAGTTCTGGGATGCATGTGCAGAACATGCAGGTTTGTTACATAGGTATACATGTGCCATGATGGTTTGCTGCACCCATTAACCTGTCATCTACATTAGGTATTTCTCCTAATGCTATCCCTCCCCTAGCCTCCCACCCCATGACAGGCCCCAGTGTGTGATGTTCCCCTCCCCGTGTCCAGGTGTTCTTTTCTGAGGCCTCAGAAGTCTTGTCTTGTCATTTATTTTCTTTTTTCTTTTCTTTTCTTTTTTCTTTCTTGAGAAACAAAAGAATCTTCTGTCTTCTTGGTAGTTTCTATAAATGCGAGCTGAAAAATGGATCACATCAGTCAATCATAAAACCAATTTGGACCTCATATGGCATCAGTTGGGTCTTGACATTGCATTTCTGTCAAGAACAAGGGCTCAGATTGTCAGCATACTAGGCACTTTGGAGGGCAGGTTGTGGGGAAGAAAGCACTGGTCTTAAAGTTGTACATTTACCAAGTTTCTTTAATAAACAAGAAAGGAAAAGACTACACAGTCATTCATATTCCATGTAGAGGTTTAACCAGTCTACATTAGAAACCTTAGACCCACACCCATCCATCTCATCACTTCCTTGATGACAGCAAATGGATTGTCCTCTGCAAATGGGTCTAAAATGATTGTCAGTTCCCCATGAATCTCTAAATGCTCCAGCCAGTACTTTGAGAGTAAATTTTATTCTCTTAAGGAGATGGCTTAATCAACACTACTCAATATATCTGATTTCTATGTGACCTTGTTATATTTGTGCTTATGTTTCTAGACCCTGAGTGAAACCCCTCACTTGGCTCAGTTTATCTTAAGATATCCTATTTGCATGAGACTTTATGTATAAAATCAGCATATTCAAAAATTATAGCGTTAATATCACCTTGAAGGATTACTCTTTGCTTTAGTAAAGGATTTACTACGAGATCCTTTAAGTAATGAACATCACCAAGAAAACATTTAAATCTATACTCTTATTTTCATAAGTGTGTCTTGTATATGCTACTCCATACATATAAAGAGTCAGTCTTGTCATCATCCACTAGTTACTTTCCTTTCTCATAAATTAATAAACCCGTGTATTCTTCGGTCTTGTCATAAATGATGACTTTATGTTATTATTTTTCTGAGTTTTACTTATTTTATTTTATTTCGTTTATTTATTTTTGAGACAGGGTTTCGCTCTTGTCACCCAGGCTGGAGTGCAATGGCGTGATTGCGGCTCACTGCAACCTCCGTGTCCTGGGTTCAAGTGATTTTCCAGCCTCAGTCTCCTAAGTAGTCGGAATTACAGGTGTCCACTACCATGCTGGCTAATTTTTGCACTTTTAGTAGAGATGTGGTTTTGCCATGCTGTCCAGGCTTGTCTCGAACACCTGACCTCAGGTGATCTGCCTGCCTTGGCCTCCCAAAGTGCTGGGATCACAGGCGTGAGCCACCGCCCCCAGTCAAGTTTTATTTTTTAATCATTGAAGAGCAATTAAAAATGCTGAAGAGTAACAATGATAGTCACCATGTATTGAGTGCGTTCGTGCCAGGCACTGCTCTGTTAATGTCATACATGCACTCAGTTATTAAAACTACATATTAAATTATGGCGTTAAGATGTAATTATTATTCTCTGTTTATCTTTAACTACTTTGCTTTTCTTCCTCAAATATCACCCCATTTCTTATAATTCAGAGATAGCCAGCTTCTTCCTCCCTTGGAACAAAAGAATTCTAATACATTAATAAAATACTTCCTCATTGCCCCTTTTGTTTTCTAAGTTAACTTGAACCAGGGCTGGATAAATTAATCTTATCTGCTAAGGCTGGAAACTTTTACTAAGGAGTGATTTGTGTTACTAAGCTCATAGTGGACTTTAAAGATGACAGAGGGTTACTAAATTTATTCATTTGCTCATTCTCATAACAAGAATCAATTGATTACTTACTCTATGCCAGGCACTGTGTTAGGCATTAGAGAAAGAGATAAGTAACTCACAATCTTCAGATTCCCCTCCATCATCTACCGAAAATTATCTAATTGCAGGTTCCTCTCAATCCACTAGGCAAGAGTCCAGATGCATTTTGGAGGCAGATTCCCTCTGCCTGGTGCTGGCACCTCCCTTCCTGATCTTTTCTTATTATTTGCATACTATTCTTAAGAACTACTCCAGTTTTTATGGGAATAGTTTGTGCTCTACCGCTTGGTCTGGCTCCAAGGCTTTTGGTGTCACAAAATCCATATCAGCATTGAAACCCCCCAACCCTGCTGCCAGACCCTTTCCACTAAGAGAATCCTTTGTGACTTATGCCCTTGAACTACCTGGTCATTTAGAGACAGAAGGGAATTTACCTAGAGACCGTGATGGTTATCTGACCCAGCGCAGACATTAATTAAAGGATGATGCTCTCACCCAGTCCAAGGGTCATGATGGAATGCTCATTCTTCCAAACTGGGCAGAAGGTCCAGGCTTGTGATTTCTCTGAAAAACTTCTTAAATACTACGTCTTTCCAGCTTCCTTCTACTTCACCCTTTGACCCAGGGTTTGCAACTCGACTTGCAGAGACCAATTCCTGTAAAATAATGTCCTGCTTAGGCTCTGCTCTAGGTGTAAGTTAGATTTCCAGCAACCATGGAAATAATTGGCGGGTGGAGGAAACAAAACCTCAGAGCAGACAAAGTAGCAGTCACCAAGGCCATGCACAAAAGTCATGCAGTTTTCTCTATTGAACAGACTTCTAGGCCCACTGTGTCAGTTTCCTTTTGCTGCTGTAAAAAATCACCATGAACTCAGTAGCTTAAAACAACACAAATTTATTGTCTCACCGTTTTGGAGAATAGAAGTTTAAAATGAGTCTCCAAGGCATCAGCAAGGCTACATTTCTTTCTGGAGGTGTTTGTGTGGAGAATCTGATGTTTTAAGTTTTCCAGTTTCTAACTTACTATCCCCATTCCTGGGGCTGCGGCCCCTCCCAGAGATGGACGGCTTCCATTTTCAAAGACAGCAGTGGTTGCCCAAGTCTTTCTCATATCAAATCGCTTTGACACGGACTCTCTTGTTTTCTTCTTTCACTTGTAAGGACCCTTGTGATTATATTGGGCCTGCCTAGAAATCTGGAATAATCTCCACATCTCTAGGGCAGTTGATTAACAACTCTAATTCAATCTGTGACCTCAATTCCATCTGTGACCTTAATTTCCCCTTGAAATGTAACAAAACGCATTCAGAGATTCTGGGGATTGGGACTTGAACATCTTTGGTAGGGGTGGGGCTATTCTTCTGCCTTCCCCACCCAGGCTCAACTATACATATACTTCATGCACAGTAGCACAAATTTGGCTAGTTGGTGTTTGAGCTGTTGAAAGTAGGAAGCCCTGTGAGTGGCAGACAATTGTCTACAATGGGAAATGAGAGCTGGGAGCCTAACGTCAAAAACAGAGATCAAAACCGAAAACAAACCACTCAGTTAACAAATCACAGAAGTCTGATGTCACAGAGAATGGTGAAAAGTATCCCTATCCACTTCAGTGGCTCCTGGGAGCATTCTATTTAATGGTATAAAACTTTAAACACTATTCGAAATTGTGATCCTGAGTCTTTAAGATAACGTTTTATTCAGTTTAAAAAGCAAGCACCACACCATATTTTTTAAAAAAGGATTTAAAAAATAAAACCATAAAACATCGAGGAAACTTAGTGAATATTCATCTGACTTCTGAAAGAGAAATAATTCTCTAAGCACAAAAGCAAAAGAAGAAATAAAAAAAGAAAAAAGCCATATTTGTGTATAAATAGCAGTTAAGATTTACATATTAAAAATCATGAACCCAATTAAAAGGTAAACAGCAAGCTGTGAAAATTATTTGTCACAAGCATGATATCCAATAACCTTGACAAAGTTCACCCAAGTCAGCGAGTAAAATATTAAGGCCACAAGAGAAAATGGTCATATTATATGTATTATAGAAGGAAAAATATCAGTGTCAAATTAGTATTTATAAACGTTTAAATTCACTGGTCATGAAAAGTGCAAACGGTTACAAGATAGCAGTTTTAACTTAACAAATTAGCACAGATTTTTTTTAAACGGCAGTATTTAATGTTGCTAAGGATGGTAAATATTATTCTTAGAGAACGCTGGGGGTGTGTAGATGGTACAAATCCTCTGAAAGGCAATTTGATTATATATGTGATTTTACTTATAGGTATCTCTATTCAAAAAAATCAAAATAGAGGCAAATATTTCTATAGATATTAATCCTTATTCATAATAAAAATATAATAAAAGTGATTAAATGAAATATAGTGCATTTCCATTATAGACTATCATAGAGCCATTAAAACATACATTGAAAAGACTGTTTAATGGTATAGACAACGTTAAGTGAATTGTGACAGCTATTTTATACTTCAGTATATATTGTATGCGAAATAAGATGAGAGAAATTACAAGAAATGTTAACAGAGCTGTGGGCTCTGTCTTATTTATTCTTCTCTAATTTTTTTAAGCTTTGAAAAATAAGCGTGTATTTACTTTTATACTCCAAAATATATAATTTTATTTTTAACAATTAAAAACAGAGATGTGTATAATACACTTCAGAAAGATTTTTAGGTGAAAAGATTTCATTGTTTTGGTGTTCGAAGCTTCAGTGATGCAGACAGTTCATCTACATGAAGTCTTACCTCTCAAGGTGGTGGATAAGACATTGCAGTATTTTGGAAATACTAGCTTACCTTAATGAAAAATAAATCTCTAAAATTATATAATGTGGTTAATGTTTGCTTTATGACAGTATTTTCCAAAGTGTGTTTCAGGAAAAAGGAGTACTTTAAGTTGCCCTGTGAAAAAAAGCATTCAGAGTTCAAATAAATTTAAGAAATACTGAATACTCTGCAGTCATCTCTTGGTAGCCATGGAGGACTGGTTCCAGGACCCCTCTGTTACCCCTGCAGATACCAAAACCTGAGAATGCTCAAGTCCCTTATATAAAATGGCATAGTATTTGCATTCAGTCTATGCACATCCTCTCTCATATACTTTAAATCATCTCTAGATTGCTTATAATACCTAATACAATGCCTACACACCTATTTATTTGCAAGGATTCTGTGCAGTACTTGGTTCATAACAAAGTCAAGTTTTGCTTTTGTAACTTTGTGAAGTTTTCTTTTCCAAGGCTAGTTGAATTCAAGATGCAGAATTCACAAGTATGACTATATTCCTTTCTTGGAGAGTCACAATTCACATTAGCATTTTCAAGGCTCTGAAGAGCCCTACAGTAACATGCTTAGTTTTGTTTAGACCAGAGTTTCCCTAAGTGCTACTCTTCAGAAATGTATTGAGTAGCACCTGCTAATGTCTCCCTGCCAAATTATGTTTTGTGTATGTTACACACCTTGGAAAACCATGAGTTTAAGCAAAACTCAGCTGACTTACTCACTTTTAGCTATGAAGCTAGAATATGTGAGTCCAGTTTTGATTATTTTTTCAGAAACTGTCAGGAAAATTCTAGCTGAGATGATGGCAAGGTTGAGACTGGGTAGGCTTGAGGCTCTGTGTGGTAGCTCTGTGCTTAGGAAGACTTCAAGCTCTTTTTCAAGTTGTCAGCTTCCCTTCTCCCACACTCCATCACCAGTCCCAAGCCAGTAAGTGGCTGCCAGCCAGGGTCCTCTGAGCTGCTGAAGGCTTCCCTTTCCACCCACACTGTGCAAAATGGGGATGGGACTTTCCAGGCACAGAGCCTGAAGGCAGACAGCTTCTCCAACTTCCTGCTCTGGATTGGAGAAAGATGTGCAATCCCCTACTATCAACTCTTACATCTGGAAGGGTGTAAGTAGGGTCCATTACTAAAAAGTAAGCCTTGTGTTAGAAGGTGTTGAATACACAGGAACTTTCCTGAGGATAGTGCAAATGAGGTATTTGTTTGTTTCAGTGAGCTGCCTGTGAGTGTTTTCTCTCTGTTTTTTTTTTTTTTTTTTTTTTTTGTCCTCTTCTTCCAAGGTCCTTTTGGCCTTTTTGAGCCTTTTGACTTTTTTTGTTTTTGAGATGGAGTCTCCCTCTGTCACCCAGGTTGGAGTCAGTGGCGTGATCTCGGTTCACTGCAACCTCCGCCTCCTGGGTTCAAGAGATCCTCCTGCCTCAGCCTCCCAAGTAGCTGGGACTGCAAGCACACGCCACCATGCCTGGCTAATTTTTGTAATTTTTGGTAGAGATGGGGTTTCACCATATTGGCCAGGATGGTCTCAAACTCCTGACCTTGAGATCTGCCTGCTTCAGCCTCCCAAAGTGCTAGGATTACAGGCATGAGCCACTGTGCCTGGCCTGACCTTTGACTTTAACTTACAGTTCAGGATCCCAGGCAATGGGCTCTTTTCGGAGCCCCATTATGATTTTCAGGTCCACCCAAGTGAAACAATGCCTTTGGTCATATTGACATTCTCAGACAGCATTCATTGTCCCACTATGCTCCCAGAGCCTCTGCCTCTTTTCTCTGGCTTCATCAGACTCTCTCCTAGGAAAAGGTGGAAATGGAGAGAGAGAGAGGGAAGAATCTGGTGAGAAATCATCCACCATCCTACTTAGACTCACAGATATCCATGACAGTGGAGGAGGCTGGGATCTTCATGATCATCGCATCCAGTGGTTTGTGGATATCCAAGGTTTGGTGAATAGAGGGATATGTTGCAGGGGGTGGTGGGGGGCTGTGAGTAGGTTGGAGGTGACTCCAGATCTGTACATATCACTTCAGCACTCTATTTTATGTATTGGGACTTCTGGTAAGGTTTTGTCTAAGAAAAGATTCCTGTTGCTAGAAGAAATGGTTAAAGACAACAGATCCAGCCCAGCTCCATGGATGAAGCCATCATGCAGCTTCTTCTCAGATCCTTCCAGTGACAGGGAGCTCATTACCATTCCATATTTGGTTGTATTAATATATCATATGGAACAGAAATTTGCTTCCCTGGGGCTCCTACCCATTTGTCCCAGTTCTGCTTTCTGGAGACAGACAGAAATAGTTGAAACCAATTTCCAGCTTTCAGCTCCAACAGAGCAGAAACTTTGTCAGTTTGGTTATTTGGTGACTCTCTGGAGCAATGGCTGGCACAGAGTGGAAGCTTAATAAGTGATACTCAAATAAATTAATGAATGAGGAGCTTCATGTATCTGTTGTAGGATTACCATATGACTTAAGTCTTCAAGACTAGCAAACTTAAGAGCTCACATGGCAACCTCCTCACCCCTCCTCAACCTGGATCCTCTCTGTCAAAGAAGTTATGGATGGAGAGGCATATGCTAAGGATCTTTGGGCAAGGGGCAAGGACCCTTGGGATTTAACTTATCCACCAAGTGCTTCTGAAAAAAAGCTGCACAAAAAATGCACTGCATAAAAGCAACTTGAAAATCCTGATGAAAGCAACCAGACCCTTATCAGGGAATGAGCTATGAACCTGGCATGAGGGTCAGACATCATCGATGGTCACCAATGTAGCAGGACTTGAGAGGTACTGGAAAGTCTCACCGGCTTCCGTGATACTTCACCAGAAACTTCACCATCAGAGTCGTTCCTTTGGGTAAAGTACTTCTTTCTCCTTTAAATGTAAACACTGGACATAGTGAGTTGCCAATACCTTGGAGTGAGTTCGCTGATCTGACTGTTTTCTTTAAGGATAAGGGGACTTAATGATGCTGGATTCTGGGGAAGAACCAGG
Source organism: Rhinopithecus roxellana (assembly GCF_007565055.1). Taxonomy (NCBI): domain Eukaryota; kingdom Metazoa; phylum Chordata; class Mammalia; order Primates; family Cercopithecidae; genus Rhinopithecus; species Rhinopithecus roxellana. The sequence goes on along the minus strand of NC_044559.1, from coordinate 101,231,227 downwards.
CCTCAGAGAGAGAAGGGGCAAAGGTTACTGGACTAGAGGGTAGAAGGAAAGTACATTTTGTTTAACTAGATAAATATTCAGGCCCCTGCAAGCTGCTTCAGTATGGAAAAGGCAATTTGGGATGTGGGAACAGTAGTCTGGCTCCACATAAACCCTTTAAAATTGCAGGCTCCCCCGTCCCCCACCACTGTGAGTCTTCCACATGAATTTGATGTGATGGGAGTAGCACACTCACACATTTTGGAAGATAAAAGCTGGATGTGTTTAAATAACTATCAGGCTGGTGGGAAAGATATCCAGGCTTGCCTGGAGCCACCTTCTCAGTACAGAAGGAAAAACCAAACCCTGACAAGCACGTGGCTGATTATTAGCCGTGTGATGAAGTGTTACTTCCTGGGCAGGACATTCGCATTTCTTGAGAAACTCTTTCTCAATCACAGTGAGTGACATTTTTAGAAATGTCACTTCATTTTAGAAAATGAAGGCCTTTGTTTTCTTCCTCTATGTGTATGCTCACCGCTTCCCTTCACTTCCCCCAAGTCCCATACCCTACCCCAGAGAAAAGATTTAATGAGGGAGTGCGTGTGCCCACATGGGGTAGGGGGAGGAGAGGAGGCAATCAGAAAAATGCAATTTTCCTGCCCTGGTAGAACTTGAATCACCATACAGACATCTCTTCCATAGTTTTTGCAGCCAAATGTTGCTTTCCTTTCTTGTTTTCTTTCCAGAGAATGCAGGTATCTTTTCCTTGTGGGAGTGTATTTACTATTCTGAGATCACATTAACATTACTCATTTAACGATCTGCAATGTTTTGAAACCGACATGTCTCACCATATCCCAGAGCGGGGTTTTTTTCTCCGCTTGATGCTTTGATTGATAAGGACCGCCCATGACCATGACCTTTAAGATGCATAGTCCAGAGGGCATGGGGTTTGGGCAAAAGGCGGCAAAGGCCTCCCTATCGGCAGGATCACTGTAAGCTCCTGCTCAGCAAATGACAGTGCACACTTCTTTGCAGATTGGATGCTTTCTGAACTGGTGGAGGCTCAGGAAGCTGCTCTGAGCTGCCCAGACTGAGCAACTGAAACTAAAAGTGAAGCCGTCAAATGTGGCTTCCTGGGCTTTCAGTTCTGGTTGATTTGATGGAGAGTGGGGTGCTATGTTCTCTGACTGTTTTATGGCAGGATCTGTGTACAGGGGTGAGAGTTAACACTATTAAGAAATCATCCCCACCCTTAAGGAGTTTTCAGTCTAGCAGAGAGACAGACATGTAAATAAGTGTGGTAGATGCCTTCCAAAGATATACATACTGTGGCAGATCAGAGAAAGTGGGCAGCTCTCTAAGGAGGGGAGAGGAGTTGGGGGGATGGGGAAAGTTATAGAAGACCAAAGAGAGAATGCTTGGACTAGGCTTTCATGAAGAAGTAGGTGCTGTCTAGGTGAGAATGCAAGTGCATTTTTTTTTTTTTTTTTTGCCTTTGCAAATACATGGAAAAGCATGATGCTTTGGGGGCCTAGAGAAGGAAGGGGGAAGAGCAGAGATGAAATATAGGAGACAGATCACAGAGCCCCTTGCAGGCCCTGCAATGGGGTTTTTATTCTACCACATGGGCAATGGGAAGCTACTGGCTAGACTTTAAGTAAGGCAGAGGCTTATTAGACTTTCATTTTTAAAAAGTCGCTTGAGTATCTGTGGGGAGAATGAGCCCGGTTGATACAGAAGGCAAGGAAAGTAGTTGTGAGGCTGTTAAAATAATTCAAGAAAGATGTGAAAGTTGCAAATAAGGCAGTGGAAGAGTGGAAGGATTAGCGATGGAGAGAATTACCAAGATTTGGTGATGGGGTAGTAGAGGGAGAGGGTTGAGAGTTAAAGGAAAATGAGACATCTAAGATGCCACCCAGGATTCTGGTTTGAGTGACTATAGATGACATGGAACAAAAGGGGTGTAAGAGAATTAATTCTGTGTTGTGCATGTTGAATTTGAGATGCTTGTGGGACACCCAAGGGGACAGGCCCAATATGCAGTTGCTTATGTGGGTTTGATGTGCAAAAGATAGGGCAGGGATGAGGAGAAAAACATGAGAGTGGTTGATGAGTAGGTGGGTGTTGAAAGCATGGCAGGGGAGGCCCTGTCCTGTGGGAAGGGCAGAAAGTCAAGGACAGTCCCTCGATTCGTCAACTCAAAGCTGTGGGCAAAGAAAGAAGAGCCGGAAACAGCAACGGCAAAGGAGAAGAGGAGAAATTTGTGTCAAGGAAGGCAGGAGAGAGGGTTTCAAGAGGATAAGACTGGTCCACAGTGTCACACGCTTCAGGGAGGCCAGTGAGACGAAGATGAAAAGCATGCACTGGATAGAGCACTTGGTGTGGCCCTGGGTGTGGAGGTGAAATTAGTGTAGGTGGAAATGGGAGGTGAGTGAGTGGAGTCAATGCATGCAGAAGGCTTGCCCAGGAGAAAGAGGAAAGAGCTTCACCAAAATATTTAGAACTACTGATTTTGTCTGAAAGTTATTTAACAACCAAAAAAGCCAGGGTAGTGTGATAGGACAAGAAAGGTGGAAACTATTGAGAAATTCTCACTGTGTTTTAGGCCCTGGGCTGAGGCCTTCAGCATTACAGTCTGGAGTATTCTTTTATTGTATTCTGTCCTTTCATTTTCCTCCAAGATTTTGCAGCCACACTCCCCTCCCTCTTCAGATTCTACCTCTGCTGTAGCTGGGCTTACACCGTAAGGGCATTTGAGGTCTAGATGAAATCTTAGAAATATAAGACTCTCTCAAAGTTTTTCAATAAGCAGGGCTAATACTAATAATCAATGCTAAACAGCAATGAACAATGCCATGATACCCTAATAAACCTTTAAAGAAGAACTTAGACAAGAAAGCTGTCAAAATGGAAATGGGGGCAGAGTCTTGGCCATGTCAGGGGAAACAAGCACAGAGGCCCAGGGTGGTGAGCATGTGTCCTGGGAGGCGGTGGTGCCAGGTGTCCATCACGCTATGTGAGGCAGCCACATTATTGTTTTGAACACCATATCCTAAACCCAGCCTCTTCTAATTGTATAATCACAAAGCCATAATCACTGATTCCAAAGAGCTGGAAGCCTCAGACAATTGAAAAGTCAAAATGCAGATGTGACAGTAATATAGGAGACACACCTTCCTGAGTGCAGAGGTGGTGAAATGAGAGAATTAATGGTTGGAACAGTTGTCAGGGTTTCCAACTTCTCTAACTTGGAAGGAGTCATTAGGTGAATAAATAGCATACTCCCACTCACACCAGCAGAAGCCAGAATGACCTAGTGGGTAGATAGGGAGTAGCAGTAGTAACAGAACTTGTAAGTGTTTCCGCATTGAGATTTTAATAGAGTTCAGGATCTATCTTTGCCCCTTGTCAAGGGCCAAGTTCAGTCCCTCCCATCTCTTCTTCTAGCATCCATCTTCCTTCCTAGAAAATGGCTTCTATATTTTAAGCCCAGAGTAAGTACCAGGCACAGCACTAAGCATACTGAATATCTTCACTTACTTGCATTTTGCAGCCACCCTATGGGGTACTGCTATTATCCCCATTTTACAGCTGAAGAAACTGAGATTTGGAGGATTAAGTAACTTGTTCAAGATACATTGCTAGGTGATGGCAAAGTTAGGATTCATTTGTAGTTGTGTCTGAATTTTTTTTTTTTTTTTTTTTTTGTCTTTTTTTTTTTTTTTTTTTTTCCTTTTTGTGGAGAACGGGGTCTCGCTGTATTACCCAGGCAGGTCTCGAACTCCTGGGCTCAAGCTATCCTCCCGCCTCTGCCTCCCTGAGAGCTGGGATTACAGGCGTGAGCCACCGCGCCCGGCGTGTCTGAATTTTATACCTGTGTTTTTAATTGTTAAGTAACAAGCTATAGCCAAGATACAATCTTTGACTTTTGTTCTCAGTTGGCTGTTACTTCTTCTTAAAGTGTTACTTCTCCCCCTCCCCCCCCCCCTTTTTTTTTTTGAAACGGACAGGACTTTAAGAATCTTGAATATTGTTCTGATATATAATGCATTCTTAAAAACATGTGACCATCAAAGGTATGGAGATCAAGCAATAAGACTCAGATCCTATTTGGTTAAGGGGTAGGAGGATTCCCAGAGATTTAAAAAATAGTTATAAAAATGCTGACTATGGCTTGCCTTTTGGATACTATATTTGACAATACAGTTCCAGAATTTCACCATGCTCTTTAATTTGTTCTTTGTCTTCATAACTGAACACACAATCAACCATCCTCCATTGAGCATCCAATTGAGGCTAAAGACTTGCCACTTATAGCACACTTGATGATTTCTATTTCTGTCTTAATTTTATTAAATTGATGAGACCTCTCTGCTTATTTTCACTAATATCAGCACTTTCCTTTTCTGTTTCCCAGTCATTTTTGTTAAATGCAATTATAGATTCAGACAATTACATGAATCTCCCATTACCAACATGGCACTGCTGTTAAACTGAACAGTTTTGTGCAGCTCTTTATCGGAAAGCACCCAGTGTTCTTCTGTCAGCTAATGAATGAATTCTTGAACTCAGAATGTGTGAAATAATTTAGGGGTAGGAGTATCTGTAGTATTGAAAGTGGGGGCTATAAGACAGTTAACATATGAAAATCAAGGACTCCAAATAGATCAGTTTAGCAAATATTTAAGGAACACCTACCATGTGTTTGGCCTTGTGGACATAAAGAATTATCTGCCATTCCTTGATCCTTTTGAATAGGCTAGTTCGTAGGGGGTGATATTTGGGGTTAAGAGGAATGGCACCAAATTTTTTTTGGTCAGACTTCCTAGGTGGCCACCACTTGGGTATTTTTCTGTTGGCTTCATGTACTATGTTATTCCAGCCTGCTAAACAGCCTGAACCTACTTGACCTGTCGTCAGGGCAGATGAACTAAATAAGTGAAGGCAATAGTAGGACAAGATGGGGCATGTAAAATAGAATTGGACTAGTCCCCTAAATGTTTCCACTTTCTCTTTCCCACCAACTGACTTTCTGCCACCGTCACCCAAAGGCATGGGGTAAGGTTGGGTAGTGGAGAATAATGCCCTCCCAAGTGTGTACCTTTAAGATGACAGCATTTGGCCAGGCGTGGTGGCTCACATCTGTAATCCCAGCACTTTGGGAGGCCGAGGTGGGCAGATCACGAGGTCAGGATATCGAGACCATCCTGGCTAACATGGTGAAACCCCATCTCTACTAAAAATACAAAAAAAAATTAGCCGGATGTGGTGGCGGGCACCTGTAGTCCCAGCTACTCGGGAAGCTGAGGCAGGAGAATGGCGTGAACCCAGGAGGCAGAGCTTGCAGTGAGCAGAGATCGCACCACTACACTCCAGCCTGGGCGACAGAGTGAGACTCCATCTACAAAAGATGACAGCATTTTCCCCCTGATTTCCATTAGCTACTTCTACTCCATTGGTGTCTCTTTGTCACAGCCCAAGTTCAATAGATAGGTTAGAATTGGACATACTTGACTGTTCTGGTAGCTGATGGTCAGCTCAGAGAGTAGGCTCAGGCTGTGATCACCACCTTTGCTTGAATCACCAGAGACTCAAAAGAAAAGCAGGAAGAGGTGACCCCACCCTCTTCACTGGTGAAAGATTGCACATACCTTTGGGACATCTAAAGGAGAATGTAGCCCTTTCAGAGCTAACATTACAGATCACAGCAATTTACTGGTCTCGGTGTACTCCTTCCACTAGGTTCCCTTAGGAATCATCATTTCAATTAGACCCATAAATCCTTTTCTCATTTGTCTGCAAAGACTATGAAACATGATGTCACTTTATTTCTTTTAAAGAAGGCGTTGACAACACAGATGGTAATCCTAATGGTGACATGGAATACCTTGACATCTTTCAGCCCCCCAGTCATTTCAGTTTGGCCAGGAAATACAGCAGTGACTGGACATATGGGACCTTATGATGGGATTGTGAGTTCAGACGCCCCCAGTGTTGGTCTTGTGCAAAGAGGAAACCAGGAGGAGGAACTGTTCATCAGCACCCATGCACACCCACGCGTCTATAATTACCAACAACAGTTGCAGCGCAACCCAAAAACATAAACACACTGAGCTGGCTGAAGCCCAGGGCTCTATTTATAGTCTCCATGGACCTACTAATAGCCTTAACACCCTCATTGAAACAGACCCCAAGTCGGGAGCAGGGCAGGGCCGGGGCTGTCACAGTTGTGGGATGAAACCACTGCTCTATACCTTCAGTTCAATGTGGCCCACGTGTGAATGGGCCATCAAAAATATCCAGCCACTCTGAGAGGTGCACATCTCAAAATAAACATTTTCCTGAGCAGGCCAGACAACAGCACAGAGCCAAAGGATTTCCAGTTCAGACTCGGAAATTATAGGGTTTAATTGGGAGGTGTGACAGTGGCATGTCATCATTGCTTGTACGTTTCGCCTGAACTATGTTTGTTCAAGCAAGACAGGAAGTGGCCAAGAAGTATGACACAGTGGAAAGAGCAGGGGCTGGGGAGTCAGACAGCTCTGCATTTAGCTGGGTGGCCTTGAACAAGTTTCCTGACCCATTTGAACCTCAATTTTCTCTTCTGTAAAATGGGAATACTAAAAATACCTATCTCTTAGGAGGCTGTTAGGGTCATATATGACATGCAGATCCTCAAAATAGAAGTTTTGATAGTATCATTTTTAATAATGCATTATTATAAATTAGAAGTTCTGAAGGATTTGGCCCATCTAACTCACAAGTACTTCTATCTTGTCTTTGAGATGGTCCATATTATTTTAAAAAAGGTAAAGAATTGAAAGATATTTTTAGAGATTTTTCTCCTACATAGTTGATGTTAGTTATTTCAGAAAGTTGACAACAAATAGGTTTGCTCCATATTTCTTTAACTTCAATATTGAAAGGTTTTATTTATTATTTATTTATGTAGCATGGGTGCAAATTTCATTTCTTTAATATTTTAATAAGGAGTAGTTCATGTGATGGGAGTAGTAAATGACATTGTGTCTAGTTTAATGTTCAGGAAAATAAGCATAGAAATTCTATAGCTTGGTAAAAAATGCTTAAATCTTAAAGAGAATCAGAGAGGCATTGCAAATAATTTCTCCCTGCCCCCAGTACCATTTACAATAGTCCTAAAACATGGGCTCCCAGCTACTGCTGGAACCCTTCAAGAACTAGGGACTTGGCAGTCAGTCCATTCCATTTTGGGAGCCGCTCAAGTGAAAGAAGACTTTCCTCCTGTTGAGCCCAACTTGTTCTCTCTCTTGCTTTCATTTATTGGTCCTGTTTATCCCTTGATAAAAAAAAAAAAGAGAGTCAACTTCTTCCTCTACACAAGGGCTCTTCAAACTTTAGAAGAATGATACCATGGCTTTCCAAGTCTTCTTTTCTCCAGGCAAACATTCTTGGCTCTCTCCGTAACCACAGGAAAACTCCTGATCTCTTACTCAAATTCTTTTTTGTTTGTTTATTTGTTTTTAGGCATTACTGGTGGTTCCTCAATATTCTTCCTCCTCCTTGCTGCCTTTGATTCTCCAAATATGGACTGAGTCTAAGCATATAAATTACATGCAACTTCATTTTTCACTCTGTCTCTCAATTACCTGGGAGACACTTTCTTTCCATTGGTTTGTTGATGCATATTTAGGAAATACATATCTCATTTTGCTTTCATATTAATCCAAGTGAAGTTTGAAGGTAAATCTACCACAAAAAAAATTACACAGGACATTCCAAAATCAAAAAAATATTACTATTTAATTACACAACTTTAGGCTTTTTTTGTTTTCCTTTTTTTAACAGAGTCTCTCTCTGTCACCCAGGAAGAGTGCAGTGGCATGATCTCGGCTCACTGCAACCTCTGCCTCCCAGGATCAAACAGCTCTCCTGCCTCAGCCTCCTGAGTAGCTGGGATTGCAGGTGTGCGCCACCACACCCGGCTAATTTTTGTATTTGTAGTAGAGATGGGTTTTCACCATGTTGGTCAGGCTGGTCTTGAACTCCTGACTGCAGGTGATCCACCCCCCTTGGCCTCCCAAAGTGCTGGGATTACAGGCATGAGCCACTGCACCTGGCCAGCTTTAGTTTTTCTATGTAAGTATAGATGATTTCCACGTGCCCTTGAAAGCATTGTACATATGTGTATGTGGACATATGTAAAACCTCTAGCCACGAAGCCCTGTAGTACAGTCATTGCACCAGGACCAGACTGGTATTTACTTAATCCACAGTTCTTTTAAGCTGATCCCGTACATAGTAATAATAATAATAATAGCAGCAGCAGCAATAGTGCTTATAACTTACCAAGAGCTTGCTACCTCTTAGGCACCATGTTAAATGGTCTAACTTTTTAATATAAAAAATTATGTAATAGATACTATTATACCCACTTAATGATAAGGAAAATCAAGCCTCAGAGAGTTGAAGTAACCATGTCCAGCATCCCTGGATGAATAATTAGCCACTGACAGGATCTGAGCTGTGGTTGTCTAATCCCAAAGTCCAGGCAGCTGCTGTTTAGTTATTCGAAGTAAGGACAGCACAGACAGGAAGAGCAGGAGGAATACGACAAGGATTCACTCAGGTATAAAGAGTGTGTCATTACTGCACCCCACTGGAACCAAGACAGAGGCCCCAGGAGCAGAGGCTGGGAGGCCCTCAGAGGGTCCCTAATACATATGTGAGAGACACAGCCCAGAGGACCAATCCAGGGAGAGCTCAGTGAGGAAAGGACCAAATGAAATGATTCATCCATTTGCCCAGCGTGTGGAGTTACACACACACGATTGAGCCCCACTGTCAGTGTTACGTTTATACTGTAGAACCACCCACTTACAGGCCATAGAGCGACTCATTGCAATTCTCTCTCTTCTGGACTTTAAAGCCTTGTTCGCCAGTGTACACTGGAAAACTTAGCTCCCTGGTTTGCTAAAATAACTGTGCCTTTACAAATTAGACTCAAAACAACATTTTGTGAATTAAATTTCATTTAAAACAAACTAGGACAGCTGGGTCTTTAATAATATTAAGTATAATAATACACAATAATAACAATAATAAACCATGGTTAATTATTTTGTAAAGTGAAGAATTACTGAGAAATAATTCCCACATTTCCTTTTAAAACCTAAGTATTATTCTAAGATGTCAGATCACCTCTTGTTCACCTCCCATAGATTTCAGTATCTGCCTCACACATAGTAAATTTAATATATATGCAAAGGGGGTGGGAACCCCTGTGATAATAATTCATATTCTGATGTCTTTTCTGTTTTCAATCTCTCTCACATATGTTCTCATATCAGATGTGAATTAAATAGTTCAAACTCATACAGTTAGAGTGTTTTGCAGTTTAAAAATTGCTCCCTATCACCACCCCCTTTTAACAGAGAAGGAAGAATGAGGCTCAGAGAGAGGTAATTTAGCCAAGGTCACCCAGCTAGAAAATGATCAAGTCAGAATGTTTAATTCATATCTTTTCAAAACCAGCAGATCATGAAGACAGGATTTTAGTCCATGTCTTTTAAATCTGGCGTATCATGGGACTTTTAAAGCTCAAACACTGGATGATTTTTGAGCTATTTTGAGGGGAATGGTAATTGACATTTAAAGATATCAAGTCTCTTAGCAACCACAGGAGTTTCATGGAGTTCATTTGATCTTCAACAAGATTCACACCCTGAACCAGGCTAACCCGTATTAAACTGTTGCCCTGCCTAGGTTCCCAGGGGCCATGTAGGACACAACATATTTTGCTGTTTCTGGATGGGGAGAGAGGGAGAGAGAGAGAAAGAAAGAGAGGGGGATGGGGTGACTGTGACTAAGGGGCATATCATCAACCAGAAATGGATTTTACAAAAATTCTTGCCATTTCCCTGATACTGAGTTGGCCAGGGCACAGTCGGCTTGCTAAAAGGGCAAGAACAGGCCGGGCGCGGTGGCTCAAGCCTGTAATCCCAGCACTTTGGGAGGCCGAGACGGGCGGATCACGAGGTCAGGAGATCGAGACCATCCTGGCTAATACGGTGAAACCCCGTCTCTACTAAAAAAATACAAAAAACTAGCCGGGCGAGGTGGCGGGCGCCTGTAGTCCCAGCTACTCTGGAGGCTGAGGCAGGAGAATGGCGTGAACCCGGGAGGGGGAGCTTGCAGTGAGCTGAGATCCGGCCACTGCACTCCAGCCTGGGCGGCAGAGCGAGACTCCTTCTCAAAAAAAAAAAAAAGGGCAAGAACAAACTCTAGTTTACAACTCCAAAGGGAGGGATAGCACAAATTTCATACTTTTCCTCTTCAGTATTCTCATACCCGGTTGCTGTGCTGTTCTAAAAATCTGCTCTTTTCTGTGCAACTATAAAAAAGCACCACTTGCTCTTTTGGTAACAAATTTGGACATTGAAGCATGGTTTTTCTTTCCCCCTCCCTCCCAATGTATCTATTTCATATTTGTTTGTATATTTATTCATTTATCTTTGTATAAACACAGCATTAAAAAGCAATTTTTCTGTGAAAAGAAACTACAATTGCAATCTCACCATCCTAACTCATCAACCATTTTCATTTTGGGAGTTTTCAGCAGGTGTGAGTGTGCACACATGATGCTCCTCCAGATGCAACGTGGTGGTTTGCTTCTGTGCTTCATTCAGTATTAGGATACAAACAATCCTCATGCTTTGAGTACACTTTCTGATACCTTTTCACTGATCCTTAAAATGTAAATCTGATATAGGACAGTTTTAACATGTGTTAATACAGGAGTTAAAATCACAAAGATAAGCACTTCAGAGAAAATAAAAGTCTAACTGGGTGAGATTGTTCACTTGCCTAGGACAGCTGTCCCATCTTGCTGCACATGAACAGGTTACAGAACTGGCTCAGGGTTATTCACCCAGAGAGGGTCCTACGTACAATAATAGCACAGTCATCAATCAATGCACAAGCCCTATCTTGTATCAGGAATAGTGGTAGGCACTGGCAGTACTAACATAGGGAAGATATGTTTTTCTATTCTTGGGAAATTCAGAATATAAAGGCAAAGACAGATGTTGAAACTAATAAATTTTAATGCAATAGACACTGCAGACATATAGAGGGGGGTATAGGTCTTCACAGAAGGGAGCAGTGACCCCAGAGAATCCAGAAAGTCTCCCTAGAGAAGGGGGCATTTGGTGGCGTTCGTTTGAACACAGGCACATTTGCTCTTCTAGGGCTATTTCCCTGAATAACGCTTCTCTTCATTTTCTCTCTGTTCTGTTATCTCTCAGTTTGTCTCCTCTCCACTCTCCGTGGCTCCCCATTCTCTCTTGGGGAAAGATAGCTTTTTACTTTGCAGACTGGTAGAAAATAGTAGTCTAAACATTATTATGGCATGCCTGAAATGCTGTCTTTCCCTGGCTTCCACTGTCTCTGGAGGCCCATTAAGGTTTTATTTTATTTTTTTAAAAAGCCTTCTCCCTCCAGTTCCTATCTGCAGTGAGCTGTGTGTAAAGCAAACAAAGTCACAGATAATGTCAACACAATGCACAAGGAAGCCAACAGTAATAGCGTACACTGTAAATTGAATGTAAAATGACCACAGATTAGTATGTAATTGGTTGTTTCTAAAGCTGTGATTGTTCTTTTCCTTTGAGGCCCTATACCTCCAGAGATCAGGGGAGAAGAACTTTTAATATTTAATATGCTTTCCTCTGACATGGGGCTCTGGAGGAAGGTGACTGTAGATCCAGATGTATAATCTCCAGCCGGGACACAGCCATCCTAAAAGCCCCTGGGTATTCCCTCATTCTCCCTCAGAGCAGTGGGAAGAGCACTGGAAAGGCAGCGAAACCCAGGGCATTGAGTTCAGGAATGTTTGTACTGGCCCCTTGCTTTCATCCCTGTCACTATCGGACTCATTTCCAGTACCCAGGCATCTATTCACACCATGTAAACTGCTGTTTCAAGTTCTCTCATTCAGGTACTCTCATTTTTTCCTTCGATGACTTTTTCCCCACAAAGAAGCTAAGTTTGGCTTGACATCTCTACAGGGCTCCTCTTCGTAGGCAACCAGGAGCTAAGAAGACCTCATTCATGCTGAGATACTCCTGTCTTCAGGAGAAAGTGAGTCTAATATGTGGCTCTGCAAATACGGCTACCTGCACTCTGTATCTTCCCACCCCACGCTCGCTCAAATGTCCTTCAGCCTGCTCCTGAGTTGTTGGGACCTTGAGTATTAAATTCTCAAATGGAATGGGACCTGCTGTCTTGCCTGGCTCCCCCAGCCTCCAAATAACTTCCAAGTGCCAGTCCACTGCCTTGGGGCCTGCTCTGAGACAGTTCTCCATCAGAGCTTTGGGTAGAAAAAGACAGAAGAGATGTAGCTCCACTTGTGCCCTGAGAGTTGCTCTCGGCTCATGCTGGGACCCCTTTCTGCGGCTGGCTGCTTCCATGCACCACATGGGCAAATGGGGGCAATATGCCTCCATGGTTTTACAGTGTTATGAATTCTTTTTATTTTATTGTATTTCGATGCTTCTTTTTAGAGAGACTTGTCTAATTGTGTTGACCAGGCTGGAGCACAGTGGTGCGATCATGGCTCACTGCAGCCTCGAACTTCTGGGCTCAAGTGATTTTCCTGCCTTAGCCTCTCGAATAGTTAGGACTACAGGCATGTGTCACCACACCTGGCTAATATTTGTATTTATTTTGTAGAGACAAGGTTTTGCTATGTTGACCAGGCTGGTCTCAAACTCCTGACCTCAAGTGATTTTCCTGCTTGGGGGCCCAAAGTGCTGGGATTATAGGCATGAGCCACTGTGCCCGGCCAGTTATGAATTCTTTATGTGCATTTTGAGGACTCATTTGAATCCAGGCTCATGTGCCACCTAAGACAGATTCCTAAAATACCTTCCATTCCATGAGTAAATTTTGCATACTTATTGAATTATTTGAAATTACACACACACACACACACACACACACACACACACACACACACACATATATATAAAACTGACTAATGAATCCTATTGTTATCCACACGTAACTGGGTGCATAGATAAAATGAGCTCAGCAAATGTTAAATGGAAAGGAGAGAGAGTGGGGAGGGAGAACTAATACTATAAGATAGGAACAAATTTTGTGATGTGAAAGACAAGGTCACTGATGACTGGAAAATTTAGTTAACTCTCAAAGTGGCATAGACTGTAAAAGCAGATCACTTTCTAGTTACATAGTAGTGGTCAAGTTGCTTAATTGATATCAGCCTGTTTCCTCATTGGTAAATCCATATGGCTTTATGAATTAAATAAGAAAATGCATCCAGGAAAACTTTGCGTAGTACATGTCACATAGTTGGAGCTTAATCAATATTGTCAGTCAGTATCATGACAGGAGCTTGCACAGTGAGCATGCAGTGGAACTAGTGGTTGGAACCACATCTAATTCTAAAATCTGCCCCTGCTCCACTGCTGGGGGGCTTCTATGAGGCCACATCTGCTGCCATCTCTGTTCTCTCTCTCAGAGTCCAGTTCTAGGAAGCCGATCCATCACTGCCTGCTGAATCACTCCTGATAGGGATACAGCTATGAACAACATGTGTTACCAGCTCTCTAGTTGCTTAGGTCTTGTCTCCCGATAAGCTCGGGAGGCAGCTGAGGAAGCCCATGGGCCTTGCCACCAGGACTGTACAAGAGGGGCCCAGCGAGGACCACAGGGACTCTTCCATGCCAGATTGTAGCCCTGTGGAACCTATGCCTGGAAAATGGGGTCAGGTGGGGAGATAAGGGGTTGTGTACAAAACAGTGATTAGAGAAGAAAATAGGAAACCAACAAAACAGCTCTTTACTCAAACCACGTGACCATGCACATCACTTGAGTGTTCACCTACAGTAGCCATGGAAGACGTCCAGGGATTTCCAAGAATCCAGAGAAAGGTGGCTAAAATGATCCAGGGCACAGGTGGGGGCTTGCAGAGAAACTAGACAGTGAGAGTCTCTCAACCCCGAAAGATGGTGGTTTATATGGCCAAAAATCTAAAAACAAACAAATAAATAAAAAGCAAAAATAAGTAGGTAATACAACCACAAGTATTCCTCATCACCAAATGCCAGACTATTTAGAGAGAACCATTTGAACCTGTAGCACATAGCTAAGGAAAAGATAAGGAAGTGCCAAATTATGAAATGGGTAAGAAAGAAACAAGGAATCTATTGCTTTTAAAATAGCATTATTGAAAACTATTCTTTATTACCTATACCCTGCCTATTCCCCCCCCCCCCCTTCAAAAAAAGGATTTGATGCTGAAGTTCAAAATGAAAATGACTTTGGGATAAACAAAAGGAGGCCCTTGCCTACTGGAGCATCCTGAAGTGGGAAGGTCATTTTTCTCCTCAGAGGTTGACTTTCATGTCTCTGCATAGGCAGATTCCCACACCGCTAATACCATGACGCTGAAATATAGCCTGGTAGGTACTTCTTCCAGTCTCATTTACAGACCAAAAAATTGAGGCCTAGCGAGGGGGGAGCATCTAAACAGCACAGAGTTAGCTAGTGGATAGTCAGTGTCTGACTGGGAAAATGGAAACCACACTGAGTGTTTCAAACAGAGGGGATTTAATGCAGGGAACTGGATGCACAGCTCATGGAGATGCAGAAAAGCCAACAGGGGCCGGGGAAGCAACCCAACCTTACCAACAGCAGAAAACCACAGGACTCCTGGCTGGAGGGAACAGGAGAGGCAGGATGGCGGGAGTCTAGGGGCCGCTCTCTGGATTCTGGAAGCCCACTGGTGTCTCCTGCGGGAGCCGGTCCCACAGAAGTTATGGACTGATGCCTGGCATGCCGCCTGAGGCAGGCAGGAAGGAGGAGAAATACCCTGGCTGTTCCTTTACTTCCATCCTCCCATCACCTCCCAGTTCCTCCCATTAGTCAAATCTAGCCGGAAGCCTGGAGGCACAGTTGGAGTGAATGATGCAGGACAGAACAGGGGAAGAGCCTGCTCATCACCAGACAGTCATTCCTTGGGCACCCCCATGGGCAATGCTAGCTGTCCAGGGTTCTTCCTGGTTCAACATCCTACCTTTTGGGGCAATCATCAGAACTACTTTCTGACGTGCAGGGGCTGCATCATATTTCATCAATGAATGCTTTCCTGATAAGTTTGCCAATGAGGAAAAGGTTCACACACAATGTAACTCTGAATGGCAAGTGTTACCTTAATGCATTTGTTTGTATTTCCAGATATTGGGATTTTTTTTCTTCATGAGGAGGTCTTTCAGGAAATATAGGCATCCTAAATTTTTCTATTTAAAGTGGAAGCATTGCCAAGAAGTGGTTTGTGGAGGTAATGATTTTAGCTCTCTAAAATAGCCATCAGTTCCCTTAAGCTATAACAAATAGACGATCTAAGTAAGTCCATGAACTCGCTGTACGTATGCAGTCTCCCATCTCTACCTTGAAAATTAATTACAGCCCCTAATACCTGGAGAGGAACTCTAGAGCTGCCCCTTACCAAGAGGCAGGAGTAAGGTTCAGAATACTTAACAACAACCTCAGCACAGGCACTGACCAATCAGAAAGCTGGGGTGGTATCAAAGCATTGTGCTGGAGACCCCTGAGCGTCACAGGTTAACCCTTTAAGTGTTGCATTTTGGGGGTAGTAGTGTGGCGTGGTCAGAGCAAGGCAACCTACTTAGAAGCATTTTGATAGTTTGAGAACCACTATGGCTCTACTGGTGCATACTGGTTGAACATCAACATTACCATGAGGTTCCTGGAATGGGGTGCTGACTGACAGAATGGGGAGCCTTTTCATGTGTCCCAGAAAAAGGGTCTTAACTGCTAGTACTGGGTTGCCTGTATACCTCTATTTTATCCTCAAGATTATTGACCTCTGTTTTTGCTTCAGGGCGGTGACATCTCTAACTCGTACTCAGGTCTCAGTCCCCAGCACAGTGCCAGGCACGTGGATACATGGTACGAGGATGAAGAAACTGACTACAGATGCTAGTGGAATAAATGAAATATTGAGAAGCTCTTCCCCACTCATGGCCAAGTTTTGGGGGTACTTTTTGTTATTATTATTTTTTTCTTTTTCCAAGATCTTCCTGAAAAAGCAGAACCTTTGCCCAGACAGAGCAAGCGTGTCACGAAGTTCTGCTTTCACTGTGTGTTAAGCGGAAATGATTGGGCAAGCAAGTAGTAAGAGATTCCTCTCTGTGTCTTCTCCCTGTGCGAGGCAGTCCTGCTGTGGACCTCTGCACACTCAGGCTGACAGTGCAAACTATGATGATTTTCACTGATAACCCTAGGATACCTCATTCATTTGTCGTCACGGCTTTTCACACAGAATGTTGCTGAAGGGGCCACTTCCTGGATGCATACACAGGTGTGAAGATGCTAGTGTGTGTGTGTTTGTGTGTGTCCAGGACTGACTTGGAGGACTTGGTGTTTGATCACAGTAATGGCACTTGATCTAAGCACTCATAGTTGATGAAGTTCTGCCCTTGGGCTGTGAGACCTGAATGAGATACAGAAAACTTCTGCCCCTACAACAATGACAACTGTTTTCACCATGACTACCATTTGCTGAGCACTTACTCTGTGTTAAGATAAGCATTGTACATCCCTACATGTAACCGGTGGTCCTGTGAGATCTCATTTTCCCTATTTTACAGGTGGGCAGACTTTCTCAGCTCTCACTGGGGCATGGTAGGGCAACCTAACTGCCTGCCCGTGAGCATGTCCCAGCTGAACTGGCTGGAACATGGGATGAAGTGGAGCATTGGTTGGTTAAGCTTTAGTCTGGGAGTTGGTAATGTGTCAGAGATTCTCAAACCAGGCTGCAGGTTAGAATCCCCTGAGCAGCTTTCTAAAACTATGAATGATGGGCTTCTCCCCAGATCAGTTAAATCAGAATTGTTAAGGATGAAGCCACGGCATTGTTTTTGTTTTGTTCTTAACTCTCCAGCTGATTTTAATGAGTAACTATGGTTTAGAACCACTGCCTTGGGCTCTAGTTTTGACTTCATCTATTAGGCAGGTCATTTGCCTTGAGTTGTGTTAACTGTAAAACAGATTGTATAGTGGAAGCAGACCTTCTCCCAGAAATGGGAGCAAGGACTCAGGGGTTAAAATCAGAGAACTCAGATATCAGAGCCCCAACTCCATCAGTTACTAGCCATGTGACGGTGATCAAGCTATTTAACTTTTCTTAGTATCAGGCAACAACTAAACTTATGTGACTTGTGAGAATTAAATGAGATAAATCAAATAACATATTCATACCTGATGCATGATATGTGCTCCGTGCATATTATTATTATGTAATATATTATTATTATTCAAGAGTTCCTGAGTACTTTAGAAGAACTGTCTACCCGAGATTGTGGTTATCTTGTAATGATTTGGCATTGTTACAGTGAACCGTGGTTTTCAAGTTCTCAGAAATGGGAAATGGGGCCTAAATTAAGGGGAGGGAGGAAAAAATATAGACCTAGGCACCCAAAACTAAGAGATGTTTTCCAGTAGAAGAGAAAGGATGATCTGATTGATATCTTCAGGCAGAAGAAAGGAGCCCCCTTCAGAGACCAGCCTAAGGAGTGGCCTGGTTTCCTTAGCAGTTAAGTGAGCTTAGGTGGGTTTTGAAAATGTCCCTTACACACACGACTCACTGGGGTTAGATGAACTTCAACTGAAGGCCACCAGCGGGAATGGACAGTGCACCTTGGGCTTTGCAGAGGCTGCAAGTCCAGGAAACTCCAGGAGCTCAGGAATGAAGATTAATGCACTGCCTGAATTCACCCTGAGTTGATGCTCTGAACTCCCCATGCGTGCGAAGCATCTCCACCAGCTGCCAGCACATGACTAAGACTCTGCAAGGCAAAAGCTCACCCTTTGCCCTGACAATGCAATAGTCTAGCTCAATAAAAGAGGCAGCTGGACCCTGCCGACTTGGAAAATAAATGCATTTAAATAACTCCCAGAAGGAAGAAAAAAAAGCTTTTGCAAGTTTGAACACAGGAAGGATACACTCAGAGGTCTCATCCGTTGTCTGTCTGTGGGTGACACCCCATTTTTTCCAGCATGGAATTTTTTTTAGCCACACTGGGAAAGCGGAGTGGCTTCCCTGGGGTTTTGTTCTCCTTACTGCAGGCTTATATCGTGCAGAAGAGTCTGGAGCCTGGATTCTGAGAAGGCTCCGTGTGGCAGCCAGGCACCACCGATTTGGAGTCTAGATCCAGAGACTCGCAGTCTGGGAAACATACACAACAGCATCTCAGACAATGATGCCCCAGGCTCACAGGAACGAATGAAAGCAGTGCTGCTCATGGGGGGATAAGAATAATTGAACTTCTAGTTCAGATTGCCTAGTAATTTAAGGTTTGCTTTTCTTTTAATCAAACTTCAGTTAATAACATGAACTAGTCCATTCAGTAACCACGTGGTGTTCTGTCCCAGGGTACACAGAAATGTCCCCAGGGCACACTGATGGATCTTCAGGTATTGTTTGAAGCAGGTTCTGAAGGCCCTCCTTGTTACTGGGACTAGAATGGTTAAGAAAACTCTCGTACGACTTTGCTGCAAAAACAGATATTTCAGGGCTTCAAGCAGGAAGAGTTATGGTGCTATAAGATGAGGATCTCAGTTCCAAATGGACCCTAATCAGGAAGTGACTCCATCTGCCAAAAGGAGAAGCTCTAGCTTTCCAATCATTGCAGGGTGGAGACAGTAGAATTAGCAAGAACCCATGGGGCGTTCATCTTAGAGAGAGAAGTCATTTCTGGGTTAAGTAATAGACTAGCAGCCAGTGTCTTTTGGAACATATTTGAAGAATCATTTAAGCCTCAAATCCTACTGATAAGCACGTGGCACCTGAGAGCAAGCACACTAGCAGAGACTGAGTCTAATGACTTCAAATAGGAAGGAGGATCCTAAAACAAGGACAACACCCATGCGAGTCCAACAGCACCAGGCATAGCACTGTGGGACACAGGAACGAGTCTGCAGGGACAGCCACGCTGGGCCGTGGCAATGTCTGTTCATAACACTGCCTGGTGGTCACTGGCAGGCCACAGAGGAGCACCCATGAGTTTGTGTCAGAACCCACAAGCCATCAGCTGTCACCGCCCTCCTGTCTAAGCTCTTCTCTGCTCTCCACCAGTTCAAACTCTGTCTGCACAAAAGTATTAAGAAATACTATGTATGTTGTGGGGTGGGAGTGGTGGGGGTGGGGGGTGGTTATTGATAGTCCTACAGGGAAGCTGGGTGAGGAAGTTCTTATCATACAATACATGAAACCGGGTAAAGTGTGTTGAACATGTTTCTTCTCCTCCAAGCCCTTTTCTGAGTGCTTTCAGTAGGGCCTTCTTTTCCTGTGATTCTTCCCCAAACAGACCTCAGCCCAACTCTCACCTTCTCCTTTCTTCCTTCCTCTCTCCTGGATGTTTTCTTCCTCTGACATCCACATTCTCCTTCTCTTATCTGAAGAGTGGTTTCCTATTACCTTCTGGAACTGGGGCACCCACTGGCACCCAGCCCAGGAGGCTCTCTTCCACCCCAGCAGCAGGCTCATCAACGTGTGTCTCAGCCCCAGCAGCTCTCTTGCTACTAGGGGCTTCCTCATGCCCTGAAAAGACTCATTTATTCAGCACATACTTGAGGCCTACTTTGTGCCAGGATCCTCTTCTGGTGAGCAAACCAGATAACAATCACAGCTCCTGGAGCTTCCATTCTCATGGAGGAGATCAAGGTTTATCTAATATATATAATATATTACACATTGGCAATTGATGTGTGTGTGTGTGTGTGTGTGTGTGTGTGTGTGTGTGTGTGTGTGAATCAGCAGACAAATCTAGATAATTCTCACTCCAACATGTGGGTTCTGTCATTGTCAATCAATCCTTCTGGCATTTTTGACATCTAATTGCTCTTCTCCTGTAAAGAGATGGGTGGATAGAGAGCAGCTCAGCTGGGGGTAATTCCCACAAGGGTTTTATAAAGCATGCCATCTCAGGGCCTCTCACAGATGCGGTCCTTAGAAGAGTATGGCCTAGATAGGCATGGCAGAGCAGGACTGATTGGCCAAGGGGGAAGAGGATATTATGGGGGAGCCAGGAAATCAGAATGAGCAAAGTAAGGAGTGGTGGAACTGCACAAGAAGTGGTGCAAAAAAATACTGGAGGCTGGCCGGGCACAGTGGCTCATGTCTGTAATCCCAGCACTTTGGGAGGCCCAGGTGGGCAGATCACCTGAGGTCAGGAGTTTGAGACCACCCTGGCCAACATGACAAAATCATCTCTCTACTAAAAATACAAAAAATAGCTGGGCATGGTGGCATAGGCCTGTAATCCCAGCTACCAGGAGGCTGAGGCAGGAGAATCACTTGAACCCGGGAGGCAGAGGTTGCAGTGAGCCGAGATCACACCACTGCCCTCTAGCTTGGGCAACAAAGTGAGGAAGGAAGGAAGGAAGCAAGGAAGGAAAGAAGGAAAGAAGGAAAGAAAGAAGGCAATACTGGAGGCAGAAAGGAGGTGGCTTTGTAGGTGCCTGAGGTCGAGCCGGATTCCTTTAAGGAAATGATTCTAGATACATGCTCCACAACTAAAATGTCCTTTCCTTTTTCCTCTCCACTTAGCCCTTCAAATACTCCTCTTTGCACAAGCCCCGCAAAGACAGGGATCTTGTCAGTCTTGCTCAGAACAATTCTTCGCAAATAGTAGGTATTAATTATTGGTGGAGCAAATGATGGGTTCAGATGTACTGCCGTTACCTCCTCTGAATCTTCCCAGCCCACCTCAGCTTCGTGATTCTCCCTTTTCTGAATTGAAGCCCTAGGTCTCCCAGCAAGAAGCTGTTGCAGTGCAGAAAGCTCATAGGATCAAATCCTGGCTGCACCTCTTACTGAATGTTTCCAAATGTTCAAATTAAATGTTTCCACTTCAATTCTCTCCATCCTCAGTTTTCTCATCTACAAATGGAGTTATTTTTCCCAGGTTTCTAGTGAGAACCACAGGAAAGATGTATCGGTAAGAAAGTCCCTGATACTTCATTCAAACGATGAATTCAGCAGGCATTTTGCACTGTCATTCAACATCTCTTTTATAATGGCTTCAAATTATTTAGCTTTCTAACTTAATGATGATAGGAATAACCATCATTTGCTGAGCAATTAACTACTCTCCACTGTACACTGTAGCTGTTACTCACATGATCTCTAATTCTCATATCTGCCATGGGAAGGCAGGTACTATTATCCCTGTTTTGTGGATGAGTAAAGAGAAACTGGAAAAGATTAAGAGAATGAGTCCAAGTTGCAACCATTGTCATCCCTAGAGCCAGGGTTCAAATCCTGATCTGTCTGCCATGTGGCTTCCTGGCCTCGCAATCTAGTGTGTAAGCTTAAACTATGCTCTAAAGGTTAGTCTAAACTTAAGGCCAGGAATCACCTCCTCGTTACCTGTGTCTCCTATAGTATCACACGTCCTTATACCTAGCATATCCATATATATCTGTTGGTTTTTAATATTCTGTGAATTAAAGTACTGACATTGCTTGATAACCTAGAAGCTAATTCATGACTCTAAAACTTTATGGTCCTCTCTATAGACTGCAATCTTTTGGCTCCAAGAGGTTAAGGAAACTAAACATATGAATAGTAGAAAGTGTCATATTCCTGGATAATAGAGTTATTTTTAAAAAACAAACAAGGGATGCTGGTGCAATATCCCAGAGTACTTAAGGCATCATCCAGAAAAAAAAAGAAAAAGAAAAAAACAACACTTTCCCTGGTGGGTCCGACTGGGTCGGCATGTGATGCCCTGCCTGGCAAGATGGGACAAGAAATGAATCAACTGCCCAGCGCAATGGTATGTGCTATTTCCAAGCTGCGTAGCTCAAGAATACTGCACAATCCAGCAGCCCACTCTAATTTGTCACACCAAAGGCTGCCTTCTTAGTAAACAGTTGTCCACACTTCTGTTGGTTCTGAGTCACCGCTTAGTGTTCAAACTGAAATGCCAGCACAGTCCTTGGACTATACCATGCAGCGTGAAACCAAGGGAGGCGGGCCAGGCAGAACAGCACTTCCTGTGGAAACTTCCAGGTCTTGCAAAGGAGCCAGAGCCTCCAACCAGTGTTCCACAAGGGATGGTTGCAGAGCAGCCCCCTGGTCACAGCCACACCCTCCTCTCGATGAACCCCCTCTCTTTATAGCTGAGGAAACTGGAGATGAACCAGCTTGGTGACTTGTCCAAGATCCCACAAGTCTTTTTATGACCTGGCTCCTACCCTCTTCTATGTCATCCCCCACCTCATCCCACAAGCATCCACTTCTCAGTCAGATGAAGTCATTTCAACGACATTATTGAGTGTGCCACGTTATTTCACTTCTCTTGTCTTTGCATGTATGTCCTGTCAATCTGGATACCATTTCTACTCCTTCGTGGCTGGTAAATGACTCGTCTTCCAAGACCTAACTCAAGCATCCCTTCCTTCTGGAAACCCTTTTTGATCAGTTGTTTATCTTCCATCAAAGCAGAGCTGTCCATTCTTTGCTCTGTTCACGTAACTGCTTATCAACCTGGAATGCATCATATCTTAGAAATCTGTTTGCTCCCCTAGGCCATGGATAGTCAAGTGGCAGTTAGGATTGTGTTCAGCTGCAAGTAACCAAAAGCCCAGTTAATCAATATCTTAGACAAATTGGGGAACTAATTTTTTTTAGATAGCCAAGGTTACTGTGATAACTCTATAATATGATTAATCAACAGGGCCCCTGTTTCCATGTAGATTTCTGCTCAGCTATCTTTAATTTGTGGCTGTTTTCTTCATGGTTGTCACCCAGTGGTCACAAAATGACAGCTCTTTCTCCACATCCAACTTCCAGACTGGAAAAAGGGAAGTTAATAAGGTATTCATAACGAAGCCTGCTCCTTCTACAGAGCTTTCCTGGAAGCTGCACTTAGTGATTCTTGCTTCTCTCTCCTTGGTCAGAACGAGACTGGATAGATATCCCTAGTGGCAAAGAGAATGGGAGATATATTTGTTGACTTGAATGAATTGAAATTCCAAATACAATCAGGATTTGGATTGTTAGGAAGAAGCGGAGAATTGATATTAGTTAAGAAAGTAACTACCGTTTGTAGGGATTATGTTGCATTTTTTCACTCTCTCTGGAGCTTAGCATACGGCGTGGCACATAGTAGGTACTCAATAAATAAATGTCCAAGAAAGAAAGGAAGTGATGTTTTGTAATTCCCTAGTCCACTGCTATTTCCTATTTACTCAGCACATCTTTGAGCTTTTAGACATGAAACGAAGCTTTCTGGGGGTAGGGAAGAACAGCAGGGAGGAGAGATTCCTTGGGGGAGGTTCCAGCCAGAGCTTACTTATTCCAGCTGCGACCACTTAGCTTAGCAATGTTTAGGAGCTAAGAGAAAGGGAAAAGAGTTCCTTCTTGATACGTACAGCTGAATCATCTCCCCCCGCCCCATCCCAATTCAAAAAGAACATGTTGGTCACTACGTGACATTAAGAGCCTCGCTAGTTTCTTGGGACATCTCCTTCCCAGTTCCACACCCTATATTGAGATTCCTCAGCTAGGAAACCAGGCCCAGCCTTGGGTCCTCTAAGGCCAGGTGCTATTTCTGTGTGTCTTGTTTGTTTCCAGCTTTTCACAATTATAAACAACTTTGCAGTGAGCATCCTTGAAATAAATCTTTAGGATCATTCTTGTACATTTTAATTATTTTTTTCTGTAGTCTAAATTCCAAAAAAAGTAGAAATTCTGGGCAAAAGGGTATGTTCATTTTTAAGGTTTCTGGGGAAACATCTTGTTGCTTTACACTCCCATCTGTCATGAATGGAAAAGCCTGCCACCACTCCAGGGGCGGGTGCTCTCCCCTTCTGAAGGCTTCAGTTGTCAAGCAGTCACTCCAAGGGTCTAGTCCTTCCTCCCTTCTGAAACAACAGCGGAACCACTATAAACCAGAAACAAAGATGGAGGACACATGAAGATAACATGTCTTGATTCCCCTAGCTGATTGTAAGTTTTACTCTGGAAAAAATTAAGATCATAGATAATCCATATGCATAAAGGGCACATTCATTAGATGCTAGGTGAGGGGGCTCTGAGATGGTCCCATGGGCTTTGACTTTTCTTGACTTTCTATATCATTCTCCATCAAGTCACCAAGTCCTGTCAACTCTACCTTCTATATGCCTTTGTAGTCAGCCACCCCCCACTTCGGCATCTCCTTTGCCGCTGCCTCTGGCCCTGACATCCTCATGATTTCCCCAACCAACTGCCTTCCCACCCATTTCTTTTTTCTTTTTTTTTTTTCTGAGATGGAGTCTCACTCTGTCACCAGGCTGGAATGCAGTGGTGTGATCTCGGTTCACTGCAACCTCTGCCTCTTGGATTCAAGCAATTCTCCTGCCTCAGCCTCCCGAGTAGCTGGGACTACAAGCGTGCACCACCATGCCCAGGTAATTTTTGTATTTTTAGTAGAGATGGGAGTTCTCCATGTTGGCCAGGATGGTCTTGAAGTCCTGACCTCGTGATCCACCCGCCTCAGCCTCCCAAAGTGCTGGGATTACAGGTGTGAGCCACAGCACCTGGCTCTTCCCACCTATTTATTTGCTTCCACCCCTTCAATCCTTTCTCCACACAGATGGATTTTTCTGAACACCCATGACCATGTCACCATCCAGCTTCATCGCTTGTTTTAAATCCTGCTCTTACAACCTAGCAGCTCCCCAGCATACTATGTTCTCCCATGGCTGTGTGAGCATGGAATGGGAGTTCCACAGGCAGAATTTATTGCAGGGAAGCTCCTTCTTCCTACTGCCCTCTCTCCAGAAAACCATCTTAGAAATCATCTAATGTAACTCTCTTGCATTATAGAGGAGAAACAGAGAACTTGTGCCTAAAACATCCTTTCTTTCCCCTTCAAATGGCAAATTTACATTCCCTGTTAAAATTCAGCTCATTATCTCTTCTAAGAAGGCTTGGGCCACCCCCTTTTTATAGTCCAGGTTAGGGGCCCCTTCTATGTATGCTCACAGCACCCTGTGCTTACCAGCTCTGTATCATGACTATTTATTCATTTGTCTTCCTGTCTCCCTCAACTAGACTGTAAACCCTTAAGGTCAGGGATTGGGGCCTATTCATCTTTCTATCTCTACAGACTATACTAGTGCATGTATTAAGTTATTGCTTCATGGCTGTTTATTGAATGAGTAAATGAATATTGGTTACAGATTGGAGGAAGGATTATTGCTGTAGAGAAAACACATTGACGTGACTCCCTCTGAGATGTGTAAACTGAAGTGTCAGCTTCCCTGTTTAACATTCACATGGCTTGGGCGCCTTCCCTTCAAGGAAACACCCTGGAGAGGCATGTCCAAGCAATATGTTTCCATTTGGATTGGAAACACAACTCTTCCCTTCTGGAATATTGTTTTACGTTTTTTGTGTGCGAGAACCAAGTCAGGAAGTAGAGCATGCGTCTCACCTGTGCATAATAAGACAGGGTCTGAAAACATTTTTGATTCAATAGCTATATTTTTTAAAGCTACCATTTATTAAGAACTTACTATGTATTGGCCCCATCCAATCCATCACACACATTTTTCACCTATTCCTTACAACAATCCTGTAAATTCAGTGCTATTCTTTTCCCAAAATTACAAGCAGAGCCTGAGGGGTGGAGAGAGATTAGAAACCTGGCCAAGGCTACGTGGTGAGGTATCAGTTCAAAACTGATCTTTTATTCTCTACTGCAAACACAATTATTATGTGATACCCATCCATGCCAAGCGCAGTCAGGCTTCTTAACTCTCCAGTGAAATTAGCTGGACCTGTGCCACTTACAGATAAAGATATTGAGCCTGATTGGTAACAGAACTTGATCTACTAGAACTCTTGTCAGTTTAGTAGAGACAATTTTTTAAAAAATGAGAAAAGTGCCACTTGCATTTGTTCAGTGACAGCCTGGTGCACAAGCAGGTGGCTGCTGGGATCCCCAAGCCCCCAGGCTGGCAGGGCAGGGCCTCTCGCTCAGGCATTGTAAGGAAACAGCTCCCTCTTTAGGTTGACTGGAGGAACAGCCCGTAAACTGCCTGGAGCATCTGCCAGCTTGGTAGACCTCTCCCAGGTACTTTGTGGGCGTCTTCAAACAACTTGACTTACAGTGTTATTGCTGTTGTTGTATGTTGTATGTCCATCAAGAAGTCATACTTTATCCAGGACTGTGCAATTGAGAAATGTTGTGGTGGCTAGCATTAAGTTGCACATTATCTCAGCTCTTTGACTTTATGATTTCCATCTGTGAGAGAATCTAATTCCCTTTTTCTCTGTCTCCAGTATAATGGAAAATAAGGGGGAGGAGAATAAGTTGGAGGTAAGAGCAGAGGCTGCAAAGGGAGAAGGGATGGTCTTTCTGAGCCACATCCCGTGGGCCTGGTAGCCCTCTGCTGACTGGATGGAGGAGGAGAAGGGGCTGGGTACAAGACCCTCAGTGGTGCAGACCCTCTGCTGCATCTAAGAAGGAGAAGTGAGAGGATGGAGGAGCAAACAGGGCATGACCTGAGCAAACGTGAAAGTCCAAGAGAGAAAGCATAGGTTGAGTCTGCCTTCCACACTCAGCACCAATTAATATTCTTGGATGGATGCTCTAAACTGTCTGATCTGGAAAGATGCTAGGGTTATCAGATCCAGACCCAAAGTCAGCTCCTAAATTCTCATCCACTCATCTGACACAAATGTTCCCCAAAGAATCCATATTCACTTTCTTTTGGAGACAATTTTAGGATGTCTAAATGGCGAAGCAATTTCCTGGGTGGAGAGTTGGGAATTCATAAGATTATGCCAAAATACAGAGCCTTGCCATTAGAAAGTCTTCAGTGATGCAGCTTGAAGCTCTTTATTGCACCACAGAACAAGTTGCATTTCTAAAAATAGGATAAACAACCAATACCGGCTCTACACTGAAGCCACCTGGATGACCTGCAGGTGTCTACACACCCTCCTGGTGATGCAAACAGTAGAATGTGCTCTTCTCCCCACTGGCACAGGGACTCCCAACCGCAAAAGTAAAATTTTGGGGCCCATTGCATAGCATTGGGTAAGCCCTGTTCATTTCTGGGCCTTACTCTTCCCATATCTGAAATGAGGGGTTTGACAAGATTGGGGGTTTCCAGCTATGCTCTGCAAAATCTAGGGACCCCTGGGGTGCAGGCCTATCTGTCTTACCTGCACAAGATAAGTTCCTCTTGCATCTGTATCATATTGGGTGTCTACTGAATATTTGTTTGAACAAAGATCCCACAGCTGAAAACATGTTTGAAAACTACTGTACTGGATGATACCTGCTGTGGTCCACTCAGTTAAGCACTCATCCAACAATTGCTTATTAAGCACTTACTGTGTGCCAGGTACTGTTGTAATGTCAAGGAAACAGTGAGCAAAATCCCGATTCCCTTGTGCAATATAGACTATAATTTTAAATTGGGGCATTTGGCCTTCCACTGTGGGCTTGGCCGTGAACACAGAGACCACATCCTTATCCTCAGATGGGTGACCAGGATGCGTACTTTTGTACACATTTAACTTTCTGTTTTCTGGTTGTCCCACTTGCCCGTGAGAACCTGAAGCTTGCTTGTTGAATACATGGTATTCACAGAGTCCTGAAGAGTTAAAGAAACATGATTTTCCTAACCAGGAATTAGGACAATTGAGCTGATGAAAGACGTTTTCTTTTTTTTTTAATGATTTGTTTATTTGTAGAAAATTATTCTGAAAGATAATATATTATGTTTATTGCATCTTACTCGATGAATATTCTCTATTAAAAACAATGAGATTTAATGGGAAGAAATATCAAATTTATCATAATAATTCAGTTAACATATTATTTGTTCAGTCTTTTTCATCATTTGTCCACTTGTAGGTATTGGAGAAAAAAACAGCTGGGATTGATTGAAGCCCTGCTCTGTGGCAGGTATTTTTCTAGGCATGTTCATATTGCATCTCTTGCCTAACTTAATCACTTAATCTTCAGAGCAATGCTGCAAGAGCTATTTACCGATTTCTAGAGATAATGAAACTGAAGCTTAATAACCTTCCAAAGATCACAAAGCCAGGAAGAAATTCACGTTTAAAATTCATGGAAGTCTGATTCTAAAGCCCATCTATATCCTTCCTACCAGGTAGTGCAGCCTCCCGCCTTGCTCATTATTATTGGTTCCCAGTTGCTTGCAATCACTCTTTCACACACCTCTGAGTAATCATTAGGAAAACCAAGTGATATTTTATTGTTTCAAAGGTCACCAGTGGTTTCTCGAACTCCCTTACTCAGCAGTGAAGGGACAAGCATGTACATTTTCTGACTTAACAGACATAAATTTAGGGACGCCAATAGTCCAGGCACCAATCTTCTGATCTGTAGACATTTCCACCTTGTCTTTTAAAAGTCCGATTTTATAAAGGTTTGTAAAAATAAGAAAATAATTTTCCTCCAAGATTATCCCACTTAGGGCTTTTCCTATCCAAATAAATTAGAGATAATTGGTGAAGACCAGCAAGTTTTATGTCCTAAGGTCTTCATCATTAAAACTATTCTTATATAATTTCCTTATAAAATTTTATATCATGGTAATTATTACCAAAAACTATTTCTTAGAGAATTTTTACTTTGTAAAGCAAAAATAAACTTCTGTCTTCAAGATTCTTATACCAGCACACGTACTCACATTTGGCCTCCAATGCAAGCATTTTCTATTTCCTACCTTCTATTCTCTCTTCAATTTTGAAAATTGTGTTATAAAAATTAGTGGTAAAAATGAAGAATAGTCAAAACAATGTTGTAAAAGAACAAACTTGGAGGATGCACACTTCCCAAACTCAAAACCTGTGGTAGTCAAGACAGTGTGGTACTGGCACGAGTACAGATAAATAGATCAGTGGAATTGAAGTAGGAATCCGGAAATTAACTCTTACTCTCATGGTCAATTGATTTTTGACAAGGATTCTGAGACAATTTAATGGAGAAAGAAGTCTTTTCAACAAATGATGCTGGGATAACTATATACCCACATGCAACCAAACAAAGTTGGAATCCTGCCTTATACAATATGTAGAAATAAACTTAAAATGTATCATAGACTTAAATATAATAGCTGAAACTATAAAACTCTTATAAGAAGACATAAAAGCAAATCTTTGTGACCTTGCATTAGGTAATGGTTTCTAAAAGTAATAATGACAAAAGAAAAAGATAAATATTGCATTTCATCAAAATTAAAACAACCAGAGAGTGAAAGAAAATGTTTACAAATTAAGAGACTTGATAAGAGACTTTTATCCAGAGATGTAAAGTCTCATAACTTAACAATTGCTATGGTTTGAGGGTGTCCCTTTCCTAAATTCATGTTGACACTTATTCCTGTTGCAGTGATATGAAGAGATAGGGCCCTTACAAAGTGATCAGGTCATGAGGGCTCTGCCCATATGAATGGATTAATGCCTTATAGAAGGGCTTGAGGAGGCAAATTTGTTTCTTCTGCTCTTCTGCCATGTGAGAACACAGTGTTTGTCCCCTTATGCCTTTCCATCCTTTTTACCATGTTAATGGTATCTTTCTACCTAGATGGTGCCATCTATGAGGAATGGGCCCTCACCAGACAGAAAATCTGCTGGCACCTTGATCTTGGACTTCATAGCCTCCAGAACTGTAAGAAGTAAATTTCTATTGTTTATAAATTACCCAGTCTTATGTATTTTGTTATAGCAGCACTAATGGACTGAGACAATAATAAAAAGAAAAATAACTGAATTCAAAAATGAACAAAGGACTTGAATAGAAATTATTTCCAAAGAAGATAAAAAATAGGTAATCAGCATATGAAAGATGCTCAACATCATTAGTCATAAGAGAAATGTGTTTCAAAACCACAATGAAATACTACTTCATACCCACATGGGTGGCTGAAAAAAAAAGATAATAACAAGTGTTGGTAAGAGTGTGGAGATTTTGGCATCCTCATACATTGCTGGCAAGATTAGAAAATGATGCAACCAGTTTTGAAAACAGTTTGGCAACTCCTCAGAATGTTAAAATAGAGTTGCCATATGACCCAGCAATTCCATTCCTTGAACTATGACATGAGGCAAGAAATAAACTCTTACTGTTCTTAGCCATTGAGATTTGGGAGTTGTTTGTTACAACACTTGACTTACCCTAACCAATACAACAAGAATGAAAATTATCTCAGGATTTCTGAAAATTTTCTTAAGAACCATTTATCATTTTAATTGATAAAGTTAACCTTATAGAGGTTGAAATATTGGTATTCTTCAAGGATACACATTAAGCTTGGAAATCTCATATTCAAAAATAATCAAATTTGTCTGCAAAGCAGTTGGATAAAAGTCATAAATGATTTCAGTGTCTCTAGTAGGAATGTGTAAATATAAAAATGTTTCAATGTTTTTATAACATCAGTTTCCACATCAGCTGAAAGAACTTCAAATGTGCTATTCATATGATTTTTGCAAGCTTATGCCATTGACACCCATCCTCATTAATTTTATATGGCAGTTATTTGGTAATTTCCATAAAATATTCTTAGAAGGCATATGTTTTTCATTTCCAAAGTTTTTATTAATAATGTAATATGACCATACCAATTATCTTATCTACAGATATCCTATTGCTCATAATAGAAAAAAACCCACAAAACAACCATTAACCTGGCAGGATGTCAAGATCAATAATTTTCACATTAAATTTAGTGTTAAACTTTTTAAAAAACAGCTTTGTTGAAGTATGAATTACATAACATAAAATTCACTTATTACAAGTGAGCAATTCAATGGTTTTTAATAAATTTACAGAGTTGTTCAACCATCTCCACCATCCAGTTTTAGAACATTTCCATCACCCAAAACAAATCCTTTGTTTCTGTCTGCAGTTACCCTACCCTCTTTCCCACAGCCCCAGGCAACCACTAATCTACTTTCTGTATGTATAAATTTGCATTTTCTAAGCATTTTATATAAATTGAATTATATAATATATAGCCTATCGCATCTGCTTTTTCTTTATTTAGCACAGTGTTTTTGAGGTTCTTCCATGCTGTAGCATGTCAGAGTGTCAGTTCCTTTTTATTACTGGGTAGTGTTTCACTGTGTGGATGCACCAGAGTTTATTTATTCACTTATCAGTTGACGAGCTTTGGCTTATTTCCAGCTTTTGGTGATTATGAACAAAGCCTCTATAAACCTTTATGTAGAGCTTTTGTTCAAACATAAGTTTTCAGTATATGCTAGAAGTGGGATATTTGGGTCAAACTGTAAGCATATGTGTAACTTTAGTTTTGAAACTGCTAAACTGTTTTTCAGATTGGCCATACGAGCAAAAGGTATGAAAGTTCAGTTGTTCTTTATCCTCAACAGCACTTGGTATTTTCAGGGACTGCTAAAAACTGTTTTATTAGGTATGTGGTGGTATCCCACCACATTGTGGTTTTAATTTTCATTTCCCTAATGACTAAATGTGTTGAGTCTCTTATCATTTGGTTGTTTGCCATATGTATATTTTTGGTGAAAGAGCTATTTAAAACTTTTGTCTATTTTTTAATCGAGTTGTCTTCTTCTTATTGAATTGTAAAAGTTCTTATAAATGCTGCTGCAAGTACCTTATCAGAATGTGATTTGCCAAAGTTTTCTCCCAGTCTGTGGATTGTCTTTTCCATGTTCTTAATGATGTCATTTGAAGCAGAAGAATTTTTAATTTTGATGAAGTCCAGTTTACCAGTTTTTTTTTTTTTTTTAATAGATCATGGTTTTGGTGTTATATTTTAAAACTCTTTTCCCAACCCAAGATCATAAAGATATTCCTCTAAAAATTTTACCATTTTGTTCTTACATTTAGGTATATGATCTATTTTGACGTAATATTTTTATATGGCATGAAGTTAGAGCCCAAATTCATCCTGGTATTTGTGGATATCCAGTTGTCCTGCACCATTTGTTAAAAAGACAATTCTTTACCCCATTTAATTACCTTAGCACCTTTGTTGAAAATCAGTATGACCAGAAACATAAGAATCTGTCTTTGGATTATCAGTTTTCTTCCGTTGTTCTGTGTGTCTATTCTTATGCTAGTTCTCTGGTGTTACCATTATGACTTGGCTTACTATGATAGAAGCAACTTTTAATTTTTTATTTATTTATTTTTTATTTTACTTTAAGTTCCAGGATACATGTACAGAATATACACGTTTTTTACATAAGTATACATGTGCCATGGTGGTTTGCTGCACCTGTTTATTTTTTGAGGCAACTTTTATATACTAATGGCAAACCAAATCTATTATAATTGTGAGGTAATACTATTTTGCCCAATACCTCGAGCTTCTGGAAAATAATTACTTTTTCATTACTCGTATTCATAAAATAGTAGGTCTCAGCAAGGTGGAAATTAGAGGGGAAGTCTAAATGCTTGGAGCCTAAACTGTGTTTTACAGAATTATATATGATTTGCTAAAAACTGTATTTTTAAAGACATATTTATAATAAATTTCTCCAATTTGACACTGAAAGCTATAGGGCTGAGAGCCAACTTGTGTTTGTCTAATATAAGAAGTATTATCAAATTTTCTACTTTGAACAACATTTACTACACTATTACTGTATATTATTGAATCTAAGATGCCATTAATTGTAAAGTGCACCAATTATTATTTATCACTAGGAAATAAAGAATGCTTTCCACTTTGGGAGGCCGAGACGGGCGGATCACGAGGTCAGGAGATCGAGACCATCCTGGCTAACACGGTGAAACCCCGTCTCTACTAAAAATACAAAAACTAGCCGGGTGAGGTGGCGGGCGCCTGTAGTCCCAGCTACTTGGGAGGCTGAGGCAGGAGAATGGCGTAAACCCGGGAGGCGGAGCTTGCAGTGAGCTGAGATCTGGCCACTGCACTCCAGTCCGGGCAACAGAGCGAGACTCCGCCTCAAAAAAAAAAAAAAAAGAATGCTTTCAATTAGAATATATAATATGATCAATTGAAAAAAGATACATTCTAATTTCAGAGAGGTAAAATTCTAAGTAAATGTTCATCTTAAAATGGATGAAATATAATATATCAGCCACAAAATATTACTTTCGAGTTGTCCCATTTATTCTAAAAGGGATTTTCCTATTGCAAGATCTCTTTAAGGCTCTATTTTTTTTTCTCCTTTCCTTTGTATACGTTTTCACAGTAAAGTAAAATTCTGTAATAACTGCAATGCTTTTGAATGTATTTCAAATTATTTTGAAGTGACAGACTGAATTTGGCCAGCTTCAGACACATGGCAAATCTGTTGTCTCAATGAATCATTAATATTTCTTCAGCCAGCAGCAATCTCATCTTTCAAATCCATGTGCATCTTTACTGTAATGCCCACTAGTGTGAATTATTTTGAAACTATTTACCAAACATTGAAACTTCTGGGATAAATCAATGATTTATAATAACCCTGGAATGGCATAGTTTAAAATCTGGACAATCCCAGAAAATTCGGGATGTAGACTCCCTATACCATGGACATTAGTCACTGGCGAGACTGCCGAGAAGCCACAAACTCAGCCCTCTGTGGAATGCACATTCCAAAGTAGAAGAATTGCCAGATGTGAATAGATGCTATCATTTGCTCCAGGATCTAATTCCTCCCATAGGACTGGACCTACACATAGGTTGTCTGAGCAGCTGCTTCTGCAGTGTCATCTAAGGGGCACTGGAACTATCCTCACTACCCTCAAATCCCTCACTTGCTGACTTGCCCCAGGGCCTTGGTATCACCTCTTTGAGGTAAGACACTACCTCCAGAGAGTCCCTGTCTATGGAGGGCTGACACCTAGTAGTACATCATCACTTATTACTGGCCTGGAGGAAGACAGGGTCTTGAGGGGAGAAGGTAGGGCTTAGGGCACCAACTTCTCAAGGCTTTCTGGTTATAAGAAAGCTGAGACAGCCACTTGGTCCACCTTAAAAAGGAAGAGGGGCTATTGTAGAGCAGTTATGCTAAGGAAACACAGAGTGAACCAGGAGTTTCAAAGTGATTCAGAAGCTGGTGTTTCTCTAGGGAAGCCTCGGGCCCACACTCTCTGGCCTGCACGGTCTCCCTCTCGTGTTGAATCTGCTGCTGCCTGCATATCTGCTCTGCTCCACTCTCACCTAACTCATCTTTAATATACCTTCAAAAACCTGCCAGAGTACTTATCCTAGCTAATGATATCAACCCAGCTGGGGAAAGTCCTTCTCATCTGGCCGCCTAATGGGCCACACAACAAGCTATGACTAGCCCATGCATGGGCCACCCTTGGGCCAGATGTTGCCTTGGACTGATCTGATTCCATTAGCATGGGGCTGCCAGTGGGCCGGTCCCAGCTGGAAAGAGGCATTGAGCAGGGTGAGAACTGTCCATGTTCATAACAGAGAAATTGGCCACAGGGTGGGTGGGTGGCAGTGGAAGGGTGTGCGGAGGGTAATAGAGGATGCTGACATCTAGGTGGAGAGTGAGCAGTTAAGAAAGGAAATGAAGGGCATCACAGATTAACTTTGTCTTTGAGATTCTGTATATAAAAATTCTTTGCACACAGTGCAAGTGCTCTGTGGACTGTGATTGAAGAGTATAATGTTTCAATTAGCATGCAACTTTGCCTCTGAACAAAAGGAGAGTCAACACCAGGATTCTTTTGAGAACTGGACCCTGGTATGGGCGATTGGTGCTTGCTCCCTGCAGGGCCATATGAAAAGTCTTCTAAAACTTGATCTCAGAACCATCTGCATAGAGGGCAGAAGGAAGATTTATCCATTGGATTCTATCCCCTATTGGTCAAGGGGGCGCCACATTTCCATGTTACCCATATACAAGTCCGGAAGTGAACCTTCCATTTGCCCATTGAAGAGGCATTGAGAAGTATCACCACACAGCTGTCTCGTTGCACCTGCAGGAGGCTCCTCCAAACCATAAAGAAACTGGTTTCTGCTGTAGCATCTGGAGGTGCTGCCACAGAGAATTGGAAGCACATAAGAGGCCTCCAATACGCTTAGTCATGATCACCTATATGCATAATGCTTTCTCTGAAGGAAACAGATTTTCATCTCTTCCAGGGTGTTTAATCCTATTTGTCATGCAAAAATATCAACTATGTCCATTTCCTTCATTGTCCTAGAAAGAAAACTCAAAAATACAGACCCACACTTCAGTTGCTTATTCCTTGAGAGAACTAGTCTCTCTCTCTTAGATACTGACACACACACGCAAGAGAACCCACTGCATGGGCCACTGCTGTGTCGCACAGCTCCAAAATGTACCATTCATGTCCTAATCCATGGAATTCTGCAGAGCCACGGGGCTGTTCCCAGTGGCCCTACTCACAATCCTTCTCCTGGATTTTGCTACTGACGTGGTTAAAGTAGAATCTACTTTCAGGTCAAAATCACCACCAGGAGGTACAAAATCCCATCATTAGTCCCGTGTCCCTTTCTTAAAATGCTCTCAACCTTATGAAAATGTGAGCCTACTCCAACGGGATGGCAGATTTTAATCTGCCATTAGGCGTTTTCGTTTTAGTAAAGTGAAGAAGAAAGGCACTGATGGGAGTGAGAGTGGGTAAGGGAGACAGGTCACCGAGTACTGCAGGAGAAGGGGTGGAGGATGTGTGGCTGGAAGAGTCCAAAGACAAATTTCAGCCACTTCATGGTTTGAGCTGGAACTGACCTTTCTCAAGCTGGTATGAATCTAGTTCACGGTATCCAGAACTGTATAGTTTTCCCAAGACTTTGTGTTCTACAACTTGGCATCAATCATCTTTGTGGCTAATTCTAGGCCTTTGTGGAATCTTCAGAAGACACATGTAATGAGACCCTCAAAGCTGAGGACCTTCTCTGTGAATACTCCCTGTGACAGCACTTGAACATGATCAGACAGGACTACTGATGGTGCTTGAAGTCATCAACAGGCTCTCAGAGTTTCTCAAGGAGTTTACAGTGCAAGATCAAGCATTCCACACAGATTCTGAGATAAACCAATAAGCAAGTAGTTGTGTACCAAAAGAGTGGTGTTGAACCAGAGGATGAAAGAGCAGGGTGAGAAATCAGAAAGATTATCTCAGAACTCAAGCCATGGAGGGTTAGCAATCCACAGGCCAAATTTGACTTCCTGTCAGTTTTTGAAAATTTTATTGGCACACGGCCACACCAACCATGTACATATTGTCAGTGGCTCTCTGTCAGTAGCTGTGACAGAGGCTGTGTGACTTGCTAAGACTGAAATATTTACTATTAGTTCTTGACAGAATGAATTGACCCTTGGAAAATCTTAACCTCTGTGTGTGCCAATATTCCTACCTTGTTTCCTCATAAGGCATGGCCTCTTGAATGTTCAACTAAGTCATCCCAAAACATTAGGATGGAGCATTCAGACCACACTGCCTCAAGCTTTCCATTTGAGGACCACTTCCTAGAGGGGCAGCAGCATTCATTCCACCAGTCCACAGATTCAGAGCATCAGCTGAGAGCCAGGCACCCGGCTAGGTACTGGGAATAGGCAGATGAGCTCAGCTCCCAGCTGAGAAATACTAAATTAAACTGTAGGTCTGTGTCACTGGTAACCATAGAGGCTATACTAGGCTATGCAAAGCAGTTCCCTGTGTCCTAGTCTTTCTTTCCCTGCTCTCTTTCTCTCTCCCTTGTTTTTAAAAAAAATCTCTCTCCCTCTCTTGCCTCTCCTTCCTCCTTGACTGTCTCCTGGCGTCCTTTCCTTTCTTTCTTCCTCCCTCTTGCCCACATCTCAGGCCTGCCAGTGCCACCCAGTGGCTCTGACAGGCATTACTCAGACTTGCTGACTGCCCTCAAGGTTGGAAATGACCATGGGGAAGTCAGTGAGTGCCTATAATTAGGGATTCCGAAGCAATTAGACAGGTCTAGTGAGTCTTTGCAATCCTCTGAATGCTCAAAGCATTAGTATTAACTTTTTAAGTCCTTTATACCTATGTATAAATGAGGGAACCCAGGAGAGGCTTTGTTAAGAGGAAGGAGATCAGGAAGTCCCTAATGATTAATGTTAAAGAGGTTATTGCATGTTGGCCTGGTGCGATGTTTCACACCTGTAATCCCAGCCCTTTGGTAGGCCAAAGCAGATGAATCACTTGAGCCCAGGAGTTCGAGACCAGCCTAAGCAACACGGCAGAACCCCGTCTCTACAAAAAACACAGAAATGAGCTGGGTGTGGTGGCGCATGCCTGCAGTCCCAGCTACTCAGAGGGCTGAGGCGAGAGGGTTGCTTGAGCCAGAGAGGTGCAGGCTGCAGTAAGCTGTGATGGCACCACCACACTCCAGCCTGGGTGACAGAGTGGTAAGACTCTGTCTCAAAAAAATAATAATTAATTAATTAATTAAAAAAAATTAGAGGCTACTACATATTGTTCTGGGCAAAAATTTCATTTGGTATAGCTGACAATACTGTATTATACACATAAAAGTTTGTTAAGAGGATAGATCACCTGCTAAGTGTTCTTACCTCAATGAAAAATAGGTAAATAAATATAAAATTGCATTTGAATTGTTTCAGGGGTGTTATTTAGATAGTATATGATATGGATGTAACAAAATGTGAGATGACAGATTTATGACTGTAACCAGTTTATTGGTCCATCTTAAATCTTATCATGGATTAACATAAAACGATAGTATTTTTCCTGATCACCAAAATCAATTGTGGTCTCTTTAATTCCATTTTCTGTCCTTTAATGACACCTTGGGTGAATCCAGTGGAGTCAAGGGAATGGCCTCTCACATAGATGCTGCCCCTACCAGGCTTTGGTAGCAAAACCCTCAGATTATTGCAGGGCTGAGCTGAGACCCTTATTGATTCTCTCTCCCCTTCCTACAACTCTTCCCATAAGGAACAGACTGCAGGGGTCGGGTGTGTGTGTGTGTGAGTGCAGTTGATAACAGAAGGGCTAGTTCCAGGGATATTTAATAAATGGAGGGGATGTGTCTGGCTCCAAATTTTAGCCACTGTCTTTAGAAGGAGGGGTACTGAGCACTTGCTGTTTGGGACAATTCTGGGACAACAGGAAAAAGTTCCACTCATCTAATCATAGCCTTGGTGCAAACAGTCTTGCACTGTGCACAAATGAATGCACATTAGTTCGAGGGTGGCTGCGGCATGAGGCTGCTGCCTTTCCCCATCATCCCAGCATCCACTCATGGATGCTGGTCATTACAAAGTGATGCTTAAACTGTGACTATGATTTTCTCACCTACCAAGTGATTTTCTCCAGGAAGAATCTTGATCTCAGAATTCTAATATTTCAATAGCCACCAAACTTGTGCAGAGTCTAATGGAGGTTCTGGATGGCACTGTATATTAGTCCGTTCTCACACTGCTATGAAGAAATACCTGAGACTGGGTAATTTACAAAGGAAGGAGGTTTAATTGACTCACAGTTCCACAGGGCTGAGGAGGTCTCGGAAAGCTTACAGTCATGGCAGAAGGAGAAGCAAACACATCCTTCTTCACGTGGTGGCAGGGGGGAGAAGAATGAGAGAAGTACCAAGTGAAGGTGGGGGAAAGCCCCATATAAATCCATCAGATCTCATGATAACTCACTCACTATCATGAGAACAGCATGAGGGTAACCGCCCCCATGGTTCAATTACCTCCCATTGGGTCCCTCCCATAACATATGGGGATTATGGGAACTACAATTCAAGATGAGATTTGGGTGGGGGCACAGGCAAACAACATCACACGGCTCTTTTAAGTGTGAGAAAGCAGGAGAAGGGGCCGCTGTCTGTCCATGATCATCACTAGTAGGATTAACCTCACTTCTGGGCCAAAAAGTAGTTATTTGAACTACAGTGATATTTGAAAGACTTCTTTGTCCTAAACCATCTCTCCCACTTAGGTGCCCCAAGGCCTCAAATTTCACCATGAGAAATTAACTCTTTTAGGTAAAGCCTTGTCCTCTCCTTCATGACTTCTCTTAAAATAAAAATACCCTAGAGAGTTTTCCCCATGAAGTCACTAACCACCAAGGGCTACAGCTTCTGAGCTGAAGGCAAAGTAGTAATAGGCCCAGTCCTTCAGAGCCTTCTTTGAAACTGTTATATTAATACCTTGCATTTAAAAGTTTAATTGTTTACAGTCAATAAACTGTTTTAGTTAAATTAACAGTTAAATTTAAAATGTTTACCTGTTAAAAGTTAGACTTACCAATGTAATTATCTATCATGAATGCTACATTTTAAACACTTAAAATCTTCTCCTTTTGAAAGATGATAGAAACAGCAGTTATTTGGTTTGAACGTTGGTTTTTGCTTCTGCTCTTCCACTTGGAATCACTGACAGAAATATTGAGGTGGTGTAATTTAAATACCATCACCCAGCCCTAGCTCCAAGGGAGAGTGAGGAGATGCAAGCAGAAGAGGTGTGAAGAGAAGAAAAGAGAAAGATTTGCTTTTCTCTGCATTTATGGGTTTTTCCATTAATTAACAATAAAGGTAGCCATGGTTTATACTTGACTGCTCCATGATGGATTACATCTGAGTGTCCATGGAATAATAGGCACTGTTACTCATGATCCCCACAAACTATCCTGGCACCATGCTTTTGTTGATCTTGTAGCTTCTACATAGACTGTCTTTTCTCTGGTTTCCTCCTCTCTAAATGCTACCCTTCCTTCAAACTCTGTAAAAATTCTACCTCTAGACTTCTCTAGTCCTGGAACTATCCTCCTCCTAAATTCAAAGCACTATCTGCACAAATCTTTTGGCATGTAAGCCATGATTACACCATGACTTCTCAAACACATTGCATTCCTAGTTAAGTTTCTACTCACGTAATTTAGTGTATGTAGATACATATATCTTGTTTGTCTACTTGCATGTAAATTGAACAGTGTTGGAATCCCCACAGTGTCAGGTACAGCCCTGGGCATGTGATAGTTGCTCAATATTGTATTAAATGAATCAATTGAAGTTAATGCATACACCTCTGCTTAGATGGAAGGTAACAAATACATTTTGGGGTCTTTATTCTTTGGCTACTTCCAGAGGAGATATCTTACTTAACAAACTGAAAACATCTGACAGCTAAAAATAATGATACTTGGTCTCTTTAGAATCAAGGAAGTAATACAATTGGACATGTCTAAGAAGCTCAGTTTAGATGAGGATAATGATGACAGTTGAGGAGACAAGGGGCCACTGTAAGACCCTGAACGGAACTGGAAGGAAAGTACCCTGTGAGTCACTCACGACTGGAACCACTAGGAAGGGTTTCGGTCAGGAACATGAATATTAACTAGAAATATACCATATCTAGAAAACTGATCATTCAGCTTGAACCCTGGTTCAGAATTAGATTTAACCATATAAAATTACAGATATTTGGCCATTTCTAAACTACAAAACAATTTCCATATGAGTCATCCTAACATTAACCTGCATAACATTGAGTGCATAGTTTTCATTTCCTTCCTCG
Organism: Rhinopithecus roxellana; assembly: GCF_007565055.1. Classification (NCBI taxonomy): domain Eukaryota; kingdom Metazoa; phylum Chordata; class Mammalia; order Primates; family Cercopithecidae; genus Rhinopithecus; species Rhinopithecus roxellana. Next base: position 101,190,699 of record NC_044559.1, on the reverse strand, counting down.
GTGTGTTAACATTATGGTTCCAATTCTACTCGGTTTGAAAATTTACTTTCACATGGCAAACCATAACAATTTTAGTAATAATAGAATGTCAGCTATGACATACCTTACATTTAATCTTGTAAGGTGTCTATTTAGAAAGTCTTTACTCTTACAAGTGAGTATCTATTTAGAAATCCCTTCTCAGTAACCCCTGACTCTCTAAAGCATTTTAGAGCCATACTACCTCATTGATGAAATATAAAGCCATTCTAGATGGGAAACCCATTTTGAATAAAATGGTTCCCAATTCTGCCTTTCTCCCATGGTTTAGTTTCTTTTTTAAATGTGGAAACTTGTTCTATTCTGTCTTCTCTAGTTTATTGTCTTGATATACCATGTTTCCCAAGAGGATGATGTATCTTCTTCCTACCCACTCCCTGCCAAAGACACCATTATTATACTATTTACCTTCTGTCTTCTCTCCCTAAATGAAAATGAAGGTAATATTTGCTCACCTTTTCTTTGCTGAGTGAGATAACAACAGCCCAACACACCCAAGCTGTGTAATGTCAGAGCTCATTTCCTCTGCAGTTGCGTCACGGAAGGATTTGTGAGCCCCAGAGCAGAAGTCCGTGGTTCTGATGAGTTATCATCAGGCTCAGAATAGGAAGTTTTGAGTTCTAATCCAAGTTGTAGCAGTGACTCATGGAATACTTTTAGGATAATTTATTGAACTTCCAATTTGGCCATGTATTCCAATGATACTTACATGGAAACTCTTATTTACCCACCTTTCATTTCTACCAGGTGTAGCTGATGTATCAGCTTCCTCACAATTTGTGTTGTGTTTGTGCAATGTCTCAGGTTCCTAAAGGTCTTTGTAAATCTGTTTCTGTTTGCTTTTTTTGCTTGTTGCTGTGAATAATAGGTTAACTCGAGAGCAAGTGACTAGTGAGTGCTTAGCATCATCTCGAATATGCTGGCTCCTTAGGTAGTGGCCCCCATCCAAGAGAGTAGAGCAGCCTCCTGGTGTAGCCTCTGATCCAGCTGAAGGAGTAATTGGATCTCTGAGTTATCACAATGAGGAGAGTCCAGAATGTTTCCTTGAGTCAGTGAATGATGTCTGCTGCAGGATTGGGTCTGTTGAATGTCTCCCACTAAACCAACACTGTTGGGCATGGTAGTCATTATAAAATCTGGTCCTGCTCTCAAGAAATTCACTTTAGTTGTTGAGGCAAAAACAACATATATGGGAAATATGGAGAAAAATTAACTTCTAAATGGCATAGCCCTGTGTAGACAACATTGTAATTATGTTTTTATTCCTTAACCTTTGAAACTTACCTTTTGGGATCATGATGTGATGAAACAGAATAATGAGCAAAGGTACAGAGAATCTAATTTTTAGGGCTAGTTTCATCAGGAAACAGCCATAAACTCTTAGAAAACTCTTCATGATTTACATTAAAAGATATTTTTAATACATTAAAAAAACTAAAAGTTTTTTAATACCAAAAGCCCAATTCATAAAAGAAAAAATAATAAATTGAACATCATAATATTAAAAGTTTTTGCCCTATAAAAGAAACTGTTAACAAAATGAAAACATAAACCACAGATTGGAAGAAATATTTATAAAACATATATCTGATAAAGGACTTGCTTTCAGAATATGTAAAGAACTCTTACAACTCGATAATAAGAAAACAACTCACTTTTTAAAAATGAGTTAAAAGTTGAACAGGTATTTTTCCCACCATCTCTTCTTTCTTCATTAAACAAGTTATATATATGGCAAATAAGAACATGAAAATGTACTTAATACCATTAGTCATCAGGGAAGTGAAAATTAAAACCACAATAAGATATGCAACTCTTTGGATGCTAAAGTTAAAAAATCTGACAATACCAAGTGTTGACAAAGATGCGAAACAACTTGAACTTTCATACACTCTTGGTGGGAACAGAGAATGGTACAGTCACTTTAGAAAACACTGGCTGTTTTTTTATAAAGATAAGAACACACTTACCATTTGACCCTGCAATCCCCTGCTGGGCATTTACTCAACAGAAATGAAAATATATATATTCCTACAAAAACATGTATACAAATGTTTATGTAGCTTTGTTCTCAATCACCAAAATTTAGAAACAGTGCAATGTTCTTCAGCTGGTGAATGGTTAGACATACTTCAGGGCATCACACAATGGAATACAAACAAATAAACAAACACATAAATATATTTTAGCAATAAAAAGAAACTAGCCACTGTTACGTGCTATAACATAGATGATTCTCAAATGCAACATGCTAACAAAAATTCAAATACAAAAGGCTACATGCAGTTTGATTTCATTTACATGCAGGCTAAAGTTTTTTGTTTTTTAAAGGAAAGAAAAGTAGAACTGTGGGATTGAATCTATTAGTAGTTATCAGGGGCTTGGGGAGCAAGGCAGGAGCTAACTACAAAGAGGCATCAGAAGATCTTAATTTAGACATGATGGATCTGTTCCATATCTTGATTGTGGTGGCTCTTATATGATTATATGTTTGTCAGAACTCAGAACTGTAATACAAAACATTTGAATATCACCACGTGTTAATTGATACCCCTGCTTTTAAAAAGAGAAAAAAAATTCTCTGATTTGCGTACACATTTGTCAAATGAAGTCAATGCACTGCTGCTGCTGCTGCTGCTGATGTGTTAAACTCATGGGATTTTTGTGAGCTTTTGTAAATGAGAAAACATCCATGAGTGCTTTGAAATGCATGAAGTGCTTGCTTTAAATTGCTGAATACTATTATTGAATTTTTATTTTGGTTTTGTATTCTATTACCTTGCTGAACTAACTTATTATTTATAAAAGTTTGTCCATTGTTTCAACTTTTTAATGTAAATTATCAAATAGGCCATAAATAATGACAGTTAATCTCTTTCTTGTGAATCTTATCATTTCTTTTACAACTTTTTTTTATTTTCCTGTGTTGGTTAAGACTGCTAAGTCAATGTTGAAGAGCAGCTGTGGTAGGAGGCAATCTTTTCTTATTGCTAAGCTAAATAAGAATGTCTATAAAATTTCAGAATTAAATACAATTTTTGATGGGTTTGGTAGCTATTTTTTATAAACAAGACAAGTTTCTTTTCATTCCTATTTCTCAAGAGTTATTTCTTATTTTGTTTCTTATATAAATGAATATAAATTTTTATTGAATATTTTCCCTGCGCTTATTGAAATGATCATATTATTTTATAATTTGATAAAAATGTTTATTTTCAAGCAAACCTTAGAGCCGACCTTTTATATTCTTGCATTCTCTTCTTTAATCAGTCTGTAAGCTTGCAAAGGGCATGATGTTGTCTTTTTGTCACTGTACCTCTATCACATAGCACAGGTCTGATTTAAACAATATATTTATCCCCAGAACTTAACTCTTATCTTTGGAGGGAAGAAAGTACTTAAAATACACGATTGAGGACTAGAGGCTCAGAAGAACACTTCTCCCATAAGATTTGTAAATGCCTATTTTCAGGATTAACCTCAGCCCATTTCATCACCTATATATCTATCAAAGTTTCGGTTTCATTCTTTGTGCCTCAAAATGGACGTGGACATAGATCTTTTACAGAGTTATTATGAGCACAAATAGTTTTTCAGGCTTCTCTAGGCCCTGCTGCTGTTTTGTATTTTAATATCTTTCTTTAATTATCAAGAGTGGGTTGTAGATTGGGCAGAGGAGCTTTAAGATTTATTCTTTAAAGACCAGGATGTGAGTAGAGGAGAGAAAGAGCCTACTAACACCTAGAGACTTGTAGGAAGTTTCCATGTGTAACACAGGAGTGTCAACCAGGAGAGTGGCAGGTAGTAGGGCCGGTGGCCAACTTCAGGCTTGCTTTAGCTGAGTCCCTTGAGAGTTCTCTTCTCAGGGAAGACTGGGGTGAAGGTACAGTGTAATGGGTAAAAGACACAAGTAGCCAAAAATTCAAGTCCTGGCTCTGACAATTACTAACTGGGCAACGATGGATAAATCACTTAACCTCTCTATTTTTGGTTTTCTCATCTCTAAAATAGAGATAGAAGCAGGTAGTTTTGAGTGCCTGACACACAATGGACTCTCTAAAAATGTTCACGATAATTTCAATAGCAGTTGCCTAGGCACAATCTGATGTAATAAAATCGGTTTATCCATGAGAGGGCACTTAGATGTTTTTTTTTGTTTGTTTGTTTGGTTTGGTTTGGTTTTAGACATCTATGATGAGGAAAAATATATGTAATTAAAAAAATAGATTTATAAAGATACAGAACAAAGAGAATCATGACTCATGTTTTGCAATTTACATAGCTTATTTATTGTTTCATGTTCTGCGCTACTTCAGACAGTTATATAATCCCCCCACCCCTGTTAGGATGCCAGGATATGACATCAGGAAGATGGAGAGGAAGAGTTTTGGGGGGAGGCAGGGACAAGACAGGGAGGCTTCTCTGATGTGAACGTCCCATCACTTACATTGGGTAAAGCAATCCCAAATGCTGACTGATACCACGGAACAGTTTTTTCCAGTATGGTCATTCTAGTTCTAAAATGCTATGAGACCTTTAGATAATGTTAGAAGCCTTTCTCAGTCTGGCCTGCTATCAAGTACTGGATTTGAGCCCTTGGTTAATCCCCAGTTATACTGGCTTCGAAATCTCTCCAATTCTTGAAGTCATAGCATGAACTTCCCCACTTCTCTGGAAATAAGTTTTCTCAGACACTGATTTTCCTATGTCATTCCCTTCCCAAAGGCTACAGTTGTTTCATCTCCAGGAAGATAAGACTATTTATTAAACTCTGTCCCTTTGATTCTGACCCACCTCTCTGAACTTCATTGCCTTATCTCCCAGGGGGCTTTTCTCTCTTCCAGCCAGTACCATTTATGCACTACTTTCATCTGTGTAGCATCACCTCCCTGTCTCCTGGCTTCCATGAGGGTGATTTCTCCAGTTTGCTGTATTCTCTTCCTCCCTTTCTAGAGTCATGAGTTGAAGAAAATCTTAGTTTCCTAACATCTTTGGAAGGGATTTGCTATTAGGTTCATTTGTGTTTGTGTTTGTTAGTTTAGAAGAATAACTTCAATATTCTGGGACTGGAATAAGATTCAAAGAGAAAGTTCAAGTGAAAGAAGAAAGGTAATTGCTAAATTGCATTTAAAGAAAGGAAGTCTTGTTAACTGAGCTTCTGTCCACCTCCAAGATAGATAGGTCATGATGAAGTCAATGCCTAATGGCTACTGATAGTGCACTGGCTAGTTCCCGAGTCAGGTGCTGATTCAGAAAATTAACCCCTGTGTCTTGGGGAAGTCTGTGTTCTGACTAAATGTTTAATATCACTTGAAAAGACTTTCAAGACTTAAGTTTTAAAAAAACAAACTTTGCTGTTAGTGCTAATTATCAATGACAAATACTTTGCTTTAAACCACTTGCTTTGGTTTCTAATTTGAAGGATGCCAGTTTTAGGATGATCTATTTGTTTTCTTTGCTGGGAGACAAACATATTTTCAAAAACAAATTCCAGTCTGAATAGGAAGGGACTATTTATTTGGCAAAGCAGTGTGTGTTCCCACATGGGAAATTATATATAGAGAGAAGCACCAGACTGTGCAGGGAAAAAAAGTTTTAGATTCTCTAAGGCTGTGACCTGGGTGAAAGAACAGGGTTTTCCCCACATACTTGGTTTGAAGGCCATGGAAAGTTTGCATTCCATGGGTTCTGAGCACTGGGCAGGCCCCAGAGTGCATTCATAGCCCTCTGTGGTCTGTGGTCTATCATGATTCTACGCCACCAATCCACTATCTCTCATTCCCCAAATGCACAGTCTCCATTCCAATCAACTGTTTATCCTACTAATGTAACAAACTTTTTCCTTGTCTGTGCAATTTCTCACGTCCATCGAGTCTGTTTCTAAGCTCTCAGACCCTGCTCCCTTCAAGCCCAATCTGGTTGCCCCCCCATCCCCAGAAAAACCCTCTCTGGCTTCATCACTGGTTCCATGAGTTTCCTTTTCTTTGAGCTGCTCCTCCTTCCCTTCTCTCTGAATCCACCTGAAACTTGAAGACAATCTTCCCTTGTAATCTACAGTATTTTCCCCAGTGCTTCCTCTCTTTCCTGATGAAGATGACTTAAAAAATATTCGATGTTACAATTCTCGACTCAAGAATTGTATTAGTACAGAAAAGTAATAATAATTTTAAGGCTACTTACAATCCGTAACTTTCCAAAGCATGGTTGATTTGAAGTCAGTTTCTTTGTTGGGGACCTCAGACTACATTAGCTCTTGCTAATGTCTGTGGTCCTCCCAGCACATGGAATAAGTTAGTTCAGCTCATATGGGTAAATTTTTCATTCCCAGGGAGCAATTTTGTTAGTGCCAACTTTAAAATAATACTACATTGTCTTTGGAGAAGACTTTTTTCCAAGTAATGCAAGTCCCTTTTTTGCCAGCTCATTCAGTCTCATAAAAGCTTTCTGAGGTAAGACTCACTCCCTCTTTTTTTAAGGCAAGAAAAAGTTTGCACAAAGAGAAAGTTGGAGAGAGAAGACGTTTTAGGTCTAGATGTAGCAAGGAAAACCAGGGAAGTCTCACTTTCACAACGAGGCCACCATGCACAGTTGGGTGAGTTGCACAGTGCATAGCATCAGAGTTTATGGGAATGGTGCTTTCTGAGCAGTGCACAACCTCTTTAGACAGATGCAGTGGCCCCATGGCCCCATCTAGACAGCCTAGTCTGAAATGAAGTGGAAGCCAGTGCTGGGTACTAAGCAAGAGACTAAAGGGTGCTGCCTTTTACTCCTCTTCTTGGACATCCAATCTAGATGGCTCCCACTCTCTTTTTATTCTTACCTAGGTCACAGGAAAGGGAGAGTTTATCAGGCCTGTCTTCTCGGTGTCTTTTTAATGAGGCTATCATTTCTACAGAAGCACCAAGCCAAAATTGTTTAAAGGGTTGAGATTTCAGACACATATGGTTACTGTGCAGCAGCCTGTGTCAGAAACAGAGAAGCCACATCCCTAAAAGACTGGGGCCAAGATATATGCATTATGGACCTAACTCTTGACACATTTGGCACAAGTTGAAAAATAAAAGAAAAAAAAACCCACCCACTGTCTCAAGAGGCCTTGGGCAGGAACATACAAGGCAAAACGTTTTAGTTGTAGACAAGAAAATGCTGGAGAGTCAGCAAGGGATGAGCTGGTCAGGAAATATCCACTTCCTGTGGACACTCCCAAGTTCTCCCGCGCTGGCCAACCCCCATTGCAGATGATCCAGCCAACAAAACACTCCACCAAAGTAGCACTGTTGGCTCAGCCAACTCGAGTCAGCTGCGCCAATGACCCCACATGCCCAAGTGGAACCTTCTGGGTTTCTTCCTGAGGGATGTTCAAATAAACCAACAAGAACGATTTGGATAGGAAATGTGGAGTTCTGGAGGCTAGGGTGGGCAGATGTGTAAGGCTGAGACAAAAGATGAATTTCCTGACCCTCTCAGGCACACAATCAAGGAATTCAGGTTCACTTTACTCTGAAGAAATGGCTTAAAAGAAATGTTTTTTAACATTTAAAAATAATGGTGGGTATTTTTCAGTATATGGTTGAAGAATACAGTGACTCATCTCCATTCAGATGACAACCTACCCCCGAAGTTTGCTGCATTAAATGGGAATTAGTATGCTCAGTCCATAAACCACAACCACCGTTTTCCGTGTAAATCAGACTTGTCTCTTAAGTTAAAAAAAAGCAATTGCAGCAAGGAGTCATGATGAGATGCCTTGCCTTCAGTGGAAAGGGAAGTGTGTTTTCTCTGGCCAGCCTACACAAAATCAGATACTTAATATGATTACTGAGAAGATGGAAAGATTTTCAGGAAAGACTCCTATTGCTCAGCTCCTACCAGCCTGCAAAGGAGTAAGTAGGAAGTCAAAAGGACCAGCCCACTAAAATGAGGCTGAAAACAGGATCTCTGATTCCACTGAGCAGTTCTGTGAAAGCAGAACATGCTAATGGATGGGTTAGGCTGGCAAGAGTTTCCATCAACCAACTAAGCAACCTATGTATTTTTAAGCACCTACTACAGGAGGGTGCTCAAAGGTAGGGTTGCTGCTCTCAAGAAGGGGTTGCATTTTGGGCCTTTGGCTAACCAAGAAAACAAGAAACGCTATAAGCATTTCCAACAGGAATTAGTTACGGAGGTGAGATGCCAAGGAAGGATAATCCAATGACCCGGAGATGAGCAACAGCAGGAGGCCCTCCATGGCCCGTAGGTTGAAAGCAGCATTTCCAGAGGCACTGAGACTGGGATGAGGAGGCAGAGGTGGAACCAGGGTGGGCCTGATCTGTGGAATCTGGAGCTATGGAGGAGACCCAGCTGTTGCTGCAGAATGAGTTTGAGGCAGAGAATGCGAGGGAGAAACACCCAAACTTACCCTCATTCCCCACTGCCAATGCCTCACCAGTGCCTGTTGTTGACTGCACCGGGCAGAAGCCATCTCACACAGGAGCCTGGGGAAGGCAGCCCACAGGGGTCAGCCCCACAGCAAGGACAGAGCAGAGGAAGGGCAAGGAATAGATATGAGGGCAAACAGGCCCAGGCCTGTCATGGTGAATGCATTTGGATTATTTTTTACCTTCACCACAATGACCTCACTTTGCCCTGGGCCAGACCATGACAAATCAATTGCAAGCCACAAATGCTGGCTGGGATGGACTCTAGGGTGAACCTGTGCCTCATCTTCTCACCAGTTATTTAAGCCAATTTGGGCTTAGCTCAGACCCCTAAGGAGGCCCCTTAATTCTCTCAAGAGTTGAGGAACTATAATATATGTAGCCTGATATACATACTGTCTTTTCACAGAAGTCTTGGAACTGACTGTACTCACTCTTGTTCCCCATGGAGAATTCCAGGATCTAACTGGCCCCGTGGCTAAATAAGCAAAATATCCTGTCTGGCTTTGATTTCATCTATGGGCATCTCTGCCAAAACCAGCTCCATAAAGACTTGATGGATGCTCCAGAATGCCTACATCAATGCTTTCAGGGCCCTAGTGACTAGGCAATGGCAGCCCTCCAGCCTGAATATTTTGAGTTAATGTCCCAGGCCATCTTGCTAAATTCAGCCTTATCAATATTACCAGTGCTGAGGCTCTGGTGTTCCGTACCAGCTGGATAGCCTCAGAATTACTCCACCTCTTCAAATCTCCGTCTCCTCATCTACAAAATTGCAGCAAATATAAGTCTGTTGTGTGGATTAAATTAGACTACATCTATTAATGTACTTATTCTGGTGCCTGGCACGCAAGCAGTGCTCAATAAATGACACAGTTACCTCTTTATCAGTGAGGTTTCCTCTAGTAGCAAGTGACAGAAGCCTAGTTCAACTTAACTTAAGCGAAAAAGGCCCAGCATCTGGGCCAGGAGCTCATCCATGGTCCTCACTATGAGTTCTCTCTAATCACTTGGCTCTGTAGTCTTGGCTCTGTAGTCTCTGATTGGTTTCATTTTCAGGCAGATTGTCCTCATGAAATGGCAAGATGAATGCTGAGACATCTTCCCAGCTGAGAAACCACAGGAGAAAAAGATCCCAAAAGTTTTCTGAGGATCCTGGAATGGGGCTTCATTGCCTGGTTGCATCACACTTCCAGCCCGGAATTAGTCACTGTGGCCAGGGTATGGAATGCTCTAGTTGGTCAGGCCTGGGTTTGGGGTTTATGTAGATTGAGAGTAAGGGAATGTCAAGTCTCCAAATGGGTAAATAGCCCCTGTAGTGGAAATAGCTTTTATTTGATTTCCTATTGTCCACTAGGAAGACAAATACAAGCTATTTCCACTACAGGAGCTATTGTTACTATTATGAGATTGGTGCAAACATAATTGCAGGTTTTGCCATTAAAAGTAATGGCACCAACCTAATGTTATTATTACAACTTATTCTTTGTGATGTACAACTACTATCACCACCATCCCTGCTACTCTATACTGTACAACTGGGACAAAACTACACTGGAGGAATGAATATTCTACTGAACAACTAGGCTAACAGGGAGGTAAAAGGGAAAGCTGTAATAGGAGAAAAAATATCTTGGATAGAAGGAAATAAAATAAAAGAGTTCTTAGTAACAGAAGAGAGATAAAGGAAAGTAAAGCCTAAAGTGGTAAGTTCTAGGAGATGAATTAAGCATCTTTCAAAACTAAAACCCATCTAATTGGAAATATATAATACATTTTATAGTTGCTAAATTGAAAACACCTCACTGTGATTGTTTAAATAAAGCTTAAATGGTCACACGAAGCCTGCATGTTGTATGATATTCTCTTTCAGCACTGACACAGGTATCTGTGAAACCAATAAAATTCCCTGCACAGGAAAGCCAGGTCTGCGAATGTTTTATTGCAGGCACAGTCAGCAATGGATTCCCCACAAAAGGAGTCTTATGATGTTGGAACATTCTAATTTTTCCTTCTCATTGTCTTAAGTAAAATAAGTAAGTGAATTTCTGCAGGAAAGTTCAGATGCTATAACCGATAGTGAAACATTGTTTGGCTATTTGGCAATGCTATAGTATCCTTAAACAACTGGTTTGCTCGAAGACTAGTGATCTTTAGAAGCATATAAATACGTAATAGAATACTACTGTAAAACCAGCAACTCTGAATTTGAACTTGCACCTATCTTCTTTTTACATACAATATGATCTGTCAACAGAATAATCTAGATTAAGCTGCATTACACAGAACATCGGGAAAACATTGCACATTGCCCTTCTATGAAAACTAAAATTGTGTCCTCAGAAACTTTTTTGCTAAAAGATCAATAAAATGTTGCAACTAATATGCTATAGGATTTACTTAAGCAAAACATCTGCATGCAAAACCACGGGATAACTGGTTGAAGTTGGTTATTTGGACCATCTGGGCATTTCACCTGAAAAGCATACAGACCAAGTTGGCTGAAGCCCACCTGAGTGTAGGAGCTCAGCTGAGTGGGAGAAGCAAATCATTCAGCTTCAATATAAGCAGAATATAAGTTCCCTGTTTTGTTTTTTGCAAAAGAGAATATGCAGTCGTTACACTATATAGTTTTACACAAGTTTTGAAAGAGAAAGAATGCATGTCTAAGATGATCAAGCCTTCTTGAGGGGATTGGGTAGTGTATTTTCTCAATTGTGGAGCAGTGTTCTTGGGACACCAGTCGAGGACTATTATGGAGTCTGATGGGTTCACCAAACAGAGAAGGAATAATATGACCTTACATTTCTAGACTTTATTACACTTCTCAAACCACCCCCCACCCACTGACAGGTAGGGCTGACTCTGAATTTAGTGGCCATCCTGCTTCTGCATACTCTTTTCCATAACACGTACAGAATGAAAACATTCTTCACCCATGTTGAGAAAAACAGTCATTTGGTTTATGAAGGATATTTTTTCTTCCATATTTTGAAGGGTGGTGTAGACCAGATTAAAAAACATGGCTCGAGGAAGCAAGAAATCATTCCCCCAAGTGTTTATTAAGTGAATCACAAATTCATTCAGCATGACTGCTTACCCAGAGAAATAAAGGCAGAATGGTAACAAACTGCGAGCCTCCAAATACCTTCGACTTTAGGATCTCCCTGGGAAAGGGTCACGAGTGTAATCATTTTCAGCTGTCCCTGCCTCGCTTCCGCCATCAATGGAAATATCCAGGCAGGATGAATACACTTTCTGACTAGACTCTCGACTGACCTAGACAGCTTTTGGAAATTCAGGATATACTTTTCCTAAAACTTCTTAATTTTTCCCATCCCTCCCTGATTGAAAACATCATTTATCCCATTACAGCATGTGGAAAGAGAGGGGAGGGAAAAGCAGACAGAATCTGAATTTAGGATAAAAATTACTTTGTGAGGTTATTATTCTCATTCATAACAGATGACAATTTTCATCTCATTTAGGTGATTCCAGAACAGAATCATCCAAAGAGATATTAGGTACTATTTTTCCATACTATTTATCTAAAAGGATGTACAATGAGACATGTATACCTACGTTTAGTAGCTGGTCATCTGTATCTTGTATATTTCCTGGAAATGTTTTGATATTTTGTCAAGTTCAGTTAGCTCTTATTTCACTGGCCACACGTGAAAGAATTTGTCTCCTTCACTTATATTGTGGTGGGTTCCAAAGACTTAGACTTCCTCCAGTGTCTGAGAACGGTCTGTCTGAAGATCCTACTTCTAAAGAAATTTGTGGATGAGTAGTTTCTGATGTAACTCTCTTCCTCATTTGTAAGGTGGCAGCTACTTCTTCAATAGCACAGCTCCTCCACGGGCTTGCAAATGGACTCAGCCAGCTCAGATTTGGAACTCTCTTTAAAATTCTAAGATGATGTGTCATTTCAAGGGTAAAAAAGCAACATTGCTATAAATACGAGTGGATGCTAGAGTCCCAAAGTCTTTCAATACCCTGCAGCTTCCTAGCTGCTGACATCAGCAACATGGTTCTTATTATAGGGCTGGATTTCAGACTGTGGAACATCCCAAGTATCATTTCCACTCTATGTAAAGAACATGGATTCAATCCGGTTTCCATGGAGTTAATGGATAAGATTTGGAATGGATCCCTCTCTCAGCCATTTCTGCAAATTAACAAGATGACTCTGGTCCACTAACCTATTTCCAGGGACTAAGATAATGTGAAAGAATTTGATTCTGTCACCCACTGTAACTGAAATTGTTGTTCAGCAGTTAATACAATTAGCTCCAAATATGCTGGATGAATTAGACGCTTCTAAGGCAGTAGCAAAAGAAGAGCACAAATATCAACAACAACCAAAAACTAACAACAACCAAAAACTAACAACAACCAAAAACTCAACAACTTGCTCTCGGTCTGAACTTTCAAGTGAATGAATCATTACTTGCATGTGCTAATAAAATCCCCTTAAAAATCACCTCTGTTCAGTAAATATTAACCAGCGTGAGTCAAGTTCTTGGCTAGGCTCCTCATAAGCACCATCTCCCATAACCTTCACAACAGTCCTGTGAGGTAGGTACTCCTATTGCTCCCGTTTTACAGATGACAAGACTGAGGCACAGAGAGGTTAGGTAACTTGCCCAAGGGTACACAAAAAGTAAGTGGCACAGTTGAGACATGAAAACAGTCCTGACTGACTTTAGATCCTCAGAACCATTCTGCTATCCTGCCTTGATGACAGGTCAGAGTCTCTGCTTCCGTGCTTTTAAAATTGAAAAAAAGCAGCAGTTGCTGCGAATGTTTCACTCAGTGTGACATCGTAACTATCTTTCCCCCTCCCTAGGCTCCTACTTATTAGCCTTCTAATGACACTGACATTTTCTGTTTGGCAAATCTGCTTTTGTATTGTATGGGTTTTGGGGGCTATTTGTTGTTTTGGGTTCTTCTTGAGACAGAGTCTCACTCTGTTGCCCATCTCTGCTTACTGCAACCTCCGCCTTCCAGGTTCAAGCAATTCTCCTGTCTCAGCCTCCTGTGTAGCTGGGATTACAGGTGCCTGCCATCAAGCATGGCTAACTTTTGTATTTTTAGTAGAGATGGGGTTTCACCATGTTGGCCAGGCTGGTCTTGAAGTCCTGACCTCAAGTGATCCACTGGCCTCATCCTCCCAAAGTGCTGGGATTACCGACATGAGCCCACCACACCCAGCCTGCTTTTCTTTGTTTATTTGTTTTTGTTTTATACAGTCAGGGTTTCATGGCTCTGTAATCCATGCTGGAGTGCAGTGGTGCTATCCCTGCAGCCTCAAACTCCCAGCCTCAAGCAGTTCTTCCACCTCAGCCTCCCAAATAGCTGGGACTACAGGTGTGCACCACTGCATGTGGCTAATTTTTTATTTTTATTTTTTTAGAAATGAGATCTTGCTATGTTGTCCAGGCTGGTCTGAAACTCCCGCTCTCCTCCCAAAGTGCTGAGATTACAGTGCCAAGCCACTGCCCCTGGCCTATTTTATGTTTAAAGCTTGCTTTTGCAGAATGCATATTTCATATCAGCAGTGAAGCATTGAGGAGTCACAGAGGTCTCTCCATGCCTCTACCATGGCAAGGTTGAAAGGAGGCCTGTGCTTTGGTTTGCTCATCCAAGAACTTGACACATACCACTAGTCCTGCTGGGGTCCTCTTGTCCTATAGGAGATCTTGGTTTGCCAAACGCAAGACCTCAAAGCTCAAAGCCTTCCACAGATGTATTTTTAAATCTTTCTTCATATGAGGAAATTAAGGAAATAGAATCCAGTTTTGTAAAATTTACATATTTTAGGCTGATGATAATTTTTGTTCCTCAAAAAATGTATATAATAAGCACTATTTCTGTAAATGGGAACGGACACTATTTATGTGTGTGTGATATATATCAGCATGGATATGCCTAAGTCTGGAAGGTTAAAGAAGAAATTAAAAGCCGTAATTACTCCTAGTGGTGTTGGTGATAAAGAGTGGGAACTGAACACCTGGGGCAGGTGGGAAGGAGACTTCTCTTTGAACACCTTTTCTTACCTTTTGATGTTTGAAACATTAGAACTTATTGACTACTCAAAAATGAGTTAATTTGTAGAAAAAAATGCTTTTAACGTTTACCTTGAAGGGCAACCAGAGGCCACAATGTCACCATGAGATTAGTCAGTCGGGAGTTAGGTTTGTCTAGAGACAAACATGTCACAGGCAGAAAGTGGCAACTAAAAGCCTAAAAGGGGATGGCTCCCTTACAAGAGGCACAGCCTGTGTCACACCAGCAGAGTCATAGGAAGCTGACATAACAAGAAAGAGCAAAATTTACCCAATTGTGTCACATATTATCATGCTCTCAAACTTGGAGGGCATTATATTAGGTGAAATAAGCCAGGCCCAGCAAGACAGATACCACACGATACCACTTTCTTGTGGAATCTAAAGAAGTCGAACTTGTAAAAGCAGAGAGTAAATAGAGGTGACCAGGAACTGGTAAGGAAGGGGATACTGGGGAGATGGTCACAGGATCAACATCTCAGTGAGATAGAAGGAACAGGTTCAAGAGATCTAACATACAACATGGTGACTATAATTTACAACAATGTATTGTGTTCTTGAAAATTGCTGAGAGTACATTTTAAGAGTTCTCGGGGGCGGAGCAAGATGGCCGAATAGGAACAGCTCCAGTCTCCAACTCCCGGTGCGAGTGACACAGAAGACCGGTGATTTCTGCATTTTCAACTGAGGTACTGGGGTCATCTCACTGGGGAGTGCCGGACAATCGGTGCTGGTCAGCTGCTGCAGCCCTACCAGCGAGAGCTGAAGCAGGGCGAGGCATTGCCTCACCTGGGAAGCGCAAGGGGGAAGGGAATCCCTTTTCCTAGCCAGGCAAACTGAGTCACACAACACCTGGAAAATCGGGTAATTCCCACCCCAATACTGCACTTTAAGCAAACAGGCACACCAGGAGATTATACCCACACCTGGCCGGGAGGGTCCCACAGCCACGGAGCCTCCCTCATTGCTAGCACAGCAGTCTGTGATCTAACCGCAAGGCAGCAGCGAGGCTGGGGGAGGGGCGCCCACCATTGCTGAGGCTTAAGTAGGTAAACAAAGCCGCTGGGAAGCTCGAACTGGGTGGAGCTCACAGCAGCTCAAGGAAACCTGCCTGTCTCTGTAGACTCCACCTCTGGGGAAAGGGCACAGCTAAAAAACAACAGGGGAAGCAGCAGAGGCCAGTGCAGACCCGAACAACTCTGTCTGACAGCTTTGAAGAGAGCAGTGGATCTCCCAACACGGAGGTTGAGATCTGAGAACGGACAGACTGCCTGCTCAAGTGGGTCCCTGACCCCTGAGTAGCCTAACTGGGAGACATCCCCCACTAGGGGCAGTCTGACACCCCACACCTCACAGGGTGGAGTACACCCCTGAGAGGAAGCTTCCAAAGTAAGAATCAGACAGGTACACTCGCTGTTCAGCAATATTCTATCTTCTGCAACCTCTGCTGCTGATACCCAGGCAAACAGGGTCGAGAGTGGACCTCAAGCAATCTCCAACAGACCTACAGCTGAGGGTCCTGACTATTAGAAGAAAAACTACCAAACACGAAAAACACCTATACCAAAACCCCATCACTACGTCACCATCATCAAAGACCAGAGGCAGATAAAACCACAAAGATGGGGAAGAAGCAGGGCAGAAAAGCTGGAAATTCAAAAAATAAGAGCGTGTCTCCCCCTGCAAAGGAGCGCAACTCATCGCCAGCAATGGATCAAAGCTGGACAGAGAATGACTTTGACAAGATGAGAGAAGAAGGCTTCAGTCCATCAAACTTCTCAGAGCTAAAGGAGGAATTACGTACCCAGTGCAAAGAAACTAAAAATCTTGAAAAAAGAGTGGAAGAATTGACAGCTAGACTAATTAATGCAGAGAAGGACATAAATGAAATGACAGAGATGAAAACCATGACACGAGAAATACTGTGACAAATGCACAAGCTTCAGTAACCGACTCAATCAACTGGAAGAAAGAGTATCAGCGATTGAGGATCAAATGAATGAAATGAAGCAAGAAGAGAAACCAAAAGAAAAAAGAAGAAAAAGAAATGAACAAAGCCTGCAAGAAGTATGGGATTATGTAAAAAGACCAAATCTACGTCTGATTGGGCTGCCTGAAAGTGAGGGGGAAAATGGAACCAAGTTGGAAAACACTCTTCAGGATATCATCCAGGAGAACTTCCCCAACCTAGTAGGGCAGGCCAACATTCAAATTCAGGAAATACAGAGAATGCCACAAAGATACTCCTGGAGAAGAGCAACTCCAAGACACATAACTGCCAGATTCACCAAAGTTGAAATGAAGGAAAAAATCTTAAGGGCAACCAGAGAGAAAGGTCGGGTTACCCACAAAGGGAAGCCCATCAGACTAACAGCAGACCTCTCGGCAGAAACTCTACAAGTCAGAAGAGAGTGGGGGCCAATATTCAACATTCTTAAAGAAAAGAATTTTCAACCCAGAATTTCATATCCAGCCAAACTAAGTTTCATCAGTGAAGGAGAAATAAAATCCTTTACAGATAAGCAAATGCTTAGAGATTTTGTCACCACCAGGCCTGCCTTACAAGAGATCCTGAAGGAAGCCCTAAACATGGAATGGAACAACCAGTACCAGCCATTGCAAAAACATGCCAAAATGTAAAGACCATCGAGGCTAGGAAGAAACTGCATCAACTAATGAGCAAAATAACCAGTTAATATCATAATGGCAGGATCAAGTTCACACATAACAATATTAACCTTAAATGTTAATGGACTAAATGCTCCAATTAAAAGACACAGACTGGCAAACTGGATAAAGAGTCAAGACCCCTCAGTCTGCTGTATTCAGGAGACCCATCTCACATGCAGAGGCATACATAGGCTCAAAATAAAGGGATGGAGGAAGATCTACCAAGCAAATGGAGAACAAAAAAAGCAGGGGTTGCAATCCTAGTCTCTGATAAAATAGACTTTAAACCATCAAAGATCAAAAGAGACAAAGAAGGCCATTACATAATGGTAAAGGGATCAATTCAACAGGAAGAGCTAACTCTCCTAAATATATATGCACCCAATACAGGAGCACCCAAATTCATAAAGCAAGTCCTTAGAGACTTACAAAGAGACTTAGACTCCCATACAATAATAATGGGAGACTTCAACACTCCACTGTCAACATTAGACAGATCAATGAGACAGAAAGTTAACAAGGATATCCAGGAATTGAACTCATCTCTGCACCAAGCGGACCTAATAGACATCTATAGAACTCACCACCCCAAATCAACAGAATATACATTCTTCTCAGCACCACATCGCACTTATTCCAAAATTGACCACATAATTGGAAGTAAAGCACTCCTTAGCAAATGTAAAAGAACAGAAATTATAATAAACTGTCTCTCAGACCACAGTGCAATCAAACTAGAACTCAGGACTAAGAAACTCAATCAAAACCGCTCAACTACATGGACACTGAACGACCTGCTCCTGAATGACTACTGGGTACATAACAAAATGAAGGCAGAAATAAAGATGTTCTTTGAAACCAATGAGAACAAAGATACAACATACCAGAATCTCTGGGACACATTTAAAGCAGTGTGTAGAGGGAAATTTATAGCACTAAATGCCCACAAGAGAAAGCTGGAAAGATCTAAAATTGACACTCTAACATCACAATTAAAAGAACTGGAGAAGCAAGAGCAAACACATTCAAAAGCTAGCAGAAGGCAAGAAATAACCAAGTTCAGAGCAGAACTGAAGGAGATAGAGACACAAAAAACCCTCCAAAAAATCAATGAATCCAGGAGTTGGTTTTTTGAAAAGATCAACAAAATTGACAGACCACTAGCAAGACTAATAAAGAAGAGAGAAGAATCAAATAGATGCAATAAAAAATGATAAAGGGGATATCACCACGGACCCCACAGAAATACAAACTACCATCAGAGAATACTATAAACACCTCTACGCAAATCAACTAGAAAATCTAGAAGAAATGGATAATTTCCTGGACACTTACACTCTTCCAAGACTAAACCAGGAAGATGAATCCCTGAATAGACCAATAGCAGGCTCTGAAATTGAGGCAATAATTAATAGCCTACCAACCAAAAAAAGTCCAGGACCAGATGGATTCACAGCTGAATTCTACCAGAGGTACAAAGAGGAGCTGGTACCATTCCTTCTGAAACTATTCCAATCAATTGAAAAAGAGGGAATCCTCCCTAACTCATTTTATGAGGCCAACGTCATCCTGATACCAAAGCCTGGCAGAGACACAACAAAAAAAGAAAATTTTAGACCAATATCCCTGATGAACATCGAGGCAAAAATCCTCAATAAAATACTGGCAAACCGGATTCAGCAGCACATCAAAAAGCTTATCCACCATGATCAAGTGGGCTTCATCCCTGGGATGCAAGGCTGGTTCAACATTCGCAAATCAATAAACGTAATCCAGCATATAAACAGAACCAAAGACAAGAACCACATGATTATCTCAATAGATGCAGAAAAGGCTTTTGACAAAATTCAACAGCCCTTCATGCTAAAAACGCTCAATAAATTCGGTATTGATGGAACGTACCTCAAAATAATAAGAGCTATTTATGACAAACCCACAGCCAATATCATACTGAATGGGCAAAAACTAGAAAAATTCCCTTTGAAAACTAGCACAAGACAGGGATGCCCTCTCTCACCACTCCTATTCAACATAGTGTTGGAAGTTCTGGCTAGGGCAATCAGGCAAGAGAAAGAAATCAAGGGTATCCAGTTAGGAAAAGAAGAAGTCAAATTGTCCCTGTTTGCAGATGACATGATTGTATATTTAGAAAACCCCATTGTCTCAGCCCAAAATCTCCTTAAACTGATAAGCAACTTCAGCAAAGTCTCAGGATACAAAATTAATGTGCAAAAATCACAAGCATTCTTATACACCTGTAACAGACAAACAGAGAGCCAAATCATGAATGAACTTCCATTCACAATTGCTTCAAAGAGAATAAAATACCTAGGAATCCAACTTACAAGAGATGTAAAGGAGCTCTTCAAGGAGAACTACAAACCACTGCTCAGTGAAATAAAAGAGGACACTAACAAATGGAAGAACATACCATGCTCACAGATAGGAAGAATCAATATCGTGAAAATGGCCATACTACCCAAGGTTATTTATAGATTCAATGCCATCCCATCAAGCTACCAATGAGTTTCTTCACAGAATTGGAAAAAACTGCTTTAAAGTTCATATGGAACCAAAAAAGAGCCCACATTGCCAAGACAATCCTAAGTCATAAGAACAAAGCTGGAGGCATCACGCTACCTGACTTCAAACTATACTACAAGGCTACAGTAACCAAAACAGCATGGTACTGGTACCAAAACAGAGATATAGACCAATGGAACAGAACAGAGTCCTCAGAAATAATACCACACATCTACAGCCATCTGATCTTTGACAAACCTGAGAGAAACAAGAAATGGGGAAAGGACTCCCTATTTAATAAATGGTGCTGGGAAAATTGGCTAGCCATAAGTAGAAAGCTGAAACTGGATCCTTTCCTTACTCCTCATACGAAAATTAATTCAAGATGGATTAGAGACTTAAATGTTAGACCTAATGCCATAAAAACCCTAGAAGAAAACCTAGGTGGTACTATTCAGGACATAGGCATGGGCAAGGACTCCATGTCTAAAACACCAAAAGCAATGGCAACAAAAGCCAAAATTGACAAATGGGATCTAATTAAACTAAAGAGCTTCTGCACAGCAAAAGAAACTACCATCAGAGTGAACAGGCAACCTACAGAATGGGAGAAAATTTTTGCAATCTACTCATCTGACAAAGGGCTAATATCCAGAATCTACAAAGAACTCAAACAAATTTACAAGAAAAAAACAAACAATCCCATCAAAAAGTGGGCAAAGGATATGAACAGACATTTCTCAAAAGAAGACATTCATACAGCCAACAGACATGAAAAAATGCTCATCATCACTGGCCATCAGAGAAATGCAAATCAAAACCACAATGAGATACCATCTCACACCAGTTAGAATGGCAATCATTAAAAAGTCAGGAAACAACAGGTGCTGGAGAGGATGTGGAAAAATAGGAACACTTTTACACTGTTGGTGGGATTGTAAACTAGTTCAACCATTATGGAAAACAGTATGGCGATTCCTCAAGGATCTAGATCTAGATGTACCATATGACCCAGCCATCCCACTACTGGGTATATACCCAAAGGATTATAAATCATGCTGCTATAAAGACACATGCACACTATGTTTATTGCGGCACTATTCCCAATAGCAAAGACTTGGAATCAACCCAAATGTCCATCTGTGACAGACTGGATTAAGAAAATGTGGCACATATACACCATGGAATATTATGCAGCCATGAAAAAGGATGAGTTTGCGTCCTTTGTAGGGACATGGATGCAGCTGGAAACCATCATTCTTAGCAAACTATCACAAGAACAGAAAACCAAACACCGCATGTTCTCACTCATAGGTGGGAACTGAACAATGACATCACTTGGACTTGGGAAGGGGAGCATCACACATCGGGGCCTATGTGGGGAGGAGGGAGGGGGGAGGGATTGCATTGGGAGTTATACCTGATATAAATGACGAATTGATGGGCACTGACGAGTTGATGGGTGCAGCACACCAACATGGCACAAGTATACATATGTAACAAACCTGCACGTTATACACATGTACCCTAGAACTTAAAGTATAATAAAAAATAAAAATAAATTAAAAAAAAAAGAGTTCTCACAAGCACAGAAAAATGATAAATATGTGAGGTAATGCATATGTTCATTAGCCTAATTTAGTCATTTCACAAACTATACATATTTCAAAACACATGTTGGACATAATAAATATATGTAATTTTTATTTGTCAATTAAAAACTAATTAATTTTAAAAACAGGTTCTCAAAATAAAAACAAAATACAGGATTGCTGCAAGACTTCTCAGAGCCTTTAATATGTCATTTTGCATTGAGACCTCCCAACAGGAGGTGGGCAATGTTTCCTAAAGTTATTTGACAATGGAACCCTCCCTTTCAAGGAGTATCTCACAGGATTAGTGTTCCATGGAATGCATTTTGGAAAATGCTAGATTGTCAAGGTGTCAAGGACCCATCCAAATAAGAGATTCCGTCTAAGCTATATGTGGAACTTGGGAGTTTTATAGAGAAGTATTACGTTATAACCACCACATTCACCAGTGTAAGGTGTCTTAGATGAAGATCTTCTTTTGGATAAGAAGTATACATTCAATTCAACAAATATTGAGTGGCTATCTGTGCAGGTGCAATTCTGGGGACTTTGGAGCCTGCAGAAAGGAATAATGAAGGTGACTAAGTGAGGTAAAATGTAGTTCCTCAGCTTGTTTTGCAGCAGAAGGGGGCATCTGAGCCATCACAAATGGCCAGTTCTAATTCAACAGATGAAATGTCTTTCTTTATTTCAATTTTCAAAGTGTTTATTCTGAGCTATATACTCCTTACATATTGTAAGTGCCCAATATCCACTTCTGAATTGAATGATATATTTTCCCTGGCATTTAGCAAAAGTAGAGCTCTAATACTCTTCAAAGCAGAGCAATGTTAGTAACTTACAGAAACATGATACTTACTTATTCATGGCATGGGCTGTGTGGCGCATTTTCATCTCTGTAAATGGGCAACTCAATGCTAATTTTATGACTGCAGACCTGAGGGATCGAGTGATTACTTATATCATGCTCCATGACCAGTAACAGGGTCTGTTCCCAGTCACATCATAGATGTCATTTGTGTCTATGGTGAAGTGGACACTCAGGGTCCATTTTATCGGCCATGAGTAGCTGGCAGCTGTCAAACACATGATCTAGAAGTGAACCTTTTAACTTGGTCTATGCACTGAAAATAATAATTAACCGAGACCATTTTGAGGTTTAATAAAACATTTTTACATATGTCATTGCTTCTCACAGTCTTTACTGCAATCTTGTGAGTGAAAGGGGTTCTCACATCTTCATTTCAGAGAAAACGAAAATGGAAACTCAAAGAGCTTTATTCACCTGCATCTGGTCACACAGCCAACATGTGATAATTCTGGGAACCAAATCAAATCTACCCACTCTGGTGCCAAAGTGGGCCCACATCCATGTCAGTACACATCAGTTGCATGGACAGAATCATTGGTCCATAAGTGGTTTATTCTAAAAGCTCACTAGTCAGTATGAGATAGTATTAGGAATTAAGAAGGACCTCCTTCTTAGCTTTATCATGTCCACCTTGGTTCTCATCCTGGGAGATGTATCTACCCTCGTATCAGAAACACCTTATCATAAGGTCAGGGACCTCTGAATTAGGATTGAGCTCTGCATTCGGTGTGATAAGAGCCAGGATTTCTCTAAGGCAGGGATTCTGAAACATCGATGGGTATAATAGTCACCTGAGAAAATGTCAAAACTGCGGATTGCCTGCCCTGTCATCAGAGATTCAGGCTCACCAGGTCTAGGGTAGAGTCTGGTACCTACATTTTCCACAAGTCACTTAGGTCAGCAGTCCCCAACGTTTTTGACATCAGGACATCAGGGACTGGTTTTGTGGAAGACACTTTTCCCGTGTACGGTGGTTGGAGTGGAGATGGTATAAGGATGAAACTGTTACATCTCACCTCAGATCATCAGGCATTAGTTAGATTCTCATAAGGAGGGCACAACCCAGATCCCTCATATGAGCAGTTCACAATAGGGTTTCAGTTCCTATGGAATCTAATGCCGCCGCTGATATGACAGGAGGCAGAGCTCAGGCGGTAATGCTAGCTTGCCCACCACTCACCTCCTGCTGTGCGGCCCAGTTCCTAACAGGCCACAGAGCAGACCAGTGCGGGTCCGTGGCCCAGGGTTTGGGGAACCCTGTCTTAGGTGATTCCATTCCACAGTTTAAGAAGCATACACTTCCATTTGAGGAGCCTGATCACATCAGAGTAATTCTAGTGTTAGAAATAATTATTCATCCTCCCTGTCAATAACTCTTTGGGTTTGTTTAATTGCATGATAATAGAAAATCAGTGACGGAACCCAATCAATGAGTGATTTAACCCAAACAACAATCGATTCAGTAAACATCTCTTGTTTATTTCACACGAGGTAGTATGTGCAGCTCTTTGTATATAAAGACGAATAAAATATAATCTCAGCCCTCAACAAACATACCTTATTAGGAGAGATGGACATGTGAATAAATACACATAATCAATGATTTTAAAAGCAGAGTCATTGGGGTACTCCTGAAACATGGCAAAGAAAGGACTCCTTCTGCCTGAACACCTCAGACTGCTCCCAAAGGAGGCTGCTTTTAAGCTGAGCCTGGTACACATTTTAAATATTAGCAGAAGAGCAAAGATAAGGAAATAGAGAAACACAGGGGTATCCTAGGAATCTTGAGAGGATCATGTATGAGTAGAATATAGTAGGAGTAGAAAATAAAAATAGTTTTCATTTTCAGGGTCTTTTTTTATTTCCTTTAATCCTGTCAACTACCTGTTACATTGAAGAACCATCCCTATTTAAAAGAAGAACATGCCTAAGTCAAAGATTTGTTCAAGAAAAAAAAGTTTGCAGGACCTACAAACAGTATTAATTTTTGGTGGTGGGGGGGGGTAATGGGATCATAGGATGCTGCTGCTGTTGTTGTTGTTGCTTTTGTCAGTGTGGAAAGGAATATTATGGATTGATAAAGCCACATACTCTAAGAAAAGCAGCATTTAGAAACATACTACACTAAAGTTCAGCATTCTATGTAAACTCTCTCTTCCTTTCTCCACTAAAGGGCACCAAGAGCCTTTAAAAGGTAGTTTATTCCACGTCGTGAGGTCAGGGAAATGTCAGGATGAGTCCGAGACAGCATGCATATTTTTATAAAATGCCAGAGGCAATGTTCAAAAGGCAAAAGACTCAACTTAAAGAGGCTTCCCTTAGCTAGGTTGAACTCAGCAAAATAGATAAGATAAAATGAGTAACACAATGTTTCATCAAAGTAGGTTGCAACTCTCTAGGAAAAATTATTAGTTTCTAGTGATGCAAAAAAGGTAAAGTTGATGTAAAGTGTATACAAACATCATTGTAATACAAAGGGGGTTAATATAATAGGCTGTTTTAATTTCTTTTTGGTTTTATAAATTAAGGGTATATAATTAAGTACAAATATTTTCTTTCTCTTCTTAATAAGAAGTAATCCATAATTTATAGTTCACTACCCATTATTTTCTGTTTCAGGAGGAAAGAATAAATAGAATTGTATGTAATTCTGATGAAAGTAGGCATATACTATAAGAAGAATGAGAAAAACCAATTAAAACTGGCAAAACAGGGTCCCGCAGTCCATCAGGAGTGGTCACACAAAATAATCAAGTGGAAAGGACATGCCACAGTGTGTTCCAAGAGGACAAGTAAGCGTTATGTCCTACAGAAGAGAAACGACTAGGCAGACTCAATCTCCCCTTTGGAGACGAATCCTCTTGACTGGTGCTTCCCAAACCTTTCATTTCATGGCACACAGAGAAAATGATGATCTTTATCCAAAAAAACATTAATTCATGACACATTACACAGCTGCTTTTGATGTCCCCCTTTCTCTCTCCCCTCTTCCAGATTTCCTGAACTCTCCAGGCTCCAAGCAGCTCAGGGCAGAAGGGATCTAAATGGTGGCACCCCAGTCATTCACACATAGGAATGGGGAATTACATATTGTGCTGGTTGCAAAGTTCTGCTCTAGATAGCCCTCTTAGGTTTAATAAAATACCAATAAGTTTCATTTTAAATAAAATACTGGTAAGATTTATATTACTGTTTAATAATACTAATAGGCAGAATCAATATATCAAAATGGCAAGTCAATGTGTTACCTACTACCAGCTGTGCCCAACAAAAGAATAAATCATTTTCAGAAAAGCACTAGGTTTATAATATTTAAATCTCTGTGAAAGACAGAAAGTTAAAACTGCCATGATGTAAGAAATGAAACTTTATCATAAAAAGGAGAAAATGAAAACTACCTTAGATACTGCAACAGATCAAATGTCAATCCATTCATTACCCAGGTATCATAACTGTCGCTTTTTGAGACTGGTCCTTTTCCTTCAGTCTAATGAGATATAAAAATACTGAAATTACGGAAATGTAAGGAAGACAAGCCTGAGAAGAACTGTAAATAACTTACTGGTACTTAAGTCTATGGCATTAACATTTGGGGAACTAGTTTTAGTTTCAGGCTACAAATTAGCTTTTCATCACTTTAATAGTGTGTATTTGTGTGTTTGCTTTTTAAATGTTTAAATGCTAAAGATAATTTATTATGGTAAAATTGTGATTTTAATCAAATATTTAGAAGTATTTGCATTAGCAATCAATATTTAAATATTTGGGAAATTTTTATTTGATGGATCCATGTTTTAATTTTTTTAGTTGTAAGGTTTGCACAAATATTTAAAGGAATGTTAATTGTTTAATGATTAAAGAAATGGTGATTGTTTGATAAATTCATAAGACTATTAAATACAATATTAAACAAAGCATGAATAGTAGTGAGTTCCAAGGGATGTTTAAACACCAAATAATACTCTACAGTTATTGGGATTATTTATTTAATGAGCCTACATAATTTTTAAAATGAAAAAGAAAGACTTGAAAATGCAAATTAACAACCTCATCTCCATTTGCCCCACCCCCAACACACTGTAGATCCCACCACAAACACAATGCAGATTAATAGATCAACAGTCACACGTGCTCAGAGCTGGGGTGTATGAGTGTTATGACCTAGTTCAGTATTCTTGTCTACACCTCACGAAACAGTGTGATAGAGATCCCTGTGATGTGACACTTCATCATGGAAGGCTTTGACGATCCTGGTGAATTGAGACAGGCAGTGGGTTATGATAGAAGGCACACTCAGAGAAAGATCATGGATTCTTAGGTTTTGTTAGTAACCAGAATGTTACCAGGGACAATCATCTGTTAACTTCCTTATGCCTCAGTTTCCTTAGTTGGTCAATATGGAGTTTAGAATTTCAGTTTTCAATGTCTCTTCTAGTTCTCTAGGTTTTTCTTGGCTCACTGCAGCCTCCACTTCCCGGTTTAAAGTGATTCTCATTCCTCAGCCTCCCAAGTAGCTGGGACTACGGGTGTGCACCACTATACCCCGCTCATTTTTGCTTTTTTTTTTTTTTTTAGTAGAGACAGGGTTTCACCATGTTGGTCAGGCTGGTCTTGAACCTCTGACTGCAGGTGATCCACCTGCCTCGGCCTCCCAAAGTGCTGGGATTATAGACGTGACCCACCATGCCCAGCCCAGTTCTCTGGTTTTATGAAATATCATGGAGAACACTTATTTACTTCAGGAATAGAGCTCCCTCTATCTTGCTACTCTTAAGGCCTCAGCTCCTCAGGAATCTGCATCAAGCATTTACTAACAGCAACACTCGTTCCTTCAAGTTGTTCCAAGAAGGTCCCACCGTTTTCTGTCCTCTTCCAATTTTCAGACATTAATTGAAATGGTTCTAGTGTCCTTTCCACTCTCTTTGCTCTTATTAGTTATTCTTTTACTATTATTTTATTGGACTTTTAGAAGGGAAAATACTTGGGTCAGTCAGCCATTTTAAACTAGTACTTCATCATTTCATTCACAGTTTTAAATTCACTTTTGTTTTTTTGGTAGTATTGTGTTCCCAGAGCCTGAGGTCCTCCTCTTCCTGTGAGAGACACTCTAAGTCTTGATAAATGGATAAATCTAGTTTTACTTATTTGGATTTAGACAGTTGTATTCTCTAAAATGCAAAGATGTCACTACCAGCGCTAAGTGTTTCAGATGTTACTTGCCAGCACTTAAAGAATAAATATTCCTTTTCTTCCCTTTTAGAACATGCTAGGAAGAGTATCACGGCTTTTGGAGGCAGGAAGAAAATTGCCATAATCATGCTTTGGTATACATCCAAGGTTCATTTTTTTTTTTTTCTTTTTTCTTTTCTTTCTTTTTTTTTTGAGGCCAGATCTCTCTCTGTCACACAGGCTGGAATGCAGTAGCACAATCACGGTTCACTGCAGCCTCAACCTCCCCAGGCTCAGATGATCCTCCCACCTCAGCCTCCCAAGTATCTGAGACTATAGGCATGTGCCAACACACCTGGCTAAGTTTTCTATTTTTAGTAGAGATGGGTTTTCACCATCTTGGTCAGGCTAGGCTCGAACTCCTGACCTCTAGTGATCTGCCTGCTTTGGCCTGCCAAAATGCTGGGATTACAGATGTGAGCCACAGCACTCGACATGGTTTATAAATTTCAATGGGCATCAGAATCACCTGGAGAGCTTGTTAAACTACAGACTCTGGGGCCCAATTCTAGAGTTTCTGATTCAGTAGGTCTGGGGTGGGGCCTAAGAATTTTTATTTCTGGCACGTGACGTCAAAAATGCTGGCCCAGGGATGACACTTTGAGAGCCACAGATCTACATGAAATACAACATTTAGGCATTGAATGATATGTGTTGGCTACCTTCTCTGTGTCAAATATTATTATAGACACCAAGGACATGGTGATAAGCAAAAGAGATGAAGTCCTTGCCTGTGAGGACCTTTTCTGATGGAATTTTCTAGTTGTTAACTAGAGGTTTTGGTTGGAAGTCTGCTAGCACAGAAGTTCTCTTCACAGTGCTGTAGCATACCGCATTCATTCCTTCCTTGTTCCCCATCCTGGTTTGCTTACCTAGAATACCCCTCTTCTCCTTCCCCTTCCCATTCTCCCCAGCCAATCCAAGTCTTGTCTATACCTCGACTCAATCTCTTTCTTTCTCTTCTGCACCCAACCCTCAATCATAACTTCTTCCCTCACGTCTACCATAGAAGCCGAGCTCTTAACATATCCTTTACTCTACTCTGTTCTGCATTTTTACCTGCTTTATTTGTGCCCTCACTGTTGGGACATCTATAAGGCAATGGGCCACATATTATATTTCTTTATAGCTCCAACTTTCAGTTCCTCAAACAGCATGAGAAATACTCCAAGAGCTAAACCCTTGGTGTCCAAGCTCCCTCTTGGAGGAGGTGGGGTAAGATTAAAGTCACTGCCACCAATAACAAGCCGTCAGACCACACCGACAGACTGTGTTTGTGGTGGCTGGGGTGGAGTAAAGGGATTGGAAACCAGGGGGAAAAATCCATATTTGTTTTACGATTTTACTAATGGGGAAAGTGCCATGAGTGGTTAGTTTCCCCTTCAGGACAAAGTTCATCTTCTAAATGGGGTTTGTTCCTAAAATGTAGTCAAAATAAGCTGCAGAATAAGTTAGAGAATCTAACAACCATTGGTGTTTTCTTGACTGGTATTTCTTAATTTTACTGAAAATTAGTTCTGAGTTGGTTATAATTGAATTTACAGGTCTGAGCTCACATTTATCATAATTGGATTAATTGGAAATTAACTGTCACAAACCAGTCCAAATATACTAAGATAACAATGAAACCCTGTTAATCCTGAAATGGATTGCTACTTAGAAATATAAGAAAAGTACTTTGTAGCCAGAAGAATCTTTGAGATCCTCCAAAAATAACAGAATCAAGTAGTAGTTAAGTGTGTGGGCCCTGAACCTAGTTTAACCCAGTTTGAATCTCTACTCTGCCACCTACTAGCTGTGTGACCTTGGGAAAGTTTCTTAGCCTCTGTGAGCCTCAGTTTTCTGCTCTGTACAGAATAAAGCATAAAAAGTATTATGTACTAAAATAACTAATGGAAGAAATAAATGGCGGTGTAATAAAATAATGTGCATGAAGCTCCACACACAAGTCCTGGCACATAGTAATAGCTCAATAAATTGTAGTTATGATGTGGTCCAACTCTATCATTTTACAGATGCAGAAACTGAGGCTCAGAGTAATTGCAGTAATTTAGGGACAGAGTTAAGACAAGAACTTAGGACTTCCGAATTCCAGCCCAACACTTTATTCAGGGTAACTTACCATTTGCCGCTTGCCCTATAATTTGAATTTTTCTAGTATATAATTTATGAAAACTTGGATAGTGAACTTTCCATGAAAATTGGGTTTCAAGTTGAATATAGTGGGGTTATTGAGTAGGTAACTCACTTATGAAAAGTACTGTTTTTAAGTCTTTAATAGTATTATCTAATAAATCGACTATAAATATTTTTTGTGAAGTAGTTACTAGTCATTCTTAACTGTTTAATTGAAAGGCCCTATTCTCAGCAACACCAATTAGAGTGTTGACTAGATCAATCTGAGCTGTGGTATACATTTATGCATTGTAAACACTGCATCTTATTGGGTCAAAATTAGAGTCGTCAGATGCTAAGAGGCCCTCTCGTCATAAAGCCTTATACATACAGGAAATGGCTATCCTAAGGTGTCCCTAATAGGGCCAGTTTTCTCTTAGGGAATAATTTCAGTGAGACCAAAATTATTACACGCAACACAGCCAGATCTACGTTTTAACTCTTGTGATGGTCAAAATGTGCTTTGAGCTCTCAGATAATCTTAAATCCAGTATATACATGGCGCCTAATACATTGCGGAAGTTATGGCCATCATTGGTCAACCTACCGGTTCCTCACACTTTTCAGTAATAGATCCTGGAGATGTTGTACTTTTGTTTACTTTGCAGTAGAAGCACAGTCAGATTCCAGGTAGTTTACCTGGTCCAGATGGGAGCCAGTTGCCTTGGACCTAATAGGTACTTGTGCTATAGTTTGAGTTGCAAAAGTGAAAGATGTTTAGAAATTCATTGATGTCAGGATTGTTGATAAAAGTGATTGAAATTTCACTGTAGGAGATGATTCTACAGGAAGTATGCTCAACAGGAAGCTTTGCTGCAATAGAAGAGAAAAAGAGAGCCGGAAGAATTTTTTCATGACCATGTGACTCCAGATTAAAAATGGATTAGGATAATTTAGGTTAAAAGAGACAGCAACCTTCTTGAGAAGAAAGGGGAACTGTGTGGGCTTATAAATCCGCAGGAAAATGGGATGGGGTACTGAAATCAGGCACTGGAAGGCTACTGAGTTTCTCTAGAATTCATTCGCACACTAGCTTTCCCACAAGGCTGGATCCCTGTCAGCTGTCAGCCATAGCCAGAGAAAAGAGACCCTCTTTGCTACAGTTGAATAACCTAGGGAAAGACTATAAAAGGCCTGATTTGAGTCACACATTCAACCATAGACGATTGTCATGGCCAAGGTTGTGAGTTGCTCTAGAAATGCCCAAAAGAAAGGGAGTACCATTATGATCACGATAAATTGTTCACCATAGCTAGCATTTTATAGAATGCTTTCTTTATGCGGGGCACATGTATGCTCACATTTACTTCTAAAATAAGAACCATGATCACAGTAAGTGTCTGTAGGGTGACATCAGATTGTTCAGAGGGGCATGAGGGAGCCTGACTGGAAGAAGGGGAACCCTAAGTCACCAATGAGAGTGAAAAGCTGGACCCCACACCAGGGTACCTCCTCCTTTCATCCAAATCAACAAGAACAAAAGTGGACCCCAAAGGCAATCCCCTTCACTCACCCCATCTGTCCCCAGATGCCTTTCCCAATTGATATGGGTTCAGGATTCAAGGAGTCTGAAGCTTGTATAAGTTGGCAATCCCTTTTTAAGAAAAAGAATATTAAAACATTTTCCTTTTGCAAATTTTACAACATATAACCATATAAACACAATGCTAGTGCCCCTTAGCTGTGTCTGTCTAAGAGAGAAGTCTTGAAATATAAGCCTCACTAGTTTCATGATAAATCTGCCTCTGGTAAGAACCTCATGGTTCTTGTCCATTTAAATGGACATCTGTGGTTTCAAATACCCAATTTTTTTCTAGAACACTATCAGGAGGACCCTTCCCCACTGGCACTTGTCTTTCAAGAACTTCCATAATTCAGGTTCTTAGCTAATTTAGATTGTCCTTCTATCTGAATTAACTCAAATCCTGAAAATGTATCATTTTTTATAATTATTTAATTTTGACTCCCAGTCATCCTTCAGGTGAATTTTTTTTTTTTTTCTTTAACAAAATATGGCCACTGGCTAGAGAGAAATGGGCTTGAGAACAGCACTTATTCCAAGGCAAACCCTTTGGCCTCAGTGTCATGGGCTTGAACCTGATGTTCTCAGTCACGGCATTGCTGAAACTGATAGTCTAGTCATGTAGGGGATTTTCCTGACTCCGTGTCTGTCTCCCCGTGGCTGTTTATTTGTACTGCTGTCTGCTTGAGTTTGGGACAGTGACCTTATAAGCTGCTTCCCCGGCCCAAGCCTGTAGCCAGAGAACTAGGAGTTTCCCTCTGGCACTGCTTATGGCCAATTGGAAAGACCTGGCAATTGATTCACCGTGGAACTGGCTTGGGGTAGGGAGAGGGAGAGGGGACTTTAGAGGGGGAAGAAGAAAGGAGAAAGAACAACGAGAGAGAGAGAGAGAGAGAGAGAGAGAGAGAGAGGCTTTTAAAATCAATGCCAAGCCAGCTGTGGCTCTGGACAGCTGAGTCATAGAGGATTAGGCAGTTCAGTTGGAAAGCAGACTGTGCATACTAACTCTCGGGTTCCAGCTGGAGCGGGGGATAGTAAAATTTAAAAAATTAAACAAAAGAAAGCTACAATTTAATCTCAGATAGCACTTCATTCTGAGACTCTCTGTGATCAGAGGTCAAGGACAAGAAGCTAGTCTCATTTTTCTACAAATGAGACTCAGTCCTCATGTGGTTAAGTCAAGAATCTCTTAGAGAAATCTGAACATTGCCATTTCATTTTTTGAATACATAAATTACAGTAATTGCTAGAAGA
Source organism: Rhinopithecus roxellana (assembly GCF_007565055.1). Lineage (NCBI taxonomy): Eukaryota > Metazoa > Chordata > Mammalia > Primates > Cercopithecidae > Rhinopithecus > Rhinopithecus roxellana. The sequence goes on along the minus strand of NC_044559.1, from coordinate 101,158,333 downwards.
TGCTGGCTGCTGGCTTCTTATTGGAGTTAAAGATTGTCTTCAAATGTCGGCCACTGAGTCACAAGTTCATAATCAGCTGTGCTGTGGCCGAATTTGGCAGTTCCGCTAGGCACAGGAAGGTCATTATTACAGAAATAATTGGAGGGATGGTTGTAAGTATAAAATTTACCCAAAATGAAAATATAAATTATCTCCAAATGATGTTAAGGGAGATTTGAAAGGAATGTAGGAAACACAGATATGGGCAGAGTGAACCACCACTATCCTGGGCAGGGAATTCACCACGTAGAATAAGGTGCGCCCCCTCACAGTGGGGTCTACTCCTTATAGTCATCACTGGTTCACCACAATTGTGAAACAAGGACAATCTGCATGGAAACTATCAACCAGCTTCTCTCAGCTGTCAATTCTGCTGCTAGCAAGAAGCCTTGTGTCCAACCTGCCTGCCCAAAGCTCTAAGTAACCCACAGGCCTACTCTTTCTGCTTCCATACAGAATATGGGAGCGTTTCAGAAGAAAGTCACAGGACCATGCTGACAGAATTTTCTAAAAATTCATGCTAGCAAGATTTAGCTAGGCCCAAGGCTGGCCAGTGATCTTTTTATCCATCTCTTCTTACTGCTGGTCTTATTCCCACCAAGGGATTTCTCCCCTTTTAGCCAGAGAGGAGAAAGATGAGAGCAGAGTGTGTGTGTGTGTGTGCGTGTGTACGTGTGCACGCACGCTTATGTGTGTAATAAGGAGATAAACACCATTGCCTCCTCTCTGCTGGTGATCTAGGCACCCCTTGGCCTGAGACCTCTGCTGCCATCTCTTTTTCTCTTCTCTCCAACTTCAGATCTTGTTTTTTCTAGGCTAGTGGTTCTCCACTCTGACTGCACTAGAATCACCCAGGCAGTTTTTAAAAATACAGACACTGGGGCCCCATCTCACCTCCAACTTCTCAATAGATTTCATTTCTGTAGAGTATGGCTCAGACAAGGTCATCAGTAGTATTGATAAAGCTCCCAGTGGTTCTAATGTGAAGTTGCCACATCAGTTTCCTTACTGAGGCTACAGCAGCATCTCAGTGTCTGTCATGTCAGTGTCTTATAGCATTTAGCAGAAGCTCTTATGCATACTTAGAAAATATTGGTTAAGAGTCATTTCTGGCTATCATAATTAAATTCATTTTCACTTTGTTTCCTTCCAGGGAGAAGCCAGAAAGTCTATAATGTGGTCCAGACTCTGCCTGTACAGCTTTGGACAAGTCACTTATCCTCTTTGGAGCTGTATTTCCTCTTCTAACAAAGTGAATTGCTTGAATTAGGTATTCTTTAAGACACTTTTCAGTTCTAAGCTGTCACAACCATAAAATTCAAAGGCCTTTTATCAGTACTATTATTTACCAGCTGTGTGACCTTGAGTGGCTCATTTATCTTCCCAAGCTCCTCAGATTCCTCACATGTGAAAATTAGATGGGAAGATCAGGTCAGGTTTTACAAATCTATTCTGCAGAACATTCCCAGTCCAAGAGATGTCCCATGAAAAATAAGGTAAGGAGTCCAAGAAGCCTAAAAGGTAACAAAACTAGGTTAACTCTTTTTCAACGCAGAAATTCCTGAAGTTATTTCACCATGTAGCTATTGTCTTCTTATAAATCCTATCAAGATCCCACAGAAATATTATACTTGATGTTCAGATCTCTTCCACTTTTTAAATTTCACCATTCTGTAGTCAAGGCACAAACTTGTTAGGTAAGAGGGTGAATAACATACTTGCTTCCTTGACATGTAAAGGAGAAAATTGTTTGTTGCCTGCTTGACCCCAGCCTTTGACTGTTTCACAGGGACAGATGTAATCTTACACGAGTATCTTCTGGGGCTTACATACTTTTGAGAAGACATTTTTTTTTCTTGAGTCAGAGTCTCACACTGTTGCCAAGGCTGGAGTGCAGTGGCATGATCTCAGCTCACTGCAACCTCTGCCTCCCAGGTTCAAGTGATCCTCCAGTCTCAGCCTCCTGAGTAGCTGGGATGAAATATCAGCAGTCATTCTGGTTCAAGCCTAAAATGAAGTCTGATTCTTCACTCATACCTATATGAGGCAGGTCGTTGTAAAAGAAATGAATAAAACTCACTCACTTGCACTGATTTGATTAAACAAGACCAATTCTGCATAACCAGAAAAGTTCAGAACCAGAGGAATCATCTAGGTAGAGGCAACATAGAGTTTCAAAAGTGAGTTTGGAGTCACAGATCAGCTTGCCAAGTGACCTGGGCACCTTACTTAACTCTTTTTTTTTGCCATGACTTTCTCGTCTGTAAGATGGAGAAAATAATTGTCCCTATAAAAGTAGTTTAATTCTAGGAATAAGTGATTTAATATGTGTAAGGCACCTAGAACAGGCTGGCACATGGTGAGCACTCAATTAATCTTTATTATTACCTGGACCATGGATCACGACTTTGTGATCCGTGTCTAATTCAGCTTGCAGACTTATCTGGCCCACAAAATGGGTACCATTTTAACGTCGTATGCCTTTAGTTAGGGCATACACTCTCGAGTTTGCCTCAGACTCCACCTCTTCCTACTGTGTATATACCTACACTGTATATACATGTGTGTTACTTGATCCTAGAATGCAGATTTACTAAGGCAGAAATTGTCAATGTCATGTTTCAATGCTGACTCATCAGTGCCTACCAGATACGTGAGGCTTTCTAAGTGTTTGTTGAATGAATGGATGCTGCACACACACACACACACACACACACATACACACACACACATAAACAATAATATCCTTTAATAATATCTTTTGCAAGGAGTTGTTCAGCCTCTGAATCAACATCTCCATGAGAGGGTGTTTACTACCTCCCATTCTGTATTTGGACATTTCTGCTTATTGGTAGTTTATGTGAACATTGAGTCCAAGTCTACTTCTCAGTAACTTTTTTTTTCTCCTTCAACCCTCTGATGTTTTGAGACTGGAAGGAACACTGGAGGAAATCTAATCCAATTCTCTTACTTGACAGAGAAAGATCTAATGACCAGGGGAGGCCAAGTGATTCTCAGAAGGTCAGGACCTATTGTTGTGATCCCAGCTAGCACATACATTTCTCCTTAGGAATAAACAGACACCTTTGTGGTTTGATTTGGGAGTCTCTAGTGCCTTGAAATATCAGTTCCTCTGACAGTCAAATGCAATGAGTTTCTTTCTATAACAACCAACACCTCAGTTATTAACTAATGCTTTGGTAAGGATGAAAATGAATAAGAGGAACGGGGCACAGGCTCAGTTTTGAGGAGGGAAACACATGTTTAGAGGATGTAGGCTCAGAAGGCAAAACAGAAAAAGAGATGGGCATGAAGCCAAGGCTCACCTGCTTCCCAAGAAGGCCAGACACAGCCCGGATCCACACCCGGCCTGCTCAGGATATTGTTCAATATTCTTTTGGGGAGGGGATGGGGCTGAGAGACAGGCAGGGGCTAATTGAATACAATCAACATGCCAAAGGCTTCTTTTCACCATTGAAGGAACAGGAAAGAAGAAGAAGAGAAAAAAAAAATCATCCATTAGTATACTTTCTAGAATCTCAATCCTAGCTGGGAATGGTTTCAGGGAAAGTGAGATGATGCAAGTCCAACTCAACTGGAATCACCCTCATTCCTTGGCTCCCCCTCAGACATGGAAATCTTTCATCAGAGATTGCATCTCTTTCTTTTCCTCTGTCTCTCTCTGGAGCACTGGCTTTTCAACACTTTTAATCATGATCTCTTTGAGGGGCTGGTAAAGTTATGAATCCTCTCCCTGAAAATAATGTACAAACCTGGAGACTTTTGCATACAACCCTAGGCAGTACTCTCACCCCTAAAACCAGTGCTCATGGACCAGAGGTAAGAATTTCTGCTCTTCAATGTCTGAAAGATGTGTTCGGGTCTTTTTCCTCCTGCCTGTATATCACCTGAGGCATTTTATGGGGATCAGGCAAAGGCAAGTGTGTCTTGAGGGCTTTGTGGTAATGGGAATGAACCCAACCCATTCTCTCTGTGGCCAAGAAAAAAAAAATGGGCTGGATTCACACAGCACATATGTGGAGGACAGGGTTTACAAGGAAAAATGCAATTTGGTTCTGTTCCTTTCGTCAGAGTTATAAGATACCAACTTTATGGCGGTCACAATGCCGGACACTGGGATGCCCAAGATGAGTAAGACACAGTTCTCTCTCAGAGTCTGGTGGGGTTCCCCATTCAGAGTCTGGTGGGGAAGACAAACTTGCTGTGTTTGTTATCTGTTGCTGCATAATGTTACCCTAAAACTGAATGCTTCAAACATCAAACATTTATTATCCTACAGTCTCAGTGGGCTAGTAACCTGGGAACTGCTTAGCTGGGTGCCTCTGACTCAGGGTCTCTCAGGAGGTTGCAGTCAAACTTTCCGCCACAGCTGCATTATTCCCAAGACTCCACTGGAGCTAGAGAAGCTGCTTCCAAGTTCACTCACACAGTGCCTTGCCATGCAGGCCCTTTCATAGGCTGCTTGAGTGTCCTTATGAAATGGTTGGTGGTGACTCAAGAGATAGGAAGCAGAGAGTGCCTGAGACAGAGGCCACCGCCTTTTATTACCAAATCTCCAAAGTGGCATCCCACCACTTTTGTGAGTCGCTAGGTTCAGCTGATACTCGAGAAGAGGGAATTTTACTAAGACATGAATACCAAGAGGCTGGGATCATTGGGGTCATTTTAGAGGGTACTTGCCACACTGGCTGATGGAATTTCAACATGATGCAGAAATGCCATGAAGGAGGTTTGCCTTGGCTGCTATGGGAACACAGCATAAGGGGGATTTAGAAGGGTACTTAGAAGAGTGGTGAAGACAAGGAAAGGAGGTAGCCAGGCTACAAAGAGGAGGAGATGGCACAGCCAGAACAATCAGAGAGGTACAAAGTGGCACACATTGTTTTCAGACTGGGCCACTGGCATAATTGCTTAATTGACATTTGTTAAAATAAAGCGTTCTCACTGATAAAATTAAAAGATGAAAAGAACACTGAAAGTGAGAAAACAAGTCATTCACTTGATCTGGTAGCACACACATGGGTTTGTCTAAGATCCAGAAACCTCATCTCTTCCCTCCCCTCTGCTCCCGCCCGTCTCCTGCTGCACTCACACCATTCTAGCCAAACTGAAGGAGTGGCATCTCTCTGAATCTGGCATGCCCTCACAGCTCCCTCCACCTGGGACATCTTCCTCACTTTGGACATTTTCTTTGCCTAATTCCTTCTCATCTTTAAGAACCCAGCTTCAATATAATGTAACTAGGGTGTCTTCTCTGAACTTCCAAGTTTGAATGAAGGGCCCTTATCCTTACAGTCATTCATGCCAGCCTATGTCTACTCCTCTGCTAGAACTGACCACTCTGTATTGTAATTGTCTGCTTATTTGTCCATGCCAGTCTCTGTGAGCTCTGCAAGGTCCGGCAGTCAGGCATCAACTTCTTGGTCCTCATGGTTGTGTCCTCAGTGATTGGCCCGTAGTAAGATTTCAATCTGTTTTTGAGGAAGGACAGAAAGAGGGAAGGGAGGGAGGGAGGGAGGAAAGAAGCAAGGAAGGAAGAGAGGGAAGGAAAGGTTCTAGAGAATCCTTCAAAACTTAGAATGGAACAGTAGGTAAAGTAGGTAAGAAGGATGATCTGGATTTACAACACAGGTGGTCCTTTTTGATGTGTGTCTTAGTTAATTCGGGCTGCTATAACAAAAATTCTACAGACTGGGTGGCTTAAACAACAAACATTTATTTCCCACCATTCAGGAAGCTGAAAGTCCCAGATCAAGACATCATCAGATTTGGTGTCTGATGAGGGCTGTCTTCCTGGTTCATAGACAGCAATCTTCTTGCTGTGTCTTCACATGTGGAAGGGACAGTAGAGCTGTCTGGGATCTCTTTGATAATTGCGCTAATCCCGAACATGAGGGCTCTGTGCTCATGATCTATTACCTTTCAAATTTTCTTCCTCCAAGTAGTATCTTACTGAGAATTAGATATTGGGGATTAAGTTTCAACATATGAATTTTGGAGGGACACATGCATTCATTCCACATCATGTGGTCAACCATCAGAACAACACAGGGCTAGCTATTGATCTATATTTGATCATTTTTGTAACATTTATGTCCTTGGAAAAATAGCCATGATGTTGGACCTATTTCAGACCTGTGAAAATAAAAGAAAATAGTTGAAGTAATTGAGAGCCTGACTAATAAGATAAAAGATCTTGGAGAATTCAGAGATGTTTGGCTAATGGAGAGTTCAACAGCAGCCTTGCCTTCTACCTCTCCCATCCTGATTTTGTGAGGAGCAGATGGGGTAAGAAGAGAACCTTCATGATGAAGGTCATGTGGTAGATAAGACATCCAATGGGAGGGCAAGGCTTGTGTTGTTAGAAGTATTCTGAGTCACAAAAGGAGCTGGTAAATCAGCATCCAGTCTTGACTCCCTCATCTCCATTAGCTTCTTCTTTTTTATATATAGTAGTTTTCGTATTTATTGATGATTATTTTATGGATCAATGATTACTTTGGAAGTTATAAAAAGGTGATCTTCTAGGCTGAGCATGGTGGCTCACGCCTGTAATCCCAGCACTTTGGGAGGCTGAGGCAGGCAGATCACTTGAAGTTAGGAGTTCGAGACTAGCCTGGCCAACATTGTAAAAACCCCATTTCTACTAAAAATACAAATATTAGCTGGACTTCATGGTGCATGACTGTGCTCCCAGCTACTCGGCAGGCTGAGGTACAAGAATCTCTTGAACTCGGGGGCAGAGGTTGCAGTGAGCCAAGATCACCCCAGCCTGGGTGACAGAGTGAGACCCAGTCTCAAATAAATAAATAAATAAATAAAATAAATAAATAAGGTGGTCTTCTATGGTTCAAGTCAAAAGCCCTTTTTGGCAAGTAGTGGAGACATGTGTCCTGAATGCCACAGTTGTGACTCAGCGTCGGGGCAGAGATCTCCATGTAAGTCCACATGGGAGTGGTCTCCATTAGCTTCTTTAGCACAAATCTGTTGGGTTTATCCTCCCAGCATCCACTTACACTTACTCTGGTAACAATACCATGGTTTATCCTTTAGGAAAATGACTGTACTCAAACTCTAAATTCTAAGTCTATGTGTTTCTGGTCATCTGACTCATCTCTCTATCTCTGGAGATAACTTCAATCAGAACTGGACAATCCGTGTATTGCAGCCTTTCAGTCACAATAATTGACTTTCAGGAGCCAAGAGATCAAAGCCTAGCTAATAAAAGGCAATTCTGCATTTTTTGTAGGAATTGTTGAAAAGAGAAGCTCTCTTCCCATTTGACTGGAAGCTAGGAGGGTATGATCCTGGATCTGCGGGAGGCCTTGGATGGGGAACGTAGGTTTTTGAGCAGAGCCAAGGCAGAGGAAATCAGAGAGGAGATAAAGACTGCTAAGGCCCTGGAGGCTGTTTGAGCCCATGTAGCCACCTCTTCTAAAGTTTTGCAGGTCTTTCTGTTTCATGAACTTTTGAGCTTAAACCAGTTTAAATTGGATTTCCATTCTGTCTGCTCTTTTTTGGTCTCTCATTTTTTGGTAAGAGCTTGCCACTGCAGGTGATTTCCTCTTTGTAAATTTCCTCTCCTTATTTTATTATGTTAATGTTATTTTTTTTGGGTGTCTCTTTTTGTTTTCTGTTATAGAGTATGGATAGCAAGAAGGTGTTATGAGAGTGACAGTGCCCAGTGCAGGGTCTCTTGTTAGACCATTGGCCAGGAAACTGTCCTTGGGGTTTGGGGTTTTCAGGAGGACAGAGGACCATATGGAAGGCAGGAAGGGAGCAGTTTCCTTTGTCCAAAGATATTAGTATGCACACCTTCAGTGGAGGAGTTCAGCATCTATGTTAACATACATTATGCAGCCTGACAATATAGTATCCAGCATAAGATAATGCCACTGATGATAAATTGGAAAAATAGAAGAGTAGAGTGTGCTTAGAAAGAAAGGAAAATAGTAGAAGCATTTAGCAATTTTGGGGGGCAAGAATACCAGATTACAACAACAGTTCCTAGAATAACAACAACCACAACAACAAATATCATTATCTATATATGATTAGAATTTATTATGTAAGCTATATTAAATTTAACACATTATGTGTAAGAAAGCACAATATTTTTCAGTACTATTTTTATGCACTTTAATCCTGCAAAACTTTAAAAAAGATTTGACATAAAACGAAATAAATAAAATGTGACCATCTGGAAAATTTGCCGGGTTTTTTTGTTTGTTTGTTTGTTTGTTTGTTTGGTTTTTTTTTTTTGAGATGGAGTCTCGCTCTGTCACCCAGGCTGGAGTGCAATGGCCCAGTCTCAGCTCACTGCATCCTCCTCCTCCGAAGTTCAAGTGATTCTCCTGCCTCAGCCTCCCGAGTAGCTGCGATTACAGACATGCACCACCACACCTAGCTAATTTTGTATTTTTAGTAGACATGGGGTTTCTCCATGTTGGTCAGGCTGGTCTCAAACTCCCGACCTCAGGTGATCCACCTGCCTCAGCCTCCCAAAGTGCTGGGATTACAAGCGTGAGCCACCACACCCGGCCAGAAAATTTGCTTATATGCAACACCTGTTTCTCTGATGATGCCTAATAAATGAAATATTATGTATTGGATATTGTCCTGCCCAAACATGAGTTCTTCAAAAAGTCCCTCTCTAAGTGTGTTCTAAAGGTTCCAAGGAAAGTATTTTTCATATTTTGAAAGTAAACTCCATATCTAGAATGCAGATGCAGGCAAAAAGTAAAGCCCCTGGGTCACCAATACCATGGGATCAAATGCTAATGGCTAGAGTTCAGAGCAATAGTGGGATGTCCAGTAATGGCTGCCCAAGACTATGTCTTTCCTCTCTGCCAAAGATCCCCTTTCCCATCTGAGTCTTATTAAGCAGTGTCCCCAAATCCAAACCCCAGGAAAATGGGCCTCTGTGATATATCAACAGACATAGAGAGAGCAAGAGAGCAGGACATCTCACATCCTTTGACAGCTGGGTAAAGGGCTGTCTATAGGGTCAAAACGGCCCTATTTAAAAACAAGGAAACAAAGAAGGGGCTAGCTCAGGCCCACTCAGAAGAAAAAGCTGAAGATGAGACTCAGAAATTCCCGGCCTGGACAAATAGACCTGCTGCCTTTCATCAGGTCTTACTGCCAACCAAATGGTGACGGATTGAGGCCTTTAAAACACTCCAAGACAGATGGCATGCCAATCAGCACCACCTAGTGGAAGAGAAGGATTAATCCACTCCCAACATCTCAACACTCTTGCAGTATTGTTGATTCACTCAACAAAAGACTTGTGAGAGTTGGGTCTTCATTAGGTGCCCTGAGAGACAGATTGGAAAGTTACAGGGAATAGAAATGGATATGCCAAAAGCTGAAATATTCTGGCCTATGGAATGTTCCAGAGATGTGGGGAGGGAGAACTGAAATGGTTTAACATCACCAACTGTCATTGGGACTTAAATTTATAAAATTAGGAGGCATATATTCTAAAGGATTTAGGAAAAGTATTTTTTACATTTTAAGGTAGAAGTCACATTTAAAATGCAATCTCATGAGAAGAAAAGGAGAGATGGTGGAGAGGTTACCAGGAATTCCCTGGGTTTGGCTCTGCCCATATTCCTCCATCAGTGGCTATTTGTATTCAGCCAGTAAAAGGGAGGCCAGGAGAATGTGTTGATGAACAAGTGATCGGTGTGTACAGGAGCTAATATAGCAACTTCCTGTTGAAAATTGTGCCCCAACCTTTAACACAGAACCAAAAACCTGTGATTCCTGCCTATACCTCTCTTAATTGCAGTAGGCAGATTGGAAAAAAAAATTATAACTGGAATAATTACCAACTACTCCTTTGTCCCACATACTGTTAGGATGGACTGATTTGATATTTGCTTTTGAACTCCCAAGAATATATGTACAATTAAGACTTTTAAGGGCAAGTGAGTGGAACCCCAACCTCCGACCAGGTCAGGAAGGAAGAGCTTATTGGAAGGTTTATAGGTGTGTTTTATATGATTAAAGAAATAGTTGAATAGTCAAACTGTGAAAGTGGAAGAGGTGCCTTTGGATTTCAGGAACGATGGGAACCAGGGATTTGAACAGTACCTGGGTTTTCTTGGCCTCTCCTCATCTCTGGTGTCTCTGTGGGTCAGTATTATTTTTTCTCCCAGTGAACCAGCCTTTCATTTGTGGTAGGAGGCGTGACCACTGATACTGTCCAAATCTCTCCTTTCACAGCTCCTGCCACCTGAAAGAGGCTGGCCCTCTTTCCTCAGCCCTGATTTTTTAAGTTCCATGGATAGACTGATTGGTCTGGCTGTTGAGAGGCTGACGGGATGCCTTGCTAATAATGTTGCAGATGTTCCTACAGAATATGAAACGTTGGTACATTGAAGTCACCACATCAACCTCCTATCAGACCTCACACGAGCCAAATGAGGAATCTTACTTCATTTAAGGGTTCTCTCCTAAACACCTGCTACAGATCCTTGACCACCCAGAATTCAACAGGCATGGGTCACTTGCCAGGGATCACTGAAATTGCCTGCATGGAACAAAGATAAGATGCTGAAGGTCCAGTCCACGCCCATATTCACAATGGAGCACAAGATAGTTCTAAACATAAGAATGTTGGCCTAGAATTGAACAGAATCTTCACGTTCCATGTTTCTTGGGCTAAAAAGGCAGAAAGCATTTCAACGTGGGCTATTTCTATCAGGAGAGTAGCAGAGGAAGTAGAATTATACCTATGCCCACGTTCCTCGGGTGGTGAGAGGGGACATGTTTGGAGGGATGTCACAAGATTGGGTTTGAGAACAGCAAACCTAGGATTTCCTGTGGCTGTATGTCCTTCTATTAGTCATGTCTCATCCACAGCACATTACTACTTTGAGCTTTTATCCATTTTGCCTAGACATTGGATGAAATTTTCCCTTTACCTTAAACTGTAAGTCTGGACACTTTTGCAACCAAATTAAGTCCAACTTAGGTCAAACAGTTCTTGACAGTGATAACAAGTGGAAACAATAGATTCAGTCTTCAAATTGTTGAATTAGTGTGTTCTTGTCCTAGTTTTCAGGTAATGTAGGTAACTGGCCCTGAAAATCAATCTAATATGATAGCATTCTAAATTGTGAGTATGATTTGTTAGGGTATAAAAGACTCTGGGACAATATCAATTTTCTCCTTTTTATTCAATTCAGATGAGGATATCTTAGTCAGTAATTGCAGTGAACCCAGAAGAAGGGGTGATGGTGAGAGGAGGCTAGATAAATTAAGGAATAATACATAAGAGCCCAAAGTATGGGTAACTAATTTCACAATCATTGTGAACAGTTATTTTATCCAAAAAGTAATAAATGAGATTTAAATGGCAGCTCATACAAAAATTGAAAAGGCATTACTGCAAAGATAAAGACATTTCATCTTTGGTGGAAATGTTATTAAACCAATAGGATGATAAAATTAAATAAAACAGAGGGGATTATCAGCAGAAGGGGTCTTCAAGGGAAGTGGGGCAGGCTACATTCAGGACACTTAATGAAGCCAACAGTCCACAAAAATGAAATTCTGTCTTGGAAGGAATTATAGTTAGTGTACATGTGATGAAGAGGTGGAATCAGGGATTTGAGTATGGATTAAATCATCTAAAAGAACAATGTTGGTTGTTGCTGCAATTAAATGTTTCAATTCAAGCCCAATTTTTGTCTGTCATATGATTTCTTTTTGACACCAAAGAGCAGAATTTACAATTCGCCAGTTGGTACTAAAACCAGTATGACCATTGTAAAAATAACCACAAAATAATTCAACCAACTCTTTGAACATATAAATTCATAAACCTACCACAGTATTAAATATAATAGAACTTCTCCCTGTGGGGCAATGGACATTCATATTTTGACCTGGGACACCCTGAAACTTCATTTCCTCTTCATCAGAACTTGGTGTGTGCCTAGTGTGGAGAGGCTTTGTTATGGAATAACTTTTTTATGAGTCCCTTGCGAAGATGCTGAGGAGAATGTTCAGTGAGGGACTGAGAGTATCTGGATAATGAGAACACATATAAAAGAAAAGAGAAATGCTCCCTTAGGAAGGTAAGATGGGGTTGTTGCATCTATATTATTACATTCCAAGTTAAAACTTTTTTGTTAATTATTCATCAAATATGTACTTGAAATATGTATGTGATAGACTCTAGAGATAGAAACATAAAAAGATACACCAACATTTTCTCTGCCCTCTAGGACCTCAAAAACTTATGGAGGATCAATTCACTTTACCTCTGTATTTGTCAGGGATTCTTTGATTGCAAGAAACAGAAATCTACTCAAACCTCTTAAGCAAAGGGAATCAGAAGAATTAAGAATACTGAAAATGAGACCATCCCCAAATCTCCCTTTCTATCCCTATCTCTTCCTGACCGTATTCCTTTGTTTAAAAAGTGACCAGTAATTGCTTTCCCAACATCGGAGCCTCAGCTTTTGAAACTGTTGGACGTTACAGCTGTAGCATGTGCTGATGACTTAGTCTCTTGGGGCCCAATTTTAAATCAATGAGAAAGAAGCTCTGATAGACACGATTTAAGTCAAGTATCCATTCCTGCATTCAGCAAATATTTACTGAGCACCTAGTATGTGCTAGGCATTATTCAAGACCTTGGACTCCTGCAGTGGACGAACAATGTCTATAACTTCACGGTGCTTATATTTAGGGTTGGGATGGGTGGGGTGCAGCCCAGACAAGAGAGATCGATGTTTATAATACAAGCTCAAGGATAATAAGTTTTATGTAAAGACTGGTGGGAAGTAGAGAGTGTCAGAGAGATGCTATTTTAGAAAGATATTCTGACCAAACATTGCAGAGGAGGTAAAAGTTGGTCAGAGGTCTAAAGGAAGCAAGAGAGCAGGCCATGAGAATATGTGGGCAGGAGCATTCTAAGTGAAGGGCCAGCAAGGGCATAAGCTCTGAAATGTGCCCAGCTAGAAGATCCCTGAGACTGAAGCACAGAAAGCAAGAGGGAGAGTGGCCTGAAAGGAGGTCCCGGATGGAGCAGGAACACAACCGTATAGACCGTGCTGAAGAGTTGGGGAACCATGACAAGGATTTGAGCAGCAAGAGCCATGACTTGACTTTTATTATAAAATAAAGTTCACCCAAAGTCATCCAGCCAGTAAATGTCAGACCAGGATTGAAGTCCAAGCAGTCTGGTTGCAGAGCCGAGGCTCTTAGCCGCCACTTAACTCCCTCCCATGATGATGTTGGGTCTCATAGAAAGGTTTTCGTGAAGGTGTTCAGACACTCCGAAGGCTTGTCCATGCTTTCAAATACATTGGACTTACAACCTAGAGACAATGATAGAATTTGGTTTTACATAGCATTTGGGGTCCATTTCATACTCAAAACACACATGTATCTTTGCTGTGACCACTCCATTTGTTTAATTCATCATTGAAATTCCTGGTTTAAGCTGCCAAATAATTTTAGTATTATTCACAAGAGATTTTTGTCTGTCTCTTACCACTCAGTCATTTTCACCCTATCTTCTACAAATCAGCATGTGGATTACTTTTTATAAGCAAGAAAACAACAACAACACTTAACCAGGGTCATACAGTAGGGTAGTGATTGTGCTGGGAAAGAATGAGAGAAAGAAAACAGCAATTGGATGCCTTTTCCAAGGATACTCACCTTTCAGGAATCTCCTTGTAGAGTACATTAAGAAGATTGGAACCTGCTTTCTTTAGAATTGAGTAGTTCAAAGTTTATGCCCTTTGTTAAAGAGTGAATGTGTTTACATGGGATACATACTGCTCAGGATAAAATATTGCGTGATGTAAGAAACAGCAAACAAGAAACCAATCATTTTTCCTCAAATTATAGGAAACCCTGATAGCCAGATGGACCAATTCCAACTCACCAGAAGCCTTAATTTACTGAAATTACGACTCCATGCCTATTTGCATAAGGAAGAATTGGATAAAATGGCTAAAGCTTTATTATCAATAACTCCAGCTCCAGGTACCAATTAATATGTGACAGGAATGTCACACATACAAATTCAGCCCTATGTATTTGTGGCAATAGGACCAAATAATTAAAACTAACATAAATTGGATTTATTCATTCAATAAACATTGTTTGAGTGCCTACGATATTCCAGGCACCATTCTAGGCCCCAGAGAAACAACTCTGGATATAATAGAGTCTTCTCTTATATAGCTTACATTCTAAGGGAGTGGGGGTAGACAGAAAGTAAACAAATAAATATGTAATATAACAGTTAGTGATAAGTGCTGTGAAGGGAAAAGTAGAGCAATGTAAGGAGAGAGTGGGGGTGATGGTGCTATTTTATCAAGTGCAGCCATAGGAAGACTTTCTGATTAGGTGACATTTGAGCAAAAATCTGCTCAACACTATGACATAATCAGAGAAAAGGTTGTCTTAGTCACCATATTCTGCTAAGCCAATGGACAGAGTAGATTCCTTTCAGAAACAGTTTCAACAAAGTTTTCAGAGGAACTATTAACCCTCAGGTAATTCGAAAATCCAGTTTGTCACAATTCCTCCTATTTCTTAGACACAGCAGTCAAAAGAAGGCAATATATATATTTATACATTATATATATATATATTTATACATTATATATATATATTTATACATTATATATATATTTATACATTATATATATTTATACATTATATATATATATTTATACATTTTATATATATATATATATATATATACACACACACATTCTTACTGTCTACTCATAGACAATGTGCTATAGTGGAAGAATAATTCTCTTCAAAATCAATGCAGATAGGAGATTGTGCAATTGGTAAGTTCTCCTTAAAATCCCCATGCTATCTCTTTGTGATTTTGAGTCAAACGGGTAACCTTCCCAGATTTCACTTTATCTGTGAAAACATGATAACAACACCTACCCTTGGCCTGGCTATGAGGATTAAGTCAGATGTCATAGGTAAGATCTGGGCACTTAGTAAGTACCTAAAAACATGTTAATTTTATTCTCCCGAGGTGCCTAGAGAATGGCTAATTTATGAAGAGTGTCATAGAGCAATGCAGTAAACATAAAATTTCATTTCTTTTCCTAGCAACAGAATTGGAAATTTTAGGATGTCCAGGAAACTAGTGGTTTAAATGTACTTAAGATTTATTGAAATGATTATTCTATGTTGTCAAGGTCAGTAACCCATCCTGGACTATTTGTTTAAAGTCTTTTATTCCAGCTAAATATCAGCTCAACAGACAATAATGAGAATGAGTACCATGTCTGGAATTTCTTTGGACACCGTGCCCTAAGACTGTAACAGCCAGTCAAGTATGTGAGGCATATGCTCAGTTACAACCTCTCATTGTCTGCAAAATTAACATTTGTTTTTGGTCCAGTAGGGTGGGTCCCATAAATGGGCACCCGCAAGTTTTCATATAACATTCATTACAACGCTTTTGTAAGCCCAGTACCCACTTCACTGAATTTCCCCGAAATAGAATGGATGGGACCCACTGGGTTCTATTTTAGACTGGCTTGTGTATCCTTCTTCCCCTTACTGCACATCTACAACACTAGGATTAGAGGAAAATTTCTGCATCCTGTCTAGTACTTAGTGCTCCATGTGGGAGTTTCTTTAAACTCGATGAATGGGTTATTTTCTCATTTTGTTAATTATTTCAGGAGGTTAGTGGTAGCACAGCTGCAGAGTGCACATCACTCTACTGTTTCCAAAATTAAGTTTTCCATGAACAAATCTAGTAAATACAGATTGAACTACTGTTGAACACCAGTATGCTGTTCTTAACCCATAACCTTTCTTCAGAGGTTCATTCCAGTTTTACTGATGCGATGTCAAGTTTTTTCAAAATGGAAAGGTAAAAGCTTGCTCCATTAACAACCCATTTTTAACACAGGCATGATTTCTAGTTGAACCAGTATTATGTGCAGACCCAGAATGAACCCCACTGATCCTGACAGCTGAGAATTTCTCTAAGCTAACAGACCCTAGAGGGGAGGCAGCTAACCCCTGGGAGAACCAGAACACCTGATCCTTTCCTGCTGTGTCAGAGACCAATGTATGTTACTAACCCTGGCCTCAGTGGACTTGTTAGCTTTGGTCCCCAACACTAGATGTGAAATCAATGGAGAACCTAGTTATCGGATGGGCATTTTGATGCAGTGATAGTAATCAAATCTATATAAAGAAGATTATCACTGAAATGAGTATCACTTCTAAATAATGCTTTGTACCTTAATATTAAGTTTACACAGCACTATCTACAGTATTAGCTTATATAATCTGCACAAATCAATGTGAAGAAAATCATCATCTTCATTTTACATATCAGAAAAATCCAAGACTGAAGAAGTTAAACAGTTTGCTCAAGATTACACAGCTAGTAAATGTCAACTGGAACTGTCCTCCATGTGTTCAGAGTTCAAACTTCTGCTCTACTCTCTCGACTAGAGTCTTCCTATTCCTGTACTCCATAGACACACTTACTCATTAGTTTTTTACATTAGCTACATTCTTTTTCTTTTTACGCTATTTTACATTATCACTTGACTTTTGATTTTCAGGTAACCAAAGGACCATGGATCCTCAACAAATCTCTAAAAGTCCAAGGCTGACTCTAAATTGAAGAAGATGGTGTGTTTTCAAATGAAAGTTACATCAGAATACATGTATCTCTGGGCTTAATGACAAAAGAAGAGATTCAGTTATATCTTTTACTCCTTTGTAAGATTTATATCAAACCCTTCTTATTCTTTGAAATCCATCCTGTTCATCACAAATCATAGTGTGATCCTTCAACATTGACTATCTAGACCATTTGCTTGATAATTCATCATCAATTGCATTATGTACCTCATGTGTTACTGACTTGTAATGTTATTATCATCTCATTATTATTTAATTTTCCATTAATGAATTGCCTCCCCACTGAAGGCTAAGTTTATAGAGAGAAAGCAAGGGCCATATCTTAAACTATTCTTAACTCCTTAGATTCAAGACTGACTTTAAGAATATGTATACAGGCCGGGCGCGGTGGCTCAAGCCTGTAATCCCAGCACTTTGGGAGGCCGAGACGGGTGGATCACGAGGTCAGGAGATCGAGACCATCCTGGTCTACACGGTGAAACCCCGTCTCTATTAAAAAATACAAAAAACTAGCCGGGCGAGATGGCGGGCGCCTGTAGTCCCAGCTACTCGGGAGGCTGAGGCAGGAGAATGGCGTAAACCCGGGAGGCGGAGCTTGCAGTGAGCCGAGATCGCGCCACTGCACTCCAGCCTGGGCGACAGAGCGAGACTCCGTCTCAAAAAAAAAAAAAAAAAAAAAAAAGAATATGTATACAAAGAGAACCATGGAAAATATGCTGTTATAGCTACTAATTTTCTACCCACTCTCCACCTCTTTTTGGGTAACTCAGAGTTTGTTGGGCAGTCATGTGATCCAGAGATGCCAGTGAGATATAAGCAGATCAGTTCTGGAAAAGCTTTTGCGTCCTTTTCTTATGGACAGGGAGAAGAGATCTTGCTGGCCCACCCCTTCTCTTTCTTTCTGACTTGAATGTGGATATGCAGTTTGCTTCTGTGGCTGCAGTCAGGTGACATGAAGCACCAACTATTGGACCAAGAAGACAACAGCCAAAGACAGAAGAGCAGAAAAATAGAAGGAAAAGGCCTGTGTTTTGATAACACCAATGAGCAGTAGTACCAGTGCCAATAGTCACCTCTCTCCAGCCATCTTGTGAATGAGATACTACAGGTCTGTATTGTTTGAGCCATTTCTAACTCCAGAATATATTTAGAGTTTCATGCTGAAGTTGAACCACACATCTTTCTTTGAATTTCCTAACAGGCAAAACAACTACATAAAAGAGATACTCAGTTAGTTATTATTTGTCATTGTCTTTGAGGCAAAAATTGATCAGTTGTTCAAGAGAAGCACTGTTTCTTGTGAAACTTAGTTCTTTAAGAAATGTCTTGGGTGGGGCATCATAGAGAGACACTGACTTATGGTGGAAAATGTATTTAAATCATATCCCCAAATTAAATGCAAAATTAGTTTTCATATGGTTGTTTCTTGTAGTATCTTTTAATGTAAACTGCAGATATAATACCAAACCCTAACACAGTGAAAACAATTATATAAGAGACTATTTAGGTCATGCAACCTAAATAGATTTTTGTTGGGCTTTGAAGCCAAAAAAATTTAAAAAAACAAACAAATAATACTTTTTTATTTCTTCATCTAAATAATTTTCATCCCTCTAGGTTGTCATACAATCAATGGACAGCAAGACATAGTTTCTCTGTTATGTAATTCAAAGTTTCACAATGGAAACAAATCACTCTTCTATGGAAATGTCCCAAAATATTGCTCTGAAAGAAATAACTTTTAGAATCTAAATTGATATGTTTCACAGTCTTCTCTGATTCCATTAATTAAATAATTACTTACCTCTATTTCTTCCTGGTTAGAAAGAAGGTCATTTAATTGGGTCTTAGTCTATCAGACAAAACCAGCTGGCCCATTGCTGAATTAGAAAAAGAGGAAATACTGACTCAACTTATTTAAGCAGAGAGCAGCGTAGGCAGAGAGGGTCAGCCTTACACATCTTTTATTGCAAAATAGTTCCAAATCTCTTGAGACTGGATGAGTGGGAGAAAATAGATTATACTTCTGAAGTAGAAGCTATCTAAGAGAACGGGAAAACAGCCCTTTGGTTCAGCAAAGGATGGAGAGCCTGCCTTCTACAGAGGCCACCATTTGATCATTTTGGTATCTGTGTGGCACTTGGGGAGGTTTCTAAGCCTTAAGAATTTGAAATCGTTAGCACAAAACTGGAACTCATCTTAGCCTTGGCATTTTGTCTTGGGAACAAAATTGGCCCTGAGATCCATAAGTGACTCATTGAGGAAATACTGGGGCATGCTGCACAATGTGAGGGCAATATTTTAACAACAGGCAAACATGTATTACATGAGGAAGAATTATAAATGAAAGGAAAATTAATTAAGGAGTCAAGAAACCAGAGGAAGGATCACAGCAAGAGGCAGATACCATTACCCTGGAAGTGAAGCGCCAGCACTTTGGAAACAAAACATATGTGCTAGAATCATCAATGAGCTTGCGACAAGACTTGAGAAATACCCACACCACTTTGCCTTCACTTCCTTTTGTGCTTTCTGCGTGCCAAACAGTTGAATATAAAGTATCCTAATGGATGTAGGAGCATTTTATGAATTAAGTGCTCTGAAAATATATGCCATTATCATCATTATCGGAGAAAAGCAGATCACCATGTTACTCATTACTCAAATCATGTCTACTAGCCAAATAGTTTGCCCAGAAGGAAGCTATGAAGCCCTGAACAAAATTGAAAAAAGAGAAAAACGAGGACAACTCAACAATTTTTCAGTGTCTGGTCTTGAACTGGGTTATAGCCTGTTACCAATAAGAATCCTTTTAACATCAGGATTGTTAGAATTACGGTACCCAGAAAGGAGAATGTTTGTACTTTTCAGCACTGTTTCAGTGGGGCAGAAAGCATCTGAGCCCTGGTACACAGCTCCTAGGCCAGGACTGGCAAGTAAGCAGAGTGTTCCCCTTTTCCCTCCCATGCTTATGGCAGACAGTGATAATCAATCATGACGCTCTGCTAATCTCACAACAGCCTTAAGAATCTGGTCTACCCAGCTTTCCAGGAAGCTAATATCAACTAATCAGAGTTGGAACACTGAGCTGAAACCTAATTGCCATCTTGGCCCTAGCAGTTAAGAGTGCTATTTTAGGTGTATCCACCCGGTCTGATCGGAGGAGTGGCTCCAAATCTGTGGAGCATATGACAAAAAGATATCCATTTAAGGAATTATAATTATGATGATGATAACAGACATGAAGAGCAACAATAATGATACTAGTATATGCCATTTAGTTAGCCCTTACTGGGCTCTAAGAATTGGTTGAAGTGCTTCACATGTTATTATTACCTCCATTTTACATATGAGAAAACAGAGATAGAGGAAGTTACTAACTTGTCCATTCTCAATGGGCTTTAAACCTAGTGCTTTTTGACCCCAGAGCTCGCACTGTTACCCAAACCATTAATAGAACTCAGGCACAACCAGGGGCTTTATAACATGGTTAATTATCTGCATCCATTTAGAGCTTCCCGTGATGTGGAGAAGAAATTCTCCCCGTCCTTTTCTTGATGAAGCTGATGGCTGTGGCTACTTCCTGAGAAGTCAACATGTGCTGGAAGTTTACTGTTACTCTAGACAGTGCAGAAAGAAATCCCAGTCATCTCAGATTTCAAAGTATTTATTTAAACTCAGCAAAGTTCACACAGTTTACACAAATGGCTTTTGCAGGAAATGAAGATGTCCTTTCTGTTTTACATACGTACAGTGGTCCCCCACCCTACCCTCAACCCTAGGGCATGGCCAGTTACCACAGGTGGAGCACGTGTATACAGGTCTCAGTCAAAGCAAATCAGACTTCACAGGCAGCGAGAAAACCAGTCAGACTGTCGGGAGTTACAAGAGTGATTTTAGCAAATATTCTCTCAGAAAATGAGAGTTTTATACTGTTCCTAGATAATATTCCAGTCTTTGTCACATCCGGGACATGACTTGAGTTTGGTCTTTCTGGAAGCATTATTATGGACATGGGAACATAGCCAGTGGGGGAAAAAAAACCCCAAGATTTCACAGCTTTCCAAGTCTTACTTGTGGTGAAGAAAGGCAAAATTAAGACAACCAACTTCAAAGTCATGACACATCTCATTTTATCACTAAATCCCAACATCTTTAGTATTTCCTGCTCTTCAATAAACATTACTCAGAGTGTGATAAAATAGGACACAGAGAATAGCCAACTACCAAATCATTTTCTTATTACTTAATCTTAGAAGGACCAGGTAAGTTTCTTTTTTAATTTACTTTTTATTTTCTATATTTAAGGCGTGCAGTATGATGCTTTGGTATACCTATAGCAAAGCAATTACTACAATCAAGAAAGGAATATATCCATCATCTTATACAGTTATCTTTCTTATACATGTGGTAAGGGTGCCTGAAGCCTACTCTCCAAGCAAATTTCTGGTTTATAATACAATATTATTAACTATACTTCTCATATTGTACTTTAGAGCTCTACGCTTATTCATCCTCCATAACTGCAACTTTGTGCCTGCTGACCTACATCTTCCCCTTTCCTCACCCCCTGGTAACCACTATTCTACTCCATTTCAATGTATTCAATTCTTTTTTGTTGTTTCCACATATAAGGGAGGTCAATGCAGTGTTTTTCTTTCTGTTCCTGGCTTATTTCACTTCTAATGTCAATTAGGTTCATCTCTGTTGTCACAAATGGCAAGATCTCTTTCTTTTTTAAGGCTGAATAATATTCCATTGTATATAAAGATGCCACATTTTTTTTTTATCAATGGATACATCGACAGACACTTTAGTTGTTTCCGTATCTTAGCCATTGTGAATAAGGCTGCAATAAATATGCGAGTGCACAGATTTCTTTACGATGTAGTGATTTCATTTCCTTTGGGTATATACCCAGAAGAGGGATTGCTGGGTCATGTCCACCACCTCTATTTTTAATTTCTTTAGGAACCTCCATGCTGTTTTCTGCAGTGGCTGAATCAATCTACATTCCCACCAACAGGGTGCTAGGGTTCCCTTTCTTCCCACACTCACCAACACTTATCTTTTGTCTTTTTGATGAAAGCCATCCTAACAGGTATGAAGTGATATCTAGGTAAATTTCTTCTGATGGAGTGGTCAAAATTGTGTTTAGCAACTTCCACTTTTATTTGTGTTCTCTTCCTTTCTGAGTGTTCCTCATCTCTGCCCAGCACCCTGAACACCTCTGAACCCCATCATTCTTTGCTGCTTCTAATCCCTTTTTCTATCTTACCTTTAATGTTCCTGCCAAAACTTGTCTTTCCTGGATCTCTTTTTCTCTAGGTCCTACTCTTTGCTAAAAGGCCAAAAGATTAAATCTAGCCAAAATATTAATCCAGATTTAACAATCCTGATATTTCTTTTTTTTTTTTTTTTTTTTTCTGAGGCGGAGTCTCGCTCTGTCGCCCGGACTGGAGTGCAGTGGCCGGATCTCAGCTCACTGCAAGCTCCGCCTCCTGGGTTTACGCCATTCTCCTGCCTCAGCCTCCCGAGTAGCTGGGACTACAGGCGCCCGCCACCTCGCCCGGCTAGTTTTTGTATTTTTAGTAGAGACGGGGTTTCACCATGTTAGCCAGGATGGTCTCGATCTCCTGACCTCGTGATCCGCCCGTCTCGGCCTCCCAAAGTGCTGGGATTACAGGCTTGAGCCACCGCGCCCGGCCACAATCCTGATATTTCTAGCAACATGTCAGGGCTGGTGGGAGAATGAGTTGGAGTAGGAGGAAAGGGCTCGCCGATTCTCACCTAAAAAATTAAACCAGGCAGGCATTTCCTCTGCCTAAGAATAAAGACAGCACCAATGCCTACCTTACAGGTGAACTGAGGTGAATTCTAACACTGAATTTTGTAAATTCAACTGAGAAAAGAGATAAACGTTTCCTACCTAAGCTCACCTTGATCCGCTTCTCCCAATCATCTTACACCTCTAACTGAAAATGATGCACACAGCTAATAAGCTAGAGGCAGAGGTCGCTGCCAACCCTACCAACCCCAAGTAGAGGGCAGTTTCTGTGAGTCTATGTTGCAGTGTGGAAAAGTGGCAGTCCCTGTCATGCTTGCTGGGGACATCTGTGGCTGTAGTGGCAGTTGAACCAATAAGAGGAACAATTACAAGGTCCCGCTGACGTCAATACTTGGAAAAGAGCTTTGCCTGTTTTAAAAAGCTGCTATCCATTGTATTAAGCAACATCACTTACAGTAATCGAGGTGATCTATATTTATAATAATAATCAGGGTGCTTGCAATGTGTGCTCCTGCTTCACAAGTACGTAAAAGCAGCAAGCTAACCAGAGTCGCTTTGCCCAGAAAAGTTATTCTAGGAGGCTTTTTCTCTGCTCCTCTCGCTTCCCTCTGTCTTCCTCTTGTTCCTGATCTTGATCGCTTTTCCTTGTCATTGAGCCCAGTTTATATATGTATTAGTCTGTGCTTGCATTGCTACAAAGAAATACGTGAGAGTGGGTAATTTATAAGGAAAAGATGCTTAATTGGCTCATGGTTCTGCAGGCTTTACAGGAAGCATGATGCTGGCTCTGCTGGCTTCTGGAGAGGCCTCAGGAAACTTACAATCATGGCAGAAGGCGAAGGGGGAGCAGGCACATCACATGGCCAGAGCAGGCACATCACATGACCAGAGCGGGAGTGAGAGAGTGAGGGGGAAAGTGCTACACGTTTTTAAACGACCACATCTCACAGGAACTCACTCACTATCATGACAGTACCAAGATGATGGGGCTAAACCATTCACGAGAAATCCTCCCCCCCACGATCCAATCACCTCCTACCAGGCCTCACCTCCAACACTGGGAATTACAATTCAGCATCAGATATGGGTGGGGACACAGATCCAAACCATATCCATATGGTTCTGCAGGCCATACAGGAATACATACACATATTTAATACACACAAACATATACATATATATAAAATCTCGATGAAGAAAATCTTGAAGTTTTTAAATAGTTATGGACATGTACTCAGAAAGCATTCATTATGCAACAAAAAATGAGAAAGGAGTTGGAGGTGGGGTGGGGGTGAAAGGAAGACTGTTTCGAATCAAACACACCTAAATTCAATTTACTTCATCCATTTCTGTAACCAAATATAAACGTCAAGGACTTGTATTCTTTGTGCAAATACTAACATGCCAGCAAAAGAACATATTTGTAGCACACTTTTTAAATCTCTCACAGCGCGGGTGTCATTTCTATGTTACTAGGGAAGAAACTAAGGCTGCGAGAAGTAAATAGCTGCTGTTTCTTGAACACTCCTATGCCGGAGATACACGAAGCATTTTACATACACGTGACAAAATTGTATAAGGTAGATCCTGCTATTAATCTCATTTTACAGAAGAGAAAACAGATTCAAAGCTAGTAGGCAGGATGGAGCCAAGATTCAAATACAAGCATGTTGAGTCCGAATTCGGGGCTCTTTCCCACTCAGCATGGGTGCTTTGTGCGATAGTTCTGTAAAAATTCTTCTGTAGTACAAGTCAGGGGACTTGCATTCAAATCCCACTAGTGTCTCTTATTAAATATGTGTCTTTTTGTCAAGTTACTTAATCGCTGTCTTCCAAAAAAAGTTCACACTCACATGATACTGTTTCAGTTCTGCCTGTTTTTATGTTTCACAATGTATTGTTTTCTTCATGAATAATATTTCCTCCTTTAAAAATATTTGAAATACTGAGTATGAATTTTTGCTCTATTTTCTTTATTTTTAAAGTTGACATCCAATAAAATTGATTTTTTTTGATGTAGAGTTAACACATATATAGATTACATGTGTTATATATATAGAATCTATGTTTACAGATTATATATACACATATGCATGTGTATATTATTTATACATACATATGCATGCATATACATATATACATACATAGTGTATAGACATATATGTGTATAAACATGTACATATACATATATGTTATATATGTATGTATATATACACACATATATAGATTCATGTAAACCTTTACCACCAGCAGGACACAGAATAGGTCCATCACTGCCAAAATTCCCTGTGCTGCTCCTTTTTTAGACACATCCTCCTCTTGTCCATAGCCTCCGACAACCATTGATCTTTTCTCATCACTATAGTTTTGTGTTTTCCAGAATGACATACAAATGGAATCATATAGTAGGTGGCCATTTCAAACTGATTCCTTTTTTTAAAGTTTTGTTGTATTTTATTTTATTTCATTTCATTTCATTTTATTTATTTTTGAATTGGAGTCTCACTCTGCTGCCCAGACTGGAGTACCGTGGAGCGATCTCAGCTCACTGCAACCTCTGCCTCCCATGTTCAAGTGATCCTCATGCCTTAGCCTCCTAAGTAGTTGGGATTACAGGTGTACACCAACATGATGGGCTAATTTTTGTATTTTTAGTAGAGACAGGGTTTCACCATCTTGGCCAGGCTGGTCTTGAACTCCTGACCTCAAGTGATCCGCCTGCCTCAGCCTCCCAAACTGCCGGGATTACAGGAATGAGCCACCGTGCCTAACCATTTTATTTTATTTTTAATTGACAAATAATAATTATAGAGCAGGTACAATGTCATGTCATGAATTATTTATGCATTGTAGAATGATTACATCTAGCTAATTAACATCCATCATTTCATATACTTATCACATTTTTTGTGGTGAAAACATTTAAAATCAACCCTTTTAGCAGTTTTGAAATATGCAACCTTTATCATTAGCTATAGTAACCATGCTGTGCAATAGATCCTGAAACTTATTCCTGCTTGTCTAATGGAAACTTTGTACCCTTTGACAATTATCTTCCCTTTCCTATCCTCACCCTTCCCTTTCCCCCCACCAGCCTCTGGTAATCGCCATTCCACTTGCTACTTCTATGAGTTTTAGTTTTTAGGTTCCATAGACAAATAAGGTCATTCAGTATTTGTCCTTCTGTGCCTGACTTATCTCACCTAACATAATGTCTTCCAGGTTCATCCATGTTGTTGCAGATGAAAGAAGTTTCTTATATTTTAAGGCTGAGTAGTATTGCATTGTGTATTATACACTACATTTTCTTTATCCATTCATCTGTTGGTGGACACAGTTTGCTTCCGTATCTTGGCTATTGTGAATAACGCTGCAATAAACATGGGAGTGCAGATACTGTTTTAACATACTGATTTCAATTCCTTTGGATACATACTCAGAAGTGGGGTTGCTGGTGAGATCATATGGTAATTATATTTTTAATCTTTTGAGGAACTTCTATACTGTTTTTTCATAATGACTGTACTAATTTATGTTCACACCAACAGTGTAACAAGTTTCCTTTTTCTCCACATTCTCTCTAAAACTTACTTTCATTTTTGATAGTAGCCATTCAAATAGGTGTGAGGAGACATTCTATTGTGACTTTAATTTGTATTTCCCTGATGATTAGTGATATTGAGCACATTTTCATATATCTGTTGGCCATTTGTATGTGAGACTGATTTCTTTCATTCAGCAAAATGCCTTTGATATTGATGCATGTTGTTGCAAGTATCAAGCATTCATTCCTTTCTACTGCTGAGTAATGTTTTATCGTCTGGATGTACTATAGTTTGTTTATCCATTGACCTGTTTCAAGACATTTGAGTTGTTTCCAGTCTTTGGTAGTTATCACTAGAGCTACTATAAACATTCATATGCAGATTTTTGTGTGAAATACAAGTTTTCATTTTTCTTGGGTAAATACCTAGGAGTGCGATTGCTGGGCCATAAGTTAAGCGTATGTTTAATTTTATAAGAAACTGGCAAGCTGTTTTTCATAGTGCCTATAACATGTCTCGTTCCTTTCAGTAATATATGACAGTTCCAGCTGCTTTGCATCATTCTCAGAACTTGGTATTGTCGATATTTTTTATTTCAGCCATTCTAACAGGTTTCTGGTGGTATCATTATGGCTTTAATGTGCATTTCCATAATAACTAATGGTGTTGGGCATCTTTCCCTATGCTTGTTTACCATCTGTATATTCTCTTTGGTTAAGTATAGTTCAAATTCTTTGCCTATTTTAAAACTGGGTAGCTTATTTTCTTACTAAGTTTTGACAGTATTTATATATTATGGATACAAGTTCTTTGTCATATACATGGCAAATATTTCTTTTAGTATATAATTTGCCTTTTTATTCTCTTGGTATTTTGCAGAGGAAAAGTCTTTAATGTTGATGTAGTCCAGTTTATCCTTTTAAAAAAAAATGGGTTGTGTTTTTGGTGTCATATCTAAGAAGGCTTTGCCTAACCCCGTGATTTGTAGATTTATAGATAAGTATTTCTTCTATTTTATTTTATTTTTTGGAGCTGTGGTAATTGTTATTGATAAAGATTTTCTTGTGTTTTCTTTCAAAATTTTTATAGCTTTACATTAAGTTTATCATACATTTTTTCCCCTCCAACCTTTATTTTAGGTTCAGGGAGTATATATGCAAGTTTCTTACATGGGTAAATTGCATGTCACTGGGGTTTGGTATACAAATTATTTTGTCGTCTGGTAGTTTTTGGATCCTCACCCTCCTTTGTCCTCCACTCTCAAATAAGTCCCTGTGTCTATTGTTCCCATCTTTGTGTCCATGTGTACTCCAACTTTAGCTCCCACTTAGTGAGAACACACAGTATTTGGTTTTTTGTTCCTGTGTTAATTTGCTTAGGATAATGGCCTCCAGCTCCTTTTGCATTGCTGCAAAGAACGTGATTTTAATCTGTTTCATGGCGGCATAGTATTCCATGGTGTATATGTACGACTTTTTTTTATCCAGTTCACTGCTGATGAGCATCTAGGTTGAATCCATGTCTTTGTTATTGTGAATTGTGCTGTGTGAAATAGATGCATGCATATGTCTTAATGGTAGAGCAATTTATATTCCTTTGGGTATATACTGAATCATGGGATTGCTAGGTCAAATGATAATTCTGTTTTAAATTATTTGAGAAATCATGGAACTGCATTCCACAGTGACTGAACCAATTTACATTCCCACCAGCAGAATGTTAAGTGTTTCCTTTTCTCTGCAACCTCGCCAGCATCTGTTATTTTTTGACTTTTTATTAATAGGTGTTCTGACTGGTTTGAGATGATACCTCATTATGACTTTCATTTGCATTTCGCTGATGATTAGTGATGTTGAACATTTTTCATATGCTTCTTAGCCACATGTATGTCTTCTTTTGAAAAATGTGTGTTCATGTCTTCTGTCCAATTTTAAATAGGATTGTTTGTTTTATACTTGTTGATTTAAGTTCCTTATAGATTCTGGATATTAAACCTTTTTCGGATGCATAGCTTGAAAAAATTTTCTCCCATTCTGTAGGTTATCTCTTTACTCTGTTGATAGCTTCTTTTGCTGTGCAGAAACTCTTCAGTTTAATTACGTTCCATTTGTCAATTTTTGTTTTTATTGCAATTGCTTTTTGAGTCTTTGTCATGAAATCTTTGCCAGGGCCTATTCCCAGAATGGTATTTCCTAGGTTTTCCTCTAGGGTTTTTGTAGTTTCAGGTTTTATATTTAAGTCTTTAATCCAACTTGAGTTGATTTTTGTATAAGGTGAAAAGAAGGAGTTCAGTTTCAATGTTCTGCATATGGCTAGCCAATTATCCCAGCACCACTTATAGAATAGGAAATTTTTCCCCCATTGCTTGGATTTTATTTTGGGTTTTGTATTTTGATACAGGGTCTCACTCTACTATCACCCAGGCTGAGTACAGTGGAATGATCATAGCTCAACACAACCTCAACTTCTTGGGCTCAGGTGATCCTCCTGATTCAGCCTCCTGAGTAGCTGGAAGCCATAGGCACATGCCACTATACCCAGCTAATTTTTTGTATTTTTTTTTCTTTTGTAGTGAGCGGGTTTTGCCATGATGCCAAGGCTGGTCTTGAACTCCTGGGCTCAAGCAATCTGCTTGCCTTGGCCACCCAAAGTGCTGGGATTAGAGGTGTGAGCAACTGCACCCAGCCCCATTGCTTGTTATTGTCAACTTTATCAAAAATCAGGATGATTGTAGATGTATGGTTTTATTTGTAGGTTCTCTAGCCTGTTTCATTGGTCTGTGTGTCTGTTTTTGTACCACAACCTATGCCGTTTTGGTTACTGCAGCCTTGTAGTATAGTTTGAAATCAGGTAACATGATGCCTCCAGCTTTGTTCTTTCTGCTTAGCATTTCTTTGGCTATTCAGGCTCTCTTTTGGTTCTGTATGAATTTTATAATAGTTTTTTCTAATTCTGTGAAAAATGTTGGTAGTTTGATAGGAATACCACTGAATCTGTAAATTACTTTAGGCCATATGGCCATTTTAATGATATGGATTCCTCTTCTCCATGAGCATGGAATATTTTCCTTTTTATTTGTGTTGTCTCTAATTTTTTTCAGCAATGTTTTGTAATTCTCATTGTAGAGACATCTCACCTCTTTGGTTAGTTGTATTCCTAGGTATTATATTCTTATTGTGGCTGTTGTGATTGGAATTGTGTTCTTGATTTGGCTCACTGGCTTGAATGTTATTGGTGTATAGAATTGCTCCCGAGTTTTGTGCATTGATTTAGTATCGTAAAACTTTGCTGATGTTGTTTATCATCCATTTATAACTTTTGTACGTGTGTTGTGAGGTTTATGTCGATTTTTATGTGTCTTTAATTGTTCTATCATCACTTGTTGAAAAGATTATTTTTTCTTCATTGAATTGTATTTCTGCTTTGGTCCAATATGAATTGGTCATATTTGTGTGCTTCTTTCCCTGAACTATCTATTGTATTCCACTGGTTTATGTGTCTGTCTCTTCATCAATACCACATGTCTTGATTACTATAGCTTTATTATAAGTCTTAAAAACTTTCCCTTCCCATATAAATTTTAGGATTACCTTTCCTATATTTACAAAGAAAAAAAAATCTGCCTGGAATTGCATTAATCTCTATATCAGTTTGGGGAAATGGACGTCTTAATTCTATTGGAGTCTCTCAACCCATTGAGAATGACACAACAGACCCAAGAAAAGTCAATCTCTCTTTTTCATTTAGGTCTTCTTTGATTTCTTTCATCAGTATTTTGCAGATTTAAGGCTACAAATAATTTGTAGATTGATAGCTAAGTACTTGTTTTGGAGCTATAGCAATTGCTAGTATTTTGTTGATTTCTGTTTTGATTTGCTCATTGTTAGCATACACAGATATGGTGGATTTTTGTGTCGATTTCATATTTTGCAATCTTGCTAAATTAGTTATAGAAACTATTATGTGGAGTCCATGGGATTTTCTCTACAGACAATCATATATGGACAATTTTCTATATAATATCAGATTTATTTCTTCCTTCCCAATCTTCTTTCTTTTCTTTCTTTCTTTTTCTTTCTTTCTTTCTTTTCTTTCTTTCTTTCTCTTTCTTTCTTTCTCTTTCTTTCTCTTTTTTTTTTTTTTTTTTGAGACAGGGTCTCCCTCCATCACCCAGACTGGAGTGCAATGGTCATGGCTCACTGAAACCTTGACCTCCTGGACTCAAGCTAAAATCCTGCCTCGGTCTCCCAAGTAGTTGGGACTACAGGCCTGTGCCACCAGGACCAGCTATTTTGTTATTTTTTGTAGAGGTGAGGTCTCACTATGTTGCCCAGGCTGGTCTCAAACTCCTAGGCTCAAGTGATCCTTCTACCTTAGCCTCCCAAAGTGCTGGAATTACACCACAATGCCTGGCCGTTTATTTCTTTCTCTTGTCTTTTTTGCATTAGCTAGGACTTTCAGTATGATGATGAATAGGATTAGTGAGAGTATAATCCTTGCTTTGGTCCCAATTGTGGAGAAAAAGATTCAGTTCCTCAACATAAAGTATAACTTGAGCCTGAGGATTTTCTTAGATGCCCTTTATATAGTTAAGGAAGTTCCCTTTTATTTCTAGTTTGCTGAATGTTTGTAATCTGAATAGACATTGTGTTTTGTGAAATGTTTTTTTCTGCATCAACTTGTATAATTACGAAAAGTTTTTCTTCTTTGGTTTGGTAACGTGGTGGATTATAGTAATTGATTTTAGAATATTGAACCAATTCTGCATTCCTGGGATAAATCCCACATGGATCATGGTCATTATATGTATATATGTTTGTTTATCATTATTTTGTGAAGTATTTTTACATCGCTTACATCATAGACTCATAGATGTAAGTACTCTCATATAAAGGTATATTAGGAATATTGGTCTGTGGTTCTCTTTTCTTTTCCTTTTTTCTTTTCTGTCTTTTTTGGTCCTGTCTTTGTCTAGTTTGGGAACAAGGGTAATGCTGGCTTTATAAAATGAATTGGCAAATATTTCTTTCTTTTGCTTTCTAGGAGACATTATATAGAATTGGTGGGGTTTATTTATTTATTTATTTTAGTGTTTGGAAAATAAATCAGTGAAACCATTTGAGCATACAGGTTTCTTGTTCTTGGTTTTGTTTTTTCCAATTACATATTTCCTTAATAGGTGCAGGGACTATTCAGGTTAGCTATTTGAGAGTGTGTTTTGGTTGTTTATAGCTTTCATGGACTTGTTCTATTTCATGTAAGTTGTCAAATTTATGTATACAGAGTTGTTCATAGTATTTTCTTTCACTTTTTAAAATGTTGTCAGGATCTGGAATATTAAATAATGATATCTCCTCTTTCATTCCTGATATTGATAATTTGCATCTTCTCTCCTTTTTTCTTTGTTGGTCTGGCTAAACCAATGTTATTGATCTTTTCTTAAAGAACAAGCTTTTGGTTTTATTGATTTTCTCTATTGTGTTTCTGGTTTCAATTTCTTTGCTTTCTGCTCTTATCTTTATTATTTCCTTTATTTTACTTGTTCTGGGTTTATTTTATTCTTTTTTTAGTTTCTCAAGGTGGAGTTTAGGTGATTGATTTATGACCTTTCTTTGATCATAATAGAAACATTTACTTTAAAATAAGAGAAACATTTACTGTTGTAAATTCTACTCTAATCAATATATCCAAAACTTTTTAAATTGTCCATTTTTTATCTTAATTAAACTCAAAATACTTTCTAATTTTCTCTTGAGAAATACTGTTTAATCTATTGACTATTTTGAAATATGTTATTTAATTTTCAATTGTTTAGAGATTTTTCAATTGTCTTTCTGTTATTTATTTGTTGAAATTATATAATTTGTATTATTCCAGTATGTTTCAACTTTTTAAGGTTTGTTTTATTATTCAGGATATGACCTAGCTTGATGAATGTTTTATGTGCACTTGAAAAAATTTTGTATTCTGTTGTTATTGTGTGGAGTATCCTATAAATATCAAGTTAGTTTCAGTTAGTAGATGGGATTTTGTTCAGCGATTTTAAATCCTTTTAATTTTCTCTACTTGTTCTGTTATGGAGGGAGGCTTGTTGAAACATACAATCATAACTGTGAGTGTCTCCATTTCTCATTTCAGCTCTATGAGTTTTTATTTCATGTGTTTTGAAGTGTTGCTGTAAAGTGCATGCACATTCAGGATTGTTACATCTTCTTGGTGAATTGACCCTTTATCATTATGTAATGTAGCTCTTCATCCCTGATAATTTTCCTTGTTCTGACGACTACTGTGACATTAATACAGCCACCCACTTGTTTTGATTACGGTTTCCATGGTATATCTTTACCATCCTTTTACTTTTAACCTGCCTATATCATTATATTTAAAGTGTGTTTCTTACAAACCACATGTATTTGGGTTTTATTTTTTGTTTTCTGACAATCTCTATCCTTCAATTGACAGGTTTAGATCATTTCCATTTAATATAATTTTCAGTATGTTTAGATTAAGTTTACTATTTTACTAATGTTTTCTGTTTGTTCTCTCCATTTTTGTTTTTGTATTCTTTTGTTGGTTCTTCTTTTTCCCTCTCCTGTCGTCTTTGAATATTTAAAATTTTTTTTAGAATTCTGTTATAATTTATCTAGTAAGCTTTTGACTATATCTCCTTGTAAAAATTTTTGTGTGTGTGATTACTTCAGGTATTAAATACATATATTTAAATTACATATATAATATATATATATATATACACTAAATTTTCACAGTCTAATTAGAATTAGTATTTTGCCACTATAAGTGAAATATAGAAACCTTACCATGAAATAAACCTTTTCACCTCTCCTTTTTAATGATGTAGTTTTCACATGTATTAAATACTTTGGCTACAATTTTTGTTTCCAATCATCATATATAATTTAAAGAACTTAAGAAAGAAAGAATAGTCTATTATGTTTACTAATTTTTTTGCATTTCTGTATTATTCCTTCATTCATTCCCCATGTCCAAGTTTCCTTCCAATATAATTTTTTTCACTGAATAATTTCCTTTAGCATTTCTTTTAGAGTAGTTATGCTTGTGACGATTTTCTTAGTTTTTCTATGTTGATAAATGTTCACTTTCATTCTTGACAATAGAATATTCACCGGATATGGAATATTTTCACTGGATATAAATTCTGGAGTCGACTGTTCCTTTCTTTTAGCTCTATTTTTTCTTTCTTTCTTTCTTTCTTTTTTTTTTTTCCAGACGGAGTCTTTCTCTGTCACCCAGGCTGGAGTGCCTTGGCATGATCTCGGCTCACTACAAGCTCCACCTCCCGAGTTCAGGCCATTCTCCTGCCTCAGCCTCCCCAGCAGATGGGACTACAGGCGCAAGCCCCCAGGCCCGGCTAATTTTTTTGTATTTTTAGTAGAGACGGAGTTTCACCGTGCTAGCCAGAATGGTCTCAATCTCCTGACCTCGTGATCCGCCCTCCTGGCCTCCCAAAGTGCTGGGATTACAGGCATTGAGCCACTGCGCCTGGCCTCTTTTAACTCTTTAAAATCTTGTATCACTTCCTTCTAGCCTTGGTGAATTCTAACAGTAAATTTACAATTATTTGATTTCTTGTTCCTCTTTTTGAAGCACATTGCTTTCATCTGGCTGTTCAAGAATATTGTTTGTCTTTAGTTTTCAGCAGTTTGATTATACAGTGTTTGGGCATGAATTTCTTTGGTTTTATTCCATTTTGGATTCACCAGGCTTCTTTAACATAAAACATTATGGGTTTTTTTTGTTGCTGTTTTTTTGCCAAATTTAGGACCTCTTCAGCCATTGTAACTTCAAATGATTTTTCTGGCCCATGCGCTTACTTCTGTCTTTGTAAAACTCTGATGACATGACACTGATGTTAGAACTTTTGGTATTTCTCATAGCTCCTTAAGGTTCTGTTTATTTAAAAAAAATTTCTTCCTGTAGTGTAATATTTATTTATTAATAATATTAATAATTATAAATAAAGTTTGTACAATTTCCATTAATCTATTTTTTATTATACTTTAAGTTCTAGGGTACATGTGCACAATGTGCAGGTTTGTTACATATGTATACATGTGCCATGTTGGTGTGCTGCACCCATTAACTCGTCATTTACGTTAGGTATATCTCCTAATGCTATCCCTCCCCGCGCCCCTCCCCACAATAGGACCCAGTGTGTGATGTTCCCCTTCCTGTGTCCAAGTGATCTCATTGTTCAATTCCCACCTATGAGTGAGAACATGCGGTATTTGGTTTTCTGTTCTTGTGATAGTTTGCTGAGAATGATGGTTTCCAGCTGCATCCATGTCCCTACAAAGGACACGAACTCATCCTTTTTTATGGCTGCATAGTATTCCATACTGTATATGTGCCACATTTTCTTAATCCAGTCTGTCAGTGATGGACATTTGGGTTGATTCCAAGTCTTTGCTATTGTGAATAGTGCTGCAGTAAACGTATGTGTGCATGTGTCTTTATAGCAGCATGATTTATAATCCTTTGTGTATATCCCCAGTAATGGGATGGCTGGATCAAATGGTATTTCTAGTTCTAGATCCTTGAGGAATTGCCACACTGTTTTCCACAATGATTGAACTAGTTTACAGTTCCACCAACAGTGTAAAAGTGTTCCTATTTCCCCACATCCTCTCCAGCACCTGTTGTTTCCTGATTTTTTAATGATTGCCATTCTAACTGGTGTGAGATGGTATCTCATTGTGGTTTCGATTTGCATTTCTCTGATGGTGAGTGATGATGAGCATTTTTTCATGTGTCTGTTGGCTGTATGAATGTCTTCTTTTGAGAAGTGTCTGTTCATATCCTTTGCCCACTTTTTGATGGGGTTGTTTGTTTTTTTCTTGTAAATTTGATTGAGCTCTTTATAGGTTCTGGATATTAGCCCTTTGTCAGATGAGTAGATTGCAAAAATTTTCTCCCGTTCTGTGGGTTGCCTATTCACTCTGATGGTAGTTTCTTTTGCTGTGCAGAAGCTCTTTACTTTAATTAGATCCCATTTGTCAATTTTGGCTTTTGTTGCCATTGCTTTGGTGTTTTAGACATGAAGTCCTTGCCCATGCCTATGTCCTGAATGGTATCACCTAGGTTTTCTTCTAGGGTTTTTATGGTTTTAGGTCTAATATTTAAGTCTCTAATCCATCTTGAATTAATTTTCGTATAAGGAGTAAGGAAAGGATCCAGTTTCAGCTTTCTACTTATGGCTAGCCAATTTTCCCAGCACCATTTATTAAATAGGGAATTTCTTGTTTTTGTCAGGTTTGTCAAAGATCAGATGGCTGTAGATGTGTGGTATTATTTCTGAGGGCTCTGTTCTATTCCATTGGTCTATATCTCTGTTTTGGTACCAGTACCATGCTGTTTTGGTTACTACAGCCTTGTAGTATAGTTTGAAGTCAGGTAGCGTGATGTCTCCGCTTTGTTCTTTTGACTTAGGATTGTCTTGGCAATGCGGGCTCTTTTTTGGTTCCATATGTACTTTAAAGCAGTTTTTTCCAATTCTGTGAAGAAAGTCATTGATAGCTTAATGGGGATGGCATTGGATCTATAAATTACCTTGGGCAGTATGGCCATTTTCACAATATTGATTCTTCCTATCCATGAGCATGGTGTGTTCTTCCATTTGTTTGTATCCTCTTTGATTTCACTGAGCAGTGGTTTGTAGTTCTCCTTGAAGAGGTCCTTCACATCCCTTGTAAATTGGATTCCTAGGTATTTTATTCTTTGTAGTAATTGTGAATGAGAGTTCACTCATGATTTGGCTCTCTGTTTGTCTGTTAATGGTGTATAGGAATGCTTGTGATTTTTGCACATTGATTTTGTATCCTGAGACTTTGCTGAAGTTGCTTATCAGTTTAAGGAGATTTTTGGGCTGAGACAATGGGGTTTTCTAAATATACAATCATTTCAGTCTGCAAACAGGGACAATTTGACTTCTTCTTTTCCTAACTGAATATACTTTATTTCTTTCTCTTGCCTGATTGCCCTAGCCAGAACTTCCAACACTATGTTGAATAGGAGTGGTGAGAGAAGGCATCCCTGTTTTGTGCCAGTTTTCAAAGGGAATGCTTCCAGTTTTTGCCCATTCAGTATGATATTGGCTGTGGGTTTGTCATAAATAGCTCTTATTATTTTGAGATACATTCCATCAATACCGAATTTATTGAGAGTTTTTAGCATGAAAGGCTGTTGTCAAAGGCCTTTTCTGCATCTATTGAGATAATCATGTGGTTTTTGTCTTTGGTTCTGTTTATATGCTGGATTATGTTTACTGATTTGTGTATGTTGAACCAGCCTTGCATCCCAGGGATGAAGCCCACTTGATCTTGGTGGATAAGCTTTTTGATGTACTGCTGGATTTGGTTTGCCAGTATTTTATTGAGGATTCTTGCATTGATGTTCATCAGGGATATTGGTCTAAAATTCTCTTTTTTCTTGTTGTATGTCTGTCAGGCTTTGGTATCAGGATGATGTTGGCCTCATAAAATGAGTTAGGGAGGATTCCCTCTTTTTCTATTGATTGGAATAGTTTCAGAAGGAATGGTACCAACTCCTCCTTGTACCTCTGGTAGAATTCGGCTGTGAATCCGTCTGGTCCTGGAATTTTTTTGGTTGGTAGGCTATTAATTATTGCCTCAATTTCAGAGCCTACTATTGGTCTATTCAGGGATTCAACTTCTTCCTGGTTTAGTCTTGGGAGAGTGTAAGTGTCCAGGAAATTATCCATTTCTTCTAGGTTTTCTAGTTTATTTGCGTAGAGTTGCTTATAGTATTCTCTGATGGTAGTTTGTATTTCTGTGAGGTCGGTGGTGATATTCCCTTTATCATTTTTTATTGTGTCTATTTGATTCTTCTCTCTTTTCTTCTTTATTAGTCTTGCTAGTGGTCTATCAATTTTGTTGATCTTTTCAAAATACCAGCTCCTGGATTCATTGATTTTTTTGGAGGGTTTTTGTGTCTTTATCTCCTTCACTTCTGCTCTGATCTTAGTTATTTCTTGCCTTCTGCTAGCTTTTGAATGTGTTCACTCTTGCTTCTCTAGTTTTTTTAATTGTGATGTTGGGGTATCAATTTTAGATTTTTCCTGCTTTCTCTTGTGGGCATTTAGTGCTATAAATTTCCCTCTACACACTGCTTTAAATGTGTCCCAGAGATTCTGGTATGTTGTATCTTTGTTCTCATTGGTTTCAAAGAACATCTTTATTTCTGCCTTCATTTCGTTATGTACCCAGTAGTCATTCAGGAGCAGGTCGTTCAGTTTCCATGTAGTTGAGCGGTTTTGATTGAGTTTCTTAGTCCTGAGTTCTAGTTTGATTGCACTGTGGTCTGAGAGACAGTTTGTTATAATTTCTGTTCTTTTACATTTGCTAAGGAGTGCTTTACTTCCAATTATGTGGTCAATTTTGGAATAAGTGCGATGTGGTGCTGAGAAGAATGTATATTCTGTTGATTTGGGGTGGTGAGTTCTATAGATGTCTATTAGGTCCGCTTGGTGCAGAGATGAGTTCAATTCCTGGATATCCTTGTTAACTTTCTGTCTCGTTGATCTGTCTAATGTTGACAGTGGGGTGTTAAAGTCTTCCATTATTGTTGCATGGGAGTCTCAGTCTTTTTCTAAGTCTCTAAGGACTTGCTTTATGAATCTGGGTGCTCCTGTATTGGGTGCATATATATTTAGGATAGTTAGCTGTTGCTGATGAATTGATCCCTTTACCATTATGTAATGGCCTTCTTTGCCTCTTTTGATCTTTGTTGGTTTAAAGTCTGTTTTATCAGAGACTAGGATTGCAACCCCTGCTTTTTTTTGTTTTCCATTTGCTTGGTAGATCTTCCTCCATCCCTTTATTTTGAGCCTATGTGTGTCTCTGCATGTGAGATGGGTCTCCTGAATACAGCAGACTGATGGGTCTTGACTCTTTATCCAATTTGCCAATCTGTGTCTTTTAAATGGACCATTTAGTCCATTTACATTTAAAGTTGATATTGTTATGTGTGAACTTGATCCTGTCATTATGATATCAGCTGATTATTTTGCTCCCTAGTTGATGCAGTTTCTTCCTAGCATTAATGGACTTTACATTTTGACATGTTTTTGCAATGGCTGGTACCTGTTTTTCCTTTCCATGTTTAGTGCTTCCTTCAAGATCTCTTGTAGGGCAGGCCTGGTGGTGACAAAATCTCTAAGCATTTGCTTGTCTGTAAAGGATTTTATTTCTCCTTCACTTATGAAACTTAGTTTGGCTGGATATGAAATTCTGGGTTGAAAATTCTTTTCTTTAAGAATGTTGAATATTGGCCCCCACTCTCTTCTGACTTGTAGAGTTTCTGCCACGAGATCTGCTGTTAGTCTGATAGGCTTCCCTTTGTGTGTAACCCGACCTTTCCCTCTGACTGCCCTTAACATTTTTTCCTTCATTTCAACTTTGGTGAATCTGACAATTATGTGTCTTGGAGTTGCTCTTCTTGAGAAGTATCTTTGTGGCGTTCTCTGTATTTCCTGAATTTGAATGTTGGCCTGCCTTACTAGGTTGGGGCAGTTCTCCTGGATGATATCCTGCAGAGTGTTTTCCAACTTGGTTTATTGACTCTTTATTCTGTTATCTCTGTTTTGCTATTGGATTCATCCAGTGATTTTTTTAGTTTGGATAGTATATTTTTCCATTTTTAAATTTCTATTTGGTTTTTCTTTATATCTTCTATTTTTTTTGCTGAGATATTTCACCTTTCCATTTGTTTGAAGAACACTTTCCTTTATTTTACAGATAATTCCAATATCTTTGTCATCTTGGAGTTGGCATTTGTTATTATCTTTTCCTTGAGAGTTGAATTTTCCTGTTTTGTTTGTTTATTTTTTGGTTTGTTTGAATTTTTGTATAAGTAATTTTGGATTGAATCCTGGATGTTTTGAAGATTATATTATGAGATTCTAAATCTAGTTTCAATCCAAAGGGAAATATTTTTGTTTATTTGTTTAAACAGGCAGCTGTCTAGGCTAGGTTTGGGCCACAGGTTCTGACTTATCTTCTATAAGCTATGTTTCCAATATCACTTTAATTTTAAAGTGTTTCCTGTGTTATCCAGATCAGTTCCCCATGTGTACCACCCTGTGGCCAAGTCCTTCACTCCTATGGTATGCTCAGATGTATACATGAGCACATCGATGGTGATCTCAGGCATTCATACACAATGATATAGAATGGCTTTTTCAACTTCCCACCTCTCTGTGATCTCATTGATGTGTTTTAGCTTCCTGGCACCTCCTGCATGGGCCT
The DNA here is from genome assembly GCF_007565055.1 of Rhinopithecus roxellana. Classification (NCBI taxonomy): domain Eukaryota; kingdom Metazoa; phylum Chordata; class Mammalia; order Primates; family Cercopithecidae; genus Rhinopithecus; species Rhinopithecus roxellana. The sequence goes on along the minus strand of NC_044559.1, from coordinate 101,118,959 downwards.
CCAGCTAGGAAGTTGAAGCTTTATTTTTTCTACTCAGCAAGGCACTTCTTGTGACAATATCTGTGTCCCAGGTCAAGTGATGAAGACAGAGAAGAAAAAAAAAGCAATGGGAATTCATGCCATGCTCTGCGATCCATACTCATCTGGTCAGGGGAAGGTCCCCCTCTTTCAGAATTTTAGGCATCTATTCAGCTATCACTGTCATCACTGTACCATTGCCACTTCCATAATGCCTGGGGGTTGGGGTAGTAGAAAAGGGAAAAATACCAAAGTATTCTCCACTCTTTTCTACCCTATGCACCCCTCTTTCTTTATCCTTTAAAGCAGAAGAGTTTCTCTTGAATCTTTCTGACAGCAGCCAGTGTGCACTTTCAGATGTTGGGCTGTGTCTTAATCTTTTTGTATTGCTATAAAGGAATGTCTGAGGTGGAGTAATTTGTTTTTTAAAAAAGTTTATTTGGCTCATGATTCTGCTGACTGGAAGGTTGGGCGTCTGGCAAGTCTCAGGCTGCCTCCACTTACAGCAGAAGGCAAAATGAATGATGTGTGCGAAGATCACATGGTGAGAGCAGAAGCAAGAGGTGGGAATATTGGGCTCTTTTAAACCAGCTCTCCCGAAAATTATTAGATTGAGAACTCACTCGCCCCTCCACACAGGGAAGGCATTAATCTATTCATGAGGGATCTGCCCACATGACTCAAATGTCTCCTATCAGGCCCTACCTCCAACACTGGAAATCAAATTTCAGCATAAGGTTTGGAGGGATCAAATATCCAAACCATAGCAGGCTGCCTTCATGTCTAGGCTAGGTGATACTGGAGGAAAAACATGGTAAACTCATAAACGATTTGACCAAACTTTGAATTCAAGTCTTATTCTTCAACCTGGATTCTACCATTTATTTTTCAGAGACTTCACATAGTAGCTGGCCCATGCATTCAGTCCAGAATTTATAGTTGCATTCAGTAGGAGAGACGGGGTGGAGTGTGCTTACTCCATCTTCCTTGGAACCAGAACTCTTAAGTATGCTTTTAAAATTATTTTCAAAAGTGCCATTATTTTCATTTCATCTAGATTGAATTCATGACCCAAGTGTTGATTTCATTGGCCATCCTTAGTTCTGTTACAGACTACAGATAAAAATAGTCTTGGAGTCAATTCTTTTACATATGACATTACCTTGCGTAAATTACCTATTGAGACTCTCTGTGTAAGTATTCTTATCTGCACGACAGGGACACAGGTCAGAAATAGCAATTAGTACTTAGTTAGAAATATATTGCAGTAGTCTAGGAAAAAAGTAATTAATACTAGCTCAGATCAAAGTAGTCATCATAGTAACACAGAGAGCCTCTTTGGCTTTCTTCCATCTCACATTCATAGAGTCTGTCCACCTTGATTTTCAAGATAAACAAGAGGATGTGGTCAAACAAAAAAGAGCCACTGTTTCAGTTCTTTTTTTGTTTGTTTGTTTGTTTTTCCTGCCTCGAACAGAACCTTGATCTTTGTTAGAGTTTAGCATGAGGAACTGGTTTTGAATTTCGAGAGAAGAGAAAGTTTAGGAGTGAGGCTAGAGTGGGGCTGGAAACAGCATAGTTGTCTTCAAAGAGCTAAAGGAGTGTTTAATAGAAGAAACACTAAATGTATTATAAGCAAGCAGACACAAATAGAACTAAAGGAAAGACATTTCAAGGAATCAGTTTAGCTTAATGGCAGGAAGAACTTGGTAATGATTAAAGCTATCTGTCTTAGTCTGTTTTCTGTTGCTTATAACAAAATACCTGAAACTGGGTAATTTATAAAGAAAAGGCATTTATTTGAACAGCAGGAAAATGGTGGATAGAAAGCAGGACTAACGTCCAGCTCCCACTCAGATGGACAGATCAGCCTGTGGAGATGCACATTGTAAACTTTTGCTCCAAGAGCTACCACAGGAAATACCTGGAAAGCCCAGAGAATCCACAGACCTTTTGAAGGAAGCAGATTGCTCCTGCGGGTCCCAGAAGATGGCTGAAAAAATGTGAGTGCCCAAAGTGTGAGAGTGTGAAAGGGGGATTGTCTGCCCTTGAACACACACCTTCACTGGGGAAACTGAAGGTCCAGATCATGGGAGAAGGATTTGTTTGACCTTACCTAGAGTTGAGACAAATATAGAGAGCTAAGCAAAATACAAGAGTAGAAGAAGTAGCGGGAAGGGCCCTGAGGGCTCTTTCAGTCCCCAAGGAAGCCATTTCTGACTTCGTCTCGCAGAGATCCTTGGAAGGGCTGCCAGAGGAACTGGGAAAAGACCACAGGGAGAAAGAAACTTCCAGCTGAACTTTGTGACAATTTCAACTGAACACAAATTTCCTCGATAGAAACTGGGGGAGGAGGTGAATTGGGAGTGCATACACAGCACTGAAGCCATGGCAGGCAGGAAGGCATGAGACATGAAAACCCTGCTTGCCTTCTCAGCTGAAAGGCTGGTAGCCTGGCGCAAGTTCTCAGCCCTGCTCACTGGCTGCCTGAAAATAAACTCAGTGCTGTTGGGGCGGGGGAGGGGGGGGGGGGCATGGTGGAAGTGGGACCAGTCTCTTGGGCTGTATGGGAGCTGGATGAAGCTTGTAACTGCCAACTTTCCCCCACTTCCCTGGTGACCTGCATGACACATCAGAGGCAGCTACAATGCCCCTGGGAACATAACTTCATTGGCCTGAGAACCACAACCCCATACCCCACAGCATGCAGCAAGCCCCACCCAAGGAGAGTCTGAGTTCAGACATGCCTAACCCTGCCCCGACCTGATGGTCTTTCTCTACCCACCCTGGTAGCCAAAGACAAAAGACATAATCTCTTGGGAGCTCTAGGGCTCCACCCACTTCTTTGATCCTCACTATACTATGGCAACTGATGTTCCCTTGAAAGTGCCACCTCCTGGCTGGAGGCCAACAAATACAAAACTAGTACAATAGACAAAACTACAACTAAGGACCCTCACAGAACCCATTTCACTCCCCTGCCAGCTCCACCAAAACAGGTGCTGGTATCCATGAAGATAGTAAACATGAAAATGGCTCACATCACAGGACTTTGTGCAGACACTCCTCAGTACCAGCCCAGAACCCAGTAGCTCCACTGAGTGACTACATCCAGCAGAGAAATAACAATCACTGCAGTTTGGCTCTCAGGAAGCCACATCCTTAGGGGAAGGGGAGAGCATTACATCAAGGGAGCACCCCTTGGGACAAAAGAATCTGAACAGCAACCCTTGAGTCCCAGATCTTCCCTCTGACATAGTCTGTCCAAATAAGAAGGAATCAAAAACAGTTCTGGTAAAATGACAAAACAAGGTACTTTAACACCTCCAAAAGATCACACTAGCTCACCAGCAATGGATCCAAATCAAGAAGAAATCTCTGAATTGCCAGAAATAAAATTCAGAAGGTCGATTATTAAGCAAATTAAGGAGACACCAGAGAAAGATGAAGTCCAATTTAATGAAACCAAAAAGATATACAAGATATGAAGTTGATATGGTTTTGCTGTGTCTCCACCCAAATCTCATCTTGAATTGTAGCTCCCATAATCTCCGTGTGTCATGGGAGGGACCCAGTGGGAGGTAATTGAATCATGGGGACAGGGTTTTTTTCCCATGCTATTCTCATGATAGCAAATAAGTCTCATGAGATCTGATGGTCTTATTAAGGGCAATTCCCCTGCACATGCTTTCTTGCAGCCATGTAAGATGTGCCTTTGTTCTTCCTTTGCCTTCTGCAATGACTGTGAGGCCTCGCCAGCCACGTGGAACTGTGAGTCCATTAAACCTCTTTTTCTTTATGAATTACCAAGTCTCAGGTATTTCTTCATAGCAGTATGAAAATGGACTAATACAGAAGGGAAAATCTTCAGTGAAATAGCATAAATAGAAAACAATCACAATTTTTGGAAATGAAGGACACACATAGAGAAATGCAAAATACACTGGGAAGTCTCAGCAATAGAATCAAACAAGCAGAAGAAAGAACTTCAGAACTCAAAGACAGGTTTTCAAATTAACTCAATCCAACAAAGACAAAGAAATAGATTTTTAAAAAATGAACAAAGACTCCAAGAAGTTTGGGACTATGTTAAACAACCAAACCTAAAAATAATTGGTGTTCCTTAGAAAAAAGAGAAATCTAAAAGTTTGGAAAACATATTTGAGGGAAAATCAAGGCAAACTTTCCTAGCCTTGCCAGAGACCTAGACATCCAAATACAAGAAGCTCAAAAAACACCTGGGAAATTTACCACAAAAAGATCATTGCCTAGGCACGTAGTCATCAGGTTATCTGAAGTCAAAACAAAGGAAATAATCTTAAGAGATGTGAGGCAAAAACACCAGGTAACCTATAAAGGAAAACGTATGAGATTAACAGCAGATTTCTCAGCAGAAACCCTACAAGCCAGAAGGGATAGGGACCCTATCTCTAGCCTCCTTAAACAAAACAATTATCAGTTAAGAATTTTGTATCCAGTGAAACTAAGCTTCATAAATGAAGAAAAGATAGTTTCTTTAGACAAATAAATACTAAGAATTCACCACTACAAAGCCTGCACTACAAGAACCACTAAAAGGAGCTCTAGGGCCAGGCGTGGTGGCTAAAGCCTGTAATCCCAGCACTTTGGGAGGCTGAGATGGGCGGATCACGAGGTCAGGAGATCGAGACCATCCTGGCTAACACAGTGAAACCCCGTCTCTACTAAAAAATACAAAAAACTAGCTGGACGAGGTGGCAGGCGCCTGTAGTCCCAGCTACTTGGGAGGCTGAGGCAGGAGAATGGTGTAAACCCAGGAGGCGGAGCTTGCAGTGAGCTGAGATCTGGCCACTGCACTCCAGCCTGGGCAACAGGGCAAGACTCCATCTCAAAAAAAAAAAAAAAAAAAAAGACGCTCTAAATCTTGAGACAAATCCTCAAACTACACCAAAATATAACCTCCTTAAAGCATAAATCTCACAATACCTATAAAACAAAATTATAATAAATAAATTTTAGAAAGCAAGATATTGATTAAGGCAACAAATAGCACAATGGATAGAATAGTACCTCACATCAATACTAACGTTGAATGTAAATGGCCTAAACGCTCTACTGAAAAGATACAGAATGGCAGACTGGATAATAATTCACCAACTAAGTATCTGCTGTCTTCAAGAGACTGACACAACACATAATTACTCACATAAATTTAAGGTAAAGGGGTAGAACAAGAATTTCTATGCAAATGGACACCAAAAACAAGTAGGAGTAGCTATTCTTATGTCAGACAAAACAAACTTGAAAGCAACAGCAGTTAAAAAAGACAAAAAGGGGCTGGGCATGGTGGCTCATACCTGTAATCCCAGCAAGTTGGGAGGCTGAGGCAGGAGGATCACCTGAGGTCAGGAGTTCAAGACCAGCCTGGCCAACATGGTGAAACCCCATCTCTACAAAAATACAAAAATCAGCTGGTGTGGTGGTGTGCACCTGTAATACCAGCTACTCAGGCGGCTGAGGCAGAAGAATTGCTAGAACTCAGGAGGCAGAGGTTGCAGTGAGCCAAGATCATGCAGTTGCACTCCAGCCTGGGTGACAGAGTAAGACTCTGTCTCAAAAAAAAAGAAAAAAAGAAAAAAAAAAGGACAAAAATGAGACAAATGGACATTATATAATGATAAAAGGATTTGCCAAACAGGAAAATATCACAGTCCTAAATATATATACGCCTAACACTGGAGCTCCCAAAGTTATAAAATAATTACTACTAGACCTAAGAAATGACACAGACACAACACAATAACAGTGGGGAACTTCAGTACTCCACTAACAGCACTAGACAGGTCATCAAGACAGAAAGTCAGCAAAGAATGGATTTAAACTATACCCTAGAACAAATGGACTTAACAGATATTTACAAAACATTCTACCCAACAACTGCAGAATATACATTCTCTTCATCAGCACATGGAACATTCTCCAAGATAGACCATATGATAGACCACAAAACAAGTCTCAATAAATTTAAGAAAATCAAACTTATATCAAGTACTCTCTCAGATGACAGTAGGATAAAATTGGAAATCAACTTCAAGAAGAACTCTCAAAACCATGCAAATGCATGGAAATTAAATAACCTGCTCCTGAATTATTTTGAAGTTAACAATGAAATCAAGATGAACATTAAAAACTTGTTTTAACTGAATGATAATAGTGACACAACCTATCAAAACCTCCCGGATACAGCAAAGATGGTGCTAAGAGGAAAGTTCATAGTCTTAAATGCCTACATTGAAAAGTCCAAAACAGCACAAGTAGACAATCTAAGGACATACTTCAAGGAACTAGAGAAAACAAGAATAAACCAAACCCAAACCCAGGGGAACAAAAGAAATAACCAGGATCTTTGCAAAACTAAATGAAATTGAAACAAACAAACAAACAAAAGATAAATGAAACAAAAAGCTGGTTCTATGGCTGGGAACAGTGGCTCATGCCTGTAATCCTAGCACTTTGAGAGGTCAAGGTGGGTGGATCACTTGAGGTCAGGAGTTCGAAACCAGCCTGGCCAACATGGTGAAACCCTGTCTCTACTAAAAATAAAAATTAAAAGAATAGCCAGGCATGGTGGTGGGTGCCTGTAATCCCAGCTACTTGGGAGGGTGAGGCAGGACAATCGCTTGAACTCAGGAGGTGGTGGTTGCAGTGAGCCAAGATCATGCCACTGCACCCCAGCCTGGGTGACAGAGTGAGACTCCATCTCCAAAAAAAGAGAAAAAGCTGGTTCTTTGAAAAGATAAATAAAACTGATAGACCATTAGCGAGATTAAACAAGAAAAAAAGAGAGATCCAAATAAGTTCAATTAGAAATAAAATGGGAGCTATTATTAATTCAACCAATACCACAGAAATACAGATCATTCAGGGCTACTGTGAACACTTTTATGTGCACAAACTTGAAAACCTAGAGGAGGTAGATAAATTCCTGGAAATACACAGCTCTCCAAGATTAAATCAGGAAGAAATGGAAACTCTGAACAGACCAGTAACAAGCAGCAGGATTGAAATGGTAATTAAAAAAAAAAAAAAAAAAATGCCAACAAAGAAAGTCCAGGCCCAGATTGATTCATGGCTGAATTTCTATCAAACATTCAAAGAAGAACTGGTACCAATCCTATTGACATTATTCCACAAGATAGAGAAAGAAGAAATCCTCCCTAAATCACTCTATGAAGCCAGTATCACCCTCATACCAAAACCGGGAAAGGCTATAACAAAAGAAGAAAACTACAGACCAACATCTCTGATGAATATAGATGCAAAAATCCTTAACAAAATACTAGCTAACTGAATCCAACACCATATCAAAAAGATAATCCACCATGACCAAGTGGGTTTCATCCCAGGGATGCGGGGATGATTCAACATAAGCAAGTCAATAAATGTCATACACCACATAAACAGAATTAAAAACAAAAATCACATGATAACCTCAAAAAAAAGCATTTGACAAAATCCATCATCCATTTATGATTGAAACCCTCAGCAAAATCAGCATAGATGGGACGTGTCTTAATGTATTATAATAAAAGCCATCTATGACAAATCCACAGCCAACATAATACCGAATAGGGAAAAGTTGAAAGCATTCCCCCTGAGAACTGGAGCAAGACAAGGATGCCCATTCTTACCACTTCTATTCAACGTAGTACTGGGAGTCCTAGCCAGAGCAATCAGACAAGAGAAAAAAATAAAGGGCATCCAAATCAGTACAGAAGAAGTCAGACTGTCACTGTTTGCTGATGATATGATTGTGTACCTAAAAACCCTAAAGACTCCTTCAAAAAAGTTCCTAGAACTGATAAAAGATTTTAGCAAAGTTTTAGGACACAAAATTAATGTAGACAAATCAGTAGCTCTGCTATACACCAACAGCAACCAAGCTGAGAATCAAATCAAGAAATCAACCTCTTTTACAAGAGCTTCAAAAAATAAAACAAAATACTTAGGAAGATACCTAACCAAGAGGGTGTTTTTACGAGGAAAACTATAAAACACTGCTGAAATCAATCATAGATTGCACAAACAAATGGAAACACACTCCATGCTCATGGATGGATAGAATCAATATTGTGCAATGACTATACTGCCAAAAGCAATCTACAGAATTCAATGCAATTCCCATCAAAATACCACCACAATTCTTCACGGAACTAGAAAAAACTATTCTAATATTCATATGGAACAAAAAAGAGCCCACATAATCAAAACAAGACTAAGCAAAAAGAACAAATCTGGAGGCATCACTTTATCTGACTTGAACCTATTCTATAAGGCCATAGTCAGCAAAACAGCATGGTACTGGTATAAAAATAGGCACGTAAACCAATGGAACAGAATAGAGAACCCAGAAATAAAGCCAAATACTTATATCCAACTGATCTTTGACAAAGCAAATCAAAACATAAAGTGGGGAAAAGACACCCTATTCAACAAAGATTGCTGGGATAATTAGCAAGCCACATGTAGAAGAATGAAACTGGATCCTCTTCTCTCACCTAATACAAAAATCAACTCAAGAGGGATCAAGTAATTAAATTTAATATCTGAAATCATAAAATTCTAGAAGGTAACATCAGAAAAAATCCTTCTAGACATTGGCTTAGGCAAAGACTTCATGACCAAGAACCCAAAGCAAATGCAACAAAAACAAAGATAAATATATGTGACTTAATTAAACTAAAAAGCTTCTGTATGGCAAAAGAAACAATCAGCAGGGTAAACAGACAATCCACAGAGTGGGAGAAAATCTTTGCATAAGATCTTCCCAATGTATACATCTGACAAAGGACTAATATCCGGAATCTACAAGGAACTCAAACAAATCATCAAGAAAAAAACAAACAATCCCATCAAAAAGTGAGCTAAGGACATGGATAGACAATTATCTAAAGAAAATATACAAATGGCCTATAAACATATGAAAAAAATGCTCAACATCACTAATGATCATGGAAATGAAAACCAAAATCATAATGAGATATCATCTCACACCAGTCAGAATGGCTATTATTAAAAGGTCAAAAAATAATACATGTTGGAGTGGATGAAGTGAAAAGGGAACACTTTTACACTGCTGGTGGGGATGCAAACTAGTAAAACCATGATGGAAAACACTGTGGAGATTCCTTAAATAACTAAAGTAGAACTACCATTTGATCCAGCAGTCCCACTACTGGGTATGTATCCAGAGGAAAAGAAGTCATTATCCAAAAAAAGATACTTGCACACACATGTTTATAGCAACACAATTTACAATTGAAAAAATATGGAACTAGCCCAAATGCCTATCAATCAACAATTGGATAAAAAAAAGTGACACACACACACACACACACACATCATGAAATACTACTCAGCCATTAAAAGGAATGAAATAATGCCATTTGCAGCAACCTTGATGGAATTGTAGGCCACTATTCTAAGTGAAGTAACTCAGGAATAGAAAACCAAACATTGTATGTTCTCACTCATAAGTGGGAGCTAAGCTATGAAGATACAAAGGCATAAGAATAATACAATGGACTTTAGGGACTTGGGGGAAAGGGTGGGCGGAGGTGAGGCATAAAAGATTACACGCTGGGTATAGTACACACTGCTTGGGTGATGGGTGCACCAAAATCTCAGAAATAACCACTAAAGAACTTAAATGCCACCTGTTCCCTAAAAACCTATTGAAATTTTAAAAACAGCAAAAAAAAAAAAAAAAAAAGGAAAGAAGGAAAGGAAAGGAAAGGAGAAAAGAAAAGAAAAGAGGAAAGAAAAGAAAGAAAAAAGAAAAGAAAAGAAAAGGCATTTATTTATTACAGTTATGGAGGCTGAGAAGTCCCAGGTCAAGGACTGTATCTGGTGAGGGCCTTCTTGCTGTTGGGGACTCTGTGCAGAGTCCTGAGATGGTACAGGGCATCATATGGCAAGGGGACTGAGTGTGCTAGCTCAGGTCTGTCTTCCTCTTCTTACAAAACCAGAAGTCCCAGTCCCATGGTAATTCATTAACCCATTAACCTATTAATTCTGTAATCCATAAATGGATTAATCTATTCTTTAGTGCAGAGCCCTCTTGACTCAATCACCTCTTAAAGGCACCACCTCTCAATACTGCCATATTGGGGATTAATTTTTAATATGAGTTTTAGAGAAGACAAACATTCGAACCATAATATTGTCTAAAGACAGAATGGACACTTACAGGCAGGAGATAGTGTTGGTTGCTGGAGGCATCCAATTAGATGACTTTTCATGTTTCTTCCAAGCTTAAGGATTATTTATTATTTCATTTAGTGGGTACTTACGATCAAGTTTCAGTGTTAGGGGGAACAGAGACATGAAACTTGTGAAAGATACTGATGTTTGTGACAACAGGTAAATACTAGTGTTTTCTCTTTAAGCTTTACTCTCTATAGTTTGTTCAAACGGAGTTGTTGTGGAAGTTGCCTAAGTCAGTGACAGTCATTTTGTTTGTTAACAGATTCCACTCTGTCTTCCAACTCTCATATTTCTTAAAGTAAAAAATGTTAAGTGCTTACAAAAGCACCAGCACTGTGCTTAGTACTCTATATGCCTTATCTTATAATATTAATAATATTTTCATAACATTTTGAGAAACCTAATACTATCATTTTGCAGATGAAAAAACAAAGATCTAATAATTTTCCTGAGCTCACATGATTAGTATGGTTAGCAGAATAATGATTTTAAAAGATGTCCATGTCCTATTTTCAGAACCTGTGAATATGTTACCTTTGCAGATATGAAGAAGCTAAAGATTTTGAGATGAGAAGACAATTCTGGATTACTGTGAGTCAAATATAATCACAAGAGTACTTATAAGAAGAAAACAGGAGAGACAGAGCCCGAGAAGGAAGTATAACTACCTAAAGAGTCAGAGAGAGATTTGAAGATGCTACCAGTTTAAAGATGGAGGAAGAGGCCATATCCAAATAATGCAGGTGGCTTCTAGAAGTTGGAAAAGACGAGGAAACAGATACTCCCTTAGAACCTCCAGAAGGAACACAGCCCTGCCAACACCTTAATTTTAGCATGGAAAACTCATTTCAGACTTCTAACTCCAGAACTGAAAGGTACTAAATTTGTAGACTTAGGGTTGTCTAAGGCAGGAGGAAGGAAACTGTGATTTAGATAAAAAGGGGATAGTAAGTAAGAAGACACAAATGGTGGAAATGGTATAGGGTGAGTAAGTGGTAGGGATTCAAAGACAAACTTCACTCACTTCACAGTTTTACCTGGAGTATTAGACCCTTGGCCAATGTGGACATTTCAGCTGGAGGCATCAAAGCAACAAAACTGTTGCAAAATTTGCTGGCAACAATGATGGGTGGCTGAACCTTTCATGGGAACATCTATTTTCATAGATTCTCATTTGTCTCAAACCAATTTAAAAGAAGTTGGCTTATGACTTGAACCACGTGTAATAAACATACTGTTCTGATTGGCTTGCCACTAGTGGGAGTTCATTCTCCCACTAGAACTCAATGTGCACTTGGACACAGTCATTGCCTCCAGTCATATTCTTTCAGTAATATTCCTGACTTAGTGAATCTTCCCATTAGGCATTCTTGTGTGTGTGTGTGTGTGTGTGTGTGTGTTTGTGTGTGTGTGTGTGTGTGTGTGTGATGGAGTCTTGCTCTGTCACCCAGGCTGGAGTGCAGTGGTGCCATCTCGGCTCACTGCAAGCTCTGCCTCCTGGGTTCACGCCATTCTCCTGCCTCAGCCTCCCCAGCAACTGGGACTACAGGCGCACACCGCCACACCCGGCTAATTTTTTTGTATTTTTGGTAGAGACGGGGTTTCACTGTGTTAGCCAGGATGGTCTTGATGTCCTGACCTCGTGATCCACCCTCCTCGGCCTCCCAAAGTGCTGGGATTTCAGGCATGAGCCACCGTGCCTGGCCCCATTAGGCATTCTTAATCATGAAATACTGGCTACTACCACATTTACTATAACCACTTGACAACAACCAGTGAGGCAAATCATTTATATAGTCATGAACTGGATTTACTCTTGATTGTCACCCCTACACAACCATGTTTGTTGGAAGCACCCCAAATTCTGACTAAGGAGCTTGCATCAACAAGTTAATAGTCACAAAATGGTCTTGAACCAATAGACTCAATATCCTTGATTGAACTTTCCCTTCTTTTGGACTCAGGTAAAGGGAAATCTACCTAACTCTTTTTTTGTCTAGTTTGGTTCCTCATCTGTTATACAGACTACAGTAATAATTTGTGATTAGCTAAATTAATAGTTATGATGAAAATTATCAGAAAATACCCATTATGCTTACAATAATTCACAAATCTAAAAATACCATAAATTACCCTTATAAGAACATTCACAATGAAATGAAATGAACAGACTAAGCCTGACTGAAATCGGGTCAATGGGGTTTACTTGTGGTGGGAAAAATGTGCCTGGGGCCTAAGAGTGAAATATTCTCCACACTGACCAAAACAGTGAACAATTATTAAAATGAGCCTGACAGTTTTCCACATGCAATGCTCTCGCTAACTGAACTAGATATTCTAATGACCAATATTTTTCACCAGGACAAAGAATAAAAACTAAGCCCTAAAGAAGAGATTTAGGAGTAATCAGTTCTATAATTTGTACAAATAGTGTTGCAATGTAACCAAAAGCATCTCTGTACAAAATAGATTCCATGGCAACCAAAATATTCAGTCTAAGACTCAGGCTGTTTTTCAGCAGCTTTCACATTCTGCTCCAATTGTAAAGGGCTGGGTGAACAATCAGAAAAGATTTATTGAGTGTCCAGTATGTGCTGGGCCCCATGCTAAATGCTGCAAGCAATCCAAGACATGTATAACTGAAGGAGCTTAGGATCTAGTTGCTTAGATCAATGATGAACCTTAATATGTCATCTGTGTTAAGTGAGTACAGGGGAAAAAAAAAATCATTGGCCAGCGACAGATCAAAGGTCACCAAGTAGATCAATCCAAGCCACCATACATCTAGAAAGTAAGGTCAGGGTAAACAGAGGGTATGAGCCAGAGTAACATTCATTGTCAACCAAACACTAAAGAAATACCCACTCTCTCCCAGCACTGTGCTAGGCATCAAGGAAACACCATGAGTAGGACACAGTCTCTGCTCTTCAGGGTATGGATGGCTGGGTACAAATGATGATCGCCACATGCTCAGTACACAGAGGGCACCAGATGAGGAGCTCTCAACTCCGTCAAGATTGGTCAGGGAAGCCTTCTTGAAAAAGCAGAAATTGAAGGCAGATCTCGAAGAAGAAACAGGAGCTTGCCTGGTACTCAAAAGATTTTAGTGAGGTCATTCTGAGCAAAGGACATTCTGGGCAAAGGGAATAACATGTACAAGAGAGCACTGGGCCAGAGGGAAACATCAAGTACCATATTTCATTGTTTCTAGGACACGTAAGTTTTCACATGTTAACATTTTTAAAGTTGGGGTCTATCTTTCATTGATGACAAGTCATAGTTTAGTTGACAGTGCTCCCCCTCCCTGACCTCCTTTTCTTTGTGAAATATAAAAGAGTGGTGTGTCTTAGAAACAATAGTGCATTAGATTTGATGAAATATGGTTATCCATTTTTGGCTTGAGCACACAGAGGCATGGTAAATGACTGGCTAGGATAACAATACACCAGAAAAGCATTAGGGCTCACACCTAAAAGATTTTCCCTCTTTTTACTTCAAGAACTTGGGTTCCTTTGAAAGATTTTAAGCAGCCTTGTGTACCAGATCACACCTGAGGCAGAAAGACCAGTTAGAAGGCTAATGACATACACTGTCCTGGCAAGAATTAACAGCGCCTGCTCTAAAGGCATAGCAATGGAAACGGGGTGAGAAAACAATTTCAAGAACTGTTTGAAAGGTTGAATCAATAGATATTCATGACAGATTGAGTGGAAAGTAGGGGAGTAAGGTTTCTGATCTGAAGAGTTTGATGGGCAGAGGTATCAGTCATCAACATTGGCAATATGAAATGGAGAATGGGGCCAAGGGGAGGAAGAGGAAGCAAAGTGGGGTTGTGATGCCTGTAGGAAATATAGATAGGGATCTGAAGTTAGCATTCACTGTGTGGGCCTGAGGATTGAAGAAAAATCTAGAGAACCTAGAGCCTTGAGGGTCAGTGATAGGATATATGAATATTAGCTGTAGCTTTTGTCATAGTTGAGTTTCTCCAGGAAGAGAATATTGGATGTATTGTATGAAAAAAGGCAGTAGGCTAATGGCTAAAACCCAGAGAAATCCAATCCAAAAGAAGCAGGTGGAGAGGAAAAGGTAATCCTCATGCCCCTCCTGATGATCTAGTTTGCATAAACAAAAAAATCTGCAGACAGCATCACTTCTGGGAAATTACCCCTAGATATCTTCTTGTCTATTTTCTATCAGTTTGATTTTCCTTTCAGTCTCTTGGTTTATGAATTACTAGTTCAGTACCACAGTTTTAGTAGTAGGGTAGGATAAAAATTCAAAAAGAACAAACAAACAAAAAATCAAAAAGAACTCTTAAAGACAATACCAAAGGATCAGACAGGCAGTGAAATTCAGAGGTCAAAAGCAGTTAAAACAAAAACGCCAACACACATAAGAAAGGTGGAAAGATGCATGAAATTCTAACGATATGAATTTATCTAAAGATAAATTCACTTAATTTGATTCTTCAGCCCATCCTCCCTGGGAAGTTAAAAAGAGTTCTAACTTGTCTTTATTCCAGCATTACCACAACACCTATCATGTAATTGAATCAACAAACGAATTCAGCCGAGTCAACGTCCATCTTGCCTTCACGGTGCTCCTTCTTTCAGTTTCCCTGGGAGCATACTCTTAACAGAAAGAATAAAGACTTTACAGGCAGCAAGATCTGGTTCAAATTTTCACTTTGCCACATACTAGGTGAGTGGATTTGGGCAAATTATTCTATCACTTTTTCTCAATGTTTCCAGTTGCAGAATGAAGGAACACTTTTCATGGTTGTTGTACAAAATGAGTGCTCAATATTTAGAGCTTAAATTCACATTAACATTTGAACTCAAGCAAAAGTCGCTTTAGAGCCCATGTTCAAATCCAAGAAGGCTATTCTCTGACCACCACTTCTTCACATAGCAGATCCTATCTTGCCCTAATTTGGTTTTAGGAAACTGCTGATTTTTCAGAGACTCTATTGCAAATGTGAGGGATAAAAGATGCATAAACTTCCCTCAAGGAATTTATTATCAAGAAATAAAATATAAATCATTAAAAAATAACTAATAAACACAGCTATATTTATCTATATATTCACAAGTCCACGAGCGCATAGAAAAAAAGCATGAAAAGACACATCAAAATCGTAACAGTAATTCTTTCAGAGTAAAATGTGGTATTGGGAGATTTTATTATACTGTATGAATTTTACACAATGAAAACGGGTTAAAAATTAAATAACATGAGAGATCCAAAGAAAAAACGAAAAGACAACTAGTAAATGGAGCAGCGTAAAGGAAAGAGGTCCCTTTAGCCAATAGTTTTCAGAAAATGTTTCACAGATGAAGGGGGTATTTCAAATGAGGCTTCAATTATGGGTGGTTGTTAGGTGGGCAGACAGACGGAGGAAAGGCATTCCTGGTCAGGATAACAGCAAGACAAAGACAGAGGTTGGACTGCCCAGACCAGCTTAAGAGATGATGAAGACAGTAGTGTACTGGGAACACTATTTGAGTAGACAGTATAGGACATAAGATTAGGATACTAAACTGATGCTAGATAATGGAAGAGGTTGAATATCGGGCTAAAATATTTAGACTTTTAGTGACCAGACTCGCATATTCCAGGAACTTTATGAAGCCTTCAGACTCTCTCCTTTACAAAATTAATTCTGAATTCTAATCATATTTTAGATGGTTTCAGCTAAACCATCAGAGTTAGACACCAACAAGAAAAGCCCAGCCTGGGCATGTTGCCATTGTAATTCCATAGGCACTGGGGAGCCATGGAAGGTTCTTGAGCAGCAGAAAAATGTGTTAGGAGTATCTCTCTATGTAAGTAAAGAAAGTGCTTTCAAGGAGTGTTGTTGTGAGATCAATAAGCTTTGTTTACAGTTTATTTTTCCCTCACACCTGCCGCACTGTGAAGGAGGGTTTGTTTGGTCTCTCTTTTGTCTGACTCATCACCCACTGATTAGCTCAGCCATGAGGGAGGCAACTGCAAGTGCTGGGGGAAAGGCACAGACTAGAGTGAGTTCCAGATTCAGTGTGACCTGGACCAACCCAGTCTGAGCTGTTTGATTTGCATTCAAAAGATGAAACAAGATTCTGTTTTTTTAAGATGACAAAACGTCAGCAAGTATTCTAGATTCAATGTGAATAAGAAGATATATATATCTTATAAGGTAGGCACCCTTATTTTCTACATTTTTAAATTGGGTAAACAGAAGCACAGAGTATCAAATAACATGCTGGGGGTCACAAAGACTACTTAGGGGCCAAATCCTCATTTGAACCCTGGCAGTCTGACTCCAGGTTCCACGGCCTTAGCCATCATGCAGTGGTGCTGTTTGAATTTTATGTAATGAGGATGTGTTTGTATTTTGAAATTCCCTTATCTTCACCCATATCTATTTTCTTTCCAGGCTAGCTTCTCTTCAGGTTGTGAATCGGGTTCTTTTCAGCTCCTTCAGTATTTTATCAACTGCTTCTCAGTCTCTCTTTCCAGAGGCTCCTTCCCCTGATACTTGCCCAGATAATCTCCAGTCTTAAAAAGCAAAATCATTTACGAGCACTTGGACTCTCCTCTTCTCCCTCCCCTTCTTTCACCATCAGGCTTCTCGGAAGATTAATCTGAATTATTCTTCATGGACACCTGAGCATCTTGCAGAGTGGTTTCTATCTATTTCAAGTCTCTACTGGAGCAACTTCCTCAGAAGCTACCTGAGGCTTTGTAACCACCACCATCCCATGACTTTTTTCGTCACTGTTTTGCCAGCGTCTCTATTGCATTTGACTCTGTGGACCATACTTTCTTTGGGATTCTCTGCTTTCTTGAGGGCCATGACATGGTGACCTCTTGCTGACACTCCTTCCTGTCTTCCCACTCTGCTAACCTTGCACTCTGGGTCCTCCTGCTCATGAGTAGGTGTTCTCCAACAGCCTGTCCTTGGCTCTCTCCTCCTCATCGCTGCGCCTGATTCCCTTGTTGATCTCTCCTACACCCACATCTTAAATCATTACCTTCCTTTGCATCTCTATGCCTAGTTCCAGCCCCCTCTGATGTTTGGAGTTGCATTCCCAACCTACTGCTGAACAACTTGATCTGGAGGATCAACATGTTGCAAAGAAAGCCCAGGTGTATCCCTCAGAACTCTCATTTCACATGGGAGGGCCTCACTGTCAGTTGAGGACCTGGGATGAACATCTCTAGGATTAGTGCAATTTTCATTCTGCCTGCAAGAACTATCAATTAAAATGGTGACTCATTGCTCATAGCTCAGTGAATGTAAAAAAATTAACAGGGAATATGATGTGTAAACATGAATCAGATGGAGGAAGAAAGAACAGTTCATATTTTATGTCGGCTGTTTAATGACTAATCAGGACACATTTTTATGTATTGCTGATGTATTCCTTTCCCTGTTGATAGTTTCAAAAGAGCCATCATAATTTACCCTATTCTGTAAATTCTGCAATCTCTGAATAAGGGTCTCCTGGAATCTCTTCAGATGAAAATGTATTGGACACCTCTCTTTCAAACAACACATTTGAGACTATTTTCTCTTCTTTGATTAAGATCACGAAGAACCTTTACTCTGGTGACAGAATTAGAGTTTAGTAGCAAAGCAGAAGTAACTAAAAAACTAATATTCATTAGAATTGTCCCTTTTAGCACAACCAAAAGCTATAGAATAGAGAATGGGAAAGATCTCTTTAGGCAAAAGAAACTCATACAAAGCAGACAGTAGATTGTTCTCTTTGTGAAGATCTCCAAGAATGGACACTCCATGTTCTTCCTTGGTAACTCATCCCAGCAATTAAACAACTGCTATGGATCCTCAGAAGTAAAAGTAAGAGGTTTAAATTACATGCAGAACTACTTAAATGAGTTTCGGTCTGATGTCCACAGGATCTGTTTCAGAACTATTGAGTCAAACTGGTCCTCTTGTTTTCTCCCTGATAAAGTTCTCGTAGGTGTGTTGTAAGGAAGCTCTGGGCCTCCTCTATCTCCCAACATTGACCAGGGAGGAAATCATCCTGAGGGCAGTATGAATTATAGGTCCTACAACACAATGAGTTCATTAAATGTGTGAGTGAGTGAGTGAGTATGCACACAAAAGAGGGACAGAGGGAAGACAGAGAGGTGGAAGGAAGGGGTTCTAGAAGAATTCAGATTCACAAGGGCTTGACTGATGGGCATTGGGATAACAGTGATACCTAAGAGGTTAATAAGCAACTGGTTGGAGGCTATAATCAGTAAATAGTCTCTCTTCTCAAGAAAGAAAGAATATCTTTTAATATTTCCATTCATGGTGTCATTCCTTTGTGGTACAAACCCTTGGAAACTCCTCTCCAGGCCTTCTAGGCCTTCTTCTGCAGGGAGAGAACCAGACCACGTGTACTCTATCGCTTATCACTGCTTACCTAATTTGCATGTGGCTTTTCCCAGAAGAAGGGGTCTTTGACCAGGGAAGCCAGGAATGGAGTTCGCAGAGTGCCTTGACTGAGAACTGTGTCTCTATTTAGTCAGTGTCTGATCAAGTTCTTGGCTATCCTTGCTTTTGTGGTTAAAAGTGGGTAAATCATTGCACAGATCTGCCTGGTATCTCACTATGTTTCCTCTTAATATGTATTCAACTCTCTGTTTCTCCTCGTTAACTGTGATCTCTCTCCTACTTTCTACTGATCCTGCCTCTGAATGAGACTGCCCACTATGCAAGTGCCTTGCCTGTAGTGCATACTCAGCAAGCATTTGTTAAATAGAAGAATGAATAAATGAACGAATGAATGAGTGAAAATCCTAATCCTATCATCAGTCATGTCAGCACCTTCATCTTTTTTCTTTGCCAGAGTCAAATCAATCCTCATCTTTTGCCAACTTTTCACAGAAAAGGCTTAGATTTGAAATCACTGTAGACATAATAGATTTTCTGCTTTCTTTCCTTTTTCCGTTTCAACATTCAGAAAACTCACACTGGAAGATAACAGGGCCCTTCCTGAGATTCTTTCTGTCTTCCAGAATCTTCTCCAGGGGAACAGAGCTGTATCAGCCTCAGGTGCCCAGAGGGTATCTGTCTTTCTCTCCAAGAGGAGGGCAAAGCAGTTTGTTCATCTCAGCCTCCTCAACCCCCAGAGGCCTGGTTTGGCTCTGCATTCACAGACATGTGCCCTGTCTTCCTCAACACATCGTGGCCTGGAGCACGGCAGGAGGTCATGCAACATAGTCAACAGGTCTAGCCTCAGCTTCCCATGACCCACACACATAAAGTTAAAGGGAAAACAATGAACAACACTGGTTGGGGGTGTCCTTAGAAACCAATGGCCCCCATGGCTGACCGACAGCCAAGGCTCCACTCGACCTCAGTGGAGGACCTAAACTCTGACTCTCAGCCTATCACTGAGCAGTGGTGTGATCTTGGATAAAAAAATGAACCTCTCTGGGTCTGTTTCTTCTTCCATGAAATGGACATAAATAAAATCTTGCCACTAAGAACATACAATTTCTGTGAAAACCAAAATGATGTAAAATCATAGCCAGGTGTGAATGAAGTCACAGGGGATTACAGAAGAAAAATGATTTACCCAAATTTCCAAAGTTCTTTTTCAGAGTTGCATCCAAACTAATGCCAGGATTTAGCTACTCCATTTGGAGGATTTCAGACTCCCCACCTCCTCCATCTTTCCATATCTGTGGGTGAAAACATTGGGAAAACTGTAATGTGCTAGATTTGATGTACTGTTATTGTTATATTTATAATACATATAAAGACTGTTCTTGACTCTTGTCCTATAATATCATGGCTGACTTATGTGCTCTTACCTTTTGTCTTTAAAAATAAAAAGGATAAAATGTTATTCCTTTTTTAAAAAGCAAACTTTTATACTTGCTTTATTTTTTAATAGCAGACCAATAAAACAGCAACAAAAAACCTTTTCTCGACAGTCATGAAATATATTTCCCTTCTCTGTAGCTCTACCTGTATATAGATACTATGGTTACAAGGAGACCCTTACCTATTGTAGAATAGAAATTACTGCCCACCTTCTTATCCTAGCCTCCCAAATCCTTCATGGACTTTGGCCAAAGTCCACTGAAAGATGGGCAAAGAGCAGAGGTAGGATTCTGGGAGAAAGTTATGCAGGGTGATCCAAAAGGGGAAAAAAATCTGCCAGCAGTTATTCCTGGGTTTGCACAATTACTAGAATGAGAGAAAATGGAGAGAGGGACAGAACATCTGGGGATGATAAGGCGGAAACAAGCAAACTTGGGAATTAATAAAAAATACTGTTTTCCAGAAAGGAGCATAGAACTTCAAAACAGATGTTTGGGCTTGAAATTTTCCAGAACAGAACAAATGAGAGGGAACAAGCAAGACTAAGAACTGGAGCACAGCGGGACCTTCATAAAAGAACCACTGGCCCTCAAAGAGTTAACTGCATTTTGAACATGCTCAGGTTCTTCATCTCTCACTTCCAAATTCTATCCCTTCCAAGCACACTTCTTTGTCCATATGTCTCCAAATGCACACAGAGGTGTACTTAGTAGCTAACTCCTGAAAAAATTCAAAAAAGGCACACCAATGGAAAACGCCAAGCTGAAGGCAAATCTCCTTTACTTCTGGGTAGGGAGAAGAAGGGAAGAGCTAGGCAGAGCCAATGATGTCCTCTAAGACTGAGGCTGAGTTACAAACACAACTGAAGTCCAAGTTAGAGATCCAATCTTAAGAAAAGCGGCTGCTTTTTTCCTGCTTATTTCTCTTATCTACCCTGGGAGTTAGGCATATGTTAGAGTGAAAGTCACAGAAAAACGTGTCCCTGAAGATACTAGAAGGAACATTCAGAGTTTCAACATTAACCCACAGCTGAAGGAGACTTTGTTCTTGGCCCTCTGTATCCGGTGTAGGAGGGTACACATTAAAGGGTTTTAGAAGCTCAGAAAAAGACTAAACAAGTCACAAATGACTTTAAGACAATCACAGCTATAGTAGATCTATATTTCTATTCAATTAAACCCTGCATTATGCAGCTGTTGGAAACGCTGTTGACCTGATCATATTTTCTTATATATTATAAGGCAATTCTTTCATGTTCCAATGAACAGATGACTCTATACCACTGCTGTCCAAGAGATATAATGGAAACCACATATGGAATTTAAACTTTTCTAGTAGCCACATTTTTTAAAAGGTAAAAAGAAAAAAGGTGAAATTAATTTAACAATATGTTGTATGTAATGTACCATATCCAGAATGATTATCATTTCAAAATATAATCAACATAAAAAAATTCTTGAGATATTTCATTTTATTTTTGCATTAAGCCTTCAACATTTGGTATGCATTGTTCATGTGCAGCACATTTCAGTTTGGATTAGTCACATTTCAAGTGCTCAATAGCCGATGTGACCAATGGCTACCATGTTGGACAGCAGTCACTGGTTCTACATAGTGATTCTCCTTCCACCCTTTACTTTTGGCAAACTATACCTTAACCTTGTTGAAAGAACTGCCGACAATGCTTCATCGAACATATCATAAAACATAATATGTATCCTCAGTTGAAGCAAAAACAACTTTTACACCACAATTAAAATTTGAAGCAATACCTGTGAAAGTACCAAAAATATCAGCATGTCCTGACTTACCTGTTGAGAATAACTGATAAGTGAGAGAAAGTGGGGCTGAGAAGGGAAAACATGTTTCTACAAAAAGATCCAACCGATAATTATCAGAATGTATCTTACATAATAAATTGTCAAATCAAAGCACTTTGGAACATCTAGTCCAAACTTCTTAAGTAATAGAGCTAAAGAGCCAGGTAAGTTAGTGTTTGATTCAAGGTTACCCAGAAACTAGTGCCAAGGTTTGTCTTAATGATATATGTAATTATATCATTAATTATTTAATATTTTAAAAAACTTGTGTTATATATAATTATGTATCTAATATATATTATTATATAATTAGATACACAATAAAGTATATTATATTGTGTTCGATATACAAGTATATATGTTATATACATTTTAGCCTAATTTATGTAGTATAAAAACCAACTATAGCTTCAAATAACCTTCATTTAAAATCATCTTATATTTTCATTGTTGTGATATTGTAATGTTATTGTTTAGTATATTTGCTGTGCAAATACTATTAACTTTAAAGTTTAGAAATGTCCCTATGTTGAAAAAACAACTAAATTAATCTAAATTAACTATGGAGACAGGTTGAAGGAAAGAGCTTTTGCCTTCTGTCAAAATAACTCACATTTTTGAAGGACAGCCAAGACACTTAAAGAACATGCATTTGCATTCAGCATTTATTATAACAAACAACAACAGAAAACATAATTTAGAGACACTTCCCTTTATTAATTCGCTTTTCTGAAGTCAGTTGTAAGTATGTGGATTCCCACCCACCCTTCGTTTCTTTCCCCTAGGATGGTGCCTAACCACAATGAGGCCATAATTGGAGAACATAGGAGGATTGATTTGAAAATGTCACAAATGTTGTTAATCAACTCCCATTGACATAAAAGACTCGTTAATTCACTCTGTAGGCAATCAAGTTCACCATGTCTAGGGCATAGTGTAAGGAATGAAACTAAATGGCTGAAATGGCGAATAAAAGACATTTTTGAATATTTTAATTTTAAAGTGGAATAGCAAAAGATGTAAATCTCAGAGTTAAGAGTTGCCAACATACACTAGGCCTTTATGTATACTGCATTTCAACTAAGTGGCTCTGAAAAAAATTCTTTGACCATAGAAGAATTTTCATTCTCTAGTAATCTCAATTCTCTGCTAAATCTTCAGTTACGATTTAATCTATGCAAGTTATAATGAATTTGTTTTAGTGATCCAAAAAAGGGAAATAAAACTGCATTTTCCTTCAATCACTCAGCCCATTTTAAAAGATTATTTTTATAAATGATGTTAAATTGACTTGATTTTCACAGTTGCTTTCAATTAAATCAAAATGACTCTGGAATGTGCAAAAAATAGAAACGTATAAAAGCAAATCCTTTGAAAAGTAGATAATGTGCTACCCACAACTTCATTAGAAATATTTTTATTGAGTAATATTTATTAGAATAGCATATCCTTAGGCTTGATCATCCATTATCTATAAGTCAAATTTGTATAGAGAAATTTTTTTTTGCCATGTGTTATTTCCTTGTATTTCATTTGTCAACTGAGAAAAATTTGAGTGCCTCTATGAGATACCATGTAGATTACCTCTGCAAAAACTTTATACCTGGCTAAGGAAGTCATTATTGAACTATGGAAACTCCTTGTCAGAAACTGCTTTTTAAAATATAAAAAGGAAGACAAAATGGAATTTGAAAAGAAATAAGATAATTTAAAAATCTTTACATGGTCTGGAACCATTTAATAGAATATGCTTTTATTCTCAGTATCCTAGACAGTCAATTACCACTTATTGGAGAGCTATAGTTAACAGTTAATGAACATATGCCTTTAATGAGTGGGCTTGAGGAAGAAAGCAGAGAAAGGGGGTCACATTTCACATCTGGACAGTTCAGAGCCTAGCTTAGCTGAGAGAAGGGAAATACAATAGAAGGTGGGCCTTAAGTGGAAGTTAGAGACCCACAGAAAGAGGAACTTGGAGCCAGAAGGGAGGACAGAAATTTGAGCCGCAGGGATCTTGCATGAATCTTGAGAAGTCTGGGGTTGAAGGGGTTCTAGCTGAATTTTGGAAAGCAGTGGTCTAATGAAACCCCAATCAGATCTCTTGAAGGTGACTGATTCCCAAGTCTATGTGTGGGTACGGCTGAAAAGGGGAACGCCTCTCAGTTTAGCTACAAGAAAAGTCTCTCTTGGCTTTACATTCCTAAAACAATATGGCAGCTCCAGTTTTATCCAAGCAGGGCTCACCTAAAATGGGTGCCTATTAAGCACTTCTTGAATGCAGTTGGGAGTCCAAATGAGCAAACCTAAGGGAGGTTGTCACAATTCTGGAGATGGTAATATTTCTAGGGCCACACAAGAACTGTTAAATGGTAACTAAGCAAGATGTGCCAGTCAAAATCGGTAAAACAATGAACCTCACCCAAACCAGTCAAATCTGCTTATTGACTTGACTTGCTTTTCTTAACCAATCTGTCTTGGGAAGTAACTTTTTTTTTTTTTTTTTTTTCTGATCAACTTAATCAGCAGGTATTCATTCACATTCTAGTACATTGTATATTTAAAAGAAAGCTAAATCTGAATTGAATCAATAACACATTAATTACTGAAGAAGTCTGATTCTTTCCTCAAGATCTCTAGGAATGATTTTCAAATAAACCAACCACAAAACCCACCACTGCTTTGGTAGTAATTGGCTTCTGAAGATGATATTTTTACTTGACTAGATACCACTAATGAACAATTACGGTAGGTTGGTCTTAATGACAACCTTGACTTTTGGTTGCATTGTTGAATGGTCCAAATGGCTGATGACTTTCTCTTGTAACCAGAAGTACCCAATTTTGCAGTCCTGTGACTTTTTAACCGATAATCCACCTTGGAAGAAGGAAGCCATCCTCATCATTGAGAGTTGAAACAAAAAATATTTTTCATGTTGCTGTTTCAAGATTACATTGAAAGACAACTCAGTAATTTGCCACCCAATGACATAACATACTCAATATGCACAATTTTATGGCTAGCTCTAACTTTTGAGGCAGGCTAACATTCAATGAATCTAAAGACAACTGGTTGTTAAAGAATATGGGGAAGGATTTCATCCTCAACTCTCTATGGACAAAAATGAAATAATCAAGAATAAGGAAAAGATTCTATCTTTGTGGTAACAAAGGAAGAAATGCTAGCTACCAATCTATATGTGGCATACAAATTATAGAGGGTTTGGGGGTGGTTCCTCAAATTAACAGATCTATTTAACAGCTCTAATTTGTTTCATAATCTTCTGGGGTGGGTGGTCACAGAGAACCCAGCCAGGCTTTTGAGAAACATTATCTGTAACAACCAAAACTTGCCTAGGACTTGTCAATCACTGACATAGAATTAATATACAATAGGAACATAAACAAAGTAAGGGAAACAAGAACATCAAGGACGTTGTTTTTAACACAAAACCAAATTAGCTTCTCTTAATGAGCAATTTCTCTCTCTCTCTCTCTCTCTCTCTCTCTCTCTCTCTCTCTCTCTCTGAGCAATTCCTCTCTCTCTCTCTCTCTCTGTCTTTCTCTCTCTCTCTCCCTCTCTGTCTCTCCCCCCTCTCTCTCAAATGGAAGTTCATAGTAGAGTTCACAGAGGCCTTTGGGGTCAAACAGATCTGGGTTTGAATCCCAAATCTATCATTTTCCAGTGATATGTACCTGGGAAAGTTATTTAAATTTACTGAGCCTTAGTTTTTTCATCCAGAAAATTAAGGTAATTATCATCAGGATAATACTAATGGTATTTACTTCTCAAGGTTGTAAGGATTCACTGAGATTAAATGTGAAAGTCTGCTACAAAGAGGATACCCAGCAAGTGCCTTTTCTTCCTCTTTTAAAGACAAGTTAGAATTAACAGCACATTCCTCTTTAATTAGGAAGTTACCATTGAATACTTCCTCTACAAATCACCTAGAGGCCAGGGGAATATCATCTACATAAGAAGACAAGAAAAACATATACATTTAATACATATTTAGCTAAAATGTATGCAAAGCCTACATAGCTGCCCTGTCACTGGCAGTCTCTTTTGTCATCATCAACCTTGGGGCCTAATTCAGCAAAATCTTAGCCTCAGATAGCAAACCACCCCACAAGGATTTAGCAAGCAACGAGATTTTATTTAAAAATTTGTGAGCGGATGGGACAAAATTTTGTGGAGAGGGGAGAGGATTTTAACTGCATACTACATGCAAAATAACCTCAATAAAATCCTCTTTGAAACCTTTTATTTATTCACATAGCCTTTTTTAGATTCTAGCTACTGGCTGTCCCCTTCCCCAACAGAACCCATTCTCCAAATCACTGCTATTGTTCCAAACAATTCAGCTCTGACCCCAAAGTGGTGCACATTCCAAAATAAAGCAAAAAATTAAGATAGTTTACCAGGCCAAAGGTCTCTGGTATACAGAGACCTTAAGCAACTGTGTGTGGTTATCTCAACACACTGGAAGTGAGGTTGTCCCTCCAAACCTAAATGATGATCTAATTATTTACCTGACAAAAGTAAGCATTTCTAGCTTGGGGGATTGGTGGGAGAAATTCTCCTCTAAGAAAAAAAATAAGACTTTCTCTGTATCTTTACTTTTACCATACACAAGGCACCATAGCAAGTGTCATGGAAGATATGAGCTTGTACAAGAAATAGAATGTGGGAGATGTATTAATGATCTATTTATGATCTTCCCTATGATAGGAAAGCAGAAAGTTCTGATATACAGGGAATTTCTTACAGAATATTATTATGGGTAAGGACCTTTGGAAAGAGATTAAAATATCAAAGTAAATATGTTTTGGGTTGGAATGTACTGATTTGACATTAGTAAATCAAATATTCACTCATCTTTGAACCAATGTTGGCACTGGTTGATGAGAAGAGAGCTGGCCATAAAAATGTTCCAAATTACTGGTATTTGCTTCCTGGACAATGTTAAGCAGTTGATCTGAAAATCTGAGTCCAACCCAATAGACCAGAGAGGTAGAGCCTATCTTCTAATAATCAGGAGGGGAAAGTACTAGAAAAGACTGAAGTAGCACTTGTCTCATGATTTCAGGAATCATGTTATGAAATTCTTCCAACTCTGAGTTGAGGATTTCTAGTCAGTGGCCAATTGGAAACCACTGGGAGTTAATAAAGAGGGAAGTGAAGTGAAGATTACTTTGACATCGCTCCACAAAATAGCTTAGAAGTTGGAGCGAAGGAAAGCAGGACGGCCAACTGTGAGGGTATAGATGGAGTGGTGTGGGAGAAAGAATAGGTGCACAAATGTTGAGAACTGCTTCGAACAAGGTTTCAAAAAACTGCTGATCAGATATAAAAGAAGTGAAAAAGAGAAGAGTCAAATATGACTGATAATAGTAATATCATTAACAGAAATGGGGAATTTGAGAGGCCAATCTAAGATTAGGGTTAGGCAAAATTAGTCAGTCAAGAAAGATTTAATCCACCCCAATCACTGGGCAAGTTGCCATGGATTCAGCAACAAGAAAATTCAACATGATTCCTGTCCTCATGGAGCTCACAGATGGGGGAAAACCAATGTCATATAAATAACTACAGATAGTTAACAATAACAACTGGTGAAATACATTTTGTAGAGTTGCCAAAAAATGGAACTTGTTATAGCTTCGGATTTAGAAATGTCTAAGCTACCTTTTATTTTTAAATAACTACGGAGAGGAGGAAAAGGTACAAGCAGTTTTCAAACCTCAGAAACCATTTTATATTCATAGCAGCATTATCCATGAAAGCCAAAAAGTAGAAGTAACACAATGACATCAACTGATGAATGGATACATAAAATGTGGTACAGTGAAACATTATTCTATCATGAAAATGAATGAAGAGGCCAGGTGCGGTGGCTCAGGCCTGTAATTACAGCACTTTGGGAGGTCAAAGAGAGTGGATCACTTGAGGTCAGGAGTTCAAGACTAGCCTGGCCAACATAGTGAAACCCCTTCTCTACTAAAAATACCAAAAAATTAGCTGGGTGTGGTGGCATGCACCTGTAATCCCAGCTACTCGGGTGGCTGAGGCAGAATTGCCTGAACCCAGGAGGTGGAGGTTGCAGTGAGCTGAGATCGTGCCATTGCACTTCAGCCTGGGCAAGAGGAGCAAAATTCCATCTAAAAAAAAAAAAAGAGAGAGAGAGAATGAAGTCACCAATTTATGATATAACATCCACGAACTTTGAGAACATTATGTTATGTGAAAAAGATCAGTTATAGAGCACCACATATTGTATGATTCCATTTCTACGAAATGCCCAGAGTAAACAAGTCCATTAAGAAAGAAAGCCAATTAGAGCTGGGTATGGAGATATTTTGTGTTGAGGGGTGAGAGCTAAGAGATGTGGGGTTTCTTGTGTAGATAATGAAGATGTTCTACAGTTGATTGTGGTGATGGGTGCACAACTCTGTGGATATACTCAAAGTGATTGAATTGTACACTTTAAATGATTGAATTATATGGCATGTGAATTATATCACAATAGAACTGTTTTTTTAAATCACTTGTGTGGCAGAATACAGAGGTAGGCTATGGAAGAGAAAATATTTTTAAAACCTAAGGGAGTTCATTTTTTAAGTTCAGTTACGGCTAAAGTGATTAACAACAGGTACAATTCATGAACAGTCATTCTCTTCTGTACTAGCCATGATTTATGGCTTTCCACAGTTACCAAAACATTGAGGTTTAAATGTCAGATGGTCAAACAAAAGTTCTAGCTCAAAGTTGAATAATAACTTTGGATGCTACAGAGTAGAGCATATGACAGTTGGTCATACTGAGGACTTTTGCTTAGTCACTGAGTCACTTAAACACGGCTCTTGGTTTAGTTCACTAAGATGTAATTCAGTTTTCCTATCAGCATTTTATGGCAAAGTTTCTGAAAAGCAAAATATTTTTAGTTCCCATTGATGTGCTTCATAATATCCCTTTAATCAGAATTGATTTCCTTCTTATAGAGGTACTAATTTTTATGTCATATTTTTATTTTTCAAAAAGGGATTTTAATTTTTTTTTTCTTCCCACCAGGTGTTAAGAGATCCTACAATGGGAATCTAATCTAGTCAGGGTGGTCAGGGAGTGCTTCCATGAAGAAGGGACATATACAGTGGGATCTGTAGGCATCTGATAGGCAAACAGAAGAGGAGGAAGAACCACAGAGAGACGGAAGAGCATGTGCAAGGGCACTGGTACAGAAGAAGCCATAGCCATGTTCAAGGCTGTGGATGTGTTAGAGGGGATGAACTACCCAAGTAGCATTACCTGGAGGTTGTTTTTAGGTGCTATGATAGAGGTCAGGAGAAAGAAGGCTCTTGAACTGTCATCAAAATAGAAGTGCCCACAAAAGAAAGAGAGCAAGAAGTAAGAACTGAGACTGGGGAGATGCTTACAAGTAGAACAAAAGCTGGAGAAGAGGAGCTGATGCATAACCTCTGGGCAGGTAGAAGGGAAACCAAGTGAGTACAAAGTGAGTACAAAGTTACAGCAGTAAAAGAGGAGAGATGGACAGAGTGATCAGCTGTGTCACATGCTAGAGATATTAATGAAGGGGAATGACCATCAGAAAAGGATCAGAATTTGTCAATAAAAGACTTCCAAGTTTTTCATAATTGTCTAACTCTCCCCCTGCCCCCCCACATGAAGACACTGGGAAAGTAGCTGAGAATCAAAAACACAACACTGGTCTCAGGTTGTCCTAAAGGGACCAGCAGGATCAAATTGTAATGAACTTGACATGTTTCCCCCATAAAGTGACTTTTTGTAGTGATATACGCTCTAGTGGATACCAATGCAGGGGAAAATAAGTAAAAAGAATATATGTCTTTTGCAGACATATCCCAAAAAAAGCTCAAAGAGTTATTTTTGAAGACTAAATTTGATTTTCCTTTAGCATTTTTATTAGACTCAAATGAAAACAAAGGCTAATTTAGAAGCCAACCATTGATTTCCCCATTTATTAATATTATGTCTTACAATGAGTTTTAACACTGAAACTCATTAATATTAAACAGAAACAGTTGAGTTACTTGTTGATTTTCAATGGCTGTTTTTCCCCCTGTGTTCCCCCATGAATTTATTTGTCCTTGTATCAACAATTACTTGAGCTTTACCATATGCAAATGGGAAGGCTTTATTTCCCTTTGGAAACATAGCCTTCCCTGTTGCATACAGTATTTCCACAACACACAGTCTTCTGATTCGGAGGAAGTGACACAATGGTCTATATTTCAACAGTTCTTTTACAGTGAACTAACAATTTTATAGATGACACCATGATGTTAGGCTTTGAAACTTATGAGAGGGTGAGGATCAAGGAAAATAGAGATCTTTTCGAGATATTTATAATACTCTCAAAGGGGGGACCATTTGGATGTCATATTAGTTTGCTGTTGCTGCTGTTGTAAAGGCTGCCAACAAATTACAACAAAGTTAATAGCTTACAACAACACAATTCATTATCTTACAATTCAGGAAGCTGCAGTCCCAAATCAGTTCACTGGACTAAAATCAGGGTGGAACCAGGGTTAGCAGAGCTGGTTCCTTCTGGATCTTTTTGGGTAGAGTCCATTTCCTTGCCTTTTCTGGATTCTGGAGTCTGCCTGCATTCCTTGGCTTGTGAGCCCATCTTTTCATCACTCCAGCTTCCGTCATTCCATTTCCTATATGTTCCTTTGACCTTCTTGCCTCCCTTACATAAGGACCCTTGTGATTAAATTTAGTGCCCATCCAAATAATGCAAGATAATCTCCCCATGTCAAGATCCTTATTTGCATCTGCAAGTCCCCTTTGAAATACAAGGTAACATTCACAGGTTCCAGGAATTAGGACATGGATGTCTTGGGGGTGGGGGGCAGTCAGCCTACCACAAGTGCCATCCTTGCCTGGAATCTCCCTTCTCTGAGAAGTAACTCTCCATCCACACAAGGAATGGGAAGCTGCTGCCATGTATGTACCATATCTCTTGGCCAGAGTAAATCAGGGGTGGGCACTTCTCCAATGGATCTATATTTAGGAAACAGATGCTGGCAAGACCCTGGTGACATTGCCTAGCTCTGCCACAGAAAGACTCAAAGCTTGGCAGGGATTTCAGCTGTGTGTCACAGTGCCTTTTGAATCCAAGTGTTAACAAGTTGTCTACCACTAAGCTGTAAACACTAAAAGGATGGAGCAGTTTAATCCATATTTCAATCTCAAGGCTTATTTGTCTTGTTTATAAAGTTTAAAGACAATTAGAAAAGTTTTGCCAACCATAAAAACTTGCCAATCATTTCTTCTTGTCACTCACAATATCATAAATGGTTATGAAGAAAACCCAATGAGGAAATTCAAAGTCAAGATTAACGCCCCATTTATTTGTATAAGTAAACTCAGTGGTTCATTTATCAGCTCCCACTAAGTTGCATTAACTGTGTCTCCAGATTATAAATCATTCTTATTAAACCAGAGGCATTTCAGTGGTGAAGCTGGGCACTCTAGCCAGGGAGATAACTCACCCCAAATGCTCCTAAATGGAAAGGCCTGCATCTTCTTGATTCTAAATCATGGTTAAGATTCTTCATTGCTTCTCCTTCACCAAAAATATTTCATGTCACATCAGTGAAGACACAATGATAAAAATTACTAATTTCTTTCTTTATGTTAAATTCTTAAATGTGTTTCTACTCCTCCACTGCCCTCCACCCTCCACCAAAAGTTTAACCAAAGACAAAAGTGTCCACTTCTGAACCACACTTAGATCTTTTTTGTTTTTTAAAGACCAAGAGTTTCTTTTCTCACTGAGGCTCTCATGATGTATGACACAGGACAAAAAGGTGCTACGCTTTCTACAAAGATCTTAACTGCAATGGCTGAGGCCTAAAACTGCATTCTCAATTATCCATTGTCCTTTGTATGCGTCCACCGTGCCCCATCGTATCAGATAACTGCAGCTAACATTCTGTAGGCAAACATGGCCCCATTCATTCCATCTAGCAGTGAATAATTCATATAGCAAGTTTTACCCTGGGCAAAATACATCAGGAGGCATTAAACAAGAGTCATTCAAGGAACAAAATGGTTATTCATGCTTTCAACGTGAACCACTAAATCTTGCCAGTTAAGTTAACGAATGAATTAACTCAATTCATCAGACGTATCACACAAGTCCATAAAGACAGTTGCACGAGCAAGCTTCTTACTTGGAGTATTCGTACCTGAGAGCGGAAATGCCAGTCATTGTGTCAAGCAAGTCTAAACTTGGTTGGGTGAAAGGGGGGTTGTAGGCGAATCACTGCTTCACTTGACAGCCCCCTTAAAAGAAAATGGTTTCCATTCAACATTTTTGTTTCATCTTGTTCTTAACCCCCCCTCCTTTTCTTATTTAACCACCCACTCAAAGCCAAAAGAATGGCTCAAAGCAACTGACTTCTCTCTATAGCAACTAACCTTTGCCTACTAATGATGGGCTTGAATATATTTGTCGTTTGTTGCCTAATGCTGGCTACACATCTGCTGTTTGCTTTTTAAAAGAAGCATGCAAATAGTGGCTACACATACCTTTTGGAAATTATTTTCCAGAACCAAATACACAGCACATTTAGGGACTCCTGAAATAGTGCTCCCCTTTGGACTCCAGTCTCAGCACTGGCTCCAGATAATAAGAGTCTCACACAGAACCCTTACTTAGCCAAAACCTTCCTCCCACGTGGGTCTCCAAGGGGAGTCAAAAAAGTCTCCAAAACTCGGAGAAAGAAAAGGCAGGTTTCCAAACCACACAAACATACACATTTCCAACCAACTTCTTCCAAGCAGCTGACCCCGCCTTTCTCCTCAAGGAAGGAAAGAGACGCTGGGCTTCATTTTGTGCGCACCTGCAGTTGGACCTTCCTTGTGAAAGCCAGATTGTTGTATTTGAGGTTTCCAATCAGAATGGAGACATCTGGGGAAAAGAGTGAAGATGACAAACCAAACACATGTAAGAGGGAAGCAATCAACACAATCCAGGCTGAAATGTCCAAACCACCTTTATGAAGGTGTTTTGCAGCATCACCATATTCCTATTTCCTAGGAATACGAGAAGGACCTAATTCCTTCTCCCAAAGGTGTAGGTCCCAGGTAAATGTTAAATTCTTGTAAGAAGTTATTTTAGACTTTCAGCATTTAACAAATGAGAATATTTGAGGATATGAGATATACACAAGTGGGAAGAGGAAGGACCAGCACTTTATACATGTTAGCTCATTGAAGCCCATTTCTCAGTCCACTTTCTTAAGATACATATTTTTTCAATGAGATCCAGAAAGGTTAAGCAACATGCTCAGCTAATAAGCAACAAAGCTGAGATTTGATTCCTAGGACTTCAAAGTCTGTTCTCTTTCATCTGCCCTCCACTGCTGGAAGGCTATGATGCAATCATTCTCTCTAGGAAAGAGGAAAAGAATTAAATCCTAAGAGATGTATTTAAGTATTCAAAGTTTGTGCCAAACCTACCTTTCCAAACACACCCCTTGCTCTTTTCTTGGATAAACCTTCTCTAGCCAGCCCAGTCTCTCACTGTGCTCTGAATTAGCCAGTTATCACTCAAAGGCACTTAAATCTAATTAAGGAAATATATATGCACAGTGAGAATAAATAAAAGAAGGAGTGACCAAATTTCTTTTTTCAGAAAGTGCTGATTTTCACAATAAACCAGTTTTTTCTCATTGTAAACCTCAAAGACTTTCAGTAAACGAATTCACATCCACAGAGGTGTTTGTTCTTGTATGGCTCAATAGACACACCAAGGCCAAAGTTTATTGCCTAATACTTTTCAGACAGTTTTCACTCCTCTCCTATCTGTCTCTTCCACCCATTTATACAGTGCAGAAACAAGAGGAAAGGGGAAATGAGATGCTCAGTTTATTTCATTTTAGGTGGATAAATGATTTTTTTTTTTTGAGATGGAGTCTCGCACTGTTGCCCAGGCTGGAGTACAGCGGCACGATCTCGGCTCACTGCAACCTCCACCTCCCAGGTTCAAGCGATTCTCCTGCCTTGGCCTCCTGAGTAGCTGGGATTACAGGTGCCCACCACCACGCCCAGCTAACTTTTTGTATTTTTAGTAAAGATGGGGTTTCACAATGTTGGTCAGGCTGGTCTTGAATGCCTGACCTGGTGATCCATCCTCCTCGGCCTCCCAGATGATTTTAACATTGACTTAACCTTGCCCTCTATACAAAGTTAGTGAAGTTTGGGGGAGGAATCTCTCTCTAAAGATATTGAGAGAATTGACAAAACTTCATTGTTGACTATGAATTACATGATGGTATTGTATCAAAGTTAAGTAGCTGATTTTGATGATGATACTGTGGATAGATAAGAGAATGTCCTAATCCTTAGAAAATTCACCCTGAGGTATTGAAGTAAAAGGGGAATGATATCTCCAACTTACTCTCAAGTGGTTCAGAGAAAAAGAAATTGAGAGAGAATAGGACAAAGTGGTGGCAGGAGGGAGAAAAAAAGAGGGAGATGGAGGGAGAACTAGAAAGCAAATATGGCAAATTATACACAGTGGATGAATCGAGGAAAGAAAATCCTTGTATGTCCTTTTTCTAATGTTTCTCTGAATTTCAAGTTATATCAAAGTAAAAGGTTGTGAATAAAAGTGTTCATGGAATTAGTTTCAGGATCTCCTGGGGAAAATATAACTGACAATTTGGGAGGGAAATCGCTTTAGAGAAATCCCAGGCAAACTCCTTTGGTTTAGAGATGGGGAAGCTGAGGCCCAGAGCTGGGTGAGTGCCTGGATGAAGGGCTGTCAGAGGCAGGGCATACAGCAGCAGTGCCAAGCTCACAGACTCCTGAGGGGTATCTTCCAACCGTGCCGCCTGCTTTTCTCACACACTTTTTCTTGACTAGTTTAAATCCCCTTCGATTACCTTCTCTGACTTTCTCAACTTCCCTCAAATCATTTTTATACACTTCTCCAAAAGTGTATTCCCTGCATGGCACACTAATTCTGCAGGATTTTAATAGATTTAATAGATGTTATATAAAGAAGTCTGTGCCCAAATAAGCTTGGGAAATATGGGGTCAAACAAGGTAAAACAGGTTTCTTTAGTGGAGGACTTCTCAGGGCCTTTACAATGCTAATGTGCGCATTGTAGGAGAGGAGGGGAGTGTAAATATATTTGGATGAGGGAGCCTCCTTTTTTGTGGAGTCTCAGGGGCTACACATTCCAACACATTTTAGAAAAGCTAGGGTAGAGCGGCCAGTGAGTCGTGACTAAATGCTCCATGAGAGATGTCACGTGTAGTTTCATTCAGCATCATGAAACTCCAATGTTTCCCGCACTGTTGCGACTTCTTACATGGTGCTGCTAAAACAGCGACAGTTTATAGGGCTAAGTCCCAATTCTGACTTTCAATTGACAAACTACATCTTTGAGCAAATCAGCAAATCCCTTTGAGTCTGTTTCTTCATCTGTAAAAGAGAGGTGGTATCCAGGAACAGAAAATCAAACACCGCATGTTCTCACTCATAAGTGGGAGTTGAACAGTGAGAACACATGGACACAGGAAGGGGAACATCACACACCGGGGCCTGTCAGGGGTTGGGGGCAAGGGAAGGGAGAGCTTTAGGACAAATAGCTAATGCATGTGGAGCTTAAAACCTACATGACGGGTTGATACATGCAGCAAACCACCATGGCACATGTATACCTATGTAACAAACCTGCATGTTCTGCACATGCATCCCAGAATTTAAAATAAAACAAGAAAGAAAGAGAAGTGGTATCTGTATTACAGAGTGCTTTGTGGGTAATGGATGTGATTTGTGGAACTTCTTCATGCTCTATAAGTCGACCACTGCTTAAATGTAAATGTAGCATAGGACTTACAGCACTAAAGGTGGGGAGCTCACTGAAAAAAAAAATCAAGTAAAATACCATTGCAAACTATGGAGGACTCTAAAGAAGGTGGTTTACATAATGGTAATCTGGCAGAAGGGGTTTAGGGAGAATTATGTGTGCAATTCCAGACTTGGTAACAACTATGTTTGCAAGTTTATTTGAAAAGTGAACAATGGGATAAGAATTGGCAGATGCTCAGAATTAAGATACAAATGGAGAATTACAAGTATTGAATTTGATTTATCATTCATTGACAAGAATGACTAATGCAATGCTTCTATCAACATTTCAAATTATATATATACACACACATATATACACACACACCACACACACACACGCGCGCGCGCGCACACACACACACACACACACACATATATATATAGAGAGAGAGAGAGAGAGAAAGAGAGACTGCCCAGGCTGGAGTGCAGTGTCATACTCATGGCTCACTGCAGCCTCAACCTCCTGGGATTAAGCAATCCCCCTACCTCAGCCTCCTAAGTATCTGGGGCTAAAGCCATGTGCCACCACACCAGGCTAATTTGTTGTTGTTGTTGTTGTTGTTGTTTAGAAATGCGGTCTCCCATTGTTGCCCAGTCTGGTCTCAAATTCCTGGGCTCAAGTGATCCTCCCATCTCACTTGAGTGCTGGGATTACAAGTGTGAGCTCCTGCACCCAGCTTTGATGTTTTCACTAAAAAGCCTCAATTTCCTAAAAGGCAGCCAGCTCTTTACCTAGGGCAGAGGAGCTTTCCTTGCATTTAGCCCATATTGGAAGAACTGCAGTGACTTCAATTACCCAGCACATGTCCTCACCTGCATTAAGCCCTACATTCAGCCAAAAGCGCCATGGAAGTGTTTCCTAGGTCCCAACACAGCCATAATTTTTTATCAACATTCCTTCCAATACATAAGCTAGATCTGCTGTGGTTTTACTCATACTCCATGCATGCAAAACATCTCACCAATCTCAAAATTCTTTTATGTAAATTATTAATGTATCCCTCTTCACAACTGTTCTTTGAGAAGGACTTGACTGATACTGCTGTTCCCACTGAAGAGGGGAGGACACGAAGGCTCGGGATGGTAAGTGCAGTCTTTCCCTAAATGGAGGTCACAGTGCTGAGATGAGGCTCCTCGGACTTCTGGTCCCACACCCCTGGCCTGCCTCTAACTCTGTGCCAGGATTTTGCCCACAGGTCAGAGGCAGGATTGATAAGAGGGCTAGTCCCTCATTTTAGCAAAAAAGGTGGTGATTTCTCCAGTAACTCTCAGTGTTTCCCTACATATCTCTCTACCTGGGCATTTCAATGCTAAAAACTGTATGATTGAAGAATCTTCCTGTCTGGTTCCTTTCCTTGAAGTCCTATCTTACCATGCAAAATCTTCTGGAAGGCCACACCTGAAGCAGACCTACAAGAAGGTGAGAGGAGGAAGCCATTGGCAAAGGCACTCTCAGTAGGGACTAAGAACAAACCAGAACTCTGAGAGTGGAGGGAGGGAAAGCTAGGCTGAATGAGGAGGGAAGGGAGTGGCTTGGACCCCTTGGGCCTTCTTCCCAGTGGTCAAAAAGAATTCCAGGCATTGCAAAGGCTCCCATGTGCATGTACACTGGATGGATTTGGCTGGAGCCACTTCTCTAAGGTGCTGCTGCTCCAAGGTCCAGGAAGTATCTGCTTGCACATGTGAATTCCAGAGAGAATGGGAGGCTTTTTATGAAAACTCAGAATCCTGCAGAACCCAGAAGGCCACAAGCCCAAGAAAGGAAGTGGTGGAAACAATTAAGAAATCTAAGCAGAAACTGGTTGCTAGAGAGAGGGCCACAACTGTTCTTTCGACCACATCCGATATTTGCTTCAAATTGTTATGCAGGACAGTAATTGTCTCCTGGGAGGGCAAGAAGCAAACTAGGCTGGGCTGGCCTTTAATAGGTTTCAACAGCAAAGCACCCTCATAAATAGTGCATATTGTGAAACCAGAATTTTCTCCTTTTCCAGTGGATCTCTCCCAACCCTCCTCCTTTAATTAAAGAAACGTGGCTTACCAAGAAACAAATACCTCTTTTCATAAAGCATTAAGTATGGATTAAGGGGGAAGAAAAAAAATAGTTCTATGTTAAGGAAGGGAGCATTCAATAAGCCATTCATGCAGAGGCTGTGATATGTAGACAATTCCGTGTTTATGATTGTTGATACTACTTGTTGATTCCTGGCATCGCATGGCTGACATGACAAAATCATGCCCTTGAGGTCCATGGCTAGCCTGGAGTTAGAATGCACCCACC
The DNA here is from genome assembly GCF_007565055.1 of Rhinopithecus roxellana. NCBI lineage: Eukaryota > Metazoa > Chordata > Mammalia > Primates > Cercopithecidae > Rhinopithecus > Rhinopithecus roxellana. The sequence goes on along the minus strand of NC_044559.1, from coordinate 101,080,857 downwards.
TAGAATCAGTCCGGAGAGAACCTTTGTTTTTCTGAGTCCTGGTTTCTCACCAATCCCGTTTGCTACCTGCACCAACCTGTCCAAGTTTGTTCACAATGCATTTTCTTGTGCCATCTGGTGGATTTCAAGTGAATTTGCAGCAGGATCTAAAATACAGTCCCACTTATTTGTTAATTTGTTTCATTTCAGAATTCACTGCAGAGCACCTTGATGACACCTCTAAAGCCTTCTTTTCTTGCTCTTTCCTAATCAATTGTTCATACATCTATTTTAACTTTTTCAAAATTATTTGTAGTTTTAAATCAGTAAATCAAGCATCTGGCATAAAATTCAAAAGGCACATAGGGTGAAAATACGTCTGCCTAAGCTACCCAGTTCCTATTCTAAGAAATAACCACCCTTCATTTACATTATTCCAGGAAAGTACACCATACATGTATACCTTTAACAAATATTAGCATGTTCTACACATTGGTTTGTTTGGCTTTTTTGTTTTTCACTTAACATATCTTGGAGAACTTTCCGTATCAGTGTATAACACTGCTTCATTGTTTTAGACAGCTGTGTAATGCTTACTTGCATGTTGTAATATATATTATTCAACCAGGCCCTTTGCTATAGGTGATTAGTTTTTAATCTCTTGCTATTCAAAATAGTTCTGTATACAAAAGGAGCAGGATTGAAAAACGAAAACAAACAGCAACAACAGAATACTGCAATAAATACCCATATATATATTGTTACCACTCCAGTGCAGGTATATCTGTAGGAAAAGTCCTGGAAGTGGAATTTCTAAATCAAAGAGCATTAGAGGCCCTTTAATTGTAGCTAGGCATTCTCAAATCACTCTTCCAAGAGGCAGTAACAGTTTATACTTCCACTAGCAAAGTATGAGCATGCCTGTTGTCCTAGATACTAACCAAACATGTTATCAAACTTTTTGATCTTTTCCCATAAGTGAAAAACAATATTACATTATAGTTTTACAACTTTTTTGTTTGTAGTGAGATTGAGAATCAATTCACACATTTAAAAACATTTATATTTTATTTTACCTGCTCATTTGTTTTCTTTTGCCATTTTTTATTGAGTTGTTGATTTGCTTATTTATTTGTAGGAGCTCTTCGTATATTAATAAAATTACTCCTCAGTTATATCAGTTGAAAATTTTTCCCAATTTGTCATTTATATTTTCTCTTTCTTTAGGATTTTTCTGTTTCCTTGAAGACATGTCTTTCTATTTTATTGTCAAACTTGTCTATCCACTGAACATTAGAATAAGTTTGTACAATTTAAATATATTTAAAAACTCTTAGCATTTTTATTAGGATTGTAGTATATGTCTAGATTAATGGATAATTATCACCTGTATAATGTTGAATCTTCTTGTTCAGGGATGTACCCTGTTTTCCACTTGTTAAGGTGGTCTTTTATGGCCTCCGATAGTGTTGTAAAGTTTTCCCTATGTAAGTTTTATACTTTTGTGTGTGTGAATTTTTTCCCAGGTATTTTATCTTTTTTGTTGTTATTATAAAAGAGATCTTTTTTGTCATTATATGTTCCAATGAGGCTTCAGATATAAAAAGACTACTGATTTCTGTATATCAATATTGTGCCTAAAAACTTAACTGCACTCTCTTAGTGTTTTTTTTTTTTTGAGACGGAGTCTGGCTCTGTCGCCCAGGCTGGAGCGCAGTGGCCGGACCTCAGCTCACTGCAAGCTCCGCCTCCCAGGTTCACGCCATCCTTCTGCCTCAGTCTCCGAGTAGCTGGGACTACAGGCGCCCACCACCTCGCCCGGCTAGTTTTTTGTGTTTTTTAGTAGAGACGGGGTTTCACCGTGTTAGCCAGGATGGTCTCGATCTCCTGACCTCATGATCCACCTGTCTCGGCCTCCCAAAGTGCTGGGATTACAGGCTTGAGCCACCGCGCCCAGCCTTTCTTAGTGTTTTAAACATTTTCAGATTAGGCGTGGTGGCTCACACCTGTAATCCAACCCTTTGGAAGGGTCACTTGAGCCCAGGAATTTGCTTGAACCCAAGAGTTTGAGACCAGCCTGGGCAACATGATAAGTACCCATCTCTAGTGAAAAAATGAAATTAGCTTGCCGTGGTGGTATACACCTGTAATCTCAGCTACTTGGGAGGCTCACTTCAGCCCAGGAGTTCCAGGCTGCAGTGAGCTATGATTGATCTACTGCATTCCAGCCTGGGCCATTGGTTGATTGTATTGGGTTTTTCAGGTAAACAATCATATTATCTGCAAATAATAATTTTATGCTGCCTTTGGACTTATACTGATATAGACATTATAGATGCATTTTACTATGTTAAGGAATTTTTCACTTATTTTTATTTTATTGGGGTTTTTAAAATCAGGAATTGATATGATCATCAGCTATCAATTCTCGGCTTCGGTTTACTGGACCTATCAGCAGCACATGGCACAATGGATTGCATCCTCCTCTGGAATACACTCTCCTCATTTGGTCTCCAGGCCACCACTTCCCTTGGTTTTCATCCTCTCTCATTAATCGTCCCCTCTTAATTTCATATCCTAGTTCCCCCTTGTGTTCCTAATGTCTCAGTGTTTAAGACTGGAGTTTATTCTTTACAATTCTTATTTCTCTGATGATTTCATCCTAGTTTCAGGGGCCTTACGTGACCATCACCAATGACTACAACATTGAAATCCCAGCCCAGACCTGCCTCCTGAGCTCCAGATTCCTACATCCAGCATCACCACTTGATGTCTCATGGATATCTCAGAATGAACACACCCAAAACTGAGCTCTTGGTCTTGCCCTCCAGACCACCTGCAGCCCTTCCTGCCTCACTGATGTACTCTATTCTTTCAGGTGCCCAGGCCCTAAGCCCTGGAGATATCCTTGATTCCCTGTTTCTTCTAACATTGTACAGTACACTGGGAAATACTGTTGGTTTCACCCTCAAATGTATCCCAGAATCTGTCTGCTTCCCACCATCTCCTCTTCTACTGCCCTTGCCCAAACCTCCATCATCACTTCCCTGGATTGCTGCGACAGTTTCCCAGTGGGTCTTCCTTTTCCCACCCTTGGCCACTCAACAGCCTATTCTCAACACAGCAGCTAGAGATTCGTTAAAACCTAAGCAGGTCACATTGGCTCCTCTTCTCAGAGCTTTGCAGGGCTTCTGCATTCAGTAAGAATAAAGCCAAAGAACACACAAGGGCCTATAAAGCCCTATGCAATCACCCCACTTTGACAGCCCATTACCTTCCTGACCTCAGACTTCATCTCTTATTTCTCACCCCATTCTCACTCCACTCCAGTGCTCTGGCCCTTTGCTCTACCTTGAACATGCTGTACATGCTCCCTTCTAGGGCACTCGCACTGGCATTCTCTCTGCCTAGAACAGACATTGTTCAAAATATGGAAGTCTGATTCTCTTACCTCCTCCACATCTGCCTAGATCTTATCACCTCAATGAGGCCTGCTCTGAAGCCCTTTCTAAAAATTGTACCCTACATACCCATCTCACTCTAAAACTTCCAGTGCCCTTTCCCTGCCTCTGTTTTTCCCATAATACTTGTCATATTCTATTCTGTCATTCAATTATATATTATGCTTATCATTTTTATCTGTTTCTTCCAAATGGAATGGAATCATGAGTACAAGAATCATGGCTTGTTTATTTACAGATTTTAATACTTAAAACAGTGCTTGACGTATAATAGGCACTTAGTATTTGTTGAATGAATAAATTTATGATCGGTAGGCTCTTCTTCATGGCTTATTTCATCCATGAGAATCCTCTTGCATCCCTGACTCTGATGGTCTAGGTCATTCCCAGTGCAGCCTCTTTCCTTGCAGGGCCCTTGGAACACTGAGCCCCAGTCATACCTTCTCAATCTTAGATTGCTCAAGCTCCACCCGCTACCAGGCCACTGTGTTCAGCAAACTGTGGACACAGTCTCCCAGGGAAGCCCCTCTTGTCCAACTTGAGATAAGAGTGCCCACTGCTGTGCCCAAAAAGATGGAGGAAGAGAGACTCATCTTCCAAAGCAAATCTTTCTCTAATTTCCAAGATCACTATTGACATCTCCCTCTTCATTTAAAGTCTAGAGTTGTGACCAGGTGCGGTGGCTCACACCTGTAATCCTAGCACTTTGGGAGGCCAAGGTGGGTGGATCACCTGAGGTCAGGAGTTTGAGGGCAGCCTGGCCAACATGGTGAAATCCCATCTCTGCTTAAAGTACAAAAAAAATTAGCTGGGCATGGTGGCAGGTGCCTGTAAGCCCAGCTACTCAGCAGGCTGAGGCAGGAGAATCGCTTGAACCTGGTAGGCAGAGGTTGCAGTGAGCTGAGATGGTGCCACTGCACTCCAGCCTGGGTGACAGAATGAGACTCCGTCTCAAAAAAATAAAAAATAAATAAAAAAGACTAGAGTTGTGGTCAGTTAGGAGCAATTAAGGAGTAAACCTCAGACCACACCTTTGTAAGTCCTGCAACACTAGCCTTGTATCTCTTTTTAAAATACAAGAGCACTTTTGTCTTTTGAGTTGGGGTACCAGTGTAAATTGAAACAGAGAGAGTCTTACTTTAACATTTTGTCACATATGGTTCCATAAACAATACAGAAAATTGTTTTGTGTGTTTGCAACTTACAGTGAATAGTTTCACAGTGTATGTTACACTCCACAGTTTGATTTTTCTCAATCAGCATTATGCCTTCAAATGCTATTCATATTGATACACAAAGATCTGGGTCATTCATTTTAATTGTTGTCTAATATTCCATTGTATACTGTAATCTACTTCTCCATTACTCTACGCATAGATATTTGAGTTATTTTCAATTTTTTATTGTTACCAACTGCAGTAACATCCTTTTACCCATCCCCTTGAGTACCAGACAAGTAACATATTCAGGATATACACTTAGAATTGAATTTGTTGAGTATGCACACTTCCAATTTTAAGAGCTATTGCAAAATTATTCTCCAATTTACACTCCCACAAGCAAATTACTAGAATTCCCTTTTCTTTGAATATTCACATCCCTGCCAACAGTGGCTATGATCACAATTCTTAATTTTTACCAAATTTCTGAGTGTAAAATAGCATCTCACTGTTTAAGATTGAATTTTCCTGATTACCAGTAAGGCTGAGCATCTTTTTGTGTTTTTTAATTGAAATTTTAATTGAGATAATTACAGATTCATATGCAGTTATAAAAACAATACAGCAAGAGCTCTTGTTCATTTTGCCTGGTTGTTGCATGGTAATAGTTTACAAAACTGTAATATAAAAATCCATATCCAGCATATCGACATATATGCATCAACCAGTCATACTCAGATTTCTGCAGTTATACCTATACTCACTCATTTGTGTGTGTGCTAGTTTTTAAAAATTTGATTATTAAAATTTCCTTTCCTAAGTATTGACCACTTATATCCTTTGATGTTTTTCTTTTAGTTTTTTTGTCTTTTTAATTGACATATATATTCTACACAATAATCTTTAGTTCGGCTTATATGTCACAAATATGGCATCTCTGTTCTTTCTATTGTCACTTATATTTGAATTTTGTTTATTGTGATGTTTTAAAAAATTGGAGTGATCAAATTTAATAATTCATTTTGTTTTGAAACAAGGTTTTGTGGATTTTGTTCATGAAATCATTGTTTACCGTGAGATCACAGTATTCTCTAATATTTTCTTCTAATGCTTTTTAGGGTTTTCTTACATTATGGTTTTAATCTATTGGAAAGTTGTTTTTATGTATGATGTGAGGCAGTGATCTAATTTTACTTTTTCTGTATGAAAAACAATTTTTCCTATGCAGCAATAATTGATTAGCCCATCCCATCTGTATTAAGTTATTCTTGCATTACCATATATATATAAAATACCTGAGGGCTGGACTCGATGGCTCATGCCTGTAATCCCAGCACTTTGGAAGGCTGAGGAGGGCCGATCACTTGAGGTCAGGAGTTTGAGACCAGCCTGGCCAACGTGGTGAAAACCCCATCTCTACTAATAAAAAGCATAAAATTTAGCCAGGGGTGGTGGCTGGCGCCTGTAATCCCAGCTATTCGGGAGGCTGAGGCAAGAGAATCACTTGAAACTTGGAGGCAGAGGCAGTGAGCGGAGGTTGCACCACTGCACTCCATCCTGGGCAACAGAGTGAGACTCCACCCACCGTCCCCATGCCCCCCCGCCCCCCGCAAAAAAAAACCTGAGACTGGATAATTTATAAAGAAAAGAGGTTTAATTGGCTTGTGGTTCTGCAGGTTCAGCTACAAACCAATTAAATGCTGGTATCTGCTTAGCTCCTGGGGAAGTCTCAGGAAACTTCCTATCATGGTGGCAGACAAAGGGGGAACAAGGCATCTCACATGGTGGGAGCAGGAGCAAGACTGGGGTCGGGGAGGTGCTACACATTTTTAAACAACCAGATCTCACGAGAACTCACTTACTATTATGAGAATAACACCAAAAGATGGTGCTAAACCATTCATGAGAAACACCTCTATGATCCAATCACCTCCCACCAGGTCCCACCTCCAGAACTGGGGATGACAATTCTACATGAGATTTGGGCAGGGACACAGATCCAAACCATATCACCATCCCTCAGATTTGATGTTGACTCCTCTGTTGTGCACCTAAAGCCTGTGTGCACTTGATGTCATTCCTAGGCTGTAGATTCTGATCCGATAATCTGTTTATCAATCCCTGCACAATACCACCTTGCCTTTATTACTACTATAGCTTCATAACTAATCTGGATATCACATAGTACAGGTCTGTAATCTTTGTTCCCCTTTAAGAATAGTTTAACTATGGGCTATTCTTATTTTCTGACTTCTTTATGAATAATATAGTTTTTAAAGTATCACGAAAACTCTGTTGAATTCTTATTGACACAGAGTTAATTTATAGGTGATAAATCTTCTACAGAGTTCTGCTTTTAGCTCATAATTTGAAATGCAGCACTGAATAGTTTTAATCTCCACATTTTTTCCTCCTTAACAATTAATGGTTTTTTTGTTTATTTGTTAGTTTTTTGAGACGGAGTCTGACTCTGTTGCCCAGGCTGGTGCCATCTCGGCTCATTTCCACCTTCACCTCCTGGGTTCAAGCGATTCTCCTGCCTCAGCCTCCTGAGTAGCTGGGATTACAGGGATGCAACACCACGCCTGGCTAATTTTTGTATTTTTAGTAGACAGGGGGTTTCACCATGTTGGCCAGGCTGTTCTCAAACGTCTGACCTCATGATCAGTCCTCCTCAACCTCCCAAAGTGCTGGGATTGCAGGCACAAGCCACCGTGCTTGGCCCAACAATTAAGGTTTTTAGATATATGCCCATTGCCCCAAAAATATGATGGTAGTTGTTGTTTTCAATTGTCTTTTTCTTGTAGTTTTTAATTTATTTCACTGTGATTAGATAAGATGGCTCATGCGAATAGATCTTTGGAATTTGTTCAGCCTCTTCTCTTGCCCTAGTGTGTGATCAGTTTTTTTACGTGTTTAATTAGGTCTTTAAAAGAATGAAATCTTGGACTCTTGACTACAAGGTTCCATGCCTACAAGGTTCCATGCCTACATCAAGCTTTTAAGTTATGCTATGCAAATCTACACTTTTACTAGTTTTATTTTTTCTACTTGATCTACCAGTTTCTAAGAGAAATGTATTAACATCTCTCACTATGATTCTGAATTAGTTTCTCTTTGTGATTCTTTCAAATTTTGTTTTATGTATTTTGAGGTCACTAGGTGTATGGAGGCTCACAATTTATATATCGTCATGGTGGGCTGTCAAACTACTCCTTTGCTTTCAAAGATCCACAGATCCCAGAAAGCATCTGTTTGCTCATGAATCACATAAATAACAAAATATTCCAAACTGCAGGTCTTAGTATGTGATATGGTTTCGCTCTGTGTCCCCACCCAAATTTCACTTTGAATTGTAATAATCCCCACATGGCATGGGAGGACCCAGTGGCAGGTAATTGAAACATGGGGGTGGGTTTTTCCCATGCTCTTCTCATGATACTGAATAAGTCTCATGATATCTGATGGTTTTATAAAGGGGAGTTCCCCTGCACATGCTCTCTTGCCTGCCACCATGTAAGACGTGACTTTGCTCCTTCTTTGCCTTCCATCATGATTGTGAAGCTTCCCCAACCATGTGGAACTGTGACTCAATTACACCTCTTTCCTTTATAAGTTACCAGGTCTCAGTTATGTCTTTATTAGCAGCATAAGAACAGACTGATACAGTATTCAATTAAACTACTCACTTGAGCCATGCTGCATAGTACTGTATGCTCCAAGTTGAGTAGCAATCGAAATTTATTTATTTTTCCTGTACACAAATACACTGTAGAAAAAAGATAACTACATTTTAGATCTTTATTGTAAAAATCCTTGAAGAGTTTGAAACTTATTTTTTATTGCTTAACTTAAACATTATTCATTCAATATCAATCATTCTACTGAAAACAAAGTCAAAGAATACAGTTAATTTAAAGGAAAATATTGTCTCCCACTATCCCCAGCCCACTTTGATCTCATTAGACTCCTCACTACCCTCCAAATGCACAGAGCTTCTTGAAGGGTTTGCTCCTTCTGGTATCCAGGTCTTCCTCTATACCTGTATATCATCTGGCAAGACCTGGCTCAAGACCCATTGGTGCCTCAATATTATCTATGGGAAAGAACTCTGACATCAACTAGTCTTGGAATAAAATTCAACTTCAACACCTAATTGCTATGCAACTGTAGAGAGGTAAAGAAATACGGCTAGGTACTTTCTGTGTCTTAGCTTTTACACAGATAAAATGAGGATAAGACTTGCCCCAGAAACTGAATTGAATGATTACATTTTTTTTTTTTTTTTTTGAGACGGAGTCTCGCTCTGTCGCCCGGGCTGGAGTGCAGTGGCCGGTTCTCAGCTCACTGCAAGCTCCGCCTCCCGGGTTTATGCCATTCTCCTGCCTCAGCCTCCGAGTAGCTGGGACTACAGGCGCCCGCCACCTCGCCCGGCTAGTTTTTTGTATTTTTTAGTAGAGACGGGGTTTCACCGTGTTAGCCAGGATGGTCTCGATCTCCTGACCTCGTGATCCGCCCGTCTCGGCCTCCCAAAGTGCTGGGATTACAGGCTTGAGCCACCGCGCCCGGCCGAATGATTACATTTTTAAAAATGGAATAGGATACTCCTAGAAATTAGCTATTTCCTCTTTCTTTTCCTTCTTTCAATCTGTTGTCTGGAGAATGTAGTGCACTGTGATTCTTTTCATCTCTGATCTCATATTAACTAGACCACAAAGTCGAGTCTGCAATTCGTTTCCATTTTTTCAAATAAGTGAGTTTTGTTTCCCTAGTTGGACTGAGAAAGCTCCATGAAGACGGAATATTTCCTGTGTCTTTTTCTATCTCCTACAGAGCTTAGAATATTGAGTACATAGTAGGAGACTTGGAAAATAGTTGCTTTTTGATAGAAGATATAAAATAAAACCTGCCTAATTAATCTTTCTTCTTTTATTTAACTTTTGGTGGAGATTACAAATAATAGAGGAAAACACCAATATAACAGCAAAGAAAGGAGCCTAGATTATTAGACCCTTTCCCACAGTCAGATTCCTGTACCCGTCTTACTAACAAGGAAAGTAATAAATAGGGGAAATATAAGCCCATAATTTCTGATATTGAGTTTTCTAGGAAAAAAGTCAAATTTCTTATTTACTGCTTGACCTTGTAGATGGAAATTTGAATGATTTTTAATGATTTCCTTTCTTTGGAAGGTTCCTATTGTAACAGGTACAGGTTTTCCAAGTATAAAAAGTCAATGCAAGCAGGCATCTGCGTTTAACTGTGAACCTCTCTGAATCATCTTTCTATCCACAGAGATTTGCAGAGGTCATGGAACTAGGGGACACTTCCAGGGGATGTTTGCAAATGAATAACTGAGCGAATAAATTAATGATGCACAAAAAACTTATAAGCCAGAAACAGTGTTTACACCCATGCAGATTGGGATGTCTCCTTTCAGAACTGCCTAGTCTAGGAATACACAGCTGAGGTAGGCAGTGGCCTTGCCCCAGGGGAGCTCCAGTAGAGAAAGGAACTGCTCTAAGGTATTTAACCTCTCTAACAGAGCAACCTGGTGCCTGCAACAGCTATAGCTGGGGTTGCTTTTGATGCTGAGTTAGGCCGGGATTGGCCTGTGGCAAAAATGTGAGCAGCAAGAAATTTTGTTGTTAGTATTCTACCACCTTCTCTTTTGTGGTTCTTTGCCCTTCCTCCACTTCCTCCCTCAGGTTTCCAGCAACTAAGCCACACACCCATCTAAGAATCAGCATTCCATCTGCCCCCTCCAAAAGAAAAGAGAGTGGGTAATGTTCGTACATTAAAGGTAATGAAATAACATAAGAGGTAGAGAAAGGGGTAGAAGAGAACAGGGAAGAATAAATGACACCAATATCTATTTTATCCAGAAAAATGTAGGAGATATTGTGCTGGGCATTTTTAATACCTGATCTCATTTAAATATAATTTAACTCCCCCAATAACACCATGGACTCAGTATCATTATGCCCAGAGAAGTTAAGTAAGTTGCAGAAGTCCATACAGTTAGGAACAAAACACAAACCTCAAAATCATGTGTTTAATTCCAAAGTCAAAGTATCTCCATGACATATGACAAGTAAATAGTTTGAGTAATTTTCCAAATGATATTAGAGAACTGACAGATATGAGCCTAAAATACAGAGTAGCCATAAGATCTGGTGGCACAGATAAATCATTTCTTACAGATTAAACCCACTTGATTACTTCTTCTGGAGTATGCTAATGATGCAGTTTTCTTCATTGAAAATCAGAGACACAAGTAAGGCAACACATCACATACACATGTATGGGGGATGATGAAATACTGTGTCAATGAAATGCAATACTTGCCATTCTGCACAGCATATTGAGCTATGTATTTTTACCAAGGGACAACACAATGAGTGTTATCATGTAATGTCATTGAACATGTCATATCTTTTTTATATCAATTATCCATTTATCTTATAAAATTACCTGTTTCCAGACTTTATGGCTATCTTGTATAATCCAGGAATCAAGAGGTAATAATACCTTGAGCTCAAAGGAATAATTGAATGATTTCCAAGTGGTATGAGAGAGAAGTAGGAGAGATAATTTGGGGGTAGCTAGAACTCCTAAAATCACAGTACGTAAGTGACCTGTTCTTATTCCATTTGGTTCTGGGTCACTTTTTACCTTGTGCTACTGAAATGGTCTGACTATATTGCCATGTCGTGCTGAATCTCCAAAATTCTCTATAGGAAAAGGATATTAGGAATCAGTGGGTCCCTGGCTGAGCGCAGTGGCTCATGCCTGTAATCCCAGCATTTTGGGAGGCCAAGGCAGGTCAATCACCTGAAGTCAGGAGTTGGAGACCAGCCTGGCCAACATGGTGAAACCCCATTTCTACTAAAAATACAAAAATTAGCCAGGAGTGGTGGCGCATGCCCGTGGTCCAGCTACCTGGGAGGCTGCAGCAGGAGAATCACTTGAACTCAGGAGGTGGAGGTGCAGTAAGCCAAGATCACGCCATTGCACTCCATCCAGCCTGAGTGACAGAGCAAGACTCTGTCTCAAAAAAAGAAAAATAAAAAAGAAAAGATATCAGTGAGTTCCTTATCCAAAGGCCCCAAATCCAAGCTCATCAGAGAATAATCAGCCCTGTACTCTTGTTATTGACCATTGTGGGATTACCTGAGGTACCGTACTTGGATCACATACCCCTCTCTCCGCCACCACTCCTCCAGCTTAATAGTATATGAAATAGAAAATGGCAAAGACTGGCGAAAATGGGAACGAAGGTTTGTTCCTCTTTTCTTAATTAAGCTGTGGTCCTTAGCACAAGTCTATAACATCGATCTTATCGAATCTCAATAAATGCTTACAACTCATCACTGCTAAGAATCTAATTAGACATGTATTGCTTATGTAATTCTGAATTAATGGCATAGCAACAAGATTTATATCTCACATATCTGTTACACCTCAGCACTCTCTATTTTAATAATCAATTGATATTTCGTTAACACACATTAACTATCCTATTAAAACTAAATTAAATGCTATTCTGATTTGATTTTATTAAATACATGCTGGCAACACTAATGAGGTGCCGGCCATTTAAATCATGACAGGACCGCCAAATTTGCAACCCTCTGTTAAGTGAAGTAATTTCACAGTGAAAAAAATGAGCAGATGTGTTTCCCAAGCTGACAATTTCATAAATACTTCAAATGAAGTCATGATGGATTTTCAACCAACATCTCAAAAGACTAAGAGAAACTCTCAGAATATGCTTCATTTTGAATAAGGCTGCGCTAAAGATGCCTTAAAGAAAAAAACACTTCACCCTCATCTCATGTTGTAAGGTCACTCACTAATTCTTAGAAGAGCAAGATAGTGTTGCTTCATGAAAGAATTTCAGTATTCTGGCAAAAATACTTCTGAAACAAACTAAACTGGACTTCCTCAAACAGTTGAGTGTTTTGCTTTTGGTGCGGTACCAGATTTTGTTTAACCAAAGGAATGGAACTTAATAAATAAATTACTCAATAACTATTTTTTATTTAACAACTGAATACCTGCCATGTCCCAAGCTAAATAGAATATGATTCTATCTCATAGGGACAAATATTCTGAAGCCTCTTCCACTTTCTATGATGGGTTACATGAGAAACTCAAAGCATGAGGGGGTGGGCTGTGCCCTCAGGAAGTCGGCAGTCTTGTTAGGGAGGACCTGGAGCTCATCCATCAGGAGTCTGAACCCACTCCTGGAGTAAAGTCGCCAAGTAGCCCAAGTTTCTTGTAAAGTTCCTGGCATGTAAAACATGCTTAATAAATATTTGTTGAATGAATGAAAGCTTCTCTGGCACAATTAACTTGTGATTCTCTCATTCCAAGTCCTCATCCAGAATCACATCATTCGAAGTTCATTCTTCCACAATTGCAGACTCCCAGTCATAAAAGCCAAAAGGAAAGTTAGCAGAGTTGGCAGTGGTATCTAGGTGCCAGCAACAATAGTCAAAAAAAAGAAGTGGTTTCAACCATGGGTCCTGGCAAACAATCGTACTGGCAACTGTTCACTTACATGCTGCCAAATTATGATTGACACGAGGAGCGTCTTTTTCTACAACTGAAAAGTCACACTATTCCAGCAATATCTGTAATTGGGATCGTGAGCTGAGTGGGCAGTTCAGGTAAGGAATTATACATCCTGATTTGAATAGGACAGTCTCTGTTTTTATTCGTTTTCCTGAAGTAATTATTAATAGCACCAGCTCTCAAGAGTGTCCTGGTTCAGATGATAAGTTATATAATCACCATGAGTACAGGATAAAGCCTGATGAGCCAGAGGTATGGGGCAAGATTTCTATTTAAGAAAGTAGTTTGCACACACCACTTATATCTTCCTACCTTTGTCAGCTATGTTCTTCTTTTCATATGATTAATGTTTTTAGTGCTCCAATTCTACAGCATAACTGCAGTTGTCTTCTGTGCTTTTTCTATATGTTGACTCTAAAATTAAGAGAAATTATGACAGATTATGTTCCTAATTATAAAATGTTCTGGTTTTCTTCTGTGTGGGAGGAATATGGATATGTCTTTGAACACCAAAGTTCTACTAAAATTCAGCCTCATGGCAAGGATGAAATGAAGGAGTTTCTGCATGCCATTTATTGGAACTTTTCAACCTAGTAAGACAGCATTCAGTAAATCCCTTTAGACAAAATGACTCAGGGAGAAGAGATTAAGGGTGTTGGTCTCCTTGGAAAGTCTGATAGATGCAAGGTACTAGCAATTAAACATGTCTAGAGAGGCATATTTCAAAACAGAATAGAAATTCTTTGACAAGAATCAAGTAGATATGAAGTTAAGTTTTTTAAAGCATTGTACTATGAATAAAACTACTAGCCTAAATTTTAAAACATTGTTTAAGACTTAAAAAACGACACTTGCGGTGGGGCGCAGTGGTTCATGCCTGTAATCCCAGCACTTTGGGAGGGTGAGGCAGGTGGATCACGAGGTCAGGAGATCAAGATCATCCTGGCTAATATGGTGAAACCCCGTCTCTACTAAAAATACAAAAAATTAGCCAGACGTGGTGGAGGGCGCCTGTAGTCCTAACTACTTGGGAGGCTGAGGCAGGAGAATGGTGTGAACCCAGGAGGCAGAGCTTGCAGTGAGCCGAGATTGTGCCAGTGCACTCCAGCCTGGGTGACAGAGCAAGACTCCGTCTCAAAAACAAACAAACAAACAAACAAAATAAACAAACAAAAAAGCGACACTTTCTTCTTCCCCATCCTTCCTGCTTGAGCTGAAAGCAGGAGGAGAAATTTCTCTAGACCCCAAGGAGATCATATTCTATAATTCTTTCTTGATATGTAGCCAAAGACAATAATGTAAAAGTAAGACTTCCCATAGGATAGAGTAAAGGGCTAAGGGAGAAAATGTCTAGGAGCTACACCCAGGGAACAGAACCATGTCCTAATCAAGGAATCCTTCCTTCTCTTAGATAATATCCTCCTGGGGGGATCACTATATATTGGATTTGTGAGAGGCAGATGGCTTCTCCTTTTCTTTCTGAAGCTTTGGATCAAGAAAAGCTTTATCCACACCTGATACAGAAACTATCTCCTATCACCTGAAGATACTGGCCTTTTCCTTAGAAGTAAAGGGGAAGTCCAAATGACTGTTTAGGACTTCTGGTTGTCTTTCTTGGAGAAAGGATGAGTATGTTCAGCTTTTGGGAAAAGGAGGATATGAATAGCTGAATACAAGAAAGGTGGCCTGTGAGAGTTTGTATTTTGTTTCTATCTCTGTGGTGCCACCTATTTTAAGATTGTAAACACACACCCCACGTTGAATTCAAGAGTAGCCATGTGACTTGCCTTGGCCAGTGAAATGTGGGTGAAAGCAATGTTTGTTATTCCTGGACGGAAGTGTTAAGAGACATGGGTCACCATGTCTCTTTTCTCTGCCATGAGATTGACAACATTCCAGTGAAAGCCTGGGCCCCCAAGTGAGGACAACATACATCTGGGCTTCAGCTGACCAATAATGGGCATTTAGTGTGAGGAAGAAATCAACTTTTGATGTTGGAAGCCACTAAGACTTGGGGTCATATGCAGCATAACCTAGTTCCTTCTTTTTTTTTTTTTTTTTTTTTTGAGATGGAGTCTCGCTCTGTCACCCAGGCTGGAGTGCAGTGGCCGGATCTCAGCTCACTGCAAGCTCCGCCTCCCGGGTTTACGCCATTCTCCTGCCTCAGCCTCCCGAGTGGCTGGGACTACAGGAGCCCGCCACCTCGCCCGGCTAGTTTTTTGTATTTTTTTAGTAGACACGGGGTTTCACCATGTTGGCCAGGATGGTCTCGATCTCCTGACCTCGTGATCCACCCGTCTCAGCCTCCCAAAGTGCTGAGATTACAGGCTTGAGCCACCGCGCCCGGCCAACCTAGTTCATTCTGATGGTCACAGCAACAAACAGTGCTAACAATATTAAGATAATGTAAAGATTATTCACCATAATGCCAAGTAATGTGCCTGGACCTATAAAGAAGGAGATATTATCCCACATATCTAAAGGATGAAGCACTAAACACTCAGTGACACAAAATCTTGATACATTTGTTTGCTTCATAGTTGAACTGATTTTCTCATTTGGCATTTAGTTCTTCCTGGACTTTCCAGTTGCCTTTCTTTTTTTCTCTAGAAAAGTTTAGGATTATTGTTTTATCTCTAGTGTTCCAAAAGTTCACCAGGCTACCTCTAAGATATCAGTCTCTTTTCATTTATTTAAGTTAGTGTTCTCTTTCTCTACTCCTTCATCTCAAAAACCTACCCCAGCCTCATTCATTATTTAGCTCTCCCCACCTCCTATACTCACTTGCAATTTTCTTAGAGTTATATTCAGTCCTTTCTCTTCCATTAGACTATGGGCCATTGTGCAGGGACTGGGTCTGGCTCCACTTTTTAATCCCCACCCCCATGCCAGGCATGGTACCTGGCACGTAAAATGAACTCAATAAGAAGACGCTGAATTTTTTACTTCCCGTATGCTTCCTGGTGACAAAAGTAATTAATCACAATATAGTAAATCGAATTTTAAGATACAACTATTTTTTATCTCTTAGCAGTATATAATGGACATTGCTCATTAATAAGACAGAACAGGAAACATGAATAGGTTCCAGGGTACAAATGCCCTAACAGCAGTGAAACAGTAAAATGATATTTTTCTGCTTTCTGAAATTGAGTGATGAGAGACAGCATTCATGACATAGAACAAGGCTGCTTCAATTATAAAAACAATTCATATCAAGCTTTTAGAACAGTTTGATGTCTAATTTGGCTTCCTTAACCATTTGACTTATGCATTTCACCTTTTTCTCTAGAACTTCTATGGAAGAAGAATTAGAGAAGCCTATCTTGAAGTTCCTGACACAAGATCTTAGTCTTAACAGCTTCTTCGGCATCAGGTGGCAGAACAATCTTTTCTTCCAGCTGTAACCTTAACTATGACCTTGGTTAGGACCTCATGTAGTGAGCAACACACGTACGGTAAATTTCAGAGTTACATGAAAGTTTCTCATCCTTCCAAAATATCTAATTGTTGGCTGATATCCCAAATTAAGCCTTCACTTCTTTGATTTAAAACTTTAAAAATAAAACTTTTTTAATACCTGGGAGGAAAGACCAGTTAGAATCCCAACTGTGGCACACCTTTCCTCCCAAATCAGGCCCTGCAGAAATTCTATCAAACTTAGGTGGTTCTGAGAAACAGTTTGAAAACACTGCAAAGCTCAAGTCTATATAGCCCTAGAGATACTTGCATAAAAACATCTATGCATTTTTCTAAGAAAAGATTTTTCTACTGCATGAGGAAAAAGCACAGTAGATGTAGGTCCCTGGGCCATAGAAACCCTTACCCACCCCACCCCACAAAAATATAGACATAGAACAGGAAAACTCAAGGTTTTTTAATATGTCTCTAATAACTTGTCAGACGGTAAACTTTGAACTTGGCTTCCTCCACAGTGTCCTAACACCCCTCATATGCAGGATCTTCAATAAGATCCATCTGTGTTTTAAGAGGGGCTTCATAAATACAAATGAAATTGAAGTTTTAGGCAGCCAAGAGTCTAACTTTCTAGAAGATTCCAGTCCAGCCCCCACACTACCCAGCTGCCTGCATCTGATTGGTTTTTTAGATAATTGATCACAGCTGGTGGCTTAATTGGACCTGCCACAGAAAAGCCAGTTTCTTCTAGAAATAAGGCTTCATCCTGCCATGGTGCCCTCGGGGCCAGTGAACTCACTGGGAAGAAATGTGACTCCCACTTCTTCACTTGAAGAACTTGGGGCATTTCCTAAATGGGGCTCTATGCCAGGGATCTGGTTGCAGCTTGGTGAGCTTGAGAAAAGAGTGCAAGCTCCCTCTCTTCTACCCTGAGAGAGCCTTGTAGTCTCTCAAAGTTTGGTAATTTGCTTTCAAGGTTGCATGAGGTGGCATGGTTTTCTTTAATTCCAGTTTGTAGTGAACAGTCACAATTATATAGTATCTTTAAATGTCTTTGTAATTTAATTCAATTTAAATCCCTGTGTTGCCCAATGCAGTGGCCACTTATAGGCACAATCATGGTACACTTCAGACTTGAACTCCTGGACTCAAACAATCCTCCCACCAGAGCCCCCTGAGTAGATGGGACTACAGGTGCATGCCACTGCACCTGACTTTAAAGTGTCTTTCTATTGTATTTGAGTCATCCCAATTACAAAGCTTCTGTCCCCCAGTCCCATTTGAAAGACCACTTGTCCATTGTGAGGAATTAAGTACTAATGACAAACTTGTAACCCTCCATTGTTGAAATAGGGGGAAAGAGCTGGTCGTGGCCTGGAGAAAAGCCATGTCTTGCCAGAGTGGCCATGGGAACCTCACGAGGGACAAGAGAGCAGGCTGGAGAGCTCCAACTGTGCCAAGATGCATTCTTGTCAGGACATAGCCCAAGAGGCATTGTCCAACAGGAAACAGCTTACTTGAGGATCATAAAGTAAAGAAGGAGGGTTGGAAATTGAGACAGTTAATGGAAAAGTTGGTCAAGTTGGCAGGACAGGATCCAGAGAAATTAAGCATGTCAGAAACATACAATCAGAGACAAGACCTGGTGAACTGGAGCTACTCCACTGTGAACTCCATAAGGCCCTATTCTCCTTGATGGCTAGTTATGTCAACTTAGGAGAAAATATTCAGTTTTGGACTTCTTTGTGATTCCCATAGGACAGACAAATAAAGACTGCCATCAAGAAGGTGAATATGCATATCTAAAGCTCAGAAGAGATCTGAGGTGGACAATGAGATTGGAGAATCATCCTATTGGCAGTAGTTGAGACCATGAACACTGATGAGATTACCTAGGAAGTGTGAAGAGTTGGGTAAAGAAGATTGAGTGGTGGTTTCCTTAGAGGAACTGGAGAGAAAAATAGGCTCTCACAAAAACAGTCTCTCTCTCTCTCTCTCTCTCTCTCTCTCATTCTTTCAAACACACACACACACACACGTATGAAATAGCAAAGAGTATTACTTTCCATGACAATTTATCTGAGGCCGGAGGTACACATTAAGGCCAAACAAAACAAAAATAATTTACTGGAATAAATAAACAAGTAAGAAAACTTAAATTTCAGCAACTCCATCCAGAAATCAAAAGGCAAACTAAGTGTGGTAGAGACACCTGTTGCCAACACACTGCTGTTTTTCTAGGCTAGCAGAGTCCTGGTTTTATGTGCCCTGCTGTGGATGGCCATATCTTTCATGGAAGGTGGTCCCAGCCATGATCATGGGATTCTTATTGCACATCCAATAATTCGTTAAGCATGGATATGTGGTCTAATTCTAGCCAATGAAACATGAGAAAACTTCTGGCAATTTCTGGAAACACTCTACTTGTTCTTTCAAAGAGACGGGTGGTGGTGGTGGTACTCCCTTTTCTAACTCTCTCTCTCTCTCTCTCTCTATGTTAATATGTCTATGTGTGACTCCTGGAACAGTGACAGACATTCTGTGACCCTGAGGAGAGAAGACTGAGGACAAAAGCCGACACGCTGAGATGCCCATCCCTCAAACTTTGGTGTTCTAAAGAAAGAAGGAACCTTCATCCTTGGTGTGTCAACCAGCCACTGAATTACCGACCCTGACAACCACCTCTGGAGTTCTTGTTATGGTAAATAATGAACATCTTTATTATTTGAGCTCCTCTTTGTTTGGTTTTCTTCAACTTGCTGCCAGAAAAGCGTTCTAATTGATACACTAACAAACTCACAGTGGGACAATTTATAGGTGATTAGTAATACATCTAACACAGCATTTACTATGTGCCAGGCATGGTTCTAAGAGCTTTAGCCCTTTTAATCCTTATAACAAGTATAAGAAGAAGATACTATTTGTTTTCTTCATTTCCCAGATGAAGAACTTCATTACAGAGAGGTGGAAGTACTTGTTCAATATCACGTAACTAACTAGTAGTAGAACTAGTATTACAAACACAGGCAGTCTGGCCCCCAAATTGAAACTCATAACCAAGATAATAGACTGCCTCTCAGATTAACAAACAGGAGCTAGGTTACTTCTATTCCAAGTCAATTACTAGGGAACTATAAAAACAGCAAAAGAGAAGTCAGATCAAGCAAGTTTTTACTTCCTGTTTTATGACTTTCTTTCCACTTAATCTCCCCAACTTTGCCCAGGTTCCTTACTGTCTCCTTGTTCTACCCCCGAGCAAAATCTTCTCTCAGGTCCCACTTAACCCGCCAAGGTGTAAATGACTAAATAACAGAAGTGTTTGGATTTTACCAGGAATTGTAGCCTTAAACCTAGCTTGAATTTTATGTATCCATCTGCCTGAATCTACACAGAAAACAGTCTTGTAAAATCACATTTATGGAGAGCTGAGATTACACAGAATGAATGAATGGTACATTTCCCCAAGAGGCCTATGGCTAATGAAAGGAAATAAAGACGTAAACTGGAGATGATCATGAAACTAAGACTATAAGATACAGGTCACAGTGGTTGCCTCTTGGAAGGGAGCTTGGAGGGGTGGGGTAGAGGGCACTGGGGAACCAGCTGAGGAGACTGTTTTCACCCTAAGTCTGTTTTTGTGCTATTCTATACTTGGAATTTTTCCCATATCCATATTACCCATTTACCAACAATTAGGAAAGACTAAAGTTCAATAAAATGTGATAAATCTCTTCTAGAAGTATAGGCAGAATGCTTTGAGGGTACAATATAAGTAAAATAAGCAAGGAAAGTACATTAGTTTGCTAGGGCTGCCATCATCACCATACACCAAATGGTTTAAACAACAGAAATGTATTGTCTCACAGTTCTTGAGTCTAGAAGTCCAAGATCAAGGTGTCCACAGAGCCATGGTCACTCTAAAAGCACTAGGGAAGGCTCTGTCATGGGCCCCTCTCTTCACTCTGCAACCATCAGGTGTTCCTTGACTTGTAGAGAATGACATCTCTTCACATTATCTTCCCTCTACGTGTTGCCTGTGTTCAAATTTCCCCCTTTTTAAGAACATCTGTGACATTGAGTTAAGGTCCATTCTAATGACCTCATTTTAAAGGGATTACCTCTGTAAAGACGCCGTCTACATACTCAGGGTTAGGACCTTGACATAGGAATTGGGAGCAGGTCACAATTCAACCGATTACAGAAAGATATTGAAACCCTTTCTGGAGATTTATTCCATTGACACAGTATTGACAGGAGGTCATTGTGAGGCTTCTTTTCTTAGAACAACAAATTTTCTCAAGCACTTGTGATAAGCAACCCCTTGACATTTTAACACAGTGGGATGACACCACACGGACTCAGCTTGACGGGCACCACTTGGAAAATGGTAAATGTAATCTATGACAGGTGCATGTTAAATCAGGGAGCCTGATAGCTAAGTAGCAGACTGTGTATTGTGCTGTGCACCCCAGCTCTGGCTCACTTCTCCCATGTAACTACACCATCGGAAAAGGCAGATTGTTGAAGCTTGAACACTTACAGGCAATTTCCATTTTTATGCTACTGATAATTGCATTTGTGGAAACATAAGGAGTCCCTGGTGGCTGATTCAACACGTAACAATTTTTAGAATTTTACTTTATAACCAAATAATGTATCCTGCTGAAGAGAGTGCTGCCTCTTGTGGACAACGTAATTTAAAAATCATGTCAAGTTATGTTTACAATAAAAATTCAAAATAATGTTTTCTTTCTAGATGACGTTATGAGTGTGACTTGTAGGCTGGAATGTTAAAAAAAAATGCAGGAAATTAGAGAAAAATCATGCAGATTTTTTTGTACATCCATGCCAAGAATATAAGCAATGGTGGGTATATGGTTTAGGTAGCCAGGATTTTGCAATAGTAAGTCATATAATCTTATGAATACTATGAATATCATAATATCATGAATATCAACAATTTAAAAAATTTTAAATAGCAGTTACTGTGATATACTGCCTTTTGCTATTCCAAGTATGGATGCCAGAAAATATAAGAAATACAAATCACTCAATCAAGAAGTCCCTCAGTTATTGTTTTCAATAGATTGACCAGTTTCATAAGAACTAAGTAAATGGTGCCATTTCAAATCATTATGAGAAAGATAGAGTACTTTTTTTTTTTTTTTTTTTGAGACAGAGTCTCGCTCTATCACCCGGGCTGGAGTGCAGTGGTGCAATCTCGGCTCACTGCAAGCTCTGCCTCCTGGGTTCATGCCATTCTCTGCCTCAGTCTCCCAAGGAGCTGGGACTACAGGCGCCCGCCACCACACCCAGCTAATTTTTTGCATTTTTAGTAGAGACGGGGTTTCACTATGTTAGCCAGGATGGTCTCGATCTCCTGACCTCATGATCTGCCCACCTCGGCCTCCCAAAGTGCTGGGATTACAAGCATGAACCACCACGACTGGCCTTGATTACCTATTTGATCTTTACCTCAGACTATAAATTAAATACCAGACATATTTATCAGAGGTTTTAAACACTTTTAAAGTAAAAAAAAAATTCATGAACAATCCAAGTTTATGAAGCAAAGTGATGAAGGTATATATAGATGAAGGTATGTAAGAGGTTAAAACTCTTCCATGTTAATGAAATTATAAAAATTAAAAGACAAAGAATGAACTAGGAAAAAAAATGTTTGCAACACATTAAAAAATAGTCAATTAAAAGGATGAACACTCCAACAGAAAAAATAATCAAAATAAACGAAAGGCAACGCACACACACAAGCTAATTTTACTAATAAGTATATATTGATACTTTTAAAGTTTGACTGCAGCAGTGATCAAGAAAATACAAAATGAGATACATTTTTATACATAGTGAGTATCTAAACATAGCAAACCCCAGCACTGTCATAGCACAGAAAGTATGTATAAACTGCTAACAATCTTTCTGTGGGTCAATGTGGCAATCCAGAGTTATTATATCTGAGATTTGTGTCTAACCTAAATTTATCCAGGAAGAAAACATCAAGGACATATGCTGTAGCAGATGCTGTCAGTGTCCATCCTTATCCTGTGTATGCATGCAATGTAGTTTCCAACTGCCAGCATTGGCAACTTTCTGCCTGGGATCCTTTCTGGATAAGGAAGTATGCTAAATCACAAATTAGGCTGGCTGAAGTCAAGGGATTAAAAGCTCTGGAAGCAGTCCTCAACCAATGATAGAAGTTAAGGATTCCTCATGCTCAATGGGGACAACTGTGAGTTCAGAACAGACTCCCAGGGGTGATAATGGAATGTGGCCTCAGTTGTCCATGGTGGTGATTTGCTCATTAACAAATCCTGTATGGACTTTCTTCCTTTCTCTTTCTTACTTACCTTACTGATGTTTCCTGGATCACTCCCAAATAAGCTATTCAAATCCTTCTATCTAGGTCAGTATTCAGGAGAAACTAACCAACGTTATAGGCAAACATTTATCTAAAAGGATGTTCATCACACTGTTATTTATACTACTAAAAATTGGAACTATCATATGTTAATAATAGCAATAGTTTCATCAATATTTTGATACAATATATACACATTAAAAGACAATAGAAGAATATTTAATATCTTGAGAAGGCAAGTGGTATTACATAATGGTTAAGAGATAGGTTTTGAAATGTGGTATCATTTCAAGTTCTGGCTTCACCAGTTGCCACCTCTATGATTTCAGACAGTTAATTAACCTCACTAAGTGTCAGTTTCTTCACATGTAAAATGAGGGTGACGATAGTATCTCACAGGGTTACTGTAAATATTAAGGGAGATAGTTCCTATAAAGTGCTTAGCCTAGTTCCTGGCACACAGTAATAATATTTATCATCACTATTATTAATATTATAATACATAATAAAGTACAAGTTTGCAAAACAATATGTTGTATCATTTTAACATATACATGTATAATGAGACTTCAGAAAGTTCACAGAAAAAGGGAATTAAAAAATCAATAAAAATGTAAACTTTATTTCTCAATACAAGCTCCATCAAGTTTAAGGCACTTTTGTAAGTGATGGTACCAGCCAATCAGTCCGTCGCTAAAACACTAAGGGTATTTAAATATATCAATGCAGTCTTTTTTGACATTACTAACTGAAGCAAAATGGGTGCTCTTTACAGGTTTTTTAAGATTACTAAAGAAAAACAATTCAGAGGAAGCCAATTCAGGACTGCAAGGCGAATATATAGTGATTTCTCATCAAAATTCTCACAATATTGCCCTTATTTGATGAGAGGAATGAGTAGAAACATTGTCATGGTGGAGAAGGACTCTGGTGAAGCTTTCCTAGGCATTTTTCTGCTAAAGTTTTGTTTGACTAAAGTGCTCAAAACAGTCTATAATAAGCAGATGTTATCATTCTTTGGCTCTCCCGAAAGTCAACAGGAAAATGCCTTGAGCATCCCACAAAATGTTGCCATGACTTTGGCTCTTGACTGGTCCACTTTTGCTGTGAATGGTTCACTTCCACCTTTTGGCAGCCATTGTTCTGATTGCGCTTTGTCTTCAGGATCATACTGGTAAGGCTATGTTTCATCTTCTCTTATAATTCTTCAAAGAAGTGTTTCAGGATCTTGATCCCACTTGTTCACAATTCCCACTGAAAGGTCTGCCCTTGCTACAGTTGATCTGAGCACAATGGTTTTGGCATCCATTAAGTGGAAAGTGTTCTCAACTTTGATTTTTCAGTCAGAATTGTGTAAGCTGAACTGAGATGTCTACAGTGTTGGCTATTGTTTCTGCTGTTAATCATCAGTCCTCTTCAGTTAGGGCACAAACAAGATACATTTTTTCCTCACAAATTGATGTGAATGGTCTGCCACTGAAGGCTTCATCTCATCCTTCTTAAAATAAGTTATTCATTTGTAAACTGCTAATTTTGGGGGAGGGCACTGTCCCCATAAACTTTTCATAAAGCATCAATGATTTCACTGTTATTCAACTCCCGCTTCACCCTAAATTTGATGTTTGTTCTTGTTTCAATTTTAGCAGAATCCATGCTGCTCTGACAGGGGCTCTTTACAAACTTATGTCTAAGCTTTCTCAGTGCCTCAAACTAGATCCTGTTTCAGCCATGTTCTAACAAGTCAGTACGAGTTTATTTTGGTGCAAAAAAATTGAAATTCATGCATAGTTTTTTCACAATATGCATTTTCCATGAACATTTTGATGTCCCTTCATATATATTCATAATACATACATACATATATAAATTCTCACACGTGTATATTTATGGAAGTATGGAAACATAGGAAATATATGCGACGTTATTATGGTATATGACTGTATGCTAAGATGGTGGATATTTTTTCTTTGTGCTTTTTTATATTTTCCTAATTTTTAGAATTATTACTTTTGTAGTTGACAAAAGTTATTTTTAATGAATTTTATAAATAATCTTAAAGCAACTCATAAAGGTACATTACCTGAATTTCTTCACATAAAAACATGTAATTTTTGGCCCAGGGCTAACCAATTCTTGTTGATGAAGTCAGGGAAAATATCACTATTTAGCAAAATTCATCTTTTTGAGAATAATGGGCACATTCTGCTCCTGAGCTTCCATTGTTGATGATGGGTCTTGGTGTAAATTAAATAGAACATTTTGTCACAGAGCCATGCAAATGCAAACACTGCCCAAAGATTGAGCAGCTGAGTGCCACAGTTACAACAGATACTTGATCATTCAGGAACTTTCCTTATTTAAGCATCAAAAGCAAGCAAAGAGGCTTGAAGCATGATTCATAGCATCCAAAAGAGTGAATTGCTTCTGAAAGGGTGACTTCATTGTTTCAGATGGTTCTGCACTTCTTCAAAGTTTCTGATTCCATTAAGTCCAGGCCAGGTCACAATGAAATATAAGTCCAACTTGGATTTGTTATCATCCTTCAACTCATATGTGTAGTATGAATATCATATACCTGTACACTCTTGAACAAATGAGCAATGTTCTCATTCAGTGTGCTCAGATGAATATGTATCTGCCAAAAAAGACAATCTTGCATCTCTGAGGGGTCTAACAGATTGTTTCTCTCAAGATACTCATTAATTCCCAGAAGTCTTTGATCTGAATTTGATAAAGACTTCCAACAACTTTCTCTTACTCAGCCTCTAACTGGATAAAACAATCTAATCTTTACAGTCAGTTTTCACTTCTTCCAAATTATCTATAAACTGTCAAAGAGCAAGCGTATCAGAACAAAATGAATCTACAATTTTGACCACTTTTAGCATTGAATCATGCAGTGAACTAATTTGAAATCTTTACAGTATGAATTCTGACAAATCACGCAACAAAAGAAGAAAACACCTAATATCTCTTTGGATTTTAAAAAAATTAAAAATTCAACATTTTATTCCAGTTGCCTTGCCTATGGCAAATGAAATCTGCCATTTTTTCAGGTCTAAAACAAATTTCTTAGGTTATTTTACTTGCAAGTGGTTAATGGATGCTGAATTTTGGTAAGAAATATTTTTCTCATTAAAGGTCTCAGCCAGACAAAACTCCATCTCTACAAAAAATACAAAAATTAGCCAGATGTGGTGGCATGCACCTGTGGCCCCAGCTACTCGGGGGGCTGAGACAAGACAATCACTTGAACCTGAATGGTCAAAGATAGAGTGAGCCATGATCATGCCTCTAAACTCCAGGCTGGGCAACAGAGTGAGACCCTGTCCCAAAAAATAAAAACAGTCTCAGCTAGGTCAGACCCATATAAGGTTAGCCATTCAGGTAACCTGTTGAATTCTCTGGTTAGGCAAAAGTGTTAGCAGATGTTGGTGATTAAGAAAAAAAAAGTAACATATAGTATCTACTGAGTGCAATACAAAGGCTAGAGCTATAGATGAAGAAGCAGAAGCTAGAAACCTTGAGCCAAATGCACCATTGTCACAGAATGCTTAGGGTGTCATTTCGCCAGCTGGAAACTTCTGTGGCCAGCAGTGCCTCTGCTTGAGTTTTGCTCATTTCTGCTGGGCTTGTCTCACCCACACAGCCCAGCAGGCTGTGCTCGGCCCATGCTACGGGCACAGATCCCACACTTGCTAAGGGCGAGCCAGGCGCAGAGTGGTAGGGGGTGTGTGAATGTGTAAGCAGGGGCAGGGTCTGGCTGCTGTGCACACCCAGGCACACCAGCTGCTGCAGCAGGATGGTAGCTCCAGGTGCCAGCATAGGCACTGGCTTCACATGAGGCTGCATACCCCAAGTGACTTCCACTGCAGGCACCAGGGTCTGGATGGATGAGGGGAAATGCAGTGGCACCTGAAAGCTTGGAGACACCAGGAACTGCAGAACCCCAAAAAGGGTGTTAGTGTGTCACAACTCAGGCTTGGGAAGCCCCAAGATCTGGGCTTCCAGAAGGGCTGCAACTCTTCTCTCTTTCTTGTCACCCACAGTGAGCAATTGGGGGTGTGTATAGAGTGGGGGACATGTTTCAGGTATTTGTGTTACAGCTGTGTTAGTCCCACTGCCCCACTCAGGCCCACGGCTCTTGGACTGGCCTGTCCCCACTGCTGCTTCCCATCCCATGGGGCGGCTGCTGGGCACAAGTGAAGCATGGGAGGGAGGGCTGTAGTGTTGCAACAGCTCTGGCTCAGGGAATCCTGGGGTCTGGGCCCCAAGAAGGGTTGCAATGCTTCACTTTCACAGTCTGGGAGTGTGTCACTGCCTGAAGGTCAGTGAACCAGCCAGGAACGAGTTACAGCTCCTTTCACTCCCATCATTCAGTGGGTCCTGAGTTCTTGTCCCACATCCAGGAAGAATGAGGTTATGTGGATAACTGGAGGGTGAGCAAGGCAGAGAGGAGCTTTACTGAGCTGCAGAACAGCTCTCAGGAGACCGGAGTGGGTAGCCTCTATCCACAGGCAGGTTGTCCCAGTAAGTGTCTGAGTCTGGCTGAGTCTGGGGTTTTTATAGGCTCAAAGTGGAGGAAGTGCATGCTGATTGGTCCATGGGAAGCCATGGGTGGGCTTGGAAAAAAGCACCATGAGTTCTCACTCTGGGTCAGGGACTCCACCTGGAACTGGAAGCCCAGCCTCCAGAGCATTCCCAGCTTGAAGATGGGGTTTCACCAGGGACATATCCCTTCCCACCTAGGGACCTGTCTGCCTGCCACTGCCATCAACATGCCATCCACAGTGCCCAGGCTGTCCACACCAAGGGGCACCTGAAGGCCTGCACCAAGCCACTCTCAGTACCCCAGCCTCCCTCTCACACTTGTCAGTGCCCAAAGTCTGGAGGAAGCTGAGGCAGTTGGGGGAGAGGTGACTGGTATGTCAGTGCTGCTCCAAGCATGCGCAACCTGACCAGGTTGCAACAGCACCCAGGCTTAGGTAAAACTTTGCTCTGCACTGAAGTGGGCTCCAGGAGTAGGACAAGGTCAGGGAACAGGAACAGACACTTCCAAGCCTGCAGGGATAGGGGGCTTCCCGGGATCCTGAGAGTAAAGGGATGCCTGGGTCTGGAGCTGTAGCTAGGTGGCTGCACAGCTGCATCTGCACCCGGGAGCACAGGCTCCCATCCCACCAACTTGGTAGGGTGCAGGGCTCGTGTTGGCATTATCTGTTCCCAGCCCCTGTCAGTGCTGCAGAGTGCACAGCCCTGGCTGCACCTCCCTCACTGCAGCTGGCATCCTTGTAGTGGCCACTCCAGATGGGCCACCGCCACCATCACCATCACATAGATTATATGACTCTGACAATTAACAACTTCTCTTATGACTTCAACTATTGTGTCCCTAACATGGGGATCCATAAAGTGATAATCCTCCTATACCCCCAACTCTAAAATTGTTATTCTTTGCCAGGAAATAAAAAATCTGGAGTTTGTAGAAGAAAATGGGGGAAAGGAATACATCTGTCAAACACTAGTGAAAGAGAGGAGGAATAAAGCTAAAATGGATTGATGTGCCTGCTTCTATGTGCAGATTCTATTAGAGGCATTGTCTCACAATCCTTACACCAACCTCAACAGACAGAGCAACCATCCATTCATTCAACAACTTTTTACTGAACATCTGCTATGAGTAAGGCTGTGTACAAGGAGCTTTGGATACCACAGTAAGCAGAAGAAATACTCCTTGCCCCTCTGGAACTTAAATTCCAACCATGGAGACAAATTATAGAGAAAATGATTTAGTTAAAATCCCTTACGTGTTGTGAAGAAGTAGGATGGGATGTTTTGAGAGGAAGACCATGCCGTGGGGCGCTAACATATATGGGAGATTGTAGCAGAAAAGTTTTTGGAGAAAAATCATATTTACAATGAGCCAGTAAGCATGAATAAGAATTAGCAAGGCAGGAAGAATGAATTGCACAGGAACTTGACACAGAAAAGAATATGGTAAGTCCCAAAGTCATTATAATCCTTATCCTACAGGTGAGGCTTACACATATATTCATCTCTTAAGTTACTTACTCATCCAGGCTCTCATTGCTCAAGACTGGGTGGTGAGGCTCAATATTAGGCCTATTGGAGTTGAAAGACTTTTTTTTTTTTATTATTGATAATATCTACCTGGCTCCATTTTGATGACTACACCTACATCCCGCTGGTGTCAGTGTTTCTAAGTGGCCCCAAAATCCCCACAGTTTGAGTCTCTCATCTGTTGGAAGGTGACCTGTTTGTTGTTAGTAGATCATTGGATGCAACCTTGAAAAAGCTACCAGAGTTGAGCAAGTCCTTCTACTAGAAATCCCACAGCAGGAAGGGCTAGAGAAGAGCTAGAAAAGGGGCTTTCTCTTCTTTATTTCTAGAAAGATGGATTGAGCAAGTGTTCCTGCATTTTGTAAAGCCCAAAGGGATACTGGGCATTGTGTTTACACTGTGGAAAATATCACCATTATGACTTATTTACCATCTTTAAAGTTTCTAGTTACTGTGCAACAACACTTCTAACCAACTCTCAAGGCACTGAGTTGATTATAGTTATTATTAAGCTGAAAGTTAAGAAATTGCTCATAAGAAATCTGCATCCTGTCATACCAAAGCCGCACATATTTGTCCCAGCTCTTTCTCTGGGTGCAGATAAACATGTCCCATGTCAGGGAGGTTTTCAACATTTCAATGGCTTAGTGGGATGCTCTTTTGAGCCCAGAGTGCAATTACTAAAATTTAAGGTAAATGGGGAGGGGAACAGAAAACGTGATTGCCAGTCCAAACAAGTGAGGTCCAGGGGACGGCTTAAGTTGTGCATTAAGTATAATCTTTTGGCTTTGACAAGAAAGTGAGGTGACCAATAATTAGCCATTCAAGTTGAACCCTAAGCACTGTGACTTGGATGGGAAGTAGGCGGCTGCCCGGCCCACAGTTTCTAGCAGTTGAGAGCTTTGCAGGCAGGAGCTCATCTTGAGCCTAATAAAGTGATTTTTAAGAGTGAAGCTGTTTGTTGGTTTGTTTTTCAATGTGTGCACTTTGGTGTTTGTTTCTCTTAACCCTCAAAAGTATTGGCAGGGATAGATCAGGGCACTAGCTAAGTGATCCACAACAAGGCCTTGGAAAAACTGAGAAACCGAACTACTGGTATAGTTCAACCTTGATGGCTTCCCACTGATGACATGAGCTCACCTTTCAGAAATGTATTTTCATGGGACATATCCATCCCATGCTGGCAGAGACGGATCCCTTGTAGCTGTCAGCAAATCCTCCCCATTAGCAGGGCGTTCAATATTTGAATTAGGTGTAAATCTCAGTCTATAAATTCATGTGTTCAAGAAACAGATAAAATTTTTAGATTTCCTTACATCAAATTAAATTTGGATTCTGAGTAACCAGCCCACCAAGCTGGCAGGAAATTTAATCCAGCCATGCTTGGGCTGCTCTCACACCCCCACGCACCAGGATTCTGCAAAAGTGTGGGTCTTACAGAGTACAGGGTCTTATGCAATGTTGAGGGAAGACTACTCCAGTATTTTGTCATCTGTCTACACAGGTTAGTGCTGAAATAGCAATTGTCGCAGTCTACATGGCCCACTTAGGTCTCATCTCTGCTATTTCAGGCCACATGTGGGATGCCAGGGATCTCTAGGAGGTGAGAAAACCCACCCTTAAGGTCTAGCCTCCCGTGGAGTACACACAGCCTCCTCCCTTCTGAGGGGTACACTATGGAGTGATTCCCGGGTCCCACAGCTCACAGGAGCAACAGGGGCCATCTCTTCTCCAGCCTAGAGAAGCAGATTCATTTTTTCTCCTTTCTTGCCTTAAGCAAGGAAGAACAAGTCTGACTACCTATTTGAGATGAAAAGAAAATGTAAACCATAAGGAGAGTGAACAATTGACTTCACCACAGTCAGCCTCCTCTGTGTGTGTGTGTGTGTGTGTGTGTGTGTGTGTGTGTGTGTGTGTGTGTGTGTGGGAGGGCAGGTAGTGGCTGAAACATCTAATTGGTTATCAGGTGAGAATCTCATGTGCTCAAAACTCCCTCTGTATACATGGTTGGGTGGTGGAGGTCCAGCCCTGTACAAAATACTCCTATGGACACCGGAGTTTGAAAATCACTGAGTTCAACCAAAGGAAGGAACAACAACCAAAAAAGACTATTTGCAAATATCTGAAATCCCTAGTAGTAAAAAAAGGATGGGGAGGGAATCCCAAAGCATTCCTGTTTGCCCGCAGAATTTACAACATTCTGATTTAATATAAAGCCTCTATATCTTTAATATAAATTGATAGGTTTGCTTATTGTCAAAAGGATTAAAGGAGAGAATGCAGATATTTTAGGCAGGGATTAAATTCTAATTTAATTTTTTTGTAAGACTTTTTTCCCTTTTGTGTTCTTTAGCTTCACTATTGTATGAATTTATTATTTTCTCTTTAATCCTATTTGCTACTTGTGGAGCACACTGAAGTCAGTGATTGTCATTCTTCAATTCCGGAAAATTCTACAGCAAGCTGTGAATTTAATCAGGACTGATGTGACTTTACTAAGTTGTCCTTATTGAGCAACTACATCCAAGGCCTTGTATTTGTTGGAAAGGGAGGGGGATGGGATGGATACACTACGCGCCAAAGGGGAAAAGCTCCGTGCGGAATACGGTCAGGAAAGCTCAGGCAGCGCATCCACCCAAGCCCCCATCTGAAGAGCAGGGATGGAGTTTCCCCATCTGTGTCATAACTATGCTCAGAGGCCTTTCCCTGTTCAGACAAGAGTTTACTCAGGAGCTCAACTTGTGAAACAGCTGCTCTGGTTGAAGCTCTCCTCCTCCCCCTCTGACTGCGGGCAGTCCTGGAAAAATCACAGGAGACTCAGCCAGCTCTACTAGCTCCTCCAGCGCTGGGCTCTTGGCCCACGTGTGATAGAACGCCCTATGAAAGCTGATTAAATTGCCCTTTAAAGAATCTCATCTTCCACACTGGAGATGGGTACTTGTCTTTAAGGCCTGCTCGCTCATGTTTCTGGGAGGATCAGACCTAGAAGATTCTGTTAGTTATGCAAATATGACGGTGCGTTTGAGAGGAAGCTTGGGTCTCTCTCTGGGGTGGAGGAGTTGAGTCTGAATACAGAGGCACAGGGATGCCTTTGTAGGACAGAGAAGATCTGCAGACAACAACATGAATTGTTTGAATTTTTAACATGAGATTGAAGATCTTTCTGTGGGGGCGTGCCCCTCCTTCTATCACAGGTTCCAACACTCCCGATTGCTTCACACCTGGACGGATTCACATATATATGGGGCTTGTCTGGCCCCTGTGGGCATCTGAGTTCGTGGACCCCTAGCCTATATGTAAAGCCAATGCTGCCCCAGAATTTAGCCAAACCAATGAAGTGAAGAATCCTCCCCATACATTTCCACGTTGTCATTTCAACCCTTGCCTTCCGATATGTACTCCTGTCTCCCAACACCACATCAGAATTAACCTCTATTGTTCCTGTTAGCCTGATTTGTATCTCTCTTAGGGCTTAGAGCAATCTGTCTCATATTACCATTTTGTATACAGTAGTCCCCATTTACCTGAGGTTTTGCTTTTCTTTTTTTTTTTTTTTTTTTTTTTGAGACGGAGTCTTGCTTTGTCACCTGGGCTGGAGTGCAGTGGCCAGATCTCAGCTCACTGCAAGCTCCGCCTCCCAGGTTCACGCCATTCTCCTGCCTCAGCCTCCCGAGTAGCTGGGACCACAGGCGCCCGCCACCTCGGCCAGCTAATTTTTTGTATTTTTAGTAGAGATGGGGTTTCAACGTGTTAGCCAGGATGGTCTCGATCTCCTGACCTCGTGATCCGCCCGTCTCGGCCTCCCAAAGTGCTGGGATTACAGGCTTGAGCCACCGCGCCCGGCCAGGTTTTGCTTTTCTAGGTTTCAGCTACCCATGGTCAACCATGGCCCAAAAATAGATGAATACAGTACAACAAGGCATTTTAAGAGAGAGAGAGAGAGAGAGAGACCATGCTGACATAACTTTTATTACACTATATTGTTGTGATTGTTCTATTTTATTATTAGCTATTGTTGTTAATCTCTTCGTGTGCCTAATTTATAAACTAAACTTTATCACAAATATGTATGTATAGGAAAAAACATGTGAGAGCTCAGTACTATCCACAGCTTCAGGCATCCACTGCGGGTCTTGAATGCATCCCTAGCGCATAAAAGAGGGACTGAAGTATTACTCATTAAAATATATCTCTGCAGAGACTTGGACAAGTACTCAATAATTATTTTTTGACTTATTCTCAGTTTGGATCAGCTCTGACTGCCACAATATGCAGAAGAACCATAACCATTGTTACAGCCTCCATGCCATCACCACCTACCTCCCAGGGATATGGCCTCTTGCAAGAGCTGTTTGGAGATAGAGAAGAGAATAAGACCAGTGGCAAATCACTCAAATCTGGTAATATTCAGTGAAAAGGAACATCATATATAGGGAGGAAAGGTACAGAATATAATGGACTCTCATTTTAAAAGAAGAAACAGAGTTTCCTCCTTGCTAATGATGGCTTGGGAGGAGGAGAATGTGAAAATGCATGTTTTCATACAGGAACCAATGACCTGCTGTACCCCTTCCAGTCTCTCTCTTGTATGGACTCAGATGGGCTGCTGGTTATTGTAACCAGGCCCAACCCACCCACCCAGGTGGTGGCTTTACCTCCAATTCCAGGTCATTTTGGCACACCAGGCGAGCTTCACCAGCACCTTTCCAGCTCTGAAAGGAAAAGAAGGGTACTGCCATCATGAATGGAGCTAGTGTGTAGAATGAATAAGTCATAGCAAGACTACAAGCAGCGCCATGTTCCATTCATTTAAGTAAAGAGAGCTGACATATTTTCCCAGGCTAGAAACAGAAATTGCATTAATGTGCTAATTGCAATCAGGACTATATCACTTTGCCTCTTTATTCCGTTCACATTTTTGTTACCCTATATTAAAAATCATACACCACTCTTCATTTCCCTAAATATTTTAATTGGTATATTTTAGTCTGGATGTGTGTACATTCTCTGTTCCCTCCCATCTGGGTGTAATTTTCCATCGTCTCCCCCTGATGATCTGCATTTTCTCCTTCAAGTCCCTCCTGTAAACCCACTTCTGTGGATCTTGCTTTCACATTATGCCATTAAAAGCTCCAGCTGGAAGGAAGTGCCTCTGAATGGAGTCCAAGAGAAGAAACAAAGAAGATGGAAACCAGATGCCATTGAAGTCATCCCCATGTGAGTCATGGTTTTCTCCTGGAAAGTGTCTATCTCAATGCTATGCATCTTTTCAATTTGAAGCCCACTAGAGAGAAGCTCTCCCTCCATCTATGGGTGTTTTAGCCATCCTCAGTAGAACCATATATTTTGAATACTATTGGCATACAGTAGATGTATACATAGTACTAACAGTAACAGATAAATATTTACCAGTTAGGTTTTAGATCCAATATAACATAGTCATTTCTTTCATGGGTCATTTACCCACTCTTATTCCAGGCCCATTCTTTACCAGCTACTCTCGGGATTTGAACTGGATGCTCTAGTTTGATAAGGGTG
The DNA here is from genome assembly GCF_007565055.1 of Rhinopithecus roxellana. Taxonomy (NCBI): domain Eukaryota; kingdom Metazoa; phylum Chordata; class Mammalia; order Primates; family Cercopithecidae; genus Rhinopithecus; species Rhinopithecus roxellana. Next base: position 101,046,268 of record NC_044559.1, on the reverse strand, counting down.
TATGGTTTAGGATTGCTCAGTATTAAAAACAAATAACAACGAAAATCCAAAACATAGATAAAGCCAATGCTGACCTCCAGAGGTTAGAATCAACATACCTTTTCTTGTTTTTAAGTACAACTTAAACTGATTTCTGTGTAACAGATTGTATCATCTGCGAAGTTTATTCATTCAGGTAGCAAAAAAACAAAACAAAACAAAAACAAAAACACCAAAAACTCAACTAATGTTATTAAAAAATAATAATAAAGTGAGAGGAAGATCCCTGTTTTCCCCAAGTGGTTTTAAGAAACAGCTTTCAAAGCTCTTCTAGAAGGGTATTCAATTAAGCCAGTAGCAAAAATGTAACTGGCAAAATCTAATGTTGTTTAAAAAAAAACACATGTGCGTGCACCCACATACACACACATTTATATACCCACACAATATTATATATATATATGTGCGTGTGTGTGTGTGTGTGTGTGTGTGTTCAAGATGGTGGACTAGATGCTTGCATTTATCTACACTCCTTTTCAAAATTCTGCTGAAGAGTCAGTTAAGGAAATAAATTCGTAACCATGCTGAAGACAAAAAAGGAAACCATCAGCAGACATTTTGATACTTTTCTGGAAGATGGAAAGACAGTGAATAGTATGGATAGATGAAAGAGAGCAGAGAAAGCTGCACCCCAGATCTACTCAGGAGAAGGCTACAGAAAGGGTGGAACATTCTTTCCAAAGAAGTCTTGGGGAATCTTCATGTTGGACATGAACAGATTCAGAACTCAGAAATGGAAAGAGGAGCAAAAACCAAGTGACTAACGGAAGGTTGTCCAGAGAATGGCTGTACTGTTTTGACTTTGTCATCTCTCTCCTCCTTTTCCATGCATACAGATGGAACAGTGAGAGGGGATTCAGAAAACTTCGTCCCCTCCCCAAGATCTGATCTATTAAGAAAATAAGATGTCTCCCCAGAAGAGCTAAAGCTTGTTGTATGGGATTTGGCATTCCACAGTGAAGCCCTCTGTTTTTGGTGTTTTGAGGTGAAAGGAAAGTCATTTGCATGAATCTCTGTGCTTGCATCCTGAAGGGAAGCTTGTGGTTGATACATCCCACCCATGTACACAGCCAGCCACCAATCTCAGATGTGCTTACTGAGGAGACACACCTACTCAGTGGCAGGGAGCTGCACCTGACACCCAGCCACCATTGTTAATTACCTAGTCCGTCATTCATAAATATAAACAAATAGCATGAATGATCAAGCTGACAGAGTGGAAATGGGGAATGAAAGAGAACTGTTAGGCATGTGGTGTCAAAGGATACTATCTAACACCAAAGACTCAAGAAATAAAAGTGTAAGTCTATTGTTTAAAGTTATAATTGTCACTGTGATTTGCCATCTCACATCCATTTCCCCTATATGTAGCTAGCAGAACCCTGACCTTGATTTGAAGTAAGCCTTCCTTCTCCACTCTTAGCTCACATGCTTTGGGCAAATCTGAATGTAACTCTACACCCATGATGGAATTTGGAACCTAGGTCTAGGCCAAAGTGTACAACCTATGCCCTTGGCCACATCACTTCTTTTGAAATGAGCAAGCCAACCCCATCTGCTTAAGTGGTGTAGAAAATTATTGTTCAGAAATATTCTCTGCCTCCTTCTCACTCCCATGGGAGGAGAGTACTTCTCCATTCGGTTGGTTTGGGGTACAGTCATGTGACTTTCTTTGGCTAATGAGATGTTAGCAGACATGACACAGCATAGGTTACACGTGTTTGTGCAACTGGTCTTGCACTCTTGTGTCTCTGTCATCACCATGAGAATATGCTTGGGATGGGTCACTGGTCCCAGGAAGGAAGAGAAGAGACATATGGAACAGGGCTGAGCTACACTAGCCCAGAAGCATAAGCAAGATCAGCAGAGCTGTCCATAGAAGCCCAGCCTAAATTAGCTGACCCCCAGCTGACCTCGGAAGTGTGAGCAGCTTCTACCAAGATCAGCAGAACCCCCACCAAGCCCAATCTAGATCATCTGAACTCAGCCAACCCACACATACACATGTTAAGTAAATGCTTATTGCTGTAATCACTGAGTTTATGTGTGTGTGCATGTGCACATGTGTGTGTTTTAACTGAGCATCATTGTGGCCACACCTAAATAGCATTACAAGAAAGACACATGCTTACTTTCCTGCTAGGCTAGAATCTAAGAGGTTATGAAGCCAGAGCTACAGCTGTGGTCACCACATAGAACTTGAAGATGAAGCTTGCAGACTGAGGACAGCTGAGCTGAAATCGAGTCTGCTCACATTGAGCTCTCAATTTAGCCTGCTCTAATGCCAATTCTGCCTCTGATCTTGTTTATATGAGCCAATAAATTCCCTTTGTATTGCTGAAATCAGATGGATTTGGCTTTTTCTATCCCACTTTCAATCAGAAAAATCTTAACTAATACCAAAGTATATAAGTAACTAATGATAGAAATAAATTCATAACATTTAGAAGAGAAGGGTGTGGGAGTGGTGTACACAAAATAATTCCTCATCTTGCACAGGATGGACGACATAATGTTCAAGTAGGTAAATCAAGAAATATAAATACAGGCATGTTTTATGGAGATGATCATGGGAAAGGACTGAAATAAGAAATAAAGGTGGTTTTACTAGGACAGAGAATATGACCAAGGGGTGAGGTGTTCATTTTTTTCATCTTACGGAGATCTGTGCTGTCCCATGGGTGGCCACTAGCTGCAGTTGGCCATTTAAGTTTAAATTAACTAAAATTTAAAATGTAGTCCCTTGTTCAGAGTAGCAGCATTTGTAGTGTTCAATAGCTAGCTACATGTGGCTAGTGGCTACTGTACTAGATTGACCAGATATTGAATCTGTCCATCACCATCACTGCAGAAAGTTCAGTTGGACAATGCTGTAGTGGAGTATCAGGAGTCACTGTGTAAAGTCAATGAATCAAACAACATTAGTTTAAATATATCATTCAAAATTGCCCCATAATGATTTCATGGTACAGGCCCTGGAGGAAAAACAGCTTAATTTCATTTCAAATCCCAGCTCTGACACTTGAGTTACCAAACCCTGGGTAAGTCACATTGATCTTTCTGTACTTCAATTTGCTTATGGGTAAAATGACAGAATACAAGCAGACCTTTCTCACAAGGTTGCTGTGAGAATTAAATAGCCAAATAGATGTAAGTTCTTATATTTTGTGCCTAGCATGTGGTAAACATTCAATATTTATTTTTTATTTTCTATCCTTCTCTAAGTTAGATTTTATTTTACCATATACACATATTTTAAATAAACTATGTATATATGAGATTTATAAATCAGCATTTAAATATAAATATAATATTTAATTTTTACCTCTCATGTACAGTACATGTACATACATATATATCTCCAGTTCATGGGATTATAGATGCTTTCATTTTCTTCTTTGTACATTTCCATAGTTTCCAACTTTCTGTATTGAACATGTATTATCTTTGTCACCAGACAAGAAAGTTTTTACTTTTAAAGATACCAATATATTTTGAGATGAACGACGTTCTACATCTGGATCATTTGCTTTTGCTGATTTAGTCCACAGGGGCCCATTGCATAACCTGTTGTTAGCCAACTGGGGCTTCATGACCTCTTTCCTGGGCTATTACAAAATCCTCCTGGCTGGTCCCCTTCCCTGTCCAGCTCTCTCTCAGCCTCCCTGTGCTGTCTCCACAGTGCTGCCAGAGTGATCCTTCCACAACACAACATTTATAACACTCCCCTGCTTAAAACCTGTCAGTGTTTTCCTGTCCTTTACAAGTTAACCGCCCAGTCCAAGGCATGCCCCACCAAAGCCTTCCCATTCTCACCTTGCCTGCCTTTCCAGTCTTTTAAACCCCCCACCAAATGTATCCAAGTCTCCACCCACAAGCCACAAGGAGGAACATTCTTCTACCCCTTCTCCATTTCCAGTTGGAAGTCCCGTTTATCCCACGAGATGTCCCTAACTTTGCACTAATCTCCCAAAGCAGAGCTCAGTGCTCCCACTCCAATTAGCACCACTGTCTCAGAGCCTGTTCTACTGAACAGCAATTATTTGTTTACATTCCCGACTCACCCTCAAGTATGTGCTCCTTGAGGGTGTGGCATCTTCGCCTTCCTGTGTCCAGCCCAGAGACTGACACCAAATAGTGCTTAATAAATGGTTGTTGCACAGATTCAGGAAGAAATTGTTTTAATTAAAACAATAAATGTTCACTGCAGGAAATTAGAAAGTCTAGATAAATCAGAAGCAAAAAAAAAAAAAAAAAATGTGAAGCATGTATACCCCACCTCTCAGTAACATTAACACCTTGTATATGTCCACAAGCTAGATTAGAGGTTCTCAAGCTTTCTCGGTTCATGGCACTCTCAGTGTTTCAGTGAATTTGTCTAGCATTTTAGACCAAAATAAATTATGTTTATTATGTAGTTTAGTCCAAACACCTTAATGGTAGTATGTAGTTCACAGTGTCCAAAGGTGTCACTGTGTTTCCCTAGAAATTTTACAATATACTGGGATGGGCATTGCTGTGAATTCACCACAGTGCCCCAGGATGTCTTGGCACACAGTTTGGGAATTACTGGCCTAGATCTTTCAAAAGGATCTTTTAAAATACAATACGTTGTCATATTGTACAGACTTTTGTTAACCTGTGATTTCTATTTAATAAGAAGTAATACATGACTTTCCTGCTTGGTAACTGCTTATCTACCAATAGCTAATGTTTGATGAGTACCTGGTAAGTTCCCTGTGAGGAAGGTGTAATGCTACATCATTATCTTCATGAAGAAGCTGAGACACTGAGTTATACATGAACAGCAAGGTATACATTTAAAAAGGAAAAAAGAAACTGAGGCACCGAGAATTTAAGAAACTTTACCAACATCTAACAGGTAGTAAGTTCACAATCAGGCTGCAAACCCAAGAAATCAAGTTTTAGAATCCGTACTCTTTTAACCTTCACAGCATCATTTAAATGGAGTGTGAGGCTACAATGGTGTTCTATGGTAAAGATGTATTATAACTTACTTAAACCATATCCCAAATATTAGACATTTAAATTGTTTCCAGGTTTTCACTATTTTCAACAATCTTGAAATGAACATCTTTATAGCCACAAACTTTCATGTTTCTTTCCTTGGGGAAAAAAATCTATAGAAGTAGAATTTCCTTGTCAAAGAGTACAGTTTCTCGAAGAACTAAAAATAGAGCTACCATTTGATCCAGCAATCCCACTACTGGGTATCTACCCAAAGGAATATTAAAAAAGATACCTACACCCACATATTTATTGCAGCACTATTCACAATAGCAAAGATATGGAATCAATCTAAGTGTCCATCCACCAACAGATGATTGGATGAGGAAAATGTGGTACATATATACAATGAAATACTACGCAGCAATTAAAAAGAAGGAAATCACTCTTTTGCAGCAGGATGAATGGAGCTGGAGGCCATTATCTTGAGTGAAACAACTCAGAAACAGAAAGACAAATACGGCCTGTTCTCACTTATAAATATGTGTCCACGTGGACACAGAGTGAGGAATGACAGACACTGGAGACTCATAAGGGTGAGAGAGTGAAAGGGATGTGGGTGGTGAGAAATTACTTAATGGGCACAATGTGCATTATTTGGTGATGGATACCCTAAAAGCCCTGACTTCACCACTACAAAATCTATCAATGTAATAAAATTAAACTTGTACCCCATCCATTTATTTAAAATTTTTTTAAAGATGTACAAACTCCAAGTTTTTCAGTACGTTTATTCCAGTGAGTTATTCTACCAAATAGGTTGGATAAATTTCTATTCTATGTTTTTTCTAATTCAGTATTTCACAAACACTGAATATCTTTATTATTTAAAAAATGTTACCAATAAATCTTCCTAAGTCAGGAAGATATACTTACATTTTACAAACCTTTCCATAGCAAAGAATATATTTATAGAACAGTGAAAGTGGCAGTAGGAAGGATTTAAGGGACCTTGGGCCTGCCCAGTCCTTCTGTGACCAGAGGAGAATAATTTAATATCTTCATTTCTACTTGTCTACTAACATGACCAGTGCTTGTCAAACTTTTTACAGAAATAGCCCAAAGACACAAGAGAATAAAAACTGATTCCTAAAGTTAGGACCCTGGGATATATTGATCCAAAGAGACCCCTTGCTGGCATGCAGTTTTTCCTCCTCTCAGATTCAGACCAAAGCTGCCTTCTTCTCCATAGGATGTTGGTGTTTCTAATATAGTAACATGAGTTTTGTTTTTTCATTTTTATCAAATAGAATCGTTGCTCCAGGAGATAGATGTGCAATAACTTAATATGTAGCTCCAAAGACACCAAGAAACTGCTGTGTACTCCACTTTGAGAAACAAGGAATTCTCTCCAAGATTCTTTCAACTTCGGTCAGTGTAAGATTCTAGAGAACACGATCTGTTCTCCAGTTAACCATAAAATGTGCGATCATTATTCTGGGGATGGTTAATTTTCCTAGGGGGCGGTCAGCATTTTTCTTTCCCATCAATTTCCTTGATTCCTGATACAGAAATAGCCTTTCCTCTCTGTTCTGACCATGCCCGGCCATCACTGGAGAGGCTGACAATTTAGATCCACATCCTAGAGTCACTGATAATAATAGTATTTCCATCTTCACCATGAAATCAACACTCAGCTTTCTTAATTAACTTCCTTCTACTCTAAATTTGTTTCATAGCATGGGTAATGTGATGCAGCAATGGAGAAACACTGTTCTTGGCATAGAAAGATCTAAGCTAAATTCATAGATAGACCTTTGGGAATCATAACTTCCCAGAAATTCAGTTTCTGTGCTGGTAATCCATCCTCAATCCAGAATCAGGAAAAAATTCCTCGTCACATTATTCATGACAATCCTCCAGTTTGGGATGCCGGCGGTTGGGAGGCATGCTCCAGCTCTGAGGAGGCCATGGCGTCAGCTGGATGCTGCTGTGGAGCTGCCTATACAGGTCTGCACCAGACACAGGGAAAGCCCTTTTGGAAACAATGATGGGCATTGTTGAGCTGGGTGGGGCCAGAGAGGGCATGTCGGTAACCACCGGTGAGCTGTAGCCAAGCCCCTGCATGGCAAGAAAAGCTCTTTCTCCTGGGATTTGACTTTCTGATGAAGAAGTCACATCGAAGCTAAAATATGTTAAACTTTCAAAGCATCTAAGTCCCAAAGCTCTCCAGAGGCAAGTGGTGAATGCCTCAATGAGTCTTGAATAGGAACTGGAACCTCTGCACCAGTTTCTGCTTTTTTGCTGCCACCAGCCCTAACCCTCACCCTCCACAGAACAAGTCACACCAGGGAAGAGTGAGAGCCAAGCTTTTTCTCACTGCCAAGCCATGAAGACACTTGAGGCCACATCAGACAAGCCATGAATGAGCAGCTCAAATTGAGCAACTTGAACAAGGAAACAAGCACAGGCGGGCACCACACGCAAAACAGGGCAAAGATTGCAGAAGGATGGAAAATGGAGCTCCCAAAGCTGTCACAGAAAAAACGAGCATCAAGATTCAAATTAGAAAAAGTGGGAAATAAAGGGATCACAGGCAAAAGAAGTGACCAAACTCCTCCCTACATCTCCCACGCACGAATTTGCTCACAACTCAGCCTTCCTCATTCTGTAGCCATTGTTTTCCTGCTGTTTCCTGCACGTAACTTTGTTTGGGGCAAGTGTGGATGAATTTATACGTCTAAACGCCAGGCAGTGAGAAGCTATTCCCAGTTGCAAAAAACAACAAGCAAATCCACAGATTGTGCTCTTGTTCAAAAACGGTTGGTTTCAGAAAAGATAACTCTTGCCTAAACTATATATGTTTTCTTAACATAAAGAAAAAATAAACTTTATGTCAGGGGAATAGGTTCATTTCTTAAAGGAGAAGAAGTCTCAGATATTAATTTCATTTACCAAGCACAATATCCAGGAAATGTTCATCTAAGCACAAAACACACACTTTTGAATTATTTTTTGCAGATAGGTTTCTTGCTGTCTTTACTTACATGCATATGCCATATCAACTGGTCACCTGTTTCTAGTTTTTTGTTGTTATTCAGTTATTTGTTTGGGGTGTTTTTGTCTGTCTTGGTTGTTTTGTTTTTTTGTTTTTTTTTTCCCTCTCCTAACTTTATTTGGAGAAGAATAAAGCAGCAGAAAGGAATAGGGGTTAGCGGCACACCTCTGGAGTTTCTGGCCCTTTTCTACCTCACAGGGCATAACTTGCTGAGCTCAGTGTAAAATGAAAATACAGGGCTCCTTGTTCAAAAATTATTAAGAATCTCAAGACAATGACCTCAGAGCATTAAACCAGGTACAGGCCTTTTACAATTCAGTTCACACGGTAACTGTGTGACTTGAAAAAATCATCCTGAGAAGCCTCAGGATTCTTATCTTTGAATTTGGGACAATAATAGTACTTATCTTGCAGACTTATGGAACGACTGAATGAAGTGATGTTTGGAAAGTGCTTTGCACAGTGCTTAGCACACAGCAAGCACTTAAACATTATTAGCTATTGTTGTCACAAATTACCTTCTTATACATAATACCAAGAAACTCAAAATCCAAACGAAATGAGGAATTAGGCAATAATTAGGTCACACAGACAATCTCCACTACAGTCTTTAAAAACACTTTTTTAAATAGAGACGGGGGTCTTGCTATGTTGCCCAGGCTGGTCTTGAGCTCAAGCAATCCTTCCATGTCAGCCTTCCAAAGTGCTGACATTACAGGTGTGAGTCACTGCACCCAGCCTACACTCTTTTCTGTGCTTACATTTGAATTATCTGAACTGGAAAGCTTTAACATAAATTACCCAAATAATTACATTAGTTGCCTCATTCACTTCGGCAATGAGTAGATCTGGTCAGTCAAGATTTGTTGTTCAAATGTACAGTACAGTTCAAATGTCCTACAAAAAACAAAAAAAATGAACCAGGCTAAGACTCATGCAAAAAAGTTGACGAACTGGGAAGATTCGGAGATTGAGGAACTAATTTGAAGGGAAAGTGCAAAAGAAAAGGATGAGAGTGACAATTTTGAGATGACTGTCATTTACTGCCAGTGTGGACAGATCTCAGAATGAGAGCCTATATAAAATGCCCATTTTTTATAGGGAAGCTAGAGATTATGGAAGAATTTTTTAATTCAAATGTTATATTGTAACATGTTCCGAAGATACAGAAAAATACATTAATAATGTACTCACCCTATAGCTTTATCAAATTTTAACAATCTTTACATATTTGCTCCAGATTTTAAGATTTGTATTGTATAATATAAAATACAAAAATAGAACCCCAGCAAAAATAAGGTGAACACTCTTGTAATCACCATTAGGTCAAGAAACAGAACTTGGACAGCCACTCTGGGACCCCTCCATGAGCCCATTCTAATCACAAGCCTTTCCTTTGCCCCCAAAATAACCTCTATTCTGACTTTTATAGAAATCACCAAAGGAGACTTTTATTTTGGTTTGAGACAAAGAGAGAAAAGGAAATCAGTATTGGCCATACAATACCAAAATAACACAACTGATAAATAGTATCATAAGCAAGAACCAAAATCTAACAGTAGAAATTTCTCTTGGGCAATAAAGACTTCCTTTACTCCCCCTCAAATAATTGAAAGCTTTCCTCTTTCCCCTTCTCTCACACATGGATTCAACATTTTCCACATTGGATCCACTTTGGCATTTTGCAACCTATTTCACCTCTAACAGTGAAAACACGCTGCCTCTGTTTCTGTAATTATTTAACTAAAGTCACAAAAACTGGATAATGTTCAAAGTTGGAAATAATAATTAACAAGTCCATTAGGGTCCTGCTTCTAATATTAATAGCTATACTTTTAATATTGAGGTTATTCTGTCATATTTTTGCTTTTGTTTTTATTTAAGTCAGAGATTATGCTTTGAATAAAGTTGCTAATATCTGTGCAAAATTGTTTATTTCATATATATGATGGATCTGTAGCTAGGACCTAGGTAAGGCCAATGCTTTCATCTTATCAGATCCGTAGTCTCCTAGATTTGAAAGGAATATTAGACTTTCGTAAGCCCTCTCCACTTGGTAGATACCTAAAATAGACACCATATCTGCAATAGACATGTAATGCATGAATTAGCATTAAAGGGGACAGTTTATGTATTAGGATTCTGGGTGCAAGTGAAAAAAAAAAAAAAACTCCGTATCATTTCAGCAAATATGGGAATGTACAGGCGCATATAACAAACTGAAAAAAAAAAAAAAAGGCCAAGATGACTGCAATACTTTCAAAATTATTTTTATCTCTCAGCTCTGCCTCCACATTGGTATGTCAGCTTTCTTATCCCTAGCTGGCTTTCAGTATCTGAAGGCTGGAGTCATAGCTGTCCCCCACTCTAGGCTCACATTTTTGAGCCTCACATTCCTGGTGGGAAAGGGACTCTGTCCCCACTTCTGATGAAAATAAATCCTGAGTGTGTACAACTGCCAAAACTCCGCAAATATACCCTTAAGATATGTGCATTTCATTGTATGTAATTTTTGTAGCAAAAGAAAGCCCACTGTAAACAAATACTGAATCCTACTTAATGAACACAAGCTGAAATATTTATGGAGATGTGTACTAATATTTGCAATCCACTTTTAAATGCAACAAAAAGAAATTGAATTAATAGCTGGTGAGATGGATAGATATGAGATAAAGCAAATGTAATAAAATGTTAATGGCTACTGGTAGAGTTTGGGTGGCGGGTGTTCACGATACAGTTCTTTCAACTTTGTGATACGTTTGAAAATTTTCATAATTAAGGGTTGGGGGCAGGAATTAATCCCAAGGAAAGATTGTACATTAACTAGCTGGGGTCTCTTACCCAGTGCTGAACCAATGTGAGGGGTAAGACACTGACTGCTCAGCTTCCATCAGTTGCTTGCCATGAAACCATCCACTGTGACCTGCAAGGCATTGTCACATAGATCTTGTTCAGGACACATGTTAGAGGAGGGAGCAGAAAGAAAAGAGCTTCCAGGGAAGCGCGATTCCCCCCACAAAAAAGGGGTAAAGCCCAGACAAGTACTGGAGCATACCATCAGGAGGCAGGCAGCCAGCCCATGTGACTCCTTGACAGTCTTCAGAACAACAGGGTGAATGGTAGGTTCTAACTGAGTCCTGCACTATGATGATGTCTGCCTTTGCCATTCTCAGATCAAAATTAGCAATGGAATCCGACTTTTCTCAGCCAGTGACTTTTAAATACATGCCACCAGGGGTTGGAGGAAATAACAGAATATGCCAGAGTGAGTGACCAGTATTTCAGAGTGAAGACATACTTCTTTACAGATGGGCTAGCTTTCAACCATTTGCTAGATCCTGGCTTAAGAGTGAAGCAGTTTATGTCACTTAGCATCTCACTCCTGTGAAGTCCAGATTCCACAATAAAAAACAAACAAACAAAATGTATATATTTTTTAGTTTAGTAGATTAGGTGAGCTTGTATGTAAAGGGGAGGTTAATCTTTTCCTCCCAGCCAAGAGAGGACTTAAGCACTTGTTCTTTAGTACAATTATGTATTAATGTATGTATTTTTGTACTAAGTTATTAAATTTAGTACCAAATTTCTTTCTCTCTCTTGCTATCCAACTTTTAGATATTGGCTTTTATCAGGAATTTTAATAGTCAGCATTAGGAGATAATACACCCTTGCCTACAAAATTCAAAACACATTTGCATAGTTTTTAATTGACAGGAACATGAGGTCAGGTTTGCTAAACGAAGCCGGGTGTCCTCAAGTTGGCTGAGAAAGGGTGTACGTTAGCCAAAGTCATCTCAGCCTTTTGTCTTTTCCCACTTGATTTAGGAGAATCCTAGATGCTCCTCCATTCTTTCCTCCACTACCGCCTCCCACATACCAAAACTAATAACTCAAGCTGCTCCTGACAGTCCCAGGCCAGAGCAGGGAAAGAGCAGTTTCAGGTCCAGCCAGCCCTTTCACCCAGGATGGCAGAAGCCCAGAAGTCTGTAAAACGACCAGCAACTACAAAGTCAACCACACAGGCTTTTTTGAATGGATTTTTTCCCCAAAAATTTTATAGCCATTCATTTCTTCAATATCTGCAGCAGTAGTTTTCAAATTATATTATGATAAAGAAAAACTCTGTGTCTGCAACTGCTGCCGTGTTTCCTTCTGCCTAGCCCTCCAGAGTTAGAAATACAAACTTAAGGAGCAAAAATGATGATATCAGATAGCACGTATCCAGAACTTAAGATACACCACACCCAATGTTATTCTCTTTACATACAGTAGCTCATTTAATACTCTCAACTACTTAATGATGTGGTTTTTATTAACATTTCCATTTTACAGATGAACAAACTGGGGCATACAGAAGTTGAACAATATGCCCCAAGTCACATGGTTAGGAAGTGGCAGAACTTGGGTTCAAAGTCAGAGATGATGCTTTCACTACATGCTATGAAACTGAAGAAATTCTAAAGGATAGTGTCTTCCCAAGATCACACAGGAATAGGGACTAGAAACCTGAATTTGCTACTTGGAATTCTGGGTCCCTTTCTGGTACAGTACAAATAGAACTGTGGGACTCCTGAGAACTTTCTCATAAAGAAAGGAAGGAGAGCCATCCCAGAGTGCAGTGACTTGGGTTTTCCAACCTTACACTTACAGAATTTGGCTAAAGGTCACAAATTGTGTCTATGTGAGTGGGAACTACTCAAAAAAGACCAGTAGATTTGGCCAAATCAGCTCGACCCAATCTATAAGGGTATCCTATGAGACAAGACCAGAGTTCCTGGGTTTATGGTGCCTAAGACTACAGTCAATAGAAGATGCTGGATCTCTGCCTTGTTCCAATTGTTTACACATATGGGAACCCTACCATGGTCTGACCGAGGCCAATGAAGAAAAAGAACAATGAGACAAGCAAAACAAATATCAAATTTCCACTTTAAATCAGTGGTTCTCAACTTAGAATCTTAATATGATTCTTTTTTATAGTGAAAAATTTCAAACATACACAAAAGTAGAGAAAATGGTGTAACAAATCCCACGTACCCAGCATCTAACTTGAACAATTATCACCACCTTGCCCTTCTTGCTTAGATCTTTTTAAAAATAAAAATTGTAAAACCTCACTCTAGAAAACTGTCATTCAATAGGTGGGGTCTCAGAATCTGCATCTTTTTCAAAGCTCTCCGTGCAATTCTGATGAGCAACCTGGTTAGGGCTGCTTCACCCCTGCTCTTAAAACTGGGGACTGCACCTGCCTGAAAGAGGTAAGAAGGCTTCCCTGGAGTTGATGGCATGGCATTACATGACTTACAAGAGATTCAAACATTCAGAGGTTTAACTGCCAGGGCCCCTGCAGGAAAGAATTCATTCCAGGTGATTTGAATGAAGAAGACATAAGGACAGAGGGGAGGGCAGGTTAAGGAAAAGTGAGAGTGGTTGATGCATCCAGAGACTAGCAACAATAGGAGGCTATTACCAGCCTCCTAGGGCCATTACCAGCCCTGGGGCCCAGGGCCAAGACAGTTGCTAGAGTCTACTGAAAACTAGAACCATAGATAAGGGGCTAATTGGCAGAAACTGTAATTTGAAGTAATTGAGTGCAGCTACTTCTAGAGACATACTACAGAAACAGAGGGCTCAGAAGTTGTACACTGACCTCTCTTCCCACCCTCCTGTCTCCTACTAGGCCCTTTCAATGGCCAAACTCAACTGGAAACCAGCCAGCACACCAAGAGATGTATCTGCAGGGATCAGCCTCCCAGGACACAGAGAAGAGCAGAGACTGCATCTGGGGAGCAGAACAAGATGGGAAATGGGGGCATAAAATAATCAGCAGGGGAATAAGTCAGTCCTACCTGACTCTGGAGTGAGAGGAAATGGCTGATGCTTCCTGGAGTCAATCTGACACTTCTCAGCCGTAGAAGATGCCAAGTCTAAGAGCAGAGGGATTGCCTAATCCTTAATAAAATCAGCCCAAAACCCTTGTCGTGGATGGCATTGAGAATGCTTTGGTGGAGCAGATGAATGTACCCCTTTCCTCACAGTCAAGCTATACTCCATGGGGGCAAAAGTTCAAGACTGTAATCATTGCCTATTTAAGTTGTCCAAGTGGAGGGGCCTGGCTTAATTTTTTTTTAAGTTAACATTATTTACTGGTCACAGGAACATTAGTTCTCAGTGAAATGCAGTTAAAGGTGATTACCTCCTCATTGCCACTTATTCTCAATTTACCAACTAAAAGGACAATGTAGGGGTTCTGATCACAGAAGTTTTATGGGCAGCCCATTTTCCCCTTGAAATCTTGAACTCTATTATTTGCCAGTTGTTTAAAAGCTAGCATTTCAGTTTTCAAAGCTACAATCACATTTATTTTCTGGTTAAAGAGCAGGAGAAGAAAAACAACTCCCCAGGTTGAAGTTAATGTTTTTAACTCCTTCTCCTCAAGAGACATACATGTGCAAGCTTGCACCTCTAGGCTCTGGAAACATGATAAGCCATGTAACTGCACGGAACCAGGGAACTGTAATAAGACCAGAGCATCTAAACATAAGGCAGAGGAGCCCAAGAAGGAAGGTAAAATTCTAAGCAGTCTCCTTTGAAAGGGTCACTGACCAACTGAGGCATACACAAAAGAAAGAGTGATCAGAGTGACAACAGACATTGAGGGACTCTATTTGTCTCCAAATTTCTGAAGGAATGGAATAACTAATTATGTGCTTTCAAAGGACAGACCTAGAACCAATCATTACAGGAAAATCCCTTTCACCCCAGAAGGAAGAAGTTGATAACTGATTTATTCACTGCTTCAGTGCTGTACTCAGTGCTTGACCTATACAGGGCACTCAATGTTTGCCAAATGAAAGGTTGTCACGGGCACTGGTCAGTGGTAAAAACTGCCACGGTAGCTAGAGAGCTACGTGTCACTAAACAGAGCGTCCGGTGATTCAGAATTTGAAGCCCAGTTGAGCCCTTGCAGGGAGCACTGTCGAGTTCATCCCTGTATGCGATGGACAATTGAATCTGTTCTGTTTCTGGAGTTGGTCAATTCTAAAGCTAGCAGTGCTCAAGTGGACTAGAACGTGGTCAGGAATGGAGGGTAAGGAAGTTATCAGGGCAAATCTGTCCTCATTCCTGGGGACAATCAGGAGTAGAAGGTAAATCTCAGAAATTCCTCCCGTGTTGGGGATAAAGGAAGTCTCTTAGATTATAAAAATAAAAAGCCAGTGTGAGGACTCCCTGAGAAGACATCTGAGTATTTTCCCTTGGTGGAAAAGAGGAATCGGGAGTTGAGTCCACCATAGCCTGTGTGGAGGAGTAGGATTTCAAGAGACAGGGCAAAAGGTGTTTCTGCAAGGGGCAGGCACAGGAAGGAGGCCAGGAGGGTTATTTAAAAGTTGATCTTTAAGCAGCCAAACGACATCCATCCCTCCAAACTTCTAAAGGTAACAAGCAAGAAAACGAATCCATCGTTTCAGCACCGGCAATTGTAACGTAAGCCTGTGAGTATCTCCCTCCACCCCACCCACCACCAAGTGAACACCTTTAAATATCCTCGATTTTGCATACAGTTAATTAAAGAATGTAGTTTGATTGCTCATCTCATCTGTTCTATAGTTGTGAGTCAATGTATGGAATTTACACTCTGGCTTTGATTCATCTCTGAGCATTCAATTTAGCAGGGAAATTTTCCTTCTCTCTTTCGACTTGGGATCCTGGCTCTTTAAATTCTATCCTTATTGCCAGGCTGTTGTCATGGAGAAAAATAACTTTAAGTAGCTCTTTGGAAAGCTTTGAGTTGCTGTTCCTTGCTATTTAAAGCTCCCTCAGTAAAACGAAAAGTACGCTTTGTTTCCATATAAGGCTCTGCCACTCCAAGGCAAGAGTGTCACTGGGGTTTGGTTCTGTGTGCTTATAACAGTGTAAGACATGTCCCAAGCATCTGGGGATCACGTTTGCTAAGCATGTCTACCCCACTTGGGAAGGCAAAAGAAAATCAGAAATCAAGACTCTGCAATCTGAAATCTTTGGTTGACGGGGCTCCCGAGTCATTATGAGCTGAAGCAAATGAGACAAGTCAAATCTTATAATCACCATCTATTCTGCCTCCCACCTGAAGCATTTGCTGTTATGTGGCCTTACCAAATTGCTATAATCCATTTCCCTGCCACCTCCTAGTAAAATATCCGGTATCTCAAACCTTCTTCAATTCAATTCACAAGCATTTATTAGACATGTAAAATAGGTCCAGTTATTTGCTGGACATTGTAGGGATCCTGAAATACAGAGCACGCTTCCAATTAAAGTAAGGTTGGAGAGATAAGACAACACAGATGAAATGCCAAGTGATATAGAATATGTGATTCCCAACTTTGGCTGATGACTGGACTCAACCATGGAGCTATATTACCAGGCCCTTGCATCTGAGTTACACACCCAGAGACTCTAGAAGCAGGCCCCAAGAATCAGTAAGGTTCTGCCCTGTGTGGATGATTGAGGTCTGTATGACTTCTAATGAGAACATGTCTCTGAGCCTCAATTTTCTTATCTGTAAAAAAAAGAAGATGGTCTAGATGGCCCTTGGGTTCTTCTTTCTCTAGCACTGTAGGATTTTGCTATTTAAAGAACTAATATGTACGGTATAGATAAAATCAATGCAAGAAGTAAAAGAAGGCTTCATGAACAATGTGGGACCTGGGAGCAAAAAGAAACTGGGTGCAGAATGGTTCTACATATGGACTTTAGGATCAGACATCCTTAGATTTGACTCTCAGCTCTGCAACATACTGGCTGTATGACCTTAGCCAAGCAATTTAACCTCACTGGTTATTCATTTCTTATTTATGAAATGGGAATAATAATAATATCTGCTTCTTGGAGTTGTTATGAGGATTCAACCAAACAACGTAGACAAAGCACAAAGAATACTCATAATAATCATTGATTATGAATGAGTGAATATTTAAATAATTTATTTGTCTTCTTAGTTATCAAGGAAAATATTTTGCCCACTTGAAGAGGGCCTTTTTTCTTTTGTGAAGGAAATATTCGCCTCATCACATAAAGACATTAGGTTTTAAAGGAATGACTTTAGAGATCAGATCATGTATTCATTCTGTTATTAACTTAATATCTAACATGTAGGAAGGATTTTGCCTGGCACTGAGGCAGTAATTCACAAGTGAGTAAATCACAAGTGATTCCTGGGCGTACTTTCAGACACTTCGTTTCTGTAGTTTTGAGGTAGGGCCCAGGAATCGGATTTCAGCAAACCTCTAGTTGATTCTGAATAATGAGATGGCACTTTTACAAACACTACTATAGAAATACACAATTAATAAGGCAGTATTTTCATTTCAAGGAACTTACAATTCTCTATATCATATCTGTCAAGTTGCTAAATGCATTTTGCTGCTTCTAACTTTCTTCCCTTCTCTCTCCCCCTACTTATGCACCCATTATCTGTATACTCTGTAAAAGGCACAGTGCTGGTAAACATAAAGATGGAAGAAAAACCTCTGCCCTCTAAAAGTATATTTTTATGCAAAGAAGGAAACCACAGACACTGCAGTCTGCTTGAGGGTGAAGGTTGGGAGGAGGGAGAGGAGCAGAAAAGGTAGTTATTGGGTACCAGGCTTAATACCTAGGTGATAAAATAATATGTAGAACAATCCCCATCCTGTGACCCAGTGACAAGTTTATGTATGTAACAAACCTTCACATGTACCCCCAAACCTAAAATAAACGTTTAAAAAAAGAGAAAGAAACAAGAAGAGGAAATACAAAAATAAATAAATAAATAAATGTATGCATTTATAAAGCTCATAATTATTAGCATTTGCATGGCAAAGTGAGCATAAGCTAACCTCTGACATACGTGCATTTTGTACAACAGACTCCATAGGCAAAGTTCCTTATTCCAATTCAGCAGTCTCTTAGATAAGCATATGAGACTAATTTCAGGAAGTCCATTTGGTACGGGAGAAAGTGCGGAGAGGACAGAGGAAAAGCATGAAGATTGCACACGTTTGTTTAGCTACTACTCTGTCTCAAGCACTGGGCCAGGTTCTAAGAAGTATCAAAATTAAAAGTGAGATGATGTTTTTGAGGGATTTTAATATTTATATTGTGTCAGTTAGGATATGTTTGGCTCTCAGTAGCAGTATACCAAATTAATAGCGGCATAAACAAGAAAGACATTACATTAAATGATAGAAGATATAAGAAGCTGGAGGATGGTCATTTCAGAGCTGGTTTACTAGCTCCACATTGTCAAGGTCACTGGGTTGACATTTTCAAGAGTCCCTTGGGTTTCCCATTTTGTTCACAAGATAATTTTGTCTGCAAAATTAACTCCCACTTAATGAGCACTATTAAGTGAGCACTTAATAGTGCACCTTAAGTGAGCACTATTTTCTATTTGAAATGTGTGTGTGTGCATGTGTGTGGTGTGTGTGTATTTCTCAAGAAGCACTCTAGCTAATTAGACAAAATGCTTGCAAGTTAGTGAGGCTGTAATGCAGAAGGAAGAGAGATCAGGCAAATTCTTTCTGTTTGATGCCCACCTTAATAAAGCTTTCTGAGTACCTGTGAGAAGCATACTGAGGAAGGATACTGGTGCTAGATACCATTCATCAGCTATTCCAAGCTTCAAAGGCACCAAAATGCTGACTTATAAGGATTTTGCCAGAATCTATTCAAGTGGAAAGCACCCGGAGTAAGGCACAGTGTGCCTCTGAATCTTCTACTTACATAAGAGAATAGCAAAAGCCTTAGATAAGGGAATGACTTGATCTAATGTTATATCTGTTTCTTAATTCCAGTTATTTTGTATCTGCCCCTCATGTTTGTTTCCTTTGTCAATCTTGTTAACACTCAAAATTACTTTATGTAGGTGTTTGTTTACCTAGTTTCTGTAATACTTCCCTTTTCAATAAAAACTCTATGTGGCTGGGCATGGTGGCTCATTCCTGTAATCCCAGTACTTTGGGAGGCCAAGGCAGGTGTATTACTTGAGGCCAGGAGTTTGAGACCAGCCTGGGCAAAGTGGAGAAACCTCGTCTCTTCTAAAAATACAAAAATTAGCCCGGCAGGGTGGCTGCGCCTGTAATCCCAGCTACTAGGGAGGCTGAGGCACGAGAATCGCTTGAACCTGAGAGGTGGAGGTTGCAGTGAGCTGAGATCGAGCCATTGCACTCCAGCCTGGGTGATGGAGTGAGACTGTCTCAAAAAAAAACAAAAACAAAAACAAAAAACAAAAAACAAAACAAACAAACAAACAAAAAAAAAACAAGAAAATACTGTATGAGAACAGATATCATATTCTTGCTCCCCACTGTATCTTCAGTCCTTGTCACAGGACCTGCGGACTCTCAATATTTATGAAATGAATGCGTGAGTGAATAAATGCTCCTATCTGTTAACTAATTTCCCATACACAGTTACTTGAAATCTACAAAGCTGTCCAGCACCAACTGTTATTCTAACAGTCCCATGCTATGCATCACGACAGAAAAATGATGTTGGATGTAGAGCGTGTTCATCAAATAAAACTCCTCAAACCAAATCTCACCAGGCGACCAATAAAAGAAAGATTAATACCTACATGATCAAGCGTGTGGTTTGTCTTACTTTAAAGTACGTGGATACATTATCAGCTGTCACCCCCTAGTGGTAGAGAATATAATTATCAGAGCTACTTGTTTCTGGTCAAAGGAAGGAAAGCAGCCAGGGGCTTTTGCAGAAAAGTGCGTTTGCTACCAATCTGACAACCTTTAAATTGCATATACTACTCACACACACACGTACGTATATGTGTGAATTTGGAAGGAAAAAGCTTTATGAGTTACACCTTACTCTGATGATCTGGCTGTTTGTTAACCGCCTGGGAAACATTACATGAAATGTAAATAACTTGCTAAAAACTCCCTTTAAACTTTGTCTGCTTCCGTCATTACAATTGCTTATGAAATCCCTTCCTGAGAAAGAATTAAAATAGCTATTTATTCTCAAAGCCTCTTAGAGAAGAATATTGATTTCCTATTTAAAATTTGACATTTACTCTATGACGTGAGTAGAATTTCCATAAAGCAAGGAAACCATGACGAAGTTACCCTAAAGCTTGATATAGATCAACTTTTTTAGATAAATTTCAGAAAATTACATTTTTTAAAGACAAAAAACCAGTTAAATTCAGCCAAACTGCTACTTACAAATAATTAGTCGCAAAACAGTCAGTTGCTTAACTGAATTCAACCACATACATTTCCCTGCCTCCACCCAATCCTATTTTCCAAAACACCCACAGACACATATATTTGTATCTATGGGTATAGATTGTGGAAGACTTTAAAATAAACCATCCAAAATGATCTCTGATTCTGAAATCACTGGAAACAGAGAATACATTTCTCATACATACATTTAAATGTGGTATTTGACTCTCCTTCTTAGCTAGAGAGAGTTTATGTGGGGTTTATAAGAAAGTTTATAGTCAGAAGTCCATCTGCTTATCGGTCTTGTTTGAAATGCTTGGTGTGTCTGTACTAGCAGCATTTTTTGAAGCACTCGTTGTTTACTGTGCATTGAGCCAGGCATTTAACCCTCCAAACCAACCTATGGTATAAACAGTACCATCCTAACCATCTTACAGATGAGCCTGCTCAGGCATATTAAATTCCCGGCACAAGGTTACCAGCTACGGGACTAGACCTTACTAGATCCCAATTGGTTATCCTTCCAGCACTGGCTTTTTCAGTTAATTGGCTCTGCTCAACAAGAAGCAGGAACTTAGTAAGTGCAATGACGTTGGTCATGAAGGGTGCTGGCAAGATTCAAAAGGCTTCAGGAGATATTTATTTCTTACTGAATAAAAATTTCTTGGTGAAAACCTTCCTGCCTTAAAGAAATCATGAACCTGATTAACGAGTAAGGTCTTGTAAGGCATCAAAAAGATCCTTTGTAGCATTATATTTTTATGTGCTATTACAGAAAATCTGGATATGTTCTATAATTTTCTTGTGTAACTAAATCTCAATTATTATTTATTTTTTTGCCAGTGGCTTTTTTCTCCTAAATATAAAGAATGATTCCCTGTACCCTCTTTTAACCTCCCCAAAATAATCACTTAGTTTAATTAAGGGTTTTAGTTACTTTAGTACCACTTAACTAACTTTTTACCCTATTTAATTTGTATGGCTGTTGGAACTTTCGTATTTGTCTAGAAGAAAATTCCCATGGTCCAGAAAATTGCTTGCTTGCCTGGTGGGATTGCCAGTTACACGCTAATTATAGTATCTTCTATAATACATTAGGTGGTGGTGGCTCCTTCATACGTATATAAGTGAACCTCACAAAGATGTTCAGACCAGTGCATCAGTAAGGCTGAATAAGAAAGAAAAGTAACAGTCTTAAAGTATTACGGTATTACAAAAAAAAAAAAAAAAAAACTAACAAAAAAAAAAAACCCATGAAGTAAAAATTTTGAAGTCTCAAGTGTGAAATCCTACATTCCAAGCATTAAGGAAAAAGGACAAAATACCACAAAAACTGTCAGAATGGGTAGCCTTGTTTTGCACCAATGCTGAAATATCATTTTTTATACAACTAGTCTTCTGCTAGATATTTCAGATAATGGCATCAAATTTGAGTAGGCTATTTATCCACTTTGCCTATGGGGAACAGACTGGTTTTTAAAAGAAATGAGTTTATTTTCTTGTTATGAAAGAATTTAGGCATTGCCAGAAGTCTGGATGAAAATGTAGCTGTAAATATCCATGGTAAAAATAACATGCATGGTAGCTAAAAGAATGGGTGAGAATTGGGATTGATTTTTCGTTTCTGATGATCAAGCCATTATAGTTCTCCCTTGATTGGGAACAAGCCATTTTTCCATAGTCTTTGTCAGATGATATTAAAAGTCTATGGTATCTTGCTATTATTGGCTGAGTGTTATCCTTTAATCTCCTGAAAATGGGCTACTAACATTCTGCAGCATTTAGCGTGGAGAGCCTTGCACTGTTTCAGATCTCTAACCTTTTTCATCACTTAAACCAGAGCTAGTGCTGAATACAAAAGGACTCAGATAAATATATCTCAGGCAAGTGTGAGGCAAAAAATGAAACCTTCTTCTTGGGAGTATTATTCAGAAGGTTAAGTTTATCAGAAAAAAAATTTACCTCCAAATGCTAGACCTGGGCGCTGGTCTTGCCATTTCCTTGGTCAGTCCTTTATCCTCCCTGGACCTCAATTATTTCACCCACCAATGCAGAGACACATGCTCATCTGTGAGTGAAGAAGATCACGTCTAAATAGTCCTTCCCAAATGTCAGCAAGACCTATAAACTAAGATCTTTCTCAGGCTGTCATTAGCCAATCCTTCTTTAAGTCGGTTTCTCTGTTTATTCTCCATCATATCCCTTTCCACCCTCTGAAATGGTCTTATTTATTTGTCGGATTTTATTGTCTATCTCTGCTTCTGGAATTTAAGCTCCATGCATTCAGGAACTCATCTTGTTCATTACTGTATCCAGAGGGTCTGAAACAGTGTCTGATGCATGGGAGGATTCAAGAAGTAATGTTGACGCATGAAAAAATAAGTTTCCTCAATAAATAATACTGAATACTAAGAGAAGAAATGTATAATTGATGAGTTTTCACTCTTCTGAATAAGGTTATTCTAATGTCCCTTGTCAGCAGATGACTTTGTGAGAAGAGATTAAAACAGCTTAAAGAGGCTGCCCAGAGCTTGTACTCTGCAATGACAACACTAATTTTGTTCTGATTTCCAGTATACATCCTTGCTTAGGGGAGAAATGTCCTATTTCACTATCCTTCTGAGGCTGGCTTTCCTACTTCAAGTGGGACCAGTTCGGTATACCTTCCGAGCAGGTAAAGTCATTGACTGCTTTCAGTGCTTTCCCTGCTAGTCTCAGTTCCACCTACTTCTAATTATATTAATATGCCGGAAAGAAAATCTAAGAAGGCTCTTCATTCTAGGATGAATGAATTGTTCGGCCCTTCCTAAGAGGAAGTATCAATTTAGAGCGGAGACAACACACAGCCCTTGAGCACCTGAGGTTAAGTATATCCACAAACATGCATAAGCATTATGATTGAGTTGCACATTAGCCCCACCAATACCTCTCCACCCATAGGTTGATTTGTTTTTCATTTGATTCGTATTTCTCCAATTTACAGGGAGAAAAAAAATGAGTTTTGGTGTGTTGAAGCATCATTGAGCAATCTTAGACCTGAAAGATATCTTACTGATTATCTAATTCAATGTTTCCCAAACTTGTCTGAACAAAAAAATCACCCAAGGTGCTGGTTAAAATATCAATTCTCAGGCCTCACCCTGCTGATTCGGATTCAACAGGTTTGGGTGAGGCCAAGTGCATTCAGATTTTTTTAACAAGTGCCCCAGGTGATCCCTGTGTTCAAGCAGGTTTAGGAAACACCAACATACACATTTTCATTTACCAGAGGAAGAAACTAAGGCTGAGAAAGCCCTGTAAGTACATCTGGGTCACACAGCTCACTAAGAATCATCAGTTCCTGGACCTGGATTCTTTCCCTTGTGCCAGCCTGCCTCCACTAAATCTCTATCCTGCTAAAAAACTATAAAAATTGACACAAGGAAACTAAGCACCCCCAAAATGCTTTAACTTCCTCTGTATTTTCAATGAAAATGTTAACTGACTTATTTCAATATTCCCTTGTTGTGAAAACAATTTTTTTAACTCCACTCATAATGTGTGTTTGGCCTGGATTGGTGTCCAGACTTTAAAGGCAAGCTCTACAGATGCCATTTCAGGATGCTCTCTCAACCTGAGTTGTAGCTCCGTGGAGTTGACCTTCCGCTTCTTAGATTCAAATCTGGATCGTCCTGAAGTATCACTTGGTTTATCTGGTGAGTAAAGAATTCAGCGAGGTAGGTGTTCAGAGCAGCTTTTTCATCATCAGGAACTAAAAGCAATTACTAATCTGTTTTCACTAATGCAGTCCATCTGTGCATGAGCAATTTGTGTGGTTTTCCTAAGAAGGACATCATATTCTCTGTTTTTTTAAATGCTTAATACTTGCAATCAGAGAGACAGAAATATCCAGCCAGCCTCAATTCTTATAAAACAGAGCTGAAAGCAGGTGATTCAGCTGACTTTAGATGACTCAGCCCGCCTTGATGGCCAAAGTTGGTGAGTCATTTGTCTACTGTCTGAGAGAATTCATTTCAGGAACCCAAATTTCAGGGGCCTCCAAAAACTCATTAAACTGTTTAGTAACTCATTAGTTCTATTGGAGTTATTGTAGCCTTTCCTTTACCTCAGTTTTTATTCCTGTTCAAACAAATCCAAGTCAAACTTCATATCAAGCAGTAGGTTCTACAAGGAACAGTCCACGATCTAGGATGAATTTGTAGTTCCTTTTGGTTTGATTTCCCTGGTAATCTGAGTTTTTAGGGAAAACCCAAAGTTTGGAGTGGTTTTGCTGTGGACACATCCTTGAGTTTGTTAAATCTCATGATAAAAGAAAAAAAGTGAGGAGGAGTTAATGCCTCTTTGGGTTTACTGGGAAAGATCTCCATGTAAATTCTATGGCTCATAAGAGAATATTCTGGGGACTGACACCTTTTCATATTATTTGAGATAAAGAAGTGGTCTTCTATCCTGATTTTCATCAATCTTACTGATATATTTGGAAATCTTTTAGGGCCTGACACTTAACCGTAATTGGTTCTTGCAAAATTGCCCATCTTCTGTCATTATAATAATGGTAATAGTTGCTATCATTTGTTGTGCATTTACATTTTACCCAACATTAGGCTAAACTGAAAATATGGAGGTATTAATACACTCACAATGGTCTTAAAAGGCAGTGGTCTTTTAAAAGATTTCAGGGTATTAATTGTTTAAGTATGGGGCTTAGAAAAAGAACCCAGGAAATGTCAATGGTCAATCCATCTGTGCTACGTTTGTAAATACTAAGGTACCCATTTCAGTGAAATTCTTCCTGGAAATCAGACTCCAAGACAGAAAAACAGAAGTCTCTCAAACTATAGGATCAGCCCGGACCTGCCGTCATTTCTGAGGTTGCTTCCTGCTATGGAAGATTGAATTCAGGGTTGAAATAATGAAGTATTGGCTCAAATTCCTTCTGGAGCACATGAGTAAAATATCTGGGACTAAATGATGGAGACAATATGGGAAACATGAACTGCTCTCCTAAAATATCTATTTGCCCCTCAGCTCCCAGAAATGCTAATCTGGACAAAGGCTTGACCCCTTGCTTCCAGAGCCCATGTTCACAGGACCACGGCTTGTAGGCTTAACCTGCATCCACTCATGAACAATACTGCTGGAAGTCTCAAGTGGCAGACAAATCACAGTAAACCAGACTAAAAAATAGCTCAAACATCTTCCAACACTTTATTTTTACAGATGTGAAAGCTGGGATCCCAAGAAGTGATTTGCCCACGCTCACAGTATGTTTGTGTGACCAACTGTAAGTTACCTGGGATCTCTCATTCTTCCTTCAACACGAAGCCCTGCCTTTGTCAGTTTTGGATCTCAATATCACTATTGGAGTTTCTGTTTGCATTGGGTACTTTAAAAAACAAAAGGCAAACAAACAAACAAAACCCAAATGCTATTTAAACCTCTCTAGTTAAAATGGCAGACTGGAGAACTTATCAGATGGCTCTTTTTAGGAAATCCTTCTTAAAATAATATCCATTCTTTAAAAAAATAAATAAATAATACCCATTGTTATCCCATTCTTATATCCAGAAGCTCATCCTCTGTCTTGCTTTGTCTTTATCAATGAAAGATTATTTTGTTGTGCAAACCCTTTTGCCTAGAGGCTCATCATAAACATTCACTCCCATAAATATACGAGATCTGCATCGGGGCATTGGTTGGAACCATCAAAAATAGGGTAGACCCATCAGTAGGAGACTAGTCAAAAAAGATGCATTAGACTATGCATTAGACTATTAACAGCACAGACTGTGTTCCTGTTAAAAAAAAGTAAGGGGAAAGATCTCTACTTACTGATACAAGCACATGTTCAGGATATGATGTGAAGCGAAACAAGAAGAGGATGCATGTATGTAGGATGACTATGTGAGTTTGTTAAGTGTTTATATATATACACACATATCTTTGTTTCTGCATAGACAATTCTGGAAAGACCCTCAAGAGAAGTACTGTTTTTACCGTTAGCATTATTACTTGATAAGAATTTCTTAAGTAGGAAGAAAGAGCAGTGAGGAGAAAGCCAATGTGTTTCTCTACTTCTAGGACTGTTGGCCAAAATTAATAGATTTGACCTATTTGTAAAAGGAAGTTAGTCCTCCCAAGCAGGGCTGCTGGAACTACAACCAGAGAAATGTGATAGAGACAGATGGTGAAGCGTTTGACTTTTACCAGCTGCTTTGGTTTTCCCCTTTGGCTAAACGCATTAAGAGCCATTCGAAAGAGAAACACTATAATTATACCATGCACGACAGATAAAAACAGCCACAAAATGCTAGTATTAGATTCTTAATCCTCATTACAACCTCCTTGAAGATGGGTGTGACAGCCACTCATTCAGGAATACACCTACAGACACACCTTATATGTCATATTACATCTTGTTTGTCAGGTACCTTATGCTTGATGTCACAGCAGAAAGAAAAATAACGAAAGAAATTCCACCCAGCAAGCTATCCAGGTTAGCTAAGCATTTGCATAGGCCGGAAACATAGCCAATGTCTCTTTCGTCTCTTTCTCTTCCTGTTTTGGCAGCTTGCATTTTCATGATGGGTGAGGAATAATTGTTTATAAAAGTTGTCATCAAAATATCATTTCCTGTTTTCTCCAGGGTTGCCGTTTTATGGCAGATAAAGTTTAAAACCTCACAAGGGTCCATTCCATTCTATTTTTATTGTGTTATTAAACTTCAAATAAGAAGGTTTTCACCCTCCTCTTTTTAGGAAGATGGGAATCTCATAGAAATTCAATGTGATAAAACCTTTTCCAAAAGCAATTTTAGGTCTATAAAATAAGAACCTTTAAAAATGTCTTTACTTTTTGATCTAACAACTTTGTATCTGTAATTACATCCTAAGCAAATAACCAAAGAGTTAGATTTAGGTACAAGGATGTTCTTCAAATTCTTATTATTATAGTGAAGTCACGCTTATGTTAACTTATTCATTGGATCAATTATAGTACATTCATATGACAGACCAGTACAAAGTTATTAACAATGTTAATGACAAGATTCATATAAATCCTGCATATAGAATATCATTCTAATTTTATTATTTATATGTTAACTGTCACTGTTTCTGGTATTTGGGATAATTTTATGCTAGGATTGAACCTGAATATGCTTCTTCGGTGAGTAATGCTAGTACAAGAAGATCTGAACTTTAACTTTTCACCACTTCCAATTGTGACTTCTAGTGATTGGCCAAACATCTAGCTTCTTCAGTCTGTCTTAGTTTCTCACGAGCAAAAGAGAGATAATAACCCAATACCTATCAGGAGGAAAAAAGCTAATTTCTCCCCTTATTAAATAATAAGTTTCAATTACTGAAATTGCCCAAGAAGTTAGAATAAATGATGTTTGGTGGTACTATGTTCCCAATTAATTGAACTGTGGAAAACTAAGATAAGTAAGGATGTCCATCCCCAACAACAACAACGACGACGACACACACACACACACACACACACACACACACACACACACACAACCCTCTCTCAATAATTGCAAACACATCTACTCCTTCTGCCCTCAATCCCACATGACAGTTAAGTACATTTATTCATCTTCTAGTCTATGTTCAAGGTCAAAATCTAGTTCTGCTTGGAGTTAAGCATTGTGTAAAGGTCTTCGCAATTCTGAAGGAAGTTTATTGCAAACAACCTCTTTAAATGGCAGCTACGCTTATAGTAATTCTGTTTTTTAATATATCGAAAACCACTTTGAGATCCTCAACGCCAGGTGCTAAACAGCAATCAGTGATTACTTAGTCAACACCAACAATATGTGAAACAGAACATCTCTGAGAGGTCAAGGCTGAGATTAGGACATACACTATTAGACATGCATAAGATGCAACAATGACAACCATTCCCACTTCTTTCTCTATGTATCCCTGGTTTAATTGGAGGCTGGGAAGCTCCCTTGGAGAACTAAAACCCTGTCCATAACTAAGGTTGGCACACATTGGCTCATCTGGTTGGAGACAAGCCAAAGGCACAAGGAGATGAAGAACTCAGAAGTGTGCTACAGCCAGCTCCCATCAGCTAGCGAGTGCCTACTGCATGCTTCTCATCCCAACTCTGTTCAGTGACTGCACACTGATAGCCTGAAATTGACCATAGTGTAAGTATTTGTCCCGAGAAAAGCAGTAAATGCTATAAATCAGGCTACGTCCCCCCGACTTCTCCCCTCTCCCAAGCTAGCTGTTAAATATTTACTAGCATACCCATGGGAGAGCCCCTGAAAGAGAACACATATAGGGAAGGAGGAGTCTACAGTGACAAGCCACATTCAGTGCCACATAGGAATGTTACTCAATATGGCGTTGTTACTTCAATGAGTTTCACCCCACCAACCCTAGATGCCACAGTGTGCCCTAGGAGGAGCTCCTCTATGGACCTGTATTAGTCCATTTTCATGCTACTATAAAGAACTGCCCGAGACTGGGTAATTTTTAAAGAAAAGAAGTTTAATTGACTCACAGTTCCACAGGGCTGGGGAGGCCTCAGGAAACTTACAATCATGGCTGAAGGGGAAGCAAACACATCCTTCTTCACATGGCAGCAGGAAGGAGAAGAATGAGAGCCAAGTGAAGGGGGAGGCCCCTTATAAAACCATCAGATCTTGTGAGAACTCACTCACTATCATGAGAACAGCATGGGGGAAATGACCCCCATGATTCAATTTCATCCCACCAGGTCCCTCCCACAACATGTGGGGATTATGGGAACTATAATTCAAGGTGAGATTTGGGTGGAGACACAGCCAAACCATATCAAGGCCTCTCTAATGTTGGGCTAGAAAGACAGGGCATGAGGTCCAGCATGTGTTTTGAGTACACATCTATATCCCAGAAGTCTTTTAAAAATCTAATATTTCCAACCTCACAATAGTACTCTAAGGTAAATATCATAATATTTGTGTCCTGACAAGCAAGGAATTAGTCACATAGGATCAACATAGCAAGCAGGGTGAAAAATGATATAAAAACTGGTTCTCTAACTAAACCTGCGGTTGAGGCTGCAAAGTTCCTATACCACTCTTGGTTTTCCATCATATTGGCTTTTGTGATGTTCAAATAAAGTGAATATGGAATTTTCCTCTTTGTCCAAGCTTCCCATGGCTAATTTCTTGGTGACTCAGAACACTTTTGCAAGAGGCAAGCAGTTGTGATCTATAGCACTGGCACCTACTGAAACAACAGAAACAAAGAAGATCCCCAGTGCAGGAGTTGCCTTCTAGCACCTACAAGCATGTTAACACAGAGGGATAGCAGCCATTTCCCTTCTCATTTCATAGACCCAAGACGTTAGCAACATGAGGGGTGATTAGCAGGCCAGCATTCCTCTGGGGTAACACCGTGAAACAATGCAAGTACACAAAGTACCAAGCAGATGTAAAAGAGAAATGATCAAGTGGTAAGGGGTGTGTTTGTCAAAAGATTTTCTTTCTAGAACAGCATATGCAGAACTACTGTATTGCTTGTATTCTTCCTTTTCTGTGTAAGTCACACATCCCTAAACAACAGGGATACATTCCAAGAAATGCATCTTTAGGTGATTTTGTTGTAGTGCTAACAAAACAGAGTGTACTCACACACACCTAGCTTGCATAGCCTGCTACATTCTTAGGGTACGTGGTATAGCCTATTGCTCCAATGCTACAAACCTGTACAGCATGTTACTGTACTGGATACTGTAGGCGATTGTAACACAATGCTAAGTATGTGTGTGTCTAAACATACAAAAGGTACAGTAAAAATATGGTATTATAATCTCATGGGACTGCCGTCATAGATGAGGTCCATTGTTGACCAAAATATCATCATGTGTCATGTGACTGTAGAAGGAGTACACTCTAAAATAATGATAAATAGTATAGAAAAAGCATAAGCCAGTAACATAGTCATTTATTCACCATCACCACAAACACGTGAGTAATGTGTTGCGCTAGGATATTAGGACAGCTACAACTTCACTAAGCGATAGGAATTTTTATGCTTCATTATAACCTTGTGGGACCATTGTCATATATGTGGTTCATCATTGACAGAAAGGTCATGATTGTTATCGTGATGTTTTGACATCATACAAACCTTGCTGGCTGGAGAGAAGCCTCTGCCCCTCCCAGAGCTAGCCAATTCTTAGAGTTGGCAAAGTACGCTCAGTGGGTTGCTCACCTTTGACATGCAAACTAATCATCTAGAGCCACACTTCTATCCCGTCAGTACATCCCAGAAGGTCACATTCCTCTAGCTTAACATCACAGGGCCAGGTGTCAGGCAAATAAAGACCATCCTTCTAGCTTAGAGCCCCATGAAATGATTCAAAGTAGCCAATCCTAAACTGTTTGCTCTGCCCAACCTTGCCTTTCCCGTGGAAACCCCAGTAAAAACTCTACCCTTGCTTCCTCTTGCTCCTGTCTTCTACCTCTTGGCCAGAACCTGGTGTTCCTCACATGGCTTTGAATGATGTAGCATGCCTCCTATTTTTAGGACCTGTGAGTATAATAAACTTTGTTTCCAGAGCCTCTCCTGTAGCTGCACCATCACGTTAAAGAACACAAAACTACAAAGGAACAAAGCTCTGGGTGTATTTAGGATTATGGAACTTGGGCTGTGCATATCTGGCAGGGGAGCCTGTAGGGAGGTTCGACCGGACCATGGAAAACCTAGACAACTATGGTGAGGAACAGACCACAGAGGCTTCTGGACAGGGGAGTGGCAGGTGCAGAGCTATGATTCAGATTAGTTTCAGCTATGTTTCAGATTAGCATGGCACTGATCAAGGCTGTAGGTAGGGGAACCAAAGAAGTTATTTCCGACATCCAGATGAGTCAACCAGAAGGAAGAAAGAGGAGTCAAGGATTAGAAAGACAGTGACATCATCAATATAGTAGGCGAACCACACAATCAGGTGTGGGGACAAAGATGAAGAGTTTGGTTCTGGAGTTCTAAAAATAAAACTGCTAGTATAGGCTTTAACATATAGGGAGGGATTAAAACATTTTGATTGATTATTGGCAAGTTTGTCAGTCATTACTGAGTCAAAATGGTTGTCTGGACTGGCATTTCTTTAATTATGACCAACTTAAGCATCTTATTATGTATTCATTTATTCATTCAGCAAATGTTTATCAAATTTCTACTAGATGCCAGGTATGAGTCTAACTGTGAAGGCTATAGCTGTCAGCACCATATTACCTGCCTTCATATACCATGTCTTCTTATGATGATAAATGAACAATAACCAGATAAATAAGAAAATATATGGTACATCCGACGGTGATATGTGCTATGAAGAAAAGTAAAGCAAGGAAAGGAAATGCGGAATGCCGAGTGTGCACTGTGAAGTAGGGAAGGCCTCCTGAGAAAGTGACATTGACCCAAAAGCTTCACAGGTCAGCCTGAGAGCCAAAAGAAAATCTGGGGAAGGGACTGTTTAGGCAGAGGGAACAGTAAGCACACAGGTCCTTGGCTGGACCATATCTGGCCCCCTCTTTTCAAGTAATTATTGAGAATTTGTAGTTGTTACTCTGTGAACTGTTTGTTCATACGCGCATTTGCTTTTAGCTTGCCTGTCATTTCTTATTGATTAGGAATCCTTTACATGTTAAAGAAATCAGCCCTTGCCTAGCATATATATTACAAATGTTTTCCTCAGCTTACCATTGTGTTTTTATTTTGTTTATATTGAGATTATGTATTTTTATATATGTCATATATTTAGTCATAATTGCTATACAGAAGTATTACATTTTAGGTAATAAAATTTATCAACCTTTTCTTCATGGCTTCTAGACTTTGTGTCTTATGTTATCCTCACTCCATGAATGAAGAAAAAATGTATTCTTTTTTTCCTTCTTTTAATTTTATGAACTTAAAAATAACATTTAGAATGTTAACACATCTGGAGTTTATTTTGGTGTAATCAACAAAGTCAGTTTACTGTTTGAAAAACAAGGGACTCTTGAAATGAAAAACTTCTGAGACCCAAAAGAATGAGCTTCTAAAGGTGACAGAGCAGGGAGGCTGTGTGGAAACTGGCTGCAGAAGACCCTGCCGAAGCCTGCATTCTCGGATGCCACCAGCCACTCTCTAGCCTCATTTCCCAAAGTGCTTCTGCAGCGCTCTGCTCCACAGGATGATTACAGGTATCCAGCAAAAACGTTCTCCATCTCGAAATAAGTTTCAGAAACCTGGGATAACTGTGTTGTAAATCTAGGACAATTGACATTCTTTAATACATCAAAGTCATTGTAAGTCCCCAACTGGGGCACTGCAGGCCGTGGAATATTTGTCTCATAAAGTATCTTGGCTACCAGTATTCTGTATTTGGAGCAGTAGCTCCCAGACTTTGGTTACATCAGAAATATCTAGAGAGGTTTTTATAACACAGACTGTTGAATCCCATTCCTGATCAATGGAATCCAAATCAGTGAAGACAGCATGCAAGAATTTTTAAAACTCTCATTGACAGGTGTTTTGTGATCAGTGGTCCAAAGTAGCCTCTGTTTAAAAAGTTTCCACTAGAGAACTAGGCCTACAGAAAATTATCAAATGATTATTTTCTCGATTATCCCAAGGATGAGACATAACTAGTATCACTCTAGATGCATAGGAGGGAAGTTCATTCATTGCATATAATAGATTCCTGAGAGCATCATGCTTCAATTCTCTCCTAAAACCCTGGTTGAGAAGAGCTGGACGTGGTACTCGTGCCTGCAAAAAAAAAAGTGTACTTTCTTGGACCTTACCATCTCTTCATCTCATATCACTTACAAAAAGAACATTAAGTGTTTAATTTGATAGCAAGGGGTGGGGGTAATGGGATAAAAATCAAATTAAGCTTCATTGGGCAAGCATACTCACTCATGGGCTTCTCAAATTAATAGAGTTCTCAGAAATTTGGTCTGATCAATCATTTTTTGTTCTTTCTGAAGATAATATTTGCTAAGGTCTGTTATAAAAGCTCATTAATAACACAGTCACCACTAATAAGATCTAATTTTTTTCTTTATCCTAACCCCGTGCCCTTATCTTGTTTACAATTCTTTCCTTCCATCAGTCTCTCAAAAGAGAGTATAATATACTTCAGACTCCATAAACTTCATTGCATTGTGCAAAACTATGTAATTCAGTTTTGAAAATAAGAATGATTCTAATAATCTGAATAACCTAATATATAATCATAGTGCCAAATATCATGCTTATTATTATAATTATTTCTCTCTCTAAATCAATTCATTTGTAAGCTCAAAGCATGCATTTTATTAAGTCCTAATTGGATTCAGAGAGCTGTGATCTCCTTGTAACCCTAATCCCTATTATAAAATGGAAAAATCATCATTAAATTTGATTTACATGCTCCTTTTGGGTAGTGTCACCTACATTACCCTCATGGCAAGGATTTTCTGTTAAAATATCTTTTTGAACTAAGAATTCTAGTCATTTAGAATAGCCAAGATGAGCACATCTTACATCCTCGAGTTAGTATAAAAATTTAACACTTTCCTTCCTGGCTATCACAACTAATATTCTGGCAAAACTAGAACGATCGAAAGTACCCAAACCATTCCTGGTCATCAGAACTAATATTCCGTCCAAGTGTGAATTGCTGAAATTCCCAAGGTAGATTCTGAAAAGCACTAACCCTGTGAAATGCCCTGTGAAGTGGGAGTCTTAGAGTCAAGTAAGCTTGAGAAATGCTGAAATTCAAAATGTGTCTTAGTATACTAACTCTTTTAGAACTTCTGGAGTTTTTTTTTTTTTTAAGTTTCTATTAAAAATGTTGTATAGTCCGGGAATTGTTTTCAAGTATCTTATTTAGTGACATGCTACAGAACACAGTTTGGAAATTGGTAAGAAAGACTAACATTTACGGAGTATCTATTATATAAGTTAGTTGCCACAATAAATTCATTTAACATTATAGTAAGTCTCCCCCTAGCTGGTGCCAACACATCATGTGAAACCATCCACGAAAGAGGCCATAATATTTCCTTCCTCAGACAACTCATTAGGGATATTCCTTAGGAGACCAGAGGTGTGAGTTGAGAAGAAGTTGGCAAGACAGCAAAAGTAGGTGCCAAGGGAGTCTGTGCCAGGTACTCACACAACTTAGTTTCGTCTTCAAGATCAACTTCATTTCAATCTCATATGCAGTTTTCTTTTCTTGTGATCATGGAGTACTCTACAAACACCCAATTGTAAGGTTTGGTGGATGAGATAACACCTAACTCATGATTAGATGGTATGGCATCTTAGATGGTATGGCATTCAGTCTCTACGAGGGCCCAGTAGAGAATTAAGAACTATTTCCAAACTGAAGAAATGATCTTTTTCAGAATACAGCATGGTCGCACTCTAAAGCCCTAGGCATCTGCACTGTTTCTCCTACTGGGGTTTCTCACAGCTCCATTTATACAGCACCTCTAGCTGCCATAGACAAGTTGAGCATCACTGGGTCTACTTGGTCATTAGGCCTAAATAGTAGAGTGGTTTTCACAGAAGTCCAGACCAGCTGCAGTGGCTCCTTTAGTCTAGGTCCATTCAAAACTGGCAAATTTACAGGTTATCATCTGGTAAAAGAGTCAGAGCAGTACACTCAAATGTGGAGTATGTTGCCTTTAACAACCAAAGAAGTTCACAAAACATTGTGCCTTCTTAACGATGAGGGTGTAAGGTATAGCAACTTATATTCTCTTTCTTATGAGATATCACATTTCCCAGTCTACCCAACCCTAGAAGTTTCATCAAGATGAACAAGATGACATGCCTTGAATTATCATGGGGTGTTTCTCCCACCTCTGGCATGCATGCAACTATCAAGGCATCTAAAACACTAGTTCGTTCCTACTCACATAGCCCACTCAGCATGAGTCATCCATATAATGGACCAACATCCTGCCCTGTAGAATGGTGAGACTCGGTTTCTGTGGACTAGATTATTGCCGAAAACCAGAATACTAACATAACTCTGAACTAAGACAATGAAGAAGACAAGAAAGAAAACAGCAGTAGCTTGCAGATAAAAGCAAACTGCTTCTGATATTTTTTTGCTATTCAGAATACAGGGGTAAAACATTATCCAAATCAATAGCTGAGTATCAGCTATTGATCCAGCAAGGAGTTCACATCTGTAACAACTATAGTTGTAATAATCTACTGTCATTATTCCAGATTCATCTGTATTCCACATAGACCAAACAGATGAGTTAATGTTGACCTGAAAGAAATCAATAGCTCTGCAGCTTTCAAGATTTTGATGGTAGCACTGATCTTTGCAATTCCCTCAGGGATGTAGTATTAATTATTGTTTACTATTTGGAGAAAGAAATCCCAAGGACTTATTGGATATCTCTATCATTAAAGCCTTTACTTCAACAGTGAGCATGCCAGTGTCAGGAGGCTGTCAGTACATAATTCAATCTATTTCAACCATGATTTCAGGGATTAGCACAGTGTGGTTTTGCAGAGTTCCTGGCTTTATGTGGTATGGACTTGGTTAACATTTCGACTTCTAAAGCCCTTCCACCCCGCCCAACTAATGGAGTATCGAGGATTTATGGTCCTGAGAAATTTGTATCAGTTCAAGGCTGGTGAGAAGTAATCCCTAAAAAGACTGGATATTTTACTTTATCGACTGTGGATTCACCCTTGTAAATGACCACAGATTCTTTTGGTAAAGGCCGGGTAACAGATCTGTGGTACATAATTGTGCCAGTATTGTACGATCTTTCGTCAAGTTGACTAGACTCTCCTACATTCACAAGACCTGTTCGATTTGTGAACTAGCTCAGTTCAGAAAATTGGTGATGACAATATGATTGTTGATGACTTAGATATCAACAATCAAATCAAAATAGACAAATACATATTTTTCCAATATAAGCAATGAGCTACCACTATCAGTTGCCAATGTCTTTAAATCCAAGTAGGCCACATTTCTATCTTTTAAAGTCTGTTTTCCAGACTTCTTCTGGTACAAAATGCTTTATCAGTCAGTATTCAGAAAAAAAAAAAAATCTCTACAAAAATATAAAAAACTACTTGAGTGTGGTGGGAGGTGCCTCTGGTCTCAGCTACTCAGGAGGCTGAGGTGGGAGGATCACTTGAGTCAGGGAGGTGGAG
This sequence comes from Rhinopithecus roxellana, assembly GCF_007565055.1. Lineage (NCBI taxonomy): Eukaryota > Metazoa > Chordata > Mammalia > Primates > Cercopithecidae > Rhinopithecus > Rhinopithecus roxellana. The sequence goes on along the minus strand of NC_044559.1, from coordinate 101,009,828 downwards.
GTTGCAGTGAGCTGGCATGGCGCCACTGCACTCCAGCCTGGGTGACAGAGTGACAATCTGTCTCAAAAAAAACGCCAGAGATTTTCAAAAAAAGAAAAACAGAAACCATTCTAGAAGAGATTAGGTGCATACAAAGCAATGGAAGATCCAGAAGAGAGAAAGTCAAGGTAGGTCATCCCTTTATTTTCAAGTTCACTGCCAACTTACAATCAATCAAGGTATTACTTCTGTAGTCCAGGCCAAGAACTCAGAGGCTGCCAGAGACAGAAAGCTTGCTAAGTATTCTATTTACTTTCCTTTATTTATTAACCTCTTTGCAGTTATCTGGACCAATTAAAATGTGAAAAAATATGTGAATCATTTCTGAGTTAAGACAGATAAAATCCTATATGCAATTCTCTTGTCTCTTTCTGTGACATAGCTATCTACAAGAATACAAATTTAAATTTAAGCTTAAGTCTCTGTGTTACAAAGATGGTGCAAGCTCCATCAAACTGAACAACAACAAAAAAATTAAACCACTGGTTCAAAGGAAACAAAATCCCAGATATTTTTTTTTGAGATAGAGTCTGGCTCTGTGGCCCAGGCTGGAGTGCAGTGGCCGGATCTCAGCTCACTGCAAGCTCCGTCTACCGGGTTTACGCCATTCTCCTGCCTCAGCCTCCCAAGTAGCTGGGACTACAGGTGCCCACCACCTCGCCCGGCTAGTTTTTTGTACTTTTTTTAGTAGAGACGGGGTTTCACCGTGTTAACCAGGATGGTCTCGATCTCCTGACCTCGTGATCCGCCCGTCTCGGCCTCCCAAAGTAAATCCCAAATGTTTTTACAAGCATGTTCTAACAAATATTTATTACAAGTTAATTTCAAATTTGCACAAACTGTTTCAAAAATAGTAAATTCTAGTCTAACTTTGGTATCCAAATAAGACAATGTCAATACAAAAAAAGGAAAATTGCAGACCAATTAATTTCAACCTAAATGCAATAATGTATATAAAAATAACATGTAATGACCAAGTATGACTTATTCAAAGAGCTCAGGTTTATTTAATGTTATAAAATAAGTTAACATAATCTACTACATTAAGATTTTAAAGGAGAAATATAAAGCAAAATCTCATTTGATAAAGGAGAAAACATCTCTTAAAATTTATACATTTTTGTGATATATCTTAGCAAACCAGGAATTGATAGGAACTATAATAACCTAAAAAGTGTACATACCAAAAACCTACAATAATGATCATACTCAATGATAAAACATTAATTAATATATGAGGATATTTCCATGACCTTGGGTAGGAAATAAAACAAAAAAGCACTAAGCATAAAGGAAAAGACTATTGATGAACTTGACTACCTTAACATTCCGGCCTTTTGTTCATCCAAAAACAACAATAAATAATACAAGAAAAACCCTACTCCCCACTTTGAGCTATGTGTTCATCTTTTGAAATTGCTTGCTGTTGCTACAAATAGCTATAAATTAACTGAACAATGTCACATCAGACACTAAAATCCATGCTCAATAGGTTAACAATGTGCACCTGATCACTAATCAGTGGTATCTTTGTTAACCAATGAGAATTCCTGACAAACGACTTTGTACAAGCCCACCCCGTCCTTTCTTTTTCTTATTATTTTCCTTTAAAAACCTGCTTGTAACAAAAGCCAAATGGAGCTCATACTCAAGGTTACTTGAATCTGAGTCTTCCAGATAACTGTTCTCACTTTGGCTCAAGTAAACTCTTTAAAGTATATGTCTTGCCTCAGCCTCTTCCTTTTAGACTGATAAATGTCATTATGTGCAGTTTTTACATATGCAAATGGAAGCTCAGAGAAGTTAAGTAGCTTGTCTAAGTTTGCAAACATAGTAAAATTAATCCAACTGTACAGCCTCCAAATCAAAGCTAGTATGTAGTACCATCTTTAAAAGTAACATGGTCTGGAGATTGGCCATGTAACATATGTTATACTATCTTCAGGAGTAGACTGTATCAAAGCAGAATGCACACATTTACTTTTAGATTTCCTTTCATTAGAAATATTGACCACATTAAGGAAAGCAACCTTGAAGTCAATGTTGATATTGGCAATAAATTTCCAGAGTATACTTACAATGCTCATCAGACATGTATAATATTAGTAAGATTGTTGGCTATTTGCTTAAGGTTCTTTGTTTCTATTGCCTATCTGAGCTTGTGCTAAAAGAGTTCAGAATAAATCATTCCAAAATTATACCACACTGGCATAAGGATTATTTTGAGCTAAAGGCAATTGAGACTCAATAGATGCAGGAATAGCTCTCTACTCTTCTAGGCTTTATCTGCATAAAAGCAAGGTATGGATTGCCCTTTGAGGAAGGTGCCCCTTTATACTAGGGAGAGAAGAGCTGCTATTCTTATTCTTGTCGAAGACAGAGCCAATACCAAGATGAATATGCTTAAACAGACTTTAATAAAAATAGCCCTTATCTTCCATTACTTCACCCACGTATTTTCATACTTCCTAATCACTTGAAGCCTGATTTTTTTATTACAAAATAATTTATTATAAACATCTAATTGACTTTTTCCAGAATCATTTCAAAGTTAATTTCCCTAAAGCTATTAACAGAGAGGAGACATCCTTATGCTGTCTCAGGCACCCCTTCTGATTGGTTGCTGTACATCACTTCTTTTTTGGAAAACTGTGTCATTTTAAAGATAGAGTATGTGGCACCTAGCTCCAGAAACTCCATTCTGGTTTGGTCATTTCACACAATGGCCTCCCATAAACTTTGTTTAACAACTCCAAACTATTTTTCTCCATTAGAAGGGTCAATAAGCCCCTGAGTCTAACTTATTCAATTCTAACTAGCCTACTTTTTTGTGAGCCCCAAACCATATAAATATTGACAAAATGTATGTGCTTTTTTCTGTCAAAAAAAGAAATATTGACCAGAGTTGAGACTTTCATTTTGATGTTTAAATATCAATACTATAAGATAGACCACTTAAAATTATTCTGATAGTGAATACATTAGATTCTATTTTTTATTCCTTTAGTTGTTTGTGCATTTTTGTCATTATTTTCCTACCTTTTCAATTTTTCTACACTTAAATTGTTTATTATGTCCAAAATGAAAATCATAAAACAAGGTAATTTGAGGTCTTAGTTCCACTCCTGTCCCCTCCTTCCTATTCTCTCATTCCCTTTAGAATTAACTATTTTTACTAGGTTTTAGTTTATCACTTCATTGCTTCCTTTTGTAAATACATACATATTTCCTTTTTCATATATATCCCTTTCCCTTTCACACAAAAAGTCAGTCTTTTTAAGAAAAGTAAATGTGTTACTTGCTGGCAAGGAGCTTGAAGTTTGAGAAAATTAAGAGACTCAGTCTGTATTCTGTGCTACTCTCTAGGTGATTCCTGGAATGTCACTTTATTTAGTTTCTCCAAGTATTAAAACAAAGATTAAAGATTAAAGACAGGAGATTAAAGATCTCTAAGTTCTGTTCATTTCTAAGGCAAAAATAAAACAACAAAATTTGAGTTGTGGATGTTGAATCACATCTAGCTTGAGTTGGAGAAAGAGATCTGAGGAATATTAGCAAGTGTCCCGGTGTTTTTATTTAGATGAGTTGATTTTCATTTCTTCTCATTTTCTATGCCAACCATTTAGCAGTAAAGCCTGCAGGAATGAACTGTAGTTGAACCAAACATGGCATTAGCAAATTGATGAGAATGGACATTTTGTTCATTTTTATAGCAGGCTCTATTTACGAAAGACTATTAAATGTTTTATTCACTGGGATCATTACCGGTATCTTAAAAAATTGACTACTACGGCACAAAGTACTAAAGTAGTCTACTCCAAACACTTCAGACAAGATGCACACTAATAATCAGCATTAGGCTGATGCAGGAGCAAACATTATAATGACGCAAAGGAAGGAGAAAGAATCACATGTTTAGTTCAAGTACATTCAAGTCGTTGAGGACCAATGTTGGAAATTTTTAGGAAACAACACAAGTGGCCATTGGTAAACAAAGTAAGTACACTGCCTGAGGTTATTTCTCTTGAAAAGAAATACATATTTTAATATTATTTCCAGTAAGTCTTACGCTAACAAAATAGGTCTATTTGACCTTAAGTAATCTGAAATTCTCTGGGTTATTGAATTACTGAGAAACATGCCTTCAAGGGCTCTTTAATTGGTTTGGAGAAGTACATTAAATTATAGTAATAAAGGTTAAACATCCCAAATCCAAAATACCAAAATCTGAAATACTCAAAAATCTAAAACTTCTTGAGTGCCAACCTGACACTCAAATGAAATGTTCACTGGAGTATTTTGGATTTCAAGCTTTCCGATTGGGGATGCCCAACTAGTAAGTATAATGCAAATATTCTAAAATGTAAAAAAAAAAAAAAAAAAAAAATACAAAACACTTCTAGTCTCAAGCATTTCCAAAAAAGGAGGCTCAACCTGTAACTTCATGTTCTACAATTATATATCTGCTCAATTCTCTCCACCCCAATAAGGTTCAACATAAATAGAAAAAGTTTATTTTGAGCTGCAAAGGATCCATGACCTTTCAAACATCTTTAATCCATCCATTTTTTTTCTCATTTTCTGTCCTCAAGACATTCGAAATAATAGGCTATCCATTCGAGATATCAGACATTTGGTTCTGGGATTCAGTATTAGGAAAACATGGGAACATTTCATATGAAAACCGTTCTTCAGAGAATGAATACCTAGAGAAAGTACTTCTCTTTCTTTTGTTAGGAGGACATTAACTTGCGTACAAATCACTCTTTTACCAAGTTGTTTCTTGCATTTGGCTTTCTTTGTGTTCAGTTTATGCTGAGTTTTAGTTTCATAGTTGTTTTTTTCTGGTAATATTTTATCTGACCAGGTAGAAGCCTAAGACACTTGACCTGTGTAAGGACCTGTGCTGAGGGAGGAATCAAGAGATTTGCACAGCTCAGAGCAGAGGGCAATCTAAGAAATAGAACGCAAAGGTGAAATCTAAATGAAAAACCAGGGAAATTATGTGATTGAAGTGTCAATCCAAGAATAAAGATAGGAACATCCAGTTCTGAGTAGAAGGGGAATAATTTGTGGCTGACCAATGCTTCTTTCAAGAAAACTATAAACACTGAACAAAATATAGATTAACTCTCAAAAACATCAGATAGCTGTCGAACCAAAGAGGACAAGAATGGCTAATTTTCTAAACAGGAAAGAACCTCAGAAAGGTTGAGTTGGTACCAGGCAGTCACTTTTCCCTGGGGGCATTTGCAAATTTTAAGAAACTGGCAATTTAAGGTTTTCCTAGACTGCTGTTAGAAATAAATACCAGCAAAGATTTTAGTGGTCTTGAGGGTCTGTAGAGAATTGAAGATGAGGAACCTCAAACACACAACCCCTCAACACTTTTGCCAATTTCAGAAGATATGGGGGCAGGAGATTGAAAAGTTACACAGAAAATATATGAAACACAAGGTAGCATGCTTTTCCTGTACTTATGGTACTAGAGAAATAAGAGTAACTTTTAGAACTTGCAAACTAAGCCCAAAACCTGAAAATCAGAAGAGTTTTTTTACTGTTTGATAATGCTAATGAGATCAAGATTAGATTCTGCCAGAGAGAGAGAGCCCAGTGAACATACCAAGCTTTCAGCTGCAAACCCTAAGAAACAATATCTTAATAGCAGGACCAAATCACAGGTAGACTGAATCTTACCAAAACTAAATATCAGCCTCAACTCAGTTCAAACCTTCATTACTTTAAATAATCAGTCTTAATTTCGTTTGCCCAGTAGTGGAAAGGGTGAACACACTGGGGAGAAAGAAAAAGTCGTGTGGAGCCTATATAATTCTTACATGCAGTGATCAGCATTTGATCAAAAAAAATTCTAGACATGCTGAGAGTCAGGACTTTGTTCCTGAAAACCAAGAGAAAAAATGCAATAGAAATAGAGCCACAGGTAACCTAGATAATGGAATTAGCAAAGACTTTTACTGTAATTAATATGTTCAAAAAAATAAAAAAGTACTTTTTAAAATGAGGAATTTCTCAGAGAACTGTAACCTCTAAAAACAAATCAGATGAAAATTTTAGATTTTAAAAATGTAACACCTGAAATTATGAGTTTGCCTGGGACTAGACACACAAGACAGGATTAATGAACCAGAAGAATGATCAATGGAAAATATTCAAACTGAAGCAGAGAGAGAATAAGAATGGAAAATATAGAAAAAGCACAGGAAACATGTGGAACACAGTGAAAAGGCGTAGCATACATATAGTCTGTATCCCAAAAGGATAGAAAAGAACGAGGCAGAAGAAATATTTGAAAATATAATAGCCACACATTCAAGAAGCAACCATAAACAACATGAATACAAATAAAATCACACTTAAACACATCATAATAAAACTGCTGAAAACCAAAGGCAAGACAAGGAAGAGAATCTGAGTGTGAAGCAAAAGGTTAGAAACTAGGGAAATGCCATATGCACAAAAAAAAAAGAAGATGCATTACCTGGATGATCCACTGGGTAGTACAACTGGCAGAGTATTTCAGAAATGGAGCTGAAAACTTGTAAGGATAAAGCTCCAGATAGATAGCCAGACACAGTGGCTCACCTTTGCCGGCACTTTGGGAGGCCAATGTGGGAAAATTGCTAAAGCCTAAGAGTTTGAGACCAGTCTGGGCAACATAATGTCTCTATAAAAATTAAAGCAAAATTAAAAAAAAAAAAAAAACGGGCCGGGCGCGGTGGCTCAAGCCTGTAATCCCAGCACTTTGGGAGGCCGAGACGGGCGGATCACGAGGTCAGGAGATCGAGACCATCCTGGCTAACACGGTGAAACCCCGTCTCTACTAAAAATACAAAAACTAGCCGGGCGAGGTGGCGGGCGCCTGTAGTCCCAGCTACTCGGGAGGCTGAGGCAGGAGAATGGCGTAAACCCGGGAGGCGGAGCTTGCAGTGAGCTGAGATCTGGCCACTGCACTCCAGTCTGGGCGACAGAGCGAGACTCCGCCTCAAAAAAAAAAAAAAAAAAAAAAAAAAATCCTAAGTAATTTTTGCACTAATTACAGTCACAAAGCATTTCTTCTTTATTATATCCAATAAACTAATATATATAATTTATTGGCTGAGAAACACTAAGTTTTAGGAAGTGTTTGCCTCTCGCTGATAATCCTGGATTTATGAGGACTGCTATCTGTGACTCTCTCAGTCAGGAGTCCAGCCTTTGAAAAACTCAACCAAAGAAAGGAAGATCTAGTGAGTGCATCAGAGTCATCTACAAGCATATTTCTGTTTCACGTTGTTTACAAGAATGATTCAGAAGTTTTGATAGAGGATCGTGAAGAGAGGGCCAATATTTGCATATTGGATGGCTCCTCCTCAAATTTCTGGTTAAAAACCTCTGCTTCTCTTATTGAATGCAAAGGAACCATCCAAAAATCCTATTAAGATGCAGATTCCAATTCAATAGATCTAGGGTGGGACCTGGGATTCCTCATTTCTAACAAACTTCCAAATGATACTGGATACTGATGGACTACAGACCACTTTTTAAAATGAGGTTTTAGGTACACCCTAAATCACTTAAATTTGACCACTCTGGCTGACAGTTGTGAATTGCCTTAAGACAGAGATGGTCAAAAGTTTTCCTAAGAAGACAGAGTGGTGCGCAGTGATTGTACTTTTGAAGTGTTTACTGTAATATATTCTGAACGGTAACTACTGTGTTTGCAGAAGATGTTAATGCATGTTCCCTTGGAAGAAACAGTTCCATGGTCAAATAAGTTTAGGGAGCATTTGTATCCTTTTTCTCCTCTAAAAGATTCACAATGCACATTTTCATTGTTGTAATGCTAAACCGTCTACAGTAGGGAAATATGTTTAGCCTGACAATTCCTTTATTTAACTAGTATGAGTCGGAGGAACTAGCGATCCATGGAACACACTTTGGGAAATACCACCATATCATTGAGCAGTAGTTTACAACTTTGGTGTATATCAGAATTAGTTGGAGAGCTAATAGAAAACATCAGATCCTTTGTAGTTTTACTAAATTCCAGAGGTAACTGTGATACCCATCAGGGTTTGAGAAACATTGCTATACAGTAATCTCAGAGGAGTTTTTGTTACTACTTGAGGATGGAGAGTTGCCTGTTAGCCAAGCTTCTCTCTTTCCAACTTGCTCTGCCAAAGTCCATGCTATCCCTGGGAGGACCAGCATCAGCTCTGAACTGCCTTCATTTAAGGAAGAGCATTCAGATCAGATGGTGCTCAATGGTAGTTTAATGGGAATAGCATTGAATCTGTAAATTACTTTTGGTAGTATGACCATTTTCATGATACTGATTCTTCCTATCCATGAGCATGGAATGTTTTTCCATTTGTTTCTGTCCTCTCTTATTTCCTTTAGCAGTGGTTTGTAGTTCTCCTTGAAGAGGTCCTTCACATCTCTTGTTAGCTGTATTCCTGGGTATTTTATTCTTTTTGTAGCAATTGTGAATGGGAGTTAATTCATGATTTGGCTCTCTGCTTGCCTGTTGTTGGTGTATTGGAATGCTAACAATTTTTGCACATTGATTTTGTATCCTGAGACTTTGCCGAAGTTGCTTTTTAGCTTAAGAAGCTTTTGGGCTGAGACAATGGGATTTTCTAGATCATGTCAACTGCAAACATAAATAATTTGATTTCCTCTCTCCCTATTTGAATACTGTTTATTTCTTTGTCTTGCCTGATTGCTCTGGCCAGAATTTCCAATACTATGTTGAATAGGAGTGGTAAGAAAGGGCAGCCTTGTCTTGTGCTGATTTTCAAAGGGAATGCTTCCAGCTTTTGCCCATTCAGTATGATATTGGCTGTGGGTTTGTTATATATGGCTCTCATTATTTTGAGGTACGTTCCTTCAATATCTAGTTTATTTAGAGTTTCTAATATGAAGGGATGTCAAACTTTATTGAAGGCCTTTTCTGCATCTATTGAGATAATCATGTGGTATTTGTCTTTAGTTCTGCCTATGTAATGAATTACATTTATTGATTTGCATATATTGAATCAAACTTGCATCCTGGGGAAGAAGCCAATTTGATAGTGATGGATAAACTTTTTGATGTGCTGCTGGATTCAGTTTGCCAGTATTTTATTGAGGATGTTTGCATTAATGTTCATCAGGGATATTGGCTTGAAGTTTTCTTTTTTTCTTGTCTTCTGCTAGTTTTGGGTTTGTTTGGTTTCGGTTCTGTAGCTCTTTTAGTTTTGGTTATTAATTTGAGATCTTTCCAGCTTTTTGATGTGGGCATTTAATGCCATAAATTTACCTCTTGACACTACTTTAGTTGTGTCCCAGAGATTCTGGTACATTGTCTCTTTGTTCTCATTAGTTTTAAAATTCATATGAAATCAAAAAAGAGCCTGAATAGCCAAGACAATCCTAAGCAAAAAGAACAAAGCTGGAGTCACCATGCTACCCAACTTCAAACTGTACTACATGGCTAAGGTAATGAAAATAGTATGGTACTGGCACAAAAACAGACACATAAACCAATGGAACAGAATAGAGAACTCAGAAATAAGACTGCTCAGCTACAATGATCGAATCTTCAACAAACCTGACAAAAACAAGCAATGAGGAAAGGAGTCTCTATTTAATAAATAGTGCTGGGGAACTGGCTAGCCACATGCAGAAAATTGGAACTAGATTCCTTCCTTGCACCTTATACAAAAATTAACTCAAGATGGATTAAAGACTTAAATGTAAAACCTAAAACTATAAAAACCCTAGAAGAAAATCTAGGCAATACCATTTAGGACATAGACATAACACAGATTTCATGATGAAAACACCAAAAGCAGTTTTGCAACAAAAGCAAAAATTGACATGTGTGATCTGATTAAACTAAAGTGCTTCTTGCACAGCAAAATAAACTATCATCAGAGTGAACAGACAACTTACAAAATGGGAGAAAATTTTTGCGATCTCTCCCTCTAATAGGTCTAACATCCAGAGTCCACAAGGAACTTAAACAAATTTACAATTGAAAAAAAAAAAATCCCACTAAAAAGTGGACAAAGGGCATGAACAGACACTTCTCAAAAGAAGACATTTATGCAATGGACAAACATATGAAAAAAAGTTTAACATCACTGATCATTAGAGAAATGCAAATCAAAACCACAACGATATACCATCTCACACTAGTCAGAATGGCAATTACTAAAAAGTCCACAAGCAATAGATGCTGGCAAGGTTGTAGAGAAAATGGAACACTTTTACACTGTTGGTGGGAGTGTAAATTATTTCAACCATTGTGGAAGACAGTGTGATGATTCCTCAAAGACCTAGAAGCAGAAATACTGTTTGACATGAAAATACCAAAGACATGGAATAAACCCAAATGCCCATCAGTGATAGACTGGATAAAGAAAATGTGGTACATATATACCATGGAATACTATACAGCCATAAAAAGGAATGAGATCATGTCCTTTACAGGGACATGGATGGAGCTGGAAGCCATTATCCTCATCAAACTAATGCAGGAACAGAAAACCAAACACCACATGTTCTCACTTATAAGTTGGAGCTGAATAATATGAACACATAGACATAGGGAGGGGAACTACACACACAGGTGCCTATGGGTTGGGAGGGAGAGCATCAGGAAGAATAGCTAATGGATGCTGGGCATAATACCAAGGTGATGGGTTGATCTGTGCAGGAAACCACCATGGCACATGTTTACCTATGTAACAAATCCTGCACATGTACCCTGGAACTTAAAATAAAAGTTGAAGGAAAAAAAAAAGAGAGAGAGAGAGATTCCTCTATACATTCTACATACTGCAGGAATTCCTCAAAGTCTTTTCATTGTAACCTCCTAGTCAACAGTAGCTATCCCTTAGCCCTGCTCCAAATCACAGCTCAAGAGAGTTTTCTCTCTAGAGCCAATTTATTGGTTCTTTGAACAAGGCTTCGTCAATCAGGATTTTAGTAGTAGTCAGTGAACAAAACCAACAAAGCAGTCCCATGAGGTAAAAGGAAGGGAAAGACAATAAACAGGTAAACCAATAAATAAGATAATTTCAGATAGTAGTCAGTGCTGTTGAGAAAATACATGGTGCCATGGGACAGAGAATGACTGAGTCAGGGATTCTGTTGAGATCCTGTGGTCCTAGAACGGCTATAAATGCACTAGGGCCAGTCAGAGTAATGTGGACACCATCACAGAGAGGAAATTGACCCTGATATTTCAGATGGGATTGGCCCTGATGCTTCAGAAAACTTCACCAGTTACCCCCATATATTTTTGGTCATGAGGCAGCCTGTATCTCCTGTACCCACAATTGCATGACTGGCTTATACAGGACCCCAAATAAATATTGGTGAATGGTTGGTTGATTGGTTGGTTGGATGGATGAATATCTAGTTAATTCTAGTGATTCTGACAAGATCCATCTGGTGAGGACTTAAACCAGGACTTGTTTAAGCTATTGAGCCAAACTGATTATTCAGTTTGATGAACAGCTCCCTCCTATTAGGCATATGCAGTACTCTGTACCTGACCTTGAAGCACAAGAAGGAAATGGGCTGAGTAAGAATACAAAAGAAAACCTTTTGTGCCACAGAGTCAATGACCACTTCATTACAGCCCAACTGGAATGCACTACAGACCCTTCAAGGGAAATGGTTCCTCACTTCCCAAAGTACTTGAAGCGGGTGTGGTCTATTCATCAGGGTTCTTAGTTGCAAGCAACAGAGATGGATTCTAGAGATCTGTTAGAAAAGAGTTTATTAAAATGGCATTCTTACATCACATTATCTCTGGGGAGGACAGAGAACCAGATGTGGAGGTGTTAGCCAGCCAGAAACAATGCCAAAATTATGCCATTGAACTGGTCTACTGAAAACACTAAGATTCTGCTGTCAGAACTGTCATTGCCAATGCCTCAGGCAACTGGATGGAGCTGCTGCCTCCATTCTCTTCCATCACCAGACAGGATTTTAGACACCCCCACCTCTTTAAGTTAATTCCTTTGGACCGGAACTTGGGGTGGACATATCTGATAGGCAGAGTCTAAGTCACAGAGTTTCAGGAAAAGCTAGGAAAGTGAGCATGTGGCATTTTCAGCTTCTAAGTAGGAGATGGCCCTACCCCATCAGGGAAGGAATCTCCCTGCAGATACAAGAAGGGGGTTTGAATTCCGAACAGCCAAAAAGAAGGGCAGATGTCAACTACAGCTGGAGTAGAGAAAGTAGATCCAAGAAAAGAAGACCAGAGACACTCTCTCGATCCTGCTGGGGAATAAAAACATAGGGCACTAAGAAGCAAAGCAAAGCAATTGCATGAAGGTGCAAAATCAATGCATCAATATATGAGTAGAAAGAGTGTTCTACAATCTGGTCTTGCCGGTAGCTCTGATATTTTGGTCTCTAGGCATTGGGCTTGTGTGTTAATAAGTATTGGTTAATTCATAACTTGGGAGGGGAATTTTATTTACTGGCCCATTTATCCCCCAAAAGATGCTGTTGGTATTTGTTTTCTGACACTCTCTTTTCTAAGTCTCCATATTTAGCCAACAGTCTCAAATAAACAAATATATTAAGTACTGACTCTGTGCCAGGTATTACGCTAAAAACTTTATATGGATATCTTATTGAATCTGCACCATAATCCTGAATACAAAGAGAGACAATGAGGCTCTAATAGATTAAGTAAGTTGCTCAAGATAATAAAACTAGTAAGTGGCGGAGCCTGATGTCTTTCTTTAGATATGTTAATACCTATCTGTTTCTATTAGATAGGTTAATATCTTCAAACAGGTTATAGTCAGTTCTTCACCACCATTCAGACCGTTTAATGTAACTTTATGATTTTCTGCTCTAGTTCATTAAACGTTGCCTTTTGTTTTAGTACACAGGGAAGAATCTTGTTTTTCTATATCCAAGTTCTTGGTTAGAAAGTTATTAGGGGAGAAAGAAGACTTTATGGTTGTTCCCATGTGCTTTCCACATGTCCAAGGCAAGACATCATTCTATCTATTTTCCAGATGAGGAAACTGGACCCACAGTCAAAGCAGATGTAATTTGTAAAGCAGGATGCCAACACCAGTGCCCTTACAATGGCACCATTGTTGAGGAAGGGCAAATAGATTGTGATTTGTGTGCTGACTAGCTGGTATACTCACTTTCTATGGCTGCTGTAACAAATTATCACAAGTTTAGTGGCTTAAACAACACATAGTTATTATCTAAAGGATTCTTCCAAAGTTAAAAGTTTGGGTGGGTAGACTTTCTGCCTACCACAGCTGGTTAAGGCTGTGTTAAGAAGGATTCTGAGACTATGTCTGTGTTCATCAGGAAAGATAACCCTGGTCAATTAGCAATGTCTACCATGGATTCAGAAGGAAATGCCATGTATTTTCTATCTAACCATAGATGCAGGCTAAAAGAAGGAAAGTATTAAAATAGCTACCGATAAGGCTGTAGGACCAACAGTTTCATATGCCTCCTACACAGTAATAGTTAAATACACTGAGGCAGCAGGGTTTGCAGCAGAAAAAGAGTTTAATGATCACAGGTCACTGAGTCAGGAAATGAGTGGAGACCCTCAAATCCATCTCCCTGATTTTTCCTGGGCTGGCGTTTTTAAGGGGATCAGGGACAATGAGGGTCAAAAGTCAAAAGTTTTCCTAAGAAGGGTAAAGGGGATATGGGAACTGCATTCTTTAGTGAGTCAGCATCTTGTGGGGTCCTTCAGGCAAGCAGGTGTCAGTAGTTTCACTGGTACACAGGACATGAAGGAATATCTCAGAGGAAAAGCTTAATGTTTTGTAGTGTTTGAGTTGTTATCTATACAGCAGTTCAGGGGAGCTATAGTCTTACAGCGGGGTCTGCGTGATTCTGGGACAATAGGCTACAAACCACTATGGGGAAGCAGGTCAGAGAGCAAGCTGACCTCATGACAAACACTGACTGCGCTGCCAGCTTGGTTTATTTTTGTTTCTCCCCTCCATGCTTCTCTGATTAATTTTATAAAATTTGTAGGAATGGCTTCAATAAGAAGAGTGGCAGCCAGTGTGTGGGCTCCAGCCCTTGCTGGAAGGACCCTTAGAAGCAGAAGCAGAGTGCTCCAACACTCTGCCGGATTCCATACCGTTGTAGTTTTTCTATTCCTAGAGCTGGAGCTACTTGTCCCTCTGGCAAGCTGAGCCCCTGCCCAGGTTCCAAGAATGATGCTGTCTCACTGGATCGCCTGAATCCCTACATAGCGGCAGGCCCAGCTAGGTGCTGGAGAATCAGGGTAGATACAGTTCTCCACAATGGGATACAACACTACAGGATAGCTGCAGACCTGATGGGCTTACCCTTAAAACAGGGATACAGATTGGCCAAGAAATGGATATACAAGGAAAAATCATATTACTTCCCAGGGCTCACTTGTCCTGTGCTTTCTACCTCCATGACCACACTCAGACTGCCTAAAATGCTCTGTTCTGTTTTGCTAACTCCAATCCTGTTCATTCTGCAAACACTACTTCCTCTTTGATCCTCCCCAGCTGGAAGAAAGTCCATTTTCTCATTGTACTTTTATTTTTTAGCATATCTGAGGCCACTGATGTTCCCATACCCCACAAATACCTTATTGAGGACCCACTCTATGCTGGGTACTGCATCTGGCACTCGGGACATACCAAGGATAAAAGGTACAGACTTGGCCGCTTGTTATGGAAAGGACAGAACAGTGAGGAAGGCAGATATGCGTCAAGTCATCACACCATTAAATATTATAAAGGAGCACCTGGAATCAGTCCTACAAGGAATAGGTACATGGTATTCTGAGAGTTATGAAGCTGCCTTGGGGAAGTGACACTTGATCTCAAATCTGAAGGCTGAACAGAAATTAACTAGATGAAAAAGAAAGAGAAGGCCATTCCAGACAGAAGACACATGTCAGGGAAGCAGTGCATGGAGAGAGCACGGTATCTCCAATGCTCTGAAAGGAAGGCAGTGGCTGGAAAGGAGCAAGAGGTCTGGTGCTGGCTGGAGTAGAGAGGCAGGCCAGAGCCAGGGCATGCAGGGCAAATTCAAAGCTTTGATCTTCATCCCAATAACTAACTGTGTGTCCACTCTACTTGCCCTTACTCACTCTAAGCTCCTCCAGTATCGCTTATCCTTTAAGAATCTTGGTTCCCTCTACCAGACCTCTGTGTTTAGGACTACATGAGAAGTGTTAGCTATGATTTCAAGCTACAGGCACACTTAAAGATAAAAATACAGTACATTCCTGAGAATGGGGAAGTGGGGTCTCACCCTTGAACAAAGAATTAGGGCTTGGAAAGAGGAGAGGTTGAGATACAAAACCATCTTTCTGTTTCTCTATGATATACTCAACCAAAGTGAACAACGTCACTTGTCAGTCAGCAAACAACGAATGTGAAATGTCCACAAACATATGCACTAATATCTAACAGACTTCAATCTGAGACTTTGAAATTCCTTGGCAAGTTGGGGTCCCCAGCTCTAAGGGGTGGCAGAGGTCTGGAGCTTGTAGAGTGGCAATGTCTATAACCCCCACAGTGGCTTCCATAGGTGCAATAACTGATCATAAATGTTAAAAACAGAATTTCAGGACACTGAGAACCTTTATGTAATCAACAAATGCATATAGGACCATTTTCTGGACTTTTGTCAATGAGGAGGCAGAACATGGTGAAGGAGCATTGGTTGAGATGTAGAAGGACAATTTCTTTTTCTCACTGAAGCTCTGTCACAGAGGCGTTCCTGGGCCCTGGAAACCCTTTCAAGCCATCATAAGCCTCACTCTCATTGCAAAATGTGATGATGTCACCTGCTTAAGTATATTAATAAGAAAGGCAAAAGCTGAAGAATCATCAAAACTACCTGGAAAATGCCTGAAGAAGGCATGATGCTGGAGCCTGACATGACACACACCATCTCTAAGTCCAACATTGCTAGTTTATCTTCCAGTGCTGGAAAGAACTGCTGTTGATTTAACTGAACACCAGATGAGGCTCCTGGCTTGCATTCAGGAGTCATGTTGTAACAAAAAATGTACCTTCTCTTTAAACACTGAAATCACATTCAGGGAGGTGAGATGCTTCCGTTCCAAGAAGCACATCATGCTGAGGTAATAGTAACAGATGTACATCTCCCGTTTCCCCAACTGCTGTTTCTTCACCTGCTAAGAGTAGAAACTTGTACCTCCTCAGCCCTACTTGCTTCAAAAGGATTCTGTACGAATAAATATGGGTGCGTGTTATCTTTGTGACTTTACAAAGTTTACGAACTTTGCAAAGCCCAAGTCAGTGAAATAAAATCTCCAAAATCAAGTTACCATGTCAACACTGTTTTATGTGGCCAACATTTACATTAATATAACATGAGTATATATATAACAATAGAATCCCAAGGCTACAAGTATTTTTGGAAGAACCCAGCCCAATTCCCAACCCAGTGTAGAATCCCAGTCTAACATAAAGGAAAGAATAGCTCAGAGACAGGGAACTCACTTTTTAACTAGGTGACCTATTCCATTGTGCTTAGAAATTTTTCATTTAGTGATTTGATATCTGCTTCCTCAGAACTTTCTCTCACAGATTTCAGTAATATCTTTTGCAGCCACACAAAATATGTATTTTTCTATGTGATAACACCTCAGATACTTAAGGGCAGCAATCATCTCTCCTCTTCTCACAAGACATTGGTACCAAAGTTCTCACTTACCATCCTAGGCATCTACCTCCACATATGCAACATGTATCAGTGTCCCCATTACAGGGTGGGAAGGAGAATCTAGCCTGCCTATATGTGAGGTGCCTCTACTGGAAAAACTCTTTTCCATCCTGGAATAATAGCTGAAAATCCAGAGTAAATTTAACACAGGGCTACAGTTTGAATACTCCTTTCTTAAATGAAAATTTCAGATGTGTTCTGACCTAGAACATGAACAAAAAAAAAAAAAAGGAACACAAAAGATAAAATTTACTTAATTCCACCAAAAGGAATTCAATTTCTAAAGCTCTCCATCATTTAAACATTTGAAATTGCTCCAGGGCTTGTGTTTGGGATTGAGCAGGCATGCCACCCCTGGAATTCACTTCTGAAGGATCCAGATTACGCAGGATCAAGATACTGGGATTTATGTTTTCTAATAAACTGAGATAATCAGGAATGTCACAGCTATTTCTCAAAAACACTATAACCTGGGGAACCCATTAACTTTGATATAAATACAGTTGACTCTTGAGCGATATAGGTTTGAACTGAGCGGGTCCAGTTTTATCCTGATTTCTTCTGCCACCAAAGGTAGCAAGACAAACCATTCCTCCTCCTTTTCCTCCTCAGCCCACCCAATGTGAAGACAATGAGAATGAAGACCTCTATGATGATCCACTTCCACTTAATGAATATAACTATATCTTCTCTTCCTTATGACTTTCCTACTAACGTGTTCTTTTCTCTGGTTTGATTGTAAGAATATGGTAGATAATACATTTAACATACAAAATATGTGTTAACTACGTTATCAGTATGGCTTCTGGTCATCAGTAGGCTATCAGTAGTTAAGTTTCTGAGCAGTCAAAAGTTACTCACGGATTTTAACTTACACAGGAATCGGTGTCCCTAACCCTTGCACTGTTCAAGGGTCAACTATAAGGGCAGACTAAGGTCACCTCCCAAATAACTCTCACAGCTCCTAAACAAGTGGAGTCCCCTAAATTTTCCTGATTTCATGGTTCTTAAAAGAACAATGGCTGAGCAATTCCACCAGTCATATACTTCTCTCTGTTATCTATCCTGATCACTCTCTGGGCTTTGCAATGTCTTGGATGTATAGCATGTATAGGCTGGGATATATACTGTGAAATCGGTTTATGAATTGCTAAGAGCTGACAAGTTTAAAAATACAGTGTAGGAAAATTACTCATGGTTGTGGAGGAAGATGGGGAAAAGTGCCAAATGGGCTTTTAATGAAGCTGTCTCAGTGTGAACATATGCAAAAATAACTTTTAGACATAGGCATTATGATGAACAAAAATGATCTAGCTAAATTTTCAAGAAAACCTATAGGTACACAAGATCCTGGTGATTATACGTATGATGAACAGCTTATTCATGAAGGACCATTTTGTTTCCTGTTAGTGGACCAACATACTTGGCTCCCCAAAAAACACTCCAGCTAGACAAAACATATCAACACATTAGTCAGAAATATAGCTTTATTATCATAATATTTCATAATCTAAAAACTTCTTTAATTCTGGGAACAGAATATTCCAACTTCTGTACAACTGACTGGCCCTGCAGAATACTGGAAAACAGTGTCTAAGCAACTTGAACCTTGCAGATAAGGATCTGTAACCTAGTTTGGGAAAAAGGGAAAAAGCAAGAAAAACAGTTCAAGGGAAGATTTCTTCCCTACAAGACAAATAAAATTAAATCTACTCTCCAGTTTAACCTTGAACATAGTTTCCCAGACACTTTGGTGATTTCTTCAAAAAAGCAACCGCCTTAACTCTAAGGTCAACTGCCCATGTGGACAAAGGAAATATTTAAAAATAAGACACAAACGGGACATGGCACTTAGCTCGGGTCATGGTGTGTTAAGTGGAGTATGCTTCTGAGTAAGCCATCTCCCATTTTTTGACACTAAATTTATGTCTCTAAGGAGGCACAACATACATAACACATTTCTTTATATGGGGGTCAAAATTTAGTGGGAACTTAAAAAGATTTTTAATATAATAAACAAATCTCAAAATAATTTGTCTTGTGAAATGTAGAGTAGGATGACATTATGATACTTCCTGAAGATCATGGGGTACCACTGTCAGAGAAAGTTGCCCTGCCCTCTAGGTATGTTAGATGAAAATCCAAAATGTCAGTTACTTTAAATAAAACAGAAACAAGTTGTCATTGCACACACAGTACGGGACAAAGAGCATGCAATACAACTAACAAGTCATGTTCTTAGTATGTAAAAGGCTAAAGTGCAATCATGGTATAAGCATCAATAATAAATAACTTTAGAGGGAGAACTTAATTCTTCAAATAAAAAATAATTATAACATTACAATTTTTACAATGTTAGCCTAAAACAGTGATATTCACAACAATGTTTTTCCCCACTAGATAGCTGCTTATACATCACATGAATATCCACCCCCCAGAAACCAAAAGTCAAAGTGAAGATTCAAAAATGGACATTTTCATTATGGTAGGTTCAAAATGTTTGTATAATGGTAAGTTACACTTTTTAATTGACTGGCATTTAAGCAACTGCTTTATTACCTATTTTTAATGCACTGCTAATCTGATGCTTATTGCAATAACAATCATAATTCTGCCAATGTTAATTAGGTTATAGTTTTGATTTTTTAAATAAGAGAATTCAGTTTACATGAACAAACATATATAGTTTAAAAACCACCCACCACAAACACACACTTTCTCCATGAGTATTTAAAAATAAATTATTAATATACTTAACATATATATTTTGTATGTGTTATATATATGTATATATGTATATATTTGTGGACAAAATTATTCCTGTTTTCAGAAGAAATGTCAGCACTTGTAAACTCTGCATGAGACCTGATGATATTGCTAAATTTAAGGAAAAAATAACATGGAAATTCATTCTTGAGGAAAATCATACAGCAGGAAATTCTTAACAGCTCTTTGTGGAAACAAAAGCCATTTTAGGGAAGCAAGGAGGGGAAAACAGTGTCAGATTCTGGCTCCTACATGCATTGTTTAGTTCAGAAATTACTTGAGAATGCAACATACAGTGAACACTCCAGATACTTTGTTGAAAGATACCTGAAGCCTTAACAGGGCACAGAAGCAGCAGGAGGCGAAGTGAACCACCCAGTGGAAAAGTTAAGCCAGCGAAGAGAAAGTCATGCCCATAGCAGAGAGAGAGAGGGCCAGTGACACTGTCCAGGAAGCAGGTCTTAGGAAAGGGCTTGGCGACACCCGCAGTGCTTCCAGGATGATCACAATGCACCAAGCGTGCAGTCCACTGTCATTCCAACCACCTAGACACTGAGCCCATGCTGGGTGCTAATCAAAAGAGGGTTTTACTGCACTCCCCACCCAGATCCACAGAAGCAGCTATTAAGATAGAGGCTGGCAGCGTGGTCTGTGGGTGCAGAATACTCAGCCAAACAAGACGGCAGAGGTGTACCAAAATCTGAATAAACATGCATCTAGGCCACCAAAAAACCTCAATCAAACAAACGAACTGAAAGACACTCTGTCGAAATGAGAACTGAAGTCTGACTGAATGAGTCCCTTGAGCAACCCAGAAATTGAAATCTTGATTAACCAGAATACTCAGGGAATGGGAATCCTTATTTTGGAGGCTTTCAAATTAGCTGAGGCGAAGGTTATACACAAACACAAATATTTTCATTTTACTGCTATTTACACTCCCATTCCTTGCCTCGCACTTTGGAGAGCAGTGGGCACAATGAATTTTCTCCCTAGGCCTGACATTTTGTGTGGCCTTGGGCCTGAAAATTAATGACCACTGCATAGAAGCCCAGAGGCCAAGATTACTGGAGACTGGGCCAGTTACTTTAGAAGTTAGAGCTTTAGGATTGATTTAATTTTTTATTCTTTCTGTAATTTGCAAGCTTCTAAAAGGGGGTTATAATAAAATTCTGGTTCACTAAGATTCCCATTTGGTAACCTCTGGTTAATCGAGGTGCTTGCCTGTGTTACGCCCTTGGCTTTTCCAATGTGTCTTACCATGGAATGTTTCCAGAAGGACATTACTGTTGGCCCCTGGAACAACGTTCCCCAAAGCCCAGCAATGATTGGTCCAGCACCACCCACCCTTTTAGATGATGTTCACAATGGCTGTTGGCTTTTTTTTAGCCATTTTGGGCCTAATGTTGCCTTTGCGGCCAAACCCCAGGAGCTCCCCTTTCTTCTGAGGTCTGCAGAGGTCTCTTGAGGACTCGGCCTGTTCGTGAATGGCCTTGGCAGGCTGCATGCTGGCTCTGTCATCCTTGGCCTTTTTCAGGTAGTTCCTTCCCTTTGGGTGGAAATGGGCCTTGAGATCAGGATGGTTACACACCGAATGTGGGTGCCCTCGGCTTCTACAGAGGGTTGGGGGGAGTGGAGAAGAGATGAGCAGAAAGAAAGATTTCTTTAAAACCTTAAAAGAATAACTACTCATGGCACAATCTCTCCTACATGCTACAGTGGTGATAATGCTACCACAAAGACAAATCATAATATGGGTATTTTTCTTCCAAAAATTCCTGTGGTGTCCATGAAATGATCACATGGTACTAAATTCCCAGGGAGATATTACTAGTCCTATTTACAGTAATAAGACTGAGGTACAGAAAATGTTAATTACTACCCAGAATAATACAGACAGTTGGTCTATGGAGAAGATGGGACCAGAACTCATGTCTCTTGACTCGTTAAGTGATGACTAGCAGACTCAGACAAATTCACTGCATAGACGTTGGAAAGCATATAACTCCCAGTATGAATTTACATAAACAATGTAGTACATGAACTACATTAATAGTATACAGAGTTATTACGGCCACACTATACCTCAATGAGAGAAAGTTATACAATATAATACTCTAAAAATAATCCTCCGGTACCATCATAGTGGCATATACTAATAGACTAATAGGATAGCGAAAGGTCACATCAACTTTTCACAAAGTTAGGTATACATGCAGGTCAGTTTTCACTTAAGCCTCTCAAATCCACTTATAATATAGATATCATATAAAATAGATATGATCTCATACAAAATGCAACAGGAAAACATACAATACAAACATTATCAAATGGCCCAAGTATAAAAAGACATACATACAGGCATTTGGGTTTCCTATTTGAGGAGATGTCTGTAAGCTGAAGGAAGACAAATAAGAAAAAATGTTACTGCATTTGAGGGCTGGATTTGGTTTTTAAAATATTTCTTTTATTTTCTAAAACTTGCATTCCCATTAAGGGAGTCAGTAACTGTTACTGGTAGCATGACCTGCAGCACCATCCATCGCACTGGTGAACAAGAACATCTCATGCTCAGTCTTTGCTTGCTTACTCCAGGAGCCTCTGTGGGCACTTGTTCTGAGATTTCTGAGAAGTCTATGTCAACAGATCTCAAACACTCAAAAGAGCCTCCTGGTAGAGCAACATCTGAAGAAATATGTTTTCAAATACTGGAATGCCTTTGCATCTTCATAGCTTAGCTCCCACTTATAAGTGAGAACATAAGATACTTGATTTTCCATTCCTGAGTTACTTCACTTAGAATAATGGCCTCTTGCTGCAAAGACCATTATTTCATTCCATTTTATGCCCGAGTAGTATTCCACAGTTTATATATACCACATTTTCTTTATCCACTCATTGGTTGATGGGCACTTAGGCTGATTCCATATTTTTGCAGTTGCAAATTGTGCTGCTATAAACATGTGTGTGCATGTGTCTTTCTCATATAATTTACTTCTTTTCCTTTGGGTAGATACCCAGTAGTGGGACTGCTAGATCAAACAGTAGTTCTACTTTTAGTTCTTTAAGGAGTGGGGTGACAGATAACAGACAACATATGGGTATAATGTACACTGCTCACGTGATGGGTGCATCAAAATCTCAGAAATCACCACTAAATAATTTATTCATGTAACCAAAAACCACCTATTCCCTCCAAAACTATTGAAATAAAATAAATACATAAAATTTGATAACCTGAAATGATCTGCCATGATTTCTTGATTGATGCAGGCTGTATTTGCAGCTAATCTATAGCTGTGGCCAGTCACAATGTATCAACTAAGGAGAACATTGACATAAAAGGTTTCTTGCCTATAATACATCATTTCTAAAATGAGAGAATATGAAGAACAACCCCACAGTTGTCCCTGAGGCTGTCTCTCATTGAGATGATTTCCTACTCCTAATAACTCATGCAATAAAATATCTGCATGCACTTTTGTGGCTGGGCTTGAAATATTATCATTTGCAGAATAAATTGATAATTATCATTTTGTGATAGAAATGTCACCATCCAGTGTATATGCAGCATATTTCCATTCTCCGGATCCTGATCTTCCTCATATAGCTTTCACTAGAATAAGTGGTGTCACATTAGCAGGCAGACCAACAGAAGAAGAGAAACGACAAATAAAATATGGAGAAAAGGCCACCTTGGTATTGGGCCAGTGTGGCCAAGACATGTGTCCCTGCTGTACTAAAATAATCTGAAAACCCAAGCTCAGCCTAACAGGATCATCGCTTGCATTCTTCTGACTGCAGCAAGCCACAAAGGAGGTTCCTTAAAAAAAGGAGGCTCATGTCATGAAGAGACAAGACAGGATTCTTGTGTTCTGTCTTTTGACACAATCAGAACTCAGCAATATTTGACCCTGTTCATGCAGGCTGGGTTTGGCTTGAGATTAGTAAATTGTAACAGAAAAAGGCACCATTCTCACATGAGGTCCCAAAGATTATGCAACATACAAAGAAGGTGGGACAGATCGCTCTGGAAAGCACCAGGCTGGTAGCTTCTGGGGACCCGAAGGCACTGGCATCAACTTTCTCTACCCCACCAACACCAAAAAGTATTTCTCAGCTGGGCTCCTTCAGTGAACTTCAGTCAATGTGTAAACTGTAAAAATAAACAGAGTGTTTCTTCCTTTAAATCTTTCCTCCTTATTTTTTTTTAAATTATTGGAGCATAACAAAATGTGTTCACTTTACTGTTTGTATGTATGTAAGTGGCAGTTGAATGATCTGTTGCATGCATTTGTATATATACTGCTCTTTGGAATTTTGAGAAAATTGAGAGACAGACAGAGAGAGAGAGAGAGAGAGAAAAATACATCTGTATGTATGCTTCTTTCCTTAAGAAAAAGGCTAACAGTGTTATCACATGTTCAAAGTGATCTCTGATTTCAAAAATGTTTTTAGAACACCAACCTTAGTGACTATGAATGTCACTAATGGGCCCTGCTGGGACCTCAAGAAATGAAAGGACTTTACTGTGTCTTACCGAGAGGGAAATGCATGATAAAGATGAGTAAAGATGGGTCATGAAGCTCACACAGATAAAAGTACTATAAATTGTGCATGTGTAAATGTCACACACCAGATCAAATACTGACCACATAACAGGCAGAATTAACCCTCATAGCAGCCCTTAGGAGGTAAGCACCATCATTCCAATTTTACAGATATGGAAGCTATGGTAGCAGAGTTAAGTAACTGACTTGAAGCCTCAGTGCTTTACCAGTGTTCGGGCTGGGCTTCAAATCCAAGTTAGCAGACTCTAAGTCTGAGCAAGCCTTCACTCTGTACTGTCTTCTTAAAAACTACGTGTTCATGTACATAAATATAAGAACAAAGAAGTATGTACACAATAAATTAAGTGGAATCAATGGCTGGACTAGAATTCCTCCAAGGATCCTATAAATGATGAGGTTTGGGGTGGAGGCTGGAGTTTACCATCACAGCCACCACAGAATTTCCTCTGCTCCCTCTGTGAACACAAGAGGCCACTGTTCCTCCTGGCCCCTTTGGCCTCAGGCAGATGGAAAACCTTTTCTCACTTAGCCCATCTACCTACTTCCATTTTCTCCTAGTACAACATTTTTGTTTTCTTTTTGATTAGGGAGAGGAGGATGTTAAGATGAAGATCAAAAGAGCCTTTGATCAAGGTCCCAGGTTGGAAAAACACAAACAGCCTTGTACTAAAAGCCAACCTAAGTACAGGTTTGACTAAATCTTATCCAAAATGCTTGGGACTAGAAGTGCTTCAGATTTAGAATTTCAGAATATTTGCATTCTACTTACCGGTTCAGCAACCCTAATCCAGAAATATGAGA
The DNA here is from genome assembly GCF_007565055.1 of Rhinopithecus roxellana. Taxonomy (NCBI): domain Eukaryota; kingdom Metazoa; phylum Chordata; class Mammalia; order Primates; family Cercopithecidae; genus Rhinopithecus; species Rhinopithecus roxellana. The sequence goes on along the minus strand of NC_044559.1, from coordinate 100,984,914 downwards.
ACCGAAATGCTCCAACGAGCATTTCCTTTGAGCATGACCCTGGAGAGCACTCAAAATGTTTTGGATTTTGGAGCATTTAGAATGTCAGATTTGGCCGGACGCAGTGGCTCATGCCTGCAATCCCAGTACTTAGAGAGGCTGAGGTGGGCAGATCACCTGAGGTCAGGAGTTCGAGACCAGCCTGGCCAATATGGTGAAACCCCTGTCTCTACTAAAAAGACAAAAAAAAAAAAAAAAAAAAATTAGCTGGGCATGGTGGCAGGCCCCTGTAATCCTAGCCACTCAGGAGGTTGAGGCAGGAGAATTGCTTGAAGCGGGGAGGCAGAGGTTGCAGTGAACTGTGATCACAGCATTGCACTCTGGCCTGGGCAACAAGAGCAAAATTCCGCCTCAAAAAAAAAAAAAAAGAAGGTCAGATTTTTGGAATAGGGATGCTCAGCCTCTAATATACATTCACCTATAAAATAAGAAGTCATGTCTTTGATATTATCAAACTGTCAAATCTGTGCCCAGGATATCATCAAAGTGCCAAATCTGCCCAGGATATCTGTGGCTATAGAGACAAAGAATAACTCAGATTCCTTTAACAAAGAAAGTTTTAAATATTATCTTTGGCCTAGCTTAGTGAAGGTATAGAGAGCCCAGAAACCCAGGCTTCTGAAGCCTCAGCCATACCAAGGATAGCTTCTCACCCCAGTGCACCACAGAACAAGCAGAAGATTCTGACTCTACTCCCCACTCTCCCCTTCTTGCTTGCACACCTGAGTTTCCTCCTTTAGAACAATGAGGAATACCATCCCCAGCCCAGATCTCACTCTCTCCACTAAGGCTGCACTACAAAAACAGCGTAGATCCTCATTTCCCTTCTTACACCACCTAAGTTCCCTCCCTTTCTTCTCTTCCCTCTTTTTCTCATTACTACCTCTAGAGAGCAGTGAAATTCCTAGATTGATATGTAAGTTTCTTCTTTCTAAGGTGACTTACAGCATTAAGAATCTTCTTTGCAATGGAAAAATTTCCTTCCCCTCACATTTAGTGCCTTTGCTGAAATAACGTTTTGGCATCTGTATCTTTCCCTCAATTCCCTTGAGCATTTATGTTCTTGTTCACCTGGCTGATTTCTAAAAATATAATATGCTTACTCAGATATTGTATCTTTATGCTCTGAAAAATGGTGTCGAATTAGACACAAAGTGACCTACTATCCCATCTGTCAAAATCACTCACACAACTGCTCAAATGGAAGGTCATGAAACAGCTTGGATAATCTTATTTTAAGTGTTGCATTTATGTCCTGCAGGTTGCTAAATCAGGACTAGCAGTAATTCATTTAACACATATTTGCTGGGGTGCAGAACTTATTGGTACTGAGGAAACTGCTCTCAGTGAGGAGGGGGACACAATTACCAAATAAACAAACGAATATAATTTTACATAGTGCTAACTACCGCAGCCTGAATATCCCTAATCCAAACACCCAAAACCCGAAAGCTCCAAAATGTGAAACTCTTTGAGAGCCAACATGACCCTCCAAGGAAATACTCACACTGGAGCATTTTGAATTAGGAATGCTGAACCAGTAAGCTGCATGCAAGTATTTCAAACTCTAAAAAAATCTAAAACTGAAACATTTCTGGTCCCAAGCATTTCAGATAAGGTATATTCAAACTGTATGACAATGAAACAGACTGTTACAAGAAAAAATGGTCTACAGGGTGTGCACACTGTCTCTTAATGTGGCTGACTATGGTTCAAAGCAGAGTTTAGAGTGCCATACAAGGGGAAACCATATCTGCCTAATCCTTTCAGAAATCACATACCTCATTCTTGGTCTTCCTTGGGCAACGTATCCACCTTCCAACCCTCAAACAGTTCCCTCACCACAGCCTGACCATGCCCCACTCATACACAGCTCTCATCTCTAAATTTCTTGCTATATTCTAACTGCACTGTATTTTATTTGAATTAGTCCATTTTTCCTTCGGTAGAGCAAGTCCGTGAAGGTAGATCATATCATATTTGGAATACAGAAGGTACAAACATAAATATTTATTAATTTCCCATTTGTGTATGTATATATGTATGTGTACATTTTTGTGCATGTACTTATGTGTGTATATGCATGCACGTACATGTATAGGTACATTTGTTTGTGATGCACACATATACACAGTCATGTACTACAAAACTACGTTTCAGTCAACAACAGACTGCATATATGAGGGTGGTCCCATAATATTATAATAAAGCTTGAAAATTCCTATCACCAAGTGACACCACAGCTGTTATAAGGTCGCAGCACAATGAATTACTTGTTTGTGGTGATGCTGGTGTAAACAAATCTACTGTGCTGCCAGTCACATAGAAGTATAGCACATACAATTATGTACAGAGCATAATACTTGATAATGACAATAAATGACTATGTTACTGGTTTGTGTATTTACTACACTATACTTTTTATCTTTCTATTTTAGAGTGTAGCTGTTCTATAAAAATAAAATGTTATCTGTAAAACAGCCTCAGGCAGGTCCTTCAGGAAGTATTCCAAAAGAAGGCGTTGTGACCATAGGAGATGACAGCTCAGTACATGTTACAGCATCTGAAGACCTTCCAGTGGGACGAGATGTGAACAGGAATACTGATAATCCAGGCTCTGTGTGCATTTGTGTCTTAGATTTTAACAACCAAAAAAAAAGCTTACAAGAAAAATTTAAAAATGTAAAAACAGAAAAAAACCTTGTTGAATAAGGACATAAAGAAAATATTATTGTACTTCTCTGGTATAAAAATAAGCACATAGGGCCGGGCACGGTGGCTCATGCCTGTAATCCCAGCACTTTGGGAGGCCGAGGTGGGCGGATCACCTGAGGTCAGAAGTTCAAGACCAGCCTGGTCAACATGGTGAAACTCCATCTCTACTAAAAATATAAAAAATTAGCTGGGCATGGTGGCAGGTACCTGTAATCCCAGCTACTCAGGAGGCTGAGGCAGAAGAATCGCTTGAACCCAAAAGGTGGAGGTTACAATGAGCCGAGATCATGCCACTGCACTCTAGCCTGGCAACAGAGCAAGACTCTGTCTAAAAAATAATTAAGAAAAAGCACATAAACCAATGGAACAGCATAGACCAGAATAGAGAACACAGAAATAAAGCCAAATACTTACAGCCAACAAGGCAAACAGAAACAAAGTGGGGAAAGGCCACCCTTTCCAACAAATGGTACTGACATAATCGGCAAACCACATGTAGAAGAATGAAACTGATCTTCACCTCTCACCTTATACAAAAATCAACTCAAGATGGATCAAGGTCTTAAATCTAAGACCTGAAACCATAAAAATTCTAGAAGATAACATCAGAAAAGCCCTTCTAAACAATGGCTTAGGCAAAGACTTCATGACCAACAACCCAAAAGCAAATGCAACAAAAACAAAGATAAATAGATAAGACTTAAACTGAAAAGCTTCTGCACAGCAAAAGAAACAATCAGCAGAGTATACAGACAACCCACAGAGTGCGAGAAAATCTTCACATCTATGCATCTGATAAAGGACTAATATCCAGAATCTACAAGAAACTCAAACAAATTATCAAGAAAAAAAACCCCATCAGAAGTAGACTAAGGACATGAATAGACAATTCTCAAAAGAAGATAACAAACATATGAAGAAATGCTTAACATTACTAATGATCAGGGAAATGCAAATCAAAACCACAAAGTGATACCACCCCACTCCTGCAAGAATGGCCATAATAAAAAAAGTTTTTAAATAGATGTTGGCAGAGATACAGTGAAAAGGGAACACTTTTACACTGCTGGTGGGAATGTAAACTAGTACAACCACTATGGAAAACAGTGTGGAGATTTCATAAAGAACTAAAGTAGAACTACCATTTGATCCAGAATCCTACTACTGGGTACCTACCCAGAGGAAAAGAAGTCATTATATGAAAAAGATAATTGCATATACATTTATAGCAGGACAATTTGCAAATGAGAAAATATTGAACCAGCCCAAATGCCCATGCCCATTAATCAACTAGTGGATAAAGAAATTGTGGTTTATATGTACTGTGGACTACCACTCAGCCATAAAAAGGAAAGCAATAATGACATTCTCAGCAACCTGGATGGAATTGGAGACCATTATTCTAAGTGAAGTAACTCAGGAATGGAAAACCAAACATCATATGTTCTCACTCATAAGTGGGAGCTAAGCTATGAGAATGCAAAGGCATAAGAATGATACAATGGACTTTGAGGACTCGGGGAAGGGGTGGAGGAGAAAAGGGTGGGAGGGGTGTGAGAGATAAAAGACTACAAATTGGGTACAGTGTACACTGCTTGGGTGATGGGTGCACCAAAATCTCAGTAATCACCACTAAATAATTTATTCATGTAACCATATACCACCTGTTCCCCCAAAACCAATGGCAATCAAAAATTAAAAAATAAAAAAAATTAAAAAAGAAAATATTGTTGTACTTCTATATAATGTTTGTATTTTAAGCTGTTATTACAAAAGAGTCAAAAAATTAAAAAACAATTTAAAAGTCTATAAGGTAAAAATGTTATAGTAAGCTAAGGTTAATTTATTATTGAGAGAAAAGTTTTAAACAAATTTAGTGTAGCCTAAGTGTACAGTGTTCATAAAGTCTACAGTAGTGTACAGTAATGTCCTAGGCATTCACATTCACTCACCAGACACTCACCATCTCACCCAGAGCAAATTCCAATCCTGTAAGCTCCATTCATGGTGAACGCCCTATACAGCTATACCATTTCTTACCTTTTATAACATCATATTTTTACTGTGCCTTCTCTTCTTCTCTGTTTAGATACATAAATACTTATCATTGTGCTCCAATCACCTACAGCATTCAGTACAGTAACATGCTGTGTAGGTTTATAGCCTGGGAGTAATAGGCCAAACCATATAGCCTAGGCACGTAGTAGGTTATACCATGCAGGTTTGTGTAAATACACTCTATGATGCTCACACAATGACAAAATTGCCCAACCACACATTTTTTAGAACGTGTCACATTGTCAAGCGACACAACTGGATATAATCTTGCATGTACATATCTAACTAGAAGAGCCAAAATGCTACTCAACTTTTGATTACATTATTTGGCTTGATGAGAAATAATGACTGGCTATGTCTCTTGAAAAAATGTTCAACTTTCAAGCCAAAAAAGTAAACTAAGCAAAAGAGGTGAGCAAAAACAATTTTAAAAGAGAGAATCAATGGGCTTCCTTTCTTCCTCCTTGCCCTCCATTGTTTCTTCTCTTTGAGGTTCCTCTTGACTGAGTATCGGAAGATTTCATACATTTCTTAGCTCTGGATGACTTATAATTCTAAATATGAAAGTGTCAATGCTACATTTTAATTTTAGAATTCCTAACCATCAAAGTCAGGTGATGCTCAGATAAGTTAAGAGGCCAAAACAACTTGGAAAGCACTGAATCCAACCCCTTCATTTTACAGAAGAACTACAGGCCCAGGGAGACCAACTATCTTGCCCAGTCAGAAGCAGGGTAAGAATAAACCGGAAGCCAGGTATTTTCAGGCCTTTTCACCTCACATCTAGGTACCATAACCTCATGCCCCAACCCTCTCTTGAGAGGGCAGGATGAAAGAAGATGGCAGAAAGAGGCTCAGATAGTCCCTCCAGCCACAGCTAGTCAAGGCTGGACACTCTCATGGTTTCCCAAGGAGGCGACAGAGAGGGATCAAGGTGTGACGTGACTTCCCCCTCAGAAGCGTTTCACATAGAAGACCACAGACATCCACCCAGAAAATAATAAATATGTTACATGGATGAGACTGCTTTGAATATAGTGCCTGAAACCTCACAGATGTAACACACTTCCTTCCAGTCTCTTTTTGTTCTGGAAAGTTCTGGGGCTTATATCACTGAGCTGCGCTAAGGCCAAGTGTATATGATTACAGCAAGCACCATGTAGGATTTCTTAATTTCTTTCCGTCCTTCCTCTCTGCTGTTCCTTCTTTTATCCACCTGCCTTTCATCTCATTCCTTCTTCTGGACAATTAGTTTTATTATTTAATCATGTTGCCTTTTCACCCTGGCTTCCAGAAAGCTCTAAGTAAACTTCTTAATCAACCAGTAGCAACCTTGCTAATCTTTTGATCAGCATAAATGTTGTTGCCTATTTTTCTTTTCCTTATAATAGAGCCCATTTGCTGCGGGGATGGAAGCAATAAGAAAAAAATCATTTAAAAATCTTCTAGGAAAGAAGTAAGCATAAATAAAGTTCAACAAGTAATGGAAATGTTATAAATAAACTGCTTTGGGGCATCCAAAACTCTTTCCTTGGCTTTGTTGTAGGGAACTGTAAAGAGGGCAGATATGACCACCTGCCCCCGCCCCCTTGCCGACCTAGGGTATGGTTATTTGTACCTCCCTCTGCCCTCCAATGAGACCAAGGGAATCCTGATCAAGCCACTTATGAGAACCTGGATCTCTATCCACATCCAGGGATCTCATCTGGGCTCTAGGCATTTCTTAAACTCCTGAAACTATATGCAAAACTGTATGCAGGAATCTAACCTAGAACTATCACCTGTGAATCTTTCAGTCTTTTTGAAAATCTATATGAAGAATTTTAACCTGTAGAGACTGTTGAACAGTGTTTGCCTCCCTATTAAGGAAAAAAAAATGTGTATGTGATTTGATTTTACTTTACTAAATTCATAAGATTTTCTTTTTTTTTTTTTTTTTTTTGAGATGGAGTCTCGCTCTGTCGCCCAGGCTGGAGTGCAGTGGCCGGATCTCAGCTCACTGCAAGCTCCGCCTCCCGGGTCCACGCCATTCTCCTGCCTCAGCCTCCCGAGTAGCTGGGACTACAGGCGCCGCCATCTCGCCCGGCTAATTTTTTGTATTTTTTTAAGTGGAAACGGGGTTTCACTGTGTTAGCCAGGATAGTCTCGACCTCCTGACCTTGTGATCCGCCCGCCTCGGCCTCCCAAAGTGCTGGGATTACAGGCTTGAGCCACCGCGCCCGGCCATAAGATTTTCTTGAAGAGCTCCAAAACATGATAATAACTTCCGAGCTACCTGAACATCAAAACTGAAATGAATGATTTCTTTGGATACTTCAAACTCTTCTATTTTACAAATTTAAAAAATACATATATTTCTACCAACTCAGCATGGTGTGGAGTGGGAGGGTGAAGAGGGACTGGAAACAGCACACGCAGCATTTACCTTATTTCCAGGCATCCTGGACTCCCAGGTAACATTTCCACAATATAGGCATGGCCCAGGCAATACTCTCAAATGATGTCTAGAGAGTCCCTGCAAGTCACCCAGTGCCCTTTTCTCTGTCCTCAGCCCATTCTCACCAACCACAGGGACCTAACACTTGGTGGCCAGTCCAGGGTGACTCACCACGTGCCCGCTGAGGTCACGGCCAAAGCCAGAGGCCTGTTGGCTCTGATAGTACTCCAGCTGCTTCTCTGCCAGTTCTACCCGCTGTAACAGATTCTCAATAAAGTCCTGGAGCCGGGCTTTCCCTTGAACCTCCTTCTCAGCTGCCGCTTCCAGGAAATGGTTGAATGTGACAACTTCTCTGTAAGGCAAAAATGTCAGAACACAAAATGGAAATATGAGGCAAGGAATTCACTCATTCAACACATATTTATTGAGTGCCTACTATTTGTCAGTTACCACCCTAGGCAGTAGTACTCCACGGCAATGATGAAAGAGGTAATCAACTCTTAGTGATTACATTTAGAGACTATATTTTAGTAGAAGAAGATAGTCACTATAAAACATACAAATAAATATATGTCAGATGGTCACAGGTGCTAAGAAAATTGAAACTGGGTGCAAGGGGACAGTGACAGAGGAAGGAAAGGAGTGAATAATATTTTAAAAAGCAAAGTTAGAAACAACCTTTTGAATGGGGTGACATTTGAACGGAGACCTGAGGAAGAAGCCATGCAGGTGTTTAGCAAGAGCAAACCAGGGACATGCAGATGGGTATGAGGTACAGTAAGGGGTTATATGGAGGAGGGAGCCAGGTAGGGCCTCACAGGTCACTGTGAGACTTCCGGTTTTATTACAAATGAGATAGGAAACCATTGGATGCATTGTTTTTAAGATAAGCTCTGACTTGGATTTTTAAAGTCTGGCGATTGAGAGAGAAAACTCTACAGGGAGAGAAAGCATAGGAGCAAGAGACCAAGCTGAGCACCAAAACAGCACATCAAATGAGTCATCTTGTCCAAAAGTACATTTTTCAGCTAAGAACAAAACAGCCTATGCAGCTACCATGAGGTCAACCCAAAGACCACCAGGAAAACTATTCTAATGCTGACATAAGAGAAGCAATGCATGGGTTGCCCTCCCGTAAGAAGCTGAGCAAAATACTTCAACTACATAATTCACAAGTAGATTACAAATCCAGAAAAATTCTAATAACTTTCTTACCATCTTATATTTTGCTTTCATTTTTAATGGAAATATGAAAATAGTATTTTTTTCTGATTTATAAATAAGCTCTTTATTTAAAAAATTCAAATAACCCATTAGAAATATAAAAAAGGAAAGATCACCTGAAACTCCATTATCCTGAGACCACCACCATTATCTTGTTAGCCATCCTCATGAGCATCACACTCATCCCCAAACACATCCACCCAAGCACACATACACACACAGTTTTCCTTCTTTTCCTACCTGGCCCTCAACTCTCAATTCCCCTCTCTCCACACCCTCTTTCCCAGGCCAAGGACCACTATGAACAGGTGTATATTGCCAGAGTTCTCTCCACCATATTGTCTTCACTTAATAAGAAGCCATGAATATCCTTTTAGTCATCACCCTTGTATGTTCTGCCAGACCCCCTGGAGCTAATGAGTTCCATAATTTTACTATCCGTTGGGTAGTCTTTCCTTTAGATGTCTCCAAAATCTCTCTCAATCTTCAAGGAACGTCCTCTCATTGTTTTTGCCATGTTTAACTTACCCAAGATTCTAAAGACTCTACTTTCTGTCCTTTCAGTTCTTTCAATTTTGATTCGTGAATGCTAATTTTTGTTTATCTAACCTCATTCAGTTGTTCTAGACAGTCAATTAAATTCATTGGCTTCTCTGCATCTTCTCAACCTCCACTTGATCTTTTTTTCTACTGCGCTCTATAATTCTCTTGAGTAGAACTTCAGGGAAGTCTGGTTCAGGAAGCCAGAGTTTTACATAAGATCTTTGCAAAACAGCTGGTAGTGACTTCCAGCTCTTTTCTTCTGTACTACCAGTCAGTGTGCCACTTTTACAATTAGTCATGATTTTTCTCTCACAAATATATTACGCCACACTTGGCCATACTGAAACTTATTCTGACACTTCCTATAGAATCACACATCCCTACGAAACTTTGGGAATTACATATTTATAAAAACAGATAACAGGTTGGCTCTAATAATGATTCACTCAAAGAAATGCTAGTGATACCAGCCTCCGTTTTTTCTAGTTTCCTATCCAGGATCAAACATAAACCCTAACTCCATAATAATTCCATCATCTTTCAGTAGCTAAGAAATATCCACACACAAGAAATAAGAGTCCCTCTGGAAAAGAATTTTTTTAATCATCAAGTTTCAAGTTTATTTCCAGATGTTTCCATATTAGCCCTCCATAGAAGATGTGTACTTTTCAAGGTCTTCATTATTCAGGCCATGAACACAAGTCAATTTTTTTTTTTTTTTTTTTTTTTTTTTTTTTTTTTGAGACGGAGTCTTGCTCTGCCGCCCAGGCTGGAGTGCAGTGGCCGGATCTCAGCTCACTGCAAGCTCCGCCTCCCGGGTTCACGCCATTCTCCTGTCTCAGCCTCCCGAGTAGCTGGGACTACAGGCGCCCGCCTCGTCGCCCGGCTAGTTTTTTGTATTTTTTAGTAGAGACGGGGTTTCACCGTATTAGCCAGGATGGTCTCGATCTCCTGACCTCGTGATCCGCCCGTCTCGGCCTCCCAAAGTGCTGGGATTACAGGCTTGAGCCACCGCGCCCGGCCACAAGTCAATTTTTAAGCCCTACCGTCATTCACTTTGATCTGTCTCCTACCTGAGCCACAAACTTTAACTAGCAGCAAAGGAGTGGCGGGCCCATGTGAATGCATCCTCAGCCCTTTCGTGGGTCTTGCTTATGATTTAGGTCCTTTGGGATGGAGTATTCTGGAAATGCACCACAGGAAAATGCTTCTTATTTCCAACATTAAGGCTTCAATTCATTTGGTGTCTGAGAATCCAAATTTCTACAAGCCTGTTGTAGAGGTACTTATAGGGCAAACAACCAAAAGTTAGAAAAAAAAAAAAGTACTATTTTAAAAAATTCATTTTGGTCGATATTTCCTATATCTTATTATGGAAATTGTTCACATATATTAAGGAAAATATAGCCGGGCGCGGTGGCTCAAGCCTGTAATCCCAGCACTTTGGGAGGCCGAGACGGGTGGATCACGAGGTCAGGAGATCGAGACCATCCTGGCTAACACCGTGAAACCCCGTCTCTACTAAAAAATACAAAAAACTAGCCGGGCGAGGTGGCGGGCGCCTATAGTCCCAGCTACTCGGGAGGCTGAGGCAGGAGAATGGCGTAAACCTGGGAGGCAGAGCTTGCAGTGAGCTGAGATCCGGCCACTGCACTCCAGCCCTGGGCGACTAGAGCGAGACTCCGTCTCAAAAAAAAAAAAAAAAAAAAAAAAGAAAATATAAAAATTGACCCTTTTGGAAGACTCAACTAGGCAGGGACAGAATCAGCTTTTGTTCTCTGTTCTAAGTCCAGCACTCAACACAATTGTGTTTGACACCCAATATTGAATAAGTATTTGTTGTAATTAATGTTTATAAAGGACAAGGAAGAAACTAAAAATGACCCAAAATCCCACCACTCAGAAGTTACTGTCAATATCCAGTATATTTTTTCCTGTCTTTTATCTCTGTGCACATTTGCTATTCCAGGACTCTCATGCTAGGCAGTCTAGCATATGCAAAGACGGCAACATTTGATGGCTTAATCTCAGGGGATTAGCATCACAAAAGCAAGAGAACAAATTTGAATGCAACACCTTTTATGATTGTGGCTGTATTTTTAAATCACATAATATTTTGCCACTGGTTCCATATGAGACTTTAAAAAATTAATATTAATGCTGATAATATTAATTTTTAATATTAATTTTAATATGCTCCCGGACTGTTATGCCATGTTATAGAAAAGAAGGATCTTTTTTCTAACTTCTCTCAACCAATTATCTTGTGCCCTGAAGCTGAGAAGTTAATACCCTCTGTATTTTTCAACCAACCTGGCACAAACTGCTAACCTAATTTCAGTTTGTAGATGTATTACATTAACTAAGGTGGAAAAAAAAAAACAGTTAAAACAAGCTTGATGGTATACTATGATTTTATTTTAAAAGACAGGTTAAATATAAGACAAAGACTGCAGTTCATCATACTGAGATTGTGTAGGGTATCTTTGTTAGATGAAAAAGGTATCAAAACCAACTAATTGTGGAATATCATGTGTGTACATCTCAATCCACCTTTCATTCACATCCTGTTCAGTCTGGATGAATATCCAGAACCACCTCTTATTTCCCCATAGAATCTTGGGGTTTTTCTGAATGGAAAAGAAAAGGGGTTAAACACATTGCATTTGTAACCTCTTTCATAATTACACTCCAAACAATTAAATATCCATTCAAAGTGCAAGACAGACCAATAGATTTCAAGGTAAGAAAGTACAAAATGTTCACTGATACAGTTTCAGATCCCACATTGCAATGACTCTTTAAGAAACTACCAACTGTCACATTTGGCACAGCACCAAAGCAAAATATCCACGATTATCTGAGAAGGCTATTAAAATACCCCTCCATTTTCCTACTATGTATCTGTGGGAGACTAGATTTTCTTCATCTGTTTCAACCAAAACAACAAATTTGCAACAGACTGAATGTGGAACTACCAGAGTCCAGCTGCCTTCTATGAAGGCACACATAAACTTTTAAAACAATACCGCTCTTTTCACTAAATTATTTTTGGGAAAACAGTTATTTTTCATAAAAATATGTTATTTACGTTAGCATATAATGGATACATGTAGTGAGAGAGTCAAACAATGAAAGAAGGAAATACTGAAATAAACACGTAATTACAAAGCTAGCTAAATGTGACTAAGAAGAAGAGTAATATGATGCTATCGGACAGAACAGTAGAAGACTTGTGTGGTTTTATTTCTGGTTCTCAACCCTGTGACTCAGAATACAGTGTGAAAGCTGGAAGGCCAGATGAGAAGATAAGGGCCAACCTGAGTGAAACTCAATCAGGGTGTGGGTGCAGACCAGTGCTGGGGAAATTTAACTGATTCTAAGCCACTTCCGGCCCCATCTTTGACTTCTTCTTCATTAAAAAAAAAAAAAAAAAGGCCAAATATTATTAAATCTGAGGTTTTAGTCTTCAGTAGAAAACATGCTAATTTAAAGCAATATTTTACACTTAAAAAAAAAAATACCAGTACAATATAAGAAACTGACCTTGAAGCTCATTATGATGCAGAATGATTTCCAGATCTGGAAATCTGTCAGACTGATAGGTATCCAGAAACCAACACAGTAGAAGAGGAGCAATGAGTGAAAAAGTCCTTTCCAGAGAGCCAAACCTTCAGTTAGAAAATATATCCATTCACACATGCATTCATTCATTTACAGGAGGACCATATGGTCTGAAAAATAGATAATATTATTTTATTTTTTACAGATGGAATCCTCTGTTACTTCTTCTGAGATGGGTTAAAGACAAGTTAATTCAGAAAAATCAAAGACATGCTATCATGTGACCAAGACACCTAGAAGCATGTGCAGAGATTAATGGAAATATGTGTTCACACACTGTGGTGCTCACTGCAATTTTGCATAGGCATTGAACTATGCATTTTAATGAGTGACAATACGCTGATCCTATCATCTATTATAATCTACTATCCACAAACCATTTCTTACATCTGTTTTAACTTCCTTCATTTTTGCACTGAGCCATGCTTACTTTTGGATATGCTGTTCTCTCTGCCAGCGTCATTCCTCCTCCTCTTCCAAAGCTCCCACAATTAATTATCAATTAACTATTCCTCTAACCTCAGACTCTCTTCCCAGGGAGTATTCTCAGACACACGCCCAGGTGTACATGACATGGCCTACTGTGTTTTCCACAGAAGTTTGTACCCTATCGCCATGCACATCACAATGAACCAGTGTGCCATTTCTCCATTTGACCATAAAATCAGTGAGTTCCGGACCTTGTGTGCTCCTTCACAGTCTGCAGGTACCCCCTGCACCTAACCTGAGCCCAGCACACAATACAGGATTAATGCATTTCTGCTGAATGCATGAAATGTGCAACTATATCTCTACTTGAAAATCGTTAACCAACACAGATATCCTTAAGTTCCTATTTTCCTTTTCCAGACAAGTACTGGGGCATCAAACCAATGAGTAACCTACGGGTACCTCCTACAGGAATAGGGGGTGGGATCTAAAACTGATGCCTCTCTTCTATTCTTAAACACTTTAACATCAGCTTCTCCTCCCAAAGGCAAAGCTCCACCAAGTTATTTAAATTTCATTTTACATGACTGATTTATGAACCTCTTCAGAGGAATATGAAATGGTAAAAATACCTCTGGCTAAAAATAGTCTAGCTATTGATCACAGAGCACCTCAGACAGACCATAATGTCAACCACAAGGCAAATCCCAAAGCAGGAGTCGACCACCTCCGAGCACAGCGAGCTTGGCTGCAAACCCATATCATGGAGTCAGCTCCTGCCCTCTCTTTGGGGCACCACAGGCCTGAATCTGCAACAATTGCACATCTGGAGGCGTGGCCCATCTCTACTCTTCTTGGCCCTTAACTCTAATGAGAAAATCAAACTATTCTCATTGGTTGTAAGTTGACCAATACCATATTCTGAGTCCCAGGGGCGTAGAGTGGGCATGTGGTAGGAGGCAGGGGAGTGGAGAAAAGAGAATATGCAGAGACAGAAATAGAAAACTTTCCTGGGTTTCCGAATTTTACCATGTGCCAACCCTGAGAGGGAATGCTTGACACCTCGTTTATTCTGTATGAGTTTCTAAGTCTGCAAGGAACACAGCCTGAAAAGAGAGGACCCCATTTATATGCACAAACCAACAATGTGGAGCAAACAGACCCTTCTCCACACCACTGACCTCTATATCCAATGTGATGTTTTTCTTGGCCTGCTTCCTAGCTATGAATCAGTCTGGGCACTACATTGCCTAGTCACTGCTTTAGCTGATCAAAAAATGGGAATGAATTAAATGGCAAGAGGATTTAGTCGTGCAAAGCAAGTTACCAAATCAGATTTGCCTTTTAAAGGCCAGCATTCCAAGGTCAGTTCTGGATAAAAACCTAAATGGGCTTTACCTAGCTCAGGCCAACCCCTCTATATTTCTTTTGTCACACCCCCTAATGACCTGTTTAACGTCAATTTTCCCTTCTGGTTTATAAGGTCCATGAAGGCAGGAACTGGACGCATTTGGTTTACCATCCCATGGTCCGAACCTAGATCAGTATCTGCTGCTCAGCAAACACTCATAAAGATTTGTCTTCTGCATGGCTTTAGGCTGGAATGAGGCAAATGATGAAGGAAAAAGGGAAACAGATTCTATGTGTCACTGCCTGCAAGGGAGTAGGATGTAAATTAGAGATGGAATCACAAAGAGGCCTCTCATTGAGATCAAAGCCTAGCAGTGGCAAAAGCCCTACCCCGATTAAACAAAGACATCTGAGAGTCAAGTGAAAAGCCCTGGATAGGGTGTTCTGGAAGCTTAATATCATGACCACACTGATGATGCCACCCTTCCCCTGCCTCCCTACACCTCAGATGCCAGCTGACATTTTCTTTAATCACATCAGAAAAATAAATGATGTCACCATGGCAGCCCTCTCAAAATAGCAAAGAAGCAAGCCCATCCAAAATGGGCCACATTCAGTATTACATAAGTCTTGATGCTTTGGGGAAAAAAAATCACATTTTCAGGAGTCTGGCTGGGACACAGTGAACTAATGGAAAAAGCACTCAGCAGAGAGACAGAGAAACTGGATTCCAGGTTCAGCTTTGCTACTAAATCTCTATTCTTGGGCAAGTCATTCCCCTGCTCTGGGCCTTATTTTCAACATGTATAAAATGAGTGTGTCATCCTGCAGGAAACAGGGGCAATCTTCTGGTTCTCAAATCAGAAATCACATGGTCTACCCAGGGGCCATCTCTAGCAGCCCTCCCTGATGCCCCTTCAAGGTCACTCTCTTCTGGCCATCAGTGCAAATTCAGCCTTTCCTCCTCATTTCCTCAGTGTGGCCTCTCCACACAGAAAAATCTGTTCTCTAATGCGTTACCAACTTGAATTGTGCTTATATTGAGGCACTTCTCAAAACTCCCCTTGCATGTTCGTGGGTATCCCTTATTCTTCCTACACAGAGCACAGACACATTAGGGAAAGACAGCAAGCATTTTATGTTCCCCCACACATACCTCGCACAGCACTGGGCACATTACAGATGTTCAATCAGGACTTTTCAACCATATTGCAGAAAAGTGTATATGTAAATTCTGTATGACTTTTATTACAATCAAATTTTCCAAACCCCATGGGACCAACTCAGCCAGCAACCTAGCTACTAATTCCATCCTTTCTTGTTAGGGATGCCTTACCACAACGTTTCCAGGATTGATTTACCTGATTACAGGCAGCACTATCCACCAGCTCTGAATACTCTTCAATAAGTAAATACCTGTTTCACTAGAACTTTTAAAGTTACACTGACTTTGTCAAGACAGTGGGCAACTTCTCTCCTGGGTTTGCACTCCAAAACCTGCAGATACCTTCTACGGGGATACAATGAGACCGACCAGTATAAAAGTGCAAAATAGTTGACCCTTGAACAATGCAGGGAATTTGGTGAACCAATCTCCTATGCAGTTGAAAATCCAAGTATAATTTTTGACTCTCCAAACACTTAACTCCTAATAGCCTACTGCTGACCAGAAGCCTTACTGATAACATAAACAAATGATTAACACAGATTTTGTATGTTACATGTATTACATACCTGCATTCTTAAAGTAAGCTAGAGAAAAGAAAATGTTGTTAAGATAATCATAAGGAAAATATATTTACTACTCATTAAATGGAAATGGATCATTGTAAAGGAGGAGGAGAAAGAGAAAGTTTGGTCTTGCTGTCTCCAATGGTGGCACAGACAATAAAACCTCTGCATTTAAGTGGAGCTGCACAGTTCAAACCTGAGTCGTTCAAGGGTCAAGTGTATTCTCAATTCAAACAACCTCGTCTGCTATGAGTATATATGTACAACTTCTGCAACCTGGCTGATTCAGCCTATAGATGCCCTCAGGGCAGAAGCAGCCTTTGGGCCTTTTATTTTAACTTGAAAGAAAGGATTTTAAAAGTTGGAGGAGCACTTTGGGAGGCCGAGACGGGCAGATCACGAGGTCAGGAGATCGAGACCATCCTGGCTAACACAGTGAAACCCCGTCTCTACTAAAAAATACAAAAATCTAGCCGGGCGAGGTGGTGGGCGCCTGTAGTCCCAGCTACTCAGGAGGCTGAGGCAGGAGAATGGCATAAACCCGGGAGGCGGAGCTTGCAGTGAGCTGCGATCGGGCCACTGCACTCCTGCCCGGGTGACAGAGCGAGACTCCGTCTCAAAAAAAGAAAAAAAAAGTTGACGGAGAAAATCCATAAGCAAAAGAAGCCTACGTGAATTTTAAATAATAGATGTTTACTTTTTTTGAAACCATATCTACCATCTGTGTTTCACAGGGTCCCTGGAGTTTAAGTCAGTTGTGAATGAGACTGTTAACAACCTACTTTCTCTCACAAATGGGCCTAGGGAGCTCATGTGGAAGTGTTTGGCAGGGGCACACAACTCCTGGTATGGTCCTTGGCAAAATAGGGTCTTCCCTTATCTGAAAGGCCAACTCTTTGGTGGAAGGCACAGCTCTCTGAGGTAGTGGTTAGGATGGAAGAGGCACCCACCGCCCAGCTAGGCAGATGCAGTCAAATCAACCCAGTATTAACAGTGTGACAGGTGGGCAGCTCTTTCTGCATCCCCATTCAGAGGGCAGGGGCATGGGGGTGGGGAGGCTAGACGCTGCAGACACTGAGGACGCTGTCCCTAGTCCCATTCTTAGACCAAGAGCTCCAGTGTCCTCCCTGGAAACAAGACTCTTTCAGTCCCATTTTATGTACAGAAAGAGTGACTATTTTAGACCTGAATACAGAAACTGATGGGACTGGCCCAAATGAATGTTTAAAAAAAATGAAGACTTGGTTTATGTTTAAAAGTTTAAGGCAATTTCCCTGCACTTTTATTTAAAATACTTTTTCTTTTTTTTTAAATATCATTGCTTTTTTCTATTAGTCCAAAAATGACATATAAAAATCACCTTGTGGCCGGGCACGGTGGCTTATGACTGTAATCTCAGCACTTCGGTGGCTTACGACTGTAATCTTCAGTAGATCACCTGAGGTCAGGAGTTCAAGACCAGCCTGGCCAACATGGTGAAAACCCGTCTCTACTAAAAATACAAAAAAATAGCTGGGTGCAGTGGTGGGTGCCTGTAACCCCAGCTACTTGGGGGCTGAGGCAGAATTGCTTGAACCTGGGAGGCAGAGGTTGCGGTGAGCCAAGATCATGCCATTGCACTCCAGCCTGGGTGACAAAGTGAGACTCTGTTAAAAAAAAAAAAAAATCAACTCGTAATTTATCCTCAGGTATACTCACAAAAATCTGAACAAACATGTACAGGGATAATAACCAAGGCACTATTTTTAATACTGGGAAAATGGAATAAAACTATGTATTCATCAATAGCAAACTGCTTAAATGGATCATGATGCATCCATACACCATGGAATACTACACAGCAGTCAAAAAGAGTAGTATAGTTCTGTATTTAGTAAACAAAAGATGCCTAAAATCTATTATATTAAAAATGAAAACAATTCAATGTGCAAGCAGCAGAACAGTATGTGTCACGATTTCATTTAGAAAAAATGGAATCTGTGTGTGTACAATTGTAGGCACACAGGAAAGGTCTGGAAGGACATTTACGGAACTTAACAGTGGCTGTCTCTGAAGGATAGGATAGGATGTGCTTGGATTGGAGAAGTTATTTTTACACATATAATTCTGTCCTATTCAAGTTTTTCCATGTATTAGTTTTTCAGCTGGTGCTCAGGTGGCAGCCTTGGATTAACCATAACATGTAACTGACCCATGCATAGCCCACTTTTATTTAGTCAGATATTTTTAACAATTAAGCATTTTTGAACCCATCACTCCAGGCAACTACTACTCCAGATCTCAGGTTCATTATTACTTGTGTAATTAATAAGTAAAATACAACAAATAAATAAATTCAAAAAATTAATTTGGTTGCCTTTTAAACTCACTGCTCTTAAATGAAGCAAAAATTTTCAAATTTAATTCTAGGTCTCTCTTAACGCATAGAGTAACCACATCTGCCCTTCTTTCAACAGCATGGTGCAGGTCACCTCGGTGGCCATTAACGGGTCTAGACACTAACTTCCCACCAGGAAACACCAGAAACCAAAAGGGAAACATTTTTCATTAGAGATTATTTCCCTAGGAGCAAAGTAAGTCAGAGGCTGATTCAAATCCATCCTAACTACATAATTTAAAAAATGTCTCGCCTGAACAAAAAATGTCTAGGCTTCCCTTCAAGGGAAGCATTTAAGTGATAGCAAGTAATGATCTCTTTAATCTATGGAGTGTCTCAGAAAGTTTTAATTATTACATTTTAAGAGACAACACAAAATAGAAGAGTACCAGAGGGCAAAGAAAGGATGACATTAAATCAATCTCTATAATAGAACTCAAATTATTTGGAAACCTACCTTCTAGGATGTTTTACTCCATCAATTTTAATGTCCTTTGATTCCATGAATTTCTAAGCCTCTATTTAAAATGAAATCTGACATTCTGCATTTGAGAAATACACTGACTTGTTATGTATACTTTTCTAGTTTGGGTTAAATCTATACTTACTGATAAGGAAATGCTTCTCTAAGTATGATGATTTCTCAAGCAGTAGCTTCTATGATCTACAACTTGTGAAAACCAATCTCAACTCTTTGCAAGTGGGCAAAACTTAATCTGATATACATCATTTTCCAAAAAGTCAAGTCTCAAACTTAAATCATAGAAGTACAGCAATATCAGAAAGTCTTTCCTCTGGGTTTCCTAATGTCTGCTTCTCCCAAATATAAACTAAATTAAATGGATTCTCAACTACTAACATTTAATTAATCTGGGCAGATAATACAACATGGCAAATAAACCAAACTTATTTATACTGGAGGAATGTTTCTGAACTTAAGACAGCATCTTGCCTTACTGACTTTATAATACAGAAACTGTCAAGAAGATGAGCTCACTCAGCTCACTCTTTCTGCCTTCCCATTCAACTCACCCTTGCATGCCATTTGGTGCTAGGAATGGATCCCCCCATGGCTAGGCTGTGCTAGTCTTCTCTCTAAAAACATTATCTGTAGTTTACAAACTCCCAGCTGAGAAAGAATTAGATATTTGACTTTGTTGCTAGGTTGCAGACCATGCACACAGAAGGTAAATGATATCAAAGCCCTGTGCCTCCTGGTTCAACTATATCAATAAGAAATGCAATCAAGGCACCTGCAAATAGCAAAAATGAACCTTGCTTAGCATTTGTTTGTAAGGGGATTGGGGTGCTGCTTAAAGCAATGGGGTTAGCATCCCCTGTCAGCAACACTTACTCTTCTTTCCTAAGAAGCTCCTCCTCCGATTCTGTCAGGCGTTGCCTCAGCGCAGCTATCATTTCCACAGCCACGTCCACCTGTCTGTTCAGGGCCCGCTCTCGTCTCTGAACTTCCTGCTTTTTCTGAGTCAGTTGCACAAAAGCTGCCCGAACTTCCAACAGTTCCGCAGTTTTCTGGGCCAACTCTTTGGTGAGTTTATCAATTCTCTTCTCAATGGTCCTATCCACAGCCTCAACCATTCGATTGAATTTTTCTCTGACATGTGCCTCAAAAGAAGCTTTGGTGTCTGAGGTGGGCAGTCCAGGACCGGACCGTGGCCCATCCAGCGAGTCTGCACGGAGGTCCATGGCAGTGTAGGTCTGCACATAGGACACAGGCCTCTCTGCCACCACCTCAAATGGCTTCCTGTCCTTGGAATGTTCATGTGAAATGCTGTACAAGTTAACATAGCTCGGTTTCTGCTTTACTACGTTGCCACTGCTCTGCAGTTTTCCCGGTTTCAGGAGTTCTGAGGAAGTGACTAGGTCTGTGTCTTTGAGGGATGGAAAGACACTGCATTTTGTCAAGAGGGTTCTTTCTTCGTAGCTGTGACTGAACTCCAGATGGGCCTTCAAGGATGACAAGCTTCTAAATCTGGTATGGTCTCCACACCTCGGGCAGCGGAATGGCAGGCACACAGCAACATTCTCAAAGGACTCCTGCCAGGGATATCTGCTTTCCTCAAAAGCCTTCTGTTGCATTACTCTAAAAGTCCTGGGAGGGGGAAAATAGGTAGTTTACATGTCTGCTGAAAGGCACACTACTAAAATGATTGCTGCTTATCTCCATGAGAGCAGAGGTTTTTTGGTTTCAAGTGACTTTTGCATATAATATTTCATATTGCAATTAAAACCTACAGCCCATGGGCCAAATCCATCCACATCAATTTCTGCATTATTTACTGCTGCTATATCAATTTCTGTATTATTTATTGTAAACCAAAATGGCAGTGGTGAGTAACTGAGACAGAGACTCTATGCTCCTAAAAGCTAAAATATTTACTACTTTTACAGAAAAAGTTTGCCATCTCCTACCTAGAATCAAAAAGGTGAGTAACATCCCCTCTTCACAGATGAGAACACTGGAGCAAGGAAGTAAAACCATTAATCCAAGGTCAGATGGAAAGTGGTAGATCCAGAAGTGGAATTCAAGTTTCCTGCCCTCCTGAATTTGGCACACTAAATGCAAAACCATGCCCCATTTTAAGGATACAATCCGAGATGCATGAACACAAGAATATATGAAAACTCACATGAATTGTCAAAATGGGTCCTAAGACAGCAAGCTTGGGACCTATCCTCAAGTACAGGAAAGATTACTCAAGCCATGCACAGTGGCATTAAGCCTACAATCAGCTGAAAATTTTTCACCCTGAAATTTTTGCCCTTTTTTCCTTCAAGTATTGCTGTGATGACATAAACCAAAGTGCTTATCATAACAATAATAGACCCCATACGTGAGTTTTCCTGAAACCTGGGGACCCAATGTGTCAAATACCATTTGACATAAGTGGGGCCATGGCCAAGATTTTTATTATAATAGAGGGTTCTGGATGGATTTGTCTTGTCTTAGATGCTATTTTATATGACAACCTCTAGGGATGGTCAATGTGTGAACCAGGTAGGTATCAGCATACTCTCTTAATAACAGGAAGTTCTGGTTTCCTTGTAGGAATTTATTATCTTCACCCTAGCAACAGATGACTGTTGGCAACCCAATTCTGCAAGCAGTGCATATCTTCTATTTTTCCGTGAATGGTTTCTACTTAAATGTAACAAGCATTGGACCCAAAATGAGGGAGCCCCGCTGGGGTCTGTGGGTGAAAAGAGTCCTCAACCTCTTCAAAAGCAGAGGTGCAAATGGTCCCTAGGTAGCGAGGCGGGCAAGGCTTCTAGGTGAAGCCTCTGGCCCCCAGAGAGGGTAACCTCTTCCTGTGATGGGTACACCGGGGTGTTTAACCACTGGTTTTCTGGGAATGAGATGCGCCCGCGGCTCGGCGGAGGGCACCGACCGGGGTAGCCAGGGCTCAGCACAGGGCCAAAGACGCTGGCAAGAGGTAAAGAAAGGGGAAGTCAGGATTCTAGGGGGGCAATGGGAAAAGGGTGGCATTTTGGATGGGAAAATGGGTAACCACACACTTCAGAACACGCAGGCTTTTATGGGCCCAGGAGAAACCCCAGTCCACGGGGCTCACGGAAGAGCCCTAAGTGACTGTGCCAGAGAAGGGCAGGCTGGTAATGACCCTGCCCCGGGGTCCCAGCTCTCCCCGCCCCCGCTCCGCTGGGTGCCAGCCCACGGGTGCCAGAGTGGATTCGTGTGCACACGAGTTCCTGCTGGTGGGGGCCGGGAAGCCTGCTCTCCCAACTCCCCGCCACGCTGCGGGCTCGGGGACCCCCTCCCCAGCCCTAGCTACCCCGGTCGGTGCCCTCCGCCTAGCCGCGGGCGCAGATAGCCGGCGGCCGCCTCTTACCCGACTTGTTGCTGCTGCTGCAGCCGCCGCCGCCGGTGCTGATGCTGCGGGAGCAAAGCGGTTTTCAGCAGAGCCGTAAATCAGACTGAGCCGGGCCGGCTCCCACCCCACGCCGCACCTCCGCGCCGGGACCGGCGGCGTCCAGGGCGGAGCGAGGCGCGGCTAGCCAGCGGGGGCGGCGCTCGCGGGCACCGGGGGCACCGCGTCGGGGGTGGGGGTTCCGGAACGCCGCGGCCCAGGGCTGCCACCTCCGCGGGGAACACCCTTGCTCTGCCCAGCTGGCGGGAGCATCATCTGCCCCCGCCACCCAGCCGGGAGCCCGATCCGACTCAGGATTACACTGACATCACTGCGAGAGATGCTGGGATCATTCCCCGGGGGAGGGAAGGGAAGACGCGTGTCAGCCTCGCAGTCGCGGCGCTTTCTGCAGGCCCTGGCAAGCTTTTTTGCACTTAGTTTAGGGGGAGCGGGAGAGTGTGGATGAGGATACAGCATAGCTGGGCATCTTCTTCGAAAATCTGCCAGTTGGAAGGCCCGGGTATTTAATTAGGACCTCTTCATCCCAAGCAGCAGGGCGAGAATGTCCCAAAATAACTAACCCAGAGAGTACACTCCAGCCTTCTGAGGCAAGTGTCCTGAGGCTACGTTAAGGGGCAAAACTAAATCTAGTAAAGTGCAGGGATTATGAACAAACAGTTAAAGCAACAAGATCCCCTCAGCTACACCCCCATCTCTGAGGAGGACGACCCCTTTCCCTGGAGAAAAGATTCGTCCTCCTAAAGAGAAGATGTCCTGAAGGAGAAGACGGCAAATATTCCTTCTGAAGGACTCTGATGCCTCAGCTTGCTGGGTTTTCGCTTTTCTCTCTCTTTCTCTCTCTCTCTCTCTCTCTCTCTCTCTCTCTCTCTCTCTCTCTCTCTCTCTCTTTATTTTTTAATCTGTTTTGGTTTGCCCATACTGTAACTCCTGAAATGTGAAAGCAAGATAAAAGTTACTTTTGGGTTTTCTTGTTCAAAGAAGAGCTTCTGTTCATCTGTAGACAGTTAATGCATCCTCTTGACTCCTCGGGGTGTCTTCTCAAGGCTTACTGTTACTCATTTCAACACCTGATTTTAACTGTTAAGAGCTCAACAGTTATCTTAGTTGAGATTTTGTTTTGTTTCTGACAAATGAAAATAAATGAATTGCTTTGTTTTTCACAAATGAATTATCATATCAAATGCAATGAAGATCCCAAGCTCTAGCATCAGACTTGATTCAAATCCTGGCTCTAGGGCCTGGGTCGAGTAACTAGACTTTTCTGTTCCTTCGATTCCTCGTCTACGAAATGAAGATAATCAGGACCTACCTCTTAATATAGCGGTGGATCGAATGCGCTGATGATGATGGAGTTTTGTAAAACGCTACCTGACCGGGGCACACACTGATAGTCAGCTGTTGTCGTTGTTGCTAGTTCATTTATAGTAATTATTAATTCCATAAGAAAGGGACCTGCACACCTTTAAAAAGCAGGAAGGAGAAGAGGAATTAATATGTACTACCTTCCATGTAAATGGAGATAGGCTAGTGTGCTGGGGTGTGTTTGCTTTGAAAATATTATATTTCATTGAAGTTACTTTTTGACTCGCTCTCAAGACTATTCCGAGAATCAATTCATTTAGTAAAAAATTTTAAAGTCTGAAAGGTACACACATTGGAGTGGCAAGTTATCTCGGTCATCTTGGGAGGCGCCTGCAGGTTAAGCTCTCACACCCACTGCCTTCATGGCAAAACACAACTAAAGCGTGCTCTGGAGAGGAAAAGGTTTCCGGTTC
This sequence comes from Rhinopithecus roxellana, assembly GCF_007565055.1. Lineage (NCBI taxonomy): Eukaryota > Metazoa > Chordata > Mammalia > Primates > Cercopithecidae > Rhinopithecus > Rhinopithecus roxellana. The sequence continues at coordinate 100,960,707 of NC_044559.1, read as the reverse complement.
AGACTCTTCCCTTCCTTTTTTTTTTTTTTTTTTTTTTTTTTTTAATTTTTTTGAGACAGAGTCTCGCTCTATTGCCCAGGCTGGAGTGCAGTGGCGTGATCTCAGCTCACTGCAACTGCTGCCTCTCGGGTTCAAGCGATTATCCTGCCTCAACCTCCCTAGTAGCTGGGATTACAGGTGCCTGCCACCACCCGGCCAATGTTTGTATTTTCACTAGAGACGGGGTTTTGCCTTGTTGGCCAGGCTGGTCTTGAACTCCTGACCTCATGTGATCTACTGGCCTCAGCCTCCCAAAGTACTGGGATCACAGGCATGAGCTACCACGCCTGGCCAGCTCCTCCCATTTCTTAGACAGCTGCTACTTCTTTTTTGGTCCTAAGTTCCTCCCCTTTTAAATGAGGGAATGGAGATTTCCAAAGTCCTTTTCTCACCCTAAAAATATCATAAAATATTATCAAATAATTATGGAGAGGTTATTCTGTGCAGGGCCTAAAGCTGAGTATTGTGGGAAATTCAACTTTGGTCAACAGGCATTTAGGACCTTCAGTGGTTCTCAAAGTGTCACTTGTGTATACCACCAATTACCTCATTTAATTTTTGGACACCTGTGAGGTAGGGCGGACCTTGTGCACTCAGTTCCAGCCATCTTGGCATCCCTTTACTTAACAGCCCTGCTTCTTCCCGTCTCTGGGGCCTCTTTATCAGGTAATGCCTACTCATCCCTCAGAGCTCATCCTAAGTATGGCCTCTCTGAGGAGGTCTTCCCTGACGCTCCTGGACAAGGTTAGTGCATACTAGGAAAATTTATCATGACAGGATTTGTCACAGTAATTCTGTGTGCTGGGTTATGGGTGTAGTTGTCTAATATTTATGTCCACTGTTAAATTGTTAGCGATGGGAGTCAGGGACCCTGTCTGTCTTACTCTCCAATATATTCCCAGGACTTAGCACAGTGCTGATCAAAGTGCTCAAAAAATATTTGTTAAAAGAATGAATAATGAACAAATAAATCCCCTTTCTATATAGGAGGAAACAGGCCCAAAGAAGTTAAGTAACTTTCTCAAGATCACAAACGTAGAAAGCATTAGAGCCAGGATGGCAAACCCTGGGCTTTTAACCACTGTACTCATGGGTTTTCCAGTTTTTGATGAAGAAAATAAAGTTCTAGGAAGTAAAGTGACTTGCCCAAAGTCATATAAGTAATAAATAATAAAATCAGGATTAGAGTTCATGTCTTCTAACACTGATGTTTTTCTATGCCACATTATGCTGTTTTACTCTGCCCTCCAGGCACTTACAACTAGTGGGGTGGGAACAAGGCATATATATATATAAGCATAGATATATATGGCATATATAAACACATATATGGCATATATAAACACATATATGGTGCATATATAAAAACATATATATGGCGCATATATATAAACATATATATGGCGCATATATATAAACATATATATGGCATATATATAAACATATATATATATATGGTTAAAAGAATTAGATGGAAAGTGTTTATAGGGCCTGACATCATGCCTGGCACATAGTAGGTGTTCAATAAATGTTTGCTGAATTATTAATGATCATATCTGTCACCTGTAGAGTAATTACAATGGATCTTACTATACTAAACGTTTATGCACATATCCAGTGTTTCTCAAAGTGGGACCTGTGGAGCTGGTCAAAATGCAGATGTCTGGAACCTTGACCAGGTGTGGAATCTGCAGGTGTGGATCTTGCAGATCTGCATTTTCACCTATCTCCCCAGGTGACTCTCATAACCACTAAAGTTTGAGAAACACTCCGTTGTTACATTAACCAACGAGGCAGACATTGGCAGCCCTTTATGCACAAGACAGAATGCTGCCGGAGATGTGATGAATACAGCTAAAGGTCACGCCACTAAGAAGCATGAGAGGTAGTAAGAATTTGAAGCTAATTCTGACTCCAAAAGCCTGGGCTCTTTCCATCATGACTGTGAAAGGAAGGGTGGTGGAGAGGAAAAGAGGTGGGCAGAAAGGAAGAATAGGTAGGAAAAGAGACAGAGAAAGAGGCAGAAAGCAAGCGAAGAAGGAGGGGAGGAAGGCCAAATGATTAATATAGAATACAGATTTCCTTGGGATGGGAAACAGCCCATCAGGCTGCGGTGGTTGGAGAATCCCTGCTGAAAGACCTAAGAATTGAATGCAGATTTTTGAGCTGTCTTTCCTCTCCATTTATTAAATAACATTCACCCATTGTGGCCAGAAGGGCTGCCTTTCAAACACAGGTTTGAAAGGTTTGAACCAAACAGGCTGTTTAAATTTTTTGATCCATTTATTAAATATGTTGATTACATTTGCCAAAAAAACAGCCTTATGGGGACTGAACACAGACCCTCTAAGATTTGAATAAGTGCCCCAGATAAAAGATCTGCAAGGAGAACCCAGAGTCAGATTCCTGCTACTTTTTCCATGTCTGCAGCAAACATCTGTGTGCAGAAGGAACCTCCTGGGTTGCAGAGCTAATAAGTGGCCTAAACATCAGACATAGTCCTTTGGAATCAGACAAATCATTTCTCACACAGAGTGTCAGGTAATTATGAAAATCCAGAGCTACACCACTTCCCAAGAAGGATATGATAAACTTGCTCCACTGACTTTTAAGTACTGACTTTAAGTAACAGCTCAGTTCTCAGCTGTTAGGTTTTCCAGCTCCCTCATGCAACTAATTGCATATATGTATTCATTCTGACTTTCAACAAGTATTATGGTATGCCTACTATGTGCCAGTACAAATCACTTGCATCATTTAAGCTTCAGAGTGAGAGCTGTAATCTGGCTTTAAAGCCTTCACCAGAATACTCAACTAGAAAACTCTATTTCTATTAAATTTCGTTGTCATGGCAACCACCAAGCAACACCATGGAGAGTGCCTTAAATCCCACAGCAGTCTGTTAGCCGGCGTGAATCTGCAGGGATTCTATAGGGGCTAAAAATAGAAAACTTACAGCAAGGTAAACCCCCCACCTAGGAAGAGCAGTGTTACTTGTTCCCTTGGTGGGGTCAAACATGAACCAAATGAGAGGATGGGCTAATTTTCTACTTTGCAGGTTTCTCCAGCCCAGTGCCTGAACTAAGAATGTGCAGATCCAAAATCTAATACCCTAATTAGTTGTGTGAATTTTTATTCAAGCTGGGCAACATCTCTGGGCTTCATGTCTTCATTTGTAAAAAGCAGGAGCTGGAATGAACTAAGGACTTTCCAGTACCACAATCCTAGTTGTTAGTCCAGTTAATGCATTCGTCATTTCTGGCCAGACGCCGTGGCTCATGCCTATAATCCCAGCACTTTGGGAGTCCGAGACAGGCGGATCACTTGAGACCAGGAGTTTGAGACCAGCCTGGCCAACATGGTGAATCTCCATCACTACTAAAAATACAAAAATTAGCTGGGACACGGTGGTGCACAGCTGTAGTCCCAGCTACTCAGGAGGCTGAGGCATGAGAATCGCTTGAGCCTGGGAGGTGGAGGTTGTGGTGAGCCAAGATCGTGCCACTGAACTCCAGCCTGGTTGACAGAGCGAGACTGTTTTAAAAAAAAAATTCTCATTTGTCATTTCCTTGCTAGCATGGATTGCGTGGCTGGAGAAGAGGGCATGGAAGGCAGTCGTGGTGATGGTGGAGAAGTTTGTCAATAGGTAATTGGTCAAAATTGTTAGGTATTGTCTTAGTCCATTTGTGTTGCTATAAAGGGATACCTGAGTCTGGGTAATTTACAAAGAAAAGAGGTTTATTTGGCTCACGGTTCTGCAGGCTGTACAAGAAGCACATCTGCTTCTGTGGAGTGACTTGGGCTACTTCCACTCATGGCAGAAGTGAACAGGAACCAACGTGTGCAGAGATCACATGATGGGCAGGTTGGAGGGGCAGAGAAGGTGCCAGATTCATAGAGTGAGAACTCACTCATTTTCTGAAGGAGGGCACCAAGTGGTTTATGAGAGATCTGCCCCATGACCCAGACACCTCCCAGTAGGCCCCACCGCCGACACTAGGGATCAGATTTTAACATTTGCTGGGGCCAGACTATATCCAAAACATAACAAATGTCATCTCCTCTTGTAATAACAACTGACAAGTATTAAGTCCTTATTATGTGCAAAGGATGATTCTCAATGGTTTTCACATGATATGCCATTTAACTTTCCTAATAAAGCTAGGAGAAAGGTGTTACTTGTATTCCTCTTTCACAAATGAGTAAACTGAGTCATCGAGAAATAATTAGGTAATTTTTAAGGAGACAGTAAGTTATATAGCTAGGATTTGAACCTAGCCTATCTAAATTAAGAACCTATGTGCTTTGCCATTATTCTGTTGTATCTTTAGTGCCTAGATCCTTGCCTGGCATCTTGGGGACCCTCAAAAACTAATGGTTGAACATGCAATAAATGACTGATGTTCAGAAGGTTTTCAGTGCTTATCATTTGCAAATTTTAAAGCCCTTTCCTTTCTTGATAGTTTATAATGTGAAGAGAAATCTTTGGCACACCTCCCCTAAGCAAAGTGGTTGTGGGAGAGCTAGAAAGCATGTTGCTATGGAATAAAAGATACAGAAAAAAGATACAGTTAAAATATGAAGATTGCTAAATAATTAGTTAGAATTATGTAATTACATGAAGAATAAATTATGAAACTGATGCTCTGTCAAAATAGGGTCTGTTTTCTGGGACCAAAATACATAGGCATTTTTATTCTACTATTTTAGGTGAGAATTACATTTTTTTTTAGCAGCAGAGAGTGAAAAGAGAGCCCTTGTAACTATAGGAAAGAGAAATTGAACTTGCAAATAAAATATACATAGACTTTTCTCCTCTATATAAAGAGAACACATGGTGTACACTAAATCCTAGTGAAACTGCTAACTCAACAGTATGATATGAATCATTTTTTAACATTTATACCCAAATGCAGATACCTGAATGTTAATTGGAGTAATTTTTACCCTTTATTGGCTTATAGGAATAATTTTTCTGATTACAAAAAAAAGAAGTATCTTCTCCTTCACCCCCAGTCAGTACAGGAGTGGTTTCCTAGTTTATTCTAAGAGATGTATTTTACAAGGCAGCTCATAGCTAAGATTTTAAGTGAGTTAAAAAGGTAGCGTCTTTGGATTATTTTTATTATTGGGTGAAAATAAATGGTGTTCTTCAGTCTCTACCTTCTAGTCTAACTCCTATATAACAATGAGTTGTTAGATTATTTTAAACTTTTTATTGGAAACTAACATACATACACAAAGTTTTCATATCATAAGTCCCAGTGAACTTTTACAACTGGACACACTCATGTAACCAGCATCCAGATCAAAAAACAGAGCAAGTTTCTGTTTCCCAGAACACTCCTGTGTTTTGCTATCAAGTGTTTACCCCTCCCCTCAAAAGTACCATCATCTTGACTTCTAATAGCATAGATTTGGGTAGATTAGGCTTGCCTCTGTGTGTTTTGAATAAATGGTATCCTATTGTATGCACTCTTCTGTATCTGACTTTTGTTCAACATTATGTTTATGAGATTCGTCCATATTGTTGTATGTAGTTGTAGTTTGTTCATTCTCATTGCTGTATAGTATTTCATTGTGTGAATATGTCCCATTTATTTATACATGATGCTAATGATGAGAATTTGGGTAGTTTCCAGTTTAGCGTTATTCTGAAAATTGATAGGAAAATTCTAGTGAGTCACTGAATATATAAACAGATAGCTGCCAGACCATATATAAAAACGGAACACTGACCTACATTGGTAGCCCGCATTCCAGAATGCTAAATCACAACCTCTGTAGTAATTGGCCCCAAAGTGGCCACAAGTTGACCTTAACTATCAGTTTCCCTAATTTTTCCCCTTATTTATAACTTAGGACCAACCAGAGAAAGCCAAGTATGCTTATCTAAAAGATCAAATAGTATGCCCCACTTATACTTAGCCCACCTCCAGCTTCTCCATTTGAGCAACCTCTAGTTGGGTCATAGTCGAATCCTTCAGTTTTTTCCATTATAAAGCCTTCCTGGTCCTCACCTGCCTTTGAGTCTCAGCCAAACACAAGTGAGGGTGGCTGACTCCCTTGCTAGAGCAAGCTCTGGATAAAGAGACTTTGCTTCTTCTTGTCTGCATGATCTTCATTTATTTCCACACAAATATATGCCTTTTGGTGAGCATGTGTACATATCTCTGTGGTGCATATACCCAGGAGTGAAATTGCTAGGTCATAAAATGTGCATATATTTAATTTTGGTAGATAATGCCTAATAGTATTCAAAAATGTTATACCAATTTTCAAACCTACCAGCAATGTATAAGAACTCCAAATGCTGCATAATCTCTAAAATTCTTGAAACTTTCTGACTTTAATTTAGCATTCTTATAGGTGAGCAGTAGTATCTCACTGTGGTTTAATTTACGTGGTCTTGATGGCTAATGAAGTGGAAGCCAGTTTTCACGTGTTTTTGATGTTTGCATATCCTCTTGTGAAGTGTTCAGATCCTTTATTTTTTCTCTTGTTGTCTATATTATTTCTATTGATTAACATTTTCTATGTATTCTATATATGAGTCCTTTGTCAGATATACGTATGGGAATCCTCCCTTTAAGGTTAGTGCCTTTTATATCTTGTTTAAGAAACCTTTACCTACTCCAAGGTCATGAAGTTGTCTTCCTATTTCTTCTCTAAAAGCTTTATTGTTTTATTTTTCATATTTATATCTGTAATCCATATGGAATTTTGAGCAATGGTATAGAAAGGGGTCCAGATACATTTTTCTCATATATCTCATTAATCCAGCAACGTTTACTGAAAATAGGATTCTTTCACCCACTGTATTGTGGCCTTCATCTTGAATTAGGTGGCCATGCAGGTGTGCATTCTCTAATGTAGGGCATTGGTTAGAATACCCTTGGCCCTTTGAATTTCCATATAAATTTTAGAATCAGTCTGTCAACTTCTGCCAAAAAAAAAAAAAAAAGAAAAGAAAATCCTGATAGGGTTTAGACTGGGATAGTGTTGAGTTTATAGATTGATTTCGGAAGAACTGATGGCTTTACAGTATTGAGTTTCTAAATATTAAAAGTTTATTGTCTAAGTTAAGTTTTTCTCAAGGATTTTTATAATTTTCAGTGTTGGGGTATTGAAAATCTTTTGATAGAATTGATCCTACATAGTTTATATTTTGATGATATTATAAATAGCATGCTATAAAATATATTTTTCTATTTGTGGATGGTATGTAGAAATATAACTGATTTTTTAAATAATGAAATTGTATTAAGCAACATTGTAGATTCAATTATTAGACCAAATAGTTTATTCTTTTGAATTTTCTTGGCATATGCTAATTATGTCTACAAATAATGACAGCTTCATTACTTCCTTTCAAATCCTAATTAAAAAAAAAATACTGCAATGGCTGGGACCTCCAGTAAAATGTTGAATGTAAGTAGCAATAGCTGGCATCCCTGACTCATTCACAATCTTAGAAGTAACATTTTCAGTATTTCACTCTGTATATGATGTTTGCTATTGGGTTTTTATAATGTTCTTTATTTGTTTAGGAAAGTGCCTCTTATTCCTAGTTTGCCAAGAGTTTTTCAAAATATATTATAAGCAGAGAGAGGGGCAAATTTTGTCAATTAATTTCTCTGCATCTATCAAGATGTTCATATAACTTTTCTCCTTTTTTAAAGCGATTGTGTTAATTTATTTTATTTTATTTTTTTGTTTTTATTTTTATTTTGAGATGGAGTCTCACTCTGTCGCCCAGGCCAGAGTGCAGTGGCACCATCTCCGCTCACTGCAAGCTCCGCCTCCCAGGGTTCCCACCATTCTCCTGGCTCAGCCTCCTGAGTAGCTGGGACTACAGGCGCCCGCCACCACACCCGGCTAATTTTTGTGTTTTTAGTAGAGACGGGGTTTCACTGTGTTAGCCAGGATGCTCTGGATCTCCTGACCTTGTGATCCGCCCATCTCAGCCTCTCAAAGTGCTGGGATTACAGGCGTGAACCACCGTGCCCGGCCCGTGATTGTGTTAATTTTTCAATGTCAAACCAATATTGTGTTCCAAAGGTAAGTTTGGTGTATATAATATACATACACACACACACACACACATATAAAATATCCAGATTCAGTAGTTTAATATTTTGATAAAGATTTTTACACTATGTTTATGTGAGATTTGTCTGTAATTCTCTTTCTTAGAATATACTTGTCAGGTTTTGGAATTGTGGTTGTACTCATCTCATAAAAGATACATGAGAGAAACAGTTGTCTCTGTTTTATGGAAGGGTTTATGCAAGATTTGTGTTGTTACTTCTTTAAATTTTATGCAAGATTTGCGTTATTACTTCTTTAAATGTTCACAAGAATTTACCAGTAAAATCATTGTGACTCTAGAGTTTTCCTTAGGGGAGATTTTTAAATAGTGGATTAAATATCCTTAATAGATATTGAGCTATTCAGATTTTCTACTGCTCACAGTTTTGGTAAGTTGTATTTTTCTGGGAATTCATTTGTGTCACCCAAATTGTCAAATTAATTGGTGCTAAATTAAAATACTATTTTATTATCTCTCTTTTCTCTATTGGATCTGCACTAATGTCCCTTATTTATTCCTGATAATGGTAATTTGTGCCATGTTCCCTTTTTCTTAAGCAGTCTTGCTCTGGGCTTATACATTTTATTAATCCTTACAAATACTCAACTGTCGGTATTGCTGATATTATTAATTATATGTTTGTTTTGCCTTTCACTGATTTCTGCTTTAACTTTATTTTTTCTTTTCTCTACTGCCCTTCAATTTAATTTGTTTCTCTTTTTTTAGCTTCTTGAGATTGAAAGTTAAATGATTAACTTCTGTCTTTCTTCTTTCCTAATACATGCTTTTAAAGCAGTGTATTTCTGCTTACGCACAGCTTTAGCTGAATCCCATAATTTTTTATATGTTGTATCTTCGTTATGATTTAGTCAAAATTTTTCTTATTTCCATTTTTATTTATTTATCGATGGTTTATTTGAAAGTCTATTGTTTGATTATCAAACAGTTGGCATCATTCTAGCTACTTTTTGTTATTTTTTCTGCCTTGATGCTGTTTTGGAAAGATAGCACACTGTGAATGATTCTAATTTTTTCAAATTTGCTAAGTCTTTTATTATGATTTTGGCAAAAGATCTATTTGCACTTGAGAAGAAGGTTCATTGTTTGATGCAGTATTTTGTATAAGCCAAATTGCTCAATCGTGTTGTTTTATGTTTCTAGATTTTTTTTCTAGACTATTTTATGAGCTTCTTTTAATTCAGCCAATTTTTGCCTTAACATTTATCTTAGTTTGGGCTGCCATAACAAAATATGATAAAGTGGGTAGCTTATTAATAACAAATGTATTTCTCATAGTTCTGTATATGGGAAGTTCAAGATCAAGGCTCTCACAGATTTGGTGTCTGGTAAGGGCCCACTTCCTCATAAATAACATTTTTTCTCTCTGTCCTCATATGATGGAAGTGGCAAAGGGGCTCTCTGGGCCTCTTTCACAAGGGCACTAATGTCATTCATGAGGGCTCTGCTTTTATGAACTAATCACCTCTGTAAGGCCCCACCCCCGACTATCACATTTGTGATTAGGTTTCCACAAATAAATTTTAGGGGGGAAATAAACATTACAACCATAGTAATATTTGAAGCTCTGTTATGGAGTTTATACAGATTTGGGATGTGATTGCCTCCTGCTAAAATGGCCCTTTTATGTTTATGAAATCTCCATTTCCATAGTAATTATTTTTGCATTAAATCTACTTTGCCTGATTTTGGTGATGTTCATCAACTTATGATGAGATTACATCCTGAGAAACCCATTCGAACTTGAAAATTGATATTTTGATTTGATAATCAAAAATGCATTTAATGCATCTAACCTACTGAACTTCATGGCTTAGCCAGGCCTGCCTTAAACATGTTCAGAACACTTACATTAGCCTGCAGTTGGGCAAAATCATCTGGCAGCGCAGAACACTGTAGGGTATGGTTACTACTCTTGTGACCATATGGCTGACTGGGAGCTGCAACTCACTGCTGCTGCCCAGCATCGCAAGGGTTTCATACTGCATATCACTAGCCCAGGAAAACATCAAAATTCAAAATACAGTTTCTACTGAGTGTATGTAACTTTTGCACCATTGTAAAGTGAAAAAAAAAAAAAAAAAAAAAAGCTCAACCATCATCTTCAGGAACTGTCTATATAGGCACACCATCTTCTTTTTGTTTTGTATTTGCATGGTATATTAGTCAAGGTTCTCTAGAGAGATATCCCACCATTCTATGAAACCAGCTCCTTGTGGATGATAGGAGACATGGTGAGAATGCTGAATTCCATGAGCATAAGCCCATTTTTGTACTTCTTTGTCTGTGAAGTGAATTCCTTGATCAGAAGCAACAGGATGTGGGATATTATAACAGTGGATAAAGCATTCAGTAAGTCCATGGATGATAGTTTGGGCAGAAGCATCGTGTGCCATACAACATACATAGAAACATATGAAACGGGATCTATTAGGGGAATTGGCTCACATGATTATGGAAGCTGAGAAGTTATATGGCAGGCTGTCTGTAAGCTGGAGACCCAGGATGCCAGTAACATGGTTCTATCCAAGTCCAGAAGTCTCAGATCCAGGGACGCTTATGGTGTAATTTTCAGTCCAAGGCAAAGGACCTGAGAACCTGGCAAGCAGCTGATGTAAGTTGTGCAGTCCTAAGGCCAGAGAGCCTGCAGTTCTGATATCCAAGGGCAGGAGGAGGAGAGTGTCCCAACTCCAGGAGAAAGATTAAGGAAATTTTGTCCTTTCCTTTTTTGTTCTATCCAGGCCCCCAGCTGATTGGATGGTGCACGTACATGCAGCCACTTTGAGGGCAGATCTTCCCTACTCAGACCACTGAGTCACATGGCAGTCTCCTCTGGAAACACCCTCACAGACATACCCAGAAGTGATGATTTACCAGTTCTCTAGGTATTCCCTAATACAGTCAAGTTGACATCTAAAATGAACCATGACAAGTCCAGCGTTTGTTAACTTGGTAGCCATATGCATACCCTTGAACCATACTTAATCTGCAAATAAAGATAATAAAAGGGAATAATTCCACCTAGCATGATAAAATCATCCTACGTACAACCATAAATGCGCTAATCCCTGCCCAGAAGAGGACGTAAAGTCCTTGGATGATGTTTACTTTTCTCCTGATGTAACTTATATACTACTACATAAAATTAACAATACTTAAAGACTTACGTAAAGTTAATATATCTTGTGTTACATGAAAAAGGAATAAGTAAGGAAAGAAAACATATATTTGCTTAATATGTGTATAACATACGCAAAGATATTCTTAGCAAAATAAGGAGAAAACACTCATGACAGTTATAGTCCTTGTTCCTGTAACTGGTCACATGGTCATAGCTGGTTTTGATAACTACCTTCTTTTACTATCCCTTCTGTATTCCCTTTGCCTTCAGCAAGTTCCTCAGCTGGCTGTGGATATTTACGTGGTGAGGTGACACTAAACTTTGTTCCTGAAGGGTCTGGACCATTTATAGTCCTGCCTGTATTGGGTTGCTGTAATTTCCCATTCACTTTAATCACAGGGCATGAGAGTAATAAGAGATGCCCTAAAGGATCTCCTATATCCCACCCTTCCTTACCTTCCTAGAGGTAAGGACTACCAATTTACCCTTGGTAGTCTGGATCATTCCTCTAGCCAACATTGTAACTCCCTTAGCCTGTTGACTTAGTCATGAGGAGGTCAAGGTTGCTTGGTGGTAGACTAAACTTCCAGTTCACTGAAATCAGTGTTGTGTCTCCTGGTGTCAGCATTCCTCTCTCTGGAACTGACACCTGTAGACCAGCAGAGCATAAAGTCATGGGAACAGGGAGCAAATATTTTGCCACTGGGTCACTAGGGGTAATGGTGAGTGGTGCCATTCCCATTTTCACCCCTTGATTCTTGGGGCCCATGAATCCTGGCTGTGGGAGAAACTGTACTATATAGTGAATGCTGACTTGGGGAAGACACACCGTTCTGGGGACCCTTGCCTGAGCCCTGCCAAATGTTATAACCTAGCTGGCACTGTAACTGTGACATCAAAAGACCATCCTACTGTTCTGTGAAGCCAGCTGCTTCAGGATGATGGGGAACATGGTAAGAACAGTGAGTCCTATGAGTTTGAGCCTTTTCTGCATTTCTTTGTCTATGAAGTGAGTTCCTTGATCAGAAGCAGTGCTCTCTGTGGAATACCATAACAGTAGATAAGGCATTCACAGATGGTAGTTTCAGCAGAAACACTGTGCAGGGAAGGCAAATGTATATCCAGAGTAACTGTCTATTCCAGCAAGCACAAAATGCTTCCCCTTCCATGATGGAAGCAGTTCAATGTAATCAACCTGCTACCAGAGGGCTGACTGATTACCCCAGGAAATGATGCCATATTGGAGACTCAGTATTGGTCTCTGCTGTTAGACTGAGCTCTCACAGGTGGCAATAGCCAAGTTGGCCTTACTGAATGGAAGTCACTTTGCTGAACCCATGCTGATATGGTTTAGCTCTATGTCCCCACCCAAATCTCACCTTGAATTATAATAATCCTCACATGTCATGGGAGGGACCCAGTGAGAGGTCATTGAATCACGGGGATGGATTTTCCTCATGCTGTTCTCATGATAGTGAATAAGTCTAACAAGATCTGATGTCTAACAAGATCTTTATAAAGGGGAATTCCCCTGCACATGCTCCTTCTTGCCTGCCACCATGTAGGACAGATGTGCCTTTGCTTCTCCTTTGCCTTCTGCCATGATTGTGAGGCCTCCCCGGCCATGTAGAACTGTGAGTCCACTAAACCTCTTTTCTTTGTAAATTACCCAGTTTCTGGTATGTCTCTATTAGCAGCATGAGAACAGACTAATACACAAGCATAACCTCCATCCCTGCCACCATGGCCACTTTGTTCATAGGTCCACTGTGTTATGACAGGAGTGACTGAGGAAAGAGATTGACTAGTATCTACAGAATGGATCGTCCTATTCACCTGATAATTAAAGACCTCTGCTGAGAAGGTGAGCATTCACATAGGACACAAATATCCCCATATCTTTTGCTCACTCAGTTCTAGCCCTATATGTCTTGTCACCAATTTTCCAATCCCCTTCCTTTCAAGTCCCTGACCAACTGGCAAAACTATTGGCTACAACGTGTGTGTCAATATATAATTGCATATATGGCCATTTCTACTTTCAAACAAAGTGTACAATCAGGTGAAGTTCTGCCCATTGAGAAGAATTTTCTTCACCACTTTTCTTCAGAGATGTCCCAGAGAGGGGATGTAGTGCTACAGCTGTCCCTTCTCGGGTGGTAACTGCATATCATGCAGGACTGTCTATAAACCAGGCCCTGGTCTTCTCCTCCTCTGTCAACTGATCATAGGGTACTTCCCAGGAGGACATGGGTGTAGACTGGGAGAGAAAAGGCTGTGTAGTAAGAATGGAAACAATGAGCTTTTGGGCCACTTCTTCATGTAACATACTTGTGCCTTCAGAACCTGCTCAGGCCCCATCACATACATACGACTTCGATTTGATGATAGAGTGCTGCTGTGCACACCTAACTTTATGGTTTGGTGGGTCAGATAACACCCAGATAGGTAGCTCTGGTCATGTAGTAACTTGATAACTCATGTTCAAGCATTCTGTTTCTTCTAAAGTACAGTGACAGGCCAAGAGCTGTCTCTCAACAGGAGAGTATTTATCTGGGATGATGCCAGGGGCTTGCTCCAAAATGACTAAAGGCCTCCACTACAATTTACCTATAGGGGTGGGCCAAAGGCTTCAAACAGCATCCCTGTCTGCCACTGACACCTCAAGTACCATTGGATCTACTGGATCATCTGGCCCAAGTGGCAGAGCAGCTTGCATAGCAGCCTGGAGCTCCTGCTGCTCCAGGAGGCTGCAGAGCCTTCTCCTGGAGTTCCACTCCAAACTTGCAGCTTTTTTAGTCACTCAATAGATAGGCCAGGATAATGCATCCAAATAAGAAATGTATTGCTTCCAAAATCCAAATAAGCCCACTAAGATTGTGCTTCTTTCTTGGTTTTAGGAGGGGCCAGATGAAACAACTTAACCTTCACCTTAGAAGGGATATTTTGACATGCCCCACACCACTGGACCCTAGAAATTTTACTGAAGTAAAAGGCACCTGAATTTTAGTAGAATTAATTTCCCATGGTCTGACACAGAAATATGTTACCAGTAAGTCCAGAGTAGTTGCTAGTTCATGCTCACTACTAGGTCCAATCAGCATAGTGTCATCGATGTAATGGACCAGTGTGATATCTTGTGGAAAGGAAATGCAACCAAGATCCTTGTCAACTAAATGATGACATAAGACTAGAGAGTTGATATACCCCCATAGTCTGACAGTGAAGGTGTATTGCTGGCCTTGCCAAATGAAAGCAAGCTGCTTCTGATGAGCCTTATGGACAGGTATGGATAAAAACACATTTGCAAGATCAATAGCTACATACAATTGTTACCAAGAGAAGTGTTAATTGGCTTAAGCAATGGAACCACATCTGGTAGAGCAACTGCAATTGAAGTCACTGCTTGGCTAAGCTTATGATAATTCGCAGTCATTCTCCAGAATTCATCTGTCTTTACACAAGCCAAATAGGAGAGTTGAATGGGGATGAATATGCTGCCTTTGCATATTTCCTGTTCTCACAACTTTATGCTCTGCTGGCCTACAGGTCCTAGTTCCAGAGGGAGGAAGGCTCCCATAAGGAGACACAATGATTCCATTAAAGTTAAGACTGTCATCCAGCCACTTTGGGCTCCTGATGCCTCTAAGTCAGCTGGCTAAGAAGGGAATTATGGAATTATGGAATTACGAATTGTGGTAGTCTGAAGTGATTGATCCAGACTACCAAGGAGAAATTGGACTATTACTCCACACTAGAAGTAAAGAAAGTATGCCTGGAATACAGGAGATCTCTTAGGGCATCTCTTAGTACTACCATGGCTTATAATTAAGGTTGATGGGAAATTACCTAAAATTAACCATCACACATGGCATTTTTTTGGTTCTTTTATTGTCTACTTTTCTGTGTCTTTATATTTAAAGCAACACTTGTGATCACAATATAGTTGTTACTGTTTAATCCAATCTGACCACCATAAGACTTTACTCAGTGTATTTAGATCATTTACAGTTAATGTAATTATGGACATTATTAAGTTTATATATATATTTTTGCTATTCATTTGCTATTGGGGTCATGTGCTTTTATGCTTCTTTTTCTATTTTTCTTTCCTTTTTTAGAATGAAAACTTTTTAAATGATTATTTTATTTACATTTTCTATTACCTTGTAATCATATGTCATTAACTATTTATGCAGTTCTCCTAGATACAAAATATATAGCCTTGGCTTATAATAAACTATTACAAATTGTTACCTTTACTATTACCTATCTCCCACTTTTGTGAAATTGTTCTACACATAATTTAAACCTCAGATCACATACGACTATTGTTTTGTATAATTAATGATCATTTATATTTACCAATTTAGTTCCTCTTTCTGGTGTCTTTATTCCCTTCCTGCATTTTTATCTTTCTATTTGGGAATGTTTTCTTTCTGGTTGAAGATATTTATTTAATTTACTTTTAGTGAGGACCTTATATCAAAATATCCCTTAATTTTATTTGTCTGAAAATATGCATATTTTCCTGTCATTGGTAAAAGACATTTTTTAAATGAATATGGAATTTGAAATTAGTAACCATTTTGTTTTAGTTTCCAAAGATTTCATCAATTTTCTTCTAACTTTCATTGTGTAGAGGTTGCTGTGGTATACCACAAAGACTGTCTTTCAAGTATATAGTACTTATTCCTTCTCTTGCCAAGAATATTGCATTCTGATAGCCCAGAGCTTGTTCCCTTCCTAAGAATCACCATTGGATTAATATAATGGCTTGCTCAAGGTTGGGGCAACTCTCCAGGGAGAATCCCCATTCAATGACTACTTGATGTGGGTATATAAAATGTGTCCTTAATTCAGGACACATCTGAAAAGCTTTTGCAGTTTTGGAGTTCTCCAGGGGTTTGGCTGGGGTCACTGTTAAACTTTTCCTTCTGCCTAATGCTAGTTTCTTCTTTCCCTCACAGGTATTGTCCCTGCTGACAAGTCCAAATACATTTCTGCATACAAACCCTTATCTGTATTTCCCATCCCCTAATATTGTCCCCATAGATCCTCATCTCTTTGTACTCATAACCTGGTATAGTTCCTTTCACATTGAATTAGAGTGGACTTGTGTAAATATAGATTCTACAGAAGTGGTGGTGTTTAATTTCTGAAGATCATAAATGATGTTGCAGCATCCCATTTTCTCTAGGATTTCTCACTGTGAGAGAAATGAGCCACCAGATAGAGAGGACACTCAAACAGCCTCATGTAGAGGCCACTATAGAAAGGATAAAATAGCCAGCATCAACTTGCCAGCTTTGTAAGAGAGCCTTTATAGCTGAATCCACAGCCCCAGTCAAGCCTTCAGATGACTGCAGCTCTAGCCTACATCTGGCTGCAATCTCAGGTGAGACCCTGAGCCACAGTGTACCAACCATATTGAAAATGAATCCCTAACCCACAGAAACCAATAGAAATAAAAAATTATTTTTGTTGTTTTGATCCAATATGCTTTGGGATGACTTTTTTGTTTTGTTTTGCACAACAGTAGATAAATACGGGTTTTGATAATTGAAAATGAGGTGCCAACATCACAAAAACCTAAAAATATGGTGATAGTTTGGTGGGAAGAGCTGAAAAGACTATGAGGAAGTTATTTGTGGAACCTAAATGCCATTTGGGACATTTAATGGAAACTGCATGGTGTTCATTGAGCATATAAGATGAGAAATTAAATAAAAGTGAAGAAAATGTTATTGCAAGCTGAAAAAAAGAGGACATATTATTGACTGATGGGAAGCTTATTTGTATTGTTGAGTGAGGTAGAATGGAAAATTTTAAATATGCTCAATGAACTGGAAGAATTCGCTAAGAAGATATCAAGACAAAGTGTTAAATGTATCGCCTGTCTTCTACTTGCTGCTCATAGTAAAATACAAGAGCAGAAAGAAAAGCTAAAGGAAGAACTGTGAAGAAATTAAAATTGCAGAACATGTTGGGCTTGAAATTAAAATTGTTTCTTATTCCAAGGTTTACAGATGGAAAACAATGCTAAAATTAAGAAATGACTTTTAGGCATATATCAATCTAGGGCATTCTCAGGAAAAACATGATCTAAAGATGAAGCAGATGGTATGACTGTAAAATCTTTTGTTCAGAGTGTAAAGAAACCTAAAGCAATGTCTCAGGGAACTGTTTAGTAAGATAAAAAGTCCTATAAGAATTTGAAGGATGCTCTTTGCAGATCTTTGTTAAATGTTGAGGCTTCTAAGCATCTTGGAGATGTTTACTTCAGTAGCCCCAGACGAAGCCTAAGGTTCAGGAGGGGTTCCAGTAAAGACATTGTGGGTGTGGCTCATCTCTAATGGAGTAAATGCTAGTAAGATTCATAGGAGACCCACAAAATTTTAAAACGTTGTGCTAATGGTAACAGTACATGAACTAAAAGGTATCAAGACAGCACAAAATGGCAAGAGGTGTTTAGACCCCAAATTTCTAGTGTCAAGAAGAAGGCTGAGATAAACTACTCAGCTGTAAGTATGTATTATCATTTGTGAAATAGGAAAGATGATTTAGAGGTGGAACTGAACTAAGAATCCAGAGTGTAGGCCTAAAGTGCCATAGAGAATCATTTCTAGGCAGTAATAGGTTTGAGTCTTAATAAATGAATTGACAACATGTGCCCAGGTCAATTTCAATATTTCTATGTGCTAGTGAGTCCTGTCTGCCTCTCATTTCCTCCTTTCTTAATGGAAGTGTCCATAGTGGTTATCTTATGCCTGCCTCACTGTTGTAATTTGGATATTTGGGAGTATAAAACTTGCCTCTTTTGTTTACAGGTGTTTAGATCAAGGGAAGCTACTCTAAGAGGCTACACTTGACGAACAACAACCAAGGAGCTTCAACTGCATCTGGGCTTCAGGGTAATGCTGTTGATGATGAGATTCTAGGCCTTAGGGTAATGCTGTTATATGATAAGTCTTTTGAGATACTTAAGAGGGAGTGAGTTTATTTTGCGTGATGGAAGGATATGAATCGTTGAGGATCAAAAAGCAGAGTGTCATAGTCAGCCTACACTGCTCTTTGTTATTCATGCTGTTGGTTAGCACCCTCCCACATGGAATCAAAGCTGATCCACACGACCAATAGAACACTGGATTTTGATTGTGTATGGCTTCTTAGGCTAGATTATAAAAAGCATTGCAAATTTTTCTTAATTTCTTGGATCATTCTCTATGGTGGAAGCTAGCTGCCATGTCATGAGGACACATAAAGAAGCCTATCCAAGACCCACATGGACAGGGATCGATAGCCAGCATTAACTTGCTAGCTGATATGATTTGGGGGCTGTGTACCCACCCAAATCTCATCTTGAATTCCCAAGTGTTGTGGGAGGGACCTGGTGGGTGGTAATCGAATCATAGGGGCAAGTCTTTCCCCCTAAGGTGACTCTTGTTACATTTTAGCAAAGAGACTGGCAGTATTGGGCCCCTGTGCTAGAGATTTGTGGAACTTTGAACTTGAGAGAGATGATTTAGGGTATTTGGTGGAAGAAATTTCTAAGCAGCAAAGCATTCAAGAGGTGACTTGGGTGCTATTAAAGGTATTCAATTTTATAAGGGAAGCAGAGCACAAAAGTTTGGAAAATTCACAGCCTGACAATGCAATAGAAAAGAAAATCCCATTTTCTGAGGTAAAATTCAACTGGCTGCAGAAATGTGCATAAGTAACTAGGAACCTAATGTTGATCTCCAAGACAATGAAGAAAATGTCTCCAGGACATGTCAGAGGTCTTCACAGCAGCTCTTCCCATTACAGACCCAGAGGACTAGGAAGAAAATGTGGTTTTGTGGGCCAGGCCCCGGGTCCCCGTCCTGTGTGCATCCTAGGGACTTGGTGCCTTGCATCTCAGCCACCCCAGTCAAGGCTGAAAGGGAACAATGTAGAGCTTGAGTTGTGGCTTCAGAGGGTGCAAGCCCCAAGTCTTGGCAACTTCCATATGGTGTTGAGCCTGTGAGTGCACAGAAGTCAAGAACTGAGGTTTGGGAACCTCTACCTAGATTTCAGAGGATGTATAGGAATGCCTGGATGCCCAGGCAGAAATGTGCTGCAGGGCCAGGGCCCTCATGGAGAACCTCTGCTAGGGAGGGAAGGGAATTGTGGGGTTGGAGCCCCTACACAGAGTCCCTACTGGGGCACACCTAGTAGAGCTGTGAGAAGAGGGCCACGGCCCTCCAGACCCCAGAATGGTAGATCCAACAGCTTGCACCATGTGCCTGGAAAAGCCACAGACACTCAACACCAGCCAGTGAAAACAGCCAGGAGGAAAGCCGTACCCTGCAAAGCCACAGAAGCGGAGCTGCCCAAGACCACCTCTTGCATCAGCGTGACCCTAATGTGAGACATGAAGTCAAAGGAGATCATTTTGAAACTTTAAGATTGTACTCCCCTGCTGGATTTCACACTTGCATGGGACCATAGCCCCTTTGTTTTGCCCAATTTCTCCCATTTGGAATGACAAATGCCTGTACCATGCCCCCCCGCCACACACACACACTGTACCTAGAAAGTAACTAACCTGCTTTTGATTTTACAGGCTCATTGGTGGAAGGGACTTGGCTTTTCTCAGATGAGACTTTGGACTGTGGACTTTTGAGTTAATGCTGAAATGAGTTAAGACTTTAGGGGAGTATTGAGAAGGCATGATTGGTTTTGAAATGTGAGGACGAGGGTGTAAGATTTGGGAGGGGCCAAAGGTAGAATGATATGGTTTAACTGTGTCCCCACCCAAATCTCACATTGAGTTGCCACATGTCATGGGAGGGACCCAGTGGGAGGTAATTGAATCATGGGGGCAAGTCTTTCCCATGCTGTTCTCATGATAGTGAATAAGTCTTCAGATCTGATGGTTTTTAAAACAGGAGTTCCCCTGCACAAGCTCCCTCTCTCTGCCTGCTACCATCCATGTAAGATGTAACTTGCTCCTCCTTGCCTTCTGCCATGATTGGGAGGCTTCCACAGCCACATGGAACTGTAAATCCCATTAAACCTCTTTCTTTTGTAAATTGCCCAGTCTTGGGTATGTCTTTATCAGCAGCATAAAAATGGACTAATACACTAGCCAAGTGACTTAAGAACCTTGGAGGTGAATCTTTGAGCACCAGCTGAATTCAGACTGTTAAATGACTGCAGGCTCAGTCAACATCTAACTGCAGCTCTATAAAATAGCCTGAACCATAACCCAATCAAGCTGCTTTTAAATTCCTGCAGTTTCCACAGAAACCATGAAAGATAATACATTATTGTTGTCAACTTAAGCCATTACATTTTGGAGTGATATGTTATGAAGCAATAATAGCTAATACACCATCACAGATTCTATTTCCATTTGTATGTGTTAGACCTTTTGAGCATTTCTCACATCTACTCTATTTTCTCCATTCTTTCTTCTCTATTTACTTCAATGTGGTTATTTTCCAGTGACCTGTCTTAGGGTTCTCTATCCCCATATTCTGTTTGTTCAATTGCTATTAAACCTATGCATTAGCCAGGCGCGGTGGCTCAAGCCTGTAATCCTAGCACTTTGGGAGGCTGAGACGGGCGGATCATGAGGTCAGGAGATTGAGACCATCCTGGCTAACACGGTGAAACCCCGTCTCTACTAAAAATACAAAAAACTAGCCGGGCGAGGTGGCGGGCGCCTGTAGTCCCAGCTACTCCGGAGGCTGAGGCAGGAGAATGGCGTAAACCCGGGAGGCAGAGCTTGCAGTGAGCTGAGATCCGGCCACTGCACTCCAGCTCGGGCGACAGAGCAAGACTCCGTCTCAAAAAAAAAAAACAACAAACAAACAAACAAACAAAAAACCTATGCATTTACTTATTTATTTTTTTCTCATTTTTAGAGATGGGATCTTGCTGTATTGCTCAGGCTGGAGTGCAGTGGCTATTCACAGGTGCCATCCCACTACTGATCAGCTTGGGAGTTTTCACCTACTCCATTTCCAACCTGGGCTGGTTCATCTCACCTTCTGCAACTAGGTGGTCCCCCACTCCTGAGAGGTCACCATACTGATGCCAAACTTAGTGCAGAAACTCAACTGTCATAACGCTACAGCCAAGAACTCCTGGACTCAAGTGATCCTCCTGCCTCAGGTGAGGCTGGAAGATATTTTCACTCCAGTTACCCAGAGTGGAAAGACAACAAAATAAATGTAGACCCTAAAATGATCACGTCTTAGTAGTAGGTCTAAATAAACCCCAGAGTAAAGGCTGCTCAGCCCACTCTAACCAATTTTTAAATAAAGATCAAAACAACCAAGCTGATGTACAAGTAATTTAACCAACTGCCAAAATAAAATTCAACACACTTTGAAGAAAGACAAGGAAGTCTAGACACTTGACAATTTAACACCACAATATCCAGCATTAATTTAACACTTTCTAGACATACAAAGAAACAGAAAAATGTGTATAACTACAGGAATATTCAGTCAGTAGAAACAGATTTGGAAAAAAGATAAGATTAGCAGATTAAAAACTTAAGACCTTAAAAGTATATGCTCAAGGACTTAAAATATGAACATGATGAGGAGAGAAACAGAAGTTATAAAAATTAACCAAATTCAATTTTTAGACTTGAAAAATGCATATGTAAAATAAAAACTCAACTTATTAGCTGATTAGGCACTGCAGTAAAAAAGAGATCAGTGAACTTGAAGATACAGCGATAGAAAATATACAAATATATAGATGGGGAAAAGTATTAATATTGAAGAAGAATGAACAGAATATCAGTGATCTGTGGAACAGTATCTACCAGACAAACATTTATGTAATTGGAATCCCAGAAGAAGAAGAGAAAACAAAGTGAGACACTTGATAAAGTAATGGTTGAGGGTGGCCATGATGTCTCATGCCTGTAATACCAGCACTTTGGGAGGACGAGGCCAGTAGATTACCTAAGGTCACAAGTTCAAGACCAGGCTGGACAACATGGTGAAACCCTGTCTCTACTGAAAATACAAAAATTAGTTGGGCGTGGTGGCGGGCATCTGTAATCCCAGCTACTCAGGAGGCTGAGGCAGGAGAATTGCTCAAACCCAGGAGGCGGAGGTTGCAGTGAGCCAACATTGCGCCGTTGCACTCCAGCCTGGGCGACAAGAGTGAAACTCCATTTCAAAAAAAGAAAAAAAAGTAATGGTTGAAACTGTTCCACATTTGATAAAAAAATTTTAAATCCACAGATCCAAGATCTGTTTGCAGAGTGAGCTTGGATCAGATTAAATAAAGACAATAAACCCAAGAGAAGAAACACAAAGAAAATCAAACCACAATATCTCATCATTGCACAAGTTATCAATTGATTGCCTTTTGAAAACAAATTTATTCTTTACTATGTGCTCTGTTATAATGAACTGGACTCTATAATTATTTCTCCTATACGGTGAGCATAATATTAAGTTTTGTCAGTGCTAGATGCTGGAGGGATATTGCAAGTTAAAAGTGTGCTTCTCTTTCTGGTCCCATTTGCTGCTGTTTTGTTTCTTCTTATTCTTGTCCAGCAAAATATATGTGTGCAAAATATATTTCTGTCAACTGAACATATGTGAGGAAACATCTTAGTGGCACACTGTCCCTGCTGCAAGAGAGGGCACATAGTGCCTCAGTGACCTTGCAGCTCTCGCCTGAATCTAGTGACCACCTCACTGAGGTCATCCAAAGTATACAATGCAATTAAATACTCATGCTAGAAGTGGCACCCCAACTCCCTCTGTGTGACCGTCCACAAACCTCTGCTCATCTGAATCCTGGAAGGTTGTTTGATTCTGTCCAGGGATTGTGGACCAATTCTAATCCAGATAACTCAGTGAACTTCTCTGCCATTCAGTGGGCAATTTTCCTCAATGAGGATTGAATGCCAGCTCCTATAGTTAGACTCCCATTCCAAATTCATTCTTCATTGAGCACTCCCTTTAGCCCTGAGGGATCCTTTCAAAACCTTCTTACATGATGATTCACTTTCTCTTGCTGCTTTTAAAGTTCTCTTTGCCATTATCTTCTGGAAGATTGACTATAATGTGTCTAGGTATGGAATTTTTTGCATTTATCCTGTCTGGAGTTTGTTGAGCATCATTCATATGCTAGTTAGCATTTTAAATTTAATTTGAGAAGTTTTTTGCCATTATTTCTTCAAGTATTCTCTCTACCACTCCCCACATCTGGGACTCCCACTATGTGTGTGTTGGTATGCTTGATGGTGTTCCACAGAACAAAGATGTTGGAGGCTCTTTGTTTTCTATACTGTTTTAATCTTTTGGTTTTCCAAATTTTAACTGACCTGTCTTCAAGTCAGCTGATTCTGTCTTCTTCCAGTTAAAATCTGCTTTTGAGTTCCTCTAGTAAAGTTTTCATTTCAGTTATTGAACTTTTTAACTCCAGAATTTCTACTTAGCTCTGTTTGTAAAATTTCACCTCTTTACCAACATTTTCTATTTGGTGACACATCACTCTCTTATTTTCCTTTACTCTGTAGATATAATTTTATTTATTTCTTTGCATACATAATAGATAACTTAGATATATGTCTAATAAGTTTGACATCTGAGTTCCTAAAGGGTAGTTTCTATTGGCTGCTTTTTCATCTCTATGGGTCAATTTTCCTGTTTATTTTCATAACTTTTTCTTAAAAATTGGCCATTTTCAATCATTAAAAAGTCAGGAAGCAACAGGTGCTGGAGAGGATGTGGAGAAATACGAACACTTTTACACTGTTGGTGAGACTGTAAACTAGTTCAACCATAGTGGAAAACAGTGTGGCGATTCCTCAAGGATCTAGAGCTAGAAATACCATTTGACCCAGCGATTCCATACTGGATATATACCCAAAGGATTATAAATCATGCTGCTATAAAGATACATGCACACGTATGTTTATTGCAGCACTATTCACAATAGCAAAGACTTGGAAACAACCCAAATGTCCATCAGTGACAGACTGGATTAAGAAAATGTGGCACATATACACCATGGAATAGTATGCAGCCATAAAAAAGGATGAGTTTGTGTCCTTTGTAGGGACATGGATTCAGCTGGAAATCATCTATTCTCAGCAAACTATCCCAAGAACAGAAAACCAAACACCACGTGTTCTCACTCGTAGGTGGGAATTGAACAATGAGATCACTTGGACACAGGAAGGGAAACATCACACACTGGGGCCTATTGTGGGGATGGGGGGAGGGGGTAGGGATAGCATTAGGAGATATACCTAATGTAAATGATGAGTTAATGGGTGCAGCACACCAACATGGCACATGTATACATATGTAACAAACCTGCACGTTATGCACATGTACCCTAGAACTTAAAGTATAATAATAAATAAATAAATAAAATAAAATAAAAACTGGCCATTTTGAGTAATATTTTGTGTCAATTCCTGAAGTCAGATACCTCCCTTTCATAATAATCATTGTTGTTACTGTTTCTTTAGTGATTTTTCCCATACCAATTACATAAAATCTGTATGTTTTGCCATGTGCAGTCATTGAAGGCTCTGCAGTTAGCTTAATGATCGGCTAATGACTGGGCAGTGATTTCCTTAAATCCCTTGAACCAATAAGGCTTACAGCCTTTGCTGATGCACTCACCATGTTAAGTCATGCCTTCAATGCTCTGGCAGATTGTTTACAACTCTGCCTAACACTTCACTTCCAACTAGCATAGAGCCTCAAAATCAGCCAGAGGTAAAAGCTTAGCTTCTCAGATATTTTCTGGGAATGCACACAGTCCTGGACGTGCTCACAACCCTTGACATGTGCATAACCCACTAGATTCCTAGTTGATTTCCAAAGGCCCCTGTGGACATTTCATGCCCTGGTTTTATCTTTTCAGCTCCTATCCAACCTACTGTTAGCTTCAGCTGTTAATGCTGCCTCAGGCAGCTGAGATTTTTTTTTTAAATACCACTGTTTATAACAAATGTCTGAAGGTAGGGCTGTTTTCCAAGTAGGATCAAAGAAAGACAAGCCCTGAAAATTGAATTTTTTAGCAAGCTGTTCTACAAGCCAAATAGTGAAAATTCTCTAGAGATGGGACTTTGAAGAGCTCCAAACACGTACTGCCCCTCCAGTGGCTGATCATATAGTTATAATGCTGTTAGCCTTCAAGACCATGACAAGAAAACTGGGGAGAAGCAAGTTAAAGTGCCATGTGGCTCACTGTTCTTATAGAAATTTAGCTGTTTTCCTTGACTAATCATTTCTCAGATTGTTGCAAGCTTTCGGTTTATTTCCAGAGTTCTGAAAAAGTTAATTTTGGCTAGTGTTCTCATTGCTTTTAGGGAGAAGCATATTTTCATAGGTCCTTACTCTGTCATTTCAGAAGTAGATCCTGATTTTTTTAAGTCTCATTTACAATGCATCAAAAACCATGAAATGTTTAAGGATAAGTTTAACAAACTTGAGCAAGACCTGTGTAGAAAATGAAAACTAAAAACGCATTCCTGGAAGACATTAAGAAAAATGTAAATCAAAGGAGAAACATACCATGTTCATGAATTGAAATGCTCAATATTGTCAATATGGTAATTCTCTCCAAATTGATCCATAGATTCAATACAAAATTGACAGACTGAAACATTTATATGAAAATGCAATGGGCCTAGAATTGTTCAATGATTTTGAAAAAGAAAACAGTTGAAAGACTTTAGCTTATTTCAAGATTTGCTATAAAGCTGCATATGGTGTGGTAATGAAACAGAATATAGAATTCTAAAACCGAACATATGTAGGATCAGTTGCTTGTCAGATGTTATGCTGTTTTATTTTGTGTTTGTTTGTTTGTTTGTTTGTTTGTTTGTTTGTTTG
Source organism: Rhinopithecus roxellana (assembly GCF_007565055.1). Taxonomy (NCBI): domain Eukaryota; kingdom Metazoa; phylum Chordata; class Mammalia; order Primates; family Cercopithecidae; genus Rhinopithecus; species Rhinopithecus roxellana. The sequence continues at coordinate 100,934,579 of NC_044559.1, read as the reverse complement.
TTTTGAGATGGAGTCTTGCTCTATTGCCCAGGCTGGAGGGCAGTGGTGAGATCTCAGCTCACTGCAACCTCTGCCTCGTGGGTTCAAGCAATTCTCCTGCCTCAGTCTCCCAAACAGCTGGAATTACAGGCACCTGCCACCATGCCCAGCTAATTTTTTTTATTTTTAGTGAGACGCAGTTTCGTCATGTTGATGAGGCTTGTCTCAAACTCCTGACCTCAAGTGATCTGCCTGCCTCGGTCTCCCAAAGTGCTGGGATTACAGGCCTGAGCCACTGCACCTGGTCTGCTATGGTTTTTATACACTTTGTTCCAAAAACAAACCATAGTGAAATTTGGTCCCTACTTTGGTGGTATCAGGAGAAGGGGCCAAATGGGAGGTGTTTGGGTCATAGGGGAAGATTCTCATGAATAGATTATTGCCTGGAGTTCTCTTTCTATTAATTCCCACAAAATTTGGTTATTAAGACCTTCCTCACACCCCCATACACAATTGTTGCTTCTTCTCTTGCTGTGTGATTTCTGCACACATCAGATCCCCTTTGCTGTCTGCCATGAGTGGAAGAAGTCTGAGGCCCTCACCAGATGCAGATACCCAATCATGAAATATCCAACCATCGGAATCATGAACCAAATACAGTTTTTATAAGTATATATTAGCAGCCTCAGGATTTTCTTTAGAGCAACACAGATAAACTAAGACATCAACAAAAGTGGCAAAGTAATTTACTTTGAAAATGGTACCTTTTTCCAAAAATGGTGCATTTCCAACTGTATTCCAAAATTTGAAAAAAACAAAAAACAAAAACAAAAACAAAACCTGACTGCTCTGCCTATGGAGTGCCTATTCTTTTAGTTTTTTTTTTTTTTTTTTCTTTTTTGAGACAGGGTCTCACTCTGCTGCCCAGGCTGGAGTGCAGTGGCACGATCTTGGCTCACTGCCATCTTCCCCTCCCTGATTCAAGCGATTCTCCAGTCTCAGCCTCCCAAGTAGCTGGGACTCCAGGCACCACAACGCCCAGCTAATTTTTGTATTTTCAGTAGAGACAGAGTTTCACCATGTTCGCCAGGCTAGTCTCGAACTCCTGACCTCAAGTGATCTGCCCACCTCAGCCTCCCAAAGTGGTGGGATTACAGGCATGAGCCGCCACACCCAGCCTACTTTCTTTTTTTTATGTCCAAAAAATTGGAATAGATCCTGTACTTTCTTAATAAACTTGCTTTCACTTTACTGTATGGACTCACCCCAAATTCTTTCTTGCATAAGATCCAAGAACCCTCTATTGGGGTCTGGAATTGGGACCTCCTTCCAGTAACATCTTTCTGGAAAACCACAAAGAGGCTACACTAAGGAGATCTCCAACCCAGAGGAAATAGACTGCTGTGCTGATTGGCCAACTTTGGGTAAGTGGTGGCATACCCAGGTAAATGATGGCATTGGGTTAGAAGCCCACTTAGGGGATTTAGAGTCTCTCCTAAGACATAGAGGGTTAAAAGCCTTTCTTTATGAAAGACAAGGACACTTGACTGAACTTGGGTTTGAAGCCCAACTTAGGAAGGTTAGAGTCCTTCCTAAGATTTAGGGGGTTGGAGGTCCCTCTCAGTAAAGTCCCTTGCAGCTAAGAACGAATTTGGCCTTATAGAATGTTAACCACTGTTCTCTTTGGATTGATCTGCCTTGCACACTTTGCTGATGGCTATGGATGACAGGATTAGGCAAGTACAGCATCATGGGGCATGGGGAGCTTTTTCCTTCCCAAAGCGGGGAACTTGAGAGCTGACAGGATTGCTGGAAAATATCCCTTCATGACCAACAAGCAGCTGCCTGAACTTTTGATTCAGTGTTGCTGCAGTGGGTGGGTCTTTATCTGGCCTTCCTGAGCACCTTGCCTTCCCCACCCTGCCACCAGCAATGTTTTTCTCCCTTTCTTTCCTTTCTCTTTCTACTGTTTCTGTTACTCAGGGTGACCATCTTGCCCAGAGAGCACATGTTGAAAAACGCTGTTGGGATCTTGACCTTGTAATCATGTGGTGGTACTTCCTCTTAGTCTCTGACATCTGGAGGACAGGAACTGGGGGTTCATGTCAGCCCTAAGAACTATCTTGAGCAGTTAAAAACCATTGCAAGCTCAAAATTGGCCACCTCTAGGCCCCTCCTGGAAAGGGTAATGGAAACTGCCCAATGCTGTAGCTCAGCAGTTAAAGTTTGCCATTTTACAATGGCAACCTGGTTTCAATTCCCAGTTTAGGGAATGGGTCCTTTTCTGGTTTGATATCTGTGTGACCTTTACCATTTTTTTGTTTTCTCCCCCTCTATGAACCACCTTGAATTTTCCTTTCTTTAAGCACCTGGGAGGTTATCATTGGTAAAGTTCAAAAGCCAGAAATATTGGCCGTTTGGCATGGCTAAAGTTGGATAATTTAAAAGAACTTTTTTTTTCAAGTCCTATGGCTAAAAATCTGCTTAATTAAAAGTGGATATTCAAGCTCAAACAGTGTGGGACTCCTTGGGGAAAACTCATTTTCCTCATGAAAACCTAGGAATTGAAAGTGGTTAGATCCCTCTCAAAATCTAAAATTTTCTTCTGTTTTGCATTGCATTATTTGATTTTTTTTTTTTACATTTAGGGGTATCAGAAATTACTTCACATTATTAGAGAACTTTGGTGTGTAATAACTAGGTAAGAAATACACTTTTAAGGATAGCTAATGGCAGTTATGGGGGAATACATAGCTCTTTGCATGCTTGGATCAGAGAAGCATGCTCCTGGCTGCCTGGAAGGTATGGACATATTCCCTCATTAAGAGATAAGACTCCCATGGGAGATGGGCTAATTCCTTCTTTTGGGGATCTAGGATCTGGTATAAAAATGGGACCCTTAATTTTTTGGGATCTGTTTTGCCTTCCAGCTGTGCTTGCTTATTAGGCCCTAGAAATTGCATGCTTTAAAGAGAAAATTAGAAACTGGCAAACGAAAAATCTTACAACTACTGAATATTTTTCTGTCTGTCTGTGTATTCACATGTGTTGCATGTGTGATATGGAAAAGCTGTGATTAATTGGCTTAAAAGTAATAATAATCCCAGCACTTTGGGACGCCAAGGCAGGAGGATTGCCTGAGGTCGGGAGTTTGAAGCTAGCCTGACCAACATGGTGAAACCCTGTCTCTACCAAAGATACAAAAACTTAGCCAGACGTGGTGGTGGGCAGCTGTAATCCCAGCTACTCGGAGGCTGGAGCAGGAGAATCACTTGAACCAGGGAGGCAAAGGTTACTGGGAGCTGAGATTGAGCCATTGCACTCCAGCCTGGGTGACAGGGTGAGACTCAGTCTCAGAAAAAATAAGAATAATAATAAGTGCTTAAATAAAATATTTGTCAGAAAAGTAAAAACCATTATGTCTTTTGGATCACATGACTTAAGTAATCTTTTGGGCATAGAAAGAGTTCTACATGTAAAGCATGTAAGAAAAGTGAAATGTGTTTTTGGTAAAAGATTATAAGAAGTCATGGGAATGTAAATTTTTTTGCCTAAAGGGTTAAAGGATTGTTTTAAGTTAGATAGGATAAAGCTGAAGGTTTAAACAAGTTGTGGAAGGTCTGTGAAAAATTAATATTGTAAAAGAAATTCTGTATGTGAACATACTAGCTAAAGTTAAAGGGGTATTATTTAGTTTTTCTGTAAACTGAACATTAAAATAAAAGCACAACAGGCTGGGCGTAGTGGCTCATGCCTGTAATCCCAGCACTTTGGGAGGCCGAGACGGGCGGATCACAAGGTCAGGAGATCAAGACCATCCTGGCTAACACGGTGAAACCCCGTCCCTACTAAAAATACAAAAAACAAATTAGCCAGGCATGGTGGCGAGTGCCTGTAGTCCCAGCTACACAGAAGGCTGAGGCAGTAGAATGGTGTGAACCCAGAGGGTGGAGCTTGCAGTGAGCTGAGATCATGCCACTGCACTCCAACCTGGGCGACAGAGCGAGACTCCGTCTCAAAAAAAAAATTTTGAAAAAAAAAAAAGCACAACAGATTTTTCTGACAGCATTGGTTTGCTCTTTAACAAAACTGTGTAAAGGTTTTAAAAGATTAATGAAAATCTTACCTTATGGTCAGACATCACAATTGGATGGATTTGTCTGTAAAGTTTTATTAAGAATTGGGTTTAACATTAATAGTATGCTAATATAAAGGTGAAATTTGGCTTATTTGGTATAAAAATCATACAGGAAACATTGTCAAATATAAAATGGTGTTTGACTTTCTTTGGGCTGTATTTGTTTAAATATGTTATCGTATGTGTTCCAAAATATGAGAAACTCCTACAATCCTGATATAGTTTATGTTATGAATAATCATAGTTGTTATGTAAAATTTTTGTATGCTATAGAAGTAACCAAAATTTCCTTGTCAGCTGTGGCTTTAATAGTGGCTGTCCTAGGACTTTTTGTCATCCACAAACAATTGTCTTGTTTTGATCCTCTTTAAAAGGTGGTTTATAGTCAGCTTTAAGACTTTGACAGGTGTTTTTGAATGCAGATTTCTGATGACTTTGGAGAGTGTGACATCAGAATAGAGGAAAAACTTTCAGGACTCTCATGGAGAGCTGAAATGTTCATGAATATCAAGCAGAACAGAAGAAGTTAACTGCACAGACTGTACTAATAGAAGACTGAAGTAGTCTTTTCTAATTTTTTGCTTAAAATTTTGCTTATCCTATGTTTTGTTTTTCAGAGTCAGGAAAACTTTTCTTTTGAGCTATTGACAGCCTTTAACAACTAAGTAAAGTGTACTCCTGTGAACAAAATTTGGATCCTATTTATTTCTCTCTACCTGATTTCTCCAGAATTTGGAAACTATTTGTGAGTATTCTTAACTTACGGAAACATAGTTATTTGCATAAGTGCAATAAGAATCTGTTTTCATTTGTAACAGGACACAATTGGGAAAACTGGTTATTTTACAAAGGCTTTTGCTGGAATGGTGTGCTTTCTTTTAAGAAATCAAATTTGACTTATAGAGCCAATAAAAGCCCCTTGGAAACACTGGCCTTATACGTTGTCTACAGAGTCTCTGTGTAGTGTTCCTAACCTGAGATGAGTAAAGAATGTCACTTTTCAACAGTCCCAGGAGCCCCCAAGTTATCTTGCGACCTGACGAGGAAAGGAATTTAACCAATAACAGATATTAGAGTGTACAAACCCATGGCTGGACTCAGCTTTAGAAAAAAGTCCTATCTGAGATTCCTTGTAGAACAGAGTTCCACCAAAGCCAATTTAAAAAGCCTATGTGGGCCGGGCGTGGTGGCTCAAACCTGTAATCCCAGCACTTTGGGAGGCCAAGACGGGCAGATCACGAGGTCAGGAGATCGAGACCATCCTGGCTAACATGGTGAAACCCCGTCTCTACTAAAAAATACAAAAAGCTAGCCGGGCGAGGTGGCGGGCGCCTGTAGTCCCAGCTACTTGGGAGGCTGAGGCAGGAGAATGGCGTAAACCCGGGAGGTGGAGTTTGCAGTGAGCTGAGATCCGGCCACTGCACTCCAGCCCGGGCGACAGAGCGAGACTCCGTCTCAAAAAAAAAAAAGAAAAAAAAAAAGTCTATGTGAAAAATACTTATTCTTGCTGCACTTAGTATGAATAATCAGGCCAAGTATAATAAAGTAAATCAGTGTTACTGTGATTTGTCTGTAGTAAAAATGGGAAACTGGAGAGAGAAAAAAATTGTTTCAAGAACTATGGTACAACTATTACTAGATTCTAGTCTCATTCGCTGTTTTTGAATTTTTTTTCTGCAATTTAGACTAACTCTTCTTATTTCTGTTAACCAATCAGTGATCTCTGGCTGTTGCTCAGAAGAAACAAGAGGGGTGGGTAACATAAAATCCAGATCAATATTCTTATTCTGGGCACAGATTGGAATCAGCTAACAACCCCATATCGGCTTGGTTCCAACAATTGCCCAGTTCATGGAAAGCCTCTAATTTTGTTTATTTGGGGTAATTTTGCTTATTTTGCTTTATGGTTGTGGAATATATTGCTGTTGTACTCTGTGTAGGAATGCAGGATATGCTTGCTGAATGTTTTCTTAAATTGAACTCTTATTCCTCTTCCAGATACCATCTTTTTTTTTTTTTTTTTTTTGTATTTTTTTTTTTTTAGTAGAGACGGGGTTTCACCGTGTTCGCCAGGATGGCCTCAATCTCCTGACCTCGTGATCCACCCGTCTTGGCCTCCCAAAGTGCTGGGATTACAGGCTTGAGCCACCGCGCCCGGCCAGATACCATCTTTTGTTGGAACTCATTTACAAATAACTTTCACCATGCCAACACTTTCTGAACGAGATCCTCTCTACCTTGAAGGCAAAAGACTCAGTAGTTAGGCTGGAATGTTATTAACCCTATTCAGCCTGAAGAAGTTACAGAAAATGGATCTTCATCTCTCTACAACCCTTAGGATTAAGTGTTCTCTTATAATAGGGAGGGGGGAAATGTCAGAGGCATTTGAATCAAAGCATTTCAAATAGGGGCTAAGTAAAATAAGGCTAAGACCTGCTGGGCTGCTGCATTCCCAGGAGGTTAAGACATTCTAAGTCACAGGATGGGATAGGAGATCAGCATGAGATACAAGTCATAAAGATCTTGTGGATAAAACAGGTTGCAGTAAAAAAGCCAACCAAAACATCAAAACCAAGATGGTGACAAAAGTGACTTCTGGTTGTCTGCACTGCTACACTCCCACCAGCACCACAGCAGTTTATAAATGCCATGGCAATGTCAGGAGGTTACCCTACGTGTTCTAAAATGGGGAGGAACCCTCACTTCCAGGAATTGCCCACCCCTTTCCTGGAAAACTTGCGAATAATCCACCCTTTGTTTAGCATATAAACAAGAAATAACTGTAAAAATGGGCACTAGCAGCGCACCACTGCTCTTCCTATGGAATAGCCATTCTTTTATTCCTTTACTTTAATAATAAACTTGCTTTCACTTAAAAAAAAAAAAAAAAGCTTGACCCTTACCGTATGCTGTGTATAAAAATTAACTCACAATGAATCAGGAGGTATTTCATTTGCCTGACTGCCTTTGAACTGGGACATCATTTTTCTCCCTGTCTTCAGACTTGAACTGAAACATCAGCTCTTCCTGAGTCTTGACCTACTGTTCTGTGGACTAGAACTGCACTATTGGCTCTCTTGGGTTTTCAGTTTAACAACTGCAGATCTTGGAATTTTTCAGCCTTCATAAATACTTGAGTTAATTTCTTAAAATAAATATATTCATATGTATGTATATAAAATACATATCTCTCTATCTATCTTCTATTGATTTTTTTTTTCCTCTGGAGAACCCTGACTAGTACAGCTACATACAGTGTGGTATTGGTGTAAAGATCAATAAAGCAGAATGCAGAATTCAAAACAAAACATATATAGAATTAACTGCCAACAAATATGACAAAGTAGTCTACATAGAAAAGGGTAGTTTTTTCCCCAAATGCTGCTAATAACAATTGTATTTTCACATAAAAAATGAAAGTGGACACTTAACTCATGCTGTACACAAAAAATTAACTTGTAAACAAAAAATTAACTTGTAGAGGATTATAGACCTAAATATAAAAGCTAAAACCATAAAACTTCTAGAAGATAATATTGGATAAAATATTCACAAACTTGGAGTGGGCAAAGATTTCTTAGAACACAAAAAACGCTAACCATTAAAAAATCCCAAACCTCAGCATCACACCATATGCTCAAGTAAAAAAGCTGCACATGTACCCACTTAATCTAAAATAAAAGTTGAAAAAATAATAATTTTTTAAAAATTTAAATAAAAGTAAAATAAAAGGGATAAATTCAGCTTCATCAAAATTTTAAACTTCTCAGTTTTGAAGGACAGCATTAAGAAACTGTAAAGGCAAACTATATGAATAAAGAAAGTATTAATAATGCATATGGAACAGGAGAGTTCACTGACCCCTTCTTGGAACTTGTGACAAGGGCGTGATTCACTTGCTCTGCCACCACAAACGCAAACACCTTACAGGAAGGGGAGCATGAAGATGAGCAGGTGCAGGAGCTAGGGTAAGCACTTCTGGGCTCCTGCCCCATGATAGCATCTAGGGGTATGTTATGATTAATGTTCTTTTAGCATTTGTCATCCATGGATGGCTAAATGTTAAACCAGCTCAGTGAAGAGTTAGGGTGACAGCCTTTTACACATTGCCCTCTTGGTACCCAGATCCTTGTCTGGCATCCAAGAAGAATCAAGTCACATGGACTTGATGAATGGTAAATGTGGGGCTTTTATTGAATGGTAGAGGTGGCCCTCAGTGAGATAGATGGGAATCTGGAAAGGGATTGGAGTGGGAAAATGATCTTACCCTGAAGTTCAGCTGTCCTGCGGCTGACCTCCTCTCTGACCATCCCCAGCCAAACTCCTCTTGATATTCAGATGCTCCTTTCCTTCTCTCCCTCTTTGCCATGTTGCTCTGCTGCTCTTCTGCTCTTCTGCTGGTCTCCTCGTAGATCCTATGGTTTGGGGTTTATATGGGTCCATGATAGTGGGCATGGGGGTCAAAAGGCAAGATTTGGATACAAAAACAGGAATGCCTGTTCTCATTTAGGGCTGTGTGTTTCCAGGCTTGAGGGTGGGCCTTTGCTGGGCAGTCACTTTCTTCTACCCAGTATTTCCCTGCCTCCTGTCTGTATCACATACATCTAACAAAAAGTTTGTGTACAGAATGTATGTGTGTATCCATGTGTGTATATATACATACATACAACATACATATACGTATCATGTGTCTGTGTGTATACATACATTAATAATACACATATACTTTTATATATACATATTCACATGTTCTGTACACAAACTTTTGTCAGATGTATGCATTGCCAATACTTTTCTTTTATATTATAAATATATAATATAAATCTTTGATAATCTATAATTTAGATTAAATTTTTAATCTATTATAGTTATAATTATTAAATTTTAGATTATAATCTATGTATAATTTAATCTACTTATTATTTACAATATTATAATCTATATATCCATGTAAAAATCTCATAAAAATGGGGAAAAGATGGAAATAGATGCTTTACAAAAGAAGATACATGATTGGCTAAAAACACATAAAAATATTACCTTTTGTCAATAGGCAAATGTAAATTAAAATCATAAGGAGATACCACTACACATCCACTACAATGGCTAAAATGTTTAATGCCAAATATTGGTGAATTTGTGGAAAAGCTGGAACTCACACATTGCTGTTGAGAGTCTAAAGTGAAAATAACCACTTATGACAAAATTTGATTTAATTTCATCATGTTAAAAATTATACTTACCATGTAAAATTGCTGTTTTACTCATTTGTATTTACCCAAGAGAAATGAAAATTTATGTCCATAAAGCACTTATATTGTTCAAAACAACTGTATTCATTGTTGTCAAACCTGGAAGCAGTCCAAATTACATCAACAAGAAAATGCACAGCACACACAATGAAATATTATTCAGCAATAAATGGAACAAACAATTTTTACCTACAAAACATGGGTGAATCTCAAAACTATTATGTTGAGTGTAAGAAACCAGACATGAAAGAGCACATGCTTTATAAAATGTTATTTATATGACATTCTAGAAAGAGCAAAACTAATTCATAGTAACAGAAAATAGAGCAGTACTTTCCTGGGTTTAGGGGTGGGTAGCAGAAGCAACAACACAAAAGAAATACATGAGAATTTGCAGTGGAGGGGTGATGAAAATGTTTTACATGTTAATTGTGGTGGTGGTTGCATATGTATGTACATTTGTCAAAAGTCATCATTTGAGGTGTACACTTAAAATAAGTGCATGAAAATTACTTCTTAGTAAAACTCTTTTTTTTCTTTCTTTTTTTTTTTTTTTTTTCTTTGAGATGGAGTTTTGCTCTTGTCGCCCATGCTGGAATGCAGTAGCACAATCTTGGCTCACTCTGACCTCCTCCTCTTGAGTTCAGACAATTCTCCTGCCTCAGTCTCCCGAGTAGCTGGGATTACAGGCACCCGCCACCATGCCCAGCTAATTTTTTGTATTTTTAGTAGAGACAGGGTTTTGCCATGTTGGCCAGGCTGGTCTTGAACTCCTGACCTCAGGTGATCCTCCCGCCTCGGCCTCCCAAAGTGCTGGGATTACAGGTGTCAGCCACCATCCCTGGGCAATAAAACTCTTCAAGACAATTACCTGTAGAAGATTGAGCTCTATCTGATCTTCAAAGCCCAGTTATTGGACTTCCCTATCCACTTCACCCCCACTGCAACACAGCTCCAAATCTGCAAACATCTTGATGTAGATGACAGCTATGTGCTTGAGACAAGACCCTCCCTTAGTTGATCTTTTTTCCTAAGTATGTAAAATTCCACAAAATTTCACCTACTTTTTAGAAGCCTTTAGCTTAACTCACAAATTTCTCATAGTTCCAGAATTTATTGTGCTTTTGAGGCTTCCCAGTCTCCAATTTGTTACTCCAGTTCATGCGACCACTGAAGACTTACTGGTTTCCCTTTTTTTTCCCAGTAGAAGCTCTCCACTTTGGCTAAGCCAGACTTTCATCCTGTACCCAAGAGCAACACATGTCTCCAAGGGAAGAACAGCTGGTGACTGACAAATCATCTGGGAAGTTCAATGAATTCATCACATTCATATAGTCCTTGTTATGGACGCAGTGTCTGTGTTCCCCCAAAAGTACCATGTTGAAGCCCTAACCCCCATGTGATAGTATTTGGAGATGGGGCTTTGCAGATGTAGTTGGGTTTCAATGGGGTCATCAGGGTAAAGGCTCACGGTAGGATTTGTGCCTTTGTAAAAGAGACATTAGATAGTTCTGCTTTCTCTCTAATCATGTGCACACACTGAGGAAAGGCTATGTGAGGACATAGCAAGAGAATGTGGCCATCTGCAAGCCAGGAAGAGAGCTCTCACCAGAACCAGACCACGCTGGTGCTGATTTCAACTTTCAGCCTCCAGAACTCTGATAAAATAAATTTCTGTTATTTAAATACCCCAGTCCATGGTATTTTGTTATGTGTGGTTGCCCAAGCAGACCAATACAGTTCTTATTGCTTCCACAGTTTGCTAACACTTTTAGAAATATATTTTTTGCCATTTATTTGGCCTTTTCCAGTTGTTGCAGTAGGAGGATTGGCACAACATGACCTGATTTTTTGAATTTTTAAACCAGGCTTTTATATTGCTCTCAATAAGTCAAGTATTTCATTGGTTTTACTACACACTCACTATTGTCTCCCAATATCCATCCCTCTCTTCTTCCATATTAACAGAAATATCATCTGTTAGCTGGGTATGTGGCTGCCCAGAATAAAGTACATTCTCCTGTGTGCTCTGCAGGTGGGTGTGGATATTTTTTTCCCATTAGGATGTGGGCAGTAATTATGTGGACAGCTGCCTGGTAATGATGCAGGATTTTTTGCTCCTTAGCTCAGCTAATCTGGGTCCTTGTCTCATGACCAGGAGGAATTAGGCACATAAATACATTGAAGGATGAGGACGGCAGAATTTATTAAGCAAAAAGAAACCTCTCAGCAAAGAGAGGAGATCCTGAAAGCAGATTTCCACCTCCCCAATTGAGTACCAGGGCCACCATACTGAAGCTGAAGAGGCCAGGCTCCTCTCCTGCATAAGGTGTGAATTCCCGGTGGCTCCACCCCATTCTCCCAGTGCCTGTGGGCCTCTTGTCCGCTGCAGGCATGCCCAGGCAAGCAGCATGTGTAAAGGCCCAGAGGAATGAAACTATACGGTAGGCCCAAGTAGCTCACCATGGCTATCGTGTCAGGTACATATGCAAGAGACACAAAGAACAGATCATGAAGAATTGTTGGGACCAAACTAAAAATGTTGGATTTAAAATTTTAAATTTTTAAATTTAAATCTTTTAAAAAATGTCGCAGGGCACAATGATGACTTTTAAGCTGAGAAGAAAGGCAAGGAGATTTGCATTTTATAAGGATCGCTTGGGACCAATGCATAGCAAATAAATTGGAGAAGAGCAAGAGTTGAGTCATGAGAAAATTAGGAGGTTATTACAGGATTCTAAAAGTTTAACGAGGGCCTGAACTGAAATGTTGTCAGTGGAGATGGAGAAGCTATAGGATTTAAGTATAATTTTAAAAAGTAGAATCAATAGGAAATAGATATATATTTGTTGTGGATGTGACAGGAGTTGGAGGGATAAGATGACTCCCAGATTTCTGACTTGGGAAGGTAGTAGATATTTGTGCTGAATATGGAGATAGGAAATACAGAAGAGTAGATATTGGGGGAAAGATGGAGAATTCCATGGTGCACCTGTTGAATTTGGGGGTAAGATAATTTCTAACATTTTGAATATGTTTAAATTATAGATATCTATCAGAATCTATTGAATAAGTCTTTGCATATGGGGGTCTGAAGTTTAGGAAACATGTTGCAACTATAGATATAGGTTTTATTATTATTTTGAATCCTCTTTGAAGATCCTATTTTATTAATTTATCTTACCTGCTCAAAATCTTTCCCTGTAGAATAAGATAAAGATTCGTTTTTATTAACTTGCCAAGATGACAGGGAAGTCGGATATTATTCTTTATATATATATATAATAATGTTGTGATAGATGCATTACTATCAGGTAATGAAAATAAACCAACACTTCACTCCTGTTTCTCTTCCTACTTTACAAATACCAATTAACATTCAAATCACTCATGCACGGTGAATAAGAGCATCACAGAGATTATTAATATACTTCCTGGCTGTTGGGGATCTAATTTATCTCCATAGTAGATTGAGCACACAGGAAGTGACTAACACATGTATTAAGTTGCATGATAAAATAAGCAAACCAAGCAGAATTCCCTGAGTTGAAAACTTACAAGAGAGGGAAAAAAATATCTCCCTCTGGAACAGGTATTCAGATAGAGTCCAGAGCTTGATTATCTAGTGTGTGGCTTCTCTGATACATGTCTCATTTTTCTTCTTGTTCCAACTTTATGGTTATTTGCAAAAAAAAAAAGACAGATTCTGTGATGTCATTCATTTATTCAGGTGTTGTACTACTACATATAATCTGTACCTACTTGTTTCCTGAGTCCTAGACATAAAAAGTGAGGGAATTTTTTTAAGCACACTATGCTCTCTCTGAACTAAAGAACATCCTAGAAATATTTTCATCACCACCTCCAATTGTCCTAGATCTAGACTAGGTCTTTCTCATCCTTAGACTGGGAAAACTTTCCTCCCACCATGCTGTCTTTGTTCATTCACCTAAGTTATTTTTTGATCATAGAATCCTGCTTGCTTCTTTCTTAGAACTGAGGAAAATCTGTCATTATCTATTTATTTTTCTTAATAAAACTAAAGAGGAGTTTAATTTTCGTGATATTTTCCACTTGGATTTTCTTATCTTTTGATTTTTTAGCTTTACATTTAGTAATTGTTGCTTTTCTATCTTAAGATTTCATCTTTCTAGCTCTTTTAGTTTATTTTGTTGAGCTTTTTCAATGTTCTTAAGATTTATACTAAAAACTCCCTCCTTTTTTGTTATTTCTTCTTTTGCAGCAGTGTATTACTTTCTAGATAGTTTGTAATTTGCTTTGAATTTATTTTCAATGCAATAGTTATCTAGAAATATATTTTCCAGTGTCTAAGTAGACTGTAAACACATTTTATTATGTAATATTTGATACTCTCAAAAGACTATATGTAAAAATTGGCAGCCATCAACCAAACTAAAAAAAAGGAACATTAACAATATCATTGAAGCCCATCTGTGTGCTTTCTCTTCTTGTCTATTCATCAGCTTGACTAATTGTAAAACAAACCACACTGTGTTATTATACTAGCTTTACAACTTTTAATTACTGTTATGTTAAGTCCACCATGTTTCTATTTCTTAAAACATGTCTGAGAAATGTCAGGAAAAACGGCAAAGAAGGGAACTTCAAGAGCCTGTCCCTTCACAAAAGCACTGAAAAACTGGCACAAAGTGTTCGAATTAATTTTATCAGAACTTTGGAAAGCAGTCAATGGTTTATAGCTACCAAGCAAACACAATCAAGAAAAGGGAAACTGAAACTTGGTAGTAAAGATTTGTGGTGCTTTAACTTACCCTTGTCCTATTACTCTCTCTTCCAGCTTAGTAATCTGGAAACGACAGCTTGTGGAGGGAGCAGAGCTGATCTTATTTTCAAAGAATTATGGTAATTTGTTTGGACCTGTCTGGTCACTCCCTGAAGGACTCATGCAAAGAGCTCCCCCATTTTTAATCTAACTTGGAACTCTTTCAAGCCATAGGAGCTGCTATGTAAAGAGACTTTACAAAAACCTTTAAAAGCAAATGAATTACTCGCTACCAGCTGTGTCTAAGTGTACCAGTTGACTAAAACAATAGACACTTTTAAAAGCCTTTGAGAAAGATTAGGAAGTGAGATATAGTTGGCAATCTAGAGTGCTACATGCATGTCCTGGATAGGGGGCATGCTCAGAAACACCTCAGAAGGTCCTCTGGATGGCCTTTCAATTCTTCACATGAAGGAATTGAGACAAAGGAAGAGTTTCAAACTGCTCAGCAAAGTGTTAAAATCATGCCTCAACACACACACACACACACACACACACACACACACACACACACACACATACACACACAGAGTCCGGCTGCAAAGACTGGAAGATATTTTGACTCTGGACGTTTAAGGATATCTCTGTGAAATCACTATCTTACCACTAGGCTAGTGGAACAGAGACTTCAGATACCACATATAACAAATAATACACACTTTATGAAAGTAGTTTAGAAAAGTCACTGTACAAACAACTAAAGTCCACAAAAAGCACCAGCAAAAAATTTCTGGGAGGAGGGAAAATGCAATTTTCAGAGTTATCAAATTACGATATTCCAAATGTATGTATGCCTAAGTTTCAATGAAAACTATGAGGCATGCAAAATATACACACACATGTGCACACAAGAAATTATAGTCATTACCATGAAAAAAAAAAGGACTAAAATTGTCCCTGAAGAAGTTTGGCTATTAGACTGACTAGAAAAAGACTTTAAGTCAACTGTCTTTAAAATGTGCCAAGAGGAAACCAGGAAAATTATATCTCACCAATTAGAGAATATTAATAAACAAATAGAACTTATAAGTAAAGACCCACATAGACATTCTGGAGCTTCAAAGTACAATAACCACAATAAAAAAATTTGACAAAGAGGCTGAATGCCAGATTTAAGTAGGCAAAAGAACAAACCAGCAAACTTGGAGATAGGTCAATTGAAATCATCTGGTCTGAGAGGCAGAAATAAAAAAGAATAAAGAAAAAATGAACCGAGTCTAAGAGACCCGTGGGACACCATCAAGCATATGAACATATTCATTATGGAAGTCCCAGAAAGAGAAGAGAGAACGAAAACAGAAGAAGAATGATGTTAAAAGAAATAATGGATAAAATCTTCCCACATTTGATAAAAGACACTAATCTAAGCATCCAAGCAGATCAATAAACGCTAAGTAAAATACACTCAAAGAGGTACACACCAATATACACTGTAATCAAACTGTTGAAAGACAAAGGCAAAAAGGATTTCTGGAAGTAGCAAGAGAGAAATGACCTGCCATATCAAAGAGATCTTCAATAACATTAATCACTGATTTCTTGTCAGAAACCATAGAAGGCAGAAGGCAATGGAACATCATATTTAAAGTGCCTAAAACAAAACAAAACAAACAACAACAACAAATCTACCTAATGCATCTGCCAAAACTATTCTTCAAAATGAAGAAAAAACTAAGGTATTTCCAGATAAACAAAAGCTGACAAAGTTTATTGCTAGTAGACCTACTTACCCAACAAAAACTGCTAAATGGAGTCCTTCAGGCTGAAATAGAAACACACTAGACAGAAAATTGAAGCCATACAAATAAATTTTTAAAAACGAGTTAAATTAACTACTTACACAAATATAAGTGCAAGTACTTTTGCATTTTTTTCATATGATTTAAAAGACAAATGCATTTTAAAAATGTATAATTCTATGTTAATTAGCATGCAATATATAAAGATGTAATTTGTGACAATAACAATATAAAAGGGGAGAAATGAAGTTATATTAGGAGCAGAATTTTTGTATACTTTCAAAGTTAAATTCGTTTTACTTCAAACTAGAATCTTATAAATTTAAGATATTAATTATAATCCACAGATTAAACACTTTTTAGTCAAAAAAAATCAAAAAAGGAAACCAGATGTGAATCAAAATAGTATGCTAAAAGAAAACCAAACACAGAGAAGACATTAATGGCATGACTGAAAAGCGTAAAAAATGTAAGACATACAGAACAAAGAATTGAAAGAAGTGTGTCATTCCTTGTTGATAATGACTTTAAATGTAAATGCATTGCACTTCAATTAAAAGGCAGGTATTGGCATAATGGATTTTAAAAGAAAACATAATCTAGCTATATTCTGTCTACAAGAAACTTGCATTAGATTGAAAGACAAATAGATTGAGTTGTGAGGTGGAAAAAGACATTACCTGCAAATAGTAACAAAAAGAGAGTAGAGATGGCTATATCAGACAAAATAAACTTTAAAACAGAAATTATAATAAGAAACTAAGAAGGACATCATATATTTATGAATGAGTCATTCCATCAAGATGATATAACAATTATAAATACATTACCTATATTTGTATTTTATATGTATTTTTTAAATAAATAGTATATACACCTAACAGTAGAACCATAAAAAACATGAAACAAGAAGTGACAGAATTAAGTGGAGAAATAATTTTACAGTGATAGTCAAAGACTTAAATCTCCCACTTTTGAAAATGGATAGAACAAGTTGACAGAAGACAAAAACGAAAATAGATAATTTGAACAACAATATAAACCATCTATATCTAAGATATATACAGAACATGCCTCTCAACAACAGTAGAATACGCATTTTCCTCAGCTGCAAGGGGATCGTTATCCAAAATAGACCATATGTTACGCTACAAAACAAGTCTCAGTAAATTTAAAAAGAGTGAAGTTATACAAAGTATGTTCTGTAACCACAATGGAGTGAAACTAGAAATAAATAACAGAAGGAAATTTCCAGTATCTGGAAGTATTTTTTATTTTTTCCTGGCGGTTTCTTCTTTAATCTATTGATTGTTTAAAAGTGTCATTTAATTTCAAATTAAAAAAAGATTAATCAACATACTCTTAAATCACTAATGAGTTAAAGAACTCACCAGGGAAAAGTGAAAATGAAGACAAATGAAAATGAACAATTTTCAAACTTTTGGAATGAAGAGAAAGCAGCACTTGGGGGAAATTTATAGCTGTATATAATTAGATTAAAAAATAAGAAAGATCTTTAACCAAACACCTAACTTTACATCTTGAAGAACTAGAAAAAAAAAAAGCAAACTAAGCTCAATGCTAGCGAAAGTAAATAAATAATGATTAGAAGGGAGGTGAATTAAAAAGAGAATAGGAAAAATAGAATCAACAAAACCAAAAGCTGTTATCTGTAAAGATCAACAAAATTGACAAACTTTAGCTAGACTAAGAAAGAAAACTTCAAATGAGTAAAATCAGACATGAAAGTGGATCATTACTGTATTAGTTTACTAGGGCTTTTATAAAAATAATACCACAGATGGGTGTTTAAACAATAAATATTTATTTTCTCAGAGTTTCAAAGACTAGAAGTTCAAGACCCAGGTGTCAGCAGATTTGGTTTCTCCTGAGGCCTCTTGCCTTGGCTTACAGAGAGAGATCACTCTCTTGCTGCCTCTTCACATGGCTGTCTCTGCACACGTGCATCCCTGGTTTCTCTCTGTATATCCTCATCTACTGTTTCTATAAGGACATCAGACAGATTGGATTAGGTACACCGTAAAAGCCTCATTTTAACTTAATCACATCTTTAAAAGCCCTGTCTACAAATATAGTCACATTCTGACTATATTGAGTGTTAAGGCTTCGATACATGAATTTGAGGGAAAAGGGGGATTACTATTGACCTTACAGAAACAAACATGATTATAAGAGAATACCATGAACAATTGTATGCGAACAAATTAAGTAACTTAAACAAAATGAAACAAATTTTTAGAAACCTACAAATTGCCAAAGCTGAGTCAAGCAGAAAGAAAAAATGTGAACAGACCTATAACAAGTAAAAAGTCTGAATCAGAAAAACAAACATTAAACACTTAAAAATGTTCTCAGTAGGCCGGGCGCGGTGGCTCAAGCCTGTAATCCCAGCACTTTGGGAGGCCGAGACGGGCGGATCACAAGGTCAGGAGATCGAGACCATCCTGGCTAACACGGTGAAACCCTGTCTCTACTAAAAAATACAAAAAAACTAGCCAGGCGAGGTGGCGGGCGCCTGTAGTCCCAGCTACTCGGGAGCCTGAGGCAGGAGAATGGCCTAAACCCAGGAGGCAGAGCTTGCAGTGAGCTGAGATCCGGCCACTGCACTCCAGCCTGGGCAACAGAGCGAGACTCCGTTTCCAAAAAAAAAAAAAAAATGTTCTCAGTAAGAAAAGCTCAGGAGCAGATGACTTACTGATAAATTCTACCAAATTTTTATTTACAAATTAACACTAGTCCTTCTCAAACTCTTTGACAAAATAGAAGAGGAGGTAACATTCTCACCTCATTCCGAGTCCAGCATTACCTTACAATGGTATTAAAAAGAATATAAAATCCTTAAGAATAAATTTAACCAAGAAGGTGCAAAACCTACACCTAGAAAACTACAAAACACTGCTGAAAGAAGAAGACCCAAATAAGTAAAAGACACCCACTGTTTAAGGTCGGAAGACTTAATATTGTTAAGATGGCAATACTTCCCAAAGTAATCTACAGGGTCAATTCAATCCCTATCAAAATCCCAACAACCTATTTTGCAGAAATGAAAAAGTAGATTCTAAAATTCATATGGTATTGCAAGTCACCCTCAATAGCTAAAACAATTTTGAAAGAGAACAAAGCTGGAAGACACACTTCCCAATTTCAAAACATATTACAAAGCTACAGTTATTAAGTCGGATGGTATAGTATAAGAATAGACATAGAGATCATTGGAATAAATTGAAAGGTCAGAAATAAACCCATAATTCTGTGGTCAGTGGATTTTCAACACAGGTGCCCAAATCATTAAACGGGGAAAGAATCGTTTTATTCAGCAAATGGTGCTGGGAAGTTTGACCCTCAATTCACACCATATACAAAAATTAACACAAAATGGATCAAAGACCTAAATACAAGAGCTAAAACTTGCAAGAAAGGGGTTGTTATGGGTTGAGTTATGTCCCTCATAAAACATACTGAAATGCTAACTCCAAATACCTCAAAATATGACCTCATTTAGAAGTAGAATCTTTACAAACGTAATCAAGTTAAAATGAGGTCATTAAGGTGGGCCCTAATTCAGTATGACTGCCATCTTTGTAAAAAGGGAAATTGTAGACATAAAGACAAGCATGCACAGAGAGAATATGATGTGACTACACAGAAATAAGATGGCTACATGACTGGAGTGATGCATCTGCAAGCCACAGAATGACAAGAATTGCCAGCAAACACCAGAAGCTGATAGAGGTAAGGAAGGATTTTCTCCTAAGCTGGCAGAGAGAGCGTGGTCTGGCCATGCTGACATCTTTGAACCTGTAGCCTCCAGGACCATGAGGCAATAAATTTATTTTGTTTAAGCCACCTGATTTGGTACCTCATTACAGCAGCCTGGGAAAGTAATACAGGGATAATTCTTCATGACCTTGGATTTGGAAATACTTTCCTAGTGATGACACCAACGGCATAAAAGAAAAAAAAATAGATATATTGAACTTCATCAAAATGTAAAACTTCTGTGCATCAAGGACACTATCCAGAGAATAAAAATCAAACTTGCAAAATAGGAGAAAATATTTGAAATTCATACTTCTGATAAGAATCTAGTGTCCAGAATATATAAAGAGCTCTTACACCTCAGCAACAAAAGGACGAACAGCCCAATTTTTAAAATAGGCCAAGAACTTAAACAAATGTTTCTACAAACAAGGTATACAGATGGTCAACAGCACATGAAAAGATATTCAATATCACCTAGTCATTAGGGAAATGCAAATAAAAAAACACAATGAGATAATGAGATACCACTTTACACACACTAGAATGACTATATATTTTTTAAAAGAGAATAAGTGTTAATGAAGATATACAGAAACTGGAGCTTTCATACATTGCTGGCAGGAATGTAAAATGATGCAGCCACTGTGGAAGACAGTTTGGCAGTTCTTTAATAAGTTAAACATAGACTTACCATGATCCAGCAGTTTCACTCCTAGATATATACCACGAAGAATTGAAAACGTGTGTTCAAACAAAACTGTACAGAATGTTCATGGCAAGGCTGTTCACAATAACCAAAATGTGGTAACAACCCAGCAACTGATGAGTGGACAAACAAATATGGCATAACCCTACAATGGAATATTATTTAGCCACAGAAGTAACAAACTACTAGTGATGGTTGGTCAACATTGTGAATGCAATAAGTGCCACTAAATTGCTAATTTGAAAATGGCTAAAATGGTAAATTTTTTGCTGTGTATATTTTACTACAATAAAAAATAAGTGAAACAATTGTATCTGAGTTCATTTTAGGTCATCGCTCCTCCACATAAAACTTTTGGATGGAACTATACATTTCCTTGACATCACTATAGCATTGAATCTTTCTATTTACATATTTTAAGTATACATTCAGGTTATTATATCCCAGATACTACCATTGCGACTTCTTCTTTGGTTCATAAACTATGTAAATGTATTTGCTTAATCTCCAAAGATTTGGGGTGTTTTCTAGTTTTCTTTTTATTATTGATTTCTAGTTTAATCCCATTATGATCAAAAGGCATATTCTGTTTGCTTTTAATCCTGTCAAATTTGTAGAGACATGTGATCAATTGTTTGCTCCATGTACCCCTGAAAAACATGTCACTGTTGAGTGGCATGTTTTATATATGTCATCTAAGTCAAGTCTGTTAATCCTATTATTCAAGTTTTCTATACCTTTAATGAATTTTGGACTACCTGTTTTATCACTTAGTGAAAGAAGCATGTAAATTCTCCCATCATTACTGTGGACTTGGCTATTCCTCATTTCAGGTCTGTAAGTTTTGTTTTGTATATTTGAGACATATAGCCAAAGACAGTACATAGATCTTGTTTGGACTCTGATTCAACAATGTCTTACAACATCAGAGACATTTGAACATAGACCAAGCTTTGAATAGGATATTAAATAATCATTAAATTTGTTGAATGTGTTAATAATATCTACTAGAAACACAGACTAAAGAGTTAATTGGTTAAATTGTATATTTTATAGAATTTGTTCATAGAGTAAATTGAAAAGACTGAAAAGTATATTTCCTTTAAGACTTTTATACTAGATACCTTTTCATACTCACAAAATATACATGATAAATAAACCAAGCTGATTGGCTTCACATAGAAAGCTGGTCTTTTATTTTTCAGAGGCCTTAATTAAACACAGATAGAGTCGCTTTTCTTTTTTTCTTTTACTGCCAACAGATTATTTTTCTTTCTATTACTATACAAAAATATTTGAACCAACCAATATTTTTGGATATAAGGGTCTAGAATACACAGTTGTAGATCTGTTGGAATATTTATAGAGTGTAACTAGAAAACCCATAATAAAAATTTTTATTCAAATTTTTTTTTAATGTAGCCAGACTGAGGTGTGGTTTCTGATCAAAATAAATTTGCTAGGATGTAAATTGTCATTACTGCCCAGGGACATTTGTTGGTAGTCTTCAATATAAGAATCAACTAAGGTTTTGAGCAATGAGACATAAAGGAGAATGCCATTGGGCATTTAAATTTAATGCATTCAACTAGAATTGACCTTTGTAGGCTGACCATGGAGGGGATTTAAAGAAAAGAAATAGTTTTCCTCTATTCCGTGAGTTTAAAACTACCCCCACATATAGTTTTTAGGAAATTTGGAAAGAGACATGAAAAATACCATTTGCTAATTGCCTGAGCTCAGCTCCTTTCAGTCAATATGACAGAAACTAATTTTTTTCTGCTATCTGATGCAGAAGCTGAAGTTGAGAGACGTTGAAAATTTCCCAAGTCCACACAGCTTGTGTATAGCATAATGAGTAAAGCCAACCATTTATTGAACATCTACTGTGAGGTACACAGTAAGCCAAGGATTTTACTGTCATCAGCATTCTCATGATGAGCCTGTAAGAAATGTATGATTACATCTATTTGACACATGTGAAAAGTGAGTTTCAGAAAGCTTACATGACCTGCCCAGAGCTTTACACTATTAAGTGCTGTGCTGTTGGGATTTAATCTTGGATCTGTCTGGCTCCAAACCCTATAATTCTTCCCCATGAATTATAAAGTCATTGACTGCCATGTGTTTCACATTAAAATGATCATGTAACTACATTCATATAGAGTTGTTTTAGAACATATTATCTTTAATTTTTTCCCTTTTTGGCCAATTGTTTTGTCATTTAGTTTCTTAAAATGTATAAAAATAATGCTTGCTTGTAGTTTTTTTAAGGTTAAATAATAAGAAAGGTATAGAAAATTTTCCCCCATTCCCATCCCAAATTCTTCCCAGAAATGACTAATGTTACATTTCTTATATAGGCAATTTTATAAAGCTTCTATTTATATTCAAACATACACAAATACACATTTTCTGTTTACTCAGATGAATACATATTTTGCATACTCTTATGCACATTTCTTTTTTCACTTATCATATCTTGCATATCTTTCTATATAAGTATATATAGTTTCATATTTTCAATTTAATGGCTACATATATTCGTATTTCTTTGTCATATAAGTACTGAACTCTAACTGCTTGCACTACTGAAGCTCCTATTCATATTTCTTTGTATGGATGTACACAACTCATGTAACCAAGCCCTACAATGGTTATTTCCCTTTTTAAATTAAATTAAATTTAATTTTTTTAACTTTTACCTTAGGTTCAGGGGTACATGGACAGGTTTATTATTTAGGTAAACTTGTGTTATATGGCTTTGTTGTACAGATTATTTTGTCACCCAAGTACTAAGCTTAGTACCCAATAGTTATTTTTTTCTGCTCCTCTCCCTCCTCCCACCCTCCACATTCCCATAGGTCCCAGTGTCTGTTGTTTCCCTCTATGTGCCCATGTGTTTTCATCATTTAGCTCCCACTTCTGAGAACAAGTGGTATTTGGTTTTCTGTTTCTGCGTTAGTCTGCTAAAGGTAACAGCCTCCAACTCCATCCATGTTCCTGTAAAGGGCACGATCTCATTCTGTTTTATGGCTGCTTAGTATTCCATGGTGTATATGTACCCCATTTTCTTTATCCATTCTACCATTGTTGGGCATTTAGGTTGATTCCAGGTCTTTGTTATTCTGAATAACGCTGCAGTGAACATATGTGTGCATATGCCTTTATAGTAGAACGATTTATCTTCCTTTGGGTATATACTCAGTAATGAGATTGCCAGGTCAAATGGTAGTTCTGTGTTCAGCTCTTTGAGGAGTCGCCACACTGCTTTCCACGATGACTGAACTAATTTACACTGTCATTAACAGTATATAAACGTTACCTTTTCTCTACAACCTCAACAACATCTGTTATCTTTTGACTTTTTAATAATAGCCATTCTGACTGGCATGAAATAGTATCTCATTGTGGTTTTTATTTGCATTTCTTGAATTATCAGTAATGTTGAGCATTTTTTCATGTGCTTGTTGGGTGCATGTATGTCTTCTTTTGAAAGGTATCTGTTCATGTCTTTTGCCCACTTTTTAATGAGGTTGTTTGTTGTTTGTAAATTTAAGTTATTTATAGATTCTGGATATTAGACTTTCGTCAGATGCACAGTTTGCAAATATTTTATCCCATTCTGTAGGTTGTCTGTTTGGCCTGTTAATAGTTTCCTTTGCTGTTCAAAAGTTCTTAAGTTTAATTGGAACACATTTGTCAATTTTTGCTTTTGTTGAGATTGCTTTTGGCATCTTCGTCATGAAATCTTTGCACATTTCTACGGCCAGAATGGTATTGCCTAGGTTGTCTTCCAGGGCTTTTATAGTCTTGGGTTTTACATTTAAGTCTTTAATCCATCATGAGTTGATTTTTGTACATGGTGTAAGGAAGGGGTCCAGTTTCAATCTTTTGCATATGGTTAGCCAGTTATCCTAGTGCCATTTATTGAATAGGGAGTCTTTCCCCATTGCTTGTTTTTGTCAACTTTGTTGAAGATCAGATGACTGTAGGTGTATAGCCTTATTTCTGGGCTCTCTATTCTATTCCATTGGTCAATGTATCTCTTTTTGTAGCAGTATCATGCTGTTTTGGTTACTGTAGCCCTGTAGTGTAGTTTTAAATCCAGTAATGTGATGCCTCCAGCTTTGTTCTTTTAACTTATGATTGCCTTGGCTATTTGGGCTCTTTTTTTGTTCCATGTAAATTTTAAGATAGTTTTTTCCAGTTCTGTGAAGAACACCATTGGTAGTTTGATAGGAATAGCATTGAATCTGTAAATTGCTTTGGGCAGTATGGCCATTTTAATGATATTGAGTCTTCTAATTCATGAGCATGGAATGTTTTTCCACTTGTTCGTGTCATCTCTGATTTATTTGAGCAATGTTTTGTAATTCTTATTGTAGAGATCTTTCACCTACCTGGTTAGCTGTATTCCTAGGTATTTTATTGTTTTGTGACAATTGTGAATGAGATTACATCCCTGATTTGGCTCTTGGCTTGACTGGTGTTGGTGTATAGGAATGCTAGTGATTTTTATATGTTGATTTTGCATCCCGAAACTTTGCCAAGCTTGTTTACCAGCTGAAGGAGATTTGGGGCTGAGACTACGGGGTTTTCTAGATATAGAAGCATGTCATCTGCAAACAGGGATAGGTTGACTTCCTTTCTTCTTATTTGGATGTCCTTATTTCTTTCTTTTGCCTGATTTCCCTAGCCAGGGCATCCAGTATGATGCTGAATAGTAGTGGTGAGAGGTGGCATTCTTGTCTTGTGCCAGTTTTCAAGGGGAATGCTTCTAGTTTTCACCCATTAAGTATGATGGTAACTGTGGGTTTGTCATATATGGTTCTTATTATTTTGAGATGTGTTCCTTCTATACCTAGCTTATTGATAATTTTTAACATGAAAGAATGTTGAATTTTATTGAAAGCCTTTTTTGAGAGAATTATGTGATTTTTGTCTTTAGTTCTATATATGTGATGAATCATATGTATTGATTTGCATATGTTTGAACCAACTTTGCATCCCAGGGATAAAGCCTACTCTATCATGGTAGGTTAGCTTTTCGATGTGCTGCTAGATTCAGTTTGCAAGTATTTTATTGAGAATTTTTGCATTAGTGTTCATCAAGGATATTGGCCTGAAGTTCTCTTTTTTGTTGTGTCTCTGCCAGGTTTTGGTATCAAGATGATGCTGACTTCCTAGAATGAATTGAGGAGGAGTCCCTCTTTGGTGTTTTGGAATAGTTTCAGTAAGAATGGTACCAGCTCTTCTTTGTACATCTGGTAGAATTCGGCTGCGAATTCATCTGATCCTGGGCTTTTTTTGGTGGGTAGGTTGTTTATTAGTGATTCAATTTCGGAACTCATTATTGGTCCAAATCAATTTCTTCCTGGTTTCATCTTGAGAAGGTGTATGTGTCCAGGAATTTATCCATTTTTTCTAGGTTTTCTAGATTGTGGGCATAGAACTGTTTTTAATATTCTGTGATGGTTATTTGTATTTCAGTGGGATCAGCGGTAATATCCCCTTTATCATTTCTGATTGTATTTATTTGGATCTCCTTTCCTTTCTTCTTCATTAGTCTAGCTAGTGGCCTATCTAATTATTTTTTTTTTAAAAAAAACCAACTGCTGGATTCATTGATCTTTTGAATGGCTTTTTATGTCTTGATCTCCTTCAGTTCAGCTCTGAATTTGGTTACTTCTTGTCTTCTGCTAGCTTTGCAGTGGTTTTCTCTTGCTTCTCTAGTTATTTTAATTGTAATGTTAGGTTGTTAATTTGAGATCTTTCTAACTTTTTGATGCAGGCATTTAGTGCTATACATTTCCTACTTAACACTGCCTTAGCTGTGTCCCAGAGATTCTAGTATGTTGTTATTTTTGTTCACATTAGTTTCAAAGAACTTCTTAATTTCTGCCTAATTTCATTATTTACGCAAAAGGCACTCAGGAGCAAGTTGTTTAATTTCCATGTATTTGCATGGTTTTGAGCGATTTTTTTTTTTTTTTTTTTTTTTTGAGACGGAGTCTCGCTCTGTCGCCCAAACTGGAGTGCAGTGGCTGGATCTCAGCTCACTGCAAGCTCCGCCTTTTGGGTTCACGCCATTCTCCTGCCTCAGCCTCCCGAGTAGCTGGGACTATAGGCGCCCGCCACCTCGCCCGGCTAGTTTTTTTGTATTTTTTAGTAGAGACGGGGTTTCACTGGGTTAGCCAGGATGGTCTCAATCTCCTGACCTTGTGATTTTTTAAGTCTTGATTTCTATTTTTATTGCGCTGTGGTCTGATACTGTATTTGGTATAATTTTGGTTCTTTTGTATTTGCTGAGGATTATTTTATGTCTGATTGTGTGGTCAGTTTTAGAGTATGTACCATGTGGTAATAAGAAGAACGCATATTCTGTTCGTTTTGGGTGGAGAATTCTGTAAAGGTTTATCAGACCCATTTGGTCCAATGTTGAGTTGAGGTCCTGAATATTTTTGTTAATTTTCTGCCTTGATGACCTGTCTAATACTGTCAGTAGAGTTTTGAAATTTCTCACTATTATTGTGTGGGAGTCTAAGTCTCTTTGTAGGTCTCTAAGAACTTGCTTTATGAATCTGGGTGCTTTTGTGTTGGGTGCATATATATTTAGGACAGTTAGATCTTCTTGTTGAATTGATCCCTTTACCATTATGTAATGTCCTTCTTTGTCTTTCTTGATCTTTGTTAGTTTAACATCTGTTTTGTTATTTCCCTCTTTATTGCGCACAAAACTACAATGATCAGTTCTACATGTTGAATTGAATTAGGTGCTTGCAAAATCAAGAATTTTAAGCCTTTAAGCAAATTTGGTTATAGTAAGTAATGGGACAGAAATTTCAGGGACCCAAGAGAGTAAGAAATCAGTTTTTAAATGTATTGTACAACCTGCTTATTCTCTCCTCAAGTGAATATTATCCAGAATTCAGATGTTATAACATTGGCTTCAGTTCATTGCTGGTAAGCAGAAGTCTTTCAAATATCTGAGCTCTCTGGACTCACCATGTTTTACCAACATGATCATGGGGGGTTTGCCTACTGTGAGTGACATCTTCAAAGGGACAGTACTTTCTGGCTCTTTTGATTAAGGCAGAAATCATTGTGAGTGCCCTTTGAGAATTGTTCTAAGTACCTATTGCTAATTTGGTAAAGTGATATTAAACAACACGCTGGAATAGTTTTTTGAACACAGATTTTCCATAAACTCTGCAATCATTCCATGTTCAGTTTGTAGCAATAATGTGAAGTCATTCTTTTCAGAAAGGAGCATGCAGATCTTGACGTGACTTACTTGAGAATGATTGTTATCTCACAATTTGGTATTTCTGTTTCCTCAAGACACACACACAAAATCAGTAAATATACAGAGTATGTTAAAAATGGGAAGGTTCACTAAGGATTTATTGGACTAAGGGTGAACTCCCAAAAGTGGAATTGTTTACTTAAATGACATGCCTTTTCAATTTTGTAAATATTGTCAAAATATTTTCTGAAAATATCTTTAAATTTATATTCTTACATGTTTATATTACTCTCTTTCCCTCAACACACACAAATGTGCATGCACACATACATACACACATTTTTATCCTGGGCAGTATCAGTGTTCTAATTGTGGATAATATAATTTGTAAAATATGTTATCTTGGTTGTCAATTGCATGCTTAAATTATGAATGAGTTTTAGCATCACATATTCTCTTTTTTTTTTAGATGGAGTCTCACTCTGTCGCCAGCCTGGAGTGCAGTGGTGCAATCTCGGCTCACTGCAACCTCCACCTCCCGGGTTTCAAGTGATTCTCTGCCTCAGCCTCCCAAGTAACTGGGACTACAGGCACCAACCACCACGCCCAGCTAATTTTTTATTTTTAGTAGAGAAGGGGCTTCACCATGTTGGCCAGGATAGTCTCGATCTCCTGACCTCGTGATCCACCTGCCTCGGCCTCCCAAAGTGCTGGGATTACAGGTATGAGCCACCGTGCCTGGCACACATATTCTTTTACTTATGACTTACCTGCCTATTAATTTCTTTTAAGAATTTCAAAGCAAAATGGGGAAATCATTTCATGATAGATAAATATGAATGAAGACAAACCCAAATTCCCTTTGGAAAAAAAATTATCTTTTCTGCAGAACTGCTCAGATTTTTACTACACTTGTGTGCACTGTAATTTTTCAAGAGGGAGTTGGAAGAGAAAGGTTTGAAGGAAAATCTTCATTTCACACTCTTCTTCCCCTACCGTTCTTACCTCAACAGCTTATAATGATTCCACCTCTGGTTCCTAGATGCTGTAGAAAATACTATTTATGAGTATATATTACTGTGTGTAAAAATTATAGAGTGAATGGTTATTGCCATATAACTATGTAGTTAAATACATTAACTATATAGTTATGGTATGTACCATTAAAAACTGTCTTAAATGATAACAAAAGGGGGATTAGATAAACTACAAAAAAGTATAGAAACCTGCAAAGATGACTACCAAAAATCCACCCCTTCGCTACACCAGCAAGCTGTTCCTCCCATCAACATTGAACACCATTTCTCCTCCTTTTGACTCCGATTGGCACTGTGATTTGCTGCAACTTATAGAATATGATGGAAGTGGTGCTGTGCAAATGCCCAGCCCTTAAGAGATCTGGCAACTTCCGCTTTTACTTGATTATAGAGTGAAACCTGGGGTTGGTCATAATGTTAGAAAGAAAAACAGGCCCAGCCAGCTTGCAAGCACCCTAGGTGAAG
Organism: Rhinopithecus roxellana; assembly: GCF_007565055.1. NCBI lineage: Eukaryota > Metazoa > Chordata > Mammalia > Primates > Cercopithecidae > Rhinopithecus > Rhinopithecus roxellana. The sequence goes on along the minus strand of NC_044559.1, from coordinate 100,905,427 downwards.
TGCCCAACGTGTGTGTGAAGCCATCTTGGACATTCCAGCTCAAGCCAAGCTCCCAGCAGACTGTAATCACATGAGGGATCATAGCCAATATCATGTGAAGAGGAAGAACCCCAACTGAGCCCAGCCAACCCACACAACCATGAAAAATTGAATAAATAACAAAGGGAGGGATTGTAATGTACCTAAATGTTAAAGTAGAGCTGACAACAGTACTGAGAGAAAAAATCACGCAAATTGTGAAATGAAAACCAGTTGTCAAGACAGGCAAGCTCAGTGTAGTGGATGGGAGAGGCCCCAGACCAATGAGAGAGTACAAAACTCTAATCCTGAGTTAGACTTCAACAGCTAGGACTGATATTTTACAACTGTGTTTCCAGTGGAATTTTCTATGATGATGAAAAAAATATGTAGCTGCTGAGTACTTGAAATGTGACTAGTGTATCTGTGGAGCTGAATTTTTAATTGTATTTAATTTTGCTTAACTCTCATTTAAATTTAAATAACCACATGTGGCCAGTGGCTACAATATTGGACAGTGCAACTACTACATCACATGCAGGACTTTACCCTGATGAAGGGATAAATCTCCAACAACTCTCCCCAAAATTGTGTCTTTTTCATGTGCATATGCCTCAGAATTCTGAGAGGAACCTTACTACTTAGACCTTGATCTACTTGAGCTGCTTAGAGTTACCAAATTACCTGTCAATATCTCCATATGCAAACCCAAGAATCAGAAGGCACAAGTAAAACCCTCCCCCTTATGTTCTCTGAGTAAACAGAGATGGGGCTGAAAGTAATGACTTAAATAAAGCCTGACTTTTACACTAAGTCTATAAATACCCTCTAGGTAAAATCATCTATTATAAAGGGAATTTCTAAGAACTTTAATTAGGGTATTTAAAATTTAAATTCATATATATATATATATATATATATATGCTCCCCAAGCGTCCTTCAATATAGAAATATTTTGTCTATGTGACCTCTATTAACCTCTTGCAGTGGCAATAAGATACATTTTGGGAAAGCTCTGCTAGAAAACTGCAGAAGAATTTGTATTAAGCAAGGCTAAATGTCATAGTGAAATATTGAAAACTTCAACCATGAATACTACATAACTTTCCAAAATCAATTCCATTTCTTTAATTACAAAATTAATCATTTGAGATTATTAAACAAATATGAGACAAGACTAAAATGATGATTTTCATTTCCTTATAGGTTAATTTTTAAATATTTAACAAAAATAGAGTAATACTCTTCTCAAAGAAGGCAAAATTGTAGCTGAGACTTGATTTAATTATATGGTAACTAGGCTCCAAAATTTCCAAACGCGAATTTTAACATTTTTACCTAATGGAGGCAATATTGACATTTACACGAATAAAATTACCATTTTTCTGTACCTGTCTGGCAATGAGCCATGATTTTCCAAAGAGCCAAGGACAAATAACTATTTCAAGGACTCTTTGCTAGATAGAAATGCTTGCATTCTTAGGAGAATAAAATTTGTCTGCTTCACTGTCTGGTTTAACACCACTGAAATTGAAAATGAAAATGTATTATTTCTACTTCCTACGAGTCCTCAAAACCCTCTGCCCTCTAGAGTTTGTTCCAATTGAATCATCAAACTAAGCTAAACCAGGAAATTATTCCAGTCACTTAGAGATTTGGCTAAAATATGAGATGTCTCTTCTCCTAAATTCCTGTTCACGGCATTTTATTTTTGATAGCAGTCCTCAAAGTTCATCTTCCTCCAAGATTCTCATCCTGGATGCATATTGGAATAACTGGGGCTGAGGGTAGACTGTTGAAAATACAGATTCCTGGGCCCCACCCCAGGCTAATCTCAGCATGGGGAGGAGAGAGTACGAGGGCCAAGCAAAGACATCCTTAAAGCCACTCAGTGGATTCTCATGACAATTACACCGTTGGGCTAGTCTATTCCGCTCATTTAATGGACTTGGGTGCCGATGGCCAGAGACAGGTAAGTGAGCTGTTACCGTTTCATTTATTCTTCCCAAGACAATCAGGACGGAAGCCGTCTGAATACTTGGTGGTTTCCAAACTTGGGCACGAGCCACCAGGGTTACAAAGGGTCTCTCCTTAGAGGGTGAAAGGGGACATGAGGAAAGAGGAGATTCTCATCTCTCACCAGAGAACCAGTCCTAACTATATACTGGAGTTCTCCATATTTTATTTGAAAAGAGGGTTGCACTGCTAAAGTATGCCAAGTCTGAGAAATCATTCCACTAAAATTGCGAATGTGATATGAATAATGGACATGTCTGAGATGTTTATCAAAGTACCTTAGGAGCCAGACACCAGTTCAACTGATAATGAAATGTAAAAACACTTAAAGAACAGAGGAGTGTTTATTCTTAAGTCACATTTTTTTCAGGTGTTTGGTGAGCTCTAAGGAGATATGGAGTTCAAATATTAGCACCCATGAAAAATATGTGTCACAGGTAAGAATCCCAGGTCACAGGTGCAAGTTTATTAAATTTAAAAAAAAAATTTTTTTTAACTGACAATTTCTAGTTCATATCTCATTACTCTGATATCTAATATTAAGGATACAGTTGGTTGGGCCTAATTTGGGGAAGTTAGACAGTTCTAAGGCACCAGGGAAGGGCTCTGGTCGCTGGTGCTTTTCTGACCTCACTGGCATCCTCTGGGATACCCTCCATCTCACTGACCCTTAGGGCATGAGTACACACAGAGCCCTTTCATTCCTAACTATAAAGCCTCTTGGGTCCAGCTTTCTATCAACGGCCTTTGCCCATCACTTGGTCTCTCTAGAAAGCATCCTGCTGCTCCCTCAGCCATCCTGGGTTTGGGAGACCATGTAAGCGTGTCTCAGGCTCCTCTGTTCAGACACCCCTTCCACCATTTCTACTCCATTGCTTCCCTGCCACGCTGCCAAGCGGGCATCTGTGAAGCTTGCTGCCTCTCCTAGCTCCACAATGGAAGCAAGGCACAGCTCTTCCCTGCTGCTGGATCCCCAAAGTTTTCTCAAAGGACTAGCCCCAGCAGTGGGGACCCAGGCATAGGGTCTCTCTGTGGGAACCATCGGTGTTTACGTATCACCAACTCTCCTTTCTTAAGGAGATTGCAGTCAAAGGGGAGGAAAAACTGTCTAGAACTGAGAACATTTTCTTCTAAAACTATTACTCCGTTCTGGAGCCTTTAGAATCCAGGCTTTTGCAACTCAAAACACTTTTCTTTTCTCAAGGCAATTGTTCACAACGGCCTATTTTAAAGTCAAATGCAGAGAATTGTCTACTCGTTCTTCTTTTCTCTTCTGTCATTTCTTCCCGGGAGCTGCCCCAGTGGAGGTCAGGAGAGTCACAGGAGACAAAGGAGGATGGGGGAATAAACAAGTCAGTTAATACATCAGTATTCTATCTTTCTAAACATGCATATTGATCAGGTTCTGTACAAAATAAGGTAAAAAATAAAATGTACAAAATAAAAGTGTGAGCCTCCTTGTTCAAAACTTATTAGGTTAGTGCAAAGGTAATTGCGATTTTTGCCATCACTTAAAAAAAAAAGGCAAAAACCGCAATTACTTTTGCTCTAACCTGATACAATGAATTTCAAGACAGCTATAGCAGAGTGTTAAACCACACACAGGACCTTTCTGAATACAGTGGCCCTGTGTGACTGCATATGTCCACACCCACAAAGCTGACCCTGGCGTTAGCTCTTAAAACATATTTTTCTTTGATTTTTGTTGGAGTGTTATTTGTACTGTCATCCCTCAGCATTCTTGGGAGATTGATTCTGATCCTCCCCTCATCCCCAGATACAAAAATCCGTGGATGCTTAAGTCTTTGATATAAAATGGTGTAGTATTTGCATATAACCTATGAACATCCTCCTGTATACTTTAAATCATATCTAGGTTACTTATAACACCTAATACAATGTAAATGCTATGTCAATAGTTTTTATACTTTTATATTGTAAAATTTATATTATTTTTACTATTGTTAAATATAAACATAGTATTGTTTTTATTGTTGTATTGTCATTGTTTATTGGATTTTCCAAATATTTTTGATCCATGGTTGGTTAAATTCACAGATGCAGGAAATTATCAAAATAATTTGGAGGATAATCTAAGTAGCAATAGGAATTGATAATATAAACTATAAAATATGATAGATTACTATGCAGTTTTTTATAATCATGTTATAAATGGCATGGAAATTAAAATTTAAATTTTAATTAAATATTAAATGGCATGGAATATTATTGCCATGATTCTGTATGTTGGAAAGTTAATGTTTCTGCCCTGACTACACCATATTTCCAGGGAAAGAGCCCCACCCACCACTCTGGGAGCAGAGCTCTTATTTCACCACTTGGCTTCTCCCTCCTCCCTCCTCTGTTGCTAATTGGCTCAGATGTGAGTAACAGATCCAAAAGCAACCAATCAGTAGACTTGCCAGAAAGCTATTATCTATGAGGACATGATGGAAAAATGAAGAGGGTAAAGTTTGAAATGTGGACTAAAAACTCAGAATGTATCAGACAGTAAGTGTGAGAGCTCAGTTATAAAGTCACAAGGTAGAGTTGAAGCTTGAGGATTCATTGTAAGTAGTAAACTGAAAGTGTTGGGGAGCAGAAATTAAGAATAAGTAGAGAAAGCTTGTTGGAAACAGGGCAAGAAGTAGGTAGAGGCCAGCTAGCCTTGTCTGCAGAGAGGACTTGGAGCTCCTGTTGCTGAGGTGTTGAGAGCTGCTTCAGTTTTCAGACTCACACTCTAGCCCAGCTCCTCAAGGGACTTGTCCTAACCTGGGGTCTGTTCTTGGATTTCCAAGACAATGTCCTCGTCATTTCTTGTAAATCCTTTCAGTAAGCCCTTTGAATGAACTGCCTTCAGTGAGTCTCCATCTTGCAACTGTTACGAAAGAGTGTGTAGATTACAAGCCCAATTTTATAGTTTCAGTGTGTGCTTACACATATGCATGGTTATAAAGCAGTGTCACATAATTGTCAACAGCATTTTTCAGTGTACCAAGATTAGGTGGCTTCTTTATTTCTCCACCAACTGACGTGATCACCTAAAAGACACTCCCCACTGACTCCCCAGGACAATTAGACTTGGCAATGTTCCAATCTTCTGTGGCATAAACGTCTCCATTCAATTCACACATTTACTTAAAGTTTGGCTGGGCATGGTGGCTCATGCCTGTAATCCCAGTACTTTGGGAGGCTGAGGTGGGAGGATCACTTGAGCCCAGGAGTTTGAGACTGGCCTGAGCAACATAGCGAGACCTCGTCTCTACTAATAATTTTTTAAATTAGCTGGGTGTGGTGGTGCATGCCTGTAGTCCCAGCTATTAATACTTGAGAGGCCGAGGCGAGAGGATGGACACCTTGTGCCCAGGAGATTGAAGCCACAGTGAGTCACGGATCATGCCTCTGCACTCCAGCCTGGGCAACAGAGTGAATCAGTCAATCAATCAATCAATAAAAAGTTCAACCCCCTAGGTTTTTGTTAAATATATACTTGCATGTGCACAAAATAATATATTTATAAGGCCATTCATTGCAGTATTATTTGTAACAGCAAAACTTAATCTCTGTCTGTTGATAAGGAAAGAATTAAATAAATTATGAAGCAGCCTTACAATGAAATTACTCTCCGAAAATCAAACAAGCAAAAGAATGAGTTCACTGTATACTGCTATGAAAATCCCAGTGATATATTTTAAAGAGAAGTATATTTAAAAGGTCAAAAATACTTATGTTACCCTTTACTTAAGAAAAGAAAAAAATAAGAATAAGATTACATGTTCACATTTTTTAGTAATAGTATAAAGAAACTCTGGAAAAATACACAAGAAGCCAATTAAAATGGCATCCTTTGGGAGGCATGATACTAGGGGACTAGTCATGAGGTGAATGGAAAGAAATACTCTTCCCATAAGTCTTTGTTTTTTTCCAATTTACGGACCACGTGAATATATTACTATAAAAATGAAGCGTGGCCTGGCGCAATGGCTCACAACTGTAATCCTAGCACTTTGGGATGCCAAGGCGGGCAGATCACAAGGTCAGGGGTTTGAGACCAGCCTAGCCAACATGGTGAAACCCTGTCTCTACTAAAAGTACAAAACAATTAGCTGGACATGGTGGTGCATGCGTGTAGTCCCAGCTACTCGGGAGGCTGAGGCAGGAGAATCACTTGAACCCGAGAGGTGGAGGTTACAGTGAGCTGAGATTATGCCACTGCACTCCAGCCTAAGTGACAGAGTGAAACTCCATCTCAAAAAAAAAAAAAAATTAAGCATATTTTCAAGTGTAATAATCTCTTCTGAGAGTGATTTAAATAGTATCTTTTGTGTGACTCTGGGCAAATGATCAGTCCCTCAAACTTACTACCCTAAGTCCCCTTATATAACATCTGATTAGACATAAATTAAATAATCTCATGACAGTAGAGTGAGGGGAACTCTGATCACTGCTGGTGACCTCTCTTCTCTACCTGGTCTTGCTTCATGTTTTCCCTGCTAGCATCTGCAACTGAAGTTAGCAACTGATATACATACTTTACTGTCTGGTTTTTTTTGTTTGTTTGTTTTTTGTTTTTTTTTTGAGACAAGGTTTCTCTTTGTCACTCAGTCTGAAGTACAATGGCATAATCATAGCTCATCACAACCTTGAACTCCTGGGCTCTAGTGATCCTGCTGCCTCAGCCTCCCAAGTACCTGGGTCTACAAGACTACACCACTACACCTGGCTAATTTTTACTTGTTTTAGATATGGGGTCTCACTGTGTCACCCAGGCTGGTCTCAAACTTCTGAATTCGAGCAGTTCTTCTACCTTGGCCTCCCAAATTGGTAGGATTACAGACATGAGCCACCACACCTGGATGTCTGGCCTTTCTTAATGGGGTCAGGCCAAATGGTCCTACCTACCAGGCTGACATGGCTTTACCTTAGCACCTGTTGATGCTCAAGACCTCCTGGGTCCTTCCATATCCTCCCTCTGGCTCCGCTTTAAGTCCCATCCCATACCTTCTGCTATACAATCATCCTGCCTGGGCCTGCTGACTTCCACTAAACAATCTCCTGATTTGACTCAAGCCCACCCACCCCCACTCTCCTTTCCTCCAGTTATAGGAACCCCTGGCCCAAGCCCTGGCACATAGGAATTAGAAGAATCCTGGAAAGCTAAACCAGAGTCTTCCTTGTATCTATGTTGGAGAGAATCTCCAAGTTCACACTGATGTGGCCCATCCCTAGGTTTCTACGCTATGCGAAAACTTGCAATGCTATCTCCAACCAGCGATCCAAATGTAAAACTAGGCAAAGCCCCTGCCCTTAGCATTCCCCTCCACTTTTTTTACATACTTGGGTTTGGCCCAGAGGGGAAGGACTTTGTTTTATAATTTTTATTTTTAAAATGAGCAAATATTTTCAAGATGTTAATTTTCTGTTATCATTGGTGGTAACATGAGAGTTTTATGTAGGGTCCTTTGTACTTTTCCAAATTTTTTTCTTACTTTTATTTTTAAAATATTTGAAGACAAAAAATTTAATTCAGTGTCAGTTTTAATGATGTTTCAGGACCATTTTTAGAACGATTTTGGGGGAACAAGCTGGGATTTAATTCAACCTCATGATGGGTTTAGTTTATGGGCTCACAACTAGTGAGATGAAAATTTTAAATGGAAGATCAAATTCCCATCAACACCACCACCAATAGCTCAGCAATGGTTTCTTCTTCTTCTAATAACCAGACAATTGCCTGGGATCACTAGTTTATTTAGCTAATTCAGACTCAGTCTAGCAAACAGGTAAGAAGGGATAACTTGTGTGACTCCTCTGTAACTATCCTTCCTCAGGTCTCAAAATTTAGTCTTTGAAGTCCATCCTGTTTGTTCGAGAGAATGCTGACCTTCCTCCATAGCAATAACAGATTTTATTCAGGGTAACAATGTATGCAGAAACCTCTTCCCAATCTCCTTTGTAGATAGTTATGTCCATGTGACTAAATTCTGACCAAAAAGATATGAGTTAATGTCATATGGGACTTCTAGTAGAACAACTCAGAAAAAGCTAACTCCCCTTCCCCTTTTCTTTGTCTCATTTCCTGAAATGTGGATATAATAATATCCGGAGATCTGGCAGCTGTGAAAGGAAAATAAATCTTGGGACCCCAAAATCACTAAGCCAAGGAAAAAGTCAAGCTGGGAACTATGTCAGACAAACCTGCCTTCTATTTTATAAGATAGCTATAAGGACAAAAAGCTACACACCTCCCTCACAATTTGCCCACAAGGAAGTTCCTTGTGGACAAAGGACCAATAGAATTCAAAGTCATCTCTCCGAGGCTCACCTGAGGCAAATGCATATCTGATTGCTTCCTCTGCCTTTTGTTTATGTAAAAATGAAGATTCACTGAGCCAGACTAAATTGTGCATTCAGTGGAAGGCTGATCAAGGACTCAAAAGAATACAACCTTTTGTTTCTTATTTACTTATAACCTGGAAGCCCCTACCTCAAATTGTCACAAACCAAGGTACATCTTAGACATATTGACTGATGTCTTATGTCTCCCTAAAATGTATAAAAGCAAGCTGTACCCTGACCAACTTGGACACATGTTGTCAGGACCTCCTGAGGCTGTCACAGGTGAATCCTTAATCTTGGCAGAATAAACTTTCTAAATTGATTGAGACCTGTCTCAGATACCTTTTGGTTTACACAACCATCTTGGATCACAAGATGCATCTTCAAGGACTGTAAGACCTCAAAGTTGAAAGCCACTCCAGAGAAACAGAAAGAAGGAAAGAACCAGGGACCAGGGTCCTTTATGACTTAATGGACCCTCTGTATCAGATTTCAGTCCTGAAAGTCTGCCTCCAGATTTCTTTTCTTTTCTTTCTTTCTCTCTTTCCTTCTTTCTTTCCAGGGTCTTAGTCTGTCACCCATGCTGGAATGCAGTGGTGCAATCACAGCTCACTGCAGCCTCAACCTCCCCTGGGTCAGGAGATCCTCCCAACTCAGCCTCGTAAGTAGTTGGGACTATATGCTTGAACCTGGCTAAATTTTGTATTTTTTGTAGAGATAGGGTTTCACCATGTTGTCTAAGCTGGCAGATTTCTTTTACATAGAAACTAACCCTTGTGTGTGTGTGTTTTTTTTTTTTTTTTTGAGACGGAGTCTGGCTCTGCCGCCCGGGCTGGAGTGCAGTGGCCGGCTCTCAGCTCACTGCAAGCTCCGCCTCCCGGGTTCACGCCATTCTCCTGTCTCAGCCTCCCGAGTAGCTGGGACTACAGGCGCCCGCCTCGTCGCCCAGCTAGTTTTTTTTTTTTGTATTTTTTAGTAGAGACGGGGTTTCACCGTATTAGCCAGGATGGTCTCGATCTCCTGACCTCGTGATCCGCCCGTCTCGGCCTCCCAAAGTGCTGGGATTACAGGCTTGAGCCACCGCGCCCGGCCTGTGTTTTTTTAAGCCACTTGTACTTCAGCCTCTTAATAGCAATCTGGTTTAATGTCTAATGGATACTTAACTGAGTACCTTCATTTTTCTACAAGATAGTTTAATTATTTTATCTCCTTTATTTTCTCTTTCCTCCTTTTCTTCACTTCCTACTTAGCTCTTTAGAGATGCAATTATAGCCTTTTACCTCCTCTTCACCAGACACTTCCTACAGGACAAGTTCATCTATGTGCTTAGAAGTTCCAAAGCAGATCTCTCACCCACCAGAAGGTTGCCTTGACAAATAACAGTCAATTTATAACCCAAAGTACATCCACTAGAGTTTTTAGCCACCTTTATAACCATTTCTGCCCATGAAGATGCTAACATTACTGCCCAGTAGATAAGTCACCAAAGTAAGTATGCAGACCCCCACCTGCTTACTTCCACCCGGTACAGGCCTCCCCCTTTAAAAGCACCCACTTTCTCTCCAAAAGCAAAATGGTACCCTTAAGGCAGGAATCCTGTACTTCTTCCCCTAAGCTATCTTTGCAATACAAAGTCACTTTCTTTGTATCAGCTCTTGCTCTTGTTGATTGGACTCTGCAAGTGGTGAACATTTTGCATTACAGATGCAATTGTGGATGGGAATTTGTTCATTCATTCAATAGATTATTATTGCACATCCAGGCTCCAGACATTATGCTAAGCATTGGGTATTCTGGTGCCAGCTGCTGGAGTAATAAAAATAAAAATAGTAATTATTATTATTACTACTATGGATACTGTGTTAGCTCCCTTTTCCACTTGCCCCTCCAAATCCACTCTCCACACACCCTACTTCGTGCCCCTAGGAGGCTGACCTATATGGATGCCATGAGTGGGCTTCCTTACCCTTTAGCTCCAGTTGGATCTGGTCAGTAAAGACAACCAGTGGGAGCTAAAAGGAGAGAGGAGGAAAAGGTTGGAGTGTTTATTCCCCTTGTTTTTGTATTAGTCTGTTTTCATGCTGCTGATAAAGACATGTCTGCGACTGCGTAATTTATGAAGAAAAAGAGGTTTAATGGATTCACAGTTCCACGTGGCTGGGGAGGCCTCACAACCATGGCAGAAGGCTAAAAGCACTTCTTACCTGGCAGCAGCAAGAGAGAATGAGAACCAAGCAAAAGGGGTTTCCTCTAATAAAACCATCAGCTCTCGTGAGACTTACAAGAACAGTATGGGAGAAACTACCACATGATTCAGTTATCTCCTACTGGGTCCCTCCCACAACGTGTGGGAATTATGGGAGCTACAGCTCAAGAGGAGATCTGGGTGGGGACACAGCCACACCATATCAGCTCCCCACTGCAGGATTGCTGTAAGCTGGCTTTGTCTGGCTTCCAGTCAGGCAGCCCCCTTCACACTATTCTCTGTCTCCAGGTCCTCACAACTGCCCCTTTTCTTATGTCTGTGGACCTCGGGTAGTCATTGTGGCCAGCGGTACTGAGTTTGAAGTTTCACTACATTCTATCCACGTCTTTATAAAAAGTCCCTTTTCAAAACACTCCTCAAATGAATTCATTGCAATGTGCCATCTGTTTCTTTCTGGGAACTGAAGAACTTCTTATGAAGTGTTTCTTTTTTGACAGATACTGCTAGGTATACCATTTCATCAAATATTTACAATCTTGTCTACATTTTACCTAGTAAGGCTGAAAAAAAGAGAGGCTGAGTGAATTGTAACCAAGGTGTTGAGTAGGTTCTTTTATTTTCCTAACCTGGACACATATAGAGATAGGCTGGACCTTATACAAAACAAAACAAGCAAAATTTACCATGGTGTACCCTTCCATCTTGCTCTCCATCCCAGCTTTTCTCTTTGTGTCTCTTGCTTGCAATATCCTGTTGCTATTCCTTGGAGTTCAAGGATCCCTGTTGTGGTGTCTCTCTGGTCAGTCGTCCCAGCCGTGTTTCTTGCTGTGGTTATCTTCCCTGTGCTACAAGCTCTCAAAACAAGTTACCCGGATAATAATACTGAGCTCTGCAGTACTTGCTGATACTTTTCATTGTTACCTCTCCAAGGGTAGCAAGAAATCTAATTGACCAGTTACCTTAATTTAAACAGAGGACTTAACCTGTACTGGTAGTTTTAGAGACTGCTGTGGTGACTAAAGAGACATTTTGATGGTTATATCCTCATTGACTGCAGACCCACTTGGTATAAGGTGGTCTTGTGCAAGACACAAGAAAAATATTTCATATTTAGTTCTGCAAAAAATTCTGTGGCAATTCTCCATCAAAGTATTCTGATTTGATTCCTAATATTGTTTTCCCTAATATATCTTTTAAAAGTCTTATTTATATACTCCACACAAGGAGAAGAATTCTCCAGGCGATATGTGGAATCAGTAGAAGTGAAAAAAAAAAAGACTTTCAGTGGTGGAACGAGACTCCCTGATGCCGTTCATCTGTTGAGGAAAAGTCCAGCCAAGTCCATTTTATCGGTATCAAAGACAACATGTAACTTAGCCTCCTAAACACTTTCAAATTCTCTTTCCACATAATAGCACATTTTTTTAAAAGAGTAAGCTGTGTCCAAAAGTGTGTTCAATATATTTCTCCAGACAACAAACATTCTAGAATTGTAACTTATTTGTTTCTGGTGTAACTGGGAGGGAAGAAAAGCAATTCAAATGATTCTAGTTGCATAACAAAGCCTACATACCAGGAACTGTAAGAGTCATTCCCGAAAGCAGCTCAAGTGTGCGTGCCCTATTTTCATTATCCAAACAATGCTTGAGTGAGTTAGCACTTTCTTACTAGAAAAGACTTGTGTATATTGAAGGATACTGATGGCAAAGAATTCTGCCAAAAACATTCTATTGCACAGGTAAAAGTCTTGCCTGAAGGGTAGAAGTCAAGAGATCCCTGGCATTTGGTTCAGCATGGTACATTTAATCATAATATAAAATTTGCAAAAAAGTGTGGACTCTTGCAATATTCTCTTCCTATGACAGTGGAGAGAATTCTAGCACTCCTACCAATTTTTCTTTTTTTTTTATTTTCTACTTATTCTTTTTTTTTATTATTATACTTTAAGTTCTAGGGTACATGTGCATAACGTGCAGGTTTCTTACATATGTATACTTGTGCCATGTTGGTGTGCTGCACCCATCAACTCGTCAGCACCCATCAATTTGTCATTCTTTTATTTTTATTTTTATTTATTTATTTTTTTTTTTGAGACAGAGTCTCGCTCTATTGCCGGGGCTGGAGTGCAGTGGCTGGATCTCAGCTCACTACAAGCTCCGCCTCCCGGGTTTAAGCCATTCTCCTGCCTCAGCCACCCGAGTAGCTGGGACTACAGGCGCCCACCACTGCGCCCGGCTAGTTTTTTGTATTTTTTAGCGGAGACGGGGTTTCACCGTGTTAGCCAGGATGCTCTCGATCTCCTGACCTCGTGATCCGCCCATCTCGGCCTCCCAAAGTGCTGGGATTACAGGCTTGAGCCACCGCGCCCGGCCCAATTTTTCTTGACTTATGTAGTAAGAGGCAGATTATAAATATTAGAATAACTTTGATAGTTTTAAAACATGACTGCAAATTCTGTGACATTCTTCCCATTGAGAGCTGTAGTCTCCATTTGTCCCCCTTGAACCTTGACAAGCTTGTGAAATCTTAGGCCAGTAGGGTATGGTAGAAGGAATGCTAAGTGATTTCCAAGGCGGGGTCATAATTTCTGCCCCATTTGCTGGAAAATTCTTCTTGGAGACTTGAGCCTGAATCTGTCATGCTGGAAAGACCTGGGGTAGGCACTCCAGTTACCAGTCCCAACTGAGTCCAGGCTTCCGGTCATCCATCCATCCCTAATGATAAGGACAAGAGGCAGGGAAATTCTGGGCAGAAGAGGATGGGTCCCCAGCGAGGGCCCTACCCTCAAGCCTGGAACCACGGCCCAAAGTGAGAACATGCATCCCTGTTTTCCCACCCAAATGTTGACATTTCCAAAGCCACCTATGGCCCACCCCACCCCTCATCACGTGCCCATAAAAGTCCTAGGCTCTGACAGCAGAGAGAGAAGAGGAAAAGCAGCTGAACATCAGAGACTATGGTTGAATGTTGGAGAGAAACACTTGACTTCAGAGGGACAGGGTAGCTGACAGGGTAGCTTCAGAGAGGAGTCCAGCTGGGACAACGGGACTGCAGGGGACGATTACCTTCCTGCTCCATCCCCTTTTTATCTCCCCTTCCCACTGAGAGCCACTTTCATCAACAATAAAATCCCCCACCTTCACCATCTTCAACTCATTTATGTGACCTAATTCCTCCTGAATGCCAGACAAGCACTTGGTTGCCAAGAGGGTATGTGCAAAAGGTGTCACACTGACCCTACACTGAGCTGCTAACATATAAGCCGTCATCAGACAGCAAAGGTAAAGGAGTGCTGACTGTAACACTTCTGGGGCTTGCGGGGTCAATGAGCATTCCCCACTAGATGCTGCTGCAGGCCTCACATGGAGTTGTGCTCCTGCTGGTGCCAGGAGCACTTGCCCCAGCTCCTGCACTCGCTTACCTGCATGCTCCTTCCCGTGAGGAGTTGAGCCTAGTAGGTTCCAGTGAGTGAAGTTTGCCCCTGCTGGTGCTAAAGCAGCTGGTTAGCTCCAGTGCCTGCACTCCAGTTCCTGCCCACAAAGCGGTCAGGGGAAATTTCCTGCTTCACTGCCAAGAATACAGACATGTGAGTGAAACTCACGTGGACCAGTCCATTTTCCAGCTGAATACCTTCAAACAAACAGAAAACTCCTCTAAGGAAACCCTTTGGAAATCCTGACCCACAAAATCTTGAGGTGCTATTTCAACCACAAAGTTTTAGGAAGTTTGTTTTCTAGCAATAACCAGAACAATTACTTCCTAAGTTAAATAGTCATTGATCAGTACACCACTATTAGGCAGGGTAGTTCTATCTCATAGACAAGAAATGACTTACAAAGTCACAGAGTAATGCAGGGTGTTTTAGTCCATTTTGTGCTGCTATAGCAGTATATCTGAGACTGAGTAATTCATAAAGAACAGAAACTTACTATCTCATATTTCTGGATACTGGGAAATCCAAGATGAAGGTACCAGCTATTGGTCTGGTGAGGACTTTCTTGCTACATCTTCATATGGCAGAAGACAAAAGGCAAGAGAGAGTGAACCCACTCCTGAAGCCTTTTTAGTAATAGTATTAATCCATTCATGAGGATGGAGCCCTCATAACCTAAACACTTCCTGGTAACCACTACCTTCTAACACTGCTGCATTGGGGATTAGGTTTCCAATATATAACTTTTGGGGAACATATTCCAACCAAAGCTCAGGGGAAGAGCCTGATTCCAACTATCATTGAGAACTGTGTGTTTTTTCTTCACTATGCCATCTTTTCATGTCAGTCATAAAATTTTCAAACAAGTATCTTAAAATAACTAAGTGCAATGGCCTTCAAAGTGTGTTCTCTGGAGCTTGAGAGTTCAAAAAAAGGTTACTCAAGACTCATGCTAGGAGAGGAAGCAGTGCAGGATAGTCAACGAGGAGTGGGAGGGTTTCTGATCTTGTTTGAAACCAAATGTGTTCTCCTTCTAATAGTTGTACGAAGATGCTGATACTCCACGTAAGATATCTTTTGAATATAATGCCCCCTTACTAAAACAAAAACAAACAGATAAAAGTATTTTTGAAGTAGTATTCCAGTCCAAGAGACTCATTTTAAAATTTAAAAGCCATGACCTGATAAACAAAGCACCTTGCCCAGTGTTATATTGTTGACAAATTCAGTCTTACAATTAATATTCCAGTGATTTTGCCATTTTTATACAATCTGCCTTTGTCATGCGTATTACCAAGATTCAAGACTGATAGGAAGCATTTTATCCAACCAATATTTATTGAATACCATGCCAGTCTCCACACCAGGTGCAGTATTGAGCATGATGGTCATGATCATTGATGTGATTGGGGTTATAACTTGATAGGTAATAATTATGAACCAATAACCCATTTGTTTCCTTTCTATAAGTGACTTCAACTTCTGTCCCCATCTTATTCCTAACAGGAACTATCAACAGAGAAAACATCAAAAGTCATATGATTTAGTCTATTGCAGCGGACAGGAGTGAAGTTGTGAAAGAGGAATAGGAAGGAATTAGGGAACTGTAACAATCCAGAAGCATGAACAAGTAGGTACCAAATAAGCATAGTAGTACTGTTTCGATAAGAGCACCAGTAACATAGACTTTTGAAATTGCTACAAAATTGTCAAAATGATTTTTAAAGATGTTTACTCACTTCTTTGTGTTGTTTATTTTATTTTGTTTGAGAATATTGCTTTAATTATTCCTTGAGTTATTTTTGAGTACTACACTTTTCAGGATGCATTCTATATAACATTCTTTTTAAAGATCAAACTAAACACAAGTAGGAATGTGACAAAGGTTTTGAAAAACAAATAAGCCGCTTGAGAGAGTATATTGACGTGGGTGATTTCTGAGGTTCTTTTTAGATATAGAGATAATTGATCAAAATAGGTCATTAATTCAGTTATAAAAATTCAGTCCCTTCAGACAAATTACTTGTAGAACTTGTGAACCAAATAACTCTAATGACTGAATTAACACAGTGGAGTCTTTATTTTTAAAGATGCAAGAGGGATATTTTAAACTTTCTATTTTCATTTTAATTTAAATATATAAAGGCTCTGCTTCAACTCTTGAGAAATTCTAGCTGTCGGAACAACCTTTCCAAATCTTCTTTAAAAAATTCTATTTTTGGCAAAAGCATCTTCAGTTTATCCACAAGCCATTTACTTTTCATAATCCATAATTTAAACCAGAAAGTGCTTTTCTTTTTTTTTTGAGATGGAGTCTCGCTGTGTTGCCCAGGCTGGAGTGCAGTGGCCTGATCTCCACTCACTGCAAGCTCCGCCCCCTGGGTTCACGCCATTCTCCTGCCTCAGCCTCCCATGCAGCTGGGACTACAGTCGCCCGCTACCATGCCCAGCTAATTTTTGTATTTTTGGTAGAGATGGGGTTTCACCGTGTTAGCCAGGATGGTCTCTATCTCCTGACCTCGTGATCTGCCCGTCTCGGCCTCCCAAAGTGCTGGGATTACAGGCTGCTTTTCTTTTTTAATAGAGAAAGCTAATTTATCTGACATTGTCATCATGGAATAGTGTGTTGCAACAAGCTAGAATTCTAGAGAGAGTGATCTTTTTTTTCTTTTTTTGGAGACGGAGTCTTGCTCTGTTGCCCAGGTTGAAATGCAGTGGTGCGATATTGGCTCACTACAAGCTCCGCCTCCCGGGTTCCCGCCATTCTCCTGCCTCAGCCTCCCGAGTAGCTGGGACTACAGGCGCCTGCCACTAGGCCCAGCTAATTTTTTGTATTTTTCATAGAGACGGGGTTTCACCGTGTTAGCCAGGATGGTCTTGATACCCGGACCTCATGATCCACCAGCCTCCGTCCCCAAAGTGCTGAGAGTACAGGTGTGAACCACCGCTCCTGGCCCATCATTTTTATTATAGATGAATTATTTTTTTCACATCTATAAAATACAAGCAAAAATATGTCACACAAATGTATACTGATGATTATTTAATCTTTGGTGATTCACATAGCATAGCAGCATCACCTTGTAAGCGTTTATTCTCACTGTCTGCAATAATAGATACAAATGTTGACAAATATTGGGCTGGGTCTCTAATAATGCACTGACAAAACTTTGAGGAAGCTTTTAAAATCAATTTTTACATGAGATTTTACTTTCATTTGTCTAAAACACAGCTTAAAAACAACAACACACACACATAGTAACATATACAGTCTCTTTTGAAGGTTTGACTTGTAATTTTTTGACTTTACAGTGGGTTTATTAGTACATAACCTCACCCTAAGTACTCATTTATCTCTCCAAATCAGAGCTGAACTCTTTGGGACTATGGCCTGAAGTTTGAGTTCTTGAAGCTTTGTATAACAAGCTACTAGCGCAGGAGCCCAAATGAAAGATAGCACTCAATAAATGTTTATCAAGAAAATATATAATAGACAGTGTTTCATAGCAGTTTACTCATATTGATTAGTTTTGTTCTGTTTTTCACAACGACCTTATGAATGAGGAAAGTCAACTAAAAAATTGAGGCTTAGAATATGTGTCACTTCTAGGGCCGGGCGCGGTGGCTGAAGCCTGTAATCCCAGCACTTTGGGAGGCCGAGACGGGCGGATCATGAGGTCAGGAGATCGAGACCATCCTGGCTAACACGGTGAAACCCCGTCTCTACTAAAAAAATACAAAAAACTAGCCGGGCGATGAGGCGGGCGCCTGTAGTCCCAGCTACTCGGGAGGCTGAGACAGGAGAATGGCGTGAACCCGGGAGGCGGAGCTTGCAGTGAGCTGAGAGCCGGCCACTGTACTCCAGCCTGGGCAGCAGAGCAAGACTCTGTCTCAAAAAAAAAAAAAAAAAAAAAAAAAAAAAAAAAGCATATGTGTCACTTCTATAGCCATGGTATTATGTGGAGGAACCAGAACTCAGCTCTTCTGACTGAATCCTGTCTTTTTTTCACTCCTCAACCCTACTCCTCTCACAGAAGGGGAGAAAAAAAAAGAAAAAGCTTTGAGTGGTTTTGTTGTGTGGTTACTCTGACAAATTAAACATGTGTTAGAGTGTGTTAGTTCATTCTTACATTCATTTATTCTCCAGCACTGTGCCTTTTTCATTTGCTTCACAATATTTATTACACTTTGCAATTTCATACCTATGTGCCTATTTATTTGTTTGTTGTCTATTGCTCCTATTATGCTGTAAGTCCATAGGGGTAGGGAGCAGTTTGGTTTAATTGACAGTGTGTGTTACCCAGAGCCCAGCCCAGTGCCCTGCACATAGTGGATATAGGCAAGTTGAAATTTTTCCCTCTGAAGCTTCAAGTCAAAATCTACTGAAGTGAATTGATAATAGATCAACAGGAGAAAAGACATACCAATTTATTAATGCACATATGGACACAGGAATATTGCAAATATGAGACTCAAAGAAGAGTCAGATGATTTTATACCAAGTTTTTATACCAATACAGGAAGTAATAGAGGCTGAGAACCAGGTGACAGGTTATGGGACGGAGAAGGGAGAAAAGGCGTAGCGAGCAAAGGCTGTCTTGGTATGCAGATGAAACCTCTACAGGTAGAAGCCATCAGAAAGATTAGATGTTGGTCTGTGATAGCAGTTTCTCTGTTGGACCTTTTAAAACCATCAGACATTTAGTCTTCTTTTTCTGTGATTTAGTCTTTTCTAGATCTGGATAAGAAGACCCCTCAGAAAGCCTCTGTCTCTGCTGTTTACTTTGCTAATATAGATTTTCTCTACAGATGCAAATCTGCCTTACACAGGACTGTTTTTAGAGCTGTTTCTGTGTGTGCAGCTCCTCTGAATATTCATCTCAAAATGTGTCAAATAACTATATTTTCAGGTAGCGTATTTTGGTTTCCTTCCTGGGCATTTGTTAAATATTTTTTGACTGTTTGTTGAATGTTACAGAAATCATGTCCATTCTGTCCTTCATCTCTAAGCTACAATAGTATGAGGGAGTACATTTCTCCTCAGGATGAGGGGGAACTGAGTAAATGGAACAGCCAGCACCAGAACCAAGTCCCTAGGGTTCTACCCTGTATGCTAACCATATTCTCAGAGCCAAGTCACTGACATTCAGTCTCAAACATTCACTTTTTACCTCACTAAGATGCTGTTTCCAATAGAATATGACATTGCCTTCCACAACTGACTTCCTAAATAGGAAAAATAAAGTTTAGAATTCTTCCTATTAATTTATAGTTACTTCCTTTAATTGTTTTACACTTTTTATTTAATTTTGAAAGTAAAACATACAGTGATACAAAACTCATAGAAATAATATGTAAAATCTAACTTTTCCCCAAACCTGGGCCCATTTCCAAAGCAAGCCTCTTTTCAGTTTTTGTACATCTTTTCAGAAACATTTTATTTATTTACTTCTGTTTGTATACAGGGAGGGGTGTGTGTGTGTGTGTGTGTGTGTTTTCAAGGTAAGTGCTTTTAAAGTATAATCTAAGTATGTATCTTTTAAACATCCAGTTTTAGTATATAGCTACAAAATATGGCAGAAATCTAAGAGGTTGTTATTAGATACCATTCCCAAGCTTTACTCTCAATTACTTTAGTAAAAGAAATCTAAGCACCCTTCACAAACAAAATAAAAACTATTGTCTTAAGATAAAAATCCCTGAAGCTTTACTTTAAAAGTTTTTATTTTGCCTCACTTGCAGTTACCTTCTGTATTAGTCCATTCTCATGCTGTTAATAGAGACATTCCTGAGACTGGGTAATTAAGAGGTTTAATTGACTCACAGTTCAGCATGGCTGGGGTAGTGTCAGGAAACTTACAATCATGGCAGAAGGGGAAGCAAACATGTCCTTCTTCACATGACAGCAGGAAGGAGAAATGCTGAGCTAAAGGTGGGAAAGTCCCTTATAAAACCATCAGATCTTGTGAGAACTCACTCACTGTCATGAGAATAGCAGCATGGGTAGCTACCCCCATGATTCAACCACCTCCCACCGGGTCCCTCCCACAACACGTGGGGATTATGGAAACCACAATTCAAGATGAAATTTGTGTGGGGACACAGTCAAACTACATCACCTTCCCTTCATTTCAGTCCTTTCCACTCACTCGAATAAAATATTCTCCAAAATACCTTCAAGTGAAAAACTACATGATGTAGTGGAAAGAAGAGTGAAGTTAAAGTCCCATTTGGGCTGATCCTAAAACAGGATTAAGAAGTTATTATAACATTCTCTTGTGAAAGTCACTGAACTTCTCTCCACTTTCATGTTCTTGTCTATAAAGTGAGAATAAGAATTTCTTCTCTACATACCTTATGAGATATTGTGGAAATCAAACCAGATTACATAGTTTTTGTGCTTGGAATATAGAACACGTATTCAATGAATTTTCAAGACCTCTTTAGTTCCAGCATTTATATCAGGCTCATGCTGGTGTTCCTAACAAGGTGACATTTGAGAAGGGATGCATGGAAAGTGTCTTAGAGTTCGCATGCCATTTTGATAAAGTGTGTTGCCTTAAGCATTTACAAAGACCAAGTGCAACCTGCCAATTTTGCTGAGCATCATCAATTCTGGTATAGCTCTCCCTAAGATTTTTGAGAAATTAATCAATTTCTAAACAATTCTTTAAAAAGAAAGTGTTTAAATGAAGAAAACCAAGAATTGTATAGTAACACCTTTAAGTAGGGTGATGTTATAACTTATTATCCAAACCAAGACACTCTTGAGGCTGAAAGAAGATATACTACAGGGCAGCAAGTGTAAACCAGGACTGTCCTGAGAAAACCTTAACATATGGTCACCCAACCTGAAATGCTACCCACACTCTAGCAGAGTGAGTCAAGTTCATAACCACTGTTGAAGGACCTGATTTGCTGACCTGTCCAGTTGCTCCTTCCTTAAGCTTTAGAGCTTAGTCTGTGCAAGCTTTTCAGTGGTCCCTGAGGAAATGAGAAGAATCAGGAAACGTTTATGAGATTTTTATAAAATTAAACTGATTCCATTTAAAGATTTATGTCCTTTATTCTGAGAATATGTCTTTTCCACTTTTTTGGTACTTAAATATAATTTCAAGTGTGCATGGACACTTTTTTTATTTTTATTTTTCAATGTCAGTTCCAGTTTAGAATGTATTCAACTACAAGGAACAATGACCTGCTAAAATAGATCTAATAAAAAGTTTGGAAGTAGAAGATCAAGGGTTGCTATAAATGTTCAGTGATGTGATCAAAGACCCAGGCTCCACCGATATGTCTAGTCTACCATCCACAGCACGATGCCTCCTCCCCTCTTGGTAGCAAGGCAACTGCTACAAGTCCAAGCATCACATTGAAGCTCCAGACAGAAAGAACCAGGGAAAGGCAAGGGCCTTCTATTCATAATGTTTAGTTTAGTTTAGTTTTAATTTGACAACAGAAGACCTCCACAGTAAATGGACAGGACAGGGTCAGATGACAATCTTTAGACCAATCACTGCCCAGGGGACATCACAACAGATGAACAGCTCTTTTTAAAACAAACTGCAAATCATGTCTTCAAATCCTCCAGCAGTTTCCCATTGTGGGTAGGGTAAAAGCCAAAGTGTAGTGGGTCTACACAATCTGACCTCCTCCTACTCAGCTTCTGTGTTCCCAGCCTGATTGGGTCTCTTTCTGATTTCTCCCTCTCTATTCCAAACACCCTGGCTTCTTTGCTAGTCTTTGAACACACCCAGCCTGACTTTTCCTCAAGGCCTTCCAGCCTCCAGACACTGGCATGACTCACTCCCTTCTCCTAGGGGTCCTCTCTAATGCTCCTAAGTAAAAGAACCACGATCCCTGACCTCTCAACACATCATTTCCTAGCTCACCTTGCTTAATTGTTCTCCCTAGCCCGCCTTCTGACGTAGTCTCTTGGCTTATGTACTTAGTCATCATTCATCTCCTCTCACTAAAATATAAGCTCCTTGAGGGCAAGGGTTTTATCTGTTTCATTCAGTGCTGTATCCTTAATTCTTGCGGGAAGTCAGGGACCCTGAACAGAGGGACTAGCTGAAGCTACGGCAGAAGAACATAAATTGTGAAGATTTCATGGACATTTATTAGTTCACCAAATTAATACTTTTATAATTTCTTACACCTGTCTTTACTGTAATCTCTGACCATAAATTGTGAAGATTTCATGGACACTGATCACTTCCCCAATCAATACCCTTGTGATTTCCTATGCCTGTCTTTACTTTAATTTCTTAATCCCGTCATCTTCTTCGTAAGCTGGGTAGGATAAATGTCGCCTCAAGACCCTGTGATGATTGTGTCAAGTGCACAAATTGTTTGTAGAACATGTGTGTTTGAACAATATGAAATCTGGGCATCTTGAAAAAAGAACAGGATAACAGCAATGTTCAGGGAACACCAGAGATAAGACTTCTGGCCACCAGTGAGTAGGATGGAACAGAGCCATATTTCTCCTCTTTCAAAAGCAAATAGGAGAAATATCGCTGAATTCTTTTTCTCAGCAAGGAACATCCCTGAGAAAGAGAATGCGCCCTGAGGGTAGGTTTATAGACGTCCCCCTCAGGGCGTGCTGTCTTTTATGGTCGAAGTGGAAGGGATGAAATAAGCCCCGGTCTCCTGTAGGGCTCCCAGGATTATTAGGACAAGGAAAATTCCCGCCTAATAAATTTTGGTCAAACAGGTTGTCTGCTCTCAAATCCTATTTCCTGATAAGATGTTATCAATGGCAGCGGGTGCCCGAAACTTCATTAGCAATTTTAATTTTGCCCCATCTGGTGGTCCTGTGATCTCACCCTGCCTCCACTTGTTTTGTGATATTTTATTACCTTGTGAAGTATGTGATCTCTGTGACTCACACCCTACTCATGCGCTCCCTCCCCTTTTGAAAATTGTTAATAAAAACTTGCTGGTTTTACGGCTCGAGGAACATGACGCATCCTGCCCACATGTGGTCTCTCCCCTGGACACCCAGCTTTAAATTTCTTTCTCTTGTGCTCTTTCCCTTTATTTCTCAAACCAGCGGAGACACTTATGAAATAGAAAAAACTCATGTAACTATCGGCAGCGGGTTCTCCCAATATCTGGCACTAACGTGGTCTTTCTTTTTTCCTAAGTGCATGTGGGAACCTGATTCCCTTTGGCAGGTGCGGTGAAACGACATCGGCTTGGTTCACAGATACGCATGTTCGACTCCCTGATGACTGGTGAGTAGTCTGTGTATGGTCCGGGTTAACTATGGGTCACGCAGAGTCCAAACATGCTTATCTCTGCTATATTAAACTCCTGTTAAAACAGGGCAGTGTTCGAGTGCCTATGGAAAATATGATCACTCTGTTCAGGACAGTGGAACAATACTGTCCTTGGTTTCCTGAAAAAGGAACCTTAGATGTAGAAGTATGGGATCGTGTTACTGTAACATTCAGGGAACTGGTCTCCACAGGGAATTATGTTCCCGTCACTGTTTGGGGTGACTGGGCCTTGGTACGAGCCGTCCTGATGACATACCAATCCCGCGTCCCCCTACAGTTACCACAATTTTCTGAATCTGATGACCCTCCACCTCCTCCTCAACCTTCCTCTCCCACCGGGCCTTCCTTATCTGATCAGCCTCTCCTTTCAGCTACTCCTCCCCCACCTGATAATGTTGAAAATTCAGTGTCTAACTCTGGGGACTTTGGACTGTGGTCACCCTCTGATGATCTTATTTCTTTTCATGAAGAGCCAGTACTTACAGCTCCTGCGCCCCAACTCACACAGCCGGGGACCATAGATATGGTAATTATTCCCTCTTCAAACCTTTGCAGTATTTGCCTCTGGGTGTCACCTAATGGCTCCAGGACCAAACTACAATTTACCTGTAATTCTTCAGGCCTTCCCCCATCCACTTCAGCCCCTCACCCTCCTATCGTTTCAGTTCCTCAACTGGTCATGTTGCCATCCATTCAGCCTGCTTTTTACCCTTCTTCACACATAAACACCAGTAATCACCAGTATACTTATGCTCCTTCTACTTCCTTCAATTCCCCTTTCTCACACTCTCAACCGGTCTGCATCGATATGTGCCGCTCAATCTTACCTTTTTGAAAGAATTGAAGGATGCTTGTACTCAGTATGGCCCTACTTCTCCTTATATAAAAATGGTATTACAAACTTTTTGTACAGAGGTCATTTTACTTCCTTTAGACTGGGATATTTTGGCAAAAGCTATTCTGACCCCATCTCAGCATTTACATTTTCATAATTGGTCAGAAGAGGCCTGTCTGCAGGCTCAACTAAATCGGACTAATGGCATTCCAGTTACTCAGGCTCAGCTCAAAGGTTTGATAGTTTCTCTGATACTTATGCCCTATTAGGCTTTGATACTGTTACCACAAAACAAGTAACAAGGTGTGTATTAGAGCTTGGGATAAATTATATGCCCCTGGCCAAACTCCTGTTTCTTTTACTACTATAAAACAAGCTCAATAGCTTTTACTACCTAAAATCCTTTTAAACAAAGGAGATAAGACACGTGGCCCTGGGATGGACTCTGGTGGTGAAAAGGCCGCTTATTGGATTAATGTAATTTCTAAACAACGGCCCACCTAAACCATATACATTCAAGGAAAAAAGTTTTGAGGGCCTAGGTTTAGGTTATCCTTTTTAGTGGTGGTTGCTGCCACGCCTCCTGGTATTATCCCTTTACAATGAAAATCTGACACACCCGTGTGGATTCAGCAGTGGCCGCTTTCTAAAGAAAAATTGTAGGCTTTAACTCAATTGGTTTCTGAACAGTTACAACTTGGAATTGTGGAACCCTCTCTTTCCCCCTGGAATTCTCCTGTGTTTCTAGTAAAAAAGAAATCAGGCAAGTGGTGGATGGTAACCGATTTAAGGGCCATTAGCACTGTAATTAAACCTATGGGGGCCATCCAACCTGGCATGCCTGCCCTTGCTTTAACACCTAAAAATTGGCCTCTCATAGTTATTGATCTTAAAGATTTTTTTTTCATATTGCTTTACATAAATCGGGTTGTGAAAAATTTGCTTTTACTGTACCATCTGTCAATAATTAGGAGCCTGCAGGTCGTTATCAATGGAAAGTACTTCCTCAGGGAATGCTGAACAGCCTGACAATCTGCCAGCTCTATGTTGGGCAAGTGCTTTCACCAGTTCCAGCCAGATTTCCCCAGGCCTATATTCTTCATTATATTGATGATATTTTAATTGCTGCCCCCACTGATAAAGAATTAATTGACTGTTATCAAAGTTTAAGCCACCGTGTTCCAGAGGTTGGATTACACATCGCTCAGGATAAAATTCAACAGAGCACTCCTGTTCAATATTTAGCAATGATGGTCGACAAACAATGCATTCAACCTCAAAAAGTTCAAATTAGGAGAAATTCCTTAAAAACTTTAAATGACTTCCAAAAACTTTTGGGTAACATTAATTATTTAAGACCTACTTTAGGTATTCCAACCTATGCACTGTCTAACTTGTTTTCTATGCTGCGGGGAGATTCCAATCTCCGCAGTCCCAGGACTTTCACCCCTGAGGCTTTACTAGAACTGGAATTCATAGAGGAAAGAATCCAGACCGCCCAGTTATCTAGAGGACAGCCGTTTCAGCCTTTTCAGCTTCTGGTTTTCGCTTCATTATACTCCCCTACTGGACTAATAGTTCAATATAATGATTTAGTAGAGTGGTGTTTTCTTCCTCATTCTGTGTTAAAAACTTTGTCTGTTTATCTGGACCAAATTGCCATAATAATTGGCCAGGCTCGGTGTAGAATACTTCAAATTTCTGGATTTGATCCAAATTTAATTATAGTTCCTTTAAATCGGCTTGAAGTTCAGGCTACCTTTCAACATTCATTACTGTGGCAATTTCACTTGGCTGATTTTATTGGCGTTATTGACAATCATTATCCAAAAAACGAGTTGTTTGATTTTATAAAAATGACGTCTTGGGTGGTCCCTCGACTAACCAAAGATCAGCCCATTCCTGCGGCCTTTACAGTGTTCACTGATGGCTCCAGTAATGGCAATGCTGGTTATGTAGGTCCTACAGACAAGCTTATTTCTACCTCTTATACTTCTGCTCAAAAGGCAGAGTTAATTGCTGTGATTACTGCCTTACAGGATTTCCCCAAACCTTTAAATATTGTCTCTAATTCTACTTAACGTGGGAAAGGGGATATGCTTGTATTTCACCAGGAGATCATCAAAAGAAAACCACAGGGAAAAGACATCTGTGTCAGAGACTGCCCTCAGACGTAGTGAGATCTATGCCAACCCCTTAGAAGCTGGCACATGGGTCCGATTCAGTCCTCTCTGATGACAATGGAGATCCATCTAACTAATCCCACTTCTAATTACCTTTCTTTTTCTCCTTACAACCCTAAAAATCTCACCGTTTCTATTAGCCTGAAAATAACATCCCTCTGTTTTTCTCTTCCTCCTTCAGCACTCAATCTTGCTTATAATGGGTTTTGTTTAATGATTCTCCTCTTTATACTTTCTGTCTCACCAGTTTCCTCTCACACTGATTTACCTGCTACACACAATTATTCTTATTAGGCTTACGTGCCTTTTCCTCCACTTACTCCATCCTGGATGGACGCTCCTGCTAAAATCTACACCAACGATAGTGTGTGGATGCCTGGAGCTACAGATGACTGTTGTCCTTCTCAACCAGTAGAAGAAGGCACTGCATTTAATGTTACCATGGGTTACAAATACCCCCCTCTGTGTCTCGGACATGCACCTGGTTGTATTCATCTAGAAACTCAAGTCTGGGCTGCTTATCTTCCTTATAAATCAGCTACAGAGGAACCGGGACATTTGGTCTCTGGCCTCTCCCTTTCTCTTTTAAAACAAATGAAAGAGGGAGTAATGGGAGATACCCCATACTTTCAATATAAACCTGTAGGAAAATCATGCCCTAAAAATTTTGAGGGCCCATCTAAAACTTTAATTTGGGAAGATTGTGTTAACTCACATGCAGTAATATTTAAAAATGACTCATATGGTTCAGTAATAGACTGGGCACCAAAAGGCTATTTAAAAAACAATTGCTCCTCTGGCGGAAGGGAATGCCTGGAGGCTACTTATTTTATTTCTTTTCGGGAGAATGAGAATCATCATTCTACTTTGCATAGGAGGTTTAGCTCATTCTTTCCCCTAAAATGGGAAGATAAAGGCATTACACCCCCGAGGCCCCGTATGATACTCCCCATTCTGAGCCCAGAACACCCAGAACTTTGGAAATTGACTATTGCCATGTCTGGACTGCGAGTATGGGAAGGGGAAACTATTCTGTCTGTTGTCCCCACTTACTGCCCCCGTCTCTCAGTATCAACTTAGAACTAGACATTCTGCTTTACTTACCTCCAACCTGACTGTTCCCATACAGAGTTGTGTTAAGCCTCCTTACATGCTGTTAGTGGGAAATATCAAAATTTGGACGAACAATCAAACTGTCCAATGCATTAATTGTCATTTATACACTTGTATTAACTCCCATTTTGACTCCAGGAAAAGTGTAATGTTAGTTTCAGCTCGAGAAGGAATCTAGATTCCAGTAACTTTGCCCAGACTTTGGGAATCCTCTCCCTTGATACATTTAATTAATGAAGTGTTACAGCAAATTCTAAAAAGTTCTAAGAGATTTGTTTTCACTTTAATTGCTGTGATCATGGGCCTAATTACAGTCACTGCACTGGCCACCACTGCCGGAATGGCATTACATCAATCTATTCAAACGGCTCATTTTGTTAATAATTGGCAAGACAATTCCACCCAAATGTGGAATTCTCAAGAAGGCATTGATCAAAAATTGGCTAATCAAATTAATGATGGCTTGGAGATCCGGTAGTGAGTCTCAAACATTACATGCAAATGCAGTGTGACTGGAATACCTCTGATTTTTGTATCACCCCATATTCCTATAATGAGACTGATCATTCATGGGAAATGGTCAAAGGACATCTTCTGGGTAGATAAGATAATTTATCATTGGACATAACTAAATAAAAGAAACAAATTTTTGAAGCCTCTCAAGCTCACTTATCCATTGTGCCTGGAGCTGAGGCGTTAGATCAGGTGGCAGAAAATCTTCATGGATTGAACCCCACGACTTGGATCAAGTCTATTAGGTGCTCCACTGTGGTAAATTTTGGAATTATGTTTCTCTGTTTAATTGGCTTGTTTTTAGTGTGCCGGACCAAAGAATCCTGCGTCAAAATCGAGAGAACGAACAAGCCTTCATTGCCATGGCACATTTATATAAAAAGAAAGGGAGAGATGTTGCGGGAAGTCAGGGACCCCGAATGGAGGGACCAGCTGAAACCGGGGCAGAAGAGCATAAATTGTGAAGATTTCATGGACATTTACTAGTTCCCCAAATACTTTTATAATTTCTTACGCCTGTCTTTACTGTAATCTCTGATCATAAATTGTGAAGATTTCATGGACACTGATCACTTCCCCAGTCAATACCCTTGTGATTTCCTATGCCTGTCTTTACTTTAATTTCTTAATCCCGTCATCTTCTTCGTAAACTGGGTAGGATAAATGTCGCCTCCGGACCCTGTGATGATTGTGTCAAGTGCACAAATTGTTTGTAGAACATGTGTGTTTGAACAATATGAAATCTGGTCATCTTGAAAAAAGAATAGGATTACAGCAATGTTCAGGGAACACCAGAGATAAGACTTCTGGCCGCCAGTAAGCCAGACTGAACAGAGCCATATTTCTCCTCTTTCAAAAGCAAATAGGAGAAATATCGCTGAATTCTTTTTCTCAGCAAGGAATATCCCTGAGAAAGACAATGCGCCCTGAGGGTAGGTTTATAGACGGGCCCCCTCAAGGTGTGCCGTCTTTTATGGTCAAAGCCAAAGGGATTAAATAAACCCTGGTCTCCTGCAGTGCTCCCAGGCTTATTAGGATGCGGAAAATTCCCACTTAATAAATTTTGGTCAGACAGGTTGTCTGCTCTCAAACCCTGTTTCCTGATAAGATGTTATCAATGACAAAGCGTGCCCGAAACTTCATTAGCAATTTTAATTTCGCCCCATCTGGTGGTCCTGTGATCTCACCCTGCCTCCACTTGCTTTGTGATATTGTATTACTTTGTGAAGTATGTGATCTCTGTGACCCACACCCTATTCATGCGCTCCCTCTCCTTTTGAAAATCGCTAATAAAAACTTGTTAGTTTTACGGCTCGGGGAACATGACGGATCCTGCCGACATGTCGTCTGTCCCCGGACACCCAGCTTTAAATTTCTCTCTCTTGTGCTCTTTCCCTTTATTTCTCAAACCAGCGGAGACACTTAGGAAATAGAAAAGAACTCACATAACTATTGGGAGCGGGTTCTCCTGATACTCAATGCTTACAATTATGCCTGATTCATAGTAAGTTCTCAATTAACAATTGTTGAATAAATGAATGAATTACCACACTAGTCTAAAGTTTCATGATTCACCCTTGGGGTTGAAGAAGAGGACAATCTTTCCTATGGTCGGGGATCTGTCCTGTCTAACTGAACAAGTCAGACTATTAGCAAGGAAGAGGAGGAGGGAATGGCTACTGAGTGGGTAGCTTGTAGTGGCTGCCACAACATTCTTACTTGGGAAGCTGAAACAGTAGAAACCTTCTGTTGGTTCCACCCCATTTTTAAAACAACTAAAACCAAAATTATAGTACCTAGAAATCTTCCTGGTAACCAACATTATTGCCTCTCTATCTTTTCACCTTTGCCCTTCAACAGGACTAGTGACGTCTGTCCTCTCCCCTTCTGCACTGGATGGTCCTTCCAGGCACACGACACTTCTTAACTGTCAGTCTTCTCTGCGTCGACTCCCTGAGAGCTTCCACTTCCCAGAGGGACCCTGTGGGCAGCTCCTTTTCCACACCCCAATTCCCACCTGCTGTGGAAGCTAGAACTCAAAAAACAAGGCACTCTCCTGTACCTCTTGATCATAAATTCCTAAGAAGTAAACCATTAACATTGGCTTATAGCAGGGCCTTGAAACAAAATACATTAGAAGGCACATGCAAGAAAATATTTAGTAACAAAATAATTTCAAAATCATTTAAGTAGAATTCCTAGAAGATAAATTCTCATTCTCTTTAGGTACTGATTAGAATTGAGATATCAATATTTTAGTCCTTGGTCAGCAACTGCCACTGGAAATGTAGTTAGATTCAAAATAACACATTCTAAATTTATCATTTAACTCTCACAAATTGTATTCTGCCTCTAAACTTTATCCCTGAGCCTCCACTCCTTCTCCCTGGGTTGTTCCAAACTTGCATTTACCTTTATGATTAACCTCAAAAACGTCTCTTTTTAAAGGAAAATGGTGATCTAATGCCAAGAAACTGGAAGCATGGTGCCTGATTCTGTGTTGCACAATTCGGAGAGTGGATGTACTCACAATGTGGAGACTAGTCGGCGGGGTTGTGGGTGGGAAACAAGAGAAAGGAGGACAGATTCTCCTGTCCCCAGCATGCACGGAACATCTGTTCCTTTATATTAAACGGAAAGTCAGGCTCACCACAGCATGATAAACCAACTTCTGAGGTATAATTGCATAGTTAATATTCAAAAGACATAGTAGACTCTGTAAAAACAAACCATTTTCTGTTGGCAAGTGGGACTTTTGAAACTTTATGTAAGATTAAATAACCACTTATCATCATTTCAACACTGAATTTCAAAACCGACCTAAGGGTGTTTTGTACTCATTTGGTCTTAATAATTAACGGGGAGATGGCCCTGTCATCCTCTGTTCCCTGTTTGTTGCCCCAGGTGCATGTACGCATGGACACGTGTGGTGGACACACATTCATTAAATTAAGACTTGAGTGCCTATGAGTGGGCACTCTAGGTGGAGATGATGGTGTTCAAGATCCATGGGGTCCCTGCTTTCAGAGAGTTTACATTGTGGTGGGAAGTGACAGTAAATAACCATCATACAAGCAGAAAAATGTCAGATATAGATGAATGTATTAGAGGAATAAACAGGTTGATTTTAAGAGCTACTTTAGATCTGGTGGTCAAGGAAGCCATCTCTAAAGAGATGTCATTCAAGATGAGTCCTAAGTGTTAAGAAGTAGCCAGCCATGGAAATGTCAGGGACCTTTTTGTTCCAGGAAGAGGGAACACCTACATCAAAGGCTCCAAGGCAGAGTAAGTGACATATTTGAAAACAGAAAGGTCAGTTTAGCTACAGAAGAATGGAGGCAGGAGAAAATGGTAAGGTAGGCAGGACCAGGGCTTTGTAAACCATGGTAAGAAGTTGGGATTTTATTCTAGTTATTGCCATATAGGATCCATTATAGGAATATACTTGCATTTTATTTATTCATTCAATTGTTGATGGGCATTGAGTTGTTTCCAGTACTGTAATGACAGATTCTACAATAAAGGGTTATACGTACACTCCCTTACGTGCACATTCCCCGGCCCCTAACACATGCTATGTTTGGATGTTCAGATAATATGTCTAGGGTTTGATAACACTTTTTTCCTACTTTAGTGCATGTTCTTTCTTGAAATTTGGAGGAAGAAAACTCTATAATGAAAAAAAAATCATCACCACCACTAATCCTACCATCCAGATACACTGGATACCTCCCATTTGCCTCTGCAAACCCATTCTCCTGCCTTCTTCACCCTGTGTTGTGCCTGGGAGCCTGATCTATATGGGCTGTATTAAGGAGCTTCCTTGCCTTGTGGCTTCCTGTTGGGTTTGGACAATGGGAGTCACCAGCAGGAGAGTGGAGGAGAGAGGCTAGGGTATTTACTCTCCTTGTTCACTCGCTGCTGCATCTGTCTATGAAAGGCCTCAGCTCCTATCAAACAGCCCACTCCACACAGCCACCCACTCAGGTTCTGGCAATCTCTCTCTTTAAATCCTTCTCACACCTTTGTAAAATGTTCCTTTATTAAATGCTTTTCAAAATACCTAGTCCGAGTGTGCTAACCATATCTTGTCAGGAACCTGACTCAAAGACCAGAGAAAATATCTTGTATATTTATTTCCAATATGTTTCTAGTACCAAATATTTATAGTTTAGCTCATGCTTTTGTCATTTAATGTTATATTGCAAACATTTTGCCATATTATTAAATATTATTTAAAAAGATTACTCGCATGGTAATATTCATTCCATTCATGATTTAAGCCTTTATGATTATTGAACACTTGGATTATTTCTAACTTATTATTATATAAACAACTGTGATGAATAGCCTTATCTGAATTTTTAATTATTCTGTTTAAATAGGTATTTCCCTACACTGAGGCTATGAACACATTCTTCTATATTGCCTTCTAAAAACTTTATTGTTTTGTCTTTCATATTTAGACCTACAATATAACTTGTGGTTGATCTTTCTTCTATATAGACACTCAGGCTGTCCCAGCACCATCTGTTTAAATGACCATCCTTTGTCCATGGCTCTGTAATGCCACCTTTTTCATAAATTAGACATCTGTCTATGCATAGATCCATTTCTGGGCTTTAGTCTATTTCATTGGTCTGTCTAATCTTGTGACAATACCATACCATTTTAATTAATATAACTTTATAATAAGTCTTGATATCTAGCAAAATAGGTCCTTTCACTGAGTTCTTTCTTTTCAAAATTGTCTTGAATATTCTTTTATTTCTTTAGGAGCATAGGGAGTGCTGGGAGGGTTTTTCTATTTTGCTTTTAATTTGATTTATTTTTTTTATTTTTTCTTTCTTTTTTTTAAATTATACTTTAAGTTCTAGGGTACATGTGTACAACGTGCAGGTTTGTTACATATGTGTACATGTGCCATGTTGGTGTGCTGCGCCCTTCAACTCGTCAGCACCCATCAACTCGTCATTTACATCAGGTATAACTCCTAATGCCATCCCTCTCCCCACCTCTCTATTTTTTTTTTTTAATGAACATGATAATACTGATTTTTTTGAAAGGGTATAGTTCTGTGAATTTTGACACAAATACAGATTCATAAAACCACCACCAGTTCCGCCACACCAAAAACGTTCTCATGCTACCCCGTTGTAGTCATATTCTGCCTTAACCCCAACCCCTGGCAAACACTGGACTGTTCTCCATTGGTGGAATTCTTTCTTCTTAAAAAGGTCATATACATGGAATCATATAGCATGTAACATTTTGAAATTTGCTCCTTTAACTCAGCACAAGGTCTTTGATATACATTCAGGTGGCTGCGTGTATCAATAGTTTGGTTCCTTTTTGTTACTGAGTAGTATTTGATTGGATCTTTGTACCACTGTCTTGTTTATGCATTCACTCTTTGAAAGGTGAACCACAGTTTTGTTTACTTTTTGACCCTTTGCGTGGTTTCCAATTTTAGCTATTATGAAGAGAACTGCTATAAACATTTATATATAGATTTTTATTGGAACATAGGTTTTCATTTCATTTGAGTAAATACCTAGGAGTGAGATTGCTGGACGATAAATGTATGTTTAATTTTGTGAGAAACTGCCCAACTCTTTTCCATGGTGGTTGTACCATTTGGTATTCCCACTGGCAATGTTTGAGAGTTTCAGTGGCAGAACATTTAATTTCAGTGGCAGAGCATTTGATATTACCTTTTTTTAACCTTCTAATAGCCTTAAAGTGGTATCTCATTTGTTTTAATTGGCATTTCCTAAGTGTCTAACAATGTTGAGCATCTTTTCATGTGCATATTTGTCTTCTGTGTATTTTTTGTGATGAAGTGTCTAGTCAAGGCTTTTGCTCATTTTTTAACTTAGGGAGTTTGCTTTCTTATTGTTGAATTTTATGTGTACTGGATACAGGTCTTTTTTGTAGAATATGTGATTTGAAAATATTTTATCTTACTCTTTAACTTCTCTTTTCATTCTCTTAAGTGTCCTTCACAGAGAAAATATCTTTTAATTTGATAAATAATCATTTATAAATTTTTCCTTTATGAATTATGCTTTTGGTATTACATATATATTTTTTTTCCCTACTCCCAGGTAATGAAGATTGTTAACCTATGCTTCATTCTAAAAGTGTTAGGTTAGGGCCGGGCGCGGTGGCTCAAGCCTGTAATCCCAGCACTTTGGGAGGCCGAGACGGGCGGATCACGAGGTCAGGAGAACGAGACCATCCTGGCTAACACGGTGAAACCCCGTCTCTACTAAAAAATACAAAAAACTAGCCGGGCGAGGTGGCGGGCGCCTGTAGTCCCAGCTACTCCGGAGGCTGAGGCAGGAGAATGGCGTAAACCCGGGAGGCAGAGCTTGCAGTGAGCTGAGATCCGGCCACTGCACGCCAGCCCGGGCGAGAGCGGAGACTCCGTCTCAAAAAAAAAAAAAAAAAAAAAAAAAAAGAAATTCCCTTAATAGTGTGGGATTCCAAGGAGGGAAGACCCCTTTTGTTCAGAGTGATAAATCAAGGTGAGCTCTTTTATCCCAATATATGTTAACTTGTAGTAATTTCTCTTTTTCCTGTCTTGGGTGTTCCACATCACTAACTGAAGCAAGGTGAATATCCAGTTAACTCAGTCCAACCTAAGAACACTCTGTCTTCCAAAATAGTTGCCTGAGTTCATCTACAAAAGGTTGAAACTTTCTAATAAAAGCAAATACAAAGACCTGCTTTAACTAACTGTGTGTGCCTTCTCATAGTTTCCTATGTCAGATTCCCAGAGAAGGCCCATTATTCCTCCAAATGAGTTTTCTGATCACTTAAACAAATGGAGCACTCTGTTCCTCTCATTACTTGTTATAATGAATATTCTCAAATTAATATATCACACAGTTAATATGTATGACATTGTTGTTTTCTTACCAATTTGCTGTCAAACTTTGAAATAAACAGTCCCATAATAGCAGAACAACTCTATATAGTTTCAAATGCTTCTAAAGCTCATTCTATTTCTCCCTTTCTAATTTCAGAAAGAATAACAGAGGCATGATAAATATCTCCTTTCTTGAGTATAATTTCTTAAATCTGATGAAAAATACAAGACACAAAAAATGCTAAGCCTCAAGACTGAAATCTTTTAATGTTTATCCCACAAATATTAGCTTCTCTCTTATGTACAAATGCTGACTTTAATAGATATTATAATTTTGTATAGCTGTTGATTTGTTTTGGATTATTTAAAAGAGGGGGTCAAGAAAAAGATTAGAATCTTTTTTATTTCTATAGAGGAAGATGTTTTCTAAGATGAAGTTCAAGATAAGATTATTCCAAGTTAATATGAATATTAGGACAGATTTTAGAATAGTATGAGTTTTTAAAGGTGGGAGTTATTTTGCAAAAGTAATTTTATAGCATGGCCAAAGTCAAAAGTCAAGATGAAGAATAAATCAGTATTCATTAAATAAAAGGTATTAAGAGAAAGAGTGATTTCTTTTTTTGAGGAATAAATAGGTGCCAAATTCAGGATGAACAGTAACCTGACTCATGTTCTTCACATTTCACCATAGGATCTGTCCCAGGAGACATTTTCTCTTATCAATTTTAACCTTCTCAGGGAGTTTCTGTTCCCTTACTTTCTTCCTCTTCACTTTCTGAACTTTACTGTAGTATATAGAGGGCTACAATGGGGGCTCGGTAATTCAGATTTTCTTTTTTTTCTTTTTCTCTTTTTTTGAGATGGAGTCTCGCTCTGTCGCCCACTGCAACCTCCACCTTCCCGGGTTCTTGTCATTCTCCTGCCTCAGCCTCCCAAGTAGCTGGGACTACACGCGCCCACCACCACTCCCAGCTAATCTTTTTGTAGTTTTAGTAGAGACGGGGTTTCACTGTGTTAGCCAGGATGGTCTCGATCTTCTGACCTTGTGATACGCCCGCCTCAGCCTCCCAAAGTGCTGAGATTACAAGCGTGAGCCACCACGCCCGGCCAGTAATTCAGATTTTCACAATAATTATATTAAATATGTTCCAGCCAATGAGAACACATTGACACAGGGAGGGGAACAACACACAATGGGGCCTGTTGGGGAAGGGCCGGGGTGGGTGGGGGAGAGCATCAGGATAAATAGCTAACGCATGCCGGGCGTAATACCTAGGTGATGGGTTGACAGGTGCAGCAAACCACTATGGCACACGTTTACCTATGTAACAAACCTGCACATGTACCACAGAACTTAAAATAAATTTTAAAAAAAGAATGCATTTTTGCTATTAAAATAAATTTTTAATTATTTAAAAATACATATCTATGGCCTGGCGCGGTAGCTCATGCCTGTAATCCCAGCACTTTGGGAGGCCGAGGAGGGCGGATCACGAGGTCAGGAGTTTGAGACCATCCTGGTTAACATGGTGAAACCCTATCTCTACTAAAAATACAAAAAAATTAGCTAGGCGTAGTGGTGGGGGCCTGTAGTCCCAACTACTCAGGAGGCTGAGGTGGGAGAATGGCGTGAAGCCGGGAGCCGGAGCTTGCAGTGAGCCTAGAGCCTGCCACTGCACTCCAGCCTGGGCGACAGAGCAAGATTCCATCTCAAAAAAAAAAAAAAAAAGAAGAAAAAAAATATATATATGTTCCAGCATATGGGTAACGGAGTGTGAATGGGCTGTTGAAGCCTCAAAGATCCGAGCTTCAAAGGCAGGCCAAGATAATTTTAGCTTTAAGATGACCTAAGTGTTATCAATATATATGTCAGCCAAACAAAACAGAACAAAGCAACTCAGAAAGTACCAACTGAACTTTGAACTTTAACAGTATAGCTTCCTGGATAACTCACTGAGAGGAAAATAGTAAAATGTTATCTCTAGAAAATAGGCTATTAACTTTAAAACAGTTAATTTTAAGGAAGCATGTTTTAAACATTATGACTTTGTTATTAAGTGGTTAGACTGAAGTACAAGAAGTTGTAATAGAATAATCAGATTCTAAATCTATTAAAAAAAAAAAAAAAAAACCTTAGAATACATTTAAAAGTCCAATCCTGACTACCCTTTCTTTTCTTCTCAACCCACCCACTGTTTATTTTATTTTGTACAGACAAGGTCTCAGTATGTTGCCCAGGCTAGTTTCAAACTCCTGCCCTCTAGCAATCTTCCCACCTTGGCCCTCAGAGTGCTGGGATTCCAGGTGTGAAACATTGTGCCCAGCCCTGTTTATTTTTGATGAGAAAACAGAGAGGCTAGAAAGTTTGTTCAAGTCCAAGAGTTGCATTAGCCAATAATTAACCAAATACACCAAAAGTTCACCTGCCTGTCTGATTTTGCTCATGGTGTCCTAACACAACTTACTAAAACTCAGTTGTCCTCTCACCCACTCTTGGAAGATTTTATGAAAACTTTCACTCACCCCTAGACTGAGGTAGATGCCCCTCTTCTTCCTTTCCTTCGCAAAACCACAACACACAGTACACAAGCATTCATATGCTGCATTGTAATTACAAATTTCCCTCTATCTCCCTCGTTAAACTGGAAGAGCAGGTGCTCTGTGTGTTCATGTCTGTATCTGCAGCACTTACCTAATACTCAGAATATATAAGGAGCTTAATGATCGATGTCTTTAAAAGATTCAGTAAACAGAACCAAAGTCTCTCTACCACAATTCTGCTTTTTTCACTCTACGTCCTATACTTAGACAATGTAAACATTTATTGGTTTTATTATTGCACTGAACATCGGGGTTTTTTGTTTGTTTGCTGATTTATCGACAGAACATCTGCCTTCATTTTTCAGTTAATGACATTGGGAAATCATCCACTCTCTGTGTGGTTTGGGTAGGATGGACCCCCACTTCTAGCTCTGGGAGTGATCTGGAGACCCAGTCCTTATATTTTGTGTACGTGGCCAGAGGGATAGTTTCAAGATCTCAAGTATGGAACTCAAGTCAGATGAACTGACTAAATTCTAGGACTGCTCTAGAAATATTTTTGGAGGAAGAAGCTCTTTAAACTGACACTGATATCTGTAAATAGGATATTATTAATAGTTTGAACCTGCCTGGGGCCACTAACTAGGGCCTGATAATGAAGCCAGCTCTGAGGAATACAGAGTTGACAGGAAGAGAAAAGATTTGGTAATATCCATTAAGCTTCTGAACCTAGCTATACCTCAAGTCAACAATATTAGTTAGAATGCATTTGGCTGCAAATAACAAGACATTCCACTAAAAGTGAGCATTTATTTTCCTCATATAACAAAGAGTTCATCAGATAAGTTTTTCCAGCACTGATTCAGTAGAACAAATCAAGGCTTTCAGCACACATAAAAACTGCACTTAGTTGACTGGGAGAATTGAAACTAACACGTTTTCTTCTCTTCACCAAAAGATGGAGGAAAAACCTAGCCTACTTCCAGTAAAAAATATATTTCTTTAGTGCACTTTTTCTTTTTAATTTTTTTTGAAATGGAGTCTTGCTCTGCCTCCCAGGCTGGAGTGTAATGGTGCAATCTCGACTCACTGCAACTTCTGCCTCCTGGGTTCCAGCTATTCTCCCACCTCAACCTCCCAAATAGCTGGGATTATAGGCAAGTGCCACCACATCTGGCTAATTTTTTGCATTTTCAGTAGAGATGGGGTTTGACCATGTTGGCCACGCTGATCTAGAACTCCTGACCTCAGGTGTTCTTTCCGCCTCGGCATCCCAAAGTGCTGGGATTACAGGCGTAAGGCACCATGCCTGGCTGTATGGAACATATTTTGATCCTGGTTCATGCAAACAAAGTATTACAATTTATGCAACAACAAGAGAACTATGAACACACTGAGTGGATATTTGATGACAGTAAGGAATATTGGAATTACAGGACTACAGTTATGTTCTTGAAGAAAACTCTTTCATCTTTTAGAACACCTATGAAATACTTTCAGAATAAAAGATATGCTGTTTGAGATTTGCTTCAAATTGATCCATGGCTTGGGCTGGGAGGAGGGGAACAATTTAGATAAAACAAGATTGGTTATGGGTTCACAGTGTTGAAACTGGATGATGGGTTTATGAGAATTTATTTTAATTAGTCTTTTTACTTTGGATTATATTTAACATTTGCCATAATACAAATTTTAAAAATATTTAGACATGTCTTTTAAAATAATTTTAGGGTCATACACTATCCCTATATTAATGGCTTAATTTTTTCAGAAAGAGTGATTTAAGTCATTAATTACTAAGCTAATTGCCCAAAGGAAAACACAATGCATTTGTTTTAACTTAAATTGGCTGACTCTATTTATCAACTTTAAAAAGTGCTGCTAAACTGCTGTCTTATATTAAGTAGACAGCAAAATCTGGAACAGTGCCCAGTGCAGCAGTGTTCTAGTAGTGCCCACCACCAACCCTGGGCTTCCACAAATATTTGATTCACATTTCACCTTTCACATATTTTCTAATTATGTTTAAAACTGTCATTTTAGGTTGGGCGTGATGGCTCATGCCTATAATCCTAGCACTTTGAGAGGCCGAGGCTGGTGGATTACTTGAGACTAAGAGTTCAAGACCAGCCTGGCTAACATGGTGAAATCCCATCTGTACTAAAAATACAAAAATTAGCCAGGTGTGGTGGCACGTGCCTGTAATCCCAGGCTACTCGGGAGGCTGAGGCATGAGAATCGCTTGAACCCAGGAGATGGAAGTTGCAGTGAGCCGAGATCGCATCACTGCACTCCAGCCTGGGCAACACAGTGAGACTGCCTCAAAAAAACAAAACTGTCATTTAAAAAACCCAGCTCGAAGAACTACCTGCCTGTTACCATGTATGCAGGTTAACTCAATTTTCCTGACTAAGGAGTAAGATTATTTCTGTCATCACTGTTAAATTGAATAAAGAACATCCTGAGACTGCAAGGTGAGTGGTTGGAAAGTAGTACACAATTCGTCTTAACTAGTTTATGTGAATCTGAGTTTTCTCAACATTTTATAACCCTCCACAATTTTGAATGTTTTAAGTGCTTTGTGACTACAACTTGCAACCATAATATCCAAATATTAATTTTTTGTTGTTATGTTTGAGCAATATAGTAGCTATGGTCTGAATCTTGGTGTTCCCACACTCCGCTCCAAATTCATGTTGGAACCTAATATCCAACATCCAATATGATAGCATTAAGAGGCGGGAACTTTGGGGAAGTGATTAGGTCTTGCAGGCTGTATCCTACTGAATGAAGTTAGTGTCATTATAAAAGAGGTTGCAGGGAGCTGCCTTGCCCCTTCTGCCATGTGAAGATACATAGAAAGTGCCATCTATGAAGAACAAACAGATTCTCACCAGACACTAAACCTGCTAGTACCTTGATCTTGGACTTCCCAGTCTCTAGAACTGGGAGTGCTAAATTTACATTGTTTATAAATTACCCAGTCTAAGATATTTTGTCCTACAACCTGAACAGACTAAAACAGAAATTAGTAACAACAGGTGGGTTGTTGCTACATAACAAGTACCTAAAAATGTGGAAGCAGCTTTGCAACTGGGTAATGAGTAGAGGATGGAAAAATTTGGAGGTACATGCTGGAGAAAACCTGTCTTGCCATGAATGGACCACAAAGGTGATTCTGGTGAGAGCTCAGAAGAGGACAGCTGTAGGGAAAAGCCTTGATATTCTTAGAGATTACTTAAGTGCTAGTGAAATAAGAAACGTGTTACTGGAAACTGGAGGAAAGGCTATCCTTGCTGTAAAGGGGCAGACAACTTGACTGAATTGTATTTGTGTCCGAGAGTTTTGTGGAAGGCAGAACTTGCTGCCAGTGATGAAATACAAAATCTGGTAGAAGAAATCCATTCTATTTTATTCTATTATATTAATTAAAAAGGTAATACAGTATGTTCTAGAATCAAACAGATCTGGTTTAAGTCCCAGACAGGTTGGTCATTTACAGCTGTTTGAGTTGAGCAAGTTTTTTAAACTTTTGAGTCTTTGTGGCTTCCTTTTCTGTATTTATCTGCCTCAGGGTTGTAAGGATTAAATGAGATAAAACATATCTAACCACCATGACAGCAAAATTAAAAAAAAAAACTAAATATTAGCTGTTTCTGCTATCATTATTATATGTAAAGTCTCTAACTCATACTTTATATCATAGGACTACTAAAAAGATTTAGTTTTCTAAGTGAATAGACTCCAATTCCATTTTCAAATGGGGAGAATATTTAAAAGGTGAAGAAAACACTTGGAAGGTGGGTATGCTTTTAGCTTATCTGTACTAAGGTCCATAGAAATAATTTAAGAGTGGTTGCATAAGCTGTTAAATCAAAACCATTAGGACAAAAATACTACTTTTTAGTAATGTAGGTAAAAAAGTAATTGAGTCCAATTGAGTTACATGATAAACAGTTTAAAATTTTTTTTCAAATTTTATTTTAAGTTCCGGAGTACATGTGTAGGTTTGTTACATAGGTAAACGTGTGCCATGGTGGTTTGCTGCACAGATCAACCCATCACCTAGGTATTAAACTCAGCATCCA
Organism: Rhinopithecus roxellana; assembly: GCF_007565055.1. Lineage (NCBI taxonomy): Eukaryota > Metazoa > Chordata > Mammalia > Primates > Cercopithecidae > Rhinopithecus > Rhinopithecus roxellana. Next base: position 100,863,978 of record NC_044559.1, on the reverse strand, counting down.
TGAGCTATTCTTCCTGATGCACAATAAGAATTGATTGGCAGAATTTTTTAAAAAAGAATTGAATTTTCAGGATAATAACTTTGCTTTATTTTTGCTCTGTAGTTATTTTCACTTGTTTGCCATTTTAACATTCACCTGTGACTTAGCAATTGCAAAATGAAGTGTCAAATCCTACAAATGCACAAGGGGAATGACTCCTCAAATACAGTAACCACGGAGGAAGTTTATCCCTTTGTCAGAAACCTAGCATCTTTTCAATATGCCTAAGATTCAAAGGTTTAATTTAAACTCAACATTGTTTTAATCATATTGCTTTTATTTATTTTATTTTAATAGAGACAAGGTCTCCCTTTGTTGCCCAGGCTGGTTTTGAACCCCTGACTTCAAGCAATCCTCTGGCATTGGCCTCCCAAAGTTCTGGGATTACAGGCATGAGCCACTGTGCTTGGCCCATACTCGACATTTCAAATCTGTATTCTTTACTATAGCTCTGTAGATAATATGACTCTTGCTCATATATCCTCTGCTAAAGAAAAATCAAGGAGTTTCATTCTTAATCTCTTGGATTCTTGCTTAAATCAATGGGAGATTTGTGTACCTAACATTGAGTCACAAATATCCAACTCAGGAAACAAAATGATTACAAAGTTAAAGACATGAATGTTCCCTTTCTATACTTTTAGCTAAACATCTTGAAAAAGAGCTTCTCCTAACCAGTAGTGTAATAATGAGAGGGATGTTTGTACTATGAAGTCAAATATGATTAATTTGAGAATAAATCCATTTTTACAAAATGTATTAGAAGTAGAACTAATAAAATTACTGCAGTACTGTTATATTAGTATATGATAATTAAAAAGAAAATGAGCATATCAAATTTAAGGGATGGAAACATGATTTATAATATCTGTAAGGATTAATAACTTATAAGAGAATAATTATTTTAACCATTTTGATTTATTAAAAAATAGAAGTGTGAAATCACTAGGACTCATTTCATATTGACCTATTTTAGAAAAAAAGTAGGTTGATTATTAGGAAAGCAAATGAGAACCAAGAGAAATAATCTATAATAATTGATCATTAATTAATTTTGACTGGTTATTCTTACTAGACATTTGTATGAACTTATTAATATTGAAAGTATGTCAATCAATTCAGCCAAGTATTTGACATAAGTTATTTTAATGACACATGAAAGACATCTTGTTAACATTCTGGATGAATAATTTTATTCAAACAAGCATAAATATGATGATCATAATAACAGAATCAGATTTGTAGTCTTATTTTTTAAATTGATGACTATGGTATCAAACACATACTGTTGTGTCATCTTTTGTCATTACTCTTGTCAATTTGAAGTTTGCAAAGCAATGCAGCCACAGAAATAAATAATGGTGATCGTGGAAATTATTTAATTCAACATATAGAACTTTACAAGGTATATGTAAGTATGAGGCTGAGAATGGAGGTAGCAGGACTTTTCATCGTACTTTTCATTTGAAAAATTAAAGACTCACAATTCAGTAGATAATATCCTATGTTTGGTTATACTACTAACAGTAACCTTCCTCTGAAGAAAGCTGAAAATGAACTTAGCAACGTTGAGACTGACTCTTGGCTTTAAAGAGATAGATGTGACTATTGTTCAAGAGCTGTATCTTAAAAGAGAGATTTTGCTTTATTTTTGAAGAGAAAAATTGCTGCTACTGCAAGGAAGAAACAAATGAGTTTGTCAGTGGATGAATGAATATATTTGTTCTGCGGTGGGTGCAGCTGTACCATACTGCAGTCATGGCATTGTCAAGGAAGCATTTTATTTAAAAGACATTGCAGCTGTCATGACCACTGAGTTCCCAGTTGGTTAATGAATTTCATATAAATGGTGACAATTGGGTATGGGAGGCAGAAAAACAAGTAGCACACCAGGATCCTCAGCACTGAGCATCTCTCCTTTCTCAGTCTCTTTTCTTCCCATTTAGCTGTCTGTTCCTCCAATAGCACTTACAACTTTTAGGCTCACAGCTGGAAAGACAAACTGCACCAAGAGTCTTTCAAATGTTGCTGCTGTTGAGAGAGGAACATAAGGGGATGGGGCCTTGAGGACATAATGTACCTGGGCGAAGTTTTTGCCAATACCGTGAGCAGTCATTTTTAAACAATGGAAAAATATAGTAGTCGGCAGCCATTAATAACCAATTCATGTCCTTTAGTAAATGCTGTCACGGAAAACGCCACATCAGAAAACCACTTTGTGAAACGTTCTTTTATCAGATACAGAAATTGTACCTGAAGATGCCATAGAGTATACATCAACTGTTACAGAAATACCATAGTAAGTGGAAGCTAACAATTTATCATATTAGTAAAAATATTTTCTAAGAGATTGTCACCATGCCCCTGCAGTAGACTAAAGGAACTTAATAAATAGCAAATTATTTTGTTATTTTTATAACATTTTGTAATGATTACATTATATCTACTCTCTTCTAGAAAAGTGTGGTATAGAAGTAGGTAGATACTCTCCAAGGCTTGTTCTAATTTATGAATACTATGATTGAATCTTGTTTGCTTTGAAAGTCCTGGAATACATTTTCCCATGGGTCCTAAAATTCCGATCTAATTAAGTCATAAAGAAATGACATCAAACTAGATCTTTTATGCTAAAATTGTTGCACAGTAAGTTTTATTCTGTACCTTAGAAAAACAGCAAAACATCCACTTTGTACATGATAATAATTACTAAACCATTCTCGTATTCGAAATATATATGGCGGCCGGGCACGGTGGCTCAAGCCTGTAATCCCAGCACTTTGGGAGGCCGAGACGGGCGGATCACGAGGTCAGGAGATCGAGACCATCCTGGCTAACACGGTGAAACCCCGTCTCTACTAAAAAATACAAAAAACTAGCCGGGCGAGGTGGCGGGCGCCTGTAGTCCCAGCTACTCGGGAGGCTGAGGCAGGAGAATGGCGTGAACCCGGGAGGTGGAGCTTGCAGTGAGCTGAGATCTGGCCAGTGCACTCCAGCCTGGGTGACATAGAGAGACTCTGTCTCAAAAACAGACAAAGAAACAAACAAACAAACAAACAAACAAACAAAAAAACAAAATATATATGGCAAAATCTTGTATTTATTTAACAAATCTAACCAGTCATTATATTAAAATGAACTTTCTAGTACAACCTAAATTTGCAATTTTCCCTAAAAGTTTTTAGGGGAAAATATTTTGTTTGACTAATGAAAGGTGATAAACAAGATTAGTTTCTCCTTTTGTTTCCCATATTGACTTATTAAGAAATAGAAAAAAATCAGTAAAATATACTAAGGGATCTTAAGAATTGTTTTATTCCTTTCCACAGACAATTTCAATTTACAAACTCATTCTTGGTAAAACTGCGTTATTTTAAAAAGTGATTTATGAATATCATGATTTCGTTAACCATACTTTTTATTTTATTAATTTTATGAATTTAAAACACCAGTAATTAAAAAAAATTAGTTTCAGTAAATAAGTAATATCCAAAAAGGGGAAACTAATTTTATTTTAGATAATAAAATATATATCATTTTGTACATAATTTCTATAATGAGCTTGAACATAAGAAACTATTAAGTAAAGAAGTTCCAAGTAGAATTCAGTTAAATAAAAACTACAGAGAAAAATGTACTATTGGACATTGAAGATAAAATCTTTTAGAAGTGAGATGACCAGGTCTTTTCTATTAGGAAGAGATCGTCAATATGCCCAGTAGTGTGATTTTACTACTTAATAAATAGTAAATTATTTTGTTACTTTTATAACATTTTATAATAATTACATTATATCTACCCTCTAATAGTTATTAAGTAGTATCTGTTTCTGGGCATAGCAACATTTTAAAAGCATGTTTTGGTACAACACTTTTCACGTATGAATCAAGTATATGATTAATATACAAAAGTCTTCAAAATATTTAAAACTACACATTAAGCAACATACATTGAACCTGCAGATAAAATCTCACCTTTTACTTATATACTATGCTAGAAAGGAGTGATGTTGTTAAATAAATTTCCACGAATTCATATAAATGAAACAAATTCATATAAATGAAAGCAAATAAATGAAACGCCAAAAGATTAACACATTGTTAGGACACAAAAAATAAAGGCATGTATGTGATGATATATTCCCTGGCATGCACAAATGTCCTTTTGAATAATCAGAGCCAGCCTGGCACAGTGGCTCACACCTGTAATCCCAGCACTTTGGGAGGCTGAGGTGGGAGGATCCTTTGAAGCCAGGAGCTCTAGACCAGTCTGGAAAGCATGATACCCCCCTTATCTCTATAAAAAAGTTAAAAAATTATCTGGGTGTGCGTGGTGGCACACAATTGTAGTCCCAGCTCCTCAAGAGGTGAGTGTGAGGGATTGCTAGAGCCCAAGAGTTCAAGGTTGCAGTGAGCCATGATCATGCCACTGCACTCCAACTTGGATGACAGAGTGAGACCCTGACTTAAAAAAAAAAAAAAAAAGTCAGAGCCACATTATTTGGGTAATGAGTGGCAAAAAATTCTTTGTTGATAGTATATGCTATTTTACACTTTATTTACTTATTTCAACTAAATAATTTCATGGGTATTTCAGAAATGAATGATTGCATTTTCCAAGTGACAGAAAAATGGTTTGAAGAAATGAAATTATATTCAGGCAGATTTCATAGATGGAAAAAAATTAGAACAGTGACCAGCAAAAAGCAAGCTTTCATTTAGCATTAGAAATTATTTAACACGGCCGGGCGTGGTGGCTCAAGCCTGTAATCCCAGCACTTTGGGAGGCCAAGACGGGCAGATCACGAGGTCAGCAGATCGAGACCATCCTGGCTAACACGGTGAAACCCCGTCTCTACTAAAAAATACAAAAAACTAGCCGGACGAGGTGGCAGGCACCTGTAGTCCCAGCTACTCGGGAGGCTGAGGCAGGAGAATGGCATAAACTGGGGAGGCGAAGCTTGCAGTGAGCTGAGATCCGGCCACTGCACTCCAGCCTGGGCGACAGAGAGAGACTCCGTCTCAAAAAAAAAAAAAAAAAAAGAAGTTATTTAACACGAGGCTGGTCGCAGTGGCTCATACCTGTAATCCCAGCACTTTGGGAGGCTGAGGCGGGTGGATCGCCTGAGGTCAGGAGTTCGAGACCAACCTGGACAACGTGGTGAAACCCTGTCTCCACTAAAAATAAAAAAAATTAGCTGGGTGCAGTGGCAGGCACCTGTAATCCCAGCTACTCAGGATGATGAGGTAGGAGAATCACCTGCAACTGGGAGGCGGAGGTTGCAGTCAGCCAAGATCTCACCACTGCACTCCAGCCTGGGCAAAAAAAAAGTGAAACTCCATCTCAAAAAAATAAAAAAGAAAGAAAGAAAAAGAAATTATTTAACACCCATAATCAGTAAAATCTGTACAGCTCAAAATGAAACCCGAATATTTTAGGCCTCCCAATGCAAAACTAGAAAGGACAGAGATAAACAATTCATTCCATGTGTCTAATACGAGAAGGATCTCAGAGTTTCATGTATAATTATTCATTACACATCATCATCATTACTGTGATAGCACCAGTAAATGTAGCACTTCATAGCATTACTGTGGGGGCCTGCCCTACTTACCTGGACATTCATAACAGCAAATGGCGAGCCAAAAACAACATTCCGTACGGTACAGAGTTCCTTCTCACTGACAGCTTAAGTGATCAGTGTATATTCTTCATCAACCGATGCAGAACTACTAACAGGCTCACACACTCTGGAAAGTCATCATAGAATGTTCTCCTGCCTTTAGTTTTTCAGAAAATAATGGGAAGGGCACGCTACAAGAGTCTATGATTTGTTCTTTCTAATGTGGTGATTTCTTGGAAGGCAAGGATCAACCTGTAGGTGCTCAGAATTTGGGGCTGAGAGAAAGACAGATGGAGTTTGAAAACATAGCAGTTTAGTAGATTTGACTGCGGAATGTGTAAAAAAGCAGGCCAACTCAATCAGGCTTCACTTTGCTATCACACAAAAGAAAAATACAGTATTTTCTAAGTCCAAAATAAACTCTTTTTCTTCTAAAAATACCTTTGGTTTTGGCTTTGTTAGTCATAACTTTTAACTTACAATAGAATTTAAAAAACATTAATGACTCTTTAAAGAACTTTATGGTTATAAAATAGGGTGTGCATAGTCATTGAAATATTTTAGATGGAAATATCTCCACTTCATGCTGAACTTGTCAAGTCTTTCATTCCACCGTTATCTAATTTAAATCTTTAGTTTTCATAACTTCGCTAATGTTTTCTTTTTTGGGATTGGCATTACACAGATGGAATAAACCAATTCAATGTTAATGACACTGCTGGCAGATATTTGTACATGCCCTACATTTTTCAAATACTTTCATATACACTGGATACTCAAGATAAGCCTATGAAGCAGACAGGGGAAGGATTATTATTTGTATATTGCAGATTAAGAAACTCAGCTTTACAGATGTCAAGTGACTTGTCAAATGGATATTAGATGGCAGGACGACTGAGACTGTAATTTAAATCCTCTGTCTCCCAGTTTGGTGCTTGTATCAAACCAGAACAAGCTAAGTAACACTGTAGCATCAAACAATTCCCAGATTCAGAGGCTCAAAATAATGCTAAAAATAACAGATTATTTAACGCTCAAAATAACAAAGATATGTTTATTGCTTTTAATGTGTGTTCAGCACAAGACAGGTGGGTTCTGTCTTTAGTTATTTCACTCTGAACCATGCAATATTATGCCATCTACAATCTGGAAAGTCGCCTGTCACTGGGACAGGGGGGAAAAAATGACAGCAAGTCAAACACTTGCTCTTACAGGTGCTTCACAGACCCTTCTGCTCATGGTTCAGCAAAGAAAGCAAGTCTCATGGTCAAGGCTGACCTCAAACAGGCAAACCTATGAGGAAGTAAGCCAAACCGGAACTATGTTGGGTCACTGATTACAATAGTCTTCCTAGGCACTAAGTATTCAGTCCACTCTCTTTCCTGTTGGCAATATGCACTCCTGGAAGGAGAAAATCCAAAAGTCCCATGTGGTGATGATATCAAGCTCAAAAAGGAGGATCTTTGGTAATACACTGTAGTCCTTACCTCAGGGAACAATGTGCTTCACGTGAGGATGGGAGTCGTCTTGAACCAGAAACCTATGAACATAAAGGGCAAGTCATCTGCCCCACATATATCCAATATATACTGGGGATACATGTTCAGGATAGCCTCCATGTAACTCTTCCCATTTAGAAAGGAGAAGGCGGCGAGACACAGCAGTGCTGGTCTGCAGTAGCTATGAAATCTCAGCAAGTAGAAATTGTAACGATCCTCTATCCCAAAGGGAGAGAAAAGTCCCTTGATTAGACCTTGGAGAGGACTCCCCAGTCTATTATTCCTCATAGCACTTCATTCTACCATTTGAAAAATTCTTCCTTTTCCATATTCCTCAAAATGGAATATATTCAAAGTGACCATTAAGGAATCTGACCCTGTTGGGACACTGACCAGCTTTTTTAGGCAGCCACATCTGCAGGAGAAAAATATAACATGGTGAGTTTCCCTTAAAACCAAATGAGTGCAATTTAAAGGACAGTTCTTTATTCTTACATTTTATATATAATTATGTACTTACTATATTTTGGTATTAAACTATCCTTTCTTGTGAATTTCTATATTAGCAGTTTCTGTGGACTTCTTTTCTTTGCGGGGGTGGGGGTTGCACAGTCTTGCTCTGTCGCCTGGGCTGGAGTGCAATGGTGTGATCTTGGCTCACTTCAACTTCCGCCTCCCAGGTTCATGCTATTCTCCTGCCTCAGCCTCCTGAGTAGCTGGGATTACAGGTGCACACCACCACACCTGGCTGATTTTTTGTATTTTTAGTGGAGATGGGGTTTCACTATGTTGGCCAGACTGGTCTTAAACTCCTGACCTCGTGATCCGCCTGCCTTGGCCTCCAAAGTGCTGGGATTACAAGCGTGAGCCACCGTCCCTGGCCTTCTGTGAACTTCTATATTAGAGGCAGTGGACTTCACAAATAATGGTTCCTCTCGCTGATGAATAATTTTTTGTAAAATAGATATATTTTGCATAAATATAACTTTTATAGCATTGCTGGTATCTTAGGAAAAAAATAAACACCTTTAAGGAACTAGAAATAGAGTAACAACAAAAACAATCAAAAAACTTGAGTTAAAACCACAGTGTACGTTATTAGCGCACAAATGCATGTGCACACACACAAATGGTTTTTGCTCTGCCAATGATAAGTGGAAGGACGTGCACCTGAGATTCTTATATTATGCTTAGAAACCTGAGTTAACTGGTCTCAGGCATCTAGAGCCTATGACTCCCAGTAAAAGCACATGTAAATCCCCCCTGTAAGAAAGCTTGGATTACGCCGGGCGCGGTGGCTCACGCCTGTAATCCCAGCTCTCAGGGAGGCAGAGGCGGGAGGATAGCTTGAGCCCAGGAGTTCAAGACCTGCCTGGGTAATACAGCGAGACCCCATTCTCCACAAAAAGGAAAGAAAAAAAAAGACAAAAAAAAAAAAAAAAAAGAAAGCTTGGATTAGGTAAAAATGAACACCCAGTCAACGATTACAAATCTGAAGGAAATCAATCACCTTCAGTAAATGTCAGTGGAAATGACATCAAATTAGTATCCTTAAGCACTACAAATATTACAATGATTAGAAACAGAATGTAGAACAATTGTGAAAAAGATATAAAGAAATAGAAGAATCACAGAAGTGAACAGGTAACAAAAGATTGCTCAAAATGACCAGGGAGATTTGTAAAAGTCATTATAACAGTGCTGTTATAAATGAAAAATTTAATGGTTGAAATAAAAAACTCAGTGGATGGATTTAAGAGAAAATCAGACACAGATAAAAGAAAAAAATGAGAATCTGGAAAAATACTCGGAATTCAGCACAAAGAGTCCAGAAAGTAGAGAATACAAAAGAAAAGTTAGGAGATAAAGACAATAGATTAAGAAAGGCGTAAACCCCAAACTGCAAGGTAAACGATGTGTACTTAGTGAGATAAAGATTAAAATCAGGAATAAAACAAGAATGCCACCTCCATTTAATATTGTATTGGCTGCCTTAGCCAATGTAGTAAGTCAAGTAAGAAGAAATATGAGAATCAGAAAAGAAAAGTGTTAGTATTCACACTTGATTTCATACAGAATATACCTAAAATCCTGTAGATGATTTATTAGAAATAATGAGCAAATTTAGCAAGGCCCTTGGAAATAAGACCAACAGATAAAAATCAGTTTTATTTCTATACACCAGCCACAAACAGAAGATATGTCTTTTAAGTATTATTTACAATAGCAACAAGAGATACAAGGAACCCAAGAATACATGGAACTGAAAATATGCATAGGCCTTTGTGGAAAAAACTGTAAAACTTCATCAAAAGACCTCAAATGAAAATCTAAATTTGCAACATACATGATGTTCATGGATTGGAATACCCAATATCCTAAATATACAATTTCTCTCTAAATTCAATGCAATTCGGACAAAAACTCGAACACACTTCTTTTTGTTCCTTCAGACTTGAGGAGCTGAATCAAAATTTCATGTAAAAGAGCAAAAGCATAGTAATAGCCAAGATACTCTTGAGGAGAAAAAGGTAGTAAATATCTACAAAAAGAACATTTCCAGAACCAAAGTGGGAAAAGAGGAATCTGACCTTAGCCTAATTCATAATATTAATCCATCTAAAGAAAAAAAATTAGCTAAGAAAGGAGTTGAGACTGGCCTGGAAATCAGAGGGGCATGTGAGAGTATATGAGGGATTGCAGACAGTGGCGGAAATGGTCAGAGGGGAATTTGAGGAAGTGGGTCTGGTTCCCTCTGCAAGTGGACCTTCTGCTCTATATCAATGCATCTGGGTATTGTTGTGGGTGCCATCAGATAATTAAATCAGCAGTTTTCAAACATTTTTATGCAAATACACCTAAAATTTTTTTCTTTTATTCATATGTAATATTTACATATATATGCAGTACATGTAAAGATTTTCTATATGCATAGAATTTGTAATAATCAAGTCAGGGTATTTGGGGTATCTATCACCTGAGCATTATCATTTCTATGTGTTGGCATCATGTCAAGTCCTCTTTTCTAGTTACTTTAAAATATACATAATATTAGTATGTATATTATGATGACTATACTAAGTATAGTCAACCTAGTCTGCTATCAAACATTAGAACTTATTTCTTCTGTTTAACTGTATCTTTGTACCCAATTGCCAATCTCTTTTCATTCCCCCTTCCTACTGTTTTCCAAACTCACACCCTTCCCAGCCTCTGATATCTCTCTCTCCCTCTCTCTCTCATATATATATATGTGTGTGTGTGTGTGTATATATATAGAGAGAGAGACAACATCTCACTCTGTGGCCCAGGCTAAAGTGCAGTCATATGATCATGGCTCACTGCAGCCTCAACCTCCCAGGTTCAAGCAATCTTCCTACCTCAGCCTCCCAAGTAGCTGGGACCAAAAGTGTGTGCCATCACACCCAGCTAATTTCCTTTCTTTGTCTTTTTTTATTTTTTATTTTATTTTATTTTATTTTTGTAGAGATGGAGTCTTGTTTTGTTGTCAGGACTGGTCTGGAACTCCTGGGCTCAAGTGATCCTCATCCTCCTGCTTCAACCTCCCAAAGCACTGGGATTACAGGCATGAGCCATCGCGCCTGGCTATCATTCTACTCTCTATATCTCCATGAGATAGTTTCTTAGCTCCAACATATGAGAACATGCAGTATTTGTCTTTCTGTGACTGGCTTATTTCACTTAACAGAATGACTTCTAGTTCCATCCATGTTGATGCTACAAATGACTTGATTTCATTATTTTAAAATAATTTTAAAAATCTTTTTACCCCTTACATATTTTTAAGGTGACATCTGTCATGTTTTACCATACATTTAAATAGTTACAAAGGCTGTAATTGCTGGTATATTGAAAATAATTAAAATTTCAAATTTCAAAAATTCTATTTATTAAATGTATCCAGTGGAATCTAAAATGTTAACAGTTGATACCCATCCAGGATCATCCACGTAAAAAATATATAAACAATTTTATGCTGGAAATTGTACATTATTTCTTTTGCTACTTGAACTTGTATTTTTATTCCACTTCCCCACAGAATTTTATGCTAAAATAAAATATTTTTATGCATGAGAAGTCTTTACTGCTCACCTTATAATATTTCTCTGCAACAAACATATGTATATAAATTGAAATTTTATGCATCACATATCATGTGGTGGATGACCCCTTTTTCCTCCAATTAGTTATGTATTCATAGGTAACTATTACTTAATGTAGAATCAATACCAATAATTTGTTTTTCTTTTTTTGAGACAGGGTCTTACTCTATCACCCAGGCTGGAGTGCAGTGGTATGATCTTGGCTCACTGCAACCTCCACCTCCCGGGTTCAAGCGATTCTCCTGCCTCAGCCTCCCAAGTAGGTGGGATTATAGGCACCCACCACTGCGCCCGGCTAATTTTTGTATATTTAGTAGAGATGGGATTTCACTATGGTGGCCAGGCTGGTCTCAAACTCCTGACCTCAGGTTATCTACCCTCTCAGCCTCCCAAAGTGCAGGATTACAGGCCTGAGCCACCGCTCCTGGCCCAATATCAATAATTTTAACTGCCTCTTTGACCTCTAGATGGTTTTTATATTCTGAAGAATAATGCAATGGGTGGAAGTGATGGCTTTCTTTTGTCAAATGGGAAAAGGTGATTGTGAAAGGGTGACCAAGGGGAGGCTTAGACAGCAGGTAAGTTGTTAGGCCCATCAATTTCAGAATGAGGAAACCTAGGTTGAAGATCTTAACTACGAGTTCCTTTAAACAGTCAGACCTTTACATATACCCAGGCCTTGCAAAGTCTTTGTGTGCCCCAATTTGAGAACCACCGATTCAAATTATACAACTAATTCCTGTGACTGATTTGCTTGGTGAGTAAAGAGCATTCTGATTATAATGTAACTTCAATTTCCTCAGGATTGTGTGTAATATGTAGGTCACACTGGCAGTAAATTTTGTCCCCATCTGCTGACAAGAGCTCTCATCCCTTGCAAATTCCGCCAGACTCCTACCCCTTACTACTTCCAAGCAGTGGTTCTTAAGTATTCACAAATAAATCTACATAGTCAATTCTTTAGCATCTTTTTTCTGGTTATAGGCACCAATGCTTTACAGTTGTGTTTTCCATGCTTTCACATAATAAAAATACTAAGGTAATGCATCAAATGTCAAGTCAAATTCTGTAAGCCAAAATATGCATTATTAGTTTTAAAATATGTATTATATTATAATATGTATTATTAGTTTTTTAAAACACCACACATTATCACTATTGTTTAACATTTACAAGGACTTTTTTACCTATTAAAAATTTCTTCTTATGAAAGGTTTGATGGATACTAAATATATGTTATATATGTAAGTTACCAGGTAAACATTACAGTTAATATTGGTGAACCCATCACCCAACTTAAGAATTAAAACATGACCAGTAAGTAGCTCTATATCTGCAGGCTCTGTGACTATCCTGTTCTCCTGCTTTCCTTCCAAAGCTGGGCATTAGCCTGAATTTTGTTTTTAGCATTCCTTTCCTGTTAAGCATAAACTTTTACTACACACCTGTTTCCTTAAACAATGTACTGTTGGCCGGGCACGGTGGCTCAAGCCTGTAATCCCAGCACTTTGGGAGGCCGAGAGGGGCGGATCACGAGGTCAGAAGATCGAGACCATCCTGGCTAACACGGTGAAACCCCCGTCTCTACTAAAAAATACAAAAAACTAGCTGGGCGAGGTGGCGGGCGCCTGTAGTCCCAGCTACACGGGAGGCTGAGGCAGGAGAATGGCGTAAACCTGGGAGGCGGAGCTTGCAGTGAGCTGAGATCCTGCCACTGCACTCCAACCGCGGGCAACACGGCAAGACTCCGTCTCAAAAAAAAAAAAAAAAATGTACTGTTTAAAGTCTCTTGCTATTTAAGTTTACAAAGATTATATATTCTGTGTACTCTTCTGCAACGAGTTTTCTTCAGTATTTCTAAGATTTAGTTATGTGTATGTTATTAAACATAATTATGGTTTTTTTTTTTTTTGAGACGGAGTCTCGCTCTGTCGCCCGGGCTGGAGTGCAGTGGCCGGATCTCAGCTCACTGCAAGCTCCGCCTCCAGGGTTTACGCCATTCTCCTGCCTCAGCCTCGCAAGTAGCTGGGACTACAGGCGCTCGCCACCTCGCCCGGCTAGATTTTTTTGTATTTTTTTAGTAGAGACGGGGTTTCACCGTATTAGCCAGGATGGTCTCGATCTCCTGACCTCGTGATCCGCCCGTCTCGGCCTCCCAAAGTGCTGGGATTACAGGCTTGAGCCACCGCGCCCGGCCTGGTTTTTTTAAAGATATATGACCTTCTACGGGGTAAATCACCACAATTTATTAATCCATGCTCCTGAAATGAGCATTTGGATTTTTTAAATCCTTTTGCTATGATAAGCAATGTTGCCTATATAAATTTGCAAGAATTTCCCAGAGGATACATACCAAGGAGCAGAATTGCTAGGTAAACACATTTTCAGCTTTACAAGACAGTTCTAAATGCGTTTTTCCAAAGTGATTGGACATATTTCTATCTCCTCCACCAGTATATAATATCCCTTGGACTTGCATCTTTGCCAACCCCTAGTATTATCAGATTTCTTAATATTTCTCAATCTAGTGACTGTAAAATATCTCCTTGGGACCTTAATCTGCAGTTTACAGACTAATAATAAGGTTGAGCAACCTTTCATATTTTATTTGTCATTTGGATTTACTCTCCTATAATATGCCTACCATAGCTTTTGACCATTTTCCAGTTGGATTTTTATTGATTTATAGGAGCTCTTTATATATAGCATATTATTTAGCAGTAGTAGGTGATATATCTTGAATATATCCAATTCACATAATTTTTTCTCATTCCGTTCTCATAGTTCTACAGGTCCTTTACAGTTGCCTTTCGGTGCTCATGTTTTCTTCCTACAATAGGAACCGCTCCTGTTTTTGTGGGACAGTTTACAAAGCACTCCCACAAATCTTATCTGAGTCTCCCAACAACTTTCAAAAACAAGATGGGTATTATTATACTTGTTTTACAAACAAGAAAACCGAGTGGCTTGCCCAAGGTAATCGGGCTAATAAATCCTCAGACTCCACATTCCATAGCCTCCTTATGATTATGTGATGCTTCAGCTATTCGTAGACCATTCATTTAAGAAAATGCTGCACTTCTGCTTAGCACCTTGACCTCAGTTCCTTCTCTCTCTCTGTCTCTTCCATATATAATTCAAAATATAGCTTTAATTTATTCAGTTCAACCTTAACACATTATCTACAAGATGAACAGATGAGTAAAAGGAAGCACCAAGAGAATTTTTAATAGGACTTTTTTTTATATATAAGAGAGGCTAGGAGGATATTCAAAATCACAAGTTACCTGTTCTGTGTCAAACCACATTTTTCAAAATAATGGATCTGTTATGTAACAGAGCTGATTTTAAGTTCAGTGTTTTCTTTGCCTTTAGCCTCTTAGTTTAAAACAAGAATACAGAGAATAAGAGAAGAAAAATATACTTTGCATATATTAGTATTCTCTAGATTGGTTTCTGTAGTTTTTAATTTATTATAATGCTATCTGTTATGTAAGGGGTAACCAATATATGTATATTTTTAATTGGCATTAAATATTGACCTTATAGTGAGAAGTAACATTGGTAGGACAGTAATTCTGTCACTCATCCTCTAGCTGAAGCTACTACATCTGGGCAGCTGGGTGGATATCAACCCTCTGTAAGAGGCCAGGGATGATGGGTTAAGAGATGCCCAAATGTTCTCTCTCAAATATTTGAGATGGTAAAATGTAGTACTTCTCACTTTCTGGGAACTGTAAAATAAATAGATAGATCGAAAGATAAATCCTCAAGCTAATCAAACTACTGCATGTGAGCTCTTTAAACTTTTGTAGTTTCCATGAGTGATTATATTTTATGTGCATTACATACACCAGAGAAAACTGTGTCTGATCAAACTAGCAGTAACAAGAAAGGACTTTAGGATAAATAAGGAAACAGAAGTCCTACTCCAAGGTATGTTAATCATCATATAATAATTAAGTATTTAAGCACTTCCTGGGGACTCTCCAGGTATATAATAAAAGCAGGACCACATCATAACTTCTTCTCCAAAGAGAAAGGTCTTTTGTAACAACTGTATTCTACAGATAATTACTAAATGTGGCCTTTCCTAACCTCTTTCTTCTAGTATCATAAATAAATGTATCTCTAGTTAAATATCTGGTTTTAACTCATCAAATATTCCTATATCAGTGTCCAATTTTAAACTGGTTGACTCACCTCTGTTTTTATGAAGTGCTGGCTTCTACATGTATTTTGATCTGCATCTGAGAGCTGTATGTGTTATAAGTACTACGTGTCTGATAGGGGCTCTCGGTGTGTTTTTCTTTTGAGTCAGGTACTATAGCTAGGCTCATGCAGCCTCACATTGAGTAGGGGATAATTACACCACAAAGTGGTAGCATAAGAAAGAGATGTGCATTGGAGGAAGGGGCATTTAATAATTCTGAAATTCAGACCTGTGTTGTAGAAAATGAAGTGAGCTCCATGTTGGTAATTTTGAACACATCTTTTATTGTTGTAAGGAAGTCACTCATAATGCAAGGGGACCATCATTCCCAACTGGGAAGCTTCTCGTATCACCTAGTCCAAAGGTTCTTAAAGAGGCATTTTACCTATTTGAGGAAGGGTACCCATTATACTTTTAAAATACATTCTCAAACCAACTGCTTTTAAAAAGGTCTTGCAGTTAAAATGACCATATAATATCCACTTCGGGATAAGTGCAAGATTGGTGCAACACTGGGACAACCGACCCAGACAGGGTCTGTCCCAGGCAAATAAAAAAACATGGGCACCTATTTATAGAGGAAAAATGCCCAAGGGTTTCTAGGCGATGAGGGCTGGAGAGTTGATTTGGTAGACTCTTCAAGAAGAAAAAATGTCTGAGGCCCAAAGAGGCTTCCTGTTGCCTTTTCAAGGGGGAAATCAAGACAAACTAGGGACAATGAATTTTACGGACTTTTCAAGGGTGTGAAATCTTTGCTGCTTTCATTTTGATTTTTAAAAATTCCACGTTTCCCTTTATAATTAACAAAATCCATTAATTAAAATGGGTCTTTGTGCTCATCTTTAGGGCAGCAAGAAATAAGGCTTTTGAGAAACAGTACCCCATTTTGCTGTCACTTTGGATGTTGGTGGGGAAACAAGAGGAGAGGGAAAGAGAGAGAGGGTGAGAGAGCTGTAAGAAATCCTTCGCAAGAAAACAGAGTAAGTGGACAGAGTAGTGGGCGGGGAACATCTAGGATTATAAACACTGGGGGCAAAGACAAGACCTTGTGAAATGGCTGACATAGTATCTTATGAACCTGATGAATAAAACCATTATCTCTGGGTGACCCTGGTGACAACGCTGGGCAAGGTGAGAGGAGACAGCGAGCGCCGTGTTTGAGAGCAATGTTACTTGTTCTCTGAGAGCGAGACCGTGGGCTCGTAGTGACACTGTGGGTTCCTGAGTTGTCTGGGAGTACAGGGACGGCAGCCTCGAGTCTGTCCAGCTACGATCACTTTGTAAGGCCTTCGGTGGGATGCGGGCAGAAGGCTCCCAGTGCAAAGGGCGTGCCACGAAAACCACCAGCCAGAAACCTGCGATCCGACAGGTGCGCTCCGCCGCCAAATCTTTCCCTGCGGCCCCTCCCACTCACGTTCCAGGCCCGCCCACATCTCTGTCCCCGCTTTAAATCCGGCGCCGCCGCCCTCTCCCCCGCCCCGCCGCGCTGGAGCCTGGGGTCTCGGCAACTTCCGGCGGCGGGAGCGGCAGGGCCCGAGGCGTGCCCACTGCGCGTGCGCGTCGGCTGGGCTCCTCCTGCGCCCCCGGCCCCTGCGACTGGGACTTGGTACAGCCGGGCGGTTGGCGTCCTCCGCGGCTCCAGCCAGGGGCGGGCTTTTCAAATCTTCCTTTGACAGAGTGGCGACGGCCCGGACAGTTCGCGCTGGAGATGGAGGGGTCGAGTCTGAGGGGTCCTGCGCTCGGCCTGGCGGGGCTTCCCACCCAGCAGGTGAGTTGCGGGAGGGACCCTGCCGCGGAAGGAGAGGGAGCCGGGGTTTTTTTCCTCGCGCCTTCGCTTTGTGGAGTCGTCGGAAAGCCTCTCCCCCGCTCTTCTGTTTCAGCGGTGGCCACAAACAAAGGGAGGGACTAGGAGACTGCACTCTTGGGGCTCTAAAGGGCCTGGACATCGGCACCGCCGGATATCTCAGAGAGGGAGCTGAGGTCCGGAGTGGGAAGGCGGGGCCGGGGTCCCAGCGCGCTTTTGCTGGTGCACTTGTCTGCCGCCCTCTCCAGGCTTTGGACGCCTGTCTTTTTGCAAGTGTAGGTGATGCCGGGGAAATGGGAGCCGCTTGATTCCCAAGAAACCCAGCGAGGCCAGTGGAAGACAGTTGGCTTATTACGGATTTAATGGGAAGCACAGTAATGGAGCGATGTCTACACACAACACAGAACTGGTTGGGGTTGGGGGCGGGGTATGGAGTGGAGTAGAGGCAAACTGCAACCTCCGCACTTCAGAGAAAAGTTGAAGGTTTGATAGTGGGTTCTTTCTCAAATCATTAGAAAGGAAAAAGAGAGTACATGTTAAATTGGATAGAAGTTTGATGTTTGCTTTTGTGCCATGTAAAAAGTGTTAGAAACCTTTTTATTTTGCTTTTTACTAGACCAACATTATTTCTTGGCAGCATCAGTTATTAAAATGTTACTACTTTTCACTCTTAACCATAACTTTAGGGTCTTAAAAGAAAACTCTGATGTCTTTAAGCTGGATCTTCGCTTCTATTTTAATCTCTACCTTCTTTTGCCTACTTCAGAAGTAGGTTAAGCCATATGAAATTGCCAGTTTTGTAGGTCAACATTGGTAAAATATTTGCAATTTCATTCATAAGGAGGCACCTGATATCTTTGTTTAAAAATCTAGAATTTCCTTAGCAGACACAAAATTGTTAGGAAGTTTTCAATAATACTGTGAAAAATAAAGCAAGACGTTAAGATTCATTATGCAAAAGAAGTCCAGTGTCTTTATCAGTAAATTTTTATGCTGTTTTATGTCAGCATTTTCAAAAATTTCAAAGATTTTAATGTACTTTTTTTCGCTCCTGTCCTGTTATATACTTTGGCTGTCCTGATTGCTAACAAAATCTTAATTTGTAGTGAATTGGCGTTCTATTGAGATTCTTGTATGTATCATATAGGTGTAGGTGTAGGTGTAGCTGTCCAGGTGTATTTATTGAGCTTCAGGCTGCAGGAATAGGAATGGTACAGAAGCGACAAGAGGATAAAATCATGAAGGAAGTTTAGCTGCAAGGAATGAAAATAAATGTTTAAATATACATAAAGGCTTGGTTATTTACATGTGGGAAGGTACAATACTTAATTTTTTAGGCAGGACAAAATCGAAATGATTGAAATGCAGAATCTTCAGTTTAGATTTGGAGAAAAAACACAAAATAGTAGTAGGTTTCAACCTAACAGGAATATTGAGGGTCAGTCAGATAATTTTATACTTGACTAACACTGAATTTTTATTTGGTATTTCCTTTGATACATGAATGAATCTGCCATGTTATCGAGATAAGGCCAAAGATTTTGAGGTGATCACACACTAGTCAAACACCTCTACTGAAACCCTGGAGTCCTCTGCGACTCCTCATAGCATAGAGTATTGGCTTTGGAGCCAGGTCAAACCAAACTCTTCTTGTTGTGCAACCTTAAATAAGTTATCTCTGTTTTCTAAGTTTCAGTTTCCACAGTTGTAGATTGGGTATTCTTCCTATCCCAGCCAGCTGTTGGAATTCAAGAACATCTCTAAAGTACTTATCACAGCACCTAGCACTCAGGATGTGCTTGAGAGATGACTATTGTTATTATCCTGCGTCCTATTCAGCTGAGTGGTTCGGGCAGTCCCCTACCTTTTCTTACAAATGTTTAAGCTTTTGGAATCTTAATAAAAATAAAATTCAAAAAGTAATACTATCTCATTGCAGGAAAGTCAACATAGAAACATGAATTTACGAATTCTCTCTCTAGTTCCATTCCCCAGAATGGCCGCTGTTAACAATTTCCAGACTTTTTTCTGTACATAAACAATTCTTAAAATCCACACAATTTCTTTTAGCAAAATGAGAACGGACTATATTTACTCTTTTCTTCTTCTTCACCTTGGTCTTTTGGTTAGCATGGCTTAACTATATCCATTAGGTGAATGGTAGTTTCTATCTTGATTACTGCAGTTGTCTTACCAGGAGTTCAACTTCAGGTTTTTTTTAATCAGTTTTTGATACCAACAATAAAGCCATTTTCTTTACACTTCTTCATACTAGGCTAGCTCTTTTAAAAAACCTAGTAGGTTTCTGTTTCCTACTTAATCTAAATTTCCATTTTTAAGGTATCCTCCTATTTCATTCATAGCCTTGTCCACATATTTTTATCAGCCTAACTTGTTAAAGTACTTACAGGGTCAGGACAGTGACACAGGCTTCTGTTTGACTTGATTAGAGGCAAGCCCTTATTCAGAAAATTGGAAAAGAAATAAGAGGATGATGGCCTTACCTCATTCTCTGCTCTTTCTGGAGACTGGCATTCAAACACTCCTAAAAGGAATGGTTACAGAGAGACTAGCTTTTGTCTTTGGTCCTAATCAGCCTTGACTCTACCTGGCCGAGCCATTAGGGCTGAGGGAGCAACACTGATGATTTTCCACTCCGTACTCATCCTCTTTGAGGTCAATAAACGTCACTATTGAATGCCCAGTTGGTGCCCTTATTACATGATCATTATTCCTACTGGGGATAGCACTAGACATCAACCCTTACCCCAGAGGCACTGTGTACCCTTAGTAACTAAAGACAGCTCTAAAGGGTTTCAGTTCCATAAACCCTTCCTTGCTAGAGCTAGCATTGCTTAACTAGAGAGGCTTTTTCTGCATGTAAAGTATAGACGTGTACTAAAAGAAGTTGCATGGGAAATACAAAACTGGCTAAAACCAGTAGCCTTAAAAAAAAAAAACAAACTCAGAATACATTGAAAACCATATATACACTTAACAATTCATCCTGCTTATGTTAGCCTTCTGGGATCCACTTAACTCACATTTGCCTGAGACCTGCCTCAGCGAGGCAGGTAAGATTATAGTTTACTATGTATGTTAATTTGTCTGGATTATGGGTCAGTAAACTATTTCTATAAAGGGCAAACAGTGAATATTTTCAGCTTCGTAGGCCACTCAGTCTCTGTTGAAGTCGCTCAGCTGTGCCCTTGTAGCTTAAAGGAGCCATAGACAATATGAATGAATGTGTCTGTGGTCCAGTATAACTTTATTTACAAAATCAGGTCCCAGCCAGGCCATAGTTTTCTGACCCTTGCTTTAAAGAAAAAAAACTTCATAGTATCTGTTAGATACATCTCATTTCCTTAATAAATAGTACTTTAATCTTACATCATCTTCAAACTTTTTTAATGTACTTTTTTTTTTAAATCCTGGCTACATTTTCTTTCTCTATTATTTCCCAAGCTTCTGTAGTTTTATGGAGTCTTCATTGTAAGTGATGGTGAGAAGATACTCTTTATTTATGGGACAGAAACCCAAACTGATTCGTTAATGTGGCTGTAGCCACCTGCTGGTTCTTTAAGGTTGTTGCAACTTTCAAGATTGCTGTGAAATTTCAAATAGTCCAGCTGTGCTTCTCTACCCTGGCTGACCATTGAATCACCGGAAGAACTGTAAAAAAAAAAAAAAAAAAAGGCTCAAGCCCACCTCCAGAGATCCTGCTTGGCCTGGCTGGGGTAGGTCACAGGTTTAGGTACTTTTATAAGGCCCTTCCTCTCTGGCTCAGATGATTTGAATATGCAGCCAGCTTTGAGAACCACTGTGCTAGTTCAACTGCCTGTTTCATTGCAGCATTTAAAACCAAAATTGAATTTAGTGGCACCAGCTGGTATTTGTTTATATTTGAGTTGTGGGGTAAAACTATTCATCCCAGCTTTAGGTTGCTCCCTATGTGCACTCCCCAATATAGTCAGTCTGCCAGAGTTTATTTCTATAGACATATGGGTCACATAGATAATTCTTATAATTAATTGCTAATTACATTAAAGAAGAATTTACTTTGGGGCTGGTTAACTCATAAAAAGATGAAATGGAGTTGTTGAAATTCAGTCATGTGCAGCGAAGGAAAACCAGCGAATGACTACATTTATATAGTACACCAGTTTTGAGTTACAACACTATATGAGAAGGTTTTTATGTGGTGATTACATGATGTAATTACAGGAGGTAATTAAACAGATCTGTTTTCTGTGTGTAAATAGTACAGTTGATTGATTTGGATAGTCAAGTTAAATCATCTGCAGTTTGTCTTTTGGGGTAGTCTTCAAAGACTCTTAGCTCTCCTAACTTTCATCTTTTCTTTTTGAAAAGGTTGTCTAGACCTTTTGTTATTAGATTTCATTTACATTTTTAAATTTACATTTTGATCCAATCAGAAGGTAAATTATAGTCTTTATTTTGTTTACCATAGAAACTAGGGTGGTCACTTTAAGAAATAGACATACTAGAAACATCATTACATGTTTGTGATACAATAAAGCGTACCTTTGATTTATAATTTTTATAAAGTCATTGTGAATTAAATCAGAACTGTACATTCAGTTTGTAGAATTTTAATGTTGCATGTGAAACTTGTATGTAGAATCAGGCCATTAAAAGATAACTATGTGGAATAAAAGACTTTTAGAAATAAACTATTTAGTAGTTTCATGGTGAACCCTAAAACTAAAATAAATGGTATGTCCAGAATTATTTTATAAAGCTCTGTTCTGGATAGCTAAGGCTTCTGACATTTTCTATGTACAATGCTTTCGCTCTCTTGCTTCTGAGATTGTATTTACACTGCCTACTATCACAAATAGCCTGTTTCCTCCCTGCTACTAAACGTTGGCTCCTTTACTCAGTATCTGCTTTTTCAGAATGTTTTTCCTGGTTAATTCACTGTCATCAACCACATTGCCATCTCTTAATACAATTTATATAATATATATGTGTGATATATTGTTCACATTAGTTATTGTATGTTTTCTAAGGCTGCTATAACAAATGACCAAGACTGAGTGACTGAAAACAAGAAAAATTTATTCTCAAACTTATGGAGGCCAGATGTCTGAAATCAAGGAATTGGCAGGGTCACGCTCCTCTGAAGGCCCTAGGAAAGAATTCTCTTCTTGCCTTTTCCAGCTTCTGATTACTGCCATCAATCCTTGGTATTTTTTTGACTTATAGACGTATTAGTCTCTGTCTTCATATGTCATTCTCTCTGTATGTGACTGTGTCTTCATGCGACCTTTCTTTAAGGACACTAGTCATTAGATTTAGGACCTACTCTAATCCAGTATGTCCTCATCTTACCTAATTACATCTGCAAAACCCTCTATCCAGATAAGGCTGCATTCTGAGGCACTGGGTGGACATAAAGTTTGGAGAGACACTATTAAACTTCATATAGTTATAAGAACACATAATGTTTGTCACCTTTGTTTATGTTCTGTTTATTCAGTTTCTTTAGATTGTAAAGATTTCGTAATGAAGCAAGAAGTTAAGAATTGCAAAGAGCACTTTAAAATAGCTATTTTTACACTACATATATTTATATTAAAACTTTGTTGCTTTCTCGAGATGGTATACAATTATGATATCTAGTACATTTTGCATCTATTATGGGTTAAAATGTAATTTTGGATTTTTGCTATATTTTAAAGATGCATTTTTATTTTTTTTAGGACTGCAGCATTCAAGAAAAAATAGACTTAGAAATTCGAATGCGAGAAGGAATATGGAAACTCCTTTCTCTGAGCACTCAGAAAGATCAGGTTTTACATGCAGTTAAGAATCTCATGGTGTGCAATGCTCGAATAATGGCCTATACATCGGAGCTACAGAAATTGGAAGAACAGATTGCAAATCAGACTGGAAGATGGTTAGTAACATAGTTTACCTGTGACTTTTAATGTACTTAAATATGTAAATTTAAAACACAGTATAATTTAAGCTTAAGTACACATGTCAAATCACCAAACTGTTTAAAAAAGCAAATACACTGAAGTAGTAGCTGACGTCATAAACAGTTTGCCAATAGAGCTCAGAGTGAACTTAGCAGCTTTTATTGGGCTGTTGTGTTCAATATGTAGTTATAAAATGAAAATTATTCAGAAGCAATGACTGAGGGAGCATTTTAAGAAGAAAGGACCAATATTGATAGAAATGTAGAGTAAGAAAATTAATTTCTTAGAAATATGTTAATAAAAAGGTACTAGCTGTGAGACATGGAAACTCAAGTGTAGAAACTGAGATGAGTG
This sequence comes from Rhinopithecus roxellana, assembly GCF_007565055.1. NCBI lineage: Eukaryota > Metazoa > Chordata > Mammalia > Primates > Cercopithecidae > Rhinopithecus > Rhinopithecus roxellana. Next base: position 100,840,377 of record NC_044559.1, on the reverse strand, counting down.
AGCAGCAAAATTGTGAAGAGATAAAACCTTATGAATGGAAAGGAACTTTTTGATATGGTGAATGTAAGTCCCAGAGAGGCAAAAAACCTCAAGGACATTCATGCAACAAGTGATGAAAGCTAATGAGAGTTAAGATTTGCTAAGTATTAATAACTTCTGGTCATGTGTTCTATCATCTCATGCTGCTCTTTTAGATAGATCGATGATTTGTATATGAAATTTATATCCTATCTTATTTACAATGCCAAATCTTACTTGAACCTAAAAATTGGTTCAATGTAGTGGCTGGATTTTGGTGTATTTTAAATAAAAACAGTCTTACATTCCCCTCTGTTGATTTACAGCTCTGACACAAGGGAAGAATTTCTTGTTAAACAATAGTGATTGTTGAGCTGAGCATAGCATCATTAAATTCTTGAAAAGTAAGTTAAAAACACCAGTCAGAGTCTTGAGATTTCTGTAAAAATAAAATTTTGATGAGGATGTGATGTAAAAGAGACCTGGATACAAAGTATACAACCTTATTAGCTATATTGCCATGGGATAGCCTTTTTTTTTTTTTTTTTTTTTTTTTTTAAGACGGAGTCCCACTCTTGTCGCCCAGACTGGAGTGCAGTGGCACGATCTCGGCTCACCACAACCTCCGCCTCCCGGGTTCAAGCGATTCTCCTGCCTCAGCCTCCCGAGTAGCGGGGACTAAAGGCGTGTGCCACCACACCTGGTTAATTTTTTTTGTATTTTTAGTAGAGATGGGGTTTCACCATGTTAGCCAGGATGGTCTCAATCTCCTGACCTCATGATTCGCCCACCTCGGCCTCCCAAAGTGATGGGATTACAGGCATGAGCCACTGTGCCCTGCTGGGATAGCTATTTTAATCTCCTTGTGCCTCTCGGTTCCTTCCTTACAATGGGCATGATAATATTTACATTTTGAAAATTGAGATTTTATATATTCCAAAACCTAATGTAATGCCTTTTACATACTTAGTACTCAACAAATGTCAGTTTTCATTGCTGTGTGCCCCCAGCATTATACAATGAAATCGTTCCATTATCATTATGTAGGAAAATATTTTTCAGATAGACATACATTGATTTAAGTCAGCGCTTCTCAAAGTTGGTAACATGTAGCACTGAGAGTACATGATGCAAAGTCATAGAATAAATATAGCATGTCTTCTTAGAGCATGAATTTTTAAGATTAAGCATGAGAAGTTTAGAATAGTGGAGTATTTTGAGGTTCTGCTTTCTTATACCTGGGGATATATGTTCCCTCTCAGCCTTTTTATTAGGATATTTTGTCGAGAAGGGAAGTTTCAGTGGAAAAGTTTGAGAAGCCCTGATTTTAGAAAGTATGGGACTAAACATTATATTATATCATCTATCACAATATCTGGAATATTATTTTTGGGACCATATCTGCCTCCATATTTAATGCTCTTTAAGTATTAATGAGTTGTGAATTGACCATTTCTTAAATTTGACAGTGTGGCTTTTCTGAAGTTGCTAATTTATAAAAGAATATTAAATAAGCCTAATGCCTGTTCAATCTATATAGCAGTGATGGGGAAAAATTAGGACCCCTAACTGGAAATGTGTTTGATTTTCAGTTTCTTTACTAATTATCTGTGATCGATGAAAATATCTTTGTCACTATACACACACATATATATTTGTTCATCATTCATGTATAAACAGTGTTTCTCTTAATTATTATTGCTGGAGTTTAAAAAAAATCTTGTATATTCTATATGTATTCTTTGTTTATTGCTTCATTTTGTATATGAAGATATAACCTGAGGTCACTGATCAGATGTAACTAGAAATTATACTTGCTTTGTTATCACAAAAATGACTTGAAGATTAATGATTTAGTTCCTTGAAGAAAGTTATGTAAATTATGCAGATATTTACTGAATATCTACTACTTGCAGAACACTTATTAAGCACTGTGCTAGGGTATCTATATTAAAAAAACAGAGTTTGTCAAAATATGGCAATATTGTATATTCAGCAAATACTTTGCCTTTGGAGATTCAGCAGTCTGTTCCTTAGTTTGGTTAGTCCTTAAGGTGGAAAAATGCTCAGTTTTATATTGCTGCTAGAGTTAAAATAAATAGCATTGTAATGAGAACACTAGTCTACCTTCTCTAAATTTTATGATAAACTGTCAAAAAATAAGTATAGATACTAAATCTAGACTTTTTCAAAGAAGAATCAAGTAATTGTGAAGTGGTGGAATTGAGGAATATCTAATAGAACAATTGGGTTTGGATCTTCTAGATTGTGAAGGATGGATAGAATCCAGGTAGGTGAGCAGGAGGAAGGCAGCATTCCAAGAAAAATAGCAAAATAGACCAGGCGAAGTGGCTCATGCCTGTAATCCCAACACTTTGGGAGGCCAAGGTGGTCAGATTGCTTGAGCTTAGGAGTTTGAGATCAGCTTGGGTAACGTGGCAAAAACCTGTCTCTACAAAAAATACAAAAATTAGCCAGGCATGATGGCATGTGCCTGTACTCCCAGCTACTCGAGAGGCTGAGGCAGGAGGATTGCTCAAGTGTGGGATATCAAGGCTGGAGTGAGCAGTGAGTGCACCACAGCACTCCAGCCAGCTCAAGAGAGTGAGATTCTGTCTCAAAAAGAAACAGCAAAATAAAAATTTATGTTGAAAAATCAGTATGAATTATTCAAGAGCAGTGAAAAGGTCTGTTGTGTTGAGTCTGAAGATCAAGGCAAAGATGAAAAGGAAGGAGGAAGCAAGATCCAAGAAAGCCCGGAATGCTAGGAAGTTCTTTGGTGTTAATTAACAGCCTTTCCAGGTGCCAGGCATTGTGTAAGATGTTCACAAATATCCCATTAAAAATGGAGAAAGATAGTGTATTAGTTCATATTCACATTGTTAATACAGACATACCCGAGACTGGGCAATTTATAAAGAAAAAGAGGTTTAATGCACTCATGGTTCCACATGGCTGGGGAGACCTCACAGTCATGGCAGAAGGTGAAGGAGGAGCAAAGTCACGTCTTACATGGCAACAGGCAAGAGAGCGTGTGCAGGGCAATTGGGCCTTTATAAAACCATCAGATCTCGTGAGACTTACTCACTATCATGAGAACAGCACAGGAAAAACCTGCCCCCCAGTGATTCAGTTACCTCCTAATGGTCCCTCCCATGACACATGGGGATTATGGGACCTGCAATTCAAGATGAGATTTGGGTGGGGAGACAGCCAAACCGTATCAGATGTAAACCTCTTTTAAAGGCTGTAACTCTTTAAGGATACACAGGGCTTTTGTGGCTAGGTCATGAATCCAGGTGACTTAAAAACCCATGTACCTCCATCTCCCACTCCTTCTGAAAAAGAACCTGTACTTTTTTTTTTTTTACTATTGTACCAGGCTGCCATGGTGAGCTATTACAGGGCTTTATATATATTTGCTTACCCATGAAAATATCTTTTATGTTATATATACACATGTATATTTCTTCATCATGTAAAAACATTGTTTTTCTTAATTATTGAATTCTGGAATTTAAAAAAATCTTGAATATTCTATATCCTGTTATCCTTTATCTTTTTTTTTTTTTTTTTGAGATGGAGTCTTGCTCTGTCGCCCAGGCTGGAATGCAGTGGCCGGATCTCAGCTCACTGCAAGCTCCGCCTCCCGGGTTTACGCCATTCTCCTGCCTCAGCCTCGCAAGTAGCTGGGACTACAGGCGCCCGCCACCTCGCCCGGCTAGTTTTTTTGTATTTTTTTAGTAGAGACGGGGTTTCACCGTGTTAGCCAGGATGGTCTCGATCTCCTGACCTCGTGATCTGCCCGTCTCAGCTTCCCAAAGTGCTGGGATTACAGGCTTGAGCCACTGCGCCCGGCCTTCCTTTATCATTTTAAGCAAGGAAGAGGTATGATAAAAATGGTTATTTGGGGAAGGTTATTTGGCAGCAGGGTATTAAAAAAGGTGGTGAGAGTAAATAATTGAAATAACCAGTTTTTTAGGGAAAATATTTAAGAATAGGCAGACATAGAAATGATCTTATAAAGAAGTAACCTTTTGTTAGAGAAATGAGGAAATCAAAACTGTGTGTTGGTTTCTTTAGGGCTTTTCTAATAGATCTTCACTCAAGGTGCTCTCTGTACATAACCATTCTGCAAGAACTTTTCAGTTACTTCTCAATCCAGTGAAATTATTTAAAAAGTCAAATAATCTTACTTCATTCTAGAGGCTTTTAAAACTGGGGTTCCAGGAAAGAATTAAGTCCTAATGTCCCAAGAAATCCATTGTATACATTGACTTAACTTCTGCATATAGAATAGGGCTACTTTTGTACCACCCTTGGAAAAATTCAGTAAATGGTTACTCTGTGCTTTAGATGAGGAACCACAGTTAAGAAATCAGTAATATCATTTGTTGTTTTTTAAAACCACACAATCCTGAGAATATTGACAACTGGTGAAATGTTCTATTACCATACTGTTCTAATAATATAACAAAAACTATGTTCTAAATTGTGTTTGGGTATGAAACACCTAGTACAATGCCTATTCTTTATGCTTGAATAAGCCAAAATACCCAGGCTTCTGTATAGTTCCCAGTGGAGTCAGGATGTAAAACCTTTCTGGATTGGGTAGGCAGTAGGTCGTTAGGATGAGGTGCATAGGTTGCTTACTGCCTCAATTTAGAGAGTACCATGGCTTGGTTACAGCAGTCTGTTAATTTGCTGGACTTTTGACTAGTAAACTATCATTGTACCTTTTTTTCTGCATGCTGTGGCTGGATATGGCTACTTAAAAGACGGTTTATTTCAGTCTACTTCTCAAAAAATAGCTATTACTTTCCATTTACTGAAATAGGCATTCCAGAATCTTTGGGGTCTGATCCCAAACTACTTGCACTCTTATCTTTCAATTTCTGCTTTACAAATTTATTGCAGTCAAATGCTTGATCGTATCCCAAAAACAGTTCTTGGATTTTCTTATTTCCAGTGCATTTGCTTACCCTGAAGTACCATATCTTCCATTCCCACTTGATGAAACCCATTTGTTTTGGGACACCATACCTGCCTCAAAGTTTCCTTGATAATTCTATTCGGAAAGTAATTATTCCTTTATGTCCATGGTAAGGACCCAAACAATGACTATTTACCTCCTTTTACTTTTAGTACCATCCAAATCATGAATACCTCACTAGAACATACTACATTCTAATAGAGCTATTTATAATCAACATATCTTTTCATAAATTATAAGCTTCTGGAAACAGGGACAATGATTCTTCTTGTCAGTGAACTAGGATATCACCACTAATTTCACAGGATTATTGTGAGGATTTGGTGCTTGGAGCTTAGAGGGAACTCATAGCTGAGGCAACTCTTGGTTCTCTCCTTCTTTCTACTTTATATCCCCCAGAACACCAACAGCGTTGTGTACTTACTTAAGAACAATTTAATGTATGCTTCATAAATAAAGTTTTGCCCTGTATCCCCTTAATGTGTATGATGAGCAAATAGGGCTTAGAATTTAATAGGAGTTAATTATATACCAGTTACTCTTTTTTTGTCACCTTCTTTTATGTTCTTAGGTTCTTACTGTCATTTATTGGTCCAAGTGTCTGCTTATCATGTTCCAGATTATCATTTATTCTCAACTATGTTTGCTTTTTAATCAACTTTTTATATGAAATTTGCATACATAAAAATTATGAGAATAGTACAATCAACATCATGTATATTCTCCTCCTAGGTTGTCCAGTTAATAGTTTGCTATATATATATTCACCTTCATCTACTCTACCATTTTTTCTATACACACACACACACACACACACAAATACACATACAAGTGTGTGTATACATTCACACATTTTTCTTTTTTGTTGTTGAACCATTTAAAAATAAGTTGCAGACAACATGGCACACACACCACAATAATTTGGCATGGATCTTTTAAAAATAACATTCTTCTACATAATCAAAATATTATATATAAAATATTAGTAATTCCATAATAATAATCTGATATCCAGTCCATATGCAATTTTACCAAGTTGTCAGAAGAAAACGGTTTATCTTTTTTCCCCCAAACCAGAATTCAGTCAAGATCTGTGCAGTACACTTGGTTATATCTCTTCAGTTTCTTTTTTTTCTTTTTTTTTTTTTTTGAGACGGAGTCTGGCTCTGTCGCCCAGGCTGGAGTGCAGTGGCCGGATCTCAGCTCCCTGCAAGCTCCGCCTCCCGGGTTCATGCCGTTCTCCTGCCTCAGCCTCTCGAGTAGCTGGGACTACAGGCGCCCGCCACCTCGCCCGGCTAGTTTTTTGTATTTTTTTTTTTGAGTAGAGACGGGGTTTCACCATGTTAGCCAGGATGGTCTCGATCTCCTGACCTCGTGATCCGCCCGTCTCGGCCTCCCAAAGTGCTGGGATTACAGGCTTGAGCCACCGCGCCCGGCCTCTTCAGTTTCTTTTAATTACTCTGCCTATTTCTAAAAACCTCTTGTCATTTATACTTTGAAGAGTCTCGACCAGGAATGGTGGCTCACGCCTGTAATCCCAACACTTTGGGAGGCTGAGGTAGGAGGATGGCTGTAGCCCAGGAGTTCAAGACCAGCCTAGGCAACATAAGACCTTATTTCTGCAAAAAAATACAGAAAAATTAGCCAGGAGTGGTGATGTGTGCCTGTGATCTCAGCTACCCAAGAGGCTGAGGCAGGAGGATCACCTGCATCCAGAAGCTTGAGATTGCAGTGAGCGAGAATCATGCCACTGCACTCCAGCCTGGGCGTCAGAGCAAGACCCTGTCTCAAAAAAAAAAAAAAAAGAAAGCCTAGGTTTTTTTAGCCTTTAAAATATCCTGGATTCTGCATTTGCCTGGTTGTTTCCTTGAGGTATCGTTGAACCTTTTCTTGTATTCTCTGTTTTTGCCATAGATGGACATTGAGTCTAAAGGCTTTATCAGACTCAAACATTTTTTTCTAGGTGAGGCTGGGGACCATTATATGCTCCCAATTGATGCAATATGGTATCTGGTCTTACCACCAGCTAATGCTGAGTTTGAACCCTTGCTTTAGATGGCAGTTGCAAGCTTTCTTCTTCATGATAAAATGGTTTTCCCTTTGCAGTTCCTAAGTAATCTGTGGGGTGTTGGAACTGGGTGATTATTCTGTTATCCAGTGAGCTTTAACTTAATGGCTTTATCATCCATTTATGATTCTTGCCTAAATCAATTATATTTATAATGGGGTTTGTGAAACAGTGATTATCTAATTCTAGTATTCCTTCTACACTTATTGGCTGATATTCTTTATTATTATTATTATTATACTTGAATTCTAGGGTACATGTGAACAACGTGCAGGTTTGTTACATATGTATACATGTGCCATGTTGGTGTGCTGCACCCATTAACTCATCATTTACATTAGGTATATCTCCTAATGCTTTCCCTCCCCCCTCCCCCCACCCCACAACAGGCCCTGGTGTGTGATGTTCCCCTTCCTGTGTCCAAGTGTTCTCATTGTTCAATTCCCACCTATGAGTGAGAACATGTGGTGTTTGGTTTTCTGTTCTTGCGATAGTTTGCTGAGAATGATGGTTTCCAGCTACATCCATGTCCCTACTAAGGACAAAAACTAAGGTGTATATGTGCCACATTTTCTTAATCCAGTCTGTCATTGATGGACATTTGGATTGGTTCCAAGTCTTTGCTATTGTAAATAGTGCTGCAATAAACATACGTGTGCATATGTCTTTAGAGCAGCATGATTTATAATCCTTTGGGTATATACCCAGTAATTGGATGACTGCGTCAAATGGTATTTCTAGTTCTAGATCCTTGAGGAATCGCCACACTGTTTTCCACAATGGTTGAACTAGTTTACAGTCCCACCAACAGTGTGAAAGTGTTTCTATTTCTCCACATCCTCTCCAGCACCTGTTGTTTCCTGACTTTAATGATCGCCATTCTAACTGGTGTGAGATGGTATCTCGTTGTGGTTTTGATTTGCATTTCTCTCATGGCTAGTGATGATGAGCATTTTTTCATGTGTCTGTTGGCTGCATAAATGTCTTCTTTTGAGAAGTGTCTGTTCATATCCTTTGCCCACTTTTTGATGGGGTGCTTTTTTTCTTGTAAATTTGTTTGAGCTCTTTGTAGGTTCTGGATATTAGTCCTTTGTCAGATGAGTAGATTGCAAAAATTTTCTCCCATTTTGTAGGTTGCTTGTTCACTCTGATGGTAGTTTCTTTTGCTGTGCAGAAGCTCTTCAATTTAATTAGATCCCATTTGTCAATTTTGGCTTTTGTTCCCATTGCTTTTGGTGTTTTAGATATGAAGTCCTTGCCCATGCCTATGTCCTGAATGGTGTTGCCTAGGTTTTCTTCTAGGGTTATTATGGTTTTAGGTCTAACATTTAAGTCTCTAATCCATCTTGAATTAATCTGTGTATAAGGTGTAAGGAAGGGATCCAGTTTCAGCTTTCTACATATGGCTAGCCAGTTTTCCCAGCACCATTTATTAAATAGGGAATCCTTTCCACCTTTCCTTGTTTTTGTCAGGTTTGTCAAAGATCAGATGGTTGTAGATATGTGGTATTATTTTTGAGGGGTCTGTTCTGTTCTATTGGTGTATATCTCTGTTTTGGTACTAGTACCATGCTGTTTTGGTTACTGTAGCCTTGTAGTACAGTTTGAAGTCAGGTAGCGTGATGCCTCCAGCTTTGTTCTTTTGACTTAGGACTGTCTTGGCAATGCGGGCTCTTTTTTGGTTCCGTATGAACTTTAAAGTAGTGTTTTCCAATTCTGTGAAGAAAGTCATTGGTAGCTTAATGGGGATGGCATTGAATCTATAAATTACCTTGGGCAGTGTGGCCATTTTCACGATATTGATTCTTCCTATCCATGAGCTTGGAATGTTCTTCCATTTGTTTGTGTCCTCTTTTATTTCATTGAGCAGTGGGTGGTTTGTAGTTCTCTTTGAAGAGGTCCTTCATATCCCTTGTAAGTTGAATTCCTAGGTACTTTATTCTCTTTGAAGCAGTTGTGAATGGGAGTTCACTCATGATTTGGCTCTCTGTTATTGGTGTGTAAGAGTGCTAGTGACTTTTGCACATTGATTTTGTATCCTGAGACTTTGCTGAAGTTTCTTATCAGCTTAAGGAGATTTTGGGCCGAGACGATGGGGTTTTCTAAATACACAATCATGTTATCTGCAAACAGGGACAATTTGACTTCCTCTTTTCCTAATTGAATACCCTTTATTTCTTTCTCCTGCCTGATGGCTCTGGCCAGAACTTCCAACACTATGTTGAATAGGAGTGGTGAGAGAGGGCATCCCTGTCTTGTGCCAGTTTTCAAGGGGAATGCTTCCAGTTTTTGCCCATTCAGTATGATATTGGCTGTGGGTTTGTCCTAAATAGCTCTTATTATTTTGAGATATGTTCCATCAATACCGAATTTATTGAGAGCTTTGATCATGAAGGGCTGTTGAATTTTGTCAAAGGCCTTTTCTGCATCTATTGAGATAATCAGTGATTTTTGTCTTTGGTTCTGTTTATATGCTGTATTACGTTTATTGATCTGCATATGTTGAGCCAGGCTTGCATCCCAGGGGTGAAACCCACTTGATCGTGGTGCATAAACTTTTTGATGTGCTGCTGGATTCGGTTTGCCAGTATTTTATTGAGGATTTTTGCATTGATGTTCATCAGGGATATTGGTCTAAAATTCCTTCTTTGTTGTGTCTCTGCCAGGCTTTGGTATCAGGATGATGTTGGTCTCATAGAATGAGTTAGGGAGGATTCCCTCTTTTTCTATTGCTTGGAATAGTTTCAGAAGGAATGGTACCAGCTGCTCCTTGTACCTCTGGTAGAATTTGGCTGTGAATCCATCTGGTCCTGGACTTTTTTTGGTTGGTAGGCTATTAATTATTACCTCAATTTCAGAGTCTGTTATTGGTCTATTCAGGGATTCAGCTTCTTCGTGGTTTAGTTTTGGGAGGGTGTATGTGTCCAGGAATTTATCCATTTCTTCTAGGTTTTCTAGTTTATTTGCATAGAGGTGTGTATAGTATTCTCTGATGGTAGTTTGTATTTTTGTGGGGTCAGTGGTGATATCTCCTTTATCATTTTTTATTGCATCTGTTTGATTCCTCTCTCTTTTCTTCTTCATTAGTCTTGCTAGTGGTCTATCCATTTTGTTGATCTTTTCAAAAAAAAAAAAACCAGCTCCTGGATTCATTGATTTTTTTTTTTTTTTGAAGGGTTTTTTGTGTCTTTATCTCCTTCACTTCTGCTCTGATCTTAGTTATTTCTTGCCCTCTGCTAGCTTTTGAATGTGTTTGCTCTTGCTTCTCTAGTTTTTTTAATTGTGGTGTTAGGGTGTCAATTTTAGATCTTTCCTGCTTTCTCTTGTGGGCATTTAGTGCTATAAATTTCCCTCTACATACTGCTTTAAATGTGTCCCAGAGATTCTGGTATGTTGTATCTTTGTTCTCATTGGTTTCAAAGAACATCTTTATTTCTGCCTTCATTTCGTTATGTACCCAGTAGTCATTCAGGAACAGGTTGTTCAGTTTCCATGTAGTTGAGTGGTTTTGAGTGAGTTTCTTAATCCTGAGTTCTGGTTTGATTGCACTGTGGTCTGAGAGACAGTTTGTTATAATTTCTGTTCTTTTACATTTGCTAAGGAGTGCTTTACTTCCAACTATGTGGTCAGTTTTGGAATAAGTGTGATGTGGTGCTGAGAAGAATGTATATTCTGTTGATTTGGGGTGGAGAGTTCTGTAGATGTCTATTAGGTCCGCTTGGTGCAGAGTTGAGTTCAATTCCTGGATATTCTTGTTAACTTTTTGTCTCGTTGATCTGTCTAATGTTGACAGTGGAGTGTTAAAGTCTCCCATTATTATTGTGTGGGAGTCTAAGTCTCTTTGTAAGTCTCTAAGGACTTGCTTTATGAATCTAGGTGCTCCTGTATTGGGTGCATATATATTTAGGATAGTTGGCTCTTCTCGTTGAATTGATTCCTTTACCATTATGTAATGGCCTTCTTTGTCTCTTTTGATCTTTGTTGGTTTAAAGTCTGTTTTATCAGAGACTAGCATTGCAACCCCTGCCTTTTTTTGATTTCCATTTGCTTGGTAGATCTTCCTCCATCCCTATATTTTGAACCTATGTGTGTCTCTGCACATGAGATGGGTCTCCTGAATACAGCACACTGATGGGTCTTGACTCTTTGTCCAATTTGCCAGCCTGTGTCTTTTAATTGGAGCATTTAGCCCATTTGCATTTAAGGTTAATATTGTTATGTATGAACTTGATCCTGTCATTGTGATGTTATTTTGCTCGCTAGTTGATGCAGTTTCTTCCTAGCATTGATGGTCTTTACATTTTGGCATGTTTTTGCAGTGGCTGTTACCAGTTACTCCTTTCCATGTTTAGTGCTTCCTTCAGGATCTCTTGTAGGGCAGGCCTTGTGGTGACAAAATCTCTCAGCATTTGCTTGTCTGTAAAGGATTTTATTTCTCTTTCACTTATGAAACTTAGTTTGGCTGGATATGAAATTCTGGGTTGAAAATTCTTTAAGAATTTTGAATATTGGCTCCCACTCTCTTCTGGCTTGTAGAGTTTCTGCTGAGATATCTGCTGTTAGTCTGATGGACTTCCCTTTGTGTGTAACGCGACCTTTCTCTCTGGCTGCCCTTAACATTTTTTCCTTCATTTCAACTTTGGTGAATCTGACGATTATGTGTCTTGGAGTTGCTCTTCTTAAGGAATATCTTTGTGGTGTTCTCTGTATTTCCTGAATTTGAATGTTGGCCTGCCTTGCTAGGTTGGGAAAGTTCTCCCGGATAATATCCTGCAGAGTGTTTTCCAACTTGGTTCCATTCTCCCTGTCACTTTCAGACGTCACCAATCAGACGTAGATTTGGTCTTTTCACATAGTCTCATATTTCTTGGAGACTTTGTTCATTTCTTTTCACTCTTTTTTCTCTAAACTTCTCTTCTCGCTTCATTTCATTCATTTGATCTTCAATCACTGATACCCTTTCTTCCAGTTGGTCGAGTCGGTTACTGAAGCTTGTGCATTTGTCACGTAGTTCTTGTGTCATGGTTTTCATCTTTATCAGTTCCTTTATGGACTTCTCTGCATTATTCTAGTTAGCCATTCGTCAAATCTTTTTTCAAGGTTTTTAGTTTCTTTGTGCTGGGTTCATAACTCCTCCTTTAGCTCGGAGAAGTTTGATTATCTGAAGTCGTCTTCTCTCAACTCATCAAAGTCATTCTCCGTCCAGCTGTGTTCTGTTGTTGGCGAGGAGCTGCATTCCTTTGGAGTAGGAGAGGCACTCTGATTTTTAGAATTTCCAGCTTTTCTGTACTGCTTTTTCCCCATCTTTGTGGTTTTATCTACCTTTAGTCTTTGATGATGGTGATGTACCGATGGGGTTTTGGTGTGGATGTCCTTCCTGTTTGTTATTTTTCTTTCTAACAGGACCCTCAGCTGCGGGTCTGATGGAGTTTGCTCAACCCTGTTTGCCTAGGTAGCAGCAGCGGAGGCTGCAGAAGAGTGAATATTGCTGAACAGCAAATGTTGCTGTCTGATCGTTCCTCTGGAAGCTTTGTCTCAGAGGTGTACCTGGCCGTGTGAGGTGTGAGGTGTCAGTCTGTCCCTAGTGGGGCATGTCTCCTAGTTAGGCTACTCGGGAGTCAGGGACCCAATTGAGGAGGCAATCTGTCCGTTCTCAGATCTCAAACTCCGTGCTGGAAAAACCACTACTGTCTTCAAAGCTGTCAGACAGTGACATTAAATCTGTCTTTTGTTTGGCTATGCCCTGTCCCCAGAGGTGGAGTCTACAGAGGCAGGCAGGTCTCCTTGAGCTTCGGTGGGCTCTACCCAGTTAGAGCTTCCTGGCCAATTTGTTTACCTACTTAAGCCTCAGCAATGGCGGGCGCCCCTCCCTCAGCCTCACTGCCACCTTGCAGTTAGATCTCAGACTGCTGTGCTAACAATGAGGGAGGCTCCGTGGGTGTGGGACCCTCCAAGCCAGGCACAGGATATAATCTGGTGTGCCATTTGCTAAGACCCTTGGAAAAGCGCAGTATTAGGGTGGGAGTGACACAATTTTTCCGGTGTTGTGTATCACGGTTTCCCTTGGCTAGGATAGGGAATTCCCTTCCCCCTTGTGCTTCCCAGGTGAGGCGATGCCTCTCCCTGCTTCGGCTCTTGCTTGTTGGGCTGCACCCACTGTCCTGCCCTCACTGTCTGACACACCCCAGTGACATGAACCCAATACCTCAGTTGGAAATGCAGAAATCACCTGTCTTCTGTGTTGCTCACGCTGGGAGCTGGAGGCTGGAGCTGTTCCTATTCGGCCATCTTGGCACGGATCCTGGCTTATATTCTTCTATAAAGGACATTCGTCTCTTTAGTCTCTCTATTCCTGGATTTTTATTCAATGTTTTATTATCGTTTATAGTCACTAAGAATCTCTTGCTTCCTGACACAAAAAGACGATCCATTCTTGCTTTATATTTTCCCTGTCCCATGCCTAGAGTCAGCCATTTTTCTGACACCTTGCTCCCTTTAATGGTGATTCATATTTTGAATGCAAACCCTGGGCACTGGGTATGCTCATGCTTACTGGGGTATCACTGCTTCTAGGCCTTTTCAGTGGATCTAGTGATGAAATAGATGAAAAAATCATGAGTTTATATCAATGTTTATAGGTTTGTGATTACAGTACCAATGTTATTACTGACTGTAAACCTACCTAGGCAAGTTCAAGATTTCCTTACAATTCTTTTTTTAACATACAGAAATTATGAAAATTTTCCAACATACAGAAAAGATGAAAGAATTATACAGTGAATACCCATATACCTACCACTAAGGTTCTACAACTAATATTTGTTTTATCCCTCTGTCCAATCCATTTTATTTTATTTTATTTTTTAATTTTTTTAGAGCTAGGGTCTCACTGTGTCTCCCAGGCCAGAGTGCAGTGACACAATGATAGCTTGCTCTAGCCTCAAACTTCTGGGTTCAAGTGATCTTCCTGCCTCAGCCTCTCAAGTAACTAGAACTAGAGGTTCATGCCACCCTACCCAGCTAATTTATTTTTTGTCTCTCAGCTTGCTTATTTATTTATTTTGTAGAGACAGGGTCTTGCTATGTTGTCCAGGCTTATCTTGAACTCCTGGCCTCAAGCAGTCCTCCCACCTCAACCTCCCAAAACACTGGGATTACAGGCATGAGCCACCATGTTCAGCCTAATCTATTTTATTTCCTTATGACACAATTTAAAATAAGTTCTTTGCAGTTCTTTGTGTGTGTATATGTATATGTACACATGTATGTACATCCCTGTAGATATAGGGTAGAGAGTATTCAAAAATTACTTGATTATATTACTTTGTTCTCACAATGCTATAAAGGACTACCTGAGATTGGGTAATTTAAGAAGAAAAGAGGTTTAATTGACTCAGTTCTGCAGGCTATGCAGGAAGCATGGCTTGGAGGCCTCAGGAAACTTACAATCATGGCAAAAGGTTGAAGGGGAAGCAAGCACTTCCTTCACATGGCGACAGGAGAGCGAGTGAACTAATGGGGAAATGCTACACACTTTTAAACAACCAGATCTCGTGAGAACTCACTATCACGAGAATAGCAAGGGGGAAATCCACCCCTATGATCCAATCACCGCCCACCAGGTCTCTTCCCCAACACTGGGGATTACAGCTTAACATGAGATTTGGGTGGGACACAGAGCCAAACCATATCAATGAACTTTTTCTTACGGTCTTCTTATTAAATCATAAGCAGACTTATTTCTGTTTGCTTTTTTTCTCTTTGAATTAATTACATTTTTTGGATAGATAGTGTTTCCTTGTGCTCCTTCCCAGTTTCCAATTAGTAGCTCTTGCCATGGTTCCCACCCCAAGAACCAGCCACTATTCTGATTTGTTTTTCCACTGTAGGTTAATTTTGCCTGTTCTGGAACTTAGTATAAATAGAACTATACAGTGGAGGTTTCTTTCTTTCAACATAATGCTTTTGAGATTCATCATGTGTCAATTATTTTTTTTTCCACTGTATCACTTTTTCCAGTGTTGACTCTTTTCAAATTTCTGTATAGTTTTGGTTGCTTGCCAGTCACTTCAGGTAGATGTTTTTTAAATTTTTTATTGTTTTCTGTGGGAAGATTTCTCCAGTGTGAGCTACTCTGCCATTACCAAAAGAGGAATTTTAATTGATTAAAATTGCTTTTTAATCAAATAAATTTTTATTTTTTCTACTTTATGGAACATCTTGAGGTTTTCTTTATGACTTAATATGGTCTATTTTCATGAGTGTTGCATTGGCTTTTGAAGTTACATTTCTTTTTATAACAGTGTAATGTTAGTCAAAGGTGTTTGAAAGATCTGTGTTAATGACTATGTTAGCTTTTTGATAACCTTCCTTATTTTTTGACCAGTTGAACTGTCTTGTACTGAAACAGATAGGTTCAGATTTTTTATTGTTAAGGCTTAATTGTCTTCATCCTTGTATCTTCTGCACATTATGCTTTAGGAAGATGCTTTGTAACATTTGGTACATTCGGTACTTGTGATATATTCATCGTTAGTTGCAGCCTTTTGCATTATAAAGTGTCCTTCTGTTGTTGTCTCAGGTAATGTTTTTGAACCTGAATTTTACCTTGCCTGGTAACAAAATCACATCCCCTGTTTTCTTATTTGTATTTGTTTCATATATCTTTGTCCATCTCTTTATTTTTAGCCTTTCTGACTCACCTTTGAAGACTTGTTTCTTGTATTCATCCTAGAGTTGGGTTTTATATTATGAGCCAATCTGGAAATCCTTTTAATGGAAAATTAAGACATTTTATATTTGCTGATATAACTGATATATCTGATTTCAGCTACTGTAATATTCTTTTATATTATGTTAACTTTGTATATTATAATCACAGTCTTTTACTATGTGGTCTGTTTTCTTTGTTTTAAATTTTGGAAGCATTTTATAAGTCATAGTAGTTACTATAATTTTATATAAAAAACTTTATATATACTGATAATTATATAATGCCCTTAGTTCTTATAAGTTTTATATATATATTGCCCTTAGTTCCATGAGCCAACTAAACCTCTTCTTAAGTTACCCAGCCTTAGGTATTTCTTTGTAGCAATGCAAGAATGGCCTAACACAGGCTTTTGCTATTTTGATTTTTTGTTTTAAGTAATATCTTTTTTTTCCAGTTACTGTGTCAAGATCAATGAGCTTATTGTATTTCCCCCTACTCCACTTTTTTTCAAGTTTTGTTTTTTCTTCTTTGGTGGAATGGATAATATTTACATAGTAATCTTATAGTCGTATCTTCACCTTTGTTTTAGTCTTTGATATGCACTTAAGTAGGTATAATTTTCACTTCTTCTTCTTCCGTTGTACTTTCCAAAATCATCTCTTTTGGAAGAAGCTCATCAGCTAGAAGATTCTTCCACATGAGTACAGTTTTCTTCACTTTCTTGTATGTTTAAAGTGTTTTTCTTTAGTGTTTCTACTTTTAGGCTGAGTTTGCCAGTTATAAATTCCTTAGCCAACACATTCTTTCCTTGAGTTTTGTGAAGACTTTGCTCCATTGTTGTCTTGTTATTGAGAAATCTAATCTTTCATTTTCTTTACTTTGTAAATGAGTTTGACTTTTTGCCTGGAGACTGAAAGTACTTTATCTTAAAGTCTGATTATTTTACTGTAATGTGTGTAAGGCTGACCATTTGGCACATTTTGGGACTCTTGATATGTGGATTGTTCTTTTTTATTTTCAGAACGTCTTTCTGAATTATACAAAAATATTCTTTCTATCTCATTATTTTGTTTTTCCTATTTAAGAATTCTGATTACATATAAGTTGGATCTTCTTTGCCTGTCCTCTATGTCTATCACTTTCTGATCTTTTTTAATACCGTATTTCATTTTTGTTCTTTTGGTTCTTTTCATTCCCATTTACTATGTCCCTTTGTGTACTTTTGCTTCTATATATTTATCCTTGGACACCTTACATTTTAATGTTCATTTCAAAAATGATTTTATTTTTCCAGTTTCTCTGCTTGTTCTTTCCTTTCATTCTCTCCTCTCTTTGCATATCTGCCTGTTGATTTTTCTTTCCTAGTCTCGAATTTTGGATTTTAGGTTCCTGGTTTCTTTCATATTTGCAATAATTTGTATAAATGCACTTAATTCATTTTGGAGTATTGTGTTTTTGTTACTTTTCATATTTGTTGGAGGTGGAGTTGGTAGAGTAGTTGAATCAAATGAAGAGTTTTGATTATCTACTTTTATTTATAGTAGGTTTCTATGGGTAATTGGAGTCTATTTTTGTCCGTAAGGAAATATGTAGGATTTTTCTGAGCTAAGTGATTAGGAGTCAGGAGTCAGGACCCCTTATCCTTAAGGGGTATGTTCCATCATCCTTCCTGGATTCCTGAAACCACAGATAATACTAAGCCCTATGTACATTATGTTTTTTTCCTACACATACACACCTATGATAGTTTAATTTGTAGATTAGGCACAGTACGAGATGAACAACAATAACTAATAATAAAATAGAACAATTATAACAATATACTATAATAAAAGCTATGCAAATGTGTTCTCTCTTTCAGAATATCTGATTTACCCTTTTTGTGATGATGTGAGATGATAAATTGCTTTTGTGATGAGTTTAAATGAGATGAATGTCATAGGCATTGTGGTATAGCATTAGGCTACTATGGACCTTGAGCACAAGCACTGTGATACCTTGGGAGTTAGTCTGATAATCTAGACGGCAGCTAAGTGACCAATGAGCAGGTGATGTCTACAGCATGGATACACTGGACAAAGGCATGATTCACATCCTATAGGGCAGCATGAGGTTTCATTACACTACTTAGAATGGTGTGCAGTTTAAAATTTATGAATTGTTAGGCCAGGCACAGTGGCTTATGACTGTAATCCCAGCCCTTTGGGAGGCCGAGGTTGGTGGATCACTTGAGCCCAGGCGTTCAAGACCAGCTTGGGCAACATCGTAAAACCCTGTCTCTACCAAATAACATAAACATTAGCTGGGCATGGTGGCGTGTGCCTGTAGTCCCAGCTACTCAGGAGGCTGAGGTGGCAGGATTGCTTGAATCTGGGAGGTGGAGGTTGCAGTGAGCTGAGATTACGCCACTGCACTCCAACCTGGGCAACATAGTGAGACCCTGTCTCAAAAATAAATAAAAATAATAAAACTTATGAATTATTTATTTCTGGAATTTTTCATTTAATATTTTCAGACTGCAGTTTACTCTGGATAACTGAAATCATGTAAAGCAAAACCATGGCTGGGGGAGAATACTGCATTTGGTTTCTTAGTTCAAGAATGCTTTTTATTATTGGAACTGTGAAGAGTAGTTTCCTTAATAAATGATGTCTTTTGGGATGCTGGTTGGTTAATATTCTGTTCTTTGATACTAATGTGTTTCTTGGGATTTTAAACTTCATCTACTTTCTTCCTTTTTCTTCGTAGCCAAGGCTCCAAAGGACACCTGTCTCATTCTTGTGTTGCTCACAAGACTTAACTTTTGAACCAAAGTACTTTTGGAGCCCTTTCTTTTGCCTCTCCAGGAACCAGTACTGTGGTATCCACTAGGTCTTAGACCCATTCACTCTTCTTCTAGGGGAAATCCTAAGTTTATATTGCTTGTGGTTTGCAATGCCCACCTCATTCTTATATGCAAGGCCTCTACTAGCTGGTTTTGACGGTTTCAGATGTTAGTTTCCGCATTTACTGTAAATTAAAATTCGTAGAAGTCTCTGTTTTCTAGTTATGCTGTTGGTGTTGACTGTAGGTCATTTTATTTGCTTTCCTTGTTGATCTCAAGGCTTTTGTAGAATGTATGAAATAAATCTGATTTAGATGGCTACTTCTGTTTTACAGGAACTGGTAAGTCATTCTCTGATCACTTTAACTAATGGCTTACTGCCTCTTCTATGTGAGCCCCAACCGAAATACTGAGGCCAAAAATATAAATACTCAGAAAGTAGTCCTTGTATTTGTGTAACATTTTGAAGAATGACATAGAATACATTTAAAATATTAATTCATTTAGTAGCTCTGTGAGATAGTGAATCTTTTCCCCATTTTACAAATAAAGATGCTGAGGCTAAAAGGTTAATAGCAACCCACTTATATAATTAGTTAATAATGAGTAAAATCCAATGCTAAGTATCCATGTCTACTGCCTGCTCCATCAATGACCATATCCTTATTTCATTTAACAGTCCCTAAACATTCATTGAGTTCTTTAGAATGCACTGAGCTGAATACCAGGCACTGGTGATAGACCACTGAACAAAATAGACGCCCCAACCCCACACACACAAAAAAGCACACACGGAGCTTATATTTCAGCAATATCCTCCATCTGTGCCCTTCCCACCACCCGCAACGCCCCGCACCCCGCAACCCCTGCTCACCCCAGTTCATCTCTTCTTGACTTACTTCTGAAATGCTTTATTTGGCTTTGTAAAAACAATACTAATCAGTGTCATTTATAGCACTTAATTATGTGTGTCATTTAACATAATTGTGATTTTTAATCGTGCCAAAATAATTTTGTGAGTTTTGTGTGATTATTATACTACTCTCTCATCCTCCAGTTTTTTTGTTCATTGCTCAGGTACTATAACTCAAAAAAGAAAAGTATAGGTTGGAAGTGAAAATTGTGTACTCTTAGTCCTATAATAAAACTTGTATTTAAAGACATTACTGATTTTATTTTTAAGATATTTATGAAGCTACAAATTTTATACCATAGTTTTAGGATGGGTTAAAATTTCATGCTAAATGTTTCTGAGTATCTTAATCTTTACTTATTTGCATCAGAGGTAAAGGATTTTATAACCTGCTTTCAAATAATAGACTCCCATTTAGAATTATTTTAGTGCTTCATTAAGAAAATGTTAAAATGCTTTCATCATTGGCCTATTTCTCATTATAACTTGTTAATTTTGGCAAAGAAATGCTGTTTTAAATTCCCACTTGGAACAGTATAAGATAGGATAATCTGTATTTACTCAGTCAGTTTTAATACAGATTTTTGAGCAGCAATGTGGCAGATTGGCACCCTCTTTTGGTCATTTTATTTACCTACAGGCAGAAATATAAGTAATACAAATTAAGTTTGTCTTTTATATGTTTATCTCTATCTTTTAAGTTAGCATTTACAAATCTCAGCCAAAATAATGCTCTAGACTGGGTTCATATGAATAAGGTACACTATTATCTAGCTGTGCTTTGTTTTGGTAATTTTGTGCTTATTTTCTGTTTCCTCAGGCTGGCTCTCTAATTCTAGCATTCAGAATTAGCATTAATATTGCAGATTTTTGAACAAGTATTTATATTAAACTATTAGCTACAGTAGCACATTATTAGACAGATAGTGTTTAACAATTTCATTGTCAATTTGGATTAATTAGAAAAACATCACATTTTAGTACCCTAAATAGCAGTTTTGTTATTTGAATTGAAAGTAATTCAAGCTTCAGAAAATTAAGGCTGAATTACTTCAGTTTTTCTCCTCTCATTTTTTAAAAGACAGACTTAATTCTCTAAGATTATATGGTTAATTGAATTTATATTATAGTTTGACAATATTTGTGTATAATAAGTTTGCTCACCAGTCCTGGAAATGCCTATGCAAATAATTTATAATTGCAGGGGAGAAAGCTATACTCTGCCAGGCAGTTGAATAGTTCGGAAGGGGGAAATTTTTCTTGGTAAATATTCAGCAAGTTTGCTTTTGGTAGTTCTAGTATTTCAGAATTTCATTTGCCTGCCAAAGCCTCAAATTTAATCCAATTTAATAATACCTAATGGATCTCAACTTTAGCATAATCTGTGACCTATTCCATAATACTTAAGTTACTCACTATATTTGAGCTTCCTTGTGCTTCTTCACTAAAATAAGTATTTTAAGAATTTATATTATGCATTGCTCATATAGGCGTTTTTAGAAATATTACTTTCAAATGCCAACCAGTTATGTTTGTATTGTATTTCTTGTACAAGTTTGAAGAACTCGAGATTTGTGTTTGATTTCTCGTGAGCCTTTCAGTATATTATTTCACTAAAATAAATAATAAACTGATTGAACTGTTGAATTGAACTTAATAAGCAAGAAAATCTTCTCTGACATGACAAACTAATATAAAATGTTGAACTTCACTCTTTAAAATTTATGATTCAATGAAACTTTATTTTGAAATAAACAATGAGTATTTATTTGTATGTTTCACTGAGTGAATTCCCTAGTTTTAATACCAGATATGGCCATAAAGTAATTAGATAGAATTCCAAGAATATATGGCTTTAAATATACTGCATTAGTTTAGTCATACCTAATGTATAATTCTATAAATACTATGTAAATATCTCATAAATTTATGAACTTTACATCAGTAAATTATTTTAGCTCATTTGAAATATACCACCTATATACTTATGAGTTTAATCCAGTAAAGGGGCAAAAAAGTAGGATGATATATTTGTTTTCATATTTGGATGCATTATAATGAATATATTGGCAGTGTTTTTAACAGACCTACTGAAAGCAGTGTGTTGCTGTCATCTCCTTCTGAAAACGTCCCATTTCAAATTCCCATCCAGTCTTTCTGCAGAAGCCTTCTTAGAATCCAGCAGTATCCAAATGGCAAATTTCTGTCTTATCACTTATTTGAAGTAACAAATTAAATTAACTGGTAATTAGCTGACCAAATTAAATAGGAATGAAAAATACAAAGAATAGTCTTGGAAATATTGCCCTGTAAATGGAATGCTAATCTCTAAATGCAGTTTATTAAGAAAATAGGATATTGGGGAAACAGTCAAAGATTGGATTGTTTCTCTCTATTTTTAAAATTTTCATGGTAATAAAATATTCTAACTTCAGATTTGGAAGTGTCTTATATCCCCATAATTTCCTTTGAATCATAATATTTTTCTCTCTAAATTTTATTCTGTCTACAGAGCTACTCTGTTTCTCATCTTAGTTTGTTACTTTATTGTTTTAGCATACACTTAGTTCTTTGGAATCTTGGAGAAATTAAATATGATATTAACTGTAGATATTTATACAGCAGAGGGTACTTTTTTGGATATTTATCAGATTCTATACGGATTAGATACTCCTGGACAGCAAATTGCATGATTGGGAAGTTCATTAACTGTTTCAGGCCACTGTATCTAGTAAGTTAGAAATGTAATTTATGAAACTGTGATCTAAGGTATTATACTTCTGGGGACATGGACAAATATTGTACATCTTGTTTACAGATACAAGTGGTCACAAAAGTCTTTCATCGTAAAGTAACCAGTATACAGTCATCAAGGAATATAAAGTTTATATGAAAAATCAGGGAGTGGCTCCAAATATTTCTTTTAACTTGCTAACTGTTGACTAAACATCTTAAAGTTTGAGTCAAATAGTTTACATTAACTGGAAGTCATTATTATTCATGGATACGCATTTGCTTTTAATATTTCGACATTTGTGAAACACTGTTAAAACAATTGCTTATTAGAAAAGATCTTTTTTTCCATAAGGTTTTTTGTTTTGACAGTGATGTGAAATTTGAAAGTAAAGAACGAACAGCGTGTAAAGGAAAGATTGCCATATCAGGTATGCTATAAATGAATCTTTTATATTGCTTAATAAATTCTATAACATAACTACATGGTGGATTTTGGTTCATGCCCTGTCTCCATTCTCTTCATTTTGTTTTTCATGCCTCTATCAGAATATTTGTTCTAAAACACTGTTTTCAGCGTTATGTGCTACATTCATACAGAACTTTAGAGTTTAAGAAAACTGTTTTATACATTACATACTCTACAGCCTTCTCCTTAGTGCACCCTTGTAAAATAGGTAGAGTAATTGTTATTTTCTACAGACTCAGAGGGTAAGTGACTGAACTGGGCCAAACCCAAGTCTTTTGACTCTGTTCCTTTCCTGCTCAGAAGCTATAATAATGTTTTTAATGTTTTGTCTAGGTCAGAAGTTCCATGAGGTTTTGGTACCATGTTTATTTTGGTCATCACTTTATACCCAGAAGCTAGCACAGTGCTTGGCTCATAGTAATTGCTCAGTGACTCTTGGATGAATGCCTGCTCTTCATTGCCTGTAGTGTAAAGACCACACATTTTTCTTCAGTCTTCCATTTTGACCCAATTTTTTTTCTAGTCATATCTTCTGTTACTCCTAAACATAAGCTGTCTGCTTTAGCAGACATTTCTCTCCTTGTCCTGGCAACATAACCCATGCTTCTGACACCCAATTAGCTTGTGAAATAACTACATTCTCTTAAAGATCTGTTTGTTCATCTATATATAATATAATGTCTGTTACCATTCCAGCTAGAAATGATGTTTCTTTTCTCTGAATTCCTCATGCAGTTAGGAGACCCTTCACCACTAGATGGCACTTATGCTGTGCAGTCTCAGTTTCTCCAAAGGGTTCAGGAAGCTAAAGACAATGGCTTGTAGATGCCACAGACTGAAATGAATACATGGCTGACTCGTGTGTACAGTAGTCAGATAATGCACTTTTACAACTATTTTCTTGTCAGTACATTTTCGAAACAACAGTATATACCTCCGTGGGTCCTTAAGTAAACTAGGTTATTGGCCAAAAGTCTTGTACTAGAGAGCCTGCTACATTTGAGGCACGGTCACCTAAGGAACTGTTTCTAGTAATATTTTTCTGGATAAACAAAATTATCACACAGGACGGTAGACCTACATTTTACAAAGTACATAAATGGCCAAAATCTGAAGAATTGCATTCAGCTAAGCACAATATTCTTCAGAAAATAACTGGAATATGTAAAAATTTGTTGCTTGTCTTATTGTTATTTATAGTTTTTATCTTTATAATACAAAACAAAACATGTTTTATCTTTGTATCCTTTTGCTGTCAAACATGTACTTTTATGTAGTATTGTTTATTATGTGTAATAATTTTTTTGTGAATAAATTACTGTACATCTTTGAGATTTTATAAAAACTAAACATATCCTTCATTTCTTGCTTCTAATATAGTGCCACTCAGTATATAAATGAGATATGTTAAGTTGCTGTTAAACACTCAAATGCCATGATAGTCAACATCTATTGTCATTTCACAAGTTTATTGATTGTACCAATTCATAATATTAGAAATAACTGTACATTTAGAAGGAGTCTATTAAGTAAAAGTATTTAAAATAAAATAAAAAACTATTTCCTGCCCACAATTACTCAAATGTAAAAATTGAACATATTTCTGCATGTGCTTCTTCTTTCCAAAAGATAATTTTAAATTAAATTAAGGAACGGAAACTCTGAGAAAATCAGATACTTACGTAATGTCTTTTCATCTTTGCCTAGACTTAATTATATCTTGTATGTGTTTATAAAAACAAAAAATGAATTCACCTTTATAAATCCATTTTCTTTTGATACTAGGATGAAAATGTGACCTTTGCTTTGGTAAAGATGAATATTTGCAACCAAGTTTCATAATGTTTTGATACATTGATAGCCAGAAAATACCTGGGTTTTTTGTTTCCAGCTACACCACTCCCTGGCCAGGTCTTTATGAAACTAAATCACTAATTTACTCTTATTATTTCTGCTGAACACCAAATATTTACCATATATAAATGTAGTACTTACCGTAATTATGTTGTGGTAATTAGCTTAGTCACCGACTACTAATTTAATGAATAAACCAAATCAGTTCACCAAGTACCTTAGTTTTCACTTTTGAAAATGATAGACAGACTTCTGGGACTTGATAGCATCAAGTCAGCTGTCTTATTATTACTCTCTCAGTTTACCATTAAAATGTCATTGAAGACATAAAACAAGACAAAGGTTAGAGTACTGTAAACTGAAACTGAGCCATTTGCAAGAACCTGAAGGAAGTTCTGTTATTGGAAGCTGAATTCAGAAATAGAGTTGATGGGTTACAAATCCATTGCTGTCTGAAGAGCACAAGACTACCTGGGAAATAGGTATCCAACTTCTCCTCTTGTGGAGCTGATATCTACCCTCCTCTCTTAGGCATGGGGTAGAAGAAGGCTGACCCACAGGTTGTGGGTGTACAGCAAAGGAAGTCAGGATCCATGTCCCTCCCATGATAGTGTAAATAGTTAATGCTCTGTTAATCCTAACAGAGCAAGAACAGCTGTGAATAAGTACAGTTGTGAAATGAAATGAGTCAGCAGCTGTGGTCAAGCAAGAAGAAGTGGACTTTTTGGCAGGATATCAGCCAAGTCATAATTACAAAACAATAAAGCATTCTCATAAAAATCAAAAAAAATTTACAGTGTCCGTTATATCAATATAATTTAACAATTTTAGAAATTCTCGCTAAAATAATAAGGATAAAAGGTGAAACTATTGAAAATAGGTAAATTGAATACTGTTTGAAGATAATAGATTGTAGGCCCAGCACGGTGGTTCACGCCTGTAATCCCAGTACTTTGGGAGGCCAAGGCAGGCAGATCACTTGAGGTCAGGAGTTTGAGACCAACCTGGCCTACACGCTGAACCCCTTGTCTCGACTGAAAATCCAAAAATTAGCCGAGTGTGGTGGCGCATGCCTGTAATCCCAGCTACTCTGGAGGCTGAGTCAGGAGAGTCACTTGAACCCGGGGGCAGGGGTTGGGGGGAGGGTGGAGGTTGCAGTGAGTAGAGACCACACCATTGCACCCAAGCCCAGGTGATACAAGACTCTGTCTCAAAAAAAAAAAAAAAAGATAATAGATTATAAACTTACAAAACTTAAGAGAATTTACTTCAACTCTATTTGAATGAATAAAGATTCAGTAAAAGTGGCTGGATTCAAGATAAATATACAAAAAAGTGGTACTTTATCTTAAAATCAACAATAACTAATTAGAAAATATAATACCAAAAAAGATATCCTTTACAATAAAACCCCCAAAAAACAAAAATATTAATTATTCAAGAATAACCTTAATAAAATGTAAAGGCAAATTGTTATGCTATTCTATATAAAGACAGAATATTATAAAGTTATCAGTTCCTAAATTAATTTAGATAATGGAATACTAATAAAACACTTGGGGAAGGGGGATTTTGACAAGATTTGTTCTAAAATTTATATAAAGAAATTAGCAAGTAAGAATAAGTTGTTTTCAGAAAAGAAATATATCTAACAGATTACTAAGTATATTACAAAGGTACAATAGTTATAATAGTATAGTGTTGCCAGGCATGGTGGCTCATGCCTGTAATCCCAGCACTTGGGGAGGCCAAGGAGGGCAGATTGCTTGAGCCCAGAAGTTGGAGAACAGCCTGGCAAACATGGTGAAACTCTTGTCTCGAACAAAAAAAAAAAAAAAAAAGGTATAAAAAGTAGGCAGCCGGGCGCAGTGGTTCACGCCTGTAATCCCAGCACTTCAGGAGGCCTAGGCGGGCCAATCATGAGGTCAGGAGATCAAGACCATCCTGGCTAACATGGTAAAGCCCCATCTCTAGTAAAAATAGAAAAAAATTAGCCAGGGGTGGTGGCACATGCCTGTAGTCCCAGCTATTTGGGAGGCTGAGGCTGGAGAATCTCCTGAACCTGGGAGGCAGAGGTTGCAGCGAGCTGAGATCGCGCCACTGCACTCCAGCCTGGGCAACAGATGGCACACACCTGTAGTCTCAGCTACATGGGAGGCTTAGGTGGGAGATTTGCTTGAGCCCTGGAGTTCAAGGCTGCAGTGAGCCATGGTGGCACCACTGCACTCTAGCCTGAGCAACAGAGCAAGACCCTGTCAAAAAAAAAAAAAAGAAAAATAATACGGTGTTGGTATTTAGCTAGACAGTAATTAATAAATCAGATTCATAAAAGTATAGTCAAGGAACAGGTATTTACTCAGAATGGCATATATGATAAAGATGTCATCATTAATCAGTAAGGAAGAAACAGATATATATGGAGTTAGAACAGTTATTTTTATAAGAAGAATATATTTTTACTTCACACAGTAATTTCACAGATTAAATAAAAGTACAAACTATAAACAACATCTAGAAAATGTGCTGTTAAACAGTAACACTTTATGTTAGCTTTAATAGTCAGAATTATTATGGAATGCAGAGGTTCAGGTCACTGTAAAGAATAAAACTTACCAAAATTATTACTTGTCATTTATTTTTCGCTTCTTTGTAGATATTCGAATACCACTAATGTGGAAAGACACTGATCACTTCAGCAATAAAGAACGTATGTATGATTTTAATTTGTAATTGAAATGTTTTCTTTAGCATGCAGTATATCTGATTATTGAGAAAAAAGACTGCTTCTTTGCTGAAATAAATTGATGTCATTTGAAAGAATAAGCAGCATCTTGAACCGTTTTCTGGTTTTTAATATAAATATGTTGCAGTTACTTGATACCAATTAATATAGTGCATATGTAGTGTACTTTTAGTTGTTGATAGGAACCAGTGCAAGGACAGTGAGTACTGGGTTCAGAGTGGGAACAGGGGAAGGGAAATGTTCAGCGAATAAAGGTAAAGCAGAAGCAATTGTTTAGCGAATAAAGGTAAAGCCAACATTTCTTGTATTTGACCAGAGTCTGGAAGATTTTTCTGCCTTATTTCATTACTTCAGGTTATTTAACAGGATGAAATAAGGAAAGATTTTTAGCTTGATCTGATTTTTTTTCCTTCAGTATTTTATGGTTTTATATAGTCTTTACAAATCCATGTATTGCTTAGGTCATGGAAATTAACCTCAAATGA
This sequence comes from Rhinopithecus roxellana, assembly GCF_007565055.1. Taxonomy (NCBI): domain Eukaryota; kingdom Metazoa; phylum Chordata; class Mammalia; order Primates; family Cercopithecidae; genus Rhinopithecus; species Rhinopithecus roxellana. The sequence goes on along the minus strand of NC_044559.1, from coordinate 100,812,564 downwards.
TTTCTAGCTGTTAGAGGCAAAGCAGGAAAGATATGATAATACTTTATCTTCCTTGTCTATTGTGATAACTTTGTTCCTTGTACTTTAAAAACTGAATCATATTAAGCATAATTAGTTTTATATGAAGAATTTAAAATCAGGTTAGTGTTTGTTATTCAATTAGGAAATATAATTTACTTTACAAAGGAATACATGTGAGAATTAAGTAAAGCTTTCTGATTACTAAAGAGAATAAGTTTTTCTGAAGAGCTACATTTTCTCAAAATGAGGATTTAGCCCTTTAATCACCTAATACTTTTTAAAACATCACCAAATTAAAAGGCCCAGCAGCTATGTTTTTTGTGTTCTCATGTCTATTTTATTGTTTTTTTTTTTTTTTTTTTTTTCTTGTGGTTTCCTCCCTTGCTGTTAGTTTGGTGGAAAATATTTTGCTGTCGTTAATGTGCCTACTCTTAACCTCTTCTAATAAAAAACATCTTTTTCTTAAATAGACTTGGAAACCAAAATGACAGAGGTAGTAGTGTGTGTGTATGTGTGGGTGTGTGTTTATATAAAGTTTACTATTAATTAAAGCTTAAGGAGTTTAATAGGAATAAAATTTATGAGTTTGGTGGTTTCTTTAGGCTGCTGAGAGGCCTATATATTTAACTTTATTTTTGCTTCCTTGTTTAATTGTTGTGTTCTAGTTGAGTAAGGTATTCCTATATACTGGAAGAACAGTCACTGTAAGACTTAAGGGTTACAATATATGAAAAGAGTCTATTAATAATCTTTAAGCTAATATTTTTCATTTTCAAGTAGATTTTAACATAATGATTTATTACATGGGTTGTTGCTTAATATGTTGTTATTTTTCCTCCAGGATCGCAATGCTATGCCATTTTTTGTTTATTCAAAATGGGAGCTAATGTGTTTGATACTGAAGTGGTGAATGTAGATAAAACAATCACAGATATATGTTTTGAAAATGTAACCATATTGTAAGTATTTTTTAATCTTCAGAGAAAAATATAAAATTCTTCTTTTTTAAAAGGAAGTTCTTATTGGGTCTTTGGATTCTTTTTATGTTTAAATGTTTAAGTGATCTTTAAATGTTTAATATGATTTTAAAAATTACTTTGTTCAGAAGAAGTCCTTTTCTCTGTCTGCAATTTTCTGATGTAAAATAAAAATGGAAATATTGTAATTACTATTAGCAATAAATATTTGACTTATAGTTCAGTTATTAACTAAGCTTTGCATATAACAGAATATCCTGTAATGTTATTTGATATAGAGATAATTTAAGCATAAAACAGGATTTTTATCTCATGTAGGATATTTGGTTGCAGAAATACTAAAGTAGTATAACAACTTTATTTACAAGATAGTCCTGAAGTACATGCTATAGGAAGAGCACTTTGAAATTTTGGGGTGTTCTTTTTCTTATGGTGCACTTCTTTCATGTACTTCAAAACGATAAAAAAAAAATGGGTGATCCTCAGGGCTGTTTTTATGGTCCCTGCTCTTTTACAGGCTCATTTTATTGTGGTCATAATACAGAACAAGAAAGAACTCCTTGGGTAGCCATAGAAATCATTTTTAACTAACATAGTTTTTCCTGCCCTCCTTCAAAGGTTCTGTGTGCCTAAATCAGTGTGGGATTTGTATTTTAGACTTTTGAAGACATGATCTTTAGATCTAAATGTTAATAGCTACTAACCATTAATATAAAAACCCATATGCATGGTTTTTGCCATTTTCAGCTATGGAGCTAGACAGGTGAGATTTCAGAGGCCTAGTTTTGCCACTCACATAACATTAAAAAAACCTATAGCAAACCATATTTTGTGGCTTCTGGTCCAGTGTCTCATAGTAATAGTATAGCCTGGAAAAATAAAATGCATTGTTCTGAGTTATAAGTAGTAATGCAGGCCTTCTTATAAGCTGTATTGAACCAAAGGAATTTATTTAGGGTCCAAAACATATTCCCAAATGCTTATATAATTGAGGCTAAAAAAAATTACTTTTTTCTTGGTTATCTGAATACATTTGTTTCCATTATCAACTATTGCTAGTGAATTTTTTTTTCCCGCCAAAATTACCTGTTAATGGGCCCTTTTCTTCACATCACTTTGCTATTGTTTGTTTTTATCATGGAGACAAAAATCAGACTTTTTTTTTCCAGGGAAAGAACAATAGAAGTTAAGAAGACAACACATGATTTATAATTTTTTGAGAATTCCGTAAATATTTTAAATTGTTCTAAAAATAACTGCTGACAAATGTTATAAATGTTGAAAAATGTGCTTTTTGTTATGATGATTGTTTTTAATAAGTATTCAATATTTATGAATCTCTGGTTTTTCTCTAAATATTGACTTTTTTAGTCATTACCAGGAATACTGTATGTTTAAAAGTTGCCAAATAATAAACTATAAAAATAGCTGGAAGTTATTCCTGGGATTTATTCAAAGTATAGATTGGCCATTTATATCTTTAAAAGTCTGTGCTCCATTTTTTAAATCTCTGAAACTGATGGATCTTCCATTTGCAAGTAACATCTGCTGCTGATGGACCTCTTTTGCAGTCTTAAGTATATTTTATTGTTAGTAACACCACCACAGTCTTTAATGCTAAAGGTAGTTCATTGTGTCTGAAAAAGGGCAAAGCCAATCTTAACTTTTGCTAAAATTGCAGAATTTTGTATATTGATTTAATAAATATATCTAGTACCTTCTACATTCCAGGCACAATACTAGATTAAGAACACAAAGATCACCCAGACAGCAACCATTCTCAAGGAGTTCATGCTTTGAAGTATATTTTTTCCCCTATATAACCAGATAGTAAAATGTTATTTATAGTTATTAGGTGCAAAAGTCAGGGCGGGTCACGGGACACAGTGACGTGTGCACTATAAGTGACTCTTTATAAAGAAGAAATGAAAACTAAAGGTTTAGCAGATTTTTTTTGGAAGAACAGTCATTTCAGAAAATTACGCTTATAAATACCTTAAAAATGTATTAAAGGAATGACAAGGAGAAATAGTATTGGCAACAAAATGACCAGGGTATTTTATTCTTTCTTTAACATCCCTATGTATATATTGGTTAAATTGAATTAAGGTTGCCATAGTTTTGAAGCTGATATCTCTGAAAGTTGCAGTAAGTCTCTCAGGCCATTTAGATGCTAAGTAAACACTGAGAGATTCTGTCTTATTAACGTATTTTAACATAAACTTACTCCAAATTCTTACTTTTTCCCCATAAACCTTGCACTTATTGAGGAGATTCTGCAGTCTTCTCTTGTCTCCCCTACAGTCTTTTATTTATTTTAAAAAGAAAGTTTATTGTGTATATTTGAGGTTTATAACACTATGTTACAGGATACATATAAATAGTAAAATGTTACTATAATCAAACAGATTAACATCTGTCATCTCACATAGTTACTTTTTTGTGACAAGAGCAGCTAAAATCTATATAACAAAAATCTCTAACACAATTTTATTAACATTCGTCCTCATGTTTTTACAGTACATTATATCTCTAAACTTGTTCATCCTCCATATCTGCTATTTTGTGTCCTTTGACCTACGTCTCCCCATTTACTCTCCCTCAATCCTTGCCCATGGTAACCACAGTTTTATTCTCTATTTCTATGGTGTTCAGCTTTTTAAAAAAATATTCCACATATAATGGAGATCATACAATATTTTTATTTCTATGCTTGACTTATTTAACTTAATATCCTCCAAGTTCATCCATGTTGTAGCAAATGGCAAGATCTCCTTTTTTAAGACAGAATGGTTGTCTCTTGCGTGTGTGTATACACACATACTTTATTTTCTTTATCTGTTTTACCGTTGGTGGACATATCTTGGCGATTGTGAATAATGCTGCATTCTTATAGTTTCTTCAATATCTTGGCTATTGTGAATAATGCTGCAATGAATAGGTGAGTGCAGATGACTTCACAAGGTAATGATTTTATCTCCTTCGAGTATAAACCCAGAAGAAGGACTGCTGGATCATATAGTAGTTCCATTTTTAATTTCTTTAGGAACCTCTATACTGCTTTCCATAATGACTCCACCAGCAGTGTACTAGGGTTCCCTTTTCTCCATACCCTCGTCAACATTTATCTCATGCCTTTTTGATAATAGCCGTCCTTATGGGTGTGAAGTAGTATCTCAATAGTGGTTTTAATTTGCATTTTCCTGATGTCAAATGCTGATTTTAAATGTTACATAAACATAAAAGAATGTTGTAATTTTATTTTCTACTGAGTTAAATTTCTAACATTATGAATGCCCTTGTTTTTAGTAATGAAGCAGGGCCAGACTTTCAGATAAAGGTGGAAGTATATAGTTGCTGTACAGAAGAATATTCTATAACCAACACACCAAAAAAGCTAGCTAAGAAACTCAAGACATCTATAAGTAAAGCTACAGGAAAGAAAATAAGTTTAGTGCTTCAAGAAGAGGATCATGAAACGTGCTTGCTCCTCAGCCCGGCTGTTTTGTAAGTTTTTAATACTGCATTTATGGTGACATAATTATACATTTGTGATATTTTAAAGTATTATATGTGAAGTGTATGTTTACTTTATAAATGGAAAAGCATCATGAAACAAAAACAAAACTTAGTTGTTTGACATTTACTCAACTGAGGTATCCTTAATACCCTCCCTAAAAGGTAGGACGTTGGGTGAGAGTGTTTTTAGTGATTTGGAATTCTAATGCAAGTTGAATATCCCTTATCTGAAAGCCTTCACACTAGAAGTATTTTAGATTTGGACTTTTTCAGATTTTGGAATATTTGCATATACATAATTAGGTAACTTGGGGATGGCGCCCAGGACTAAACGTTATATATATACATACATATATATACATACATACACATACACATACCTTATAGCCTAAAGGTAATTTTCCATGATATTTTTAATAATTTTTTGCATAAAACAAAGTTTTGACTTCAAACATCACATGAAGTCAGGTGTAGAATTTTCTACTTGTGGTGTCATATAGGCATTCAAAAAGTTTCAGATTTTGGGGCATTTCAGATTTTCAGAGTAGAGATGCTTAGCTTGTATCTACCAAAAAATTGAAATGTTGTTGGAAAGGAACTACGTGCATGTCAAGGTATTTCTTTATATATTAATCTACTAATTAAATTGCTCTATGTATGTCATGCTTTATTCTTATGGAAAATATTTTATCTCTTTTTAATAAAACCACATTATCGTTATCATACTTAACTAAAAAAAAATAAGTCCTTTATATCCAGTCTATATTCATATTGCCCAATATTGGAAAAAAATCCTGTTTTGATTTGTTCAAATCGGAATCCAAACAAGGTCTACAATATTACATTAAAGTGAATCTTTTAAGTTTCTTTTAACCTACTACAATTTCCTGTCCTATTTTTTTCTTGTCATTATTTATCGAAGAGACTAGGTCTTGTAGAATTTTCCATATTTTGAATTTAGTTGATTGCATCTTTGTGGTCTTTTTTTACATTTTTTTCTGGCCCTTGTATTTCCTATAACCTTGCAGTTAGATCTAGAGGACTGATTAGGTTCAGTTCTCTTTTAGGGGAATACTATTCATATTATTAGGTGTACTTCCTACTAGCTTCTAGTAGGAGGCTTTGTCCCACTTTGAGTAATGTTAAAATTAATCAGTGGGTTTAAGTGTTGCCAGCCTAACCTATCGGATATAAAGTTCTCTATCAGTCTTTTATCTAATGGTTTTTAGCAGTCAAGGCTCATCATTTATTATTATGGATTATAATTTGGTGACTTTATATATCTGTCCTGCATTTTTCTTCCAAACTGGAATTCTTGCAAAGAACGTGTCCTTGTAAACTCTCTGGATACAACTACAATAACATTGGTGGAGGAAAGGGAAGAAAAAAATGCCTGATTCTTCTGTTTACTAGATTTTAGAATATTAAGTTGAAACCATAGCAATCATGGAGGTGATCAGTGTTGTTTTATTTGAACTCTTGCATTTTCTTTTCTTTTCTTTTCCTTTTTTAAGACGAGTCTGGATCTGTTGCCCAGTCTGGAGCGCAGTGGAGCTCTCAGCTCACTGCAGCCTCAGCCTCCTGAGTAGCTAGGACTACCAGCACATGCTGCTGCGCCTGGTGGCTAATTTTTTATTTTTCTTGTAGAGAGAGTGTTTCACCACATTGCTCAGGCTGATCTCAACCTCCTGGGCTCAAACAATCATTCGCTTGCCTCAGCTTCCCAAAGTGCTGGGATTACAGGTGTGAGGCCACCACACCCAGCCTTGAATTTTTATAATGTTTGTGTTTCAATCTGCTATTCTCTTTGATGCCCAAGTTGTTCATCTTTGATCAGTGGGAAACCGTTAAACTGACTTCTACATCCTTCGAGACAACCTAATCTTTGATAGCTTTTTTGCTTTCTGACACAGTAAGATGTTCCCCTTTCACCTTGTATTTTTCTGCCAAGACTTGGAATCACCATTTCTCCAAGGAGCGTGGTTTCCTTCAGATACCTTCTTTAAACATTGTATTTGTTTCTTCACAAATAGTTTTATGTTGATGTTTCTTTGGAACACTGTTGATCAAGCTGCATTCCTAGAATTTCTTTGCATGTTTCGTAGAGTTGGCTCTTCAGCATGTCAATAATTTTACTGTAATTATAAAAAGCAAAATATTTGAGGTATAGATCCTGGAAATGCCAGTCATCAAAATTTAATTAAATTACTCTTTCATGTGAGATGTATTACATGCAAAATATACTTTGGCACTCTAGCATAGTGTCTTTCAATCTCTTTGGATTGATGCTTATGCTAAAAAAATACATTTTACATCATGACTGAGTGCACAGTTATGTAAGCAGATAGATTTTATGAAGTAATTCTTAACCCTTACTATTTACAATATAATTATCAGGCATTTTCTTATTCTGTTGCTTTCAGTTTTTTTTTAATGCTGTTTGTAAATCATTAAATTGATTTCATGACCCATGAATCAGTCCCAGTCTACATTCTGAAAAACAGTCATAGAAGATGTCTTTCCAATATAAATGTCATTTAAAAGGAGGCAAGAGACCTTTCATTTTCTTCTCTTAGATCTTAGACCATCTTTAAAACTTTTCTGCATTAATATTATATCAAGGATTTGCTGGAAGGTACTTTAATTCAGTCATAAGGTGGTGGAATTAATTCTTTTTGATGATTAGATAAACAATTCTATTTCCAGGTTTAAACAGGTTTTAGTGCAGAAAGAGACCTTAGAGATAATTACCCAGTTCAATAATTTTTACATTTTTTAAGTAGCAAGACTCCTATTTTAAAAATGACAGGACCAGTGGTGTCTCTTATCCAGCTGCACTATATGATAGAAAAGTTACATTTTTTCCCTCACTTTCTCATATGAAAGGCAAAGATGTTCATACACAATCATTTCTTTTTAAAAAGCTTTTCAGAAGCATTTCTGGAGTTTCATGCACCTTTACAGCATGTAAAAACAGTGAATGTACTTCCTAAATAGTTTAAAACCTCATTGTATGGCCATGAATACTCAATTTTTAATTTCTGTAATTTATTACTTCTGTGACCCGAGAGATTAATTTACTCTCTTTTTGTTTTTCCTTCTGTAATAATAATAAATAATAATATCTCAATTCCATAGGATAATTATGAGATTTAATAAGATAATTCATGGATTTGGTTTATAAAGGAAGCATTTTATAGTAAGCTCTGTTACCATTGTGGTTATTATTTTTACTGTCCCCAGACCAGTGCTTTTTCTAGGCCTTTTTTTTTTTTTTAAAACTCATGGTAAAACTTCACGGTTTAGAAACTTGACATAGTATTATAAAATGTAGCCACATTTTTTCATTTAAATTATGTTTATGATTTTATAGGAGATCATTTAAATGATGTTAGAAACTATATTTAAGGCCGGGGGCAGTGGCTCATACCTGTAATCCCAACACTTAGGGAGGCTGAGGCAGGCAGATTGCCCAGGAGTTCGTGACCAGTCTGGGCACCAGGGTGAAACCCTTCTCTAGTAAAAATACAAAAAACCAGCCCAGGTCTAGTCCCAACTACCCAGGAGGCTGAAGTAGGAGGATCACCGGAGCCTGGGAGGTTGAGGCTACAGTGAGCTGTGTGATCATGCCGAGAGAGAGAGAGAGAGAGAGAGAGAGAGAGAGAAAACCATATTTAATCTATTTCTTTTTGAAGCCTAGAGGAATTTTTGAGAATAAATTTTTGTGCATTAAGTTCTTTTTACTAGACAGGCATATTTATCTTGGAGTATCTATTTTCCTGTTCAGAATTTTTCATTCTATTTGGTTTATTCTTGAATCCAAACACTAATTTTCTTTATGAACATTTCCCCCTTGAAACTTGCATGCCATTTGTTTATTTGATACCATTAAAGTTGGTTAAAAGATAAAATAAAACCTTTTACAGCATTTCACAAATCATGTCCTTCTAATACCAGCATTTTGTTGATACTGTAGTATGACCCTAGAGTCTGCTAGGTTAACTCATAGCCCAGGACTACTCTTACCTGATGCTTAACTGGACCACTTCAGCACCATGGTAGGAGTTTAAAATTCAGGATGCATAAGGAGATCATTTTGTGTATTTAAGTGATCTAGGTCAATGTGAAGATTCCTAATACAGATTTTAGTCTTTAACCAAAATGGACACATATAAAATGATAAAATTTTCCCTAGTAATATGACATGTGACCAAATATAGCCGTTCTTCCTGACAAGAGTGCATTTTTTAGACTACCATTTAAAGCAGCCATTTTTTTCATAACATTCCCTTTCCTCCAAAAAAATGTTGTAACAATTGGCCTATTTGATATTGATAGAAAAAAAATGTAGCTGATTAAACTTTTGGGAACTCAATATTGGGGTTGGCTAAAAGGAATGAGTGTAATGTTTTAGAAAGAAAATGTTATCCTGACAAGAATGTTTTAAAAGTGAGGTCACTGTTGGTTTTGGAAGCACTGGCATTGTAGTTAGTCATGTTTTAAAAATGAAGCAACTTGAAATACCATAAAGTATTGTTTGATCTGAAAGAAGACAGTGAACATTTTTGGTAATTTTTAGTATGCTCCCTGATAAGATTCATTTATTCATTTTATTGTAGACTTTAGCTTACTAAAATTCCTTTAGCCAGACTTTCCCAGTGCACCTAATAGCTGAATTAACTATTTTATGCTCCTTGATAACTATTTAGTACATTATTCTTTAACTATACATCATTCTAAACAATCATCTTGTGAAAACTGGTAAACTTCAGAGTGATTATTTACTTGACAAAAGATGTATTGTTTCTTAAAAATAAGCCACTAATACTACATCTTAAATATGATTAAAGTTATGAAACATGTATCCTAACACTTGTTCAGAATACATGGATTATTTATGTTTTGAGGAACGAGACTTAAAGATTTGGTGATGTGACAGATAATACAGTTTGTAAACGTAACTAAGGAGTTACTCAACTATTGTACATAATTAATTAAATCATTGTAGAAATGATTATCCAGCAGTTATGTCATTTGGTAAATTCAAAGGTTAATAGATCCCTGCACTCAAAATTCTTCCAGTTTAGTAAAATGTAGTCACTATTTGTTTTAAAAGAAAAAATATCTTAAACTATTTCTTAATGAGTTATAAAGCCAATATGATACACTGGGGCTCTCTTTCCAGTATACCTCTTGCTAGCTACAGGCAAGTCAGTTACATTCTCTGAACATCAGTTTCTTCATCTGAAAATGTGGAACAAAATATCTGCCCTGCCTATCTCTAGTAGTTTTTTGGAACCTTAAAAATGTTGCTTGTCAAAGTGCCTTAAACTGCACATAGAGATGAAGTATGACAATGCTTTGCATGCAGTTGATTCCTAGGAGTGGTTTTCATCCTGTTACCACTTAACCACATTAATCATTTTGTTAGAAAAATAGTAGGCCCAGTGCAGTCACTCATGCCTGTAATCTCAGCACTTTGGGAGGCTGAGGTGGGTGGATCACCTGAGGTCAGGAGTTTGAGACCAGCCTGGCCAACGTGGTGAAACTCTGTCTCTGCTAAAAAAAAAATACAAAAAATTAACCAGGCATGGTGGCGAGCACCTGTAATCCCGGCTACTTGGGAGGCTGATGCAGGAGAATCACTTGAACCCAGGAGGCAGAGGTTGCAGTGAGCCGAGATCGTGCCATTGCACTGCAGCCTGGGCAACAAGAGCGAGACTCCGTCTCAAAATACATGTATGTTTCCTCCCCTCCTATCCTACTACATCACCAACTTTTGTACAGCACCATTTCTGTATACTTATAAGCATGCTGAAATACCTTCAATTTCTTAACTATCCTTCTTGGAAAATAATTTTTTATATTCCTATCTCCACTTCCTCTTCTGCCATTCTCTATTGAACTATTTCATTTGGCTTACCTAATGTTACCTCCATCCCGTCCTACAGAAACTACTCTCGTCAAGGTCAACAGTGATCTAATGTTGCCGCATTTGATTGTCAGTTTCCTGGACCTTTTGGTATTAACACAATTGATCACTCTCCTTGAAATACTATTTTTATATGCCGTCTAGAATGACACTTTCTTGATTTTTTTTCGACCTCAGTAACCATTTATTCATTGCCTGTCTCCTTTGTTCATTGCTCTTCATTTAATGGAGTGCTTGTGTCCCAGTATTTGGTCCTTGGATTTCACCTAACTAACTTTCATTAAATTTCATGTATATACTGATAATTCCCAAATTTATATCTCCAATACCTATTCCTCTTCTAACTCCAGATTCATATATCCAGTTGCCTGGATGCATCTAGATACTGAAAACAATCTCAAATAATGCATGTAGATATCAAAAACAATCTCAAACGTACTTGCCCCAAACTGAATTCTTACCTCCTGTATCTGTTTCTCTCTCAGTCAGCCTCATTTCAGTTAATAACAATTCCATTTTTCTGGTTGCTTGGACCAGAGGCCTTGGAGATGTCTTTAATTCTTTCCTTGCTTTCACGTCCTGTCTTTGCACTAAAACTTAGAGAATGTATCAGGAATCTGAACCACTTCTCACTACCCTACTACCACCATTTTATTCCAGGCCTGCAACAGCTCTTGCCTGGTCAATTTCAGTAACCTTTTAGTTGGTGTCTCCATTTTTCACTCCTGGCCTCTCTAGTCTGTTCTCCACACAGCAGCCAGAGGGATCATTTAATTTTGATACAAGTCAGATCATAGTACATGACTCTGCTCGGAACCTACCATTTGCTGCACATTTCACTCCAAATCCACTGTTCCTTACCATGCCCCACCAGGACTGTGGTATTGACTGTCTGTCTGCCCCCTGCTTACCTTTTGGACATCTCAAATCACTCTGCCTCCTTCACTACTCCAGTCACACTGTCCTCCTTGTTTGTCAAACACACCTAGGATGTACTCACCTTAGCCTTTATATGTATTGTCCTCTGCCTGAAATACTCTTCCTTCTGTTCTTCTTGTGGCTCCTTTCTTCCTTTCAGGTTTTCACTCAAGTGTTACTTTTGCAGATAGGTCTTCTTCTCCTTGGGCCATCTGAAATAGCAGTCTCCCCTCACCTTAATTCCTTCACCATGCTTTACTTAGCTTCATGGGCCTGATATATATTTTTCTATCTATTTTTCTTCCTGTATAAGACAGGAAAAGTAGATAAATATATAAATGTATGTTTACATATTTATACATTCTCCTCCCCCATTTCGTTGATTATTGTAGTTTTAACACCTGGAACAGTGCCTGGCAAATGCAGGCAACCCCACTTATTGTCAATAATCTTTTCTTGAAAATAACATATTCTGCCCTAAAGTGCTCACAGTGAGTCTACTTCCCATTATTTAAGTGGGAAACATTATAATGTGTTACCAATTTAAAACTCCTCTCTAGTTTTCTAAAATATAGTTCCATAAAACTCATTTATCAGGGACAAATTATTATGTTGGGATAATGCTTAACATATTGAACCCTGATAACCAAACAACTAATACGAATGTTAGTAGGCAGTTCGTGTGTGATCACATTTGCTCTTCCATTGTAGTTGCTGTTCTCAATTACTTTGATTGCTTTTTATTTATTTATTTTTGAGACAAGATCTCTTTCTGTCACTCAGGCTGTGGTGCAGTGGCACGATCTTGGCTCGCTACAGCCTCCACCTCCCGGGTTCCAGCGATTCTTCTGCTTCAACCTCCCAAAGTTCTGGGATTATAGGCGTGAGCCACCACGCCCAGCCTACTTTGGTTCTTTCTCCACAGTTTTAATACTTCAACTTCTTTGGGATTCATTTTGTGAACAATAGGAAAAAATAAGAGCTTACTGTAAAAGACACTGTAGAAACTTGTTCAGAATAAGTGAATAATAGGCCGGGCGCGGTGGCTCAAGCCTGTAATCCCAGCACTTTGGGAGGCCGAGACGGGCGGATCACGAGGTCAGGAGATCGAGACCATCCTGGCTAACACAGTGAAACCCCGTCTCTACTAAAAAATGCAAAACACTAGCTGGGTGAGGTGGCGGGCGCCTGTAGTCCCAGCTACTCGGGAGGCTGAGGCAGGAGAATGGCGTGAACCCGGGAGGTGGAGCTTGCAGTGAGCTGAGATCCGGCCACTGCACTCCAGCCTGGGTGACACAGCGAGACTCCGTCTCAAAAAAAAAAAAAAAAAAAAGAATAAGTGAATAATAGCAGAGAATGGCCACTTGTCCCTCTTTTAGTTCTAGCAGCAGTGAAGATTTGTTGATACATAGTGAACTTTTGAAAAGCCTAAGTGTGAGTCTGACATTATACCAGTTCAGAACTGTAACTCAAAAATATACTCATGCATTGTTTTGTTTAAAATGTTATGTTGAAATATGGAGACAGAAACATAAATTTTCGTATATAAACACTGACCAAAAACACTGGGTATAGAGAGTTATCTTTGGTCTGTAATGACTATATAGTAAAAGCCAAGAGGCATTCTCCAAGGGAGTAGTATTCTGTGGAGTATGCTGTTATTTATTGAAGTGCATGCATACGTTGCATACTTACTAAGTGTATGCATATTTTTTCTTTGTAATACAGAAATCTTATTAAAGATTTAGTAAGAAACAAAGGAGGTGTATGAAACATAACACCTAGCACAATTAATATAAATTCTTGTCAGATATCACTGTCTTCTATATCTCTCTTTGTCTCTCTCTCTCTTTTAATATACTCATTGATGTTTTGAGATTTTACTGATTTGAAAAAAAAATAAAATCAAGAAAATCATGAAAAAAATTAGGATTACTAGCATACAACATACAGTTGTTGCTGGGTGTGGTGGCTCACTCCTGTAATCCCAGCACTTTGGGAGGCCAAGGTGGGTGGATCACGAGGTCAGGAGATCGAGACCATCCTGACTAACATGGTGAAACCCCATCTCTACTAAAAATACGAAAAATTAGGCAGTCGTGGTGGCAGGCGCCTGTAGTCCCAGCTACTCAGGAGGCTGAGGCAGGAGAATGGTGTGAACCCGGGAGGCGGAGCTTGCAGTGAGCCAAGATCGCGCCACTGCACTCCAGCCTGGGCGACAGAGTGAGACTCCGCCTCAAAAAAAAAAAAAGAAAAAAAGAAAAAAAAGACAGAAAATACAGTTGTTACTGAACATAAATTCACTTTTTATCACCACAAAGTGCCAGAATATGAAATTCATCATGAGAAATTCTAGGTGTTTTGGTAAGAGTGCTATTTTAACATAAGTACCACAAAGGGAACTATAATGGAAAAAAATGGAATGTGTGTAATGAAGTCCTCCATGTTCTCACACTATAGATAAAACCCTCAAATCTCTGATGTAGATAACCAGAAGAAGGAGATTCATTCTGTGAAAAATAAACAAAGCTGGGTGCTAATTAAAGTGGTAAGGACAGATTTGAATCAGTAATGTGCTATTATAGTAAGAAGAGTCACACATGAACTGCACTAAACTTTGATTTGTGTAGAGGCGACTGGGCATTTTAAAGGGAGAATAAGGAAATTGGGAGAGGTTGAGTCAGACTCAGAGTTAGCTAAGTGAAAAGTTCCAGATAGTGAGAAGAGGGGATTGGTCCATGTGGAACCCACCTGGGTGTTCTAGCTGGTATTTATCAAAATTAGTCTCCTACCCTCCCACAGAGACTGAAAGACAAAGGCACTGTTTTCAGCTGTTGGCTGGAACAAACAATAAGTTGTTTTGTCAGCCTTGAGTTTTCTCAAGCAGGCACTTTAAGAAGACATCTTAGGGATGCAACTTTGAGCTGCAAGAAACAATGCTAGTGATTGTTCGGGTCCTTAGAGGGCCAGGTTGAGGCCTAGTTGAGAAAAGGACTCAGAGGAGTGTGGCTGGAGTTTGGTCAAGAAGACAGCCTTTGTCCCTGGGAAATTAATGTAAATCAGACCCTATCATTCCACTTTTTATCAATTTTCCTACTATACTTAGAATTAAATCCACCCCTCTTCCAGGACGCTCAGAGCCTTCAGGTGAGCTCATCACTGCCTGTATTTCGAGCCTTGCATTGCACCATGCTTGCTGCTTGCCTGTTGTGCACCAGCCACACTGGTTTTCCTTCAGCCCTCCCTTTGCACATACTCACTCTGCTTGGAATGTTTTCCTGCATTCTTTGGTTTGCTAGATTCTTTTATGACTGGATAACTGTTACTTCCTCAGAAAATCCTTCCCCAGTTCACCTACCTACCACAGGTCCTCAGTTTTCTCATCTCCTTTGTTTCTTTCATAGAAAAAGTTGCATTCCAACTTGCAAATGCTGGTATTTGGTTTATTCCTATGCCTACTCTTTTTTTCATTCTGCCTGCATCAGAATGTAATGCTGGATCTTGTTTACCATTGAATGCCCATCACCTAGCATTGGACTTGGCACATTTTAAGTGTTCAGTAAATATTTATTAAATGAATGGGGACGCCGGTGGCTCACGCCTGTAATCCCAGCACTTTGGGAGGCCAAGGCGGGCAGATCACATGGTCAGGAGATCGAGACCATCCTGGCTAACAGGGTGAAACCCAGTCTCTACTAAAAATACAAAAAATTAGCCAGGCATGGTGGCGGGCGCCTGTAGTCCCAGCTACTCGGGAGGCTGAGGCGGGAGAATGGTGTGAACCTGGGAGGCGGAGCTTGCAGTGAGTCAAAAAAAAACAAAAAACAAAAAACAAATGAACGGGGACCCTTCAGAGAAACATTGGTGTGAATTAAAACAAATAATTTGCAGGTTTTTATTGACAAAATATAGAGATAAACCTGCTTAATCAATAACTTGTATCATCAAAAAATATCATCTGTAATATCTCAATTTTTTTTGTGGTAAAGCATTCTTGAGTATACATTCAGAGGCATTAAGTATATTCACATTGTACAACCATCACCACCCTCCATCTCCAGAAGTTTTTCATCTGCTCAAGCTGAAATTCTGCACCCACCCTACACTAATTCCTTATTCTTTCCTCCTGGCAGCCACCATTCTAGATTCCATCTCTATGAATTTCACTACTCTAGGTACCTCTTATAAGAGAAATCATATAGTGTTTGTCCTTTTGTGACTGGCTTATTTCACTTAGCTTAATGTCTTCAAGATTCATCCATGTTGTAGTATGTCAGAATTTTCTTCTTTTTTAAGGCTGAATAATATTCCATTATGTATATGTATGTGTATGTACACACACACAAACACACAGCCCACATTTTGCTGATTCTTTCATCCCTGGATAGACACTTGGGTTTCTTCTACCTTTAGGCTATTGTGAATAATGTTGCTGTGAACATGGGTGTACAAATATCTGAGTCTCTGCTCTCAGTTCTTTTGGGTGTATATCAGAGTAGAATTGCTGGATCAGTAATTTTATTTCTTATTTTTTGAGGAACCACCAAAATGTTTTCCACGGAGGTTGTATCATTTTACATTCCCACCAGCAATGTACAAGGGTTCTAGTTTATCCACATACCAGCTAACGTGTGTTTCTGGTTTTTGTTTGTTTGTTTGTTTTACTAATCTTAATGAATATGAAGTGATACCTCATTGTGGTTTTGATTTCCATTTCCCCAGTGACTAATGATATTGAGCATCTTTTTATGTTTTGTTGACCATTTGTCAATAAAAGAGAAATAGACATTTCTGTCTTTAGAGAAATGTAGTGCATCAGAATGTAATGCTGGATCTTGTTCTCTCTTTGAGGAAAGGTCTATTCAAGTCCTTTGCTTATCTTTAAATCAGGTTGTTTATTATTTGTTGTTGAACATACAAATATTTTGTGTAGTAGTAGAAATACAAAAATACTTAAAACATGTCTTCTTTCTTACTATTAGTGGTGTAAAGTATAATTTGCTAGCTCACACTACCCTAACCTTGGAAAGTGCTGAGGATAGTTTCAAGACCCATAATCTGTCTATTAATGGAAATGGTAAGTATAGTATATATTTTACTTATTATATATTCTGCCTATATTTCTAATTATAGTATGTTCCCTTCAAGTGGATATCAGCTTAAATAATGGAGACATGAGTGATTCTGTTGGTTCTTTCAAATATATCTGTCCCTCTTCCCCAAAGGAGAAAAGTTTATTTTCCTTTCTCTACGCCGAGATTTGTTTGCAAGGCTTAGTGGGAAAAGAAAGGTCTCGGGTATGCTCAATCCTTGTTTTTGACTTGGAATTTATGACTTCACCACTTTCTAGCTGGAAATTAAAGACCTGACTTATTTTTAAATTTGAAATCAAGGAAGCCAGCCTTTCTGTTAGTAGGAAGCAGAGAATGTAAGAAAGAGAAAGTAGGGTTCCTTAACCTTTCTCTCTTTGGATGGTAGTGGTAGTTATAGTTTATCCAAAATAAAGATATGGGAAACTGAAGAAGGGGGTTAGGTCATTAAGAAGATTGGTAAAACTTAGCATGAGCACTTGCCACTCTCCCAGGTTATTTTACTCGTGATGAAAAATATGGAGCAGTGCTGGTAAGGCAGTTTGGAAGTATGATTTGGGTTATTTACTTTTGTTCATTTTCTCCAAGCAAATAAATAAAAATACGTGGTAAATGTCCTAATTATACTTACTGTTGTAAGGATTATGGCTCTGTACTGATAAGATTGATAATGTTGTATCAATTTTTTTTGTTTCACAATGAGAAATTATGTTAAAAATACGGAAAAGTTAATGAAATGTAAACATATAGTTTAAAAAATAATTAGGAAGCTAGGTGTGGTGGCTCATGCCTGTAATCCCAGTTCTTTGGGAGGATGAGACGGGAGGATCACTTGAGCCAAGGAGTTTGAGACCTGCCTGGGTAACATAGTGAGACCCTATCTCTACAAAAATAAAGAAAAAAATTAGCTGGCCATGGTCATGCGTGCATGTAATCCCAGCTACTCAGGATACTGAGGTAGGAGGATTGCCTGACCCCAGAAGTTCAAGGCTGCAGCAAGGTATGATTGTGCCACTGTTCTCCAGCCAGGGCTACAGAGCAAGACCCTGTCTCAAGAAATAGAACATATCAAGAAACAGAACATTACTACCACTCCTTTCCCTCATTTACCCTAGGTGTACATATGTCTCCATTTTTATGGTATATACTTCCTTGTTTTTCTTTATGGTTTTATTAATACCATCTTTGTGTGCTTCCCTAAATAATATAATTTTGCCTAATTTGAACTTTGGTATGGAATCATGTTGTCTTGGTAATTTGCTTTTTGTTCATCATTCAGTGTGTATGCTTTTCCTTACTTACAGTATCTTATTGTATGATAATATGGATTTATCTCTTAGACTTATTTAATTTTTTTTTTTTTTTTTGAGACAGAGTCTTGCTGTGTCGCCCAGGCTGGAGTGCAGTGGCGCGATCTCGGCTCACTGCAAGCTCCGCCTCCCGGGTTCCCGCCATTCTCCCGCCTCAGCCTCCGAGTAGCTGGGACTACAGGCGCCCGCCACCGCGCCCGGCTAGTTTTTTTTTTTTTTTTTTGTATTTTTAGTAGAGACGGGGTTTCACCGTGTTAGCCAGGAGGGTCTCGATCTCCTGACCTCGTGATCCACCCGCCTTGGCCTCCCAAAGTGCTGGGATTACAGGCTTGAGCCACCGCGCCCGGCCTTATTTAATTATTTTAATAGTTACAGGGTTCTTCAACTTTTCTATTTCTTGGGTCAGTTTCAATAAGTTATGTTTTTATAGATACCTACCCATTTGATCTAAACTTTGAGATTTATAGGCATTAAATTTTCTATTATGTCCTTATATCTATTAATTTTCTGCAGCCTCTGTAATGTTGTTCCCTCTTTTCCATTCCTGATACTTGCTTTCTGTACCATCTCTGTTTTTTAATTCTCATTCTTGTAACAGATTAGTCAGTTTTATTCACCAATGTGTTCCATATTTGTTAATTATTTGTTAGGAGTAATGATTGTAATCTATATACTCTATATTACTACAAGAGGTGTGATAAAATCTCATTCTGTGATTGTGTATTTTTCGACCCATAGTTATATCTATTTTTGCTGTATATAATTTGAACCTTTGTTATTTGATTCATGTGTTTGTGTATTTTCTTCTTTTACCTCAAACTGTACTTATTTTTATGTTACAAACATGCCTCTTCAAACAGCATTATATTGGATTTTAATTTTTCTCTAATTTGATAATCTTTTTTTTACCGAAGCTTTTAGTCCTTTTGTATTTAATATCAAATAGCTGTATATTTGGGTTTAAGTCTATGATAACCTGTGTTTTCTATTTGTCTCACCTATTACATGGTTATTTTTTTCTTGCCTTTTAAGGCACTTTTTCCTTGTTTGAATTAAAGTTATACATCCTTTTTCTCATTTTTTAGAATTTACCCCTAAAAATTTTATTAATCATACTTATTAAAAACTAAACTTAATAGTTTTGTGCTTTTCTCAGACAATACAAGGACTTTAGAACAGTTAAACTCTTTTTTCCCTAACCTATGTGCTATTGTTATATATTGTAATTCTTTTTTCTTTTAGCAAGATGTTTTATAGATTTAATACTTAGATTTACCTATATGTTTCTATGACTACTTGTATCTTATGCCTTGCATCTGGGATACTTTTCCTTCTGCTTGAAGAATAAGCCCTAGAATTTCTTTTAGTGTGTTATGCTCATATCAAACTTCTTGTTCTTTTTGTTTATCTGAAGGTGGCTTTATTTTGCCTGATTATTGAAGATGTTTCTTAATTCTGCAGTTTTAATTTTGTCTTGTTGAATATCGAAGATATAATTCCAATATTTTTGGCTTCTATTATTTTATTACAAATGTTGTAAATAATTTGCCAGTGTGTCACCACTAGGAGTGTAATCTTTTTATTCCTTTTTGCCTTTGGTTTTCTAAAATTTTACCATGGTATAATTAGGTGTAGATTTTATTTATGCTGCTTGGAGTTTCTTGAGCTTCTTTACGTTGTTGGTATGTTTCATCAGTTTGGACAAAATCTCACTTATCTAATTTGAAACTGCCTCTGCTGTTGTGTAACTTTAGTTCTTTTTGCATGCTTTGTATCCTTCATGTTTCTTACTCTTTATGATGTACTTTTCAACTAACTTACAGATATTTAGGACATAAGCTAGTCATAAATCTGAGATTGCCTATATAAAGAAGTTTGCTTTCAAACTTTTAAACTTATAAATCACAAAGTTAATTTCAGATGTATTACTGAAATACATGCTTTTACAGAATTTTTATTTCATTTGCTACCTGTTTTAGGAAAGATAACTTTTGTTTATTTGTGTTTGCATTTTGGAATAGTATGTATTATGCTTGTGCATTCATTTTTCCCAGATTAAGCCCTTATTTCTAAAATATAGCAGCTTTAAAAATGTATTAATAAAAATGATTTGAATAGTCTCAGAACATTGTTGTGTGCTATTCTATAGTAGAATCTTGGGCAGGTAAGTTTAAAATTTTTTGGTTTCACTACAAACCTTTGCTGCCTTGCATGTATGTATTAACTATTTTTACAAAAAAAAATTGTGGGGTAATTAAAACTTTTGGGTAAATAATAGTTATGGCCAGTAACTAGCCATTTTGTAGGTACTACCAACAGGGCACAGCGAAAACTTTAAAAATCATTTTTATGTGGTCCAGTGTGAACTAAGGGCCATATGTTGGGTTTTTATTTATACTCTGATGCCTAGAATCATTTAATGCTTTCCTCCATATAGATAGGTAGTACACAGGTAAGTATCTTCATTAAAGGAGTATCTTAATGTTTTTTTGAAAGAACTTTTTAAAACAATGTCAAAGTTACAGAAAAGTTGCAAGTTGAATGTCAAGATTTTTTTTTTTTTAAATTAGAGATGAGTATCAGTATATTACCCGGTCTGGCCTCAAACTCTTGGATGCGAGCACTCCTCCCACCTTGGCGTCCTGAGTAGCTGGGACTACAGGCACACATTACCATACTCAACTTGAATGTCAAGACCTTTTTTTTCCTCAAAAAGATATGAGAGCAAGTTGCTTACATGATCGTCCGTACCCCAAAATGTATTAATACATATTTGCTACTATCAGGACATTCAGCTACATCACCATCACTCTCAAAGTCAAGGAATGAATACTAATACATTACCACCATATAATCCTCGGAGTCCATTCAAGATGTTGCCCATTATCCCAATAATGTTCTTTATGGCAGAGGGATACAGTGCAGAATCATATATTTCATTGAATTATCATGCTTTTTAATTTTCCTTCAATCTGGACTAGTTCTTCGTTCATTGGGCTCTAATGTTCGATGTCAGGCTCCTCTTCCCAGGCCTACCTCTTTCACCCTGCTTGCTCAAGCTAGAGTCCCAAATCTAAGGCTGCGCCCCAGTGTCATCACCCTCTCAGCCCCTTCAGCTGCTGATACCTCCTGCAGGCAGCCCCTGCTACTCACCATTCTCACTCTGCCTGTCTCCATCATCCCTTTCTAGCACACCATAGCTCCTTCTCCAGTCTTGGCACAGATGTTTATGTTGGGGTCTCTACCTAATGGCTTATGACTGAATTGTTCAGCAAGAGAAGGGGAGGAGGAAGGGCCAAAAATGTTGATTAAGTTATCTTAAGTTCTCTAAAATAATGTTTTTTGTTTTTGTTTTGCTTTGTTTTTGAGATGGAGTCTTGCTCTGTTGCCCAGGCTGGAGTGCAACCTCTGCCTCCCGGGCTCAAGCGATTCTTCTGCCTCAGCCTCCCAAGCAGCTGGGACTACAAGCATGCACCACCATGCCCAGCTAATTTTTGTATTTTTAGTAGAGATGGGGTTTCACCATATTGGCCAGGCTGATCTCACTCCTGACCTCAAGTAATCCACCTGCCTCGGCCTCGCAAAGTGAAATAATGTTTCATTCGGAGGATCACCTTTCTAATTATTATAATGAAAATCAGAGCAAAAATTAGAATTTGACAAACATAAATTACTTTATTAGAATGTTTTTATATTAAATGAGATCACTTATATTCTCTGAACAACTTTCATTGAATAATTAAAATCAAACAAGAGACTAAAGAGTTCATATTTATTCAGGTGGTAGCATGCTGTAAATGATCAGTTATAATATTATCCTGTCCTTTCTATTCTCGTATTTGATTTTCTCACTAAATGTGGCACTAGTATTTGGGTAGGATGAATCTTTACATAAAAGTAATTCTAAAATATGTTCTGTACAAAGCAAAACAAAATTGTAAAAAGAGAAAAATCAAAATGTATGATGACCTTAAATAAACTTATATTTATAACTTGATTTTTTTTCTTTCTCCTTTAAATAGAGGAGTCTTCATTTTGGCTTCCCCTATATGGCAACATGTGCTGCCGACTAGTTGCCCAGCCAGCTTGTATGGCTGAGGATGCATTTGCAGGATTTCTTAATCAGCAGGTTAGAGGACTTTAAATATCCTACAACAATTGTAGCTCTACTTTAAATCTTAATATACTGGCAGTTGTTTCACCTTCTGATACTGAGAAGTATTTTTTAAGCCTTTTTTTAAATGTCAATTTTCTAAATGTTATCAGATATAAATTGTAGGGGATGCGGGGTGAAAAGAATGACAAGGCAGAGAGGGCTCTACTGCAATGTTGATGGCTAAGGTGCTACCTCTCCATGCTCCTCTGCTTCATTAATAGCAGCAACAGGATAATCAGCAACAGAGGGCTCCTTGTGGAAACTGATGAGGTCTGCTCAACACCTTTTGCATAAAGGTCTTTCTGGCAGACAGCGTTTGGCACGGTTTAGGACTCTGAGCTTCCAGAGCTGCCTCTGTGCCACCTACTCCTGATTTATTTATAACCATAGTTATTTATATTCAGTAAATAATTAATTGTGAACTTCAATGAATCAATAGCTTTTTCTAAAAGATTCCATTAGGAGGAAAGAAAATTTGCATTCTTACAGGGTACTTGACATTTTCCGATACTCTGAGAACAGTAAGAGAAAATAATATTTTGAACATATAGAATTGTTTTTATAGTTTTCCTGAGTCATTTGATGAATTGCCATAGAATTCTAAGCACTAATTTTTAATCAACTAGCTTTTCTAAAACACCATTGATCTATGGTTTTATGTGTGTAAAAGTTAGGTGGTGATCGTTGCCTCCATTTCACTTAATGCCTTTAATTCCAAACTTTTCTTCTCTGATATTAACATACTCTTGGATTTGGAGCAATTGACCTTTTGTATATCAAATTAATGGATAATTCTATCACATTTTAAAAATTCTAAATAATTTAACTTTGATAAGTATTTTGATGAATTTAAAGTGATAACTTAAAATTGATAGTCTCTTGATTTTTTTTTTTTTTTTCCAGCAAATGGTAAAAGGTCTGATTAGTTGGAGAAGGCTGTATTGTGTTTTGCGAGGAGGTAAACTCTATTGTTTTTACAGTCCAGAGGAAATTGAAGCTAAAGCGGAACCAGCTTTGGTAGTACCCATTAACAAGGTAAAGGAAATGCTATTTTGAGAAAAAAAGATACATCTTAGGAAGTTTGTTTTTGTATGTGCAGTTTACAATGTTGTTGTTTTATAAATAAAAGAGAAGCACTGGTAAAAACAGATTACTTCATAAATACAATTTAATCTGTTTCTGTTTTTCTATTAGAGCTTATCTGTTATAAGAAAATGTATATTTCCTAAGAAAACATAGTAATGGACATCTATACCAGTAAATAGGTTTTAAAGCAGAGAATGTAACTCCACATTAACAGTATATTTAATTTTTTTATGAATTTAAGAGATTAAACATAAATTGTTTAAGTTCATGTTATAGTGATGCTCTTTCTAGTTAGTATTCAAATGAAGCCATAAAAAGACATTCTTGACTATACTTTCTGATTTCTTATGGGATTGATGGGCAATTGTCCAATCTTGTGTCAGAATAGAAAAGCCTGCCAGTCCATTTAGAATAGTTCAGTGCTTATACTGCATTTAAAAAGTAGTACCGGCCGGGCGCGGTGGCTCAAGCCTGTAATCCCAGCACTTTGGGAGGCCGAGACCGGTGGATCACGAGGTCAGGAGATCGAGACCATCCTGGCTAACACGGTAAAACCCCGTCTCTACTAAAAAAAATAGAAAAAAAACTAGCAGGGCGATGTGGCGGGCGCCTGTAGTTCCAGTTACACTGGTGGCTGAGGCAGGAGAAGGGCGTAAACCCGGGAGGCGGAGCTTGCAGTGAGCCGAGATCACGTCACTGCACTCCAGCCTGGGCGACAGAGCGAGACTCCGTCTCAGAAAAAAAAAAAAAAAAAAAGTAGTACCACACCACCTAGAGAATTTGTCAAGTATATATATAGTGGTTTGATACAAAGGAGACTATTGAAATCTAGCTACAGTTTTTTCATCTAGAATCCTATAGGACAACTTTTCAATATAACGCAGACTTAGTTTCTTCTACTTCACGGTCTTAAATTTAGCTTTGTCTGTTATTCAAGTCTAGTGTTGATTAGAGGATTTTTCTTTCCTCAATTTTTAGAGCATTCCTACTCTAGAATAATTGCATTTCTAGACCGAAATACCATGGTTTTTGCCTATAGGCTGCCCCTAATTGTTTCTAGTTGTTCTGCTTTGCTTGTCTTTGGCGTGGTTGAAGTGTGTGATGAAACCTGAGACATCACATTTGTTCTCCTTGTCTTTGAAATTATCCTTTAAAGAAGAATGTAAAGTTGTATGTCCTTTTATATAATAGTTGTATTCCTGAAAACCTGTGGGTACCAGTCTACTAATCTATAAAGACTTGAGTTTAGTTTCATGATCTTTTCCAATAATAACATTTTTGTCTATTTCTATTCCGCTTTTAGAAATTACATTGCTTTGTACCTACAGGAAGTCTTTTAGTGAGACTTTTTATTATATAAATTCACCTAATTTAACTGTTTTGTTTAAACTGTTTTGTTTTGACAAAACAAATAAGGACATAATACCTCAGTATTATAATGAATCTATTTTGGCTTAGAAAAGTAGGTTTTTGGAATATATAATTTTATTAATGAAAAATTGACATGCTTTTTTCATTACTTGCCAACTTTTTATTTTGTTTGGTTTGTGCAGAGTTGTCTTTCCTGCCAGTTTTTCACACTTTAGTCTTTTGAAAATTTCATATGGAAAAACTGAAACAGAATAATGAACACCTGTATACCATTCATCTAGACTCTTCAGCTGTTGTTAACATTTTGCCACATTTGCTTTCTCTCTAGTTAAAAATTTTTTCTGAACCATTTTAAAATCAGTTGCAAATAACATTTCTTCTCTGAATATGTTAGCATATTTCTCCTAAAACCAAAGACAGTTTTTCGTAACCATAATAGTATTGTCATGCTCAAAAAGTTTGTTGTTGATACTTATTATCTAATATACAAAAGAAATTGCTCTAATTGTCCCCACAATATCCTTTCTAATTTTTCTTTATTGTTTGATCCAGGACCTCATCAAGGATCATGTACTGCATCTGGTCAGCATTTCCTTGGATTCCTTTCATCTAAATTGTGCCCTTCACCTTCTGCCTTTATTTATTTATGCCTTTCATTACATTGACTTTTTTTTAAAGTCCAGTCCAGTTTTCTTCTTAGAATTTCTCCACATCTATATGTAACTAATTATTTCACTAGATTCAGCTTAAATAATTTTGGTAAAAGTTCTATATATGTGATTATGTCTGATTTGGCTTTTAGTAAATAGCTGAGGAGTAAAAATGAAATCCTAGTTTTTTTCTTCTATTTTATACCATAGAATGTTCAGTCATAAAATAAATTAAAATGTAATCTAAACAAATGATATTTTAAAAGTCATTTGTTTTATTTGAAGACAGTCTTGAAGGAATTCAACTCGCCTTATCTCAGCCCTTTAAGATAGGCAAAGCAGGTATGGCAGCCCTGTTTTACAGGTATAGTATTTGTTTTACAAGTGAGGGAATAGACTTAGAGATCAGATAGAACTTTCCAAACTAGTAAGGAAAATTATATGGCTCACCCTTTTCCTAATGAGTAGGAAAAAATAGATAAAAATTCATGGACTGTGTTTGCTATTTCCTCATAGGCATTTGGAAGGCAGAATTAGACTTTTTCCTCTCTTCGTTATCACTGTAAATCAATTTTGAAAGTTAAAAAGTAGTTGTAAAATGAAGTTCTGAGCATGAAGCCACAGTAGACTTATAGGCGATGGCTTAGACATGTGTGGAAACTTTATGATTTAAATTTAAGAGAACATTGATAATAAAACTGTGTTATTGTAATCAGTGTGTCTGTATTTTCAGTCTGATGACAAGGATCTAATTCCAGAAAAGTGGTGACAATGTTTATATGGCCTGACTGAATTGACCTTTTTTAATTGATTTACTTTTCCTTGTGGTAATAAAGGCTGATGGCCAGGTGACTAATGAGATTTTGTAGTCAATCAGTGCCATTGTTAAGATGACTGAAATCAGCAGACTTACAAATTCTAGTGTTTCTTCCATAATTGGCCATTACATATCACAGGAAAATTATTAATTTATTAATTTGTATAGATTTAGCCTTGTACTTGGAGACAATGTGAGTTACATTTGACCTTGAGGACTGATGACTCAACTATCTCTTCCATTGTACATAACTTCTATCTAAAGTACAAAAGAGCATTTTAAAATTAGAACATGAAATAAGAGTTAATGTTGGAAAGATATATTTATTATTATTTATTATTATTATAGATTATAAAAAAATACTTTAGTTGATAATCTCAAAGATAAAACTGATGACCAAGTATTCTGTTTTCCTTCTTTGCAATATTGCCATCTTAAGTTTCTCCAGTGTTGGTTTCCTGTGTTTTTCTCTTTAGAAGCTTTTTTCTCTTTGTAGTTCTTACTTCTACCTCAGGCTTTCTTTGAATTTTTCCATTCACCTGAAAACTTCCCACTTAATAGTGAATTCACTGATCTTATTATTCAAAAAATCAAGCACTATTCCAGTCAAGAAATATATTTGTTACTTCCTAAAACATGACTGTTATGTAATTATTTTTCCTTTTAAAGTAATTTTTGTTTTTGCTCAACTTACAAAATGATTCAAATGTACAGAAAAGTTGAAGGAAAAAAAAACTATACTGATGGCCCATGTATATACCACCTAGACTCAGCAGTTAACATTTTGTCGTATTTACATTATCTCTTTGATTAAATCTATATTTTTTGATGACCCATTTGAACTTAAGACTTTGATATCATGATACTTCATTCCTGAATACTTCAACATGTAACTCCTATTAATAAAAATAGGGGCCTTTCATATATATACATAATCGTAATACCATTATCACAGTTAAGAAAATTAAAAATAATTTTCTTATGTCACCTAATATTCAGTCCATATTCAGATTTTCCCGTTTTCCCAAAATGGCCTTTTAGCTCAGGTCTTCAGTCCAGGATTATTCAGGGATTATGCATCCTCTGCAGTTCTTCTGATTTGTAAATGAGGTCTAGAGGCTTGATTGTGTTTATGTAAAACATTTTTATTAGAAGATTTTATGATTGATGACAGACAAGTACTTTATAGAGCCTCCCATTAGGAGGCTCATGATGTCAGGTTGTCGCCACTGCTGGTGATGCCCTCTCTCCAACATAAAGTAATCTTCCCTCTTTACAACTAGCAAGTAGTCAGTGAGGAGACGCTTTAGCACTGTGTGACTGTCTTGGTTTCCTAACAGTCTTTCACATAATGGTTTTAGCCACCTGTGATTGTCTTTGCCTAAATTGGTTATTACACAGGAGATTCTGGGTGATTTTCTCATACTACTTTCCTTCTACATAGGTCCTTCCTTTTGGCATTCTTTTTGTGAAGAAGTTTTTCTTATAAACTAGGGGTGAATTACAGTCTCTTGTGAAAAGGCGGGATAAATACTTGATATATTAATTGCCAATTTTCAGGGTAAGAAGTTGGTCTCATGTATTGGTGTTGCATTGGTATTGGTAATGTATATTGGAGCTGGTATTATCTCTCCAGGGGTAGCAGATGAGTGTTATCTTCCTCTCTGCCCTACCTTCACTGTCTCTTATAGTGATAAATTCGTAGGTTTTTAATCTATTCAATGTTTTAAATTACTTGGTTTTTAATTTCTAAGGTAGATGTTTTGATTGTTTTTCTTACCTTGCACATTTGTAAGGGAGACATGTTATTAGCATTTTCTTTTTGGTTTTGTGTTTGTTTGTTTAAGACAGGGTCTGGCCCTGTCACTCAGGCTGGAGTGCAATGGTACCATCACAGCTCACTGCAGCCTCCACTTCCCAGACACAAGGGATCCTCCCTCCTTAACTTCCCTAGTAGCTGGGACTACAGGTACATGCCACCACACCTAGCTAATTTTTATATTTTTTGTAAAGACAGGGTTTCACCATGTTACCCAGGCTGGTCTCAAACTCCTGGGCTCAAGCAATCTGCCTGCCTCAGCCTCCCAAAGTGCTGGGATTACAAATATGAGCCACCATACCCAGCTTTTTAGTATATTCTTTTGTTGTGTGTGTGTTTTTTTTAACTATTTATTTATTTATTTCTGAGACGGCGTCTTGCTCTGTCGCCCAGGCTGGATTGCAGTGGTGCGATCTTGGCTCACTGTAACCTCCGTCTCCTGGGTTCAAGCTATTGTCCTGCCTCAGCCTCCCGAGTAGCTGGGATTATAGGCACCCACCAACATGCTCGGCTAATTTTTGAAGTTTTCTCTGTGCCTTGTTGGTAGTGCCTACAAAATGGATAGCTACTGACCCGTAACTATTGTTTAACTAAAAGTTTTAATTACCCCAGTTTTTTTTTTTTTTTTTTTTTTTTTGAGATGGAGTCTCACTCTGTTGCCCAAACTGGAGTGCAGTGGCCGGATCTCAGCTCACTGCAAGCTCCCCCTTTCGGGTTCACGCCATTCTCCTGCCC
The DNA here is from genome assembly GCF_007565055.1 of Rhinopithecus roxellana. NCBI lineage: Eukaryota > Metazoa > Chordata > Mammalia > Primates > Cercopithecidae > Rhinopithecus > Rhinopithecus roxellana. The sequence continues at coordinate 100,784,163 of NC_044559.1, read as the reverse complement.
CAGCCTCCCGAGTAGCTGGGACTACAGGCGCCAGCCACCTCGCCCGGCTAGTTTTTCGTATTTTTTAGTAGAGACGGGGTTTCACCGTGTTAGCCAGGATGGTCTCGATCTCCTGACCTTGTGATCCGCCCGTCTCTGCCTCCCAAAGTGCTGGGATTACAGGCTTGAGCCACCGCGCCCGGCTTTTTTTTTTTTTAAAGTAGAGACGAAGTTTCACCATGCTGCCCAGGGTGGTCTTGAACAATGTATTCTAAAATAAACAAAAGATAAAAGCCAGTTTGGTATTTTCTGATACAGCAGGTAAGGATCAAATAAAACTTTTAAGAATAGTGTTTCTCGGCTAGGCACGGTAGCTCAGGCCTGTAATCCCAGCACTTTGGGAGGCCGGCATGGGCGGAACACAAGATCAGGAGATTGAGACCATCGTGGCTAACAGGATGAAACCCCATCTCTACTAAAAATACAAAAAATTAGGCATGTTGGCACACACCTGTAGTCCCAGTTACTTGGGAGGCTGAGGCAGGAGAATCTCTTGCACTTGGGAGGCAGAGGTTGCAGTGAACTGAAATCATACCACTGCACTCCAGCCTGGGCGACAGAGTGAGACTCCGTCTCAAGAAAAAAGAATAGTGTGTTTCTTTTAGTTTTTAGTATATTTCTAATGGTTGGTCTCTAAGATCTTTAAGCTTAATAATGTTAAACATTAAATACAAATCAGAGTTTTTTGTCTTTTGGTTGTCTTCTTTTCTCATGAAAATAGTTTTCCTTAATGCTACTTTAAAAATTGTTTGAAAACATAAATTTCACAGTTGCTAAGGTATATAAATAATAGTTCTGTTATTTAGATCACAGGATCTGTTCTCAAGCTATAATTCTTGTCCTTCTAAATGGCATTTCCTGTAAGGCTAAGTTAGTTCATTAATTTTCATAGGGAGCCGTCTGTGGAAATAGTCACATTAAGGGAAGAAAAGCCTAAAAGCTTTTCCCCTCCTATTTTCAATCCAAATTTGAAAGGGTGATTTACTTCAAAGCGATTGCTTCAAATTCAGAAAACTTCACAAGAATGTTCTTGAGCAAGACATTCTCAGTAACAGGTACTTAACTGAATTTCCTACACATTATAGAAAGCATTTTGCTAACCAAAGCTTTATCTGTTGTCAATAGGGTGAGGAGTGTGATGGTTAAAAAAAAGTGTGAGTCTTTGAGATCAAGCCTTTTCTTGTTTTAAATATCATATACATCATTTATTTTAATAAAATCTGTACTACACAAGTCAACACTAGTTACTGTAGTAGACCTTGGTTAAATTGTTTTGAAAATACTTTTTAACTATTATATTTATCATAGACCCTAGAAAGCAAAATTATTATGGAGCACATGGGATTTTAATCCAATTATGTTAGTTTCCTTAATATCTAATCATATCAACTGTTCAGATTTTTAAAATATAACAAAAATAATTTTTCAAACATTTTCCTGCAGGAGTTTACATCTGATTTAATTTATACAAATTTAAAATAATTATATTAAACTGATACTAATCATACCTCATGGCTGGTTTAACTTATAGCTATGGATTACATATTTCAAACATTCTTTGTCATATATATGAAGGTATCCTTTTTTGTCAGTAGAGTGTATATAAAGTCTAAAACTTGTTCTTAGCACCAACATTTTGTCTTCATTCCTGATTAACAGGACTTCAGATGAAGCACTTTTCAAATAACTCATTTATCGTTACAGCATGTTTGTAAGGAAGATATGAAATATTATCTGCATTACAGACAAGAAAGAGGCGTTAATAATAGACTGACTTTGGTTTTTGTGTTTGTATTTTATTTTTTGATTGTTTACTTTGGAAAAAAATTCAAGGTAATTTATACATAGAATAGTATAAATGAACCCATTTGTACTCTCACACATTGTCTCCACATTACATATATTTTGAAGCAAATCCTAGAGACCATATCATTTTGCTTGTAATATTCCAGTTGTCACCCTTAAGAAAATTTATGCTTTTATATATAAGTTGTCATACGTAGATATAATTATATGTAGTTAATATATCGTCAAAAATCCAGGCAGTCTTTAAAATCCCCAGTCTCAATTTTTTTAAGTTTTTTGAGTTAGGATCCAAATAAGGGCCACATATTATGGTTGATTGATTAGGTCTTTTAAGTTTCTTTAGAAAAAGAAATGCTTATACATTGTTGGTGGGGGTGTAAATTAGTTCAGCCATTGTGAAAGACAGTGTGTTGATTCCTCAAAGACCTAAAGACAAATACCATTCGACCCAGCAATCCCATTACTGGTATATACCCAAAGGAATATAAATCATTCTGGAGATCATTATCCTTAGCAAACTAACACAGCAACAGAAAACCAAATACCACATGTTCTCACTTATAAGTGAGAGCTAAATGATGAGAACACATGGACACGTACAGGGGAACAGCACACTCTGAGGCCTATCGGAGAGTATGGAGGGTGGGAAGAGGGAGAGAATCAGGAAAAATAACTAATGGTTACTAGGCTTAATACCTGGGTGATTAAATAATCTTTACAACAGACCCCCGTGACACAAGTTTACCTATGTAACAAACCTGCACTTGTACCCCTGAACTTAATACTACTACTACTACTACTAATAATGAATATGTTGGCTTATGTTTACTCACACCTCAAACTCCCCCCTTGACACACACACACCATGCGCAATTTATTTGCTGAAGAAATTGATATTTTATCCTACAGGGTTTTTCCATAGTCTGGATTTTTCTAGTTGCATCCCTGGGTTGCCATTTTTCTTTTCTTTTTCTTTTTTTTTTGAGATGGAGTTTCGCTCGTGTTGCCCAGGCTGGAGAGTAATGGTGCGATCTCAGCTCGTCGTAACCTCTGCCTCCCAGGTTCAAGCGATTCTCCTACCTCAGCCTCCCTCCAGTAGCTGGGATTACAGGCATGCGCCACCATGCCCAGCTAATTTTGTATTTTTAGTAGAGATGGGGTTTCTCCACGTTGATCAGACTGGTGTCGAACTCCTAACCTCAGGTGATCTACCTGCTTCTGCCTCCAATAGTGCTGGGATTACTGGCATGAGCCATTGCACCCAGCCTGCCTTTTTTTTACATTTTTGGATCATATTCAGATTTGTTCGTTGGTTAGTAAGAATACATTTTAGGAAGGGTCATATACTTTCATCAAGAAGCATATCATATATCTAGGTCTTCCGCTCATCTTAACAACCACTGATGAGCATCGTTTAGATCCTTTATTTCATTAAGGATTGCAAACCGGTAGCTCTTTTGCATTGCTTATAGCTGGAATGTCTCTACTTCATCAGCTCTTTGGTTACCCTGAAGTACAATTCTTGTAGGGAAGACAGGATTAAGTGCTTGGGTTTTTTTTTTTTGTTTGTTTGCTTGTTTGTTTTTTCCCATTTATATGTCAGTTACCAAAATAATGAGATAGTTTCCTACCGTCTTTCACAGGTGACCAATGAGTTAGTTTTTAAATATCATTATGAATTTTTGGATTTAAAGACAAGTCATGTGTCTGTCCATTGCCGTTGCTATTCTAATCGATGTTCTAATTGTCCAATGTTTGACTGGTAGAAGCCCCTTAGAGTTGACTCTTGAATCCTTTTGACGTAACCCTAGGAATCTTAGATTTCTGATAGGACAAGATGTTCCTGAATCATCTTATACATTTTCTGGCCCAGGCTGAGGATCAGTCATTTCTTCAAAAAGCTCTGTTTCCTTTTTGTAGTAAAGAGTATTTAGAGACCATAATCTGGGTGCATTTTTTAGGGTTGTATCGTCAAAAGTAACATAAATAATTTATAAATCTAGTCCTGTTCTAGTAATTTTCCATGTACATGGAAATGAAGAGGTGGAAGGAAGTACAGTTTTAATTCAAAATAATAATTTTTTAAAACCTAAATGAAACTTTCCTGTGACTTTAGAGTTTTTGTTTTATTACAAAATTGACTTCCCAGATTATGTTTTTATTGATTTCACTTGGCATTCTCTAGGTAACACTACCATCTCATGGAGTGAAAAATTGCAGACTGACAAAAAGCAAACCCAGCTACAGATTAAAATTTCACAGTGAATAATCTCAAATCTATTTACAGATCAAGGAAAGTTGACTATAAAACCTCCTAGATCAATTAAAGTTTTGAGATTAGCAAAAACAATACAGGAAACGCTAGGCTTAATAGAATACTTCTCACAGAACATGTTTCCTCATAAAGAATTGGATTGGAGATTATTTCCAGGAACTGGGCCTTTCGGTACAAAATTTTTTAATCATTATTTGAGTTGTTCTTTTCCTATTTCATTTGTTTATTCTTTAAATATTTTTTAGCCATTTACTGAGTACGAGGCAATATTTTAGGTGGCAGAAATATGGGGGGAGGCGGAGAATTACCAAGTTCCTTGTTTTCATACCCTAAGAGGAGATACTTCCCTTATGTAAACACTGAAGCCCGTAAATAACAGTCCTAAAATTCACCTTAGTGTTTTCTAATCACTCCCTTTTTTGAGAATTGAAGACCTGAGCACTATTGTTGATATTTTCCCACACTGAAAAAACAGCTTGCATGAACTGTCTGACACTCTAAGAAACTTTACTTGTATTAATCACTTTTTCTTCAACACGCAATTTTTTGGTTAAAAATTTTCCAGTAAATTATTTTGGATAATAACATAGAAGTTAATTCAAATTCTGCATTTCATTTGTACCTTTTGAAACCCTCTCATGTTTTAAAAATGTAGTGATATTTATGGCTACCAGAATTAATGGAGTATATATAGTAGTATTTATATATTTTTGCATTATATTCTCTTAGAAGGATATAAATGATTGAGTTCCTCAGATTTTCTATGTAGTGGTTTCATTTGAAATGAAACCTTGTAAAAATATCCAAATTCATTGATAAAAATCAAATTTCCCTTATTTAAAAATTGTAGTGGTTTCATTTGAAATGAAACCTTGTAAAAATATCCAAATTCATTGATAAAAATCAAATTTCCCTTATTTAAAAATTGAATCCACTTTAATCCTTTATACAAAAAGTAGTCAGAAATGTTTATTAAAATGGAATTGGTGCAGGGAAGCACAATTTCAGTAACAAGAATACTTTTTATTTTCTAATACAATAGAGGATTTTCCCCCACTATGATTTAACCTTCGATTAGTCTGATAAGAGTAGCATATCAAAGATTCTTCCTAGAGCTTAAGTCATTCTCTGCTAGCTACAAAGCTTATAGATAAGCTTTATATTCACAGTGGATGATTAGGTGCATCTTTGAGCTCCAAGGATACCATTTAGGGCAAAATCTGTTACGTAATAAAAATAATTACTTAAAAGAATTAATTCACGAAGTTTATTACCAAGCCATAGAAGTGTAAAAAGACTCTATTATGATAAAAATCAAGATACTGGGCATAAGTCCCATTACAGCCCTCTGAAGACACTCACATTCCTAGATTTCTACAGTGACGGGATAGACTGTCTCTAACATGGTTAACTATCGTTATATTTTGTGATACTCTAAAGGTTCAAAGTTATGTTGCTCTTTATACATTTTTCCCCTGTGGTTTTTAAATAAGAATTTATTCTTTCAGAAAGGAATTCCTTGCGTAGTATATATGGTGTTCACCTGCCTGTATTTATCCATTTTTCGGGGAATGGATAGCTTTTCTTCCTAACCCTGCTACTTCTGTGATGACCACATAATATCCACATTATATGTATATGTAGGTTTTGGTGTGTGACTGTATAGCTTCTTTTCACACTTTACTCAGTGAAGAATTTCTTTCTATTCTTAATCAGCTTTTATTACTACCAGCCAAAATATTCTTGTCACACATTACAGTAGGCTTAACCATGATTCTGTTGAACCACTATGTACAGTGCAGTAGCCACTATCCCGTAGTGACTGTTAAGACACTTACAATGTGGCTGATCCAGATCGAGATGTGCTGTAAGTGTAAAATACAAACTGGATTCTGAAGGCTTAGTATGAAAGCCTTCAGATATGCTGAGTTATGTGAAATACATTATTAAATTAATTTCAGCAGTTTCTTTTTACTTACCATGGTTTTTAGAAAATTTTCAATTACATACGTGGCTCACATTGTATTTATACCAGACAGCATTGCCCTAGAATAGTGTAAATGAATCATTATCTAGGCATCAAATCTCTATCTTTGTGTAATAGATAGTTCTAGTACAGACTTTATCCCCCAATATTCCTTGGTCAAAACCACATGTAGTTGCTAGCTTACCATGTGGCATGGCTGTGCATATGTGTGACTTGAGAATAGACTTCTCAGAATCTTCTAAGTATAGAATCAGTAAGTGTCATCATAATAGCATATCTGGTATCACTCAGAAAAAAAGGTATAGACTGTCAGCGTGAATGAAACCATTGCGTTTGTGGTAGTGTTGTACTTAGCACTTTAAAACTAATTTTAACTATAAGATTATATTACTTTATGGATCTTTAGCTATGAACTTTGTAAATGAATGTTACATACAAAATAAATGTTAATGAGGAAAACCTAACTTTTGCTACAGTAAACACTAAGTTATGGTTTTACTGCTTTAACTGATAGCACTAGATATGATGCATGAATATTACAATAAGAAACATACTTTAGTGATTATTAATTTGAAATATAGTTAATGTATAATCCACATTACAGTTATGACATGCTGTACTTGTTTTATTGGAAATTTTAAGATGTATATAAAAGACAGCAAACTTCCACTTAAACTGAGATAGATCAAAACAGGGGTTATGTTTTAATCTCATGTAATTTAGCATACGTGCTACATATAGCATACTTTAAGACATTATTCAGTTTTTTTTATATAAAGCATTCTTTTTAAAAAACCTTCTAGATTGGAGTTTGAATATTAAAAATTCTCAAAATTACATGTTTTAAATTTCAAATGATCAGCAATAAGATCATGGTTACATCAGGTGTAAATATGGTCGCTAAGCAATAAAACATTTGTTTGATCATTACAGAAATTTTCTCATGGAAAACTCCACTTTTTTTCTTAAATTTTAGGAAACCAGGATCCGGGCAATGGATAAGGATGCCAGGAAAAGAACCCATAATTTCTCTGTCATCAATCCTGTTCCTGGACAAGCTTTAACTCAGATTTTTGCAGTTGACAATAGAGAAGATCTTCAGCAGTGGATGGAAGCCTTCTGGCAGCATTTCTTTGATCTTAGTAAATAGATATTTGGATTTTTTAGTTGTGTATTTATGTAGCCTAAAAGGATGTGCACAGCAATCTTACAATTATAATCTTATAGTTTGTAGCAAAACTTTTTTATGTTCTTGAAAAAATGGTAGTATATGATCAATGCAGTGATGCTTTTTGCTCTCAGTCTCTTTCCAGTGCCTGACTGACTATTGTGTAGTATACGTTTGGATTCTAGCATCTCTGCCTCCTACTTTTTGAAGCTCCTTTGGTCACTAAAACAGTCAGACCATATTGTCTCAAAATGTTAGGATTTAACTGTTGAAGGCAATGTGTTTGATCCAGGGATAAGAAGCCGTTTGAGAAACAAAAAACTTTTCCAGGATGATGATGATCCTAAAATATTGAAACATTCAAGAGTCTCACTTTTGTAGCCTTCCCTTAACTCCAGATGCGTTACCATCTTCTTGGACATCATCCAGACAGGTTTTTTTTTAAAACCACACACACATGATTTTCTCATCTCAATAATACAGTCTAATGACATGGACATAAAAACAATGGGATGGTAATGTAATAGGACTCTAGTGTGTAAAATATATGAGGTTCTCAAATTTCTCAAGGAGGAATTTTATCAACAGGAAAATATTGAAATCATAACAGTTCTTTGTGTTTACTGACAATAAGTCTTAACAGCATATTATCATTATATTGAAAATGTAGAATGTTGATAATGTCTGTTTCTGATCAAACAAAGCCTACTGATGGATACTACCAGTATTTTGTCTATTGAATGCTATTCCATAGAAAGTTGAGACATTTCCAAAAAGAAAATTATTTCTGAAACTCATAGAAATAATCCTAGGGACCGACATTTTAGGAATTCTGTTTTCTGGAACACTAGGAAGAAGAGGTAATACCTGCAGCCCTCAAGTTAGAAGTTGGGGAAGAGGCAAGAAAGGGATCTAAATTTATGGATTATTTCCCATATAACAGATTATTTCATTTATTTCTCTTAACACTCTTGCGGGGTAGAAATTATTTCCCTTTGCTCTGAAGATGAGAAAATTTAGGCCTGAAGAGGTTTCTGGTTCACAGCATTGAACTAGAGGATTCCCTCCATGGCTTTCTTGGATTGTTTAGGACTTGTTTTCCTTAAGTATCATCCCTAGAAACTCAATAAATGTTCAAATATTCATTTCATGCTTATCAGCGTGTACCACATTTATTTAGTTAAAATTTTCAGGCCAGGCACGGTGGCTCATGCCTGTAATCCCAGTACTCTGGGAGGCTGAGGCAGGTGCACCACCTGAGGTCAGGAGTTCAAGACTAGCCTGATGAACATGGTGAAACTCCATATCTACTAAAAATATAAAAATTAGCCAGGCGTGGTGGCACGTGCCTGTAGTCCCAGCTACTTGTCACTTGAAGCTGGGAGGTGGAGGTTGCAGTGAGTCAAGATCTCGCCTGTACACTCCAATCTGGGCGACAGAGCAAGACTTGTCTTAAAAAAACAAAAACAAAAACAAAAAACTCAGGTGTGTAACTTAAAAGACAAGAACTTCCTTGCTTTTGCTAATCATAGCTAAAACTTTAACCATTTTCCTGAATGCTCTGTCTTAGAGAATCCGTCTTATAAATGACTATCTTATGTTTAGAAATGATTCTGGTATTTTTATTTTATTTTATTTTTATTTTTATTTTTTTGAGATGGAGTTTCGCTCTTGTTGCCCAGGCTGGAGTGCAATGCCACGATCTTGGCTCACTGCAACCTCCGCCTCCTGGGTTCAAGCGATTCTTCTGCCTCAGTCTCCTGAGTAGCTGGGATTATAGACATGTGCCATCACGCCCGACTGATTTCGTATTTTTAGTAGAGACGGGATTTCTCCATGTTGGTCAGGCTGGTCTCGAACTCCAGACCTCAGGTGATCTGCCCACCTCCATCCCCCAAAGTGCTGGGATTACAGGCATGAGCCACCGTGCCCAGCTATTTTATAATTGTTATGTGCATAAAAACAGGGGGAGAGGTAAATGAAGATGATGATACCAAAATCTTGTAGTCTAGATATCAGTTACTATTAGATGATCATCTCATGCTTTCATTCTCTAGATTATGTGAAATAATTTATCATGCTAAAATGGGGATTTGAAGGAATAAGAATCTCATGACGTTTTTGTACTGTCAACATAATAAGTGATGACAACTTGGTTCTTGGGTCTGGTTACTTTTTTGGTATTTAATGCTTTTTTGCATAAAAACTGCCAACCTATGTATTTTTTAAAGTACAAATTCTATTACATTTATACTTCAAAATTCAGAATTCATTGTGTATGGATATATGAAACAAAGATGGAGGTATTTATACCATACTAAAAAATTGACTTGTACTTTAAAATTTTAACTTTCCTAGTGACAGGTGCAACCTCTAGTGATTCTGGTTAAAGTATAGTACATAGAACAAAGTACAGGATAGATATTCAGGGCAGAGTAAAGTAAGAGAAATTTAATATTGAGAGCAAATCTCAATTATTTGGCGCTATTTAAGAATAGAAAACCAGGAGGGTGTGATAATTAGAACTCAGGAGGAAACACTTATGGAAATATATCTGTTTAGCCTGAGGAAGAATAGCCTTGGGTGGATGTTGGTGGCAAGGGGGATGTAACAGCTATTTTTAATATTTGTGGGTTAACAAACATGTAAAAGAGGAGTGACGTGTTCTGGATGGTCAATAGGAGTGGAGCAAAGAATGAATGGTAGGTCAAAGATATCAAAAATTAAGATAGATTTGGAACATTAAAAATTTTAAAATATTTAACAGTATAAATACTGAGTTACATTAGGAGCGTAGCATAAAAAATTATTTTGACTGGGAATACTATAACAGTGAATGATATTTTAGGAAACATCTTCAATATATAAATTGTTATGTGAACAAAACATATCCATTTAATATTTCATATTGCGCCCTTGTTTTCATGTTAGCATATTGGCTAGCATGTATAGCTATGCATAGAGATTTATTTGCTGGTAAAATCAATGGTTCAATCGTGAAGTCTTGACCCATGAACACATTTGTACCTCTGACTTTAGTAACACGTGGAATAATGTGGCATTATATTCCAGTTTTCATTGTAACTCGTATTCTGATACTAGTTTAACAATGAAATGCTTTCATTTATCAATACAGAGAAGATACTGTACTTTATAATAATTTTTCTAAGAATGTGACAGAAATGTGTGCAGTTTAAAGTGTTTCATTATTTTTCCATTAGATATGGGTTTTTTTCCCTGCCCCCAAGAAGAAAAAAACTGACTTTTATATATTTATCTATAAAAGGAAGTGTGGGGAGGAATAAGTTATCAGATCTCAGATCCTAACATTCTAGAGATCAACCTTTGAAGCCTTGTACTCAAGAATTTATTCCCTTCATCAGTTGCTATGTGGCTTATTTTGAAATTTTTACCATATTCTGTGCTTAGCATCATAATAAAACATACTGAAAGGCTTTTTTATGTTTCTTAACTAATGGTGGTGGATTTTAAATTTATGCATGTATTATCATATTACTATGATAGTATATTCAACTACAAACAACAAAAATGAGTAATTTTATTAAACATGAAGTATCCTTAGTTTTGAAGTCATAGAAAAAAATCAAATTGGATATTAAATATGGATATACAACATAGGTGTATTACATTTACTTTTCTACTGGTATAAGATAGGCTATAAGAAGGTGAACCTCAGTAACTTACTCTTATAAAATTAATATATAGATATGTAGGAACTAGCATAGTTGCTATCCAGCATGCAGGTGCACAGTAAGTATGAAAAGATTAAATTTTTAGACATCACTCAGGAGAAATCTAAAAAATTTAAGACTAAAATAGTGTGAATTAAAATAAAAATTAATATCCACACTTAAATTTTAACTTAATAGTTGAAAGATTTTATTCAAGAGTATTTTTTCTTATTCCAAATGCCTTTATTTAATGTATCCTTCATAAAATAAATTAGACTCAGAATTTTATTGAGTGATATGACTTTATAATAATAGGTTTTTATATACCTTTTAAAACCTAAATGAAAATACAGTGTTTTTCTAAAGTTAAATGATTTTGAAAAGCATGATAATCATCTTAAAGGAACAGCTATTAAATCATTTTTCTTTCTTAATCAAAATTTTCATAGTTAAAACCATTTTTGAGAACCTCACTCATTTATGTTTTTTTTCTATTTCCTTCTAGGTAACTATATTTCAGTTTATTGTTTAACCTTTCAGCGTCTTGAATACTTAATGTTTAATATTTAAAAAAGAAAACCTGCACAAACTTTTGCAATAAATAGAAGTTTTAAAGTAGTTATTAACCATTTAGTGAAATAGTGTTGTATTTAATAGCCTAGAGATTTTAGCCTAATGTTTGCATAGAAGTATTTTTTTTTCTTTTTCTTTTTTTTTCTTTGAAACGGAGTCTCCCTCTATCGCCCAGTCTGGAGAACAATGGTGCAATCTCAGCTCATTGTAACCTCCACCTCCAAGTGATCCTCCTACCTCAGCCTCCTGAGTACCTGGGACTACAGGCACCTGCACCACCACACCTAGCTAATTTTTGTATTTTTAGTAAAGAAGGAGTTTCCCCATGTTGGCCAGGCTGGTCTTGAACTCCTGACCTCAGATGTTACCAGTCAGAAGAAACCTAGGCCTTCCAGCCTGCTGGGATTACAGGCGTGAGCCACCGCACCTGGCCGAATTTTATTTTTTAAATAGATTACTTTTATATTCAGAACTGGACTTTGAAATTATGGATAGTACTAGGTTTTTCTGCAAGCCTCCTTTAAGGAAGTGCTTTATTTATAAATTCACTGATTTTTATTCAAAGCAAAAATGTATTGCTATCTATTAAAAATGAAATACATATCTTCACATTTATGTTTTAAACCGGTCTACCTTTTTTCTGTCTGTCTTAGGCCAATGGAAGCATTGTTGTGAAGAACTTATGAAAATTGAGATTATGTCACCACGGAAACCACCTTTGTTCTTGACAAAAGAGGCAACCTCAGTCTACCATGATATAAGTAAGTGGGGTTTGTCTTTTCTGTGCTGCAGGATAACAAAAACAACATTGTCCATACTCACGCAGCCTATTCTATTGACATTAAAATGCTAAAATTTTCAGGGCACAATCAAAATGAATGAAAAAAAGACTATGATTATAGACTAAGGAACTCATGTTTAATAGATGAATTAATACAGAATAATGAATACACATTTTTTCATAGTCTGAATGCTCAAGATCAGACAAAAAATTTAAGGCTTAAAATGAGTAAAGGTGCACTGAAAATAAACATTAGCTGAGTAGCTGATGAAAATTCTGAAAATAAACACTTGCAGATTCTAAAATGTCATCATGTTCAGTAATTTTTTTCTGTATTTTATTAAATTTGTTGTAAAGTAGTGTTGATAGATGCTTATTAATGAATGGAAGCTTTCATCTCTAGCCAGAAAAAAATTGGTTAAGTTTAATACTTTGGAAAATTTTAAATTTCTAGACCACTTTTATTCAATTTCCCACACCTTGAAGGGTGTTTATTTTTTGCCGTTGCCTCAGTAAATAATGTTGTGAACAAGAGCATGTCAGTCTAAATTCTGTTTAATTTGCCCCTAATGTATCTGTACTTACATTCACTTTAAAATGTTAGGTTAAAAATGGTACATTTGGGTTCACACATTTTAAAATATTAGTAATTCACTTAATAGACATTTATCTCTGTTATTTTAGTTTTCCCAAGGAAAATTTCACCCACCGCCCTTATTGCCAAAGTGGTATGAGGGTATTACTCTGTTCTCCTGGGTTTTTGGTTTTAAGCATTTTCCCTTTTAACAGAGACTTTGCTGGTCTACAGGAAAGAATACTCATCCAAATACAGTCATCCCAATATATATCTAGCTTTTGTAAAAAGGAAATCTCTTACCTAGCAGTCAGAATAAGGTTTTAAATCCAAGAAATGTTATCCCATATATGCTTAATGTATAGAATTTTTTAGGAAACTCATATAACTCCACTTTGAAAGCTGGATTTTGCTGATTTATATAGGAATATATTTATACATGTGTATGTGTTATGTACATTATATGTATGTTATATATGTTTTATATACTATGTATTATGTGTGTTTACATATATAATGTATGATTAGTGCAGTGCATGATCTTTTTAGTTCTGGTGGTGTTGTTATTTTTACAAGTGAATGTTTTCCTTATCATAGTCTTTGATGACCATTATATCTACTAGTTTCAAAAAGAACTTATTCAGATAAAGTGCATACTGGTTTTGAATTTTTTCATGGTTTTTTTTCTAAAAATTATTATAGGCATTGATTCACCTATGAAACTTGAAAGTTTAACGGATATAATACAAAAAAAAATTGAAGAGACAAATGGGCAGTTCCTTATTGGTCAGCATGAAGAATCCTTACCACCTCCTTGGGCTACACTCTTTGATGGTAACCATCAAATGATCATCCAGAAAAAGGTACTGTCTCCTGCAAGTGAGCCATTACATGATGAAAAAGGGAAAAAGAGACGAGCCCCGCTTCCTCCTCCTGATAAACTTCCATTCAGCTTAAAATCACAGAGTAACACAGATCAATTGGTTAAGGACAACTGGGGAAAAACAAGTATATCTCATACATCGTCTTTGGATACCAAACTATCAACCCTAATGCATCACTTACAGAAACCAATGGCTGCTCCTCGAAAACTTCTCCCTGCCAGGAAAAATAGATTAAGTGATGGTGAGCACACAGACACTAAAACCAATTTTGAAGCCAAGCCAGTGCCAGCTCCAAGGCAGAAATCCATCAAAGACATTCTGGACCCTAGATCATGGCTGCAGGCACAAGTTTAGAAAACTCTTAATGATAAAATATTTAACAAAATCTATAACTGTGAGACTTAATTCAGAGGCATTATAGAGTAATGTAATTATATAGGTAAATATGATAGTGATTTATACCAATAATTAATAAGCTATTAGGTATAGAAAAACATTTTATAATGAAGAAATGGATTTCTCTTTTACTCCTGATTTTCAGAATGTGAGTGATTTTTCCAGCAGTGTGCAAGAGGCAGTTTCTAGACAATATCCTAATTGTTGGAAGGGTTAATTTATTCCTAAATTAGTACCAGGCAGTGAATAAGCCCTAGGCGGAATAAAGCATTAAAATTTCTTTTGGGGAGAGACTGTCTAGTAATTTAAAATGTGTTAAATATGAGCCATATTCTCATTGTGAGAATTTTAATACTAATGGAATGTTTCAAAGGTTTTATTCAAACCACAAATTATAGAATCCACCCAAGAAAATTTTCTTCTTAGCATTCTGGAATTCTCATCTAATGGTTCACTGCCTCTCATCTATTGTTTAACTCACTAGTTTATAGGCCTGAGCTTTTAAATTCCTGGGATAAATTTTGGAATATTAAATTCTTCATCTTTAAAGGGAATTTGTAATGTGCTATTCAAACTTGTTTCCTTGATGAGCCCTGAAATACTGTTGACATTAACTTTCATAAATGAAGCATAACACTTATTAGAGAAATGGTAGATGAAATGCTCTTTACATTCAATTTTCTGCGTGTGGTGCTGATTTCCATTGTGACTTTGGAATTTAGGGAAGTGAGTAGCTGATCAACACCTTAAAATTCATTTAATACTTACTTAAAAAGAAGATGGGAGATTCAAAAATATCAGAAAAGTTGGCCATGGTAAATAATTTTCAGAATTCTTTTTTAAAATTTTAATTAGATTTCCTTTTCCTAGTAAGAGTTGATGTCTGCTAGCGGTATTTTTCATTGAAAGTCATATTCTTACAACAATGACATTGGAATCATTTCCATAGGAGGTAATTTCCATAGCAACTAATTATAGTGACCCAAACAGGATTATAAAGTCAAGTGAGGAATAAATAGCAGAAAAATACCTTAAAGGAACAAAAAAATCCATTTTTTATAATAATGCTTTTTGTAAACAAGAGCAGAACAGTTTTAAAAATCTAATCAGAATTTCCAAATAAAACAGTTTCCATAAGGTGTCAGCAACAGCACTAAAACTCTCAAATCACACTGAACCCTAAATGTCATTGCAAGAAATAAAAAATTAAGAATTAAATTGCTGCCCCTTGTATAATCTCGAGATCTTTTTAAAGCTAGGAAGAACTCTATTTGGATCAGAACTACATGATTACAAAATAAAATGAACACTTGACCAAAAAACCACATTAATTTAAACGGAGCCTTTCATTATTTTCAGATAGCAGGGTCTTTTTTATTTATAGAGAATGATGTAACTGCCAGGACACTTTTGTGTTTGCCCAGGACTCCTAGTAAGTATTGAATCGTGAGGGGAGTGATGATAACAAAAGGTTTTTTGTGACTGGTAACACCAGGACAGACACAGGTTTGGGTGAGAAGAAAATACTATACGCCTGCTTGATGGCATGTTGAGATCATCACATGTGTGGAAACCTTAAAAAGTGGATTTATTTTTCTAACTAGAAGGCTCTCGTAAGTTTCTGTTATGATTGCCAATTAATAAATGACATTAAAAATCTAAAGGATAATGTTTGAATTTTTTGGTTATTTTTTAAAACCTCATTGCTGTTTTTGACAGCATTTGTGATTGTCATTGCCACTAAATTATTGAGCTAGAAGATGCTGCAGGCAAAATTGTTTCTGAAGCTGGCATCTAAGCATTCTTTTTTTTTTTTCCTAGTTGATGCCTGCCTTTATTACAAATCAGTCTTAAAACTTCCAGATTATATTCTTGTCATTGTTCATCATGCAGATAATAGCAGGAAGGATTTAAGTTGTATAAGAAAAAGAAAATATTCATATAGAAATTACCTGGCAGTTACGCCCTCAGAGCAGAACTTTGAAACAGGTCTGAAGCCCTTTTTACCTAGAACCATTTAAAAGCCTGAGCAAGGACCACCACCTCCTCCCCACCAAATTATTCAGTCTCTTTCTGGGGAGGCCCAGCTTACTGTATGTTAAAAGTCTTTGAAATGGGCCTGGTGTCTTCAGCTCCTGAAATGCTAATTTACCTCTTCCCAAAAGAGTGTAGTTATGATACAAAGTTGGTTATTTTCTTTGTTTCCTTTCTTTTTGTCTTCGTTTCTTTCTCTGGCACCCTCTCCTCTCTCTCTGTCTCATCCCCCATTCCCACTTGCCCTCTGTCTCTCCTCCTTCCCTTCCTTTACAGTTAAAAAAAAAAAAAATCTAAAAATAGTTAAGCACTGGGTTAAAGAGTGTTTCAAAAGAAGTGTTTGTTTTCTCATTTCTTAAACCAGAAGTTTATGACAAAGAAATATGCCATGTAATATGAAAGCTGCTTCAGCTTTTTATGAGCTTTCACATTCCTTGTTTGTCCTTTTAATTTGTTTCTTGATATATGAAGACTATAAACTTGAAGCAGAGTTAGCTGTCAGCTCTTGATAATATAATTGGGGAAATAGAATAGATATTTTATGATATGATAATTCTGATGATCTAAAGATAATGTCTTAGACAATTACATTTACATTTCAAGCTCTGGGATATAAATTATGTATTCAGCATTAAGATAGTATTATTTTTAATTGCTACTAAGTGGTAACTTTTGTATTTTAATATCTTGCAAGGGCAAAAAAGACATTTTTAAAATTCTAAATGCACACCTCCTAAGGTAAATAGTCTTTCAAAAATATCAGGCATGCCAACTCTTGCTGAGTTTTGTTAAATCCTCCTTAGCTGTCTGCAGTGCCCCCTGACTTCTTTTAAATGGATGTGAATATATGTGGAAAACTAAATCCATCTATTATAAATGCCTTATCTTTACCCTTTGGGATCCTACTAAATGCATTTTACCTGGTACTATTTATTAAAAATGGAAGCTGTCTTGAATTAGAGACACCTCACGTAAGGTAGGTTAAGCAGTCAAGTATTTCTTTAGGCTTATGTTGTTCAGCACCTCAGCCACCTACTGAGAAGTTAATTAATTCAGTCCAAAATGAAATTATAGGGCAGTTTGGTGCAATTTATGTTAAATGCCATTTGAATGTAATCACCTGTGTTACCACGACTGAGGTACAACTGTACTACATGGACAGAATGCTGCATTGCACCATGAGCAAGACCTGCTCTGCAAGAAAAATATTGGTCCCTGTGGTCTGAATTTATCAAAACACATTTTCTTGTTAAAGAGTGAATTATCAAATAGTAATTAAACTTTAACTGATGACCATTTATATTCTAGTAGCTGTCTTCACTGTTAGTCTTAAATTATAATGTAGATAAAGTTGACATTTTCCTCTTACATTTCAAAGACATTACTATTTTTAAATGTTTACATATGTTTACATGTTTGTGTGTAACTGCTTCATTGCTATTAATAGTTAAATGAAATCTGCTTATTCTGGGTCATAGATGTTCTTAGTTAACTCTGGGAAAGATGTTACCTTTGGGTTTTTAAAAGACAAGTCTTCGTTCGAAAATATATTATGGTGTGTTATTTTCCGACATGCTTGTGGAATTGGCTTTGTTTATAATTTTTATTTTTTAATTAAATATGGTTCAAACTTCTGGATTAAAAAGTATTATATCATGAACATACATTTTTTAAAGTACCAAAGGCATTTGGTAAGCAAGCCCAAGTCATGTAATTGAAACTTCTATACATTAAAAGAACTGATTTCTGAAGACATTTTCTAACTTTTTATCTTTAAGTGCTCCTCTAGACTAGACTGATGTAAGTAGACAGTGTAGTGGAATCAGTTTAATCAGAAAAAGACATACCAAGTAGCTGATGCTAAAAGTATACTCTTTTAGCATCATGTTGGCCAGGCTGGTCTCGAACTCCTGAGCTCAGGTGATCTGCCTGCCTCAGCCTTCCAAAGTGCTGGGATTACAGATGTTAGCCACTGCACCTGGTGGGCGAATTTATTGATAGGCTATTGGAATCACTCAGAGGACTGAAGAATGCGTAGGAAAGGTTGGACAGGAAAACTCAGGGGTTCTCAGCAACGTCGAGATTGAAATAAAGTCCTTTCCTCTCCTAGCTTGTTAGAATGGCCTTTCGGAGCCATGAGTTGGAAATTCAAAATGAATCACAGAACATAATTGCCTAGAACTAGGATCTCATCCAGGGGTGATTTTTTTTGGCCTACCACAAAACATTTGACTATGTCTGAAGACATTTTTTATTGTCACAACTAGGGCCAGAAGGTGCTGCTTGTATTTGGTGGGAAGAGACCAGGGATGCTGCTAACCATCCTATAATACACAGGACAAGATCCCCACAACAAATAATTATCCAGCCCAAAGCATTGGTAGTGCCAAAGTTGATAAACTCTGGCTTGGAATACCAAATAATTACCATCTAAAATAAGAACAAGTGTAGTAAAACAAAAAACAAAAAAAATGTAGAAAATAAAACAGAAATGAAAAGAAAGGAAAGCTCTTAGGAGGCATTTGGGAAGGACTTTTGGAGGAAGTAACAGTTGAATTGGGTCTTGAAAGACATAGGATTGATTGGGCTCTGCAGATACTGGAAAAAGCATTCTGAGCAGCGGGAACAGAATGAGCAAAGGAGTGGGAGCATGATGTTGATTTAGAATACGTTCACAAACTCTCTGACACTCTTCCCTTCAGAGGTGGAGCTTAGTTCCTTCCCCTCCTATTGATTGTGGGCTGGACTTAGGAATTCATTTGTAACTCAGAGACTATAATGGAAGTGATACTGTGTGACACATGAGGCTAAGTCATAAAAAGATAGCACACCCTTACTGTTCCCCTCTCTTGGGATCACTCACTTAGGGGGAAGCCAGTAGCTATACAGTCCTGCGAGAGACCCATGTGGAAAGAAACTGAGACCTGTCACCAATAACCAGCCCCAACTTGCTAGTGAGACACCTTGGCAGCAGACCCTCAAGTCTAGTCATGACTGCCACCTTCTGAGAAATTTCAAGCCAGAAATGCATGGCTAAGCCGCTCCTAAATTCTTGACCTATTGTAACTGATAATAGGATAATGAATGCATATTGTTTTAACCACTAAGTCTTGGGGTTGTTTCCACTGTAACTGATAGCTAAAAATGCATGAAAATGTAGGGTCTACCTAAAAACTCGAAATTATTTCATTTGTATATGGTTAGGGATTACTGACAAATAAGGTTAATAAGGCAGATGTGGTCAGATCATGGATGGCCTTGAATGTCAGTCTAAAGTTTGCTTTTTTTTCTGGTATGCTGAAGAAATTTGCCATATGGGCTTTAGTGGATTCAGATCACATCTCTGACAGATTCTCTCTGAGTAGTTAGGGCAGAGATAGCTACAGATAGTATTGGGGAGCATCCTCATAAATTGTCTCTAGAAGAAGAAAAGCAGCCTGTAAATGCCACCACTACACATTAAGTTCACCGAGGGCACAGGCCACTTTTTTAAAAAGGCATGCTTTGTCAATATAAGTATGCTGAGAGAATCACGCCTCACCTGAGTTGATTTAAAAATTTCTAAAAAAGAAAAAAGTGGTTCACATATATCCAGGTCACTAATGTGACACTATTGACTTGATTTTTCTTGCCTGGCAGCTCTTTTGCAAGGGGAGGGTGATACATTAAATTGCATCAACCTGTGACATCTTAAGGTGACTGAATGTATCAAATTCTCTTTTCGGTACACAAGAGGAAAGGAGAGGCCTGAGGGCTCTGAAGGGTGACACAGAAGGGTGAACAGATTGAAGGGAGAAAACTTTCGGGACCTCAGGCAAACCTCACATGTGTCCAAGGACTTCGAATGGAGTTCCTGATTTCTGCTTCCCTCTGAGGACTATTCAACTGAACTTTTTCCCTATTTTTTTTTCTTTTTCTTTTTTTTTGTAATTTGTGATGCCAAAAGTGTTCCTTAAATAGTCAGTTATGAGAACAAAGCCACCATCATCCCTGAATCAGTCACTCAAAGGTTATCTGGGAAATCAGAATAATGTGTCTGGTATACTTCAACATCTTTGTTGTATTAGGCAGCAAAGCAGCCCAAGAAATTAAGTTTAGTAAAACTTTGAAATCATTTGGAGATAATAATTCCACTTTAGACCGATTTCAACCCAGATCAATTACTAAAATAAAATGCTTAGGGTGGAGAACCCAGAAAGCTTTGGACTAAATGTACCACAAGTCTTATCAACACCAGTGAAAATAGTCTGTTTAATGTTTTTGCCATAAACTTCCTGGGACGCAATCAATAACTTGTACTATTAATAAAATATTTTGGGAAAAAAGTACTCAACCAACTTATTGCTAGTTCCCATCATATACAGGACTCTGCTAGCTGCCTGGGCATCCGAGGATGGAGGATGAAATTAGTTGGATTTATTCATAGGGTTTAGTTTCAGTGTCAGGAAAAAAAAAAAAAAAAGTTTTACTGACCAGTAACCAGCAGTAAAATAACCATTGTACAATGTCGTACTTTTGTTTTAGCAGCAGAACTGTATTTCCAAACAATACTTTATGTAGACTTTTAATACGTAAGAGCCAAGTGGAACTACTTGAGAGCAGGAAGGGGGTGAGGAGCACTTGGCCTCCCACCATGCCTCCCCCCCACACCCCCCAGCGCTCTAAGAAGCTTCTCTATAGGACACACATCTTCAGTCACGGGGCAGAAAGCTACTTTCCCTATTGCTTTAATCTCCTTTTCAGCTACTGCATTTTGTCTTCCTCCATGGTTGAAAAGTCTCCATATTTGTCGTCTTCAAAATAAGATAAGGTTCCCTCATCAATCTTATTTTTAGTAAATCAGCAGTTGAACTCACCTTTCTTTAGCAAAACCTAACTACATATACAGAAAGGAAACTTTTTTTGGAACTTCTCACTCTCTGAATGCATTAAGTAGAAACATTAGCTGAATTATAAAAAATGCCTCTAATGTAAAACAAAAAAACACGAAATGAAAGCATATACGTTAAGAATACGTAAGACTGAGAGCTCCAGGGCAGGTGAGCCAGGCATGGAGCAAACAAAAGCAAAGGTATGATAGCCCATCTCCCTCCTGTGGCAGCCACACCTTACAGTCTCCAGCCATTGCAACACTGAAAGCACATTGTCCTGGGTTCAAATCCTAGCCCTGCTACTTTCACCGACTGGCCTTTGGCAGTTCAACTTAGCTCTTTTAAGGCCCAGACCCTGTAAAGTGGTAATCATAGGACCACTGCAAGAATTCAATAAGAGTTTATATATAAAAGCGTAAAATTCCAGGAAAACAGCAAATAATCAATACGTGTTAGCTACTGTGTCTATTACTATTATCCCAACCCCAGAGGTTGTTCTAGGCACAAGAAGCACCTGATATACTGTTTTTGAGACCCCCCATTGGGGTGGTTGCAAGATGAGGTGTCAGCAGTCACATATAACTGCCGTGAATTCAGATGTTAGATTAACCGGGTCTCTTCCTAGAGGAACCAAACCAAAAACTTTTTCCTTTGATGTCTCACCACAATTTGAAACTGAGTCAATGTCTTTGCCAAAAGCAATCTTTTTTTTTTTTTTTTTTTTGAGACGGAGTCTTGCTCTGTTGCCAGGCTGGAGTGCAGTGGTGTGATCTCGGCTCACTGCAACCTCCGACTCCCGGGTTCAAACAATTATCCTGCCTCAGCCTCCGGAGTAGCTGGGATTACAGGCACCCACCACCACACCCAGCTGATTTTTGTATTTTTAGTAGAGACGGGGTTTCACTGTCTTGGCCAGGCTGGTCTCAAACTCCTGACCTCATGATCTACCCACCTTGGCCTCCCAAAGTGTTGGGATTACAGGCGTGAGCCACCGTGCCTGGCCTGCCAAAAGCAATCTTTGAATCAAAGCTGGAAGAACTGATGCAATCAATATTCATTAATTTGGGACTGACTTGGTGCCTGAGTACCAGTCAACTTGGAGGGTCTGCCATCAAAATTATGAGGTTTTTTTCTTTCTTTTTTTAACTGTGGAGGTCCTATTTTTTTTTTTTTTTTTTTTTTTTTTGAGACAGAGTCTCGCTCTATTGCCCAGGCTGGAGTGCAGTGGCCAGATCTCAGCTCACTGCAAGCTCCGCCTCCCGGGTTTTCGCCATTCTCCTGCCTCAGCCTCCCGAGTAGCTGGGACTACAGGCGCCCGCCACCTCGCCCGGCTAGTTTTTTGTATTTTTTAGTAGAGACGGGGTTTCACGGTGTTAGCCAGGATGGTCTCGATCTCCTGACCTCGTGATCCACCCGTCTCGGCCTCCCAAAGTGCTGGGATTACAGGCTTGAGCCACCGCGCCTGGCCATGGAGGTCCTATTTTTGATAGATTATAGAAATGAGTGACAAGTCAAGCTGTCATGAGAGGAGAGTCATCTGAAGTTGGTACTGAAAACAAATTTGGCTGGCAAATTAGAAAAGGGAAGCAGAACAATGGGAAAAATTTTAGCAAGATTTCCTGCGAGTTGGGGATGGTGATGATGGAGTGACCGCTTACCAATTAGTGGTTTACCTGTTAACTTTGGCAGATGTTTTACTAGTGAATGGTAAGATTTCTAATTGAGCTTCAGGCAAGACTGTCTAGTGAAAACTATACTTCTCTTTACTCTTCAGTAACTAACAAGGCCTGTTCTTTACTCAGTTCTTATTTGAGATCTTTCTTAAGAAATTATAAAATATAAATAGAGTATTAGCATCTTGGGTTATTTGGTTGTTGAGAAATTGTTCTCTAGAGAAAATATAATTTCATAACTGCGGTACTTATTCAGTTAGACTAGGAAGGCTCCTCAGAGATAACCTACTTCAACCTCCTTCTGTAGGCGGAAGCCATGCCCCCAACCCATCATATTCATGAATATCCAGCCTCTATTTGACATTATTCTTTAAGGTTGTTTGCTTTTAGAATTTTCAGCCCATTTCTTGTAAGTTCCAGTTCTAAGAAAGACTTTTTTACGTATTAAGACAACTCATTTTTCCTGAAACTTGCAATCTTTTCCACTGACTGCCTTTTGTGATTCTGATTGGTGGTGACTTTCTGATTTTCTCTTCACCTTTGTGGGGGACTAAAGGTAATTTTTTTTTTTTTCGTAATAATAGTAATCAACTACATAATCTCCAGAAACTGATAACTGCCAGCAACTTCCAAATTCCTCTTCACATAGCTTCTCAAATACTTCATTAGAACCAGTGTGAAAAATTTAAAATACAACGTGACATTTCTCTAGTAGAATATAAGCTGCATGAGGAAAAAGACACTTGTCTTCTTCCTGTATTCCTAGCACCCAGTACAGCACCTGACACATCATAATGACCTTAGAAGAATATTTAAGAGTCATCGAATAAATATTTTGTAGAGCTGTCCATGTTTATTTTCCATTCAGTGTTTACCAGGTGTCTGCTATTTGGACAGTCACTTCCAGTTGTTCATTAGTACATGACTTTGGTAAATATATCCCCTGTGAAGAGAAATATTATAACTACTATGGCATTCAACACTGGTATTTCAGTTACTTAAATAATCCACCCACTGATGGAGTGAACTTTGAATTAAATGCTTTGAAGAATAAAGTGAATCTTGATAAAAATCAAAGGCTGAAGAAATCTTGTTTGACAGAAGGCATGAACAAAAATGCTAAAATTAATACTGTTTGTGGAGAAACACTCATTCCACCGCAGACTAAATGGAGTTCAAGAGTATCAAAATGCCTACGTGATCAAAAGGCAGAAACAGCTTCTTTTTACTAGGTCTGTTAATATTCCAGGACTCATAATATTCTGCCTACATGAGCACCTGTGTTTGTGGTAACTCAAAGTATTTGAACACCTTATCTCATCCAACCTCAAATTTCCTGTGAGGTAGTTAAGCACCGAGAGCTCTTGGTACTGTTTTCAAGATGAAGCAGATGAATTAGAGAGGCTGTTCACATACCAAATTTCACAGAAGCCTATGGAGGAAATGACGGGGAGACTTACCAGTTAACGCCCAGTTGCAGAAATCAGTGTCAGAGCTTGAAAGGACCTTATAAACCCCTGATCCAATGTGGACTCTCCTAGTAGGACTCCTGTTTGCAGTGACTTGGTTCATTTCACCAACCACACAAATTTTAAGTAATTTTTAATCATAAAAGTAACAGAGAACATAGTAATACATATATACATACAAACATGATACAGAAAGGTATCAAAAAACAAAAACATATATTACTTCCTCCCCTAACATTCCAGTGCCGCTTTCCAAAGATTCCTGTTACCCAGAGGTAGCCACTGTTAACAATTTTTAATGTATATTTCCAAACATTTTTTATGCATTTAAAAGTGTGTGCATGTGGGTGATGGGTGCACCAAAATCTCAGAAATCACCACTAAAGAACTTACTCATGTAACCAGATACCACCTGTTCCCCCAAAAACCTATTGAAATAAATAATAACATAATAAAAGACTTAATAAAAAAATTAAAATCTGTGCATGTATATATACACGCAATGACAGCTGATCTTCAAATAACATCATTCTGTTCAATGTCAATGTCATTTCATTATACTGTTGATTGGAAAAAAATTGATTTCTGCCTGGGGCCCCTGTTTGTGTGGCGTTCTCATGTTCTCCCCATGTCTGTGTGGGTTTTCTCTGGGTACTCTGGTTTCCTCCCACATCCCAAAGATGTGCATGTTAGGTGAACTGGTGTATCTACATTGTCCCAGCCTGTGTAGGTGTGTGTGTGAGGTGCCCCCTGCTAGGGCATGGTGTCCTGGCCAGGGTGGCTTCTGCTTTGTGCCCTAAGCTGCTGGGATGGACTCTGGCCACCCTCAACCCTCAACTGGAATAATTGGGTAATAATTATCTTGTTTTTATTAATCTTTCTTAAATGTATATATAGTTCACATTTATTTCAGTGTTTAATATTAGAAGTGTTTTAGTCTTTAGAAGTCTGGTGATGTTTCTGTGACCAGAAATATGCCATAGGAACTTAACTCTTGTTTATATCAATTAGCCTGCAGTAAATTTGGTTCGTTTGTGTGTTTCCTTAAAGCTGAAGTTTCCAAGTACCTACTGATGAGGTCAGGGGAGGACTTAACTTGTGTGTTGCAGCTCCTATTAAATTGCTACACTTGGAAGCACAGTAGTCATTTCAAACTTTAACAAGATCTGCTATTCTGTTCCAATTCTGACCTTCTCACAGTTTTATTCTTCTAGTAAACACCACCTTGATCCTTCCAGTTACTCAGGTCAAAACCTTTAAGTCTTCTTTGGTTCCTCTCTATCCAGAACACCATATGTCCAATTCACCAGCAAATCTTATTGAGTATATGTTCAAAATATCTCCAGAATCTAACCACTTATCACCATCTCCATTGCTTCCACCCTAACTCAAGCCACCAGCATCTGTTGCCTGAATTATTACAATAACCTTCTAATTGGTCTCCCTACGACTACATAGCTTTCTACTGTTTATACTCAGGATAGCAGACAGAGGGATCCTCTGAAAACACAAGTCAGATCATATACCTTCCATGTGCAAAAAACATTCAAATGCTCCCCAGTTAATTTAGAGTAAAAGCTGAAGTAAAGGACTGTCCATGGTCTGCTGACCCCATTACCTACATGACTTAATCTCCTGCTACTCTAGAGAAACTTCACTCTCTTTGTTCCACATATACTGGCTTTTGCGCTATCCTGAACATGCCTGGCATGCTCCTGCCTCAGGGCCTTGCACTTGCTGTTTCCTCTGCCTGGAATGCTCTTACACCAACTATCATCACTTCATTCAAGTCTTAATTTAAATGTAACTTTCTCGATCAGTCCTTCTCTAGCCCCTCTTAAAATTGAAACTCCATCCCCAAACTCACACTCTGTATTCCCTTTCCTGCTTTTGTTTTCTCCTTAAAATTTATTTTTACTCATTTATCTTTTTAGTTATCTGTCTCTCTAAGGTAGATTATGTTTCTAAAGATGACTATAACATTAACTTTCATCCCACATGTTGTTTTCTAATATGACGTTGTCATTCTCCATCAAGAAATGGAGCCTATTTTACCCTCACTTGAATCTGAGTTTCTGCCTTCCATGCTTGGGATGCCTCCTCTTGGAAGTTCACAGCCATATTAGAAGAACAAATACCCTGCAACAACCATGCTGTAAGGGGGCCCAAACTAGCCAGGTGAAGAAGAGGTCATGTACCAAAGCTCTGGACATGTGAATAAAGCCTTCTGGAACCATCTGTGCCAACGTCACCAATCAGCTGAAGGGAGTCAAGGAAGAGATCCAGTTAATACTAGATGGAACAAAAGAACTGCCAAGCTGAGCTCTGAATTCCTGACTCAGAATTGTGATGAAATAAAGGTTGTTGTTTGAGGACACTATGTTTTGGAATAGTTCGTTAAGCAGCAATAGATTCTTGAAATATTCCTATACTATAATGCAAGCTCCACAAGGATAAAGATTTTTATCGTTTTTGTTTTATTTTTATTTTTATTTTTTTGCCTGCTGCATCCCTGGTGCCTGCTGTAATGCTCAGAACGAGGTAGGTTCTTGATAAATATCTGTTGAATGAATGAATATATGAATGAAAGAGAACATAATGAAGAGAACATTACTAGTGGATCCATGTTTATTTCCAGTGCCATGAAAAAATGGGATATGGAACCTAAAGATGGCAGTAATAAGAGAAATTAGTGGCCATGGGCCTGCTGCCTTGCAGGGCCAGCTTCCCAGGCTGGCCAGGATGCAGAGAACACTTGGCAAGATATCTCAGGAAAACCAGTTTCACAGATATTGTCTTCAAACTTTTTTTTTTGAGACATTAAATCAACCTTTTTATAAGCCAAATCATCTTTTAAGATGAAGCTTGTCTTTTTAAATGTAAAATAACACAGACACATGGTAAAATTTTATACAGCACAGAAAGTAGTAGAAGGAGAAGAGTTTCATTTTACCTTGATGTTAACAGTTCCTTTGGTAGTAGTTAGAAAATGTCTAGGCATGAGCGAGGCCTTAAGATTCATTCTATTTTGTTCCCTCTTTTTTCACTCTATGTAGTATCTTAAAGAGATTTTCCTAAAGGCATCTACAACAATTAGCTTTTACTTATTGAATGCTTACTATAGCTACTCTTGTTAGTCTGTGTAGTGTTGCTCTAAAGAATTACCTGAAGCCGGGCACGGTGGCTCATGCCTGTAATCCCAGCACTTTGGGAGGCTGAGGTGGGTGGATCACCTGAGGTGACAGGTTCAAGACCAACCTGGCCAACATTGAAAACCCTGTCTCGGCCGGGCGCGGTGGCTCAAGCCTGTAATCCCAGCACTTTGGGAGGCCGAGATGGGCGGATCACGAGGTCAGGAGATCGAGACCATCCTGGTTAACACGGTGAAACCCCGTCTCTACTAAAAAATAAAAAAAAAACTAGCCGGGCTAGGTGGCAGGCACCTGTAGTCCCAGCTACTCCGGAGGCTGAGGCAGGAGAATGGCGTATACCCGGAAGGCGGAGCTTGCAGTGAGCTGAGATCCGGCCACTGCACTGCAGTCTGGGCGACAGAGCAAGACTCCGTCTAAAAAGGAAAAAAAGAAAAAAAAGAAAACCCTGTCTCTACTAAAAATACAAAAATTAGCCAGATGTAGTGGCACACGCCTATAATCCTAGCTATTCGGGAGGCTGAGGCGAAAGAATCGCTTGAATCCAGGAAGTGGAGGTTGCAGTGAGCGGAGGAGATGGCACCACTGTATTCCAGCCTGGGCGACGGAGTGAGACTCCGTCTCAAAAAAAAAAAAAAAATACCTGAGACTGGGTAATTTCTAAAGAAAAGAGGTTTATTTGGTTTATAATTCTGCAGACTGTACAAGAAGCATGGTGCCAGCATCTGCATCTGTTTAGGGTCTTGGGCTGCTTCCACTCATGGCAGAAGTTGAAGGGGAGACAGTGTGAGCAAAGATCACATAGCAAGAGCAGAAGCAAGGGACTGGGGGAGGTGCAAGGTGGGAAGGGCCGGGCACAGTGGCTCAAGCCTGTAATCCCAGCACTTTGGGAGGCTGAGGCGGATGGATCGTAACATCAGGAGATCAAGACCATCCTGGCCAACATGGTGAAACCCTGTCTCTACTAAAAATAAAAAATTAGCTGGGAGTGCTGGCATGCGCCTGTAATCCTAGCTACTCAGGAGGCTGAGGCAGGAGAAACGCTTGAACCCAGGAGGTGGAGGTTGCAGTGAGTGGAGATCCTGGCACTGCACTCTAGCCTGGGTAACAGAGCAAGACTCCATCTCAGAAAAAAAAAAAAAAAATCTCTGGCAGGAACTAATAGAACCGGAACTCACTCACACACCCCTGGGGTGAGGGCATTAATCTATTTATGAGGGATCCACCCCCATGACCCAAACACCTCCCATTAAGCCCACCTCCAACATTGGGGATTAAATTTCAACATAAGATTTGGAGGAACAAATATCCAAAATATAGCAACCACCAAACAATAGACGATTTCATCCTCAACAACCCAGTGAAGTCGATATCATTATTCCCATTTTATAGATGAGGAAACTGATACTTGAGGGGACAATGTAACTTGCTCAAAGTCAGACACTTTGAAAATGAGAGATTCAAATTCTGACTCCACGGCTATGCTTTTAACTTTCTTTCTCTACTGCCTCTGTCACAGAAAGTGAACTCCTTATCTCTAAGTGCTGCATTGTTGTATTCCATAGCAATGACTGGACTAGCAACTCTGAAACAATCTTTTGTGCAATCTAGGCTTGATAAATACGTATATATATTAAGAATAGTGGAAACCAGGTTTCTTACTGTTGGTAATGGAACTTGCATGTATGGAAAGGGGAAGACTAGAACATACACTGTAGTGTTGGGTTTGAGTTGGAAGTATCACTGTGGGCTATTTTTTTTTTTTTTTTTTTTTTTACATATCTATCCTAGCTCTGTCCATCGAGAAGGCCTAGAAATAGTGACTTACCAGTAGCTGTAAACATACTGAGCCCCCAGATCTTGGTTCTAAATACTATTCTCCAGTAAAAGGAACCAGAGAACCTTGACTGATTCTGGTGCTAGGATAGGGACAGCACCTGATGAGCCTGGAATATCTTGTTGCTCCAAAAAATACCCTCAAAAACCAAAGCTGGAAACATTTGAGCAACAAAATAAAGTATTATTGGATGATAACACAGAATGTAAAATAACTATTTTTTATCCATACTGATATAAATTGTTGAATAGGTAAATAATAGGAAAGAAGAATTCAAAATAATTTATGGAGATTCTCCACTATCAAGGGGGTGAAGCATAACTTCACTTCTTAAGCCAGTGCTTCACTTGGTGACTTCCTTTCAAAGAGTACAGTATGAAAAGGTAGGGAAAAAAAAAAGCAGTAGCTTCAGAATAGAAGAAGCTGACAACACCATGTCAGGCTGGTGGGAGCTTTCAGTTGGCTCCTCTGTTCCTTTGACATGCCTCCATCAATGTATTTTTGTTTGAGCACTTCTTTTCTTTTTGGTAAAACAAAATACTCCAGGCTCTTCCTATATATTTCCTTCCCCAATCCTAGAACCAGCCATTTCTCCAAAGAGCCCTAGTTTATTTTATTTCGAGAATGGTATTGGAAACCAAGATCTGGTAGTTCAGTGTGCTCATTTTTACTGGGATTTCATTGCTTCTAGCCTCTGCAGACAGAAGAAAATATACATGTATATATGAATGTACATATTCATATCTATAAATATTTCTATCTATATTAAGTTAAACATGAGTTTAAATTGATGTCTCCAACTCTAAACCATGACCACAAAGATCAGTGTAGCCCCCTCCCCTTGATCATCTGTAACCTCTCACTGGAACAGTAAAAAACCTGACTCCAAGATGGCCGAATAGGAGCAGCTCCAGTCTCCAACTCCCAGCGCGAGCGACACAGAAGACTGGTGATTTCTGCATTTTCAACTGAGGTACTGGGGTCATCTCACTAGGGAGTGCCGGACAATCGGTCCTGGTCAGCTGCTGCAGCCTGACCAGCGAGAGCTGAAGCAGGGCGAGGCAGCGCCTCACCTGGAAGCACAAGGGGGAAGGGAATCCCTTTTCCTAGCCAGGGGAACTGAGACACACAACACCTGGAAAATCGGGTAACTCCCACCCCAATACTGCGCTTTAAGCAAACAGGCACACCAGGAGAATATATCCCACACCTGGCCGGGAGGGTCCCACGCCCACGGAGCCTCCATCATTGCTAACACAGCAGTCTGCGGCGATCTATCCACAAGGCAGCAGCGAGGCTGGGGGAGGGGGGCGCGCCATTGCTGAGGCTTAAGTAGGTAAACAAAGCTACTGGGAAGCCCGAACTGGGTGGAGCTCACAGCAGCTCAAGGAAGCCTGCCTGTCTCTGTAGACTCCACCTCTGGGGACAGCACACAGCTGAAGACCAACAGGGGAAGCAGCGGGGGCCTGTGCAGACGCGAACGACTCTGTCTGACAGCTTTGGGGAGAGCAGTGGATCTCCCAACGCGGAGGTTGAGATCTGAGAACAGACAGACTGCCTGCTCAAGTGGGTCCCTGACCCCTGAGTAGCCTAACTGGGAGACATCCCCCACTAGGGGCAGTCTGACACCCCACACCTCACAGGGTGGAGTACACCCCTGAGAGGAAGCTTCCAAAGGAAGAATCAGACAGGTACACTCGCTGTTCAGCAATATTCTATCTTCCGCAACCTCTGCTGCTGATACCCAGCCAAACAGGGTTGGGAGTGGACCTCAAGCAATCTCCAACAGACCTATTGCTGAGGGTCCTGACTGTCAGAAGGAAAACTATCAAACAGGAAGGACACCTATACCAAAACCCCATCAGTACGTCACCATCATCAAAGACCAGAGACAGATAAAACCACAAAGATGGGGAAAAAGCAGGGCAGAAAAGCTGGAAATTCAAAAAATAAGAGCGCATCTCCCCCTGCAAAGGAGCACAGCCCATCGCCAGCAACGGATCAAAGCTGGTCAGAGAATGACTTTGACGAGATGAGAGAAGAAGGCTTCAGTCCATCAAACTTCTCAGAGCTAAAGGAGGAATTACGTACCCAGCGCAAAGAAACTAAAAATCTTGAAAAAAGAGTGGAAGAATTGACAGCTAGACTAATTAATGCAGAGAAGGTCATAAACGAAATGACAGAGATGAAAACCATGACATGAGAAATACATGACAAATGCACAAGCTTCAGTAACCGACTCAATCAACTGGAAGAAAGAGTATCAGCGATTGAGGATCAAATGAATGAAATGAAGCGAGAAGAGAAACCAAAAGAAAAAAGAAGAAAAAGAAATGAACAAAGCCTGCAAGAAGTATGGGATTATATAAAAAGACCAAATCTACGTCTGATTGGGGTGCCTGAAAGTGAGGGGGAAAATGGAACCAAGTTGGAAAACACTCTTCAGGATATCATCCAGGAGAACTTCCCCAACCTAGTAGGGCAGGCCAACATTCAAATTCAGGAAATACAGAGAACACCACAAAGATACTCCTCGAGAAGAGCAACTCCAAGACACATAATTGCCAGATTCACCAAAGTTGAAATGAAGGAAAAAATCTTAAGGGCAGCCAGAGAGAAAGGTCGGGTTACCCACAAAGGGAAGCCCATCAGACTAACAGCAGATCTCTCGGCAGAAACTCTACAAGCCAGAAGAGAGTGGGGGCCAATATTCAACGTTCTGAAAGAAAAGAATTTTAAACCCAGAATTTCATATCCAGCCAAACTAAGTTTCATAAGTGAAGGAGAAATAAAATCCTTTACAGATAAGCAAATGCTTAGAGATTTTGTCACCACCAGGCCTGCCTTACAAAAGACCCTGAAGGAAGCCCTAAACATGGAAAGGAACAACCAGTACCAGCCATTGCAAAAACATGCCAAAATGTAAAGACCATCGAGGCTAGGAAGAAACTGCATCAACTAACGAGCAAAATAACCAGTTAATATCATAATGACAGGATCAAGTTCACACATAACAATATTAACCTTAAATATAAATGGACTAAATGCTCCAATTAAAACACAGACTGGCAAACTGGATAAAGAGTCAAGACCCATCAGTCTGCTGTATTCAGGAGACCCATCTCACATTCAGAGACATACATAGGCTCAAAATAAAGGGATGGAGGAAGATCTACCAAGCAAATGGAGAACAAAAAAAAGCAGGGGTTGCAATCCTAGTCTCTGATAAAACAGACTTTAAACCATCAAAGATCAAAAGAGACAAAGAAGGCCATTACATAATGGTAAAGGGATCAATTCAACAGGAAGAGCTAACTATCCTAAATATATATGCACCCAATACAGGAGCACCCAGATTCATAAAGCAAGTCCTTAGAGACTTACAAAGAGACTTAGACTCCCATACAATAATAATGGGAGACTTCAACACTCCACTGTCAACATTAGACAGATCAACGAGACAGAAAGTTAACAAGGATATCCAGGAATTGAACTCATCTCTGCACCAAGCGGACCTAATAGACATCTATAGAACTCTCCACCCTAAATCAACAGAATATACATTCTTCTCAGCACCCCATCACACTTATTCCAAAATTGACCACATAATTGGAAGTAAAGCACTCCTCAGCAAATGTACAAGAACAGAAATTATAACAAACTGTCTCTCAGACCACAGTGCAATCAAACTAGAACTCAGGACTAAGAAACTCAATCAAAACCGCTCAACTACATGGAAACTGAACAACCTGCTCCTGAATGACTACTGGGTACATAACGAAATGAAAGCAGAAATAAAGATGCTCTTTGAAACCAATGAGAACAAAGATACAACATACCAGAATCTCTGGGATACATTTAAAGCAGTGTGTAGAGGGAAATTTATAGCACTAAATTCCCACAAGAGAAAGCAGGAAAGATCTAAAATTGACACTCTAACATCACAATTAAAAGAACTAGAGAGGCAAGAGCAAACACATTCAAAAGCTAGCAGAAGGCAAGAAATGACTAAGATCAGAGCAGAACTGAAGGAGATAGAGACACAAAAAACCCTCCAAAAAATCAATGAATCCAGGAGTTGGTTTTTTGAAAAGATCAACAAAATTGACAGACCGCTAGCAAGACTAATAAAGAAGAAAAGAGAGAAGAATCAAATAGATGCAATAAAAAATGATAAAGGGGATATCACCACTGACCCCACAGAAATACAAACAACCATCAGAGAATACTATAAACGCCTCTACGCAAATCAACTAGAAAATCTAGAAGAAATGGATAATTTCCTGGACACTTACACTCTCCCAAGACTAAACCAGGAAGAAGTTGAATCCCTGAATAGACCAATAGCAGGCTCTGAAATTGAGGCAACAATTAATAGCCTACCCAGCAAAAAAAGTCCAGGACCAGATGGATTCACAGCTGAATTCTACCAGAGGTACAAGGAGGAGCTGGTACCATTCCTTCTGAAACTATTCCAATCAATAGAAAAAGAGGGAATCCTCCCTAACTCATTTTATGAGGCCAACATCATCCTGATACCAAAGCCTGGCAGAGACACAACAAAAAAAGAGAATTTTAGACCAATAGCCCTGATGAACATTGATGCAAAAATCCTCAATAAAATGCTGGCAAACCGGATTCAGCAGCACATCAAAAAGCTTATCCACCATGATCAAGTGGGCTTCATCCCTGGGATGCAAGGCTGGTTCAACATTCGCAAATCAGTAAACGTAATCCAGCATATAAACAGAACCAAAGACAAGAACCACATGATTATCTCAATAGATGCAGAAAAGGCTTTTGACAAAATTCAACAGCCCTTCATGCTAAAAACGCTCAATAAATTCGGTATTGATGGAACGTACCTCAAAATAATAAGAGCTATTTATGACAAACCCACAGCTAATATCATACTGAATGGGCAAAAACTGGAAAAATTCCCTTTGAAAACTGGCACAAGACAGGGATGCCCTCTCTCACCACTCCTATTCAACATAGTGTTGGAAGTTCTGGCTAGGGCAATCAGGCAAGAGAAAGAAATCAAGGGTATCCAGTTAGGAAAAGAAGAAGTCAAATTGTCCCTGTTTGCAGATGACATGATTGTATATTTAGAAAACCCCATCGTCTCAGCCCAAAATCTCCTTAAGCTGATAAGCAACTTCAGCAAAGTCTCAGGATACAAAATTAATGTGCAAAACTCACAAGCATTCTTATACACCAGTAACAGACAAGCAGAGAGCCAAATCAGGAATGAACTTCCATTCACAATTGCTTCAAAGAGAATAAAATACCTAGGAATCCAACTTACAAGGGATGTCAAGGACCTCTTCAAGGAGAACTACAAACCACTGCTCAGTGAAATCAAAGAGGACACAAACAAATGGAAGAACATACCATGCTCATGGATAGGAAGAATCAATATCGTGAAAATGGCCATACTGCCCAAGGTTATTTATAGATTCAATGCCATCCCCATCAAGCTACCAATGAGTTTCTTCACAGAATTGGAAAAAACTGCTTTAAAGTTCATATGGAACCAAAAAAGAGCCCGCATTGCCAAGACAATCCTAAGTCAAAAGGACAAAGCTGGAGGCGTCACGCTACCTGACTTCAAACTATACTACAAGACTACAGTAACCAAAACAGCATGTTACTGGTACCAAAACAGAGATATCGACCAATGGAACAGAACAGAGTCCTCAGAAATAATACCACACATCTACAGCCATCTGATCTTTGACAAACCTGAGAGAAACAGGAAATGGGGAAAGGATTCCCTATTTAATAAATGGTGCTGGGAAAATTGGCTAGCTATAAGTAGAAAGCTGAAACTGGATCCTTTCCTTACCCCTTATACGAAGATTAATTCAAGATGGATTAGAGACTTAAATGTTAGACCTAATACCATAAAAACCTTAGAAGAAAATCT
Source organism: Rhinopithecus roxellana (assembly GCF_007565055.1). NCBI lineage: Eukaryota > Metazoa > Chordata > Mammalia > Primates > Cercopithecidae > Rhinopithecus > Rhinopithecus roxellana. Next base: position 100,749,026 of record NC_044559.1, on the reverse strand, counting down.
AGGTAGTACCATTCAGGACATAGGCATGGGCAAGGACTTCATGTCTAAAACACCAAAAGCAATGGCAGCAAAAGCCAAAATTGACAAATGGGATCTCATTAAACTAAAGAGCTTCTGCACAGCAAAAGAAACTACCATCAGAGTGAACAGGCCACCTACAGAATGGGAGAAAATTTTTGCAACCTACTCATCTGACAAAGGGCTAATATCCAGAATCTACAAAGAACTCAAACAAATATACAAGAAAAAAACAACCCCATCAAAAAGTGGGCAAAGGATATGAACAGACATTTCTGAAAAGAAGACATTCATACAGCCAACAGACACATGAAAAAATGCTCATCATCACTCGCCATCAGAGAAATGCAAATCAAAACCACAATGAGATACCATCTCACACCAGTTAGAATGGCAATCATTAAGAAGTCAGGAAACAACAGGTGTTGGAGAGGATGTGGAGAAATAGGAACACTTTTACACTGTTGGTGGGATTGTAAACTAGTTCAACCATTATGGAAAACAGTATGGCAATTCCTCAAGGATCTAGAACTAGATGTACCATATGACCCAGCCATCCCACTACTGGGTATATACCCAAAGGATTATAAATTATTCTACTACAAAGACACATGCACACGTATGTTTATTACGGCACTATTCACAATAGCAAAGACTTGGAATCAACCCAAATGTCCATCTGTGACAGACTGGATTAAGAAAATGTGGCACATATACACCATGGAGTACTATGCAGCCATAAAAAAGGATGAGTTTGCGTCCTTTGTAGGGACATGGATGCAGCTGGAAACCATCATTCTTAGCAAACTATCACAAGAACAGAAAACCAAACACTGCATGTTCTCACTCATAGGTGAGAACTGAACAATGAGATCACTTGGACTCGGGAAGGGGAACATCACACACTGGGGCCTATCATGGGGAGGGGGGAGGAGGGAGGGATTGCACTGGGGAGTTATACATGATATAAATGATGAATTGATGGGTGCTGACGAGTTGATGGGTGCAGCACACCAATATGGCATAAGTATGCATATGTAACAAACCTGCAGGTTATGCACATGTACCCTAGAACTTAAAGTATAATAAAAAATAAAAATTTAAAAAAAAAAATAAATAAAACCTGGCTCCTACTATCCATTATCCGTTTATGTTCAATTTCAGTGTATATGTATAGTGGTAGCTAGCTTTTTTATTTTAGTCATTCTAATTAGTAGATAGTAGTATCTTCTAAAGGTTTCAGTTTCCATTTTCCTTGTGATTAAAGATGTGATTAAAGATGTAGAAGATCTTTACATGTGCATTCTTCTTGGTTACATATCTGTTCAAATCTTTTGCCCACTTAAAATTAGACTTTTTCTTCTCATTATGTTTCAGAAGTTATTTGTGTAATTTGGATTCATGTCCTTTATCAGATACGTGGTTTGTAAGTATTTTCTCCCAGACTCTCGCTTATTTGTTCATTCTCTGACCAGTGCTTTTAATTTTGATGAGATCAGATTTATCAGAATCTTGGTTTTTATTTTATTATTTTACAAACTATGTTTTTGTTGTCATGTCTAAGAAGTGTTTGTCTAACCCAATGTCACTGATATTACTTATACGTTTTTTACTTCAAAAAATTGTACAGGCTTTGGTCTGTGATCTATTTTATAGTTTATTTTGTATATGGTGTGATATATTGATTAATTTTTTTGCATATGAATATCCAATTACTCTAGCACCCTTTATTTAAAAGACTACTTTCTCTTCACTGAATTGCCTTTACAGTTGTAGAGTCTGTAGAGTTAATTGTTCATGTTGTTGTGAGCAATTTTTTAATGCAGCAACTCCCTATTTTGTTCCATTGATTTATTGTTCTATCTTTACACCAATACTACATTGTCTTAATTACTTCAGCTTTCTGATAAGTCTCAAAACCAGGTGATTATTTCTAAAACTTTATTGTTTTTCAAAATTGTTTTGGCTATTTGAGATTCTTTGCATTTCCATATGAATTTTAGAATTGGCTTGTTGATTTCTACAAAACTCCTGCTGTCATTTTGATTGGGATTATATTTAATCTATAGATTAATTTGGGAAGAGTTACATTTTTTCTTTTTTGAGACAGGGTCTTACTTTGTCACCCAGGCTGGATTGCAGTACACAATCACAGCTCACTGCAACCTTGACCTCCTGGTCTCAAGTTTTCTTCCCTCCTTAGCCTCCCAAGTCACTGGGACTACAGGCATGCACCACCATGCCTAGCTAAGTTTTTGGTTTTTTGTAGGGATGGGGTCTCACTGTGTTGCCCAGGCTGGTCTCGAACTTCTGGGCTCAAGTGATCCTCCTGCCTCAGCCTCACAAATTACCGGGATTACAGGCATGAGCCACCATTCCCAGCCAAAAGTGATATCTTAACTGTCATCTGGCCCAGGAACACAGGATATTTTTCCATTTGTTTAAGTCTTCCTTAATTTCTGTCAGAAATATTTTATAGTTATCAGGGTACAGATCTTGCATATCATTTGTCAAATTTATTCCTAACTAGTTCATTTTTGTGGTGCTATTACAAATCATATTTTTTAGTTCAATATCTTCTTTCATTGCCAGTATATAGAAATGCAGTAGATATTTGTATATTAATATTGTATCATGCAACCTTGCTAAGCTCACTTATTAGTCCCAAAAGTTTTTTTATAGAATCCATTGGATTTTAACATAGATGATTATGTCATCTCTAAATACAGTTTTACTTTTTTTCATTTTTATCTGAATTTATTTTATTTCTTTTTCTTGACTTACTGGACTAATTAAAACTTCCACTATAATGTTGAATAGAAGTGGTAAGAGCAGAAATTCTTGTATTATTTCTGATCTTAGAAGGAACATCCAGTTCTTCATCACTAAGTGAGATGTTATCTATAGATCTTTCATAGATGCTCTTTATTAGGTTAAGGAATTCTCTTGCATTCCTAGATTGCTGAGAATGTTTATCAGCAATAGTATTATATTTTGTCAATTGCTTTTTCTGCATCTATTGAGATAATCACGTGGTTTTTCTTTTTTAATATGCTAATGTAGTAAATTACATTTGTGACTTTTATATGGTGATTTTGAAAAGTTAAACTTATATTCATGGGATAAATGACCACTTTGTCATTATCCTTTCTATATATTGGTAGAATCAATTTGCTAAAATTTTATTCAGCGTTTTAGCATACATGTTCATGAGGGATTTGAGTTTGTAGTTTCTTTTCTTGTATGTTTTTGTCAGATTTTGGAATCAGGCTGATGCTGACCTCAAAGAATGAGTTGCAAAATATTTCATCCTCTTCAATTTCCTGGAAGAGCTTGTCTAAACTTGGTATTATTTTTTCTTTAAATGTTTGATGGCATTCATCAGTAAAGCCATCTGGGCCTAAATTTTTCTTTTTTTGAAAGTTTAAACAAAAAATTTAATTCCTTTAATAGATATAGAGCTATTTAGTTTATCTATTTATTCTTGAGGAATTTTTAGTAGTTTGTATCTTCCAAGGAATTTATACATCTCTTCTGGGTTTTCAAATTTACTGGCATAACATTGTAATATTCCTTTATTACCTTTTTAATATCTGTAGACATTATTGTAGTGTCACCTTTCTATCCTTATGTTGGTAATTTCTTCTCATTTTTTTCCTGACTATTCTGGCTAGAGGTTTATTAATTTTATTGATCTAAAATATCACTTTTCATTTTATTGATTTTCTTTATTGTTTCTTTGTTTTCAAATTCATGGATTTCTACTTGTTTTCTATGCTTTCTTTTCTGTATACATTGGATTTCATTTGTTTTCTATTTTCTAGTCTCTTAAGATGGAAGCTGATTTGAGACTGCTCTTCGTACCTACTACAGGCACTTAGTGCATCAATTCTCTCCTGTGTACAACTTTAGCATTCTCCTACGAATTTTATTCCACTATATTTTCATTTTTATTCCCTTCAAAACACATTTTTGGGCTTTTTTGTTTGTTTTTTTGAGACAGAATCTCACTCTGTCACCCAGGCTGGAGTACAGTGGCACGATCTTGGCTCACTGCAAACTCTGCCTACCAGGGGTCAAGTGATTCTCCTGCCTCAGCCTCCTGAATAGCTGGAATTACAGGCACATGCCACCACGCCTGGCTAATTTTTGTATTTTTAGTAAAGACCGGGTTTCACCATGTCAACCAGGCTGGCCTTGAATTCGTGATCTCAAGTGATCCACTTGCCTCAACCTCCCGAAGTGCTGGGATTACAGGCGTGAGCAACTATGCCTAGCCTCAAAACACTTTTAAATTTTCCTTTTGGCTAGGTGTGGTGAGTAACACCTGTAATCCCAGCACTTTAGGAGGCCTAGGTGGGCAGATCCTGAGGTCAAGAACTTTTATGTCTAGCTAGAGGATTATAAATGCACCAATCAGCACTCTGTGTCTAGCTAAAGGTTTGTAAATGCACCAATCAGTGCTCTGTGTCTAGCTAATCTAGTGGGGACTTGGAGAACTTTTGTGTCTAGCTAAAGGATTGTAAATGTACCAATCAGCACTCTGTGTCTAGTTCAAGGTTTGTAAATGCACCAGTCAGCACTCTGTCAAAACGGACCAATCAACTCTCTGTTAAAACGGACCAATCAGCAGGATGTGGGTGGGGTCAGATAAGGGAATAAAAGCAGGGTCCCAGCAACCCGCTGGGGTTTCCCTCCACACTGTGGAAGCTTTGTTGTTTCATTCTTTATAATAAATCTTGCTGCTGCTCACTCTTTGGGTCCATGTCGCTTTAATGAACTGTAATGAACTGTAACACTCACCACGAAGGTCTGCAGCTTCACTCCTGCAGCCAGCGACACCACGAACCCACTGGAAGAAAGGAACAACTCTGGCCAGGAGGAAGGAACAACTCCAGACGTGCCACCTTTAAGAGCTGTAACACTCACTGCAAAGGTCTGCAGCTTCACTCCTGAAGTCAGCGAGACCACGAACCCACCAGAAGGAAGAAACTCCGGAAACCTCTGAACCAGAAGGAACAAACTCCTGATACACCATCTTTAAAAACTGTAACACTCACCAGGAGGGTTCGTGGCTTCATTCTTGAAGTCAGCGAGACCAAGAACCCACCAATTCCAGATACAAAGAAATTGAGACCATCCTGGCCAACATGATGAAGCCCCATCTGTTCTAAAAATATGAAAATTAGCTTGGCATGGTGGCACATGCCTGTAGTCCTAGCTACTTGGGAGGCTGAGGCAGGAGAATCACTTGAACCCAGGAGGCAGGGGTGGCAAGTGAGCCGAGATTGCACCACTGCACTCCAGCCTGGCAACAGAGCAAGACTCCATGGTGGAAAAAAAAAAAAAAAATTCTTTCATTCCTTCTTTTATCATGAGTTATGAAGAGTGTTATTTAATTTCTAAACATTCGTAGATTTTCTAAAGATCTTCCCAGTATTGATTTCTAATTTAATACTATTGTGTTAGAAAACATACTATCTTATGGCTTGAATTCTTCTTAAAATATTCAGATTTGTTTTATGACCCAGAATGTGGTTGTCCTTGTAAATATTTCATGTGCAGTTGAAAAAAAAGTCTAATCTGCTGTTATTAGGTGGAATTTTCTTTAAGTATCAACTAAGTTCAGTTGACAGATTGTGTTGTTCAAGTCTTCTATATACTTACTGAATTTTATCTACCTGTTTATTTTTGAGAGAGAGGCATTAAAATCACCTCAAATTATGGATTTGTTTTTCTTTGCAGTTCTGTTTTTACTTAACGCCTTTTGAAAATCTGTTACTAGTTCATTAGTAATTAGGATGTTTATGTCCTCCTGATGAACCAATCTCTTCATCATCATGAAATGACCTTCTTTCTCCCTGGCACTATTCTTTGCTCTGAACTAGTTCTGCTGATATTAACATAGCCTCTACAGCTTTCTTTTTCTTTCTTTTCTGTGTAATACCATGGTTCTCTTCTTCCATCCTTTTACATTTAAAGCCATTTGTTCTTTGTATTTAATGCAAGTTTTTTGTAGGCATTGTACAGTTAAGGTCTTGTTTTTTAATATGACAGTCTCTGCTTTTTAATTGAGCTGTTTAGATCATTTATGTTTAATGTGATTATTGATGTGATTAGGTTTAAATCTGTCATCTTGCTGTTTTCTGTTTGTGCCATCAGTTCATTGTTGTTCTTTTTCTGCCTTCTGGATTAACTGAGCTTTTAAAATTATTTCGTGTATCACCCTTCTTACCTTTTTAAGATACAACTCTGTTGTTTTAGTGGTTTCTTTAGGGTGTACAGTAAAGACCATCTTGTTCGATAAGCTATGGGGTTTCTCTGTTGTATCACTACCTACCTCCTAAAACTTTCACAGGAACATTTTTACTCTCTACTCTGTGCCATGTACTTTTCAACACTTTAAATACATCAGGTCATGTAATATAACAATACTAGGAGAGATGGACTGTTACTCCTATCTTAGACATTTGAAAACTGAGGCCTAACAGTTGTACTGACACTTGCTCATGGTTACATAGCTAGTAAATGGTTTGGAGTTTGGATTAAACTCCTCTTTCCTTAGCCCTGGGTCTCTGAGTTTTAGTAAGTTTATGTTGGTGATGTCAAATCAATACTATATGTGGTAACTGCCTCCTTTGAAAATTTAGTTTTGTGTTATTGCTTTTATTGTTATTGTTTTAATTCACAAACCTGTTTGTGGTAACTTAAGCATTGAGGATTTCCTTGCATTTTTAATTTTATGTGATTTGGAAAATTGCCATACCACATGTCTCATTGCATGGCCCTCTCAGTTCCTGCAAAGTAATCCATCAAACAGAAACCACGGCATTTATTGTTCTAAATAGTCTTCCACTGGGTATTACATTGAACTCCACCAGCTCTGAGGGTGGTTTTCATTTGTTTATTTGCTTTTTTTTTTTTAACCAACTTTACCAGTCTGAGTTTTTAAATTCTCCCCTAGAACTGATTACTAAAAAGTTATAATTTATTGTTTTTAAAATGTGATCTTTTCCCATTTAATATGAATGTATATTTCCTTTTTTTTTTTCAAGAAGATAATAGACCAAAATAATAAATTGCTCTAAATTACTCAGTGACTTCAGTTAGTGTGAATCCATGTTTAGCAGGTTGGCATATAACAGTGGTTATCAAAGCGTGGTCCACAAATCTCTGGTGGTAGGGGCAGGTAAAGGATGTGTCTCTGACACCTTTTGGTGATCTGAGAGGGCAAAACTATTTTTTTTAAAAAACACTAAAAAGATTGGGAGGCTGAGGCAGGTGGATCATGAGGTCAGGAGATCGAGACCATCCTGGCTAACACAGTGAAACCCCATCTCTACTAAAAAATACAAAAAATTAGCCCGGTGTTGTGGTGGGTGCCTATAGTCCCAGCTAAACGGGATGCTGAGGCAGGAGAATGGCGTGAACCCAGGAGGCAGAGCTTGTGGTGACCCGAGATCGCGCCACTACACTCCAACCTGGGCGACAGAGCGAGACTCAGTCTCAAAAAAAAAGACACTTGCCTTCTTATGTTGACATTTGCACTAATGATAAAAAGGCTATATTGGATAAAACTGCTGGTACCTCAGCAGAAACGCCAAGGCTATATTAGTCATTATATTCTTCACTACAGTGCATTCAAAGAGAAAGAAAAAGACAGTTTTATTTAATATCCTTGATGAAGCAGTTAAAAATCATTAATTTTATTAAACATTAACACTTGATTACTTGTTTTTAATATTCTGTGTGACGAAAGAGAAAGTATGCGTAAGTATTTCTTCTGCATACCAAAGAACAATTGTTTCAAGGAGAAGCACTTGTATGGTTGCCTGAGTTGTGAGTGCAACTAACCTTTTTTAAAAAAAAAAAAATAGAACCTTACTTTTACTTGAAGGTGCAACTGAGAGACAACTTATGGCTATTTATATTTGGATATTTGGCAGACATTTTTAAAAAAATGAATGAAGTCAGCCTGTCATTATAAGACATACAATTGACAGTATTTGTTGCCAATGCTAAAATGTATGCTTTCAAGTGAAAATTCGAACTTTAGAAAACTTGTATCTGTCACCTTGAATGTGACAGCTTCCTAATACTTAAAAACTCTTCTGATAAATTGATAGCGATATTAGAAAATATGATTTTTTACGTTGCATAATAAAATGTATCAACATTTGGAAAATCTCTATAACTCAGTCAGCCAATATTTTCCAAATGGCCAGTGCATGATCATGCCTGAATAAAAGTGCAAGATAAACCAATGGATACTACTGTAACAGAGTACAAAATGTTAGTTGATATGATCTCAGATTCTACATTACAACTATTATTTGTCAGACTTTGGTATAGTATCAAAAAAGAATATCTATGATTATAAGAAAAGGCTGCTAAAATACTCCTCCCTTTCGCAAATACATATTTGTATAAAACCAGTTTTCTACATATATTCAGCCAAAATAACATATCACAACAGAGTAAATGCAAAAGCAGATATGAGAATACAGCTATTTCTTATCAAGCCACACATTAAAGAAACTTGCAAAAATGTAAAACAGTGTTACTTTTCTCACTAATTCATTTTGGAAAATATGTTTATTTTATATATATATATATTATATATATATATATATATATATTTTTTTTTTTTTTTTTTTCTGAGATGGAGTTTCACTCTGTCACCCATTATAGAGTGCAATGGCATGATCTCGGCTCACTGCAACCTCCACCTCCTGGGTTCAAGTTGTTCTCTTGCCTCAGCCTCCCAAGTAGCTGAGATTACAGGCATGCGCCACCACACCCAGCTAATTTTTGCATTTTTAGTAGAGACAGGATTTCACCATGTTGGCCAGGCTGGTCTTGAACTCCTAACCTTAGGTGATCCACCCACCTCGGCCTCCCAAAGTGCTGGGATTATAGGCATAAGCCACCACACCCAGCCAAATATATTTATTTTTAATAAAAATTATATCAGGCCAGGCACAGTGGCTCACGCCTGTAATCCCAGCATTTGGGAGACCAAGGTGGGCGGATCACGAGGTCAGGAGATCAAGACCATCTTGGCTAACATGGTGAAACTCCATCTCTACTAAAAATACAAAAAATTAGCCGGACATGGTGGCGCGTGCTTGTAGTCCCAGCTACTCAGGAGGCGGAGGCAGAAGAATCGCTTGAACCTTGGTGTTGCAGTGAGCTGAGATCGCGCCACTGCACTCCAGACTGGATGACAGAGTGAGACCCCATCTCAAAAAAGAAAAAAAATTATATCAATATTAACATTATGGATTTATTATTTTTAATGGATTAAAAATTAAACGGTTTTAAATTTCTCAATTTTAAATTCTAATACGGTAAATGTTGGTAACTATAACTCCACAAGCAAATGCTTTTCAGGGTTCTCAATAATTTTTAAGACTTAAAATTATTACTTAAAATAAAGGGATTCTCAGAAAAACAAGTGTGAGAACTCTTGGTAGATTCCCAGCTCAGAGTGATTCCTTTTCTCTGATAACTGCTCCTCCCTCTATCCATGAACATTATTGTTTTACCTAGGCTATCATCCTTCCTCTCCTCCCTGGATAAGTGTATTGAGGGATAGAGGGGTTAATGGGTAGGCGCATGGGGTGTGGATTTTGACCCCAGCAGGGCCTATCTTACTCTCCCCTTACAATTCAAGTAGAGTCAAAAGTGTGTTAGTGTGTATCTAAAGCCTGACCCCATAGTATATGATGTAAATTACCATAAAGGGTCCAACCTCCCACGTAGTGGAGAGAACAAGAAGGGAAGCTGGTTTGAAGACTGTGAAGAGAATAAAGCAGATACACAAAGAGGGGGAAAGAAGAGAGACAGACAGAAAAGTACAAATTTCTAGGGTTTCCCAGATCTCTATTAGTTGGTTCTAGTTTATGCCTGAAGATGGACTTGAGTTATATAAAAGAGCCCAGTGTCATGTTACTAAATATTATCTTTTCCTTTAGCCAGCTTGAGCGGGTTTCTTTTACTTGCAACCACATTGAATCACTTATAGTTAGGTACCACCTGCCTGCTTGCTGCCGTTACTCACACCCGTAATCACAGACCTTTGGGAGACCATGCCAGGAGAATTGTTTAAGTCCAGAAGTTTAAGACCAGACTTGACCACATAGCAGAAAAAAAAAAAAAAAAAAAAAAAAAAAAAAAAAAAAAAATTGCCTGACTTGGTAGCACTTATCTCTAATCTCAGCTACTTGGGAAGCTGAGGTAGGAGGATCCTTTGATCCTGGGCAGTCGAGGCTGCAGTGAGCTATCATCATGCCACTGTGCTTCAGCCTGGGCAACAGCGCATGACCCTGTCTCTAAAAAAAATAAAAATAAACTAAAATATGGTAAGGTAGGACATATGTGATCTGTTCTCAACCTTTGTAAGGTTTATGATGTGCCATACATTTTAGGGTCTTATCAGCTAGAAATAAAAAACCAAGGTTTTCTGGAAATGCAAAGATACTATTTCTATATTGAAGTTAAAAAAGAATTACCATAGGCTACACATGGATTAATTACTATCTTCAAAGAATTAGAACTCTATCAAACATTCTTCCCAGAAAATTATGCTGAACAAAATTTAATCTTTCTGTGACTGTTCAAAGGATTTTAGAATCTTGTAATGCTCCAGGGACATTACCATTTTATAAATTGTACAAAAAATTCTCATTATTTCAGCTTTCTGGTAGTTTGGATTCAGAATAAGTGAGAATTTACCGTAATATTTTGAATTATTAAGTTCGGGGGAGCTCAAAGTACTACTTCAAATATACATGCATTATATCACATCTTTTTGAACAGAATAATGAAATTTACAAATGGAAACAGCTAGTAGTGGGTGGGTTCAGGATACAAAGTCATGTTTCTCAGTGTTCTAATGAATAATTCCTACATTTGGCTATTTTGAACTGATCTCTCTTTTCCATTTCAAAATATAGTCTCTTTTAAGCTAAAGACCAAATAGGGCTAAGGCCAGCAACAAAGAATTCAAGCTATAATTTTATTGTATTATGAAGTATGTATTCATTTTATTATAGGTTTCAGCTCATAAATTTTCAGGTGAACCTAGATCCTCAATTTTTTTCACAAAAGAGAAAAACTCAAACATAATGGTAAAAAAAAAAATCAGATGCATTTACATATGCTTCTGGCTTTCATCAAGCAAAAAAAAAAAAAAACAGTTTAAAATGTATAGAAAAAAAAGAAACTTTTAAATTAAAACCATTTTTGCTCTAGCAATCAGCCTTGACATCAGCATAGTATATTTTGACTTCCTAATTATGGATTATCCATGACCAAATATAATAAGTTTAATGTATAAATGACACTCTTGCCACACAAACTTCCTTGTATCTCTCTCCCTTAAAATGTAATTAGTTTCTTTTTGCTACTAAAAAATTTAATGCTCTCAGAAGCCAAAGCTTATTTCTGTATCTCCTGCTGTTTTGGAGTGTCTGTACCTTTCCTCCTGCCAGTTAGCATGGATAATCAAAAGTGAACTGTAAGGAGAAATCTTCCATTTAGGAAACATCAATTTGTACTAAGTCTAATCTAAAAGATTAATATGGAGCATGTGGTACATTCAATAGGAAAATGGCATTTAAATATTAATACTAGATAAATACACGCTTGCTGCTATCTTTGATAATTTATAAGTCATACTCTTCCAGAAGGAAGTAAATCAGTTTTTTTATTTTATGCTGCTGCTCAGTAACATTATAAGGCAACATGTAAATCAGGGAACCATTTTCCTAGTCAGAACTGACAAGGGGAAGTGAAAATGTTGGGTCCAATTTCAACCTCATTTCCTTACAGCCTAGATTTGTGTCACATGCTTGATCCTGACTGGTGCTTTCCAAATTAAATGTATATTTCTCAAACCAATATCTTAAGTGGTAATGTTCCAACAGTCCAAATGTCGATTACCAAAACAAACATTTGTTTCTCTAGCAAGTGTTTTCACACAAAAGCATTTGATTCTCGTACTGCAGCAAACAAACATTTGCTTTAGGCGGTTAAGGCAGCCAAAAGTTCTTGCAGAAACATTTCACAGGCTGGCTGGCATCCCTCTTTGGAGCAGGGCTTGCTGATGTCCGAGAATGCATGTGAAGCCAGCTGCTGACCAAGAGAATCCTTTGCAAGACATTGAGGCCATTAAAACGATTTAGCATTTTTCAAAACACATCTTTTGGGAAAATGTGCTTCTGGTTATGATGTTTCCATTAGAAAATGTCTTCATGTCTTCACAATGCCTCATTTGCTAATATAAATTCAACCTTTGATATAATCACATAACCAAAGTCTTATGAAAGTTCACAAAGGCACATAAAAACATTCACACAACCCAGGAATCATGATTTATGCAAGAGCCCATGAGAGTGCATTACATAAATAGTCCTATTACTACATTAAAGTCTATTTTCTCTCTTGAACAAGATGTAGATTATCTGTGTAAATATATTTTCTTAAGTGCACATCTACTTTACTGTCAAGATACGGCTTCCACATAAAAATCCTCTTGTTTTTCATATTATTTAAATGCTTTTGGAATGAATCAATATTTCTGAGGAAGTAATTTACTTAAATACATGTTCTTTAAAGCATGGGGAAATTGATTCTTAACTTCTGTTCCAAAGACACGGTTTCCTAGCAACTGGGTCAAGATTGATTCTTTGGCTAGTTCTAAACTGAGAATAGTCACTACCCCACTAAAGGCAAAGAAGAGTTCTTCTTAGTTAAATGAATGAATGAATGAAAACACACACACACGTGCACCACACACACAAAATGTCATTTAAAGCATATTTGATAGAACGCATGGCAATTTGGATCTCTAGCTGATCAGCTTCCAATAAGAGTTTGCTGAATACCTTCCATGAGTTTGATTCTATTTTGGCACTGATGGGACTGGGGAACCATGATACAGAGAGCAGGTAAACAGCTGTAATCATCCCAGTAACAATGCATTTAGCAGGTATTATGGGCTAGTGTCTACAGGTGAAATAACTTTAACCATCAGTAGAATAAGGCAGATCAGGCCCGGCATGGTGGCTCATGCCTGTAATCCCAGCATTTTGGGAGACCGTGGCGGGCAGATCACGAGGTCAGGAGATAGAGACCATCCTGGCTAACACGGTGAAACTCCGTCTCTACTAAAAATACAAAAAATTAGCCAGGCGTGATAGTGGGCGCCTGTATTTCAAGCTACTCCAGAGGCTGAGGCTGGAGAATGGCATGAACCCGGGAAGCGGAGCTTGCAGTGAGCCGAGGTCGCGCCACTGCACTCTGGCCTGGGCGACAGAGCGAGACTCCGTCTCAAAAAAAGAAAAGAAAAAAGGCAGATCAAGGGACAACCAAGGTCTGTCTGATGTTAAAACCCTGGAAACAATACTGTCCTTTACTTGGAAAGCCCAAAGTATTTCTTGTCTTCAAGAAACTTTCAATCTAATTGTAAAGAAAACATACCCCAAAGAATTAGGGAACAACCTGAGAAGGTAGATGTGTAAGTGTTAATAATATTAAAGTAACAAAATATTGAGTTTATTGAGTCCTTCCTTAATATCAGGGACTGTGCTAAGGACCTGGCATCCTGGTGGAGATGGAGTTTGGGCTGGGCCTTGAAGGAGGTAGGGAGAGGTGAAAAGCAAGGAGGGAGGGTCCTTCGAGAAGATGAAACAGCATGAGCAAAGGTCTGGGGGTGAGAGGTGTGCTGTTTGGGACCTGACAGGCTTGCGGTGACAGGTTGGTGTGGGGAAGTTGCACTGAACAGGTAGGTGAGCCTATATTATGGAGGACTCTGAATACCAGACTGACATGCAGAATTGACCCAGCGGGGGAATGTGTACTTGTTTTAGGGTCTTGAATATTGGGGACATGATAACTCCCCCTGAAATTTCTAGGACAAATGGAATATGCATTTTCTGTTAGAATAGCTACTGCCAGAGTTCTCTCTAAAAAGGTTTAACGTTTATGCTACCATCCATATGCCAATAATATCTTAAGAGTTTTCTCACTTGACATTTTTTCAAACATTTTAATATTTGCTAATTTCTTCTTTAAATGTGATATTCCCTATTTTTTGAAGTGTTATAGATACATAGTTGTACATACTTGTGGGGTACATGTTATGTTTTGATATAGGCATACAATGTGTAATGATCGAAAAATCAGGGTAATTAGGGTATCCATCACCTTAGGCATGTATCATTTCTTTGTGTTAGGAACCTTCCAGTTCTGCTGTTTTACTTATTTAAAAATATACAATAAATTATTCTTAACTATAGTCACCCTATTGTGCTATTGAATACTATATCTTATTCATTCTATCTAACTGTTTTTTTTTTTTTTTTGAGACGGAGTCTCGCTCTGTCGCCCAGGCTGGGTTTACACCCATTAATCATCCCTTCTTTATCCCCACTAAGCCCCACCCTTCCTAGTCTCTTTCAACCATCTTTCTACTCTTATCTCCATGAGTTTAAATTTTTTAGCCGCTGTTTTTTAATTTGTACACCTTTGGCTTTGAGTGTGATTGTGCAGTGATTTATTTGTTCATTTCCATTTGCATTTATTTTTCTGTGAATTGCATATTTGTATCTCTTATTCTAATTGGTAGTTTGGCATTTTTGTTAATTTACAGAAATTTCAAAAATATATTATGAGGGCTGGGCATGGTGGCTCACGCCTGTAATCCCAGCCCTTTGGGAGGCCAAGGTGGGTGGATCATTTGAGGTCAGGAGTTCAAGACCAGCCTGACCAACACGGTGAAACCCCGTCTCTATTAAAAATACAAAAATTAGCTGGGTTTGGTAGTGCATGCCTGTAATCCCAGCTACTTGGGAGGCTGCGGCAGGGCAATCACTTGAACCCAGGAGGTGGAGGTTGCAGTGAGCCGAGATCATGCCACTGCGCTCAAGCATGGGTGAAAGAATGAGACCTTGTCTCCAAAATAAATAAAAAAAATTATATATACATTATACATATATAATATATACGTATATGATATATACGTATATATTAGATATACACCAGGTTTGGTCTTTTTGTTTATCATATATTTGCAATATTTTTTCAGAGTATTATTTGTCTTACAGCTTAGATTAAAGTGTTTTTTCAATTTTTTATATTTATGTAGAAAAAGATACCAATCCTTTTTAAATAAAAATTCCAGGCATCATCTGCCTAGAAGGAAATGCCAAAATTATAAAAATATTCCAATATTTTCTCCTAGTACTTAAGATTTTTGATACATTTACATTTATATACATTTGATCCATCTGGAATATAATTCAGTTTAGGTGTAAAGTAGAAATTTATTTTCATTTCTGCTACTGATTTGAAATGCCTAATTATCATATGCTAATTTTCTACATATGGGTCTACTTTTGGTCTCTCTCCTATTTCCTTACTGTATGATGAAAAGGCATAACACTGGTTTAATTACTATTGTTTTGTTTTTAAAAATCCTAGCATAGCACAGCACAGTTGTTATTAAGACCTTAGATACTACATAGTAGATAAGAGCATTGGACTCTGGGGCCCGGGGACACTTTACCACTTACTTGAACTGAGACACTTTGCTTAGTCATTCTGTACCTCAGTTGTCCCATCTTTGAGATGGGGATAATAATAATGTGATTGTGAGGATTTAATGAATTTTTGTATGTAAAGTGCTTAAAACAGTGCCCACCACATAGCAAGCATTTATAAAGTTATTGGCTGTTATTTGTCATAATTTTTCCCCAGATTTTCTTGCTTTTCTAACTCATCTTCTGAATAATTCTTAGAATCAGTCCCTAAGAGGGCTTATTCAAGGTATTATAAACATAGTTCCCTTCCTATGAAGAATCCTGATGCCAGCTGTTAAGAGAATTGTTTCTTTTAACCTGGCACAAAGTAAGCGTTCAATAAATGGCAGTCATTATTTTGGTTATAATTATTGTTTTGGAAGGCACGGCAATATGCAAAGTGAATGCATTCTCCTCTGATGTCTCATTCTCCTCCACCCCTAATACAGCCTACAGGAGAGGGGAAAGAGAGAAAGCTGGGGGTAGTGGCAGGAGGGCATGGGGGAGGGCACAGAAGGAGCAGCTTCTCTTAAACTCTTTTGGGGGAATTTGTGTCTTTCTCTTGACCCTCAGAGCATTCTCCTGTGGCCCTTGCCTTCAAATAACCTTGGTGGGAATTAGAAAAATCTTCCCCATTTCTGTATTTCAGCCATGATTCTTAGATGATTGAAATAATTAATGTTCCCAAGAGCTGCACTAAAGTGTTAACATGTGCTTTAGCACAGAAGTATTCAGTAGTTTAGCTAAAGCCCTCAGGGGCCAGCAGGCAACACAAATCAGTGGTCATAGAACTTTTTGTTCATGAACCTCCTAAAAATGTTTTGCAAAACTATGTACCCCTTATCAGATTTTTAAGTTAGCATCTAAATTTTTTGATAATAAGTTTAATAGTTATTTTTAAGATGGTAATTAGAGGTGTATGGTAAATGGCAACATTTTAAAATACAAGTTTAGACTGGGCACTGTGGCTCATGCCTGTAATCCCAGCACTTCGGGAGGCCGAGGCGGGCGAATCACCTGAGGTCAGGAGTTCGAAACCAGCCTGGCCAACGTGGTAAAACCCCGTCTCTACTAAAAATACAAAAATTAGCCAGGCATAATGGCAGGGGCCTGTAATCCCAGCTACTCGGGAGTCTGAGGCAGAAGAATCGCTTGAACCCAGGAGGCGGAGGTGAGGTTGCAGTGAGCCGAGATCATGCCATTGCACTCCAGCCTGGGCAACAAGAGTGAAACTCTGTCTCAAGAAAAATAAATACATAAATAAATAAAAACATAAAAGTTTACATCCTTCTAGTAAAATGTAAATGCCATAGCAATTTGATACCATCAACTATAAATAAAAAATACAAATTCTTTTTGACATATAGAAATTTTACTTTTTTCTCCTTGAACTCGTATTTTAATTTCTATTACCCCACAAAATTTCATTCTAATATAGTATGTTTGTTTTCAAGTGTTTTATGCATCACCCTATCAGGCTTCTTGATAATATAAATAAAAATACAAACTGAAATTTTATTTCCTGCTACCATAAGGCCATAGGTGTTCATGAAATTTATCTTCTGGAAAAAGTGATCAAAACAATATAAATATACTTTAAACATTTTTATGAATGATTATTAAACATGAAATTAAAAATTTATTAAAAGTGCATAGCTATATAAGATGCATGGGGTTTTATTTGTTCCAATTAGTTCATGTATGCATGGATGGCTATTATTTAATGCTAGAATGAGATAGGGTTCAGCTTCAACTCTGTTCCTATTTTTGGCATTTATAGCTATAAAGGCTGAGAAACCTGGTTTTTAAAAATGAGTAAATGTGAATAGGAATTGTTTTGTTACTTCCATATGAATATTTTGAATTACCTCATTGTCACGGAGAAAGTTCTAACACCCTGAGGCAATGCGCCACAGTCAGATTTGAGATGGGCAAAAGGTGTGCATTTCCTTTGCAGGGCAGGTTAGGATCTCAGAAAGCAGAACATGGGGCAAGATGTTTATTAGGGATCAGTATCTGTGAAAGGAAGTAGGCCTGGGCACAGACGAAATCTGCCAAGCCTTGGCCAGCCTGGCTAGGAGCTCTGCAGTGAGTGCCGCCCATTAAAGTAGTCTTGGAGACAGGTCTTTATACCCTTAGAGGCTTGGTCACCAGGTGTGGGACCATCCCAGGAAGGTGTGATCCCTGCAGCTGAGGCCAACCCTGAAAGAGCTGGGTCTGTCTGTTGGGAGGCTGTCTGCTGGCCTCACTCTCCACAGATAGACAGTGGATTGAATTCCTAGGACCACCATAACCAATTACCACAAACTTGTAACTAAGAGTAACAGAAATTTATTCTCTCACAATTCTGGACACTAGAAGTCCAAAATCAAGGTGTGTATAGGGCTGGTTCCTCCTGGAGGATCTGAGGGAGAAGTATCCCATGCCTTTCTCAGCTTCTGTGGCCCCTGGCCATCCTTGGCTTACTTTGGCATGCACAAGCGTTCCTCCGGTCTCTGTCTCTGTCTGTACATGACCTTCCCCTCTGTGTCTCCCTATCTGCTTTCTCCTTTTCAGTCTTTTATAAGGATCCTTATCATTGGATTTAGGGCCCACCCTAATCCGGGACAATCTCATCTCAAGATCTTTACCTTAATTACATCTGCAAAGACCCTTACTCTATGTAAGGTAACATCCTGAGGTTTCAGGTCGACGTATCTTTTGGGGGGTCACCATTAGCACCACTACAGGCAGCAAGTCCTTTGCTGAAGGCATAGCTGGGCAGCCTGTCTTCATATCTACATTTTATCAAGTAGGAAAAGAGTGATTAGAAAGGGGAACTGAGAGAAAAACAGGACAAATGTGAGGCTCAGAAGGCAAGCAGGTTGCCAAGCAGATCAGCTTTAGAAATGAGAACATATGGAAGAGAAGCGTCTGAAAATTGATACTCCTTGGAAAGCCTTTTTGTACCCTAGGGTGACAAGTAACCCAGTTTGAGGATTTAGTTCAAGCTGATGATTTCCTTGCAGGAATACAGATCTTAGGTTGCTACATCTCTAATTATTGAAGAGAATTATAAATTTATACTTTAAGTAATATCTCCTTGTTTTCAAACATTAGCTAGTTCAAAACAAACAATGTAGGCACAAGGGGAAAAAAGTCTGTGGGCTGAATATGGCCTCTGAGGTAACCTGCACTTTACAATGTTTCTAAAACTATTCCTACCACAGCAAGTAGAAGAAAGGCATCTACCTTTGATGACCACAGATTTACCATCTCATTTAGAGGGCTGTTATCAGTCAGGGTTCTCTAGAGAAACAGAACGAACAGGATATATATTTATATAAAGAGATGTATTTTAAGGAATTGGCTCACACAACTGTGGGGGCTGGCAGGTCCAAATCCGTAGGGCAGGCTGGCAAGTCGGAAACTCTGGCAGGAGTTAATGCTGCAGTCTCAAGGCAGAATGTTTTCCTCTGCAAACCTCAGTTCGTGTTCTTAGGAACTTCCAACTGATTGGACGAGGCCTGGCCACATTTTTTAGGGTAATCTCCTATACTTGAAGCCAACTGATGATAGACGTCAACCCTATCTGCGAAATAGCCTTTCCGGCAACACTTAGATTAGCGTCTAATCACGTAACTGAGTACCACAGCATAGCCAGGTTGACACATAAAAGTGACCATCCCAAGAGCCATTACTTACCATGTTGACATGTTAGCTGCCTCAATCGCACTCATTGGTGCAGAGGAGGAAAGTAAGGCCCAGGAAGGGGAAGTGACCTGTCCAAGGCTACACAGCTGGCCAGGAGAATGAAAATGCAAAGCCGTGCTCTGACCTCTCAGGCCAGTACCATTTCCACTATTCTACTCTCATGCAGCTCAATGTCTCAAGACCAAATCACAGCATTTTAGAGAACAAAAGCCCCTTGGAGGTCATGTGGGTCAAATCCCTCATTTTATCATAAGGTTTAGAGACATTAAGCCACGAGAATTTTGATTCCCAGCGAAGAACATTTTCCACCCACTGCATTGCCCTTCACAGAAGATGGAGATGATTGTACTCAAAATCAACTAATCTGGGTTAATTTTTTTCTTTCAGAATATCTCTCTGAAGAAGATGTTCTGAAAATATCTCGCTGATAAGAAACTTGCTACTTTCAGGTAACATTCTGAGGTTTCTGGTGAATGTATCTTTTTGGGGTCATTTACCCCACTACAGGCAGCAAGTACTTTGTTGAGGGATGGCTGGGCAGCCAATCTTCATATCTACTGCATTTTATAAAGTGGGAAAAACAGTGATTGTAAAGGGGCGCTGAAAAACAAAAAAGGACACATGCAAGGCTCAGAAGGCATGTGTGATGGTCAACAAAACGAAACAAAACAAAAAGGGCACTAGTCTTATTCATCCAAAGTTCAAATTCTTGGGTGCCAGTCAATTTTTTTTTTGTAAAAATTTTGTGGACGTTCACTGATTATATTTCTAGAGCAGCAAAACTAAGAATTAAGCAGTTCCTTGATGGATTAACTTTTGAACTCTCAGTTACACTTGTGGTAGGAGTGGCTCCATTTTAGTAGCTCACAACAAAGTGAACTCCAACTTTAATCAGTTATATATTACATTACATCCATTCCTCTAACTTATTCAATCATAAGTCACATTTCCAAATCACTTTCTCCCATCATATGCCCCAGACTCAGCTCATCTCAGTCACAGACCAGAAGGCACGAGCCTTATCATTAGATTTTTCTGAGTGTGCCTGTAACTAAGCCTAACGTGCGTGTTGACAATCCCAGCATGGTCAGAGACACTAAAGGGCAAATTACGGTGATGAAGGGTGGTCAGCATGAAGCTGTCTAAGAGGTGAGGGCCAGAGATGTTTCTGATTTCTAACGTCTAGATATGAGAGGCCAGGGATTTTTCAATGTGTCTCTGGGAGCTGTACTGGTGAGCAAGTCCTTCCTCTTCCTAACTGCTCTTCTGTGACAAAGCTCTGACTTTTATTTTCAACAAGGTCTTGGTATTTCTCATACATTTTGTGTATTATTTGAGGGAGGTTTAAAAGCTGAGGAGTTTTTTTGTTTGTTGAAAAGAACGGAAAAAAATTGATTTATAGGGCTTAGCTGAAGGAAATGAAAATCCCCAAAACTACATAATCTCTTTTCTCTCTGTCCCTTCTCCACCTCTAATAATTTTTTTTTTTAATTTAAGGGAGGTAGAAGAATGAATAAAATTTAACAGTAGCATGGAGTTTACTGTTTGTCTAGGAGGGGAGGGAAGAATCAAGTCTCTGGATACCACATGTCCTCCAAAATAGTAGTGAAAAAAAATAATTAACAAATTCTATTTATTTTCACAGCCAAAGTCACGATTCACTTCCCACAGAATCAAAACCTAGAATCCTGATATCAAATTTAATAATACGAAATTCTTTATTTTCCAAGATAAATAGGTTTGGGAAATGGTCAGTGGAATTTTCCACTTCAATTAGCCACAGTGGGAGTTTACATTATTACACAATTGCAAAGAAGTTTAGTAATGAGCATCACAATGGAAAATTAATAAAAGCTCAGTGTAGCCCAGCCCATTCAAGTAATTGTCAATTAAGGCTACAATCAATACCGAGCTAATAGCTCATGAACAAGGATAGTTGGGTACTTACTTCATTAACGTTGCAAATCGATGTCAACCATTTGGGAATAAGTGCAGAGAAATGAGCTCATATATTGGAGGTAATCATAGTTGGGGAACTTGCTGGATAAGAGGAGACTAAGAATTCAGTCTGCAAATAGACGAATGTCAGGGAGCAGCAGCCCGATCTGGTTAATTAGTGTTCTGGTTAGCAGAAGGCAAAACTTTTGTTTCAACCCTTGATGCTGAAATCCTTTGGAAGTACCTTAGTTTCTTTTTCTGTACTTGGGATACTGGCAATTTGCATTTATTTCCCCTTCCTGTTTGCCTTAAGCCACTTATAATTCTTCCTCTAGCATTAAAAAAAAAAGACTATTAATTTTTCTTCCATAGTCCGTTGTAACACCAGGCAGCCCATCCTAAGGTGCATCTGTTCATTCAACCGGTAGGCCTTCAGAAGGCATTTACTTAGACAATCGTCTCTTTAGGATCAGTATTGGTGAGCACTGGGCACCATTCTTCCTCCCCTGCTTCTCCTCCCTGACAATAGCACTGAAACAAATATGTACATAATACAAAGTCAGAATGTAATTTGGAAATAATTTTAAAATTTATATGCCTAATGGAAGGAAAATGATCATATAGAGAATACCCCAAGCACTGCATTGTTGCTGACTTTCCAGTCTGAACAGTACAAATCCAGCACTACGTAATCATACTCATACATTTCACCACCTCCCTATTGTCATCCAAAGAATTTATTTCCTAGAACTTATTGTCTGAGAATTTATGGACTTCTTTCTTGCCTCATCTCCTTCACCAGAATGTACAACCTGTGGTCTGCATGGATGCTCCCATCCTTCTGTTTCTATTCTTCTTGTGGAAGCCCATGGCCCCATCCTGTTTGATATTTCTCCCTATCCCTCTGTCCAGATGTGAGCACTCCCAAAACGCGTGGTGTCTGTAAAGCTGTGTGAGAAAAGGAAGACATGGGGACAGGTCCTGGGTCAAGACTCAGTGACAAACCTGAGTTATAAGGCTAAGAGGGGATTCTATTGCCAGCCTTATAGATCTGAGACTTGACAACTTTCTACATTTTAGTTGGTCTGTATTTTATTAAGAACACATGTTTAGAGCATGCCAGTTGGGACTCAAGGAAAAGCACGTATCTCCACAAAGTGGGAATAGCAGGTAGACCGATGGGGGGAGTTACGCCTTATCCTTCAATCTATGAGTATCTCTTTAGTAGAAAAGTGGAAAAGAGGAAGATTGGAAGCGGGGTAAATGAATAATCACTGGGCTCCTGCTGCTAGTGCCAGGCACTAGGCTGGATGCTTCATCAACATCATGTCATGTGAAGAGCTATTGACTAGGAGTTAGGAAACTAGGATTTAGGAACAACTTTTTGTGACCTTGAAGAGACATCACTTAACCCTCACTGGGCCTCCATTTTCCCATCTATGAGAGATGTCAGGATCCAACAAGACAATGAACTTGGCAAGAGATAAATCTCTCTTGGCTGGGCGCAGTGGCTCATGTCTGTAATCCCAGCACTTTAGGAGGCCAAGGTGGGTGGATCACCCGAGCTCAGGAGTTTGAGACCAGCCTGACCAACATGGTGGAACCCCGTCTCTACTAAAAATACAAAAAAATTAGCCGGGTGTGGTGGTGGGTGCCTATAATCCCAGCTACTTGGGAGGCTGAGGCAGGGAGAATTGCTGGAACCCCGGAGGCAGAGGTTGCAGTGAGCCGAGATCACGGTATTGCACTCCAGCCCTCCAGCCTGGGTGACAGAGCAAGACTTGGTCAGAAAAAAAGAAAAGAAAATCCAATTAATTTAAAGAGTGCTTATGAATATTCAATAATAACAACAATGATAAAAAGATGTTACTTTTTTGTATTGAATTCACCATGATTTTCTTTTCCAAACCAACTATTCTCCTTTATGAAGAAGCCATTGGAAGTCCATAATTGTGCAATAGCAGTGAAGTCATCAGCCCTTGCTAATTCCAGAGGAGCTGTAAATTAGGATACACACATGTGGCCAAAGGAAACCATTTCCTTGCCTGTCACCTCGTATGTCAACGATCAGTCAGGAGCAGGCTTTTATGGCCCCCATAAGAACCAGGAAATGGGGCACCCTGATGGAGCCGCAGACAGGCTCTGGATGACCCCACTACTAACTGCACACATTTTGTAAGCTTGCCTGCCAGGAGATGCTTTCTTCACAGAGTTAATATATGAAGTGTTTACTATAGCACTTCATGAAGATTCCCTTCTCCACAAATCCTTCCTCTATGGAGGCCCCCTCCCCCTCATTTTAGGAAGAGGGTCTAAGAATGCTCCATGCAGGTTGTAAAAAGAAGGTACTTCCCACATCACAAGTTGCTCCCTGCCATAGGTGTGTAACAGGCACACATGCACCTGCCTCCAGCAAGTGCAATAACCACTGGGTCAGTCAGTTTAATCCTCCACTCTCTCCAGCATCCATCTCCGTTTCTCTACCATTCTACATTTCAGTCACCAGCAAGCTATTGATCAGAATTGTGTGCTCTACCCTCTCCTCCCTGGCCAAGTCTCCTTGATGGGGTTATGCTCAGATGTGCCTGGGTAATGCTACCAGGGGGTGTTTCAAGAAACGGCCATTTGAAACCCACAACTGTATTTGTTCTAAGGATGTTGTTATTTACTGTCTCACAGAAAATCCCTTTATGAAGACCATAAAAAATGTCTTTGATTCAACATTAGAAAGAGCTGGGCTCTTCCTGAGGCTCTGGCTTCTTGTTATTGCTCCTAATTTTGTTTCTGTGAATATAGCAACTGGCCTTTGCTCTCTTTTCACTGGCTGCTAGAAGACTTTGTAGTTTGCCTCTACTCAAAAACTGCTCATTAAGGATTTTTAACCACTGACTTTGTCTCTGGTTTTATCTTATTTCCCTAACTTCCCATTCCCTTGGTCCATTTCATCATTTATTTTTGTGTTTTAATAATGTATGGAGCTCTGTACACAACTTTAAAACTTTCTGGAACTGGGTGTAGCATAAATACCTAAAAAGCAGACCATCCATTCCAACATGTATTGAACACCTACTCTATGCCATGCACTGTGCTTGGTGCTGAGGTCCTTAGATAAAAATAATATAGATCACTGCTCCTGGGGAGTTTACAGCCTGGGTGTGTTGTAATGCCCTATGGACCTCAGTTGACTTGGAATCACTACCAGGCATACTTTGCTTACATGGAACCCTGGATATGTGGGAGGTGAGCCATAACAAGGAAGGGCCAGTTCTGACTATGTAGCTCATGGATCATTCTTTCTTCCCACACTTTCTGCAATGTACTGGCATTAGTCTTCTGCATGGGGCCATTTGTGTCAATATTTCCTCCAGAATACTAAATTTGCAGTGCAGTTTATGCCCATAAATTCCAGACAAGAGAAAGGTCTCAATTAGTATTCATCTCCTGGATGGACAGATGAAGGGATGTTACTTTCTTGCTTAAATACTCCAGTGTAAAAAAAAAAAAATCATATTTAGCATAAAATTTAAATTTCTGGCCAGGCGCGGTGGCTCAAGCCTGTAATCCCAGCACTTTAGGAGGCCGAGACGGGCGGATCACGAGGTCAGGAGTTCGAGACCATCCTGGCTAACACGGTGAAACCCCGTCTCTACTAAAAAAAAAATACAAAAAGCTAGCCGGGCGAGGTGGCTGGTGCCTGTAGTCCCAGCTACTCGGGAGGCTGAGGCAGGAGAATGGCGTAAACCCGGGAGGCAGAGCTTGCAGTGAGCTGAGATCCGGCCACCGCACTCCAGCCTGGGCGACAGAGCGAGACTCCATCTCAAAAAAAAAAGAAAAAATAAGAAAAAAAAAATTTAAATTTCTTACATTGGCTTGTAATGAACTACTCTACCTGTCATGCATCTCTACCTCTCTGACCTCCTTTGCTTTACTATCAATCTTCCTTCTTTTGTTACTTCCAGCACTTGGAAGTTTTTGTCCTCAGGATATGACCAGACTAGATCCTTTCTTCATTTAGGTCTCAGCTCAAATGTGAACCACTTTTAAGAGGTTTCATCCACATGAAAGTACTGTCACCACCAGCGCCACCTCCGTCACTGTGGATTGAATGTTTCAGGGTCTTTGACTTTAGACCACTCATATTGACTGCTGAATCACACATACACTACTGAAATAAACTGCTGATTTCACAAGGCCAAGTTTATTGCCCAGTGCAGTAAGAGATATGGCTCCTTTGATGGAATCCTAGAAGCATCTTAGAAGGGGGAGGTCAAGGATGGGATATTGATAAGATTTTGAGGAACTAGTTTAGGTGGGTCTTTTAATGTAGAGACTAATTAGAATTGTACAAAGTTTGATATAATAGTTTGGGACTGATGAATATAGTAAAGTGAGGTTTTCACACAGCACCGTGACAGGTATACAAACCCCTTGGTTTGTTCTGAGAAGGGGTCAGCTCCTCTGATGAGGACTAGTGAAGAGTCTGTTGGTCAGACAAATGCATTTCCAGGAACTTCCTGAAATAAACAATAACATTATTTGCAGCTTCATCATTTTAGGACTAGCATTTTATGGAGTAGTGCAATCATGTTAATGCTGAGTCAAATAGTTGGACAATGTTAGGATGTACAGTAAGCTGTGTGCTTATAATGGTTTCAGTTCTCATTCATCACTATAAAATTATTATGTTTAATTGCTCTTTTATTATCTGTCTCTTCATTATTACCACATACAAATACAATTTCATGTGCATGCCATTCCTCCTGTTCATTTCTGTGTTGAGTACCTACAATAGGGCCTGACACCAAATGGATGCTAAGTATTTATGAAATTTAAAGTAAAATCACAGCTTTGCCTGTGTTCAACATCAAAGGCCAGAATGCTACATTATCAACTTCTTGCTGAAGTCTAAACAGCCCCTATTTCATTCATTGGGAACCTGTACAATGGAAATGTGGGTATTGTGTTTGGATTAGAATGCTCCCAGAGTCTGAAGGGATTTATTCTATCATTTATAATGAATACTTATTCTCTCATTATAATGAGAGAATATTTTATTCACTTAATCCACAAGTGTTTTATGAACCCCTCCTATGGGTCTAGCATGGTGCTGGATGCTTGCTACATCAAGTATCTGATTGCTAATTGCCATCTGCAAAAATGGAGGGGTCTGAGCAAATCTATTCTTCTCATTCCCCTACATGCCTGAGTTGAAATAACATTGAACATTTTTAGCCATTAAAAAGACCTGCTCATAAAGAGATGACACATCTCTTTAAGGAAAATGGAAAAACATTCCTTGCTCATGAACAGGAAGAATCAATATTGTTAAAATCGATTGCTGAGAGAAATTTACACATTCAATGCTATTCCTATCAAACTACCAATGACATTCTTCAAAGAACAAGAAAAAAAACTATTTTACAACTCATATGAAATTAAAAAAGACGCCAAATAGGCAAGGCAATCCTAGGCAAAAAGAACAAAGCTGGAGGCATCATGTTACCCGACTTCAAACGGTACTACAGGGCTACAGTAACCAAAACAGCATGGTACTGGTACGGAAACTGATAAAGAGACCAATGCAACAGAAAAGAGAGCCCAGAAATAAGGCCACACACCTGTAACCATCTGATCTTTGACAAAGCTGACAAAAACAAGCAATGGGGAAAGGACTCCCTTTTTAATAAATGGTGCTGGGATAACTGGCCAGCCATATGCAGAAGATTGAAACCGGACTCCTTCCTCACACCATATAAAAATCAATTCAAGGTGGATTAAAGACTTAAATATAAACCCAAAACTATAAAAACTCTGGAATATGGCCTAGGAAATACCATGCTGGACATGGGAACTGGCAAATATTTCATGATGAAGATGCCAAAAGCAATGGCAACAAAAGCAAAAATTGACAAATGAGATCTAAACAGAAGACCTCCTGCACAGCAAAAGAAACTATCAACAGATACAACAAAATAAACAGAAAATCTACAGAAGGAAAGAAAATATTTGCAAATTATGCATCTAACAAAGGTCTAACATCCAGCATCTATAAGGAACTTAAACAAATTTACAAGAAAAAAACAACCCCATTAAAAAGTGGGCAAAGGACATGAACAGATACTTTTCAAAAGAAGACATACATGTAGACAACAACCATATGGAAAAAAAGTTCCATATCACTGATGATTAGAGAAATGCAATACAAAACCAAAATGAGATACCATCTCACACCAGTCAGAATGGTTATTATTAAAAAGTCAAAAAAATGACAGATACTGACAAGGTTGCAGAAAACAGGGAATGATTACACAATTCTGGTGGGAATGTAAATTAGTTCAGCCATTGTGGAAAGCAGTTTGGTGATTTCTCAGAGAACCCAAAGCAGAGTTACCATGCGACCCAGCAATCTCATTAATTGTGTGTATTAGTCAGTTCTTGCCCTGCCATAAAGAGATACCTGAGAGTGGATAATTTACAAAGAAAAGGAGTTTGATTAGTTCATGGTTTCATAGGCTGTACAGGAAGCATGACACTGGGATCTGCTCAGCTTCTGAGACACCTCAGGAAACTTATAATCATGGTCAAAGGCAAAGGGGAGAACCCATACTTCACATAGCCAGAGCAGGAGGAAGGGGATGGGGGAAGGTGCATACATTTTTAAATGACCAGAACTCACTCTCTATCAGGAGAACAGCACCAAGGGGGAAATCCGCCCCCATGATGCAATCACCTCCCACCAGGCCCCACCTCCAACACTGGGGATTACAATTCAATATGCGATTTGTGTGGGGACACAGATCCAAACCATATCATTGGGTATATAACCAAAGGTATATAAATTGTTGTATCCTAAAGACACATGCATGCATATGTTCATCGCAGCACTATTCACAATAGCAAAGACATGGAATCAACCTAAATGTCCATCAGTGATAGACTGGATAAAGAAAATACCTATACACCATGGAATACTAAGCAACAACAAAAAAACAGAATGATATCACGTCCTTTGCAAGAACATGGATGGAGCTGGAGGCCATTAGCCTTCACAAACTACGGAACAGAAAACTAAATACCGCATGTTTTCACTTGTAAGTAGGAGCTAAATGATGAGAACACATGAACACAAAAAGGAGAACACACACTGGGTCTACTTGAAGGGAGAGTGTAGGAGGAGGGAGAGGATCAGAAAAAGTAACTATCAGGTAGTGTGCTTATTATCTGTGTGATGAAATAATATGTACGCTAAACCCCCATGACATGAGTTTACCTATATAACAAACCTGCACAGGTGACCCTGAACTTAAAATAAAAGTTAAAAAAGACATGCTCATAAAGGATATTTAAAGACATAAGAAAATATATAACATTAAATATAAATAATGTTATGTGAAATTAAGATATATATAACATACATTCTTAGGTTTAATGCTATATATTATATATAAGAAAATTTGTTATACATTATATGTAAGAAAATATGTATTTTCGGCCGGGCGCGGTGGCTCAAGCCTGTAATCCCAGCACTTTGGGAGGCCGAGACGGGCGGATCACGAGGTCAGGAGATCGAGACCATCCTGGCTAACACGGTGAAACCCCGTCTCTACTAAAAATACAAAAACTAGCCGGGCGAAGTGGCGGGCGCCTGTAGTCCCAGCTACTCGGGAGGCTGAGGCAGGAGAATGGCGTAAACTCGGGAGGCGGAGCTTGCAGTGAGCTGAGATCTGGCCACTGCACTCCAGTCCGGGCGACAGAGCGAGACTCCGCCTCAAAAAAAAAAAAAAAAAAAAAAAAAAAAAGAAAATATGTATTTTCATATATAACTTATTTATTTATTTATTTATTTTTTGAGATGGAGTCCCACTCTGTCGCCCAGGCTGGAGTGCAGTGGCGGGATCTCTGCTCACTGCAAGCTCCACCTCCTGGGTTCACGCCATTCTCCTGCCTCAACCTCATGAGTAGCTGGGACTACAGGTGCCCGCCCACCATGCCTAGCTAATTTTTTTGTATTTTTAGTAGAGACGGGGTTTCACCGTGTTAGCCAGGATGGTCTCGATCTCCTGACCTCATGATCCGCCCGCTTCAGCCTCCCAAAGTGCTGGGATTACAGGCGTGAGCCACTGTGCCTGGCCTTTATATATATAATTTTATAGAGGAAAAGGATAACATAAAACTATGTTTGGTGTAATCCAAATTTTATAAATAACTATATGGTTGACAATAAACTTCTAACACACACACAGACTGACAAAGAATAGACCAAAATGTTAGCAGTGCTTAACAACTCTGGATGGTAAAATTATGCCTAGTTTTTATTTTTATTTTTTATACTTCTCTAGTTTTTGACAGTGAGTGTATTTTTTTTAGAATGGTATTTTAAAATGTCACTTTCCTGGGCCGGGCGCGGTGGCTCAAGCCTGTAATCCCAGCACTTTGGGAGGCCGAGACGGGCGGATCATGAGGTCAGGAGATCGAGACCATCCTGGCTAATACGGTGAAACCCCGTCTCTACTAAAAAATACAAAAAACTAGCCGGGCGACGAGGCGGGCGCCTGTAGTCCCAGCTACTCGGGAGGCTGAGACAGGAGAATGGCGTGAACCCGGGAGGCGGAGCTTGCAGTGAGCTGAGAGCCGGCCACAGCACTCCAGCCTGGGCGGCAGAGCAAGACTCCGTCTCAAAAAAAAAAAAAAAAAAAAAAAAATGTCACTTTCCTGTTTGAGGGTGGGGAAGGTGGGAGAGTTGCCAGATAAAATACAATGATGCCCTGTTAAAATTGAGTTTCAGATAAACAGGTTTTTTTAGTATAAGTATTCTCCCAATATCACATAGGACACACTTAAATTAAAAACTATTCATTGCTTATCGAAATTCAGATTAACTAGGTGTCCTGTCTTTTTTTTTTTTTTTTTTTTTTTTGAGACAGAGTCTCGTTCTGTCAGCCAGGCTGGAGTGTAGTGGCATGATCTCGGCTCACTGCAACCTCCGCCTCCCAGGCTCAAGCAATTCTCCTGCCTCAGCCTCCCGACTAGCTGGGATTACAGGCGTGTGCCACCACACCTGGCTAATTTTTGTATTTTTAGTAGAGATGGAGTTTCACCATGTTGGCCAGGCTGGTCTCGAACTCCTGACCTCAGGTAATCTACCCACCTTAGCCTCCCAAAATGCTGGGATTACAGGTGTGAGCCACCGTACCTGGCTGGTGTCCTGTGTTTTTATTTGCTAAGTCTGGAAAACCTAGACAGAGGGAGAAGTTCGTCAGAATTATCTGGGGAACTTTTCAAACGTGTCCTGTGTTCCCCACACCCAACCAGATTCTGATGTGTCTATCCACCTACCTGCCATCATTCAGACTTTGATATCTTCTCCCAAGAGTATCCTAGAAGCTGGGAGCTGAGGGTGGCATTGAAGTGGGGGCTGTGTAGTGAAGCACTCTAGGGTTGAGGAAGCACCAACAGTATTTCAGTCACGTCTCTCCTGTTCTCCCTGGTAGGACTTAATGCATTTGACACTGTGAGAACAACTCTTTGGGAAGTTGCAGGACGCTCCTGATGATGTTCTGATTGGCCTGTTTTCATAATTTTTGTCCCCAAGGCCACTGGTGGCCTGTCCCACTCTGGAAAGGCTAGTACTGAAATGGGCTAGCTGGCTGGTGAGGAAGCAGAGCTCTAGGCTGCTGGAGGCCTCTGGCCTTGAAGACCCAACTCTGGATCTCTAAATCTGCGACAGAGCCTGGGGTTAGACAGAGGGAGAGCTGTCTCCCCAGAGCACAGTCATCTGGCAAAGTCAGCAGCCACTAAAGGCCAGGAAGCTGATTGGACTGTCCCAGCTTATGTAAAACTCTCTCCTCCAGCCTCACCACCTTGATCATGGCAGAATGCATTTAGGCCAGAGGACAAATGCGTCCAGAGAGAACAATCTTCTCTCAGGAAGGAAGTATCTAGAACCAAGTACTGACTTGACACCCTTAGGAGGCTATGAAGAATTGACAGCATTTTCCTTTTGGGGGAAAGACCTGAAATAACCCCACATGGCCACACCTCACAAAATAATACTGCAAGTGCAAATAGCTAAACATTCACCAGGATTTGTAAACATGGACTTCAAAAAGGTGATAATTAACAAGGTGTAGGGCAAGGGATAATAGAGGAGAAGCAGCAGACTTTGAACAAAGCCCTGAACCCTCTAGGCCTCAGTTTTTATCATCTGCAAAATGGGTGGGTTTGACAAGGTGACTGCCTTCTAATTTCAATGTTCCAGAATGTTAATTTGGGGAATTAATTGTGGGGCAAGGGAGGCATGTTCAGTCTTTATGAAGCTGAATGATGACTCAGATAAACGTAGTGTCATTTACTAAACCTTGCTGTATGGGAGGATAGGAAGGAACTGCTATTTCTCAGGTATTTACTTGGTGCCAACCATTGTACATGTTTGATCTCATTTCTATGCTTCAGAACAAGTCTTGGAGGTCACTATCATTATCTTCATGTTCTATCCAGGGAAATGGAGCCACAGAGAGGTTAAATGATTTTCTTATAGCCACATAGCTTGCAAGTGTAGAGCCAGGATTTGAATCAAGATTGTCTTCTGCTGAACTTGGTGCCTCGTCCACAACACCATGTAGACTTCCCGTGTCCACCTGTGTTGCTGACCTGAAACCCAAGTAACCTGTATTCTTGCGCTCTCACCAGCACCAGGTAAGGTACAGAAATGGGGACAAGGGGCAGCACACCCCTCTCCCAAGAGGATTAATCTACAAACTGTGAATAAGGAATAGCGTACAACCAGCAACTATGTACCGGGGACAAATGCCAGAGGGTATCTTCAAAGGCCCCTGTGTTCCAGAATTCTCCTCATATTGTCTGATCTCTGAAATGCCTTGAGCACCATCCAGAGCTTTTCATTACTTATCCTGACCCTCCCCCACCATCTCTTACCAAGTGAAGAAAAGCAGAAACCATGCCTTTTCGCCACTAACTGGTTTAATCATTTCCATGCATAGGCCTTGACTGGGCAAGATGGGAGACATATGGGTGTTGGTTTTACCTAACTAAAGGCACTAGGAGGAAAAAAAAGGAGAGGTTGGGAAAGGAGGCGTCAGAAAGTCTTTGACCTCAGAGTACTTGCAGAATACTCAAGCAAGTTTCCTGATTATGACGATCAGTCAAGTGAATTATTTGGTGACTGTGGACCCTGGCCATTTTCAAGCCTCTTAGGGATAATCACAAGAAAAATAATAAGTAAAAATATTGGAGCAACCAATAGAAAAGAGTTTTCTTGGCAGAAATAGAGAATTTCATTTATTTGTATGAGTAGCTACCATTTCAATGGTGTTAGCCACTCCACTTGAAGGAAACAAATCCTTCTGGAGCACACTGAGGGACCCTCTTGGCTATGAAAATGTAAGACTAGATGGCATTCACTGCCTGCCAGGCATGGTGGCTCATGCCTGTAATCCCAGCACTTTGGGAGGCTGAGGCAGGTGGATCACTTGAGGTTAGGAGTTCAAGACCAGCCTGGCCAACATGGTGAAACCCCATCTCTACTAAGAATACAAAAATTATCCGGGCATGGTGGCACATGCCTGTAATCCCCCCAACTCGGGAGGCTGAGGCAGGAGAATCACTTGAACCTGGGAGGCGGAGGTTGCAGTGAGCCGAGATAGCGTCACTGCACTCCAGCCTGGATGACAGAGCAAGACTCCATCTCAAATACATACATACATACATACATACATACAATAGAAGGCACTCACTGCCTTGACCTCATTAGATAGTTTCTTGAGTTGA
This sequence comes from Rhinopithecus roxellana, assembly GCF_007565055.1. Classification (NCBI taxonomy): domain Eukaryota; kingdom Metazoa; phylum Chordata; class Mammalia; order Primates; family Cercopithecidae; genus Rhinopithecus; species Rhinopithecus roxellana. Next base: position 100,716,006 of record NC_044559.1, on the reverse strand, counting down.
GTTCCCCAAGAGCAGACACCGAGATGAGGATCATGAGAAGTGATTGATTAGGGAAGTGCTTCCAGGGGAGTTCAGTGAGCCGGTGAAGAAAGAGGAACAAGGAAAGGAAAGAAACTGAACAAGGAGATGAGGTTGCTTCACCGCCATTCCCGCAGAGAAACTTTGGAGCGCTAGTTACACCTCATAGTTGTCCCACCGCAGGTAAGGGAGCTAGCTGGGTTTTCTACACTGGTGAAGGACCACATTCGGTGGGGGATGCTGGAGGTAAAGTCTCAGTCACTGACATATCTGAACTTGAATATATGACAATAGAAACCCCTATACAAATGCAAGCAAAGTGGCTCCAGCTTCAGGGGACACCTCTGTAGACCCACAGGTGCCTTAACAATGTTACCTTTCTCTATACCCCTGGGCATACAGGACTAGTTTCTGAACAACCAGTGGGTAAATCAAATAGATCTAGCGTTGGAACCCTCCCATTTTTGAAGGCCTGTTGAACTGAGGTGGTCCTGAGTGAGGCCTACTTACAAGAAAGGAAGGTCAAGTGAGAAGGAATTCACCATTAAGTTAGGGGAATTGGAGTTTGAAGATGCACCTATTAATTCATCTACCTAGTATGGTGGGTTCACTTTGGGACACTGGCTAAATGTATGAGGGTGGATATAACCTCAGGAGCCCAAGGGTGGATCATGCATAGATAAGCATGACACTGAGCTAACAAGGCCATCCTTCCTCAAAAATCTACAGCAGTCTGAACTGTGTGTGGCATTATGGCAGTAGTGGGCAAGGATGCATTTGGCTGGGAGGGCCACGTCTTCTCCATGGTGACATAGTCTAATGTAGTCATTGCAATAACAGAAACAACTAGAGATAAAAAGGGGAATCTGTTAGTGGACTGGTCAGATTTTGCAATTCCTCCCAGAGGGATGTCTGAGAGCTCCGCTGACTAGACTAAGTGCTCTGGTTCTAGGACAGTGTAGCCAGGGGGCTCCAAGATAAAGACACTACTTCTTGCTCATATAGGCATATGGTGACTCTATATTAATTTAAGTATCAGAAACAGACCTGGTGAACTGCTGATGTCTGTCAACATGTAAAGAGCTTGGAAGTCATCACTCCTATCCTTATAACAAGAAAAAAGCCGAACTAACTGAAAATCAATAATTCTTCCTAGATCCATCAGAGAATTGAGGTTACAGGGCAACTGCTGCCCTGAAAACTACAGAGACAAACAGGTGGATTCAGAAAACCACAGCTTACATGGAGCAGAAGCCCTTGGCCACAGCTAATATTCATAGGAATATTTTAAGCTAATATGGATGAATTGCTGAAGGCTCCGTGTGGACACACATGAGAATTTTAAAACTCTGAGGGAACCCAATCTTATGGAGGCTCTCACATATTGAAGAGTTTTATCTCCAGTACTCTCTTCAGGTTCTCATTGTGAGGACTGCAGAAAAATCCCCCTACGCAGAGGGAGGGGAAAAGTAACCTTTTGAACAACACCAACAGCTCTCTCTTCTCCTTAACAAGGCCCAACTTCAAGGGAAACTAGTTTTCCAAGTTCCTGACATACTGCGGTTTTACCAGAGCCTAACCAACCTGGAAGAATTGGGGAATACCCAATTCAGGATTACTAAAATACTGAGACCTCACTGTAGGATTATAGAAAATGTCTCCTCTGTCCACACCTCACCACCATATCAGTCCAGCTCCTGAATAATAGCAGAATTACAGCTAACAGAACTGCAAGTCTCAGTCCCTATTTAATAGGTCTCTAAGAAAACTCAAAACAACAGGGGTGAGACAAAAGAATACTAGAGGCAGGTTTTGCCCCGATATCTGCAGCAAAAAGTAAACACAACCTAAGTAGCCAAACATGAAACTTCATGCTAAAATCCTATTTAACTTAGTTCCTTTGACCTAATCATTTCAGGCTTTCAACTAAAAATTACAAGGCATGCACAAAGGCAAAATGAACAACGACAACAAAAAAACACAGTCCCATGAGACAAACCAAGCCTCAGAACCAGACTCAGATATAGCAGAGATTTTGAATTAAAATAACTCTTAATTAATATACTAATAACTCTAATGGAAAAATATGGACAACCTACAAGAACAGTTGGCAATGTAAGCAGAATGATTTTTCTTTTTTGGTAAGAACTAAAATTGGGTGTGTTTCTTTCTTTTTTAAAAAACTTTTTAGGTGCAGGGGTACATGTGCAGGTTTGTTATATGGGTAAACTTGTGTCACAGGGGTTTGGTGTACAGATTATTTTGTCAGCCAGCTACTAAGTAAGCATAGTGCCCAATAGTTATTTTTCCTGATCCTCTCCTTCCTCCCACCAGAAGTTTGAGAGTGCAGTGAGCTGTGATACCACCACTGTACTCCAAGCTGGAGCAACAGAGCAAGATTCTGTCTCTTAAAAAAAAGAAAAAATCCTTAAAAAGTGAAGGAGTAATAAAGCCTTCCTCCCATAAACAAAAATTGAGAGAATTTGTCAGCGGTAGGTTTGACTTGTAAGAAATATTAAAAGAAGTTCTTCAGAGAGAAGAAAAATGATACAGGTAAAAAACTCAGATCTGCATGAAGAAAGGAAGAGCTTTAGGGAGGGAATAAATGAAGATGATATATTTTCTTTTTCTTGATCTTAATTTATCTAATGAATAACAGTATGTTCAAAATAATAAAGGCAACAGCATAGTGGGTGATTATCGCTTATGGATAAGTGAAATGAACAACAGTGAAACTAAAAAGGACAAGAGGACCAGGCGCGGTGGCTCATGCCTGTAATCCCAGCACTTTGGTAGGCCAAGGCGAGTGGATCACAAGGTCAGGAGCTGGAGACCAGCCTGGCCAAATAGTGAAACCCTCTCTGTACTAAAAATACAAAAATTACCCAGCTGTGGTTAAAATGGGAATATTCTGGTATAAGGTACTTGAACTGCCTGTGAAGTGATACTGTGTTATTTGAAAGTTGTCTGGCTTTAGTTGAAAATGTGTATTGCAAACTCTAAGGCAATCGCTAACCAATTTTTTTTTTTTTTTTTTTGAGACAGCATCTCACTCTGTCACCCAGGCTGGAGTGCAGTGGTCTGCAACCTCCGCCTCCTGAGTTCAAGCGATTCTTCTGCCTCAGCCTCCCAAGTAGCTGGGATTACAGGTGCCCGCCACCATGCCTGGCTACTTTTTGCATTTTTAGTAGAGGCGGGGTTCACCATGTTGGCCAGGCTGGTCTCGAACTCCTAACCTCAAATGATCCTCCTACACTGACCTCCCAAAGTGCTGGGATTACAGGCATGAGCCACCGTGCCCAACCTAAAAACATTTGTTGAAGAAATATAATTAATATGCTATGGCAGGAGAGAAAATGGAATGATATAAAATGTGCAATTAAAACCAGAGAAGGCAGGGCTGGTTGGGGTAGTTACACCTGTAATCCCAGCACTTTTGGAGGCTGAGGTGGGAGAGTCACTTGAGCCCAGGAGTTCGAGATCAGCCTGGGCAACATAGAGAGACCTCATCTCTACAAAAAAGAAAAACAAACTTAGCCTGGCATGACTACGCACCTGTAGTCTCAGCTACTCAAGAAGTGGTGGGAGGATCACTTTAGCCCAGGAGGTAGAGGCTGTACCACTCCACTGCAGCCTGGGTGACAGAGCAAGACCCTGTCACAAGAAACCAAACAAACAAACAAAAAAGCAGAGAAGGCAGAAAAAGAATGGAAGATAAAAATCAATCAACTGCTCAGTTAATCAAAGGCAAATATAGCATGTATTAATCCAATTACATCAAGAATCACTTTAAATATCATTGGTCCAAATACACAATTAAAAGACTGAGATTCTAAGTGGATAAGAAAACAAGAGCCAACTATATGCTGACAAAAACAATCCTATTTGCAATTTAAAAACACAGATACACTATAAATAAAGGAATAGAGAAAGAGCATGCTAACACTAATCAAAATAAATCTAGAATAGCTATTATTAATTTCAGAAAAAGTCATGCTTCAAAGCAATAAATATTATTAGGGATAAAGAGGAACATGATATAATGATAAAGGGGTAAGTTATTCAAGAGACATTACAATCCTTAATATGTCCACACCTGCAATGTATTTCTGATGCTGAGTTAACACGTTAAGAGCTCAGTCCTCCACAAATCTCCTGTCACTTCAGACACTAGCTGCAAGGTCCCAGTTTTCAGGCTACCTACACTTCTGATTAAATGGCTACAAATTTGGGGTTCCCACTATCCTCTTAGGCTTGATCATTCACTAGAATGACTTACAGAACTCAGCTGGGCATGGTGGTTTATAGCTGTAATCCCAGCACTTTGGGAGGCCAAGGCAGGTGGATCATGAGGTCAGGAGATCAAGAACAGCCTGTCCAAGGTGGTGAAACCCTATCTCTACTAAAAATACAAAAATCAGCCAGGCACAGTGGCAGGCACCTGTAATCCCAGCTACTCAGGAGGCTGAGGCAGGAGACTTGCTTGAACCCCGGGGGCAGAGGTTGCAGCGAGCCGAGTTTATGCCACTGCACTCCAGCCTGGGTGAAAGATTGAAACTCTGTCTCAAAAACAAACAATCAGAAAGAATGACTTACAGAACTCATGAAAGTGTTTTACTTTTGATTACAATTTTATTATAAAGGATACAAACCAAGACCAGCCAAATAAAGATGCACATGGGTGAGGTCAGGAAGAGTCCCACATATGAAGCTCATTATCCTCAGGACACATCACCCACCCAGCATATCAATGCGATGGAAAGTGCTCACTCAAGCTTCATGTCCAGAGTTTTTATTGGGTTTCACTACATGGGCATGGATGATTGAATCACTGCTCATGTGACTGAACTCAATCTCTAGTCCTCCTTCTCTGCATAGAATATTACTATAAAGTTACAATAATTATGGCAATGTGATTTGGCACAAGGCTAGATGTGAAGTGATACAACATAATAGAGCGGTCATAAATAGGCCCACTCATATATAGTCATTGGATTTATAGAAAAGGTACCCCTTTATTCAGCGGAGAACAGTTGGCCTTTTTAATAAATGGTGCTGGGGCCGGGCGCGGTGGCTCAAGCCTGTAATCCCAGCACTTTGGGAGGCCAAGACGGGCGGATCACGAGGTCAGGAGATCGAGACCATCCTGGCTAACCCGGATTTAGTAGAAACCCTGTCTCGACTAAAAAATACAGCCGGGCGCGGTGGCTCAAGCCTGTAATCCCAGCACTTTGGGAGGCCGAGACGGGCGGATCACGAGGTCAGGAGATCGAGACCATCCTGGCTAACACGGTGAAACCCCGTCTCTACTAAAAATACAAAAACTAGCCGGGCGAGGTGGCGGGCGCCTGTAGTCCCAGCTACCCGGGAGGCTGAGGCAGGAGAACGGCGTAAACCCGGGAGGCGGAGCTTGCAGTGAGCTGAGATCTGGCCACTGCACTCCAGTCCGGGCGACAGAGTGAGACTCCGCCTCAAAAAAAAAAAATAAAAATAAAAAAATAAAAAATACAAAAAACTAGCCATGCGAGGTGGCAGGTGCCTGTAGTCCCAGCTACTCGGGAGGTTGAGGCAGGAGAATGGCGTAAACCCGGGAGGCGGAGCTTGCAGTGAGCTGAGATCCGGCCACTGCACTCCAGCCTGGGCGACAGAGCGAGACTCCGTCTAAAAAAAAAAAAAAAAAAATGGTGCTGGAAGACATGTTCACATATTTTTTAAAGTTTCTTAATCATTATTCATGCCATGTGCAAAAATTAATGCAAAATGGATATAGAGTTAAAACTAAAATTTTCTAGAAGAAAAATATGTGAATTAATGTTAACAATCTAGGAGTAGGAAAAGAATTTTTAAATAAGACACAAAAAGTATTAATCACAAAATGTTAATAAATTGGAATTGATTAAAATTAAGAACTTATGTTTATCAAAAGACTTCATCAAGAAAGCAAATAAAGGTTTGAATCCAGATTATATAAAGATTTCCTAAAAATATTAAGAAGACCCCCAAATTATATTGAAAAGCTAGCAAAATATTTGAACAGATAAACAGATAATTTACAAAAGAGGATATCCAAATGACTAATAAGCATATGGACAAGTACTCAACATTATTATTCTTCAAGAAAATGAAAACTAAAACCACAATAAAATACTTGTATATGTCCTTTAGAATGACTAATATTATAAAAACTGGAAACACCATGTGTTGTTGAGGATGTGAAACATCTAGAACTTTTAAACATTGATGGGAATGGAGATGATCACTTAATAAAACTATTTGGTAATAATCACTAAAGATAAATATACATCTACCCAATGAACTAGAAATTCTACTTCTAGACATATACCTAAAAGAACTAAATAAATATGTCCACATAGAGTCATATAAAAGAATGTTTGGGCCGGGCACTGTGGCTCATGCCTGTAATCCCAGGAATTTGGGAGGCCAAGGCGGGCAGAACACGAGGTCAGGAGATCGAGACCATCCTGGCCAACATGGTGAAACCCCGCCTCTACTAAAATACAAAAATTTGCCCCAGTGAGGTGGCTCATGCCTGTAATCCCGGGAATTTGGGAGGTCAAGGAGGGCAGATCACAAGGTCAGGAGATTGAGACTAACTGACAGACTAACATCCTGGCTAACACAGTGAAACCCCATCTCTACTAAAAATACAAAAAAAAAAAAAAAAAAAAAATTAGCCAGGCGTGGTGGTGGGTGCCTGTAATCCCAGCTACTCAGGAGGCTGCGGCAGGAGAATGGCGTGAACCCTGGAGGTGGAGCTTGCAGTAAGCCGAGATCACGCCACTGCAGTCCAGCCTGGGCCACAGAGTGAGACTCCGTCTCAAATAAATGAATAAATAAAAATACAAAAACTTAGCCAGGCATGGTGGCATGCCTATAGTCCCAGCTACTCGGGAGGCTGAGGCAGGGGAATCGCTTGAACCTGGGAGGCAGAGGTTGCAGTGAGCCAAGATTGCGCCACTGCACTCCAGCTTAGCGACAGAGCAAGACTCCTTTTCAAAAAAAAAAAAAAAAAAAAAAAAATTTAGGTGAGATGTGGTAGCCCATGCCTGTAATCCCAGTGCTTTGAAACGCTGAGGCGGGAGAATCACATGAGGCTAGGAGTTTGCAACCAGTGTGGGCAACAAAGACAGAACCTCTCTTACAAAAAAGTAATTTAAAAAATTGGCTGGCATGGTGGCTCACATCTGTTGCCCTAACTACTTGAGAGGCTAAGATGGAAGGATGGCTTGAGCCCAGGAGTCTGAGACTACAGAGCTATGATCATACCACTGCACTCCAGCCTGGGTGACAGACCAAGAACCTGTCTCTTAAAAAAAAAAAAAAGTTTGTAGCACTTTATTCATATTCATCATGGCTTAAACCTAGAAATCACCTAATGTCCATCAAGAGGTGAATGGATAAATCTTGTGTGGTCAATTTCTATATTCTAGAATATTGTTCAGCAATAAAAAAGAACAAACTATGGGTACATGTAACACCATGGATAAATATCAAAGAAATATGTTGAATGAAAGAAGTAGATATAAAATAGTACTACACTTTCATTTCATATTTGAAGTTCAAGAACAGGAAAAACTGATCAGTGGCAGTAAGAGTCAGAAGAGTGACTAGATCTGGGTCAAAGGAGATGACTAGGAAATGACTCTGAGGGAAATTTCTGGTGACAAAACATTATATATATTTTGATTGTGTTTCAAGTTTGTAGAAACGTGTAAAAATTTGTCAGCCTTACACTTAAGATTTGTCTACTATATGATATGTAAGTTATACTTTTTTTTTTAGAGACAGGATCTCACTATGTTGCTCAGGCTGGAGTGCAGTGGTATGACCATTTCTGCAGCTTCAACACCCCTGGGCTCAAGCCATCCTCCCACCTCAGCCTCCTAAGTAGCTGGGACTATAGGCATGAGCCGTCATGCCCAGCTAATTAAAAAAAATTTTTTGTGGAGACAGGGTCTTGCTAAGTTGCCCAGGCTGGTCTTGAACTCCTGGGCTGAAGCAACTCTCTCACAAAGAATTGCCTTCCAAAGTGCTGGGATTACAGGAGTGAGCCACCATGCCTTGTCAATATCTCAATTTTAACAGAGAAAACAATTAAACCTGAATGTACTTGTACCTCAAGCTAATAAAGCTTTTCATGCCAGTTACAAAGACAAATGTAACTATCATCAGAGCAAACAGGCAACCTACAGAATGGGGGAAATGTTTCTCAATCTGTCCATCTGACAAAGGGCTGATACCTAGAATCTACAAGGGACTTAAACAAATTTACAATAAAAAAACAACCCCATCAAAAAGTGGGCGACGGATATGAACAGATACTTCTCAAAAGAAGACATTTATGCGGCCAACAAATATATGAAAAAAAGCTATCATCACTGGTCATTAGAGAAATGCAAATCAAAACCACAATGAGATAGCATCTCACGCCAGTTAGAATGGTGATCATTAAAAAGTCAGAAAACAACAGATGCTAGAAAGGATGTGGAAAAATAGGAATGCTTTTACACTGTTGGTGGTACCATAAACTAGTTCAACCATTGTGGAAGACAGCGTGGTGATTCCTCAAGGATCTAGAACCAGAAATACCATTTGACCCAGCAATCCCATTACCAGGTATATATCCAAAGGATTATAAATCATTCAACTACAAAGACATATGCACACATATGTTTATTGCAGCACTATTCACAATAGCAAAGACTCAGAACCAACCCAAATGCCCATCAATGATAGACTGGATAAAGAAAATGTGGCACATATTCACCATGGAATACTATGCAGCCATAAAAAAGGATGAGTTCATGTCCTTTGCTGGAACATGGATGAAGCTGGAAACCATCATTCTTAGCAAACTAACACAGGAACAGAAAACGAAACACCACATGTTTTCAGTCATAAGTGGGAGTTGAACAATGAGAACACATGGACACAGGGAGGGGAATATCACACACTGGGGCCTGTCAGGGGATGGGAGACTAAGGGAGGAATAACGTTAGGAGAAATACCTAGTGTAGATGATGGGTTGAGGGGTGCAGCAAACCACCACGGCATGTGTATACCTATGTAACAAACCTGCACTTTCTTGGCCGGGCGCGGTGGCTCATACCTGTAATCCCAGCACTTTGGGAGGCCGAGGCAGGTGGATCACGAGGTCAGGAGATAGAGACTATCCTGGCTAACACGGTGAAACCCAGTCTCTACTAAAAATACAAAAAAAAAAAAAAAAAAAGATTAGCAGGAGTGGTGGTGGTCGCCTGTAGTCCCAGCTACTCGGGAGGCTGAGGCAGGAGAATGGTGTGAACCTGGGAGGTGGAGCTTGCAGTTAGCCGAGATTGTGCCACTGCACTCCAGCCTGGGTGACAGAGCAAGACTCCATCTCAAAAAAAAAAAAAAAAAAAAAAAAAACTGCACAAATTTAAAGTATAATAATAATAATAAACTGATAAGAAAGAAACCACAATGTTAATGGCAGTTGTATTGGGTTTGTGGGATTAGAGATTATAGTAGTCTCAGAATGTAGTTGCAAATTCTGTGACACTCCTCACATCTAGAGAAAGCATCTGTGCCCCTTCTTTTTGTATGTGGTTAGTCTTGAGATGGCTTTGACCAAAGAGTGTTGTGGAAATGACTCTATGTGAGCGCTAATGCTGGTTAATAAAAGCACTTGCACCATCTGTCTTGGTCTCTGGAACCACTCACTCTTGGAGTCCTCAGCTGTAAGAAATTCAACTACCCTAACACTACCTACCATGCTGTGAGAAAGCCCAAACTACATTGACAGGGTCTCCAGTCAACAGCCCCATGACGGCCCAGCCTTTCAGTCATCTGAGCCTAAGTGCCAAGCATGTGAGTGAAGAAGCTTCCACCTGAAGATCATTCCAACTCCCAAATGTTCAGTCTTTCTACCTGAAGTTCCAGATATCTTGAAGCAGAAATAAGACATTGCCATATCACCCTGCCTGAATTCCAAAGAATCTATGAGCATAACAAAATGGTTGTTTTATGCCACTAATTTTGGGGTGATTTGTTATTCATCAGTGGATAACTGGAACAGATGTGATGTTTATTCTTTTTATAGTAATTAGTAAGGAAGAAGTAAACAAAATTTTTAAAAAACAGGACACGCTTTTGGAGGCCGAGATGGGCGATCACAAAGTCAGGAGTTCAGGACCAGCCTGGCCAATATTGTGAAACCCCGTCTCTACTAAAAATAAAAAAATTAGCTGGGCGTGGTGATGGGCACCTGTAGTCCCAGCTACTCGGGGGGCTGAGGCAGGAGAATCGCTTGAACCTAGAAGGAGGAGGTTGCAGTGAGCCGAGATCACACCACCGCACTCCAGCCTGGCCAACAGAGCAAGACTCCGTCTCAAAAAAAAAAAGACACACAGTGTCAGCTGCTTCCCTCAGGAGAGCTTTAGATGGGAAGAAAGAAGAAATAGATTGTCTCATCCCAAATGACCTTTCATATAAGATGTGTCTAATACCTCCTACCTGCCATCATATAAGAGACACCTAAAGGTACAGGTTCCAAGGTAGAAAGTGCTTGAAGTAGTGGGGGCATGATTTCCTGCTCTCTCTTCATAGGGCTAGCCAAGGATATGATGCATTTTCTAGTTGGAGAGCTGCTTAAAAAAGCCTGGAGTTGACTTCATAACACACTGTATACATAGCACACTGCCCTAAAAAGTCATGGCTCCCTCCAAAACACAACCACAATTAATCAGAATGTTTGAAAAAGTCAGTTCTACTTAATAAAAACTTATTAATCCAGGGTTAAACAAAAACCCTCTTTGCGGAAATCTTTCTAATATATATGAGTTTAATTGTTAGGATAATGCTAGCTGCTATAACAAATAAACCCAACAACATATAGTGACTTGAAACCAATAAAAGTATCAAGCCTTTTTACTCATGTAACAGTACTGGCAGGGTGACCAGGGTGGTGGGCCATTCTTCTTCTATTAAGTCATTTGAAGGCTGTATTACTCTGTTCTCACATTGCTATAAATAACTACCTGAGACTGAGTAATTTATAAAGAAAACAGATTTAATCGACTCACAGTTAGGCAGGCTGTACAGTAAGCATGGCTGAAGAGACTGTAGGAAACTTACAGTCATGATGGAAAATGAAGGGGAAGCAGGCACATCTTACATGGCCAGAGGAGGAAGGGAGAAAAGGCAGAGGTGCTACACATTTTTAAATAACTGGATCTCATGAGAACTCACTCACTATCACAAGAACAGCAAGGGGGAAATCTACCACCATGATCCAATCCCTCCCACCAGGCTCCTCCTCCAACATTGGGATTACAATTCAGCATGAGATTTGGGAGGTGATATAAATCCAAACCACATCAGAGGCCTATGCTGACAAAGGCTATGCCATCTTCAATATGTGGGACTTTTAAAATCACTCTGGCAGTTTTCTCCATTTCTGCCAATAAGGGGAGGGAAGAGCACCTAAAAGGGCTTATGAGAGGTTCGATTGACCAAGGCATAGAACAGAACACATTCGGCCGGGCGCGGTGGCTCAAGCCTGTAATCCCAGCACTTTGGGAGGCCGAGACGGGCGGATCACGAGGTCAGGAGATCGAGACCATCCTGGCTAACCTGGTGAAACCCCGTCTCTACTAAAAATACAAAAAATTAGCCGGGCGAGGTGGCGGGCGCCTGTGGTCCCAGCTACTCGGGAGGCTGAGGCAGGAGAATGGCGTGAACCCAGGAGGCGGAGCTTGCAGTGAGCTGAGATCCGGCCACTGCACTCCAGCCTGGGCGGCAGAGCGAGACTCCGTCTCAACAAAAAAAAAAAAAAAAAAAAAAAGAACAGAACACATTCCCTTCTATTGGCTAGGACTTGGTCACATGGCTTTCCCTCATTATTAGTGAGGCTTGGAGAATTCATCTATTTGTGAGCCCAGGAGGAAGAGAAAACAAATTGTGGTAAACATTTAGCAGTCTCTGTGACAATAGTTTGTATGTTGACTGCAATAGTGGATGAACAAAACCAAGCCTCCTTTAAAGCAATACAATCTGGCAGAGTCCCTGGGTTATCATTCTGAACACAGATGCATATTGTTCAAGAGTTAAGAAAATTAGCATGACTGCATTCCAGTTCTATAAATTTTATCTTTATTCAGCATATTATTGTCATCCACATCTTTTAAAAAATAAAATAAAAAACAAAAAACCTAATAACTACGTTTTATACAGCAAGGAACACTCATATATATCATTTTATTGTATCCTTACAACAATCCTGTGCAGTACATGTTTTACTCCCTTTCTTCCACATTTTGCATATAAAGAAATGAGTCCCAGGGAGTTGAATGACTTGCCCCAAGTAGTGAAGCTAAAACTCTAATCCAGGTCTTTTTATTTCCGAATCCATAATCTACAACCATCTGTAGAGAATTCTAATTAAGAGATATGAATGGTCAGGGCTCTATCCATATCTCTTTGGGCCTTTCCATTTCAGTGCAAATCTGCCCAGCTCCAACTACTAGCATCTGCCTTTCTTTGCTTGAGGACTTCCTCTTGCTGCTAGAGGAGTTAAGCCTCAACCAATAGGCATTGTAGTATAAATATCTCAATTTCTTGACCTAGGGGTGAGCATGACTCAAGTACATTTTTACACTGACTCCCAGAGTTCCCCAAGAGTCTAGCTCCAGTTAACCTCAGTGATGACTTGCTGGATAATGCACATTTTATTGGCTGCCTTCCCTTCCCTGACTCACTTTCCTGCTCCCTTGTTGGTATTTCCTTCACCTCCCAAATAGACTTTATTTGCACTTAGATGCTTGTCTTAGGGTCTATTTCTGGGGGAACTCTAAGACAATTGAGTTCCTTGGAAACAATGTTTCTTTGCACTTCCTAGCACTCGTTACCATTGCTAGTTTAGTCATTGGGTGTGATCTTAACATTGGAAAACCTTTTTCCTTGTCCACGAAGACATAAATTTTAAAAGATACTAGACAAACCTTTGCCTTTTTGGTTTTCTTTGATATTGAATAGAGATTATTTTTATAATTGGTCTTTTAAAGTTCAAATATTATTCATATGCCACAAAACTTATCATTTTAAATCGTACAATTCAGTGGTCTTCAGTATGTTCACAGAGTTATGTAACCATCACCATTGTCTTAGTCTGTTTTCTGCTGCTGTAATATATTACTACAGACTAAGTAATTTATAAAGAATAGAAGTTTATTTGCCTCACAGTTCTGGGACCTGGGAAGTTCAAAGGGCCGTATCTGGAGAGAGCCTTCTTGCTGCATCATAACATGGCAGAAGGCATGACATGGTGAGAGAGGGTGAGACTGTGTAAGACAGGGTGGAAATCAGGCTGAACTCATCCTTTTTATCAGGAACTCATTCTTGCAGTAACTAGCCCATTCTCACCATCTATTAGTGAGCCCAGAGCCTCATGATCTAATTACATCTTAAAGGTTCCACATCTAAATACTGTTACATTTGAGATTAAACTTCTAACAAATGAACTTTGGAGTGGCACATTCAAACCACAGCAACCACTACATAACTCCAGAATCTTTTCATTACACCAAAAGAAAACCCACACCTACTACTAGTTACTTTCCATGTTCTCCTACCACTAGTCTCTGGCAAGCATTTAACTGGTTTTTGTCTGTGTGGATTTGCCTATTCTGCACATTTCATTTACATGAAATCATTTGACATATAGACTTTTGTGCCAGGTTTCTTTTAATTAGCATATTGTTTTCAAGGTTCTTAAATGTAGCATGTACCCTCTCTATGGCTGAACGATATTCCGTTGTATAGATATACATTATATTTATGTATTCATCAGTTAATGCAAATTTGAGCTATTTCCACCTTTGGTTATAATGCTGCTATGAACATTTGTGTACAAGTTTTTGTTTGAACACCTGTTTTTAATTCTCTTGGATATATATCTAGGAGTGGAATTACTGGGTTATATGGTAACTCTATGATTACCTTTAGAAGAACTGGCAGACTGTTTTCCAAAGTGGCTGAACCATTAGACGTTCCCACCAGTAATATATGAGGATTCTAATTTTTTCACATGTCTGTCAACACTTGTTACTTTTTTTTTCTTTTTTTTTTTGGTTATAGTCATCCTGGGGAGGTTGAAGAGGTATCTCACTGTGGTTTTGATTTACGTTTACGTAATGACTAATGGTGGTGAGCATTTTTCAAGTACTTATTATATATTTGTATATATTCTTTGAAGAAATGTTAAAGAATTATTTGCCCTTTTAAAAATTGGGTTATTTTTCTGTTGTTGTTGAATTGTCAGAGCTTTTTATATATTGTGGATATTAGACCCTTATCAAATATTTTGGTTTGCTAAAGTTTTTCCCCATTCTTGAAGTTGTCATTTTACTTTGTTGGTAGAATCTTATGTTTTCTTCCAAGAGTTTTATAGTTTTAGTTCTACATTTAAGTCTTTGATCTATTTTGTGTTAATTTTTGTATATGGTGTGATGTAGGGCTTCAACTTTATTATTTTGCATGTGTATATTCAGTTGTTGTAGCATCATCTGCTGAAAAGACTCTTGTTTTCCTCATTGAATAGTTTTGGTATCCTTGTCAAAAATCAGTTGGGCCTGGCGCGGTGGCTCACGTTGGTAATCCAAGCACTTTGGGAGGCCAAGGCGGGTGGGTCACTTGAGGTCAAGAGTTCAAGACCAGACTGGTCAATATGGTGAAACTCCGTCTCTACTAAAAATGAAAAAATTAGCCAGGCATAGTGGCAAACGCCTGTAATCCCAGCTACTTGGGAGGCTGAAGCAGAATTGCTTGAACTCGGCGGGCAAGGGTTGCAGTGAGCCAAGATCACGCCACTGCACTCCAGCATGAGCAACAGAGTGAGACTCTGTCTCAAGAAAAAAAAGAAAAAAATCAATTGACTGTAGATGTATGAGTTTATTTCTGTACTCTCAATTCTATTTCATCAATCTGTTTGTCTGTCCTTATGCCAGTACCATACTCTCTTGATACTGTAGCTTTGTAGTAAGTTTTGAAATCAGGAAGTGTGAGTCCTCCAACGTTGCTCTTTTTTTTTTTTTTTTAAGATTGTTTTAGCTATTCTGAGTCCCTTGTGTTTTCGTCACAGCTGGAGTTCCTTAATGTCTCCTGAAGAACTCTGTAGCATGTACTGTCCTAGCTGAGAAAACCTGAGTCCCTGTATTTTCTAAGAGTAGCTCTTGTAATTAGGTAGGAATTATGTGACCCCAAATATCTGCTTCACTGGCAGAAACTTAATTATTATACCTTTCTTTCTTTAACTCAGAGACTTTTGAAGGACCACAGGAGCCAATCAGGCCAAGGCACAAAGGGAATTCAGGCAATAATCCTGCTGAAGGGTTCAGAGGCAGTCTTGTTAGCGTCACAGATTTCAGAGGCACAAATTTCAGAGCTCTACCACTGCTTTCTGTGTGCCTTTGGGTTATGTACTTATTTGAAGTTCAGTGTCTTCATTCTAAAAATAGAGATAATAATATCTACCTCTCAGAATTATTAAGATGATAAATAGGATCATATATTTTAAGTGCTCGACAGAGTAGCAGACGGAAGACCTTGAACTATCTTTTTAAAACTGACTGCCTTGTTCCAAACCAGATAAGCTCAAGGGTCAGGAAGTAGGACCTATGTGTGTACCAGGAGCCCTCGCGGGCCAATGTCTAGACAGGCTTGTGTGCCCCGAGAGGCCCCTACTATAGGGACTAGAGCCAGGGAAACTGTGGGCAGAAACAGAGGCAGAGGTGAGCAAAGGAAAAGGAAGAGAGCTTCCTTCTAGAAGGTTCAGAGTTAGGAAAGATGCAGGGAGGGGGAAAGGTGATGTGGCCTTTGAAACCAGATTGGAAAAAAAAGAATTCAGTAGCATTGGAGAAGAAACATCAATAAAGAGCCTTCTGCCTTCTGAGTTCTTCTTACCCAAGAAAAATGTTAGCAATGAAGGCTTACACCAACACATATCAGACACTTTGGGGTTTTGCTTGTCTTCCTGAAGTACTATATTATATAGTCTTATATGAACTGTAGGAGGAAAATCAGGTTAATGTTGGTTTTGGTTTACATCTTCATTTATTCACTGGAACTTGCCTGGGATCTGACACTTACTTAAAGGCCTGGCTCATGGCTCAGTCTGGCTTTGGATTCTTGTGAGACCACACATCACCATTTACTTACTGAACACAGCAGTCAACACTCAGCTCTCCTTCTCCAGTAGGCCACATCTCCTGATACAAAAGCTAGATTTGGGTTTGAATGTGATGCAAGCTGCCTGGAAGCCTTGAGAGGTGTCCTAATGATAGAAAACTGCATTTTGGCTCATGCTAACACCCATTTACTTTTATTGCAGTTACAGAGATGTATCAAGGAGTCTGAATCTGCATCTGGTCTCAATAGGAAGAATTAGTATTGATTAGCTTTGGGAATGGTAGCATAGAGTTATAAGTATAGGGCATGATTGGCCATTCTGGGACCATACAAGAAAATGCTTATTAAATTGATAATTAGGCTGGGTTCAGTAGCTCATGCCTCTAATCTCAGCACTTTGGGAGGCCAAGGTGGGTGGATCACTTGAGGCCAGGAGTTCAAGACCAGCCTGGACAGCATGGCAAAATGCTGTCTCTACAGAAAATACAAAAATTAACCAGACATAGTGGTGTGCGCCTGTGGTCCCAGCCACTTGGGAGTTGCAGGGGGAGGAAGATCCCTTGAGCCCAGGAGGTCAAGGCTGCAGTGAGCCAAGATCGTGCCACTACTCTCTAACCTGGGTGACAAAGTGTGACCCTGTCTCAAAAAAAAAAAAAAAAAGATAATTAACATGCTGTTTATTCCATTAAAAATACGAAGAACACAAAGTTTAAAAGATGTATGTACCCTCAGGTTCCAAGGCAACAGCTGCTATGCCTACACTAGACCCAATGAATTCCTGGGGGAAAGAGGGTTTTGGAAAGAAGAGTTTCCCTCAGCAAGGAGAGAAGGTGCAGGTCTATGCTCTTTTACTTGAAAGCAAATTCCTCTCATCTTGTATTTCATTTCTGAAAAGATTCAGTGAAAAGAGAAGTTGTTTATATGCAATTAATTGAATTTTTGAAAGTTTATCACCTGCTTTTTTTTTTATTTTTGAGACGGAGTCTTGCTGTGTCACCCAGCCTGGAGTGCAGTGACGCCATCTCTGCTCACTGCAAACTCCACCTCCCGGGCTCAAATCATCCTCCTGCCTCAGACTCCCAAGTAGCTGGAATTACAGGTGCCCACCACCACGCCTGGCTAATTTTTGTATTTTTATATTTTACTTTTTTTTTTTTTTTTTTTTTTTTTTTTTTTTTAGGGGTTTCACAATGTTGGCCAGGCTGGTCTCAAATTCCTGACCTATGGTGATCCATGCACCTCAGCCTCACAAAGTGCTGGGATTACAGGTGTAAGCCAGCACGCCCAGCCTCATTTTGTTTTGTTTGGTTGTGGCAAAATATACATTTTAAAAAATTACCATTTTAATCATTTTTACATCTGCATTTCAGTGACATTAACTGAACCATCACCACTGTCCATCTCCAGTACTTTTTCATCTTCCATCACCAACATTCATCTCTAGAAAACTGTCAACTTCCCAAACTGAAACTCTGTAGCTACTAAACAATAACTCCCTATATCCCACTTCTTCCATCCCCTGACAATCACCATTCTACTTCCTTTTGAATACCACACACACAGAGATATGTGTATATATGGGGGTGTATATATATATACACACATATATATAAAATATATATATACCTTCATATAAGTGGAGTCATACAACATTTGTTATTTATGTTTAGCTTATTTCAATTAGCATAATGTCCTCAAAATTAATCCATGGTGTAACATGTGTCAGAATTTCCTAAAGTTTTTAAGGTTGGATAATATTCCATTGTGTATATATACAATATTTTGTTTATCCATTCATCCATTGATGGATACTTAAGTTTCTTCCACCTTTTGGTCATTGTGAATAATGCTGTTATGAACAGCGATTCAAGTTCTTGCTTTTTTTCTTTTTTCAGACGAAGTCTCTCTCTCTCACCCAGGCTGAGTGCAGAGGCGCAATGTCAGCTCACTGCAACTTCCGCTTCCTGAGTTCACACCATTCTCCTGCCTCAGCCTCCTGAGTAGCTGGAACTACAGGCGCCCACCAGCACGCCTGGCTAATTTTTTGTATTTTCATTAGAAATGGGGTTTCACCATGTTAGCCAGGATGATCTCTATATCCTGACCTCGTGATCCACCCGCCTCGGCCTCCCAAAGTGTTGGGATTACAGGCGTGAGCCACCGCGCCCAGCCACTTTTACTTTTGTTTTTGGATTTATACCCAGAAATGAAATTACTGTATTATATGGTGATTCTGTGTTTAATTTTTTTGAGAAACCAATATCCTGTTTTCTATAGCAGCAACACCATTTCCCATTCCCACTAGCAATGCACAGGGTTCCAGTTTTTTTACCAGCACTTATTTTCTGATGTTGTTGTTTTTAATAATGGCCATTCTAATGGGTTTGTGGGGGATTAAATATCATAGTGCACAAGGGTTCAATTTTTCAGCAACACTTGCTATTTTCATATATGTTATTGTTGTTAATAACAGTCATTCTAATAAGTTTGCTTGTGGAGTGGTAAAGTTCACAGTTGTTTTAAAAATATTGTGGAACATCCAATGCAATAAGATGTTTTTGTATATAATTTTTCTTCTTAATTTTTGAAATATCATGTTATCGTTCTTTGGGTAAAATACTGGTTGGAGCATACTGTCTCTCTCTCTCTCTGTGTATATATATATACACACACATATATATATTTATATATACATATATATTTATATTTTAAATGCTTAAATTTTATTTCCACATAGTAGTATCTAAGCAGACAGTTCTAACAGCTCTCAAGAACAGGCACAAAGAATGACCCTGAGATAATTCCATGTGTCTCCCAAGTTCCTCTGAAGGCCAGGAGAAAATGTATCCTTTCAGGAGGTTTTCTAAATGCAGAGCCAGGAGTGTTGCCTCAGAGGTAGGTAGGCATTAACCTCCCTGCCAGAACAGGGAGCCCTGGTTTGATGATGAAACCTGTGTTTATGGGGCAACTTCTCATCTGAATTACTGAGGAACTGGCATTTGGACAAAGATGCATAAGACATGGCCTCTGCCTTCTGGGAGAGCAGCCAGCTGGATTAGATTAAAAGAGGTAGGTGGAAAGAGTAGTCCAGGTTACTGGAGAGAAAGGAAATGCTGTGAAGCTTCTGAGGGCTCTCCTCAGGACTATGATCATCTGGGAAGGCTACCTGCAGGTAGTGGGACACATTTGGGACCTTGAGGACTGAGTAGGTCTGAGAGGAGTGTAGTATAATGAGGAGTGGGGAATATTCCTGGGAGGATAAAGAGCCCAAGGAAAGGGAGGAGAAAATAAATCTGAGCTATTCACATGTGCTGCCCAGGGGATTAAGGACTGACCTAACCAGTGTCCCAGACCCCAGCCAGGCTGCATCACAGCCTCCATAAACAAGTGAAGCCCAGGCCACTGAGGGATTTGCAGAACTGCTGATTTTGCTTATAGTTGAAGAAATCATACGGATACTACACTACTGTCCTCACCCAGAACCAAAGCCAAAGCACTCCACCCAATTGAAACTATAGGACATATCTATAGGAAAAGGTTTTCCCCTATGAAACCTACTCCATAGGCCAGGTGTGATGGCTCATGCCTGTAATCCCAGCATTTTGGGAGGCCAAGGCAGGTGGAACACCTGAGGTCAAGAGTTAGAGGTCAATGTGGCAAAACCCTGTCTGTACTAAAAATACAAATATTAGCCGGTCGTGGTGACACATGCCTGTAATCCCAGCTACTTGGGAGGCTGAGGCAAGAGAATCACTTGAACACAGGAGGCAGACGTTGCAGTGAACTGAGAGATTGCGCCACTGCACTCCAGCCTGGGCGGCAGAGTGAGATTCCATCTCAGAAAAAAAAAAAAAAAAAGCTGCTCCATAAAATTGGAAGAAGCAACTGTTCCACCAGATCTGCAATATAGACGTAAGGACACAAGAAACATGAAAAAGCAAATAAATATTACCCTTCCAAAGAAACACAGTAAATTTCCAGTAACAACATCCCTGCAAAAGTAACCCATGAAATATCCAAAAAGAAATCCAAAACAATGGTCTTTAGCAAACTCTGCAAGATGAAAAAAAAAAAAAAAAAAACAGATAAGCAATTCAAGAAATTAGGAAACAAATTTTTTTTTTTTTTTTTGAGACGGAGTCTCGCTCTGTCGCCCAGGCTGGAGTGCAGTGGCCGGATCTCAGCTCACTGCAAGCTTCGCCTCCTGAGTTCACATCAGTCTCCTGCGTCAGCCTCCGGAGTAGCTGGGACTACAGGCACCCACCACCTCGCCCGGCTAGTTTTTTGTATTTTTTTTAGTAGAGACGGGGTTTCACCATGTTAGCCAGGATGGTCTTGATCTTGTGACCTCGTGATCCACCCGTCTCGGCCTCCCAAAGTGCTGGGATTACAGGCTTGAGCCACCACGCCCGGCCACAAATTTTAATCTGAATGAGAAACTGAACAAAGAGATAGATATAAAAAAAGAACCAAACAGAAATCCTGGAAATAAATAATTCAGTTACTAAAATAAAAGTACAATTGAGAACTTCAACAATAAATATCTATTATTTCTAATTTTAGAAATTAGAAATTAGAAAGATTTTCTAAACTTGAAGACAGGTCTTTTGAAATAAGCCAGTCAGACAAAAAAAAAAAAAAAAAAAAAAATTAAAGAATGCCAACACAATATGTGAGACACCATTAAGCAATCAAATATTCATATTTTGGGAGTTCCAGAAGGAAAAGAGATGGGATAAGGAATAGAAAACCTATTTAATAAAATAATAGCTGAAAACTTTTCAAGTCTTGAGAATGATATAAACATCCAGATACAGAAAGTTCAACAATCCTCAAATATGTTCAACCCAGGAAGTTTCTCTCTGTGGCACATTATGCTTAAACTGTCAAAAGTCAAAGAGAATTCTAAAAACAGCAAGAGAAAAACATCAAGTCTCACATAAGAGAATACCTACTAGACAATCAGTAGGTATCCCAGCAGAAACTTTACAAGCCAAGAAATAATGGGATTATATATTCAAAGAGATGAGAGAGAGAGAAAAAAAACAACACAGTGGCCAGGAATACTATATCCACCAAAGTTAGCCTTCAGAAATGAAGGAGAAATAAAGTTTCTCCACATACAAGCAAAAACTGAAAAAATTTGTCACCACTAGACCATATATACAAGAAATGCTGAAAGGAGTCCTACATTTGGAAGTGAAAGGAGGATGTCTACCATCATGTAAATCCATGAAAATATAAAACTCACTGGTAGAACATACACACAAATCTGAAAGAGAAAGAACCAATATTACCACTACAAAAAAACCGCTGAACATCAAAGATAAACAGTGATGGAGAAAGAAAGGAACAAAAGATATGCAAAACAACCAGAAAACAACCAAATGACAGGAGTTAAGTCCTTACCTGTCAGTAACAACTTTGAATGTAAACAGTTTAAATTTCCCAATTTGAAAATATAAACTAGATGAATGGATTAAAAAAAAAAAAAAAAAGACCCAACTATATGCTGCCTAGAAGACACTCACTTCACTTGTAAAGACACAAATAGACTGAAAGTAAAAAGGATTCCACGTGAAAGGGAACCAAAAGTGAGCAGGAGTAGCTATGCCTACATAAGACAAAAGAGACTTTAAGTCAAAAAACATAAAGAAAGACAAAGATGGTCATTATATAATGATAAAAGGATCAATTCAGCAGGAAGATCTAACAATTGTAAATATATATGTATCCAACACTAGAGTACTCAGATATATAAAGCAAATATCATTAGAGCTAAAAGAAGAGATAGACCACAATACAATAATGGCTGTGGAATTTAGCATCCCCCTCTTATCATTAAACAGATCATCTTGACAGAAAATTAATGAAGAAACATTGGAATTAAACTATACTACAGACCAAATGAACCTATCAGATATTTGTAGAACATTTCATCCAATAGCTGCAGGTTACACATTCTTCTCATCAGTACATGGAACATTCTCCAGGATTGCCCATATATTAGGGCAAAAAAGAAGTCTCAACAAATATTTAGAAATATAAACCATATCAAGTATTTTCTCAAACTACAATGGAATAAAACTAAAATAAATAACAAGTATAACTGAAAACTGTACAAATACTTGGAAATTAAACAAAATGTCCTTGAACAATGAGTGAATCAATTAAGAAATTTAGGGAAATAAAAAAATTATTGAAACAAATGAAAATAGAAACACAACATACCAAAATTGATGGGACCCAGCAAAAACAGCACTAAGAGGGAAATGTATAGCAATAAATGTCTGCATCAAAAAAGTAGAAAGATTCTAAATAAGCAACCTAATAATACACCTAAAGGAACTAGAAAAGCAAGAACAAACCAAACTCAAAATTAATAGAAGGAAATAAATAAACATCAGAGCAGAATTAAATGAAGTAGAGAAAAAAATTACAAAGATCTAAGAAATCAAAAATTGGTTTTTTGAAAAGATAATCAAAATTGGCAAATTATTAGTTAGACTAAAGAGAAAAGAGAGCTGATCCAAATAAATAAAATCAGAAATGAAAAAGCAGATATTATATCTGGCATTATCACAGAAATATAAAGGATCACCAGAGATTATTAAGAACAACTATACACCAACAAACCAGAAACCTAGAAGAAATGAGTAAGTTCCTGGACACATATAACCTACCAAGGTTGAACCACGAAGAAATAGAAAACCTGAAGAGACTAAAAACAGGTAACAAGATTAAATTAGTAATAAAAAGTCTCACAACAAAGAAAAGCCCAGAATTGGATGGGCTTTCGTGCTGAGTTCTATGAAACTTTCAAAAAAGAATTAACATCAATTCTTTGCAAACTACTCCAGAAATTTGCAGAGGAGAGAATTCTTCTTAACTCCTTCTGCAAAGCCAGCATTCCTATAATATCAAAACCAGAGAAGAAGATCTTGTACTTGATAGCACAACAGGGTGAGCACGGTCAACAAAAATTTACTGTACATTTAAAAATTACTAAAAGAGTATAATTGGAATGTTTGTAATACAAAGAAATGATAAATGCTTGAGGTGATGGATATACCACATACCCTCATGTGATTATTATATACTGTATGCCTGTATCAAAATATCTCATGTACCTAATAAATATATACACCTACTATGTACCCATAAAAATTACAAATTTAAAAATCATGCTGGGTATGGTGGCTCATGCCTATAATCCCAGCACTTTGGGAAACTGAGGCAGGAGGACTGCTTGAGCCCAGGACTGTGAGACCAGTCTGGACAAGATGGTGAAACCGTATCTCTACAAAAAAATTTTAAAAATTGGCTGGGTTGCCGGGCGCGGTGGCTCAAGCCTGTAATCCCAGCACTTTGGGAGGCCGAGACGGGCAGATCACGAGGTCAGGAGATCGAGACCATCCTGGCTAACACGGTGAAACCCCGTCTCTACTGAAAAATACAAAAAAACTAGCCGGGCGAGGTGGCGGGCGCCTGTAGTCCCAGCTACTCGGGAGGCTGAGACAGGAGAATGGTGTAAACCCGGGAGGCAGAGCTTGCAGTGAGCTGAGATCCGGCCACTGCACTCCAGCCCAGGAGACAGAGCAAGACTCCGTCTCAAAAAAAAAAAAAAAAAATTGGCTGGGCGTGGTGGCTCATGCCTGTAATCTCAGCACTTTGGGAGACCTAGGAGGGCGGATCACGAGGTCAGGATATCGAAACCATCCTGGCCAACATGGTGAAACCTGTCTCTACTAAAACTACAAAAATTAGCTGGGCGTGGTGGCATGCACCTGTAATCCCAGCTACTCAGGAGGCTGAGGCAGGAGAATTGCTTGAACCCAGGAGGCAGAGGTTGCAGTGAGCTGAGATCATGCCATTGCACTCTAGCCTGGCAACAGAGTGAGACTACATCTCAAAAAAAAAAAAGAAAAAAAAAATTAGTTGTGTATGGCACAGTGGTGCATGTTTGTAGTCCCAGCTACTAGAGAGGTGGAGGTGGGATGATCTTTTGAGCCTAGGAGTTTGAGGATACAGTGAGCTGTGACTGCACCACTGCATTCCTGCCTGGAAGAGAAAGTAAGACCCCATCTCTAAAAACAAAACAAAATGAAAACACAAACAACCCAGACAAGAACACAACAATAACAATAACAGCGATAGACCAGTACCCCTCAACAAAATACTAGCAAACCAAATCCAATAGAATATAAAAAAGATCAAGGGGGATTTATTTCAGGAATGCAAAGATGGTTCAACATATACAAATCAGTACATGTGATACATCACATCAACAAAATGAAGAACAAAAACCATATAATCATCTCAATAGTCACAGCAAAAAAGCATTTGATAAAATTCAACATCCCTTCATGATAAGAACTCTCAGCAAATTAACTATAGAAGGAAGATAATGCAATAAAGGTCATGTATGACAAACCCACAGCTAGCATCACACCAAATAGAGAAAAGCTGAAAGCTTTTCCTCTAAGAACTGGAACAAGACAAGCATGCCCACTTTCACTACTCTTATTACACACAGTATTGGAAGTCTAGCTAGAGCAATTAGGCAAGAGAAAGAAATATAGGGCATCTAAATTTGCAGACAACATAACCTTATATAGAGAAAATCTTAAAAACTCCACCCAAATATCTGACAATAGATAAGCAAATTCAGTAAAGTTGCAGGATACAAAATCAACATAGAAAAATCAGTAGAATTGTTATATACCGATAATGAATTAGCTGAAAAAGAAATCAAGAAAGAAATCCCATTTACAATAGCTACAAAAACAAAATCAAATACCTGGGAATAAATTTAATAAAGAAGGTGAAGCATCTCTATAATGAAAACTGTAAAACACAATGAAAGAAACTAAAGAAAACAGAAAAAATGAAAAGACATCCCATGTTCATGAATTGGAAGAATTAATATTGCTATAATGGCCATCCTACTCAAAGCAATCTACACATTCAGTGCAATTTGTATCAAAATACCAATGACATTCTTCAAATAAATAGAAAAAAAATCCTAAAATTTATATGGAACCACCAAAGACCTTAAATAGCCAAAAAACAAAAAACAAAAAAAAGAGAAAAAAAAAGCTGTAGGCATCACACTACCTCACTTAAAAATATACTACAAGTTATAGTAACCCAAACAGCATGGTATTGTTATTAAAACAGACACAAAAACCAGTGGGAGAACATAGGAACCCAGAAACAGATTCACATATTTATAGTCAACTGATTTTCAACCAAAAGTACCAAAAACTTACATTAGGAAAGAACCACCTCATCAATAAATGGTATTGGGAAAACTGGATATCCACATGCAGAAGAATGAAACTAGACCTATATCTCTCACCATATATATAAAAAGAACTACTAAGAATGGATTAAATACTAAATGTAGGACCTGAAACTATAAAACTACTTTAAGAAAACATATAAAGCAGTAGTCTGGGCCATCATTTTATGGGTAAGACTTCAAGAGCACAGGCAATCAAAGCAAAAATAGACAAACTGTGCTATTTCAAACTACAATGTTTCTGCACAGAAAAAAAAAAAAAAATCAACAGAGTGCAGCAAAAACCTGCAGAATTGGAGAAAATATTTGCAAACTGTTCATCTGACAATATCCTGAGTACATAAGAAATGCAAACAATAGCAAAGACAAGCAAAAAAACAAAAACAAAAGCCCCACAAGTAATCAGATTGGCAAAGGATCTGAATAGATTTTTCTCAATAGAAGACATACAAATGGCCAACATGTACATGAAAAAATGCTCAACATTACTAATTATCAGGGAAAAGCAAATCAAAACCACAATGAGATATCTTCTCACCCCAGTTAGAACAGCTATTATCAAAAGACAAAAAATAACAAATGCTGGTGAGAATGCAGAGAAAAGGGAACTATTATACTTTGTTGGTGGGAATGTAAATTAGCACAACCATTATGGAAAAGAGTATGGACAGTCCTCAAAAACCTAAAAATAGAACTGCCATATGATCCAACAATCCCGCTGTTGGGTATTTATCCTAAGGAAGGGAAATCAGTATATTGAAGAGATATCTGCTCCCCTATTTTTATTTATTTATTTATTTATTTATTTATTTATTTATTTATTGAGAGATGGAGTTTCCCTCTTGTTGCCCAAGCTGGAGTGCAATGGCGCGATCTCGGCTCACTGCAACCTCTGCCTCCCAGGTTCAAGTGATTTTCCTGCCTCAACCTCCTGAGTAGCTGGGATTACAGGCACATGCCACCATGCCCAGCTAAATTTTTTTTGTATTTTTAGTAGAAATGGGGTTTCACCATGTTAGCCGGGCTGGTCTCGAACTCCTGACCTCAGGTGGTCCACCCGCCTCGACCTCCCAAAGTGCTGGGATTACAGGTGTGAGACACCATGCCTGGCCGTGCACCCCTATTTTTATTGCAGCACTATTCACAATAGCCAAGATATGGAATCTACTAAGTGTATGTCAATACTGGATATAGACATGGAATAGATAAAGAAATTTCTACACACACACATACACACACACACACAGAGACACACACACAATGGATTATTCAGCCACTAAAAAGGATGAGATCCTGTCATATGCATCAAAGTCAAGTCCAAAGAAATAAATACCACATGTTCTCTCTCATATGTGGGAGTGAAAAAACTTGAGCACATTGAAGTAGAGAGCAGAACTGTGGTTAGAGGCTGGGAAAGATAGTGGGGAGGAGAGGATAGGGAGGCGTTTGTTAACAGATACAAAATTATAGCTAGATAGGAGGAATGAATTCTAGTATTATATAGTACTGTAGGGTGACTATAGATAAGAATAAGAATAATCTATTGTATATTTTCAAATAGCTAGAAGAGAGAATTTCTTTTTTTTTTCTTTTTGAGACAGAGTCTCACTCACTCTGTCACCCAACTTGGAGTGCAGTGGCACAATCTTGCCTCATGGCAGCTTCTACCTCCCTGGTTCAAGTGATTCTCCTGCCTCAGTCTCTCGAGTAGCCTGGGGTTACAGGCATGCACCACCACACCTGGCTCATTATTTGTGTGTGTGTTTTTGTTTGTATTTTTAGTAGAGAGAGGGTTTCACCTTGTTGGCCAGGCTGTCTCGAACTCTTGACCTCAAGTGATTTACCCGCCTCAGCCTCCCAAAGTGCTGGGATTAGAAGCGTGAGACACTGCGCCCAGACAGGTGTGAAACACTGCGCCCACCTCTCGCCCAGCCTGGAAGAGAGAATTTTGAATGTTGCCAACACAAACAAATGATAAAAGGTGATACATATGCTAAGTACCCTCATTTAATCATTACACATTGTATACATGTATTGAGATATCACTCTCTATCCCATAATGTCTACAATTATTACATGCCAACTAAAAATAATTTTTTTAAAAATCTGAGCTATTTAGAGACGCTTTATAAGGTTGTTTAAAAGTCAATCAATAAGAGGCCCATTGACATTACCTTCTTTCAAGGGAGAGGTTTTTGAGCAGAGGAGTGACACCATAAATCTATTGTTTAAAAGGAATGTTCTAGTAGCAGGCTATGGATCTGACAGAAAGTAGAGAGAAGAAATAAGGGAGCCTTGGTATTCTGAGGCGAGGCGCAGTGGCTCACACCTGTAATCCCAGCACTTTGGGAGGCCAAAGCAGGCAGATCACTTGAGGTCAGGAGATTGAGACCAGCCTGGCCAACAATGGTGAAACCCTGTCTCTACTAAGAATGCAAAAATTAGCCAGGTGTGGTGGCAAGCGCCTGTAATCTCAGCTACTCAGGAGGCTGAGGCAGGAGATTCACTTGAACCCAGGAGGCAGAGGTTGCAGTGAGCTGAGATTGCATCACTGCACTCCAGCCTGGGTGACAGAGTGAGCCTACTTCAAAAAAAAAAAAAAAAGAGAGAGAGAGAGTGAGCGAGCCTTGGTATTCTGAGATGAGAGGCTCTAAACTTCAGACTAGGCTGTCAGTAACACTAAGCACTACTGATAAACATGTCCTGACCCCAATTTTCATATGTTTATTAGGTTGATGCTAAAGTAATCGCGGTTTTTCCATTGAAAGTAATGGAAAAAAACCGCAATTACTTTTGCAGTAACCTAACACTTCGCGTTCCTGATACCTGGCATTTAGGCCACTAGCTTCACAGCCCAGGCCTGGCCTCTGATGAGCCAGGGCTGCTGGGTGCCATTTGCTCTGCCTTCTGGCTCTTCACACTGCTTTTCTCCTCCTGTCTCCCCAACAAACCACCCACTGTGTCAGGGGACAGGCCCATGGCCAGTCTGGATGAGAAGGCAAAATAGTTCTTCTAGTCTAGACATCCCCGTAACAAGACTTTCAGAATGACCCATAAGTCCTGCCCTACTTTGGGCTTCGCCAGAGGGAAAAAATCAGAAATTACAATAACTAAAGTAAAAGAAGAAAATAAAAATCAGCCATAATTCCTATCATCAGAAGTATAGATTAGGTTTTGCTGAAATAACAGACAATTCCCATTATCAGTGGCTTAATCCCATTGATATTTTTTCCTCAAGCTATGATAATCACGTCAGAAGGTTGGCTGGGACATCTGCTCCAATGTCATCATCTTTCCTACTCTAGGACTCAGGTAGTCAGAGCTACTGCCTACCATTTGGAACACCACTGGTTGCTGTGGCAAAAGGAAAAGAAGAGAGCGATGAAAAGTCACACACCAGCAATTAAATACTTGACGCAGAAATGACATATGTTACCAGCACTGTCACATGGTCCAGCCCAACTACAAAGGGGCTAGGAAGTGTAATTTCTACTCTATGCCTCAAAGGCATAGCCAGAAATATTTAGTCAGAAGTACAGATGCCTATCATACCTGGGGCAGTTAGAGCTATACAGATGCTTTTTGACTTACAGTGGAGTTATGTCCTGATAAACCCACCAAAAATTAGAAATATTGTAAGTAAATTCTGGGCACGGTGGCTCACAGCTGTAATTCCAGCATTTTGGGAGGCTAAGATGGGTGGATCACTTGAGTCCAGGAGTTCAAGACCAGTCTGACCAACATGGTGAAACCCCGTCTCTACTAAAAATACAAAAATTAGCTGGGTGTGGTGGTACACACCTGTAGTCCCAGGTGCTCAGGAGGCTGAGGCAAGAGAATCACTTAAACCAGGAGGCAGAGGTTGCAGTGAGCCAAGATCACTTTTTGTTGTACTGATGTATCATTGAATATATTTTATGAATACCACCATCATGTATTTAACCAATCTCCTACTGCTGGACATTTAGGTTATCTTGCAAGTTTTTTGTATTAAATAACGATGCACTGGAAATCCTCAGACACACGTCTTTGTGCCCTTGTGCTATTATTTCCTCAGATACATTTCCGGAAAGAAATTGTTGAATCCAGAGACTCAATGCCGTCTTTTACATTTTGATAGATACTACAAAACTGCAAGGCAGTAATGCTGTGTCAAGTTGTACTCTTACCAGTGGCATTAAGAGTTTCAAGAGCTCGGTTTCGTCAGGAATGACTTGATTCCTTGGCAATAGCTTTCACATTAATAGTGATATTGACAACACTTACTACATCAGGCCATGTGCTAAGTACGGGTTGAGTATCCCATATCTGAAATGCTTGGGACCAGAAATGTTTCAGATTTTGGAATCTTTACATTACATATACTTTCTGATTCTGCATCCTAAATCCAAAAAATTCGAAATCTGAAATACTTCAATGAGCATTTCCTTTAAGTATCATGTCACTGTTCAAAAGGTTTCGGAGTTGGGAGTATTTTGAATTTTAGATTTTTTGATTAGGGACATTCAACCTGTTGTTATTGAGCATCATTTCATTTAATCCTTACAATGTGTAGGGGAGATAGTATAATATCTACTTTCAAGATGAGAAAGCTGAAGCTCAGAGAGGTTAGATAACCCACTCAAGTTTACACAGTTAGGAAGCAACAATGTTGGGGATAACAAAGATTCTCTCCTTAACCAAACTTTCATCAGGCTCCTCTGAGTCATCTTTTTGAGGCCTCACCCTGAAGGCTTTGTCCTTGGCCCATTTAGTCCAGTTTTAGTGAGAATCCTGTTGGGTCAGTTTAGCAAATATCCCCTTCACCCTTGATATCTGATGAAATTCCTCATCCCCACCTCTCGGTATTTTTTCACCCTGGCGTTCCTTCAGCAAGAAGCTTGTCAAGTCGGTTTAGCCAGAATCTGCCTTACCCCTTGTTTACCTTATAAAATGTTTACTGTTAGTAATTTTCCATCCACTGACCCTACCCTGTCCCTTGGCTATAAATCTCCGCTTTTCCTTGTTGTGTTCAGAGTTGAGTCCAATCTCTCTCCTCTGGCAAAACCCCATTTTAGTGGGTTTTTGAGACTTTATTTAAGTCTCCCTTGAATAAAGTCTACCTTACTGTCTTTAACAAATGTCATGAATAATTTTTTTTGAGACGGAGTCTCGTTCTGTCGCCCAGGCTGGAGTGCAGTGGCGTGATCTCGGCTCACTGCAACCTCCACCTCCCGGGTTCCTGCCATTCTCCTGCCTCAGCCTCTCGAGTAGCTGGGACTACAGGCAACCGCCACCATGCATTTTTAGTAGAGATGGAGTTTCACCATGTTAGCCAGGATGGTCTTGATCTCCTGACCTTGTGATCTGCCTGCCTCGGCCTCCCAAAGTGCTAGGATTACAGGCGTGAGCCACCGCGCCTGGCCAGTATTTTTTTTAATAGGGATTAAAACCTGGGTCTGTCTGACTTTGTAGACACTGTTACACTCACCAACATTTTTGACAAAAGAATTCCAAAAATTTTGCACTTGAATCTCCAATAAACCACAGATATGCTTTAAAACAAACACATTTCATACGTGAAAGATGCACAGCATAATTGGCTAAAAGAAGTTACTATGGTATTAGACTCCTTAGCTCCAAGTCCCAGCTCTGCAACTCACAAGCTGGGCAAATCACTTACTTGGCTGTGCCTCTGTTCCCTCATCTGTAAAATGGGGAAAATATCAGTATGTACCTCATAAAGTTGTCATGAAAATTAAATGAGTTCATATATGTGAGCACTTTGAACAATGTCTAAGTACCAGGAAGCACTGTTACGTATACACTATTAATGTTATGTGCGCAATATATCATATTCATTGTAAAGAAAACCCTGTCCCCACTTAAAAAACCCAAAAAGATGAGATAAAAAGTAGATTAAACAGAAGTGCATTATTTTCTGCCTGTCTTCCTGGACTGGCTTGCACAGCTCCTGGCTTCCTTATTCTCTCCTTTGGCCACTGTGGGGATTGAGTGTACCCACTTTGAATACTCCAGTGGGCCATGGAGACCTGTAGTGTGAGCCCATTAAGATCATAGACTTGGGATATTGTTCAGGAAGCAAGAGGCTCAAGGAAACAAGTTTGCACTGAGAATGAGTCTGAGTACCCAAAGATCAGGCCAGAGTCCTGCCGGGAGAGGGGCATGGCTGGCGCCTCATTTCAGCTAAGCACAAAGTTTACATCGCACTGGGGACTTTCCCTGACCCATCTCTTTTCAAGTAGCTCCCTCATCCCCAGTTACTTTATTCCATCACTTAGTTGTATTTTCTTCTTCACTGCTTCTCCGAAATTGTCCAATTTCTTTGTTTGTGTGTTTATTAACTGTCTCCTTCATCAAGATATAGGATGCCATCTATTTAGTTCATATTAGTATTTCCAGTGGTTAAACCAGTTCTGGTACAGGGTTGGTGCTCCATAGATATTTATAAGATGAATGAGAAATTGAACCTTCTCTTATCACCGCAGGGACTGCAAGAAGCTAATAAATAGAAAAGAAGGAACTTGAGAGCTTACTTAGGTAACTCCTCGCCTATGGCCCACCCCTTTCCACACACTCCCAATTTATAGATGAGAAAATTGAAATTTGGAGGTTAGGAGACCATCCAAGAACATACACAGAGCAGGACTGAGGGCTCCTGACTCTTTACTTGACATCCAGGGGCTACACCATGATGCCTTTTATTTGTGGGAGGGAATAGGAGAATGCAGAAATTTTCTTTGTGTCTGAAATAGATAAGAAGGTTTAAAATCCAGGCCCTATCATCTATCCAGTGTGAGTCAGAACAAACTGTCTCTGCCTTCCATGGTTTTGAAATAATTTTGATCTAGGAAAGAAGGAAAAAGGAAAAAAGGAAGGGAGGGAGGAAAAGCAGAAAAAGGAACAAGGAGGAAGAGAAGGGAAATGTTAATGAGGATATTTCTTTCCTTTTTGGTGTTGGGAATTCTCCGGAGGGTTTGCAGCCCTGGGCTAAGGGGTACGTTCTTCTCTGATTCTTCTGGGCCACAATTTCATTTGGCCTGAGGTTTCTGTGGGAGACTAGATTTCAGGTCTATTTCAAAAGACAAGATGATTTGCCTACTACACCTTTTTGTTGAAATTTCTGAATCTTTTCCTATACTCTACTTCTTCTGAATTACATTCTACCTCCTCTTGCTTTATTTGTATTCCAGCTAAGCCTCACTTCCTCAATGTCCTTCCACATTCTCAACAAAGATGTATCAGATATTTATTGAGCTGGAACTTATTATATACAGTTACTTTCACTTCCCCTTTCTATGGAGTCCTCAGACATCTGTTTGAGCAGCTTTATTAGCCCTATTTTTTGTTTTTTAAATTATGGAGACAGGGACTCAGAAAAGTTGAGTAATAACTTACCCTGGTATATAAGTCACATTACTAGAATTTGAAGCCAAATCATTCAATTCCAAAGCCCATGCGCTTTCTGTTATATCAGAGCTACTTCCTCTTAACACCATGTTAATCAGTTAATAGCAGACTTGGCTGCAAATAACAGAACATCCCATTAATAGCACCTTAAGCAAATGGGAAGCTTATTTTTCTCACATAATAAAACATGTAGATGTGCATTATCAGGCCTAGTGTAGCGGCCCAGGGATGTCAGGGGAGACTCAGGTTTGCTCTGTTCCACTGTGCCCTCCTTAGCGTGTTACTTTCACCCTCAGACATGTTGCCACTCGTTGTAAGACGGCAACTCCACCTGCAGCCTCATGGCCACATTCCCAGAAGAAGAAAAAGGGGGAAGGGGCAAAAGGCCAAAGGAAATGCCAATTGGATTTGTCTTTTTTAAAGATATTTTCTAGGAGCCTCACCAGAGACTTCTGCTTGTATTTCTTTGCCCAAATGGTGTAGTCGGGGAGCCCCTTGCTGTATGGATAAAGAAGAGATAAGTTGGAGATTGGATCAGTCAACCAATTCTTTACCTCTTTACTTTCACATGGCTGCCTAATTGTTTCGCGAGACTTTTCAGAAGCATCCAGCAGTTCTGTAAGCCTAGAAACTGGATTTTACCATCTCCTGCACCCTGCCTGAGGCTAAGCTGGCCTCAAGGAGTGACTAGTAAAGATTGACTGGAAAGAACTGCCTTCCCAAGAAAGCCATGGGAGAGGAAGAGCTTAGGAGAGAGTGACAGAGGGGAGAAGACCCATCCAAGATCATAGGACACATTCCTGGGGTCCTGCAGGTCCTGGAGTCATGTAGCTGAAGGCTGCTGCATGGTTAGGCCCCTGGGACATGCAGGGTTCATAAGAAGGTAGGAGGGATATAAGCCATCTCAGTCCACCCAACTAAGCAAAGGGGAAGAAAAGCATGAGGTGAGCCTGTATCTGTTTTTGCCATCTCACTCCATTTTATCTATAGAGAGGAAATGCTTGCACACATCACAATGACATTCTTTTTTAAGACTGATTTCCTTTCATTCATTTTAACTCTCTTGATGCTGAAGCCAAGCTCTGATGGCTGTGTATGGGAGAATCATTATTATGGGTGGCAAGCGAGGGAATCTGTGAGATGTTGGAAAGTCTCCTGCTCTAGAAATAGCTCTTCCTGGGACCCTAGCAATGTTGGACAGGCCACCATTTGAACTTAAATCTTTTTGGCCAAAACATTACCTGGTATCTTTTTCTTTATTCCTGCCTCTTCCACACTTTTTTTTTTTTTTTTTTCTGGAGGCAGGATCTTGCTATGTTGCCCAGGATGGAGTGCAGTGGCTATTCACAGGCATGTACTACAGTCTTAGACTCCTGGCCACAAGCCTTAGCCTCCTCTGTAGCTGGAACTACAGGTGTGTGCAACCATGCCTGGCTCTCCCACTTTTTATTTTATTTTATTTTTTGTTTTTTATTTTTTTTTTTATAAACTATAGACATTTAAAGAGGAAAAAGCCTGGGTGCAGTGGTTCACACCTGTAATCCCAACACTTTGGGATGCTGAGGCACGTGAATCACTTGAGCTCAGAAGTTTGAGACCAGGCTGGGAAACATGGTGAAACCCCCACTCTAAAAAAAAAAAAACAAAAAACAAAAAATTACCCAGGCATGGTGGTATGCACCTGTAGTTCTCAGCTGGAGGCTAAGGTGGGAGGATCCCTTGAGCCTGGGAAGTGAGCCATGATCATGCCCCTGCACTCCAGCCTGGGTGACAGAGTGAGACCCTGTCTCAAAATAAATTAAATAAAAATAAAAAATAACGGCTGGGTGTGGTGGCTCATGCCTGTAATCCCAACATTTTGGGAGGCCAAGGTGGGTGGATCACTCGAGGTCAGGAGTTCGAGACCAGCCTGGTCAACATGGCGAAACCCTGTCTCTACTCAAAATACAAAAATTAGCTGGGTATGGTGGCTCATGTCTGTAATCCCAGCTACTTGGGAGGCTGAGGCAGGACAATCTCTTGAACCCAGGAGGTGGAGGTTGCAGTGAGCTGAGATCGTGCCACTGCACTCCAGTGGGACCCTGTCTCAAAATAATAATAATAATATTAATAATAATAAGAAGAAAAAAAGTTCATCATCTCACTACCCAGGTAATCCATGTCCACATTTTAATGAATGAAAGTAATTCACCTATGTATTTTTAAAACTTCCAATAGTAAAGTATAAAATGAAACATAAAGGTCTTCATGCCTCAGCTCTTTGTCTCTGCCCAAAAGTAGCCACTTGTAAAATATTTTTTATTGCTTTTAGAAAATGTGTTTATTTCTAGACCAGTGTGCATGTCTGTCTGTCCATCTATTCCTATAAAATTGACATAAAAGGAATGATTCAGTATACACAGTCCTCTACCTCTTTTTTCCCTGTCTCTGATATACTCAAAGCTACTTCATTCTTTTTCACAGCTGATAATAATCTATCAGACAGGAGGAGCCCCATAGGCTATGTAACTATCCTTTACTGATGGGTTACTTTTCCTTGTTTGCTGTTACAAACAACACTACAGGGAACACACCTGTACATATCTCTTGACCAACATGTGCAGGGATAATTATATAGGTAAATTCTTAGCAAGCAAATATTACTGAGTAAAATAATATGTACCTTTAAAAGTAGATGGAATCCCAGCACTTTGGGAGGCCGAGACGGGCGGATCACGAGGTCAGGAGATCAAGACCATCCTGGCTAACATGGTGAAACCCCGTCTCTACTAAAAATACAAAAAACTAGCCGGGCGACCTGGCGGGCGCCTGTAGTCCCAGCTACTCGGGAGGCTGAGGCAGGAGAATGGCGTGAACCCGGGAGGCGGAGCTTGCAGTGAGCTGAGATCCCGCCACTGCACTCCAGCCTGGGCGACAGAGCGAGACTCTGTCTCAAAAAAAAAAAAAAAAAAAAAAAAAGTAGATGGACTTTATCAAGCTTCCTTCCAGAAATGAACCAGTCCACCACCCCTGCCCCATATCAGTGTCTGACACTGCTTGCCTGTCAATAGCCTTCTCAGAACAGGCCTCATCATTGTTCTCGTAATAGGAGTTAAGAAACAGTCTGTTGCTCCTGTTTAATTTTCAGTATTTTACTTACAAATAATATTGAGCATATTTTCATACTTACTTTGTCTTATTTTCACTTTTTAGTGATTAGCTACTGATAAGCTTTGTCAATTTTTTTTCCTATTGGATTGTTCGTTTTTATTTTATTTACAAAAGCTTTTTGAAAATAAAAGCAATTAGCTCTTTTCCTGTCACATCCATTATAAATATTTTCCCAACTTATCACTCGTTTCTTCTCTTAGTTGAGGGTATGTTTTTACCCACCCCCTAAAAAAAATCACGGCCGGGCACGGTGGCTCAAGCCTGTAATCCCAGCACTTTGGGGGGCCGAGACGGGCGGATCACGAGGTCAGGAGATCGAGACCATCCTGGCTAACACGGTGAAACACCGTCTCTACTAAAAAATACAAAAAACTAGCCGAGCGAGGTGGCGGGCGCCTGTGGTCCCAGCTACTCAGGACGCCGAGGCAGGAGAATGGCATAAACCCGGGAGGCGGAGCTTGCAGTGAGCCGATATCACGCCACTGCACTCCAGCCTGGGCGACACAGCAAGACTCAGTCTCAAAAAAAAAAAAAAAAAAATCACAATTTTTATACAGTCAAATGTAACTTTATGGTCTCTGGGTTTTGAATCCTTCCTAGAGAGGCCTTTCCTATTCCAGGAGCTTAAACATAGCCATGTATTTTCCTAGAACCATTATAGCTCATTTTCTACGTTTAATTTTTTTTTTTTTTTTTAGACGATGTCTCGCTCTGTCACCCAGGCTGGAGTGCAGTGGCGTGATATCGGCTCACTGCAACCTCTGCCTCCCAAGTTCAAGCAATTCTCCTGTCTCAGCCTCCTGAGTAACTGGGACTACAGGCGCCTGCCACCACATCCAGCTAATTTTTTGTATTTTTGGTAGAGACGGGGTTTCACCATGTTTGCCAGGATGATCTGTATCTCCTGACCTTGTGATCCACCCACTTCGGCCTCCCAAAGTGTTGGGATTACAGGCATGAGCCACTGTGCCCAGCCCTACATTTAACTTTTTGATCCATCTGGAATTGATGTTACTATAATAACTGAAGTAAGGATCCAGCTTTATTTTTTTTCTCCAGTCAATTGATCCAGCACTATTTACTGATTAATTGCCTTTTCCTCACTGTTTTAAAGTGTTACCATTTCATATCTTAGTTCCCATATGATTTTGGTTTCATTTATGAACTCTTCATTCTTATTCATTGATCTATTTTTTCCTAATGCCAAACCATTTTAATTATTATAGCTTCAAAATAGTTTTAGTATCAATCAGCCAGTTCTTATTGTTTTTCATTTTCAACACTTTTTTTGACTAATCTTCATAATTAGTTTTAAAAACAAACATTAATATTATTTCGTTAAGTTAAAAATTGCTATTTCAGTTGGGATTTCATTAAATGTATAAATTAACTTAGGAGGAAATGATATTTTTCTATCAAAGACCATAGTGTGTCTTTCTGTTTTTAGGTCTGCCAATAGGTTATTAAAGAGTTTTTAATACAAGTCCTGTAAATTACTTGTTATATTGGTCTTTAGGATTCTTTTCAGTTGCTGTATATTAAATGAGATCTTTTCTTTTACCATGATTTCTAACAAGTTATGGTTTAGGAAAGGCTACTGGTTTTAAATAGCTACTTAGCAACTAATCTCTTCTCTGAATTCTCTTCTTGTTTTTTATTGTTTTCCAGTTGGTTCTCCCAGGTTTTCTGGGCCTGGCATCCTCTTTCAGAATGTAAATTACCCCATAAGGTGTAATATTTGTCAGGTCATTTATTGATTACTATTTGGCTAGCCCTGTGTATGCGAGGTTGTGCTCCAATTGTAAATAGGCCCATACTTTCCTACCTGGGTACTTCCCGCGGAAGTCCTGCTTCCCCACCTCAACCACTGCCTTTCCTCTCTCTCAGTTCCTAGAACACCTGGTGCTCCCTCTTGTTTGTGAGATTTCGTGTATCTTATTTCTCTATTCATCACTTCTCAGATCTTCACTTAAAAGTTACTTCCTTCGGCCAACCGCGGTGGCTCACGCCTGTAATCCCAACACTTTGGGAGGCCTAGGTGTGTGGATCACGAGGTCAGGAGTTCAAGACCAGCCTGGCCAAGATGGTGGAAACCCTCTCTTCTAAAAATACAAAAATTAGCCTGACATGGTGGCGGGTGCCTATAAACCCAGCTACTCAGGAGACCAAGGAGACTGAGACAGGGAATTGCGTGAACCTGGCAGGCGGAGGTTGCAGTGAGACGAGATGGCGCCACTGCACTCCAGCCTGGGCAGCAGAGCGAGACTCCGTCTCAAAAAAAATTATCACTTCCTTCAAGAGACCTTCCCTGAGCCCTGGTTGATGGTACCATTTCCTTTGCTCTACTCCTTAAAGGTCTTTGACTGTTGTCTTTTGTAACACCCAAAATACTTAGAAGTGCTGCTGTTATACCTGCCTTCCTTGCTAGACTTCCAGCTCCAGGAGAAAGAGAGGCATGGCCTTCCTTGGTGCTGTAACTGGAGCTCCCAGACCGCCTGGCACATATAGATAACCAAGGGGTATTTGTTGGATTGTAGCCTAAAACAGCCTGCTGCAAATCTGGTATTTTTTGATGTCTTTGGTTTTACCTTAAAACTCAGAAGAATTTTGCCTTCTATTACATACTATGTTTGTACTATTTTAAATATAAAATGAATGTTTTTTTTTTTTAATGGTGGAGTAGATTAACAAACAACAGGTGGTGACCATGGGTTTCCATGCCTTTGTGAACGGCTAGAGATTTAAACTCTCCATCTTTAACTTAAAAGATGAATTAGCTTCTTAATGAACTTATGTTACTATTATGGGCTGAATGTCTGTGTTCCCCCAAAATTCCTATGTTGAAATCTAATTCTCAATATAATGGTGTTTGGAAGAGGAGCCTTTGGGAGGTGATGAGGTCAGGGGTAGAGCCCTCACGAGTGGGATGAGTGCCTTACAAGGAGAGACTAAAGAGATGAGCTGTCTTATTTGTCATGTGAGGATACAAGGAAAAGATGGCCATCTGCAAACCAGTAAGCAGACACTCACCAAACTGAATCTGCTGGCACCTGCATCTTGAGTTTTCCAACAAACTGACAAAGGCAATTATGAATGAGGTTTTACTTTTCCCCCAAATATTTGTTGTGGGAATTAGCAGACCCTAGTTTGCAATGGGTGAAAGAATCTCGTCATTCACAATTTTCTGTGGGCTCCTTCATGCCACCTATGTGAGCCAAAGTCCTGATGAACAGTCAGGAATAGCTGGGTGAGCTACAGGCCGGCAGAAGGAACAGCCCAGCACAAACAGGCCGCAGACTCTGGGTGGCAATATGCAAGAATGTTTGATGAATAAAAATTGAACTTCATAAAGATGAACTTCCCAAGCTTGGATGATAGACCCAGGGACACTGAAAAAGCAGTCACCAAGAGGGATGGAGAGAGCCCAAGGGGACTGTGTGCAGACTTCCCCCCAACTCACACCAGGAGCCTGGTGGGAAAGGTAGAATTCCAAGGAGGGAATTCTGTCTGCTTCAGTTCAGGGTAGAAGCTGGACACCTGGACGCTAGAGCCAGATGCCCCATGTTCATAATCAAAGCACAGACACTTGCTAATGGGGTAATTATAGGCAAGTTAATGGGGTAAAATTAGGCAATTGCCTAAGCCCCAATTTCCTCATCTATGAAGGGTTTTAATAGAAACATGAAATAATGTGTGTGAAGAACTCAGTGCCTTGCCTGTATTGCAATAAAAGATGAACAGATATTACTATTACAGATCACTAAACCAAAGCATTCAAAAAAGCCCATTTTTCAATCCCAGATATTGATTCTCCAGATCTGAGCTGGTTACTGATTTAAGAAGATGCCCAATCTAGTGAAGACAATTGCCCACAAATATAATTTGCCCTTTGGTTTCCTTGCAGAATTTTCCAAATTAAAGTGAGCTTGTCTTCATGCATATGACTTAGTTTACACACATGGGTAGAGCACTTTCCAGAAATTTGACATGATGTTAAAGTGGGAGAGCAGCAGAAGGATCCCAGTGCTCAAGGATCAAGGAGTCAATAGGACATTTTTCTTCTACACAGCAAATCATCCTCCCTATTTGGGGCCTCTATGAAATAGAAGAGATGATGTATTAAAACCTGTTCTTAGAGTGTGGGCTTGAATTCTTGCTTTGCCATAAATGTTGTAGGTGATGTTTGGTGGGTTATCTAACCTCTCTAAGCTTCAGTTTCTACATTTGTAAGGAAGGTATGATAACATAACCGCAGAGAGTTATTATAAAGAGAAACGCTTAGCACAGAACCTGTGTGTATGTGTGTGTGTGTGTGTGTATGTGTGCCACACCTATATACAATGCAACAGGGAATATACTTGTACATATATATGTGTATACACACATACACACACACACACATATGTATACACACACACACACAGGTGCTTGCACAAATATCTGGGAAAGGAAATATTTCAGGCCTAAGCGAACCAGTTCTATTACTATGCAGCCTCAGTTTCTCAGGAGAAATGTTGCAGACTCCCACCTCCCCTGTCCTGAGCCTCCACTCTGGGCAGGCCTATTTGCTCCTCCAAGCACAGCAGCATCCTGCCCACACATGGATTAGAAGCCCTGCTTGGAAATCATTACCATGATGTTCTTGAAATCTGCACAATTTTGCCATAAAAAATGCAGAAATGTACTCACCTTCAATCCATGGGCACAGCTGTAAGAACTGCTTCTAGCCTCATGTCCTTTGAGGCAAGGGGTCATATATTTTTCATTTATTTACATATCTATTCTTCACTGGCCAACTTTTATGTTGTTTTTTGTCTGTGTATTTCCCTGGGTTTGATGAGAATCAATGCTGCGATGAACATCCCCATACTTTGGCCTTCTAACACAAGTGTGAGGGTTCTAAGTAAATATCTAAAAGTGTTCTTGATAACTTTATAGTACACAGTAAGTGCATTTGCCACTACACTGGATTTTGCCAAGTTGCTTTCCAAATATTTTGCTAGATTTCTTCCTAGATACCTTTTCTTTTCATTGGTATGGAAATTTTAAAAATTGTCATTTCAATTGTCACTGGTAGATAAAAATGTTATGGACTTTGATTTTTTAGAACTCTTATATATAACAAATTTGCTGAGCTCTTTCACTCATTGTAATAATTTACCTATAAATTCTGGGATTTTCCAGATGAACAGTCTTATTGTTTATGAAAAATATCAATTGTGTTTCTTCCATTCCAAACCGTATGCATTTAATTTCCTATTATGGTCATATAATACGGCAAAAAAATCTACAGCACTATGTTAAATAAAAGCAAAACTGTGATAGTAAATGCCTTTGTGTTTTAAAAGCATGCTAAATGCTTTTAATTTTTTGAATGTTTTAAAAGCATGCTAAAAAAAAAAAAAAAAAAAAAAAAAGCCAAACAAATCTTTGCTGATAGAAATCAGAATAGTGATTGCCTTCTGGATTAGAGTGGGCCAACTGACCAGAAAGTGTCATGAGAAAGTGTTCTGCCAAAATGCAATTGTACAATGGTTTCTTCTTGGTCATGGTTACATTTGTCAAAATTCACTGAACTGTACCCTGAAGAGCTATACATTTTACGGCCCATTTTCTTCTTGATTTCTAAGGGCTATTTATATATTAGAGATACGAGGCTTTTGGGATATAAGTTGCAGAAGTTTATTCCCACAGTAAAATTTGTATTTTAAATTTGCTTATTTTTTGCATATAGAAATTTTATTTTTATGCCGATAAATTTTCAATCTTTATACTTATAGCTCAGTCTTTTATAGTTATAGTTTAATCTTTTAGAGTTTTATAGTTTCTGAATTTTGAATCATAGGATGGCTTTTGCCATGCCAAGGTTATCAAACAATTATCCTGTGTTCTCCTCAAGTCTTTCATTATAATTTTATTTTGTACATTTAAATCTTTAATTCATTTGTAATTCATCTGTGTATTGTTTGAGGTTTGGATCCAA
The DNA here is from genome assembly GCF_007565055.1 of Rhinopithecus roxellana. Lineage (NCBI taxonomy): Eukaryota > Metazoa > Chordata > Mammalia > Primates > Cercopithecidae > Rhinopithecus > Rhinopithecus roxellana. Next base: position 100,673,956 of record NC_044559.1, on the reverse strand, counting down.
ATTTTTTTTGCTACATGACTTCACATATTATTTCATGAATAAAATTTCTAATATTTCACCATCTTTATATTTTCAGAATAAACTTCTTTGTTCTGTAATATTTCAATAACTTTCAAATTTTATTTTTATATTTTTATATATGTATGTACACACACACATATACACATGCGCTGTATGTGTGCAAATAGATGTAAATAGGTATAGGCATAAACTTTTATAATTTGCTGAAATTTTTCTTAGGATTTCTGCATCTGGTTTATAAGTGCAACGGGTCTGTATTTTCTCTTTCTTTCACTATCCTTTTTGAATTTTGGTAATAAGGTCAAAATAAACTCATAAAAAGAATTTTGTAGATTTTCCTCTTTTTCAATTCTCTGAAACAGTTCTTAAAGCCATCTGGGATTGGTGTTTTTTGTGGGGACATATTTGACTACTGAAAAAGCTCTTAGTTATGACTTTTATGTTCCTTCTTGAGAAAATATTGCTGATTTCTATTTCTTTATGCAACAGTTTTTCATCTAACTTTTCCAATTTTTAAACTTAACATCATCCTCTAATAATTTTAAAAGTCTCTATTATATTCGTTTTACTTTCCTAGTACTGTCTATTGATGTCTTCTCTTTTTTTGCCCTCATTGATTTATTTAAAAACCTTAGGGTGCTCTGACTCAGTGTTTGTGCTGATTTCTTGAATTTCAGGGTTGGAGTAGGGTATAGAAAAGAGAGAAATTGCACAGTAAGAACAAACTTCAGGAAAGAGTCTTCTAATGCCATGGGCAGGTACTGCCTATTTTGATTGGTCATCAAAAGCTCAGTTATTCCTTATTTTCCTCAACTGTAAAGTAGGAATATATTATAGTATCTGCATGATGGAATGTTATAAGGATCAAATAAATTAATACCAAACGAACATTTAAAATATTGTTTGTCACATATAGAGCTGTCATTGATATCATTAGTTGTTGTTATCATTATGTGTAAAGGAGAAATAAAGTAACAAACCCAGGTTTGAGGAATTAGGACCAAGACACTAAAAATATGTTGGTTGCGTGTTTTTCCACACTTGGTCCCTAGGTCCCCCTCTACCTATCTGGCCATCATGTTCCTCACACTGAATGCCCTCCCATTCTCCATGGATAAATGTTGAATTACCATGGAGTGAAGAAGGATGGCTTGAACATGGCCACATCTAATATTTCACAGACTTTCTGGAAGTTGCATTCAAGCCTCACACAATCAGATTTAACACAAACGGCAGGGCTGGGTTAAAAGATACCATAAGAGTAGCCTTATCTTAATGCTTTCTAAATGATTAGTTTATTGAGCATTTAACTGGCTAAATATTTTTATAAGATGTATAAATTTATATGATGTATAAATCCTGAATGAAAAATATTAAAGCCATTGTCACCCCAATAGATAAAGTTTTGCTAAAAAGAGGAACAATGTCGTCTGCTTTAGTGTTCAGGTTAAAGTTTATGTGCAGATACTGGTTTATCTGTCATTGGGTCTATCCATATATGCATATTGACCAACTGGCCTTTCTAGAGCTGTGCTGTCCAATAGAGTAACCAGTAACCACATGTGGCTATTGAAATTTAAATGAATAAAAATTAAGTAGAATTAAAGAGTCAGTTGTTTCATCACACCGGGCACATTGCAAGGGTTCAGTCACCACATTGGCTATTAGCTACAATACTGGACAACTCTAAATTATAGAACAGTTCCACCACCCCAGGAAATTCTAATGAACACCTCTGTTCTAGAGGGAGTTTCATCAATAATTAAAGTAGTAGTAGTTCCACCACAAAAGTACTAGTAGTTCTTGTACAGGTGCCTCAGGGAACAGATCACCTAGTTGTTACTAAAGCAGGCTGAATGCCTGTGGCTATGGCTAGCATGATTAAAAATAATTTGTTCTTCTGAGCAGGTTAAACAAGTGCTTTGGAATGTTATTTATCCTGAGAATTACCATGGAGATTCCAAAATTCAGGAATTCTGAATTAGTGAAGCCCAAATTAATGTGATTTAGTATATTCCCTAGGTCAATCTTGAAGGCTGCACTTCCTTTTTTTTTTTTTTTTTTCTGAGATGAAGTTTTGCTTGTAGCCCAGGCTGGAGTGCAATGGTGTGATCTCGGCTCACTGCAACCTCCACCTCCCTGGTTCAAGTGATTCTCCTGCCTCAGCCTCCTGAGTAGCTGGGATTACACTGTTCCTGGCTAGAGGTCACCTCTGACCCCACTCCCACCTTCTGCCAGTTACATACTTGTTGATATAAATATCACCTATTTTCTGGTCACTATCAGCCCTAAAACATTTGTCAACTTTGGCCACTTTCCTAGAATAGACATTGGACTTGTCATTGCTTTTGCCCTATGAGTGACATCTTTAGCAAAAGCACCTCTTCTCCAACAGTATCTGCCAGCCAGCGCCTGGCAAGAATGGGTAACTTGCAATGTTTCCTGTTGCATAGGAATCGAGTATCAGATCTGCAAATGCTGAATGTGTCACAGGTGGAGGAATAGTCTTCTGATGTACTCACAGCAAGTCACATGATACGGTGAAATACACATGACTCAGAATGAGGGCCAGGGACCATGGGGCTGGGGTTTCCTCTCGTGTTTGTCGGGTGCAGGATTAGCTAAGGAATGACAGCCAGCAAGAAGAGGGTGAGGCTCCTAACATGTTGCAGCAACTCCTGCTGACCCTGATGTGCACGGGCAGGGTCCTTTGGAGAGTCAGTAATCATGAGGAAAAGGATCCCGTGGCTTTTACCAAAATATATGTTTCTTTTCTCCTCTGAGTTGTGGTGACATGCTTGCTAGCATCTTACTCTTTCCTGTCTATCAAAGCCGCCCTGACCATAAGCCAAGGCACTCACCAAATCCTGTTCCCCACACCTCTCCTTTCTCTCTAGGACTCATTAAGAAGGGAGCGCATGGGGTGTTGCTTTGTAAATACCTCATTTCAACTCATGATAAGCTGAGCAAAGCCAAGGGAAGCTGGAGGCAGAGGTCAAGGGAACAAAAGATCAGAAATCTTTGTCCATCACCACCAGGTCTACGATTAAAAGATGCAGACCTCAGAATATGCAGCACTTTCCCAGATATTCCTCTTCCTGAATATCTTTCCATCAATTGTCCCATTTAATTCATCACCATGTTTGCTTATTCCTCCTTCTAAGTACCTCTGAAATGTGTCCACCCTCACCTTCCATCACTCCACTGAAATAACCACCACCTCATTGATGTTAGATTGCTCTTAAGCTCCCCTCACACAACAGCCAGACGGTGATATTGAAAAAGACAAATCTTTCTTGCTTAGGATAAAGACAAAATTGATCAAATCTATCTGTTCTATTGGGACCTACCCGCCTGCCCCTGCTATGCGCTCTAACCTCACTCCTTCAACAAGGCCGTCAAGCCCCCACAGACTTTTCTCAATTCCTCTAATAAGCCAAACTCGTTCCTGCTTCAGGGCCTTTGCACATGTGGTACCCTGTGCTTGACCTATCCTCTTGCCAATGCCCTCCCTCCCATACTCAGCCAGTCACTTTAGTCACCACCTCCTCTTGTGTGTCATTTTACTCCTCAAACTCCTCTCTCCTGGAACTCAATCACACTGAAGTTTTGAATTTATAGGAATGACTATTTGATGAACTCTCTTTCCCATAAGATTTATAAGCTCCCAGAGACAATTATTTTATCTTTTATTTACCATTGTATTCCCAGCTCCTAATACTACGCCTGGCAATTGGGGCATGAGTTAATCTTTATTGACTGAATAAAAAACAATTAACTTGGCTGGGTACGGTGGCTCATGCCTGTAATCCCAGCACTTTGGGAGGCTGAGGCCGGCGGATCATGAGGTCAGGAGTTCGAGACCAGCCTGACCAATATGGTGAAACCCCGTCTCTACTAAAAATTAAAAAATTAGCTGGGTGTGGTGGTGCATGCGCTTGTAATCCCAGCTACTCGGGAGGCTGAGGCAGGAGAATCGCTTGAACCTGGGAGGCAGAGGTTGCAGTGAGCTGAGATTGAGCCACTGTACTCAGCCTGGGTGACAGAGCAAGACTCTGTCTCAAAATAAATAAATAAAAAAATAAATAAATAAATAAATAAATAAATAAATAAATAAAATAACTTTTGTGATTATCCTACCAGCAGAGGAGGATGGTATACAAAGGAAGTGCACAGATGAGAGCCCTGGCTTCAAATCCTGACTCTGCCATCTGTTGGGTGATCTTGGACCAGTTGATTTACCTCTCTAAGCTTTAGTTTTCTCCTAAGTAAAATGGGTATCACCATATTTACATGAGCTTGTGAAGATAAAGAGACATTGAACTACAAACATTGCCATCATTATTGTTATCCAATTTAGACAGATGGGGTGGAAAGTCTTCTGGGGAGGCCACAGGCTCCTCAGGAAGAGTGACAGATTACTCACACCCAAAAGGAAACAGATAGTAACATTTTTTATTAAATATTACAGTGGATCAAAAAGTACAAAATATCTCTTGCCTGCTATGTGATTGGGAAACTATTGGCACGTAATACAGTATCAAAAGCAGTAATAAGTACAATTTGGAAAACATACAAAATTGAGTGTTTATAGTTGGCTCAGCATTCTTCTGGTAGTGTTTAAACTAATGCAAAGGTTACTCAATAACCTCTCCATTGGGAAACTATATAATATCACTGGGCCATGTTGCTATATACAAATAATCACCTTACAGAGCATAGAGGTTACATAGCTGGAATCACCAAAAGTATACAATATTTACAACACAGGAAAGTTTAAAAAAGTATAAACAGCCAAGAGATTATGCTGCTATTCTTCAGACATATTTCAACCATGAGGAGACAGGCAGAATATCAAATACACTAACAGCCAACACTGGACTTTAAGTGCTCAAGATAATCATTGCAATGGTGTGGGTCTCACCAGGGCAAACTCATTCCCATTTCTCTTTAAAATTGGGACAAGAGTAAAACTAGACCAGATGGGACTTGGCTGACCACCACCAAATGTGACTTTGTGGGACGATAAGTGAAGAGAAATAAATGGTTCTCTTTGAAGGCACACTACATAAAATATTTTTTGTGGGACCACCTCGAAATTTCCATCAGACACACCAACACAGTGAAATACAGTACTTGAGAATTCATGCACCAGGTCAGAAAGTTGTAAAGTTAACATTGAGTTTTAACAAACCCTTTTGTATATGCCCTGATAAACAAGTGAACTTAAGAGCTTCTAGCTAGTAAATAAATAAGTCAGTCCTGTGGCAAATATTACAAGTTTGAATCACTTACTAGAAGAATACTTAATTCCGAAACTCGGTTGGGCTTTTTTTTTTTTTTTTTTTTTTTTTATCATGTGGAGTTGCCAAACATTAAACCAGAAGTTGCATGGAAAAGTTTTTTAAAAATATTATTTAGAATCTCCAAATCTCCAGTAAATCACAGACTTAGTGCATTTTGAATTGCAACATTTCTTGGAAGCCACACTCAGTAAATAGATTTATGACTCCACTGCCAATTCGATTCCACAGTTTCCTTTACAGAACTACCAATAACAAAGGTTTGATTGCACAAAGAAAGGCTTGTGCAATTCCATTCAATAATAAGGCCCCTTGAACTCAAACAATGCAAACAAAGCCTTATTTAAGACATTTTAAAACGTCGTTCTCAGCCAATGAAGAATTCAATGGTCTTTTTGAAAGATTTCCAAGATCTCTGTTCAGAGTTTTAAAACAAATAACACACTGCTTCTGTTGGGAATGCATACCCCCATTTCTCTTTATTTGTCCTGATGTTTTGCCGAGGGTATGAGCTTCCTCAGACAGAAACAGTGAGTCTCCTCTCGGAAGAGATGAGAAAAACAAAAGCTGGACTATGTTAACATTGTTTGAAATGGTGTGATCGAATTCCAACATGATGAAACCAGACTGAAATCATTGCAGTGGAAAAAACAAATGCCCCATATTCCAAATAGGTGAGCTCCACTGGGGACAGATGCCCCCCCCCTTTTTTTTTTGAGACGCGAACTCATAGAAACCACATATGATCTAGCCCATGTCTGCTGCAGAACCACCGAAGTTTCCTTTTTCTTCCATGTTCTCCGATTCTGTGACCATTCAATCTAGTGCAACTTTCTTATATGTGTCATGGCTAGCATCTTGCCAGCTGGAATTGAGATTTTTTCCCCCCCTCTAGCTTGTGCAATAGCAGGATAATCTGCACTCACACATTTATAATCTAAATTCTACTAGTCTATCTATGGTTCTATTAAATATATATATATATATATTATTCCACAGGAAGGTAAATAATTAATTGAAGCAAATGGAACTCTTAACACTGGATCTCTACATTCTTTTGTTTCCACCTTTGGATATTAAGTATGTTACATTGAATATTTGGCTTCATATCATGGAGACATTTCAATACAAATGCACAGCATGCATGGCTTTGTTTAAGAGCCGCAGTTTCATTGTTATCAGTTTTGATTATTTTGCAGTCAAGTTACCTATTTAGAAGTTGAAAATTGTCATCAATTTTCCCAGAATTAAGTATCTCAGAGGTAAGACTTAGTTAGCTATGGTTCTAAAGTCTACTGGTAGTGTTGCGGGAGGGGCAGTGGGCTGGGGAGTTCATCCAAGCGGTCTTCAGCAGGGATGGGACTTGGGGAGAAAATCCACTCTCTGTATCCATTGACTTTTAATTAATACAGTTAGAAAATGTGTCCACCTTAATATTACATCTCGGTAGCAAATGGAATACAGTGGCAAGAATGACAACGGACATTCTCCACATCTTTTCACTGCCTGAGCAGCTTGACCATTTACTTCCAACAATAAAAGAAACCAGAAAGTGGACTGTGTTGCCAGGTGGTTAAAAACATGACCCAAACCACCTTCCAAGTTTGTGTGTGTGCACACACAAAACTCACGCCCCATAAACCCAAAGAGGATGACTTTTCTTTTGAAAAGTCTAATCCAGTATGTCAGTTATCCTCAAAGATGTGGCCTGGGAGATTCTTCTTGGGAATGACAGGAAACCAACTGGATGAAAACAACGTGACTACTTATTACTCAAAAGACCGAGGCTAGAGAAGCTATCAGGACTGCAGCTGCTCCTCTTCTGGCCAGTTGAGCTCCATCCTCTTCCCAACCCCCTTTCCCAGATCATTTAAAGGAATCAGTGCCAACACCAATGTAAATCATTTTGGCTCCTGTTCTAATTTCTGAAATTCCTAAAATATCTGTGCAGCCCACAAATATGTCCTCTAGACTCTGTTGTTATTCGGCAGCTTGCTGCCAGTGAGGTTTTTGTTTTTATGATTCCTCTGGTATGTAGGACAGTTTCACAGCCTAGATAAGGTAAGTACAACACTCAATATTTTCACAGAACCCAATACTTCAAAGCAAAGCATTTGGCTGGGTAAGCAGTGTATAAGCTCTTTCAACTATGCCATTTATGAGGAACAAAATCCTTAAGTTGCGGATCTACAAAGGAACGTTCTTTGCACTATTGTGTGCTTGACTGTTTCTTTTTCATTTGTTCCACTAGAATCAGTTGCTTCAATTTGTAAACAATAACTTTACCACCCAAAGCTGCTCAAAATAAGATGTGGAAAAATTACAAACACACATCAACAACTAGGACAGTCAGTCAGCCTCGAAAACAAAACAAAAACAAAAAGACCTGCAAACAAAAGCAATACCATTTAATAATAATAAAAAAAAAGAGACAAGAAGGAACTGGGAGAAAATGGAACTACCTGTATATAAATTAGGTGAGCAAACAGTGATACGGGTAGTTTTAAGAAGCAAATATATACAGTCAATTTAACAGTGTTTACTTCTCTGGATTGTTTAATAGTGTCAAAATGAAAGATCTATTGAAGTTTCACTATACATTGCATTGATTGAACCTTGGAGAGTTTTATGAAAAAGAGGGGCATCCCTTGGCATCTATTTGCCAGTCTTCCTTGCCCGTTTTTTGAAATGCCTGCCTCTTATTTGCCCGGATTGTTTCCTGACCATCTGAACTCAGATGGGGTCCTCTAAGTTCTTCCTGGATATTCACAAATCCCTTCACAAGGCCCATGTGCGAAGTGAATGATCTGGAGGTGCCTGGGCATCTGTGTTGGAAGGGAGTCAAGACTGACCAGCCAAGGCTAGAGCTGTCCCACAAAAATCAGGCATGTTCACCTCCCCTTTGGGCCCCTAAAGCTGGGACTGATCGTAGCCTCAGATTAGAAGAAATACTGCCTTCTAACTCTATAAGCCAGCACTCCTGGGTAAGGAGTGAAGCTCTGTTGGCCATGCCGCTTTGGACTGCTGGGCAGAGCTGAGCCTACAGTTTTGTACTGGGGTGCACGGATGACAGCTGGGAAGATGGAAAGGCAGCTTGAGGATTTATAGCAGCTAAAGGGTAAATGCTGTTATGCAAAAGGTCCCCATACGAACTTCCTACAGGTGTAGCCGCAGCCAAGTGTCTGTACAGCTGCTGAGAATTTGTCGGTGATGTAAAAATTCCTCTTTGCATCACAAGCGAGTGGAAAGCCAGGGGCTGCATGAGCGGAGAAAGCACAGTCTGGTTTTTCAAGTACTGCAGAGAATGAGAATACCCAGCCGGGAGCCTGGAGTTGAGGCCCGAGTTACACAGGCTCCCGGAATACAGACCTGGGAAGATAGGGGAGGAGAGGGGAAGCTTGTGGCCTTCTGAGGCGCCCCCGGAATGCCCACCGTGCGCTGCCTTGCTGCCTTCACTCTCCTGCTCAGAGGACTTCTCCTTCCCAGAGACCTCCTTGGATGGGTCTAAGGGGGACACTGCCCGGGCCTTTTTCCCTGCAATCACAAGGTCCAAATCCTCCAGGCTGCGCTTGATTGGCCGCGCTGCCCCAATGTTCTGTGGGCTCATTTTCCGGTGCAGGATTGGGTGGACCATGCCTTCCATCTTCCTGAAATTCTCCAGTCTCACATGGTGAGGTTTTCCCGATCTTGAAAGTGATTCAGGATATTTTTTAGGGCCCGACATGGTCATGGGTGATACCCGACAGGCTTTGGGGTGACAGTCTCGACTCTGGCTGCCTAAGACCTGGAACTGGGAGATGCCTTTGCTCTCCTGGGGCCCTGTGGTGGAGTGAGCCAGGCCCAGGACCTTGCCGGTAGGTTTGTGCGGGTTCTTGGGAAGGCTCAGATCTGTAGGCTGATCATCCGTAGGGGCTTCTGCTGCCGCCGACTTTTTGTCTTGCAGGTGCAGGGACGTGAGATAATTTACATGGAGCTTTTCTTGGTGTCTGTGGGAAGGAAAAGAACTGTTTTCCGATTCCCTGTACATGTCCCTGGAAGGGTATTTGGATGTCTGTTCATTATGAAGATGGTGCTCGGTGTGTCTGTAGAGGCTATGGAGATGAGGGGACGAGTAGAAGTCGGCCAGGAAGCTAGGCATGTGGGAATGGGGAAGGGCCCTTTTCTCTAAGAGTTTATCCTTGCCCTCCTGAATTTCTTGCTTCAGGACGTAGGAGTCAGCAAGGGGGTTAAGGTGATGCTTGGAGAAGGTGCAGCGGTGGGGATCTGATCGACTCAGTTTCTCATGCTTAAAGATGTCATTGATGGTCTTTCTCTCTTCCGAGGGCTTGCTTCTGAAACTCTGGACGTGCTGAATCACCGATGGCCGGCTGACCGCCATATGGTCAGTGCTTTGGCCATGGTGGGCTTGGGACAAACTGGAACACAAGTCATCCCTAGCAATCAGTTTCTTTTTGCTGATCAAAGGGGGTGGGGAGCCATAAGGGTAGCTACTGGAGAGGCTGGCCCCACTCACTTGGGACAAAAGCTTTTTCTTGGCCAGCGGGGACATGATGCCTGGGTTGCCCCTAGAGTAGAGCAGGGGTGTGTAATTAAGTCCATGGTTCTCGTTCATGGGCCCAGTCAGGTCTTTGTCTTTGAACATGTCAAACGACTGGACCACAAGGACCTTTGGGGTCTGCTTGAGCGCATTATGGATGTCGTCACTGCCCAGCTGATCCACCTTCACGGTGCAGTTGGCGATGTAATCCGCCATGGCGGGCAGTTTGTCGTCCTCCGTCTCATTCTGGTTTGCCAGTGGTGGCTGTGTGGTGGGGAAGCTGGGGAAGGATGCTTCTTGTGGTTCATTTTCAGGGCTCTCTGTAAAACAACACAGTTTGGATTCCTGTTTTGAGTCCACCAGGGCACTAGGAGAGGTGAGTGGCTGTTTGTTGGCCCCAGGGGCCAAGGCTGAATCTTTTTCCGGGGCCAGAGGAGCACTTGGGAGTGGAGGTGTGGGCCCCTTCTCTCCCACCTCCTCTGCCACCTTCTCACTGTTGGGACCTTGGTCTGTTTCGCCGTCCTTCTCTGGGTCTACTCCGGACGCCAGGGGCCTCGCTGAAAATTCCTGATACCCTTCTATTTTTTTCTTCATGTCTGCTGCTGGGAGAGGCTCAGGGATGCTTTTCTGGCTTAAAGTCTCTTGTTCTTTTTCTTGCTCTGATGAAACCTGGTAACATATTTCAAAAGACAGTCAGAAGAAAACCAAACACACTGACACGTTTTGCTATGAAATGAAATATTCCACACAGCAGTTTTACTTGAAAACAGGCTTGTCAATCAGCTCATGAAGTTTCTGTAAAGCTTTATTACTCCCCAATCATGGCTCTAAACAAAGAAATCTAAATTACAGAAACATTAGGGGAAATATGCATATTCGCTTCAGTCCCTTATGAGACACCTATCAAAATAGCAGTGTTATGTACTGATGGTATACAATCATATCACTCCTTGATTCTAATATATAGTTTAATTCTAAGGTTGTCTTCTTGTCAAATCAGTCAATTATCCAAATGGGTTTTAAATTACATGTTGTGTTTTATGATACTCCTGAGAAAGATTTTTTTAAAGCATTTCTCTTTCAAAAATTCAACCAACCCCATGTTAACAACAAACAATGAACTTATTGCAACTCCTTGCTTTTCTTTAAGAGGGCAAACCCCTTCCCAATGTATTCAATATGGTGTACTGAAGATTAGCAATGCATACGTGTTAATAATTTCTACTCAGGCCAGATGACATGCAGATAATGCTAAAATACTGACAAAGTATGAAGATTTCTTGGCAGCCTGTCTACCTGAGGGACAGAGGAGACTAAGTCCTTCTAGGTTGCAGCAAACTACATTTCTATTAAAGCCCAAAATGAAGTTGTCAAAATTCAGACTGTCTGTGCCACCACAAATATAGCTTTGCTGTTCAACGAAATAAATTATAGTCAATGAGACAGATACTCCTTATGTGACCCTATTGACAGAAGTTGTGGGTACCAATTCGATCCATCTGCATTATGTAGCCATGTAAACTTTGACCTTAAGAGGTCATTTTAACTTTCTGTCTGTGACCCAGCTGACTGACAAGCCCTTTCAAAACTGCTGTCATTCTGCCCTGACATGTCTTAGCAGAGCAGTCACAAAACAGTTGTACTGAGCTGGTCTTTTTCCCCTCCTTTTTCCATCTCATCCCCTGAACTTTGTTCTTCTCTGTTAAGAAAAGAGGTGCCTGTAATCTCAGCACTTAGGGGGGCCGAGGTGGGCGGATCACCTGAGGTCAGGAGTTCAAGACCAGCCTGGTCTACATAGCGAAACCTCGTCTCTAGTAAAAAAACAAAAATTAGCTGGGCGTGGTGGTGGGCGCCTGTAATCTCAACTACTCAGGAGGCTGAGGCAGGAGAATTGCTTAAACTCCAGAGGTGGAGGATGCAGTGAGCCGAGATCACGCCATTGCACTCCAGCTTGGGCAACAAGAGTGAAACTCTCTCAAAAAAAAGAAAGAAAGAAAAAGAAAGAAAGAAAGAGAGAAAGAGAGAGAGAGAGAGAAGTGTCTGCCACATTAACATCTTTGGGTAAGATTGAGGATGCTGGTTTAGGAATACGTGGTAACAAAAGTTTTAAGAAATCACACCTATTTCATAGGTATGTTTCCTCAAATCTTTTTTAAAAAAACCTGAATTTTAGGGATTTTTTTTTTTTTTTATTTTTGAGACGGAGTCTCGCTCTGTCACCCAGGCTGGAGTGCAGTGGCCAGATCTCAGCTCACTGCAAGCTCCGCCTCCCGGGCTCACGCCATTCTCCTGCCTCAGCCTCCCGAGTAGCTGGGACTACAGGCGCCGCCACCTCGCCCGGCTAGTTTTTTGTATTTTTAGTAGAGACGGGGTTTCACCGTGTTAGCCAGGATGGTCTCGATCTCCTGACCTCGTGATCTGCCCGTCTCGGCCTCCCAAAGTGCTGAGATTACAGGCTTGAGCCACCGCGCCCGGCCGGGATGTGTTATACCTAAGAGTCTTTGCTTATCATCATTATTTTTCTTTATTTTTGTACTAGTAGCTGCCTTTTCCAGTACAAATATCATTTCTTGTTCTACATTGATAATCATCATTGGTCTCTTGAGCTTATATATGGCATAAAAATACAGAAAAATGAGTATGGCAAGGGAAAAAGGCAAATTGCTTCTAACTGTTAGTTTCTTATGGGGCTATAGTTTGAGGCACGGCAATGGGGGATACTCAGTCCCACTGAAGTTTCTATGATGTAGACCTGCAGTTATATTGCAGTCCCATGCTTCGGGCTGTAAAACAGGTTTAGGAAGTCTTTGAAAGCTAGGCAGAAAAAAGTAAAGGACTTTTTTTCTAGGAAGACATTTTACGATCTGCTTAGTATGTTAAATGTTAGCTTCTCACCATGCAACTTGCAATCCCATTATCTGAATATAGTGGATTCAACTAGAGGGAATTTATCACGCTTTCTATCTCCACTGAGTTCACTGCTTCATATTGAAAACACCAAAAAGTAAAAGCAATGAAAACAATAAAATCCAAACCAAAAACCCCAAATAGAGTTAATAAGAAAAAATACACCTGGCTAATAACATGGTTCTATGTTGGAGGTGGGAAGTGATTCGTATTACAAGGTCAGCCTTGGAGAGGGTGGAAGATTCCATGAGGTTTAGATAACCTCGTCATGACAACCTTTGAAACTTGAGACACTTACAGCTCCCTGAAGGCAACAGTTGTGGCCTACAGGAAACAGAAAGCCTAACAGCTTTAAGGGTTTCTATGGACCCCAGGGAGTAAGGCTCCACTCTTGGGAATGGTCATCTCCCAAGCTGACAGGCTCAGTGCATAGGCTAAGGATTCCTCCTACCATTCATAAACCAACCATTTCAAACTGAATCCCCAAAGTGGAGACATTCAAGGGTCAGCTGTCCCCTTGGTCCGCAGTCTGTCCCCTAGTGCTTTGTGTACATATGACAGCTAATAGAACACAATCATCTGAAATCCTGTAATAAATCACCAGGCCAAAAGTATCAAGGAAAAATGGAATGGAAGCATGCACTTGGAATTTCCTTGCTTTTGGCCATTTATGTTGCAAGTTTGCAGATGTTGAGAAATCTGCATCATCTGGCCAGGGACAGTGGCTCACACCTGTAATCCCAGCATGTTGGGAGCCCAAGGAAGGTGGATCGTTTGAGGTCAGGAGTTTGAGACCAGCCTGCCCAACATAGTGAAACCCTGTCTCTACTAAAGATACAATAATATTAGCAAGGCGTGGTGGCGTATCCCTGTAGTCTTAGCTACTCGGGAGGCTGAGGCAGGAGAATCGCTTGAACTTGGGAGGCGGAGGTTGCAGTGAACCTAGATCACACCACTGCACTCCAGCCTGGGCAACAGAGAGACACTCTGTCTCAAAAAAAAAAAAATAAAATAAAAATCTGCATCATCTTCCTCCTCCCCCTTTTTAGTTACTAGAGCTTAAAATAATTATGAAACTTAATAAAAACAAAAAACATAAATTTCTCCTCTTGGTATCAATACTATTTTCTTATGTAAGAGTCAGTTGGGTAAGTTGATGTCTAGATGGGAGGTTGGTGCGTGTTGTACATGTGTGATTTAAACCAGTGTTTAATTATGAAGCCTTTTATGTGTTCATTATAAACCTGATTTTTTAGGGGGTATTTAATATCAGCACCAAAAAAATTCCCTCTGGGGTTGAATCCTAGAACATGCTGTCTCCAAATGCGGCTAAGTTTTTTTTTTTTTTATGGGCAGCATCGTTTTTTATTATTCATGTTGAAACAGAGCCCAGATCAGCCTACAAGACTGGCTGACTGGCTGTATGCTGGTGGTAATGGCTTCTACCAAAAGGCTGTTGGGGGCTAGGGGTGGCTGGGGCTTGTTTTAAAAAGTTCAGAAACTACCTGTTAATATGAAAAATAATAGTGGTTTCAGAGAAACCATTTCAAAATTCCCCTATAAATAATATGCACTTAAGATTTTTCTTTTTTTCTTTTCTTTTTCTTTTTGAGATGCAATCTCGCACTGTCACCCAGGCTGGAGTGCAGTGGCGAGATCTCGGTTCACTGCAACCTCCACCTCCCGGGTTCACGCCATTCCGCTGCCTCAGCCTCCCAAGTAGCTGGGACTACTGGCGCCCGCCACCATGCCCAGCTAATTTTTTGTGTTTTTAGTAAAGACGGGGTTTCACTGTATTAGCCAGGATGCTCTTGATCTCCTGACCTCATGATCCGCCTGCCTCGGCCTCCCAAAGTGCTGGGATTACAAGCGTGAGCCACTGCGCCCCGGCCATGCTTAAGATTTTCCTAAATTGGTCTCAACCCAAGGCTGTTGCATAGAAATCAATTATGAGAGACAAACACATCTCTAAAGTTTTCAGGACAGTCTTGCAGAGATACAGCACCACGGTTCCAACGTCCCTCTTTCCTAGATCCCCAAACCATCTTTTTTTGAGACATGGTCTTACTCTTGTCACCTAGGCAGGAGTGCAGTGGTATAATCATGGCTCACTGCAACCTTTACCTCCCAGGGCTCAGGTTATCCTCCCACCTCAGCCTCTCGAGTAGCTGGGACCACAGGGGGGCACCACCATGCCTAATATTTGTTCTTGTTTTTTTTTTTTTTTTTTTTTTTGAGACGGAGTCTCGCTCTGTCGCCCAGGCTGGAGTGCAGTGGCGCGACCTCTCCTTACTGCAAGCTCCGCCTCCTGGGTTCACGCCATTCTCCTGCCTCAGCCTCCGGAGTAGCTGGGACTATAGGCGCCCACTACCATGCCTAGCTAATTTTTTGTATTTTTAGTAGAGACGGGGTTTCACTGTGTTAGCCAGGATGGTCTCCATCTCCTGACCTTGTGATCCGCCCACCTTGGCCTCTCAAAGTGCTGGGATTACAGGCGTGAGCTTTGTTTGTAGAGATTGGGTTTCACCATGTTGCCCAGGCTCTTCTCGAACTCCTGGGTTCAAGCAATCCACCTGCCTTGGCCTCCCAGAGTGCTAGGATTACAGGTGTGAGCTACCATGTCCAGCCCCAAAATATGTTTTAAAGTCACACCGGCACCTCAGATAGACTGACTGTGGAATGGCCAAGAAGCCATGTTTTCACAGTAAAATTCTGTGATGTTAGTATAGCTCTGGCTCCTTCTCTCTCAAAGCCTGAGCATTTGTTATCAGTTTTCTACAGGATGTTTGCATCTTTCTAGAATCTATTCCTGGGTTATCCCATTCAATACTAGGCACTGCATTTCAACTCAGCAAGCTGAAAGGTTTTCAGGAATTGGGGAACTATGAGGGGAACTGTGAAGCTCAGATTTCTTGGTTTCTTCATCAAGCCGTCCAACTGTGCAGGGACACAGCTGTGTACTCACGGCTCCAGAAGGACCTCGAGGCAGCACATGTCTTCCAGAGGTACTTCTGGAGCAAAGCAACTCACCTCTGCTGCATCCTGGGGCTTTGGGGCATTTTCTTTTTCTTTCTTGCTTTTAGATATTTCATGTTTGATGCGTTTGGTTCCAGATACTTTTGTTTTATTCTCATTTTCCTGTGAACTGTTCTCCTGTTTCCGAGGTTTGATTGGAGGCAGGGGCTTATCTTCTTCTCCTTTAATAAACCTTTCATATGGTAGGATTAATCTAAAAGGTTAACAGAAGAGATGATTGGTCAGTTGAGTAATTCCAGTAGCATTAATGCTATGGGGGTTTACTTTATTTTCTCAGTATAAACAAATTATTAAATGACTTCATCTCCAATGACACTGCTATACTTCTATAAACTTACTCCACACTTTAGTGTTCTGCTTCCTTGGTCAAAATTAGTTCCTGGTAACTTCTTTTTTTTTTTTTTTTTCAGATGGAGTCTCGCTCTGTCGCCCAGGCTGGAGTGCGGTGGCGAGATCTCAGCTCACTGCAAGCTCCGCCTCCCGGGTTCCCGCCGTTCTCCTGCCTCAGCCTCCCAGAGCAGCTGGGACTACAGGCGCCCGCCGCCACGCCCGGCTAGTTTTTTTGTATTTTTAGGACAGACGGGGTTTCACCGTGTTAGCCAGGATGGTCTCCATCTTCTGACCTCGTGATCCACCCACCTGGGCTGCCCCAAGTGCTGGGATTACAGGCGTGAGCCACCACGCATGGCCTGTACCTGGTAACTTAACACTTCTCAGTAAGACCTCTTTTTGGTTTTGTGGGTCTATAGACCAAGATACCAATGGAAGCATCCAACATTAACAATATCATCATCACTCCCCATGGCACCTGGCTAAGTGCTAACAAAATTGCAACAATAATGCTAGCTGCTTTATCAGTCCATCAACAACTATTTATTGAGCACATACTATAGGCAGTGTTCTAGACACTGAGACACAGCTGTGAAACAAACATTCAAAGCTGCTGAGCTCATGAAGCTTATATTCTCATAGGTACTAGCATGTGCCAGGTACATTTAAAGATTATTTTATGTAAACGCCACAATATCCCTATGGAGTATTATTATTACTCTTTTTTTTAACATATGAGGCAACTGAGACCTAAAAAGGTTAAGCAATTTGCCTGAGAGTCACACCATTTGTTAGAGGTAAGATTTGAACCTAGTACTGCCCATCTCAAAAGATTTTATTTTCATTCATGTCAAGATAGAGATGAAACATCTAAGATAAAAAGGTCAATGACAGGCAAGCACAGCATGGCCAAGAGACAGTTTAGTCTTATCCCACAGCTCTGAGTGGGGCAGGGGACTCCACTAGGAGTTCTGTTTTAGGGTGCTAAGTAAAAAACAGCCCCAGCGAGAAGGAAGGCAGACAGACTATGCAAGCCACAAAAACCAGAGGGTTGAAAATTTCAAGCGTTTTAATTATATAACTTTTTAAACAAACTGCATAAAATTGCTCTAAAAAGAGAAACATCAAACAGCTCTAGTTTTAATCTGTTTTCCCTTTGCGATGCAGCTCTTTATCTGAAAGGGAAAAATAGCTGATGTAATTAAAAGGGATGGATTGCATTACAATCTCAGTTTCAACTTCAGTGATTAAAGTTTTTATAATGCATTTGGTATGATTAATGACTCACTGTGGGATTAATATAAGACTCAGCCTTAAAAATATGAACTTTAATACAGCAAACATAATTTGTTTTAAATAAGACAAGTTGACTCAATGAAGAAAATGTACTTGGCTTATAAACATAGTAAGTCTGTTGAAATATTGGAGATCCTCATTATTTTTAAACTAAGATTCCCAGGCAAAAACTTCCTTGGTCTGGATATTGGTGTGCTATCCTAAAATTGGTTTCTATCTATGTTATTTGGATCTCAACTGCTTAACCATACGTGATTGTTCAGGTTTGACAGTACAGATGTGGGGACATTTGTGATCCTAATATTTTACTCTTTAAGAAAATACCAATAAAATTATGGGAAAATCAGATCCCAATTTATAGCATATTAGAAACAAAATTCATTTACTGAGCATGCTTGGACAACGTATGAGCAAGGAGGCGTGAAAACTACTTTGGAGCCCTACATCTGGCAGTTGGCCAGCCATGAAGATCAACAGAGCCCATGGGGAATAGCGATCTTCAGATCCCATTACAAACTGAGTTTAAACATGTTACAGCTGCTAAAACTGGAAACTGCCCTCCCTATGCAGACTTACTAAAATAATATATGGCTGCCAAATACCTGCTTCCCACTGTAATATTACAGTTAATGTTTATATAATAAAAAGCATAACTAAGCAGAAAAAGAGAGAAAAAAGCAATCCTGTTCATACTTGAATTTATTCTATCTCATCTGTGAAGTCCCCAACATTCCCCCCAATTCCCTTTTTCTGCCTGGTTCTGCCAGGGACTTTATCCTCTTCAATATTGGCAGGTTGGGGATTTTTGTCCGGGAGTAAAATGCATTGAATATTTTAAACTGAAAAGCTATTTTAAATTGACTTTAATGAAAACATATTTTATTGTTGGGACAGATAGGTTTGTTTTACTTTTGTTTTGTTGCCATGGGAACTCAAAGAGCACCGAAGTCTGGGTATTCCAATGATTGCAATTTGCTGGTACCACCCTTCCCCCAACTTCATTTTCTGATGGAGATGGTGACACCACGAGGGACCCTCTTTACTGAGAAGAATGACAGTATTACCTCTGAGCGTGGGGAGGGGGAGGAGGGAAAGCAGAGAACTGGCTAGGAGAGATACCCCATGGACCCCCCAAGGACCCCTCGCTCTGGGTTCTGAGAGCCTTGGGCCAGCCTGGCTCTCTAGATGGGTGCTGAGGAGACTTTAATTTCCTTTTCTAATTGTGCAAGTTCACAAAGCAGGGCACCATTTTCATTTCAGTTCCTTTTTTTTTTTTTTATGTTTTCTTTCCTTTTTTTTTTTTCTCCCCTTCACTCAACTCAGCAGCTGGCTGGCTGACAGCAGTAAAAAATACATTTCACTTTGCTGGTCAAAGGCCTAAAGCCAGAAGCAGGAAATCTGGAATTAAATGTTTCTTGTATCTGGAAAGAGGCATGACTAAGGTAAAACTGAATCCAAACACAAGCCCTGCTTGCTCAAGGCTTCCAGAGAGAGTATATGAGAGTGTGTGAGTGTGTGTGTGTGTGTGTGCGTGTGAGAGAGTGTATGTGTGTGTAAAGGTCAGTTGAGTGTTTTTCCCCCCCTTCTAAATCATTGAAAGATAATTATAGTGGCTTGCGGGAAAAAAAGGCTCCTAAAATAAAACAAGCAAGGCAGAAGCTAAAAGGAAGCAAGTAGAAATATGACCAGCTAAGCTTTGAAGAACAGGGCACAGTCTCGCACGGCACACAATCGCTGCTTCATATAGTGATTTCCGTTTGGTGCAATTTTCACTGAATGTTTTTTCAGTTATCCTGTCATGGTACAACACAATTACCCCACAGGATATGATCTTATCATATGATTATTAGAAGTTTTTACAGTGCAAGAGGACAAAAGCTGTTATAGCTTTCTGAACATTTAAACGTTCAATGTACATGTGGTACCATTAAAAACAGGTTAGCCTTAGATTAGGTCAAAATTGCCTTATGTAGAAAGCTGAGTAGGTTTGTATTATATAAAGAATTTAGTAAAACACACCATGCCTGTGCCTTGAGGATGATTATTTCTCAAATATTTGTAGCACAGCAAAGATTTTATCAGTTTCTAACTGTACAGATAAAAGCAAACATACACTCCAGCCCCCAAGAATTCATTACACAGGAGAAATATTTTCAATGGACTGCAACTCTAAAAATGGGGGTTGGCTTTTAGGTGGGTGGAAGTAATGGGGAAGAGAAGCAATATATTCATTAGAAAATCCAGAGAGATTTTCCCCTTCCTGATCTACATCTAGTCTGGGGATTGAAAGCTGGACAGATAAATGGGCCTTTATTATTATCCAGATTTCACATTTCAGATTAGCAAAATGCTTATTTATGATGCCATTAATGGATCTGAAATAGGTAAGCCATTATGTATTAAAAAATAACATCTTTCCATAGGCATAAGATTTGTAGCAGCATGGGATTTTATTTTTCCCTAGGAATAATACAAGAATAACATTTTCCACCCCAAAGCAGAAACAGTAGGGGGGCCTTTTGCTATCACAGAGATTCTTATTAAATTCAGTCACTGTGAAAAGCAAGATTTTTTCCCCCTCCTCATTCTTCTTTCTTTAAAAAAAAAAAAGACTTAAAAATCAACCCGAGTTAAAATTAACAAATCAATAGCATTATAACCTTGATTTATTAGCATCTGAGCCACTAAATTATCATTATACATAAAATTGCTGGTTTGAAAAGATTTCGGCTTTGCTAAATCTCAAGTTAAATAATGGTGCTCAGTATACTAGGTTTTTAGATCTGCCTCATCTGATATTATGAAAAATTCAATACATTTCTCTACAGCAGAAGTCAGGGGTCAGCAAATCTATTACTGTAATGTAAGTAATCTGGCAACCTGCCAACTCTTTCTCCCTTTTATTATTATTTTTTTTAAACACTAAGGCAGATAATTTTATATTTACAAAGTCTAAAATCCTCCAGGGCCTTGCCTCTCTTTCTCAACAAAAAGCAGTAGCCTTGCATTAGAGAAGTGTATATCACACATGTCCTCATCATTTGCATTTTGTACAAAAGAAGAAAAGACCCTTCATCTTTATTACACAACATTCCCTTCCCTTCCCTCAGAAGCAGAGGAAAAATAATGTCAAACCTCATCTGAACAAGTAACCACTAATGTCTCCTGTACTGATTAATGCTTGCACGGAATGACCGAACTTTTGGGTCAAAATATTTAGCAAACAGTACTTAATAGGAAAAATGAGAATCCATCTATTTACAGAGCTTGAAAAATGGTATTACAATAATGTCTGGAACTGATTGAATCCAGAGAGTGGGGGCAAGAAGTGGTGAACCTTTAGGGTTGTATTTGAATCCCAAAGTCACCCCAGTTACTACATAGGCACTTTCATGGTATCAAATCAGTGAGAAATTCCAGACCTAAAGGTTTGCTGGTGTCCTTGGAGCAGAATATTTTCTAGGGGCAGAGGGAAATAACACTGGTGCATGTCAGGTCAAAGATGCCACTACTGGCCAGGTGTGGTGGCTCATGCCTGTAATCCCAGCACTTTGGCAGGCTGAGGCAGGTGGATCACTTGGGGTCAGGAGTTCGAGATCAGCCCATCTCTACTAAAAATACAATAATTAGCCAGGCATGGTGGTGCGTGCCTGTAATCCCAGTCACTCGGGAGGCTGAGGAAGAGAGTCGCCTGAACCCTAGTGGCAGAGGTAAAAGTGAGCCAAGATCGTGCCACTGCATTCCAGCCTGGCTGACAGAGTAAGACTCTGTCTCCAAAAAAAAAAAAAAAAAAAAAAAAAGGGTACTACTACTCTAATACTATTAGGCTTTTTTTGTAGTAACAACGAAATGACATATTGGTTCAACTGGGACTTCAGACCTGATCTCACCCCAAATGGAGTCATTACACCTCTGAGTTGATTCCAGGCTTGATAAATTTCTATGATTTGGCCAGACATTTCCCTTTGCAGCCAGAAACTGAAAATACAACTTCACTGTGAAGTATGGGAAGGAATCTTTCACCAAATATGGAGCCAATAGAAGGTGTGTTTTTCTTTTCTGAAGATGAGGTACACATGCTTGTTACCGTTCCAATAAGCATAGAGAGTTTTTCTAATCTCACACACTGTTCACCTCTCAGGTGCTAGACCATGACAATAAAAGTGGAAGAAGAGCTTTTGGGGGTAGGGAACCAAACCAACAGCCAAAGACACAAATGTGCTATGTAAATGAACAGAGAAATGAGAATGTTTCCTTGGTGGGTATAACCCTGGTTGAGCACAATAGCTACGGTGATGCTTTGTTCCTGTTCTTTTAACAGCTAAGCTCCATCTGAGAGAGATGGGAGCCACAGATGAAGATCTCCATTTTATGGTGTGAACTTCAGTGGAGCAGAAAAAACAGTGTGCCGAGTGTGACAAGCTCTCCCCATAACCCAGAGAGCTGAGAAAGAGGCCTCCAGTGTCACCTCCCAACAGGCAAACATGTGAACTCAAAGTCTGGGGCACCAAACCACGGACTAAGAAGCCACCCTGACATGAAGAATGAACCTATAGCGGGGCCCATCTGAGCCAACAAAATGGCAGCAGAGTGCAACACAGAGTCTGTGTGAAAGACTCACCCTGCCCAAGAGCTACCAAAGCCAAACTGCCCTACATACTTCAAAAATGAAGTAGGTATAACTAGCATCACCTGTATTCTATGCGAAGACACCTAAATTGTATGGAGTCCACTATTAACAACGATGAAATACAGCCATGTGTCACCACAAAAGGTCTCTTTTCTGGGAAAATGATCTGCTCACAGCGGCTTCATTACCTACTCAACAAGCAGCAGATGAACAAGAAAACTTTTTGAAGGCTTTAATGCTCTCTCCATTGGCCCCTGGAAGTGGTGGGAGAGTTGTTTCTTAGGCCCACTGATAGGATTCTGAAACCTCCCTCAGTGGTCCCAGAGTGTGTATGACCCTAAATGAAAAGAAGAAAGGTACGTGGTACCGAACACAGCAAGGTGATGGCTCGGCTCCCATAAAGGTGTGTCAGTGTGAGAGAGTCAGCTCAAAGATGACAGCTTTCCTGAACTGGAGTTACATGGATTTCAGGGGACTGTGTTAGAATCAAGGTGGGAAGGTAGAGAAATCTCATTCAGGTCATTCATATATATTGATTAGGCATTACAATATTAACAGCCACCACCATGCATTACGTTCTTTTTAATACCAGGCACTCTGAATGCTTTAATTTCAACCATTACAATAAAAGAAATATCTACAGATATATTATTTTATCTCATTTTATGGATGACAAAACTGACGTTCAGAGCTAAATGATTAAGTGACTCGTCAATGGCACACAGCTGTTTAGTGCCACAATTTGAGTTCAGCCACCAAACTGCCTGCCTCTGCTAGTCCAGCTATCTTCATCTCAACAAGCTGGCTGTGCACCTTCATACACAGATGTATCAACACGGAGACGTACCAACACGGAGGAGCTACTGAAAGATCACTCCTGCCTGGGTTAAGTGAATTCCTAGCTCCTAAGGAGTCACCTGAGAAACTGGAGTGAGCATTCTCCTTTTCTCAGAGGCAACAGGCCTATAAAATACCTATGTGGCCATTCCACAAAGGGTCAACCTCCTACATCAGAAGAAGCCCTATGGCTTGGGCACTGGGCAACTACTCTTACAATATGCTACAATAACCATGCTATAGCTCTTCAGAAGGCAGTGATACTAGTTGGAGCCATAGCTCTTCAGAAGGCAGCGATACTAGTTGGATCATGCCCAACTTAATATTGGATGGTAAAAGAAACTCGAGAATCATATCCTCCATGAATTCCACCCTCTAGGACTTAGTCCTACCAAGCCCAAGCTTCCCATGGTCTCCCTAATAAAGCTCCTTTGGGGCTTTCTATGATGTCTCCATGCCACATGTAAGAGTGTTTAGACTGATGTTATTCCTATGCCTTTCAAATGACAACCACACTGAAGAAAGTTGGAATGGACTTAAGGAAGGCTGATGGTACGTTCCCAGCGATTAAAATGCATGCTTGTAACAGTGAACACAGACTATGCATGGTGCCTCGCCTGCTACAATGCCAGCCAGCAATGATTGCAGCAATTACTCTTCTCAATGAAAAAAACCCAGTGACTTCAGAATTGAGTTGTATGGATCCATTTCAAGGGCAGATGAACATTATTTCAAGAATAATAAACCCAATACTGTTTTGTTTTGAGACAGAGTCTCATGCAATCACGGCTTACTGCAGCCTTGACTTTCTGGACTCAGATGATCTTCCCACCTCAACCTCCTGTATCGATGGGACTACATGTGTGCGTCACCGCACCTGGCTATTTCTTCCTATTTTTAGTAGAGATGGGGTATCACCATGTTGCCCAGGTTGGTCTCAAACTCCTAGGTACAAGCAATCTGCCCACCTCGGCCTCCCAAAGTGCTGGGATTACAGGGTAAGCCACCATGCCCAGCCAACATGGCAGTGTTTTCAATGTGATGTGCACCCCACAAATGATGGAAGGCAGTGTCAAAATGTAAAAACAGGCAAACAACTATTGCATTTAAGCCCCATGCATGTTAGATCCTACTGGTTCCAGAACTTCTGAAATGTTCAACAATTCTCCCACAACATTTATTATTTTGGTGAAACTTTGTAGTAACTTACACAAAAACAAAATGTTCCAAGAGGGTTTCAGTGCAAGAGTTAAGAATACACTTTAATGGTAAACAATTACATTCTTCCGTCATATGATACTTTTTTCCCTTTTCTTTTTTGGAAACATGCTTTCTGAATTTTCAATAGTTTCTTTGTGAAGGCATCTGTTACTCACATAATTGAAATGATGTTTGTGCAGTGGCATGCTTGAGAGTACAGTTATTTAATCTTAATGATAAAACCCTGAGGATAGAAAATCCTAAGTAGAAACCTTTTGCTATTTATCAAAAAGAAAAGGGCTAAGACACCCAATCTATTCTCAAATTTAAATTCATGCTTGATAAAAACTATCAATAAAACATGGAACTTGCAAGGTTTCTTAAATACTATAGTTAGGTTCAAAGGGTGGGATGGAGGAAGTAGGATAAAAACAAAAATGAGACAATAAAGGAGCTCAACAAAGAAAAACTGCTGTTTGGCAAGCTTTTTTGGGGGGGGGGGGCGTCAAACAAAGAACTCACTGTAGTTTACAGCATGACATACACACTTGATTAGTTTGTGCCTGAGGGTGTTTTTACACTCAACAGTGTAAACTCTAACTTCTATTAATTACAACTTGCATTTAGAGGCAAATTTAAGAATTTTTAAGTAGAGATTTTTTTCAAAGGCTGCTGTTTATTTTTTAAAATAGAAACCAGTTTTTCTACTCCAGGGTCTGGCTGGAGTTTTGTTTTCCTTTTTAAAAGTTTCTTGAAATATCCAGGCATTGGAAAGTTATCAGAGCATTTTAGGCATGCTAAGTGATACAGAGTATGAGGCTCTTGTGTATGAAATTACCTGACTGTCCTTCGGAGAGAAATTCTTTACAGATGACAAGCAGCAGCTACTCTGGGTGTAGGGTGTTTGCATTGACCTGATTCAGAGCCCTGTGAGAACAAGCTTGGTGGGGTGTAGATGGAAGAGAAGCTGTACAACTTCAGTCAACCTAACTCTGGGCAACCTGTTTTCAGTTTCCTGGGCTTCTGGTTGTTGATAAGGGCTAGGATGCCTTCTGTGGGTTTGGGGAGATGAGAGTGGCAGGGTGGACGTGTTGCAGAGGTAAGCCCAATAGGGGCCACAGGTCAGGACTGCCATGAGAAAGACAGTGTTGGGAAAGGAAATGCAAGTCCATTGACTGGGTAACCTTACCATGGATGAGGATGGGCAGAGTCTACCCACTGCACCTTAGGATAATAGTTCATAGACACTAAGAGGATAAACAGCACTACCTGCCTTTGGGGTATGTGACTTGAAAATTCAGCCTTAGGACTTTTCTGACAGCCCCTGTTACCATCTCATTCCCTACCTTTTTATATACATTTTCCAGGGGGGGACTTTGCTCATTTCAGTTGAAAATTCTCTCTTCCTTCTTTGATCCCTGTTGAACTTATTTTTTTAAATTACATAACTAGTTTTTATAGGTGTAGTTTTTTTATTTTTTTGAGACAGAGACTTGCTCTGTAGCCCGGACTGGAGTGCAGTGGCGTGATCTCGGCTCACTGCCACCTCCGCATCCCATGTTCAGCCATCCCCTGATTCTCGTGCCTCAGACATCTGAGTAGCCAGGATTACAGGCATGTGCCACCAGCCCCAGCTAATTGTTGTATTTTTTAGTAGAGACAGGGTTTTACCATGTTGGCCAGGCTGGTCTCAAACTCCCGGGTCTCAAGTCATCTGCCCACCTTGGCCTCCCAAAGTGTGGGGATTATAGGCATGAGCCACCATGCCCAGTCTACAGACATAGATATAACTCTCTTCCGTGTGTACAGCCTTTGAGTCAGATCTTGTGCTAGGTTGGATAAACCAAGGATCACGGCATCTTCCAGTTCTAATGAGTCGTGGTGGCTCCCTGGGGATGCCATACTAAGAAGGATTCTGAGGCTGAACCTGGGTTCACGGGAAACAGCATCCTGTTCCTTTAGCAATCTCTGCTGTGAATGTGTGACGAGGGTACCTCCTCATTGTTTGCCAGCCAATTCTCAACTCTTTGCTTTACATGTTCTCATTACCCCTGCGAGTGCTCTGCACATAGCAGATGTCCAAAAAACACCGATTGGGTTTTGAGGGCAGCAGTAAATGAAAAAGAAGTAAATCAAATGGCAAATCTATCCTATCCAAGAAAAAGCAACAGGCCAATAGGAGAGGGCTTCTTGCCCATTTCAAATGTAATCTTAGGCGGTGTTGAGACTGACACTGCCCACATCCTGAGAAGTACTACATGCCACATCTGGAGTAGCTTTGCGTATTCTGAGTGACACAAACTGGAAGTGCCTGCATGAGAGCAAGCCGAGCTGGTGAAGGTCCATTACTGGCACTCTGGGGCTTGGTTGAATGGAACAGGAAGACCTGAAGTGAAAGAGGAGCTTTGACAAGCTCCTGGAAGCTGATCAGAGCAAAGGGAGAAGACGTGGTAGCCTCCGAAGGCAAGGCAGGGTCAATGGGAAGCCACAGAGGGCGTTTTGCTCAGCACATGGAAGAGTGTGTAGAGCAGAGTAAGAGCGCCTTGAACCCTGACGCTTCCTCCAGGCCCTCCCACTGCAGGGCGCTGAATCAGAGGCTGGATAGCCTAGTGTCAAGCACAGTTCAGTCTTCGTGGAACTTGGCATCCATATTTCGCCCCTGGGCATGTTTGATTTAGCTTATATAAAATATTTGTTAAAATATAGGAGCCAATGCTTATAAGCTAGGTTATTTCACATTTAAAAATATCTTGAAAACATGGAAGGTCAGGAGGCACACAGATGGCATCTACCTACAGCAATAGTGTGGGCTGGCCCCTTTGGGCGCTCTGGCCCGGGCTGTGCATGCCAGTTTCACACTTTCTAGCCATGGCTCCTACACTCATCTATGCTACCTGCCTCCATAAGCATCTGAGTTTGTGGCCAAGATGTAGGAGCAGAGCTTCTCCACTGACCTGGGTGAAGGACTAGTTTTCTGAATTTCCTATCTGATGCTGACTGATGCTTTTGTAAACAACCATAAAAATGAATTACTAGAAAATGAAATTCAAAAGGAGGCATACAAAACGTGAGCCTCAATTTTTTATTAGCTTCAATGGACATAATGTTATTCTGGCAAATTTCAGTGTAAGTATATCAATGCTTATTTGCAATTGGTGTGCTTAGCTTGTTATGGACTAGTAGCAAACAGTTCCTGGACAAGTTAAAAAATCTCATTTGAGTAGCACTGGTCTAGGGAGTTGCTAGGGGTCCTCTTAAATATACAATTCTGAGATGTTGCCTGTGACTTTCTGAATTGTGTATTTATTAACTCCAAGGGTGTCCAAATGAGAACGAATACATGGAATCATGTCCTTGATGTGCACAGAACTGTAACTCACCTTTCTTTCCCTACTTTTAGCCATGGTATGATTAGGTGGGTTCCTTAGAACCTGATATATTTTTGGTCCTTAACTTAAAGCACATGCTTATCTAATTCAAAACATGAAGCCTCCCACACTCTGCCATATACCTTCAGAGAAAACAGGCAGAAGTCCCAGCTATCACTCAATATCTGCCCAAGTACATCTGGCTTGGGTACAGCTCACCTTAAGTCCCTGCAAAGAAAGCTGCCTCAGCCATGCAGGGTGACAATCTTGTCCAAGGAATGCTTATGGCACAAGCAAAAGGCTGGATTTGAAATGAGGCATTACGTATGCAAGAAGATGAAGAGTAATTGCTAATTTCCCTCACAAATACATTTGTTTATGATTTTGATTTTCTAAATACTCAAAAATGCACATCATAAAGTACTTTTGCTTTAATGCTCCTTTTAAAATCCCTAATAACAACTTCATGTGCTCCACAGAAACAGACCACGTAATTTATTCAGGAAAAGTAAAACCAGTAATCTAGCATTCTGAGTAAAGATTTTGTTCCCCCTGCATGTACTTTAAAAACATTTTTTAAAAAGGGAAATCTGCATGTGAAAACAAAGCCTTTAAAGTGACTTACTATTCCAGAAAATCAAGCTAAGAAAATTCCATAAAAGTAGCCATTTTCCTTTTTGTTCCTTTACTGACAAAAATAAAGTGAACTGGTTACTTTTAGTTAGACAAGAAAGAAAATGTTCCACCTAGAAAGAATGAGGTGGGTATTTTTCTTTGCATCAAAAGCTACAGTAACTTTATCTATAAATCCTGAACTAGAAATGTCCAGAATAACCATATTTCATGAGCTTTGCTTAGTTTGAGACATCTATATAGCAACAGCCTTTCGATGGGAAAACATTAATGCTTTTTATATTGGTAATCATCTATAACACGAGCAATTAAGTACAGTACTAATGGACTATGGCCAGGAGCCTGGTACTAATATTAAAAACTGACAGAGATGAATAGGTTTGGAAGCAAAACCAGGCTGACAAAGACATTTTTATGAAGTGCTTGGACCTATTTGATTTAAACCAATCAGAGGCAAGTTTGTACGAGTCAGGCCTTCAGCGACAATGATGTATTCACGAGCATTGTACCATTTCTGCTTTGCCTTAAATAAAAACACCCATTGATTCTTTTCAACAACCCACACTTTCATTATTGCACTCATTAATAAACCAAAAGTGCTCAACTAATATACAAGTAACATTTTACTGAGGAACTGGCTACATTTTTCTTGTTGTAAAATGAAAACATTTACTGGAAACATGAACCACAGTGCATGAAAAATAAATCAGTGGATAATGCATAGTAGATCACTCACTTCTTCATCTTCTAGGAAAGCAAAGCTGGTGGCAGGGAAATAGGAAAAGGAGCAGTTCTCTTTAGCAAAGTGAAAGGAATGAGAGAACAGAAGAACCCACAGCCTAGTAGGAAGAGCTCTCATCATCCTGATTTGGTTTGGAAGGCTTTACAAAATTCCAAGGGCATTTCCAGACTAGATATTTGCCCACAAAGTCCTGACCATTCTCAACTCATTGGCCCTTCTTGAAAACAGTGTTCCTTCTCCAATCCAGTCATCTCTGTTTTATCTGTTCATGCAACCTGTGACTAGCAAGAATGAATGAAATCCACCATAATCATGAAGTTTTGGCCCAGAGCTTCAGTCGCTTCTTGGACATATGTGCATGTCCTCTGCCCTTCTTTGATAGAACCAATTAAAAAGAGACATCTAGAATGGCAATCCTAGCCTTTTCTCCCCATCACAACACATAGGATTATGGGTGATTCCTTTTGGAGAATGATTGATTCAAGAGTGAGAGAGGCACTATTGTAAATAAAACCAATGATCTTCAAATTTTGGTAGTTAGTGATTGCATCTGATCACAAGGACGTGAGAGGAGTCTAGACGGCAAAAAGGAAATACCAAGGAAAGATAAAGGACCTTGCTAATCACCCTGGGACAGCTATGCTCCAACAACGTGGCTGGAGGCTCCACACTGCCATTTTTGGTGTCTCCACACATAAAACGGGCTCTGCTTATGGGGTTCCCACTTGGCGGATGGCCTATTGTCTCTCAACTCCAAATTCTCCCTTCTGTACTCTGCTTGCTGATGCTAGGAATGGAATTCTGTAAATTACACATCCCTTTTGTCATCTATCTTCCTGTTACTGTTCTGCAAACAGCAGGTCCTGGGAGGCAGGGAGAGAAAAGAAATCTCCTTTCTGTTTCACTTGTTCCTATCAGTGTCAACTCAACAGTGCCTTAACAGCAGCAGTGGGTTGTAGCCTCTAGTTTCAACAGTCCTCCAACAGTTTCAGTGCATGTCCTCTGAGGTCTGGCAGCAGCCAGGGAGCACCACCTCCTCAGGTTTCAGCCCAGCTCTGCAGTGCTCCTCCTCTGAGCTCCTGAAGCACCAGTGCTGGCTGGGTGACTCCTTCTTACCAGAGACCCGAACCCCAGCTCTGAGGCACATTCTCCAAACTTCTGGGTGGTGACAACCAACCTGTCCTCTCTATTCTTTCACCCTAGAGAACCTACAGTTATTGCCCCTGTGTTAACTCAGTGCCTCACACCAACCCCTGTTTAAGCAACTGCCTATGGTGAAGTCTCTTTGTTGAATATCCAGTGTGGTTTCCATTTTCCTTACTGCACCCTGACTGATACACTGACAAATTCTGGATTTGGAAAAGTGACAGCATTCTTCAAAAAGTTTAAGACATCTTCAGTCATGTTTCTTAATTGCTAAAGTTTGTGGTATCTCTACTAAAATTTTCTAATGTGATTGAAAGCTTTCAGGAATCTCCTACTCCAGCAAGAAGTAAATAATCAAAAGTACACAATCTTCCAAAGAATCCTACTTTTATTCACATAACTGCTCAGTTACACACACACACACACACACACAAACACAAACACACACACACACAACTATGGGTTCAATCCTTCTCTCCATGCCAAACTTTATCTCTCTCTCCCTCTTTTTTTTTTTTTTTTACCATGTGATACTTTGTAATTAATTTGATTGATACTTTCATTCTTTAGATGAGCTAACAGCTGAGATACAATCCTTTTTCAAGCTTTAATTGCTTTCTGCTCCTTTAAGTTTGATGGTTCAGGTGTTGAGGGTATTTGCATATAAAGGAAAGGGATGTCCACTCTCAGAACAGAATCTATTTGAAAACAGGGACGGAGTTTCTAATAGAAATGTTCTGGCCAGGGCGAGGTGGCTCATACCTGTAATCCCAGCACTTTGGGGGGCCGAAGTGGGCGGATCATGAGGTCAATAGATTGAGACCATCCTCACTAACATGGTGAAACCCCGTCTCTACTAAAAATACAAAAATTAGCTGGGCGTGGTAGCACGTGCCTGTAGTCCCAATTACTCCGGAGGCTGAGGCAGGAGAATCGCTTGAACCCGGGAGGCAGAGGTTGCAGTGAGCCGAGATCATGCCACTGCACTGCAGCCTGGCGGCAGAGCAAGACCGTGTCTCAAAATAAAAAAGTTCTGAATGAAGCCTTGACTCCTTGACTCATAAGTCAAAAACAAGTAGCCTGTGGTTCCTCAGATATTATCTTCGGAACACTCACCTGAGATATCAGTGCTACTTTGTATTAGGACATCAGTGGTGTACCTTTTACATACAGTGGGAATGGGTGAGTTTTTGTATTAAACACTGACAGAAATAACATATTTTAAAAATTGATGTGTTGTATTGAAAAACAATGCTATAAAGAGTAATAATTTCAACATCTATTATCAATTTTTGAAAATCCTTCTGCATTACAACCCTGCCAAGTAAGGCAATCCTTTGGGAATACTTTGTGGCAATTTTTCATGGTGTACTAAACCCAATTCAATTTATTATTACAAAAACATTCTTGTTGAACGGCCATACTAAAGCTGAGTTAAATGCAATACAGATAAAAGTACAATTGAACTTGAAAAAAAAAAAAAGACTAAGAATTGATGAGTTAAATGGTACTGCCTGAGGATGGATGTATAAGACCCAAAGGGAAGTGCCAGTTATAAAGAAGTTGGTAATGACCTAAACAAATTAAGTATGGGCTTGAAGCATAGAGGGATAATGCATTAATATGCTAACTGGTCTTTACCGGTGTGAATTACGGAGTCCTAATGCAAAGCAGAAATCCACTTCTGTGGATGCAACATAGTAGGCTAATTTTGCATTACTTCTTGTTTGCATCATCATCATCTTTCTGAAATAGGCTGAAATTATTAGAAAACCAAGCCACACAGAGCTTGGTAAGAAGATTCCGTAGAAGAAAAACACCAGGATGAAATAAAACAACAGATGTGATCTGGGGCCATTTCTCTTTCTATAAGAAATCCTTACTTTTCAATGCTAATATTAGGAGAAGTGCTTACTTTTCAATGTCAACCTCAGAGTAGCATTGCAGATTTTTCAGAAGCTAAAGGTTCTCATGTTAAGTGAGCCTAAAGAGAACATACTGAATAATCTATGCTTGTGGGGAAAAAAAAAGGCATTGTCAGGCAGGTGGTCACATGATAGAACCAAACTAAAAGAACATCTAATTTTAGCCCCTGTAACCAGAGAAAGCCATGTTCCCTAAAAATCACAAGGCAGTATGCAAAGTAAAATGCCAGAGGGAAATTTTCAGTTTCCCAAAAGGTCTTTTAGACTTCCTCGGTCTTATCCTTGACCAGAAGCTCCTTTCAATTAACACAGTTTTAACTAAGCAATTCCATGAAATGGTTTCTTACCTTTCATAATGTCTGCGGGTACAAGTGGCAGCACTGGTGCTCCCAGGATTACCGCCTAATTCATCATAAATATGTTTCCATTGACGGCGGGCTGTTATCTGAAAAAATGGCAATGGGAAATTCAATCTTACATCGTAAGAGATTCACAGTGCCAGGCTTCAATACATATGCAACAGTCAGAAGAGAACAGTCTGTTCTGGAAACCCAGAAACAGAGAAGTCCAAAAGAGTATATGGGGTGATTTATGGTTTCATAGTGAGATCTCGCTTTCAGCACTTTTCTTTACAATAAAAATTGAACTCTACTTTTGGTTGTGTGTTTTGTCATTCTAAGTGCATTTCATTGAAGACACCTCCCTGGATATCCATGTGGATTTGTCAGGGTCTCATAGTCATACCCTGTTCCTTTATGTCATTTGATAGAGCATCAAAATAAAATCAGGTTTTAGCTTAACTACATCTTAGTTTAACAGTTTAGATGAATCAACATGAACATTGATTGCCTGAGGCATGTGGAAATGGGGAACCGGGTATAGAGGTAAAAAAGAGTCTTTTCACCAAACATGCTTTTGTATCTTCTGATTTTTGATCCATGTGATGAGTTGCCAATTTAAAAAATAAATAAAATTACTACACAGATTAAATTAAATGATCAAATTGGTTGTGGAATTTATAGTCATCTCAGGCTATAGTTTTATGCCAGCTTCTCTAACCACCAAAACAAAACCAAAATCTGAAACTGTATATGTTGCAAGCTGTTTATTTTTATTCACTTAGGTCAAGAAAATGAGATATTGATCAAATCATATGAAAACTAACATATTCCACAGTTAAAATGCTAGCTATGTACACTATTGACTTGAGTGAATAAAAACAAACAGCTTGTAATATCCTGAGCTGCACACTATGGTCTTATTTTATTTTTTCCTTTAATTTTATTTTTGTACATAAATTAAGATTTTACAAAATAACAGATGCAAGATCTGGCAAATGATTAATTTGGGGAAACCATGTCATTTACTACATCCAAGTAAGTCTAGTATTTCCTTGAAATTTGGAAGACAGAACAAGTTCTGAGGTCCTCATGAACATTTCTCAATAGGGTTATGGGAAAACTCTGTTATTTGAATGTGTA
This sequence comes from Rhinopithecus roxellana, assembly GCF_007565055.1. Taxonomy (NCBI): domain Eukaryota; kingdom Metazoa; phylum Chordata; class Mammalia; order Primates; family Cercopithecidae; genus Rhinopithecus; species Rhinopithecus roxellana. The sequence goes on along the minus strand of NC_044559.1, from coordinate 100,640,564 downwards.
GGGGAAAGGGCGTGGCAAAGGTGCCAGTGGAATTTAATACAATCAAGCAGGAGGCTTCTTTTGAAAAATACCCACAAGGCTGCCAGCAGAGTTCACCAAGGGGCTAAAGGCAGCAATCAAAGAAAAAAAAATTTAAAAACCTCAACTTGCAACGGGGGCTCTGTAATTGTAAATCCGAGGAGGAGGAGATGGGTGGTTAAATATTATGGGGTAAATGGTACCTTTTCTATTTCAAATAAAAAGAACCCCTTCATTTACATAGGCCCTCCTCAACAGGCCCAGGTAGGACCTCAAGACAGTGTTAGGTGTGCATTATTCCATTTCCCATGAAACATTCTTGAACCAATCAGTTTCAATAGTTCTCACTAGACAGAACCACCTACTAGCAGGTGCAACTGAAAATAAAATCTTCCTTATTTACAGTTTGTTTTAGGTTATAAGAAATGGTTTTAACCCCCTTTCAAAACACTCAAAATATGTATTTTGGTAATTATTTTATATGTAGTTACAATCTGCCTCCAACCTTTAAATGATACAATCTTGGGCTAACCTATTTGAGGCCCACGTATCAAGGGAGAAGAAATAGGATACCTCCAAGTGCCTGTACGATTCCTCAAAGACCCTAGAATACTGAGGCCCCTTGAAACACACCTCCAGATTCCCCTCACTCAGATGAGACCTGTGGGCCCTGGGGGACACAACAGAGTTAGAAAACAGCCTATGTGTGCCCCCGCAATCACTTAAGAAACCATCACTCTGATCATCCTTTTGTCTCTTGTGTACACTGTCTGTTTTATAAAGGATTTTCACATCCATGACATCATATAATCCTCCCATAGCCTGTGAGGCAGGTTATAGGAATCTCATTCACAGAAGAAGGGAGATTCAGAGAGGCTGCACACTTGCCCAATGACACACAGCAGCAGAGTGCCAAAACTACGACCCACATGGTTGTCTTCTGGTCTCAAGAGTGGACTTCTTTTCACTGCATAAAGCAGCTTCCACATCCGAATGACGTGAGAATAACCCATGCTTGTAGCAAGTTGGTAACACAGAACACTGGGAGCCTTTTCCTTCAAATGAGGCAGGTAACTATGGGAATCACAGTTACTGCTATGAGTTCTCAACCTTTAGCTTTCAGTCTTTCCCAACGGGGAAATCAGCTAAGAGGACAGCATCAATCTAAGGTGGTGGGTTGAATTAAATGTTCTGTGGTTTTATTCTCAAAGCATAAAGTTCACCCTGACCGCTTGTATCTCTAGCTAGAATGGAAGTTCTGGCCGGGTGTGGTCGCTAACGCCTGTAATCCCAGCACTTTGGGAGGCCGAGGCAGGTGGATCACTTGAGGTCGGGAGTTCAAGACCAGCCTGACCAACATGGAGAAACCCCATCTCTACTAAAAATACAAAATTAGCCGGGCGTGGTGGTGCATGACTGCAATCCCAGCTACTCGGGAGGCTGAGGCAGGAGAATCTCTTGAACCTGGGAGGCGGAGGTTGCTGTGAGCCAAGATCGTGCCACTGCACTCCAGCCTGGGCAACAAGAGCAAAACTCCATCTCAAAAAAAAAAAAAAAAAGTTCTATATTAAGTTCACCACCGAGTCACAAATCAGTCTCAATTATATCAGAATCCAACCACTCACTCATCCGTTAATTCACCAAAAATTTATCGGACAGCGCCCATTTACTAGGCATCGTGCTAACAAATGTTACAGCTGGGCCGCAGCAATGAAAAGCAGAGCCTGCATGCAACACCACTGTATTCTAGTGGGGGATACCCACAATTGAGAGAACAGTCTCGCTCTGTCGCCCAGGCTGGAGTGCAGTGGCCGGATCTCAGCTCACTGCAAGCTCCGCCTCCCGGGTTTACGCCATTCTCCTGCCTCAGCCTCCCGAGTAGCTGGGACTACAGGCGCACACCACCTCGCCCGGCTGGTTTTTTGTATTTTTTTAGTAGAGACGGGGTTTCACCGTATTAGCCAGGATGGTCTCGATCTCCTGACCTCGTGATCCACCCGTCTCGGCCTCCCAAAGTGCTGGGATTACAGGGTTGAGCCACCGCGCCCGGCCTGTTTTGTTTTTTTGAGACAGAGTCCCACTCTGTCTCCCAGGCTGCAGTGCAGTGATGCGATCTCGGCTAACTACAAGCTCCGCCTCCCAGGTTCACACCATTCTCCCACCTCAGCCTCCCGAGTAGCCGGGACTACAGGCACCCACCACCACGCCCAGCTAAGTTTTTTGTATTTTTAGTAGAGACGGGGCTTCACCGTGTTAGCCAGGATGGGCTCGATCACCTGACCTCATGATCTGACCATCTCAGCCTCCCAAAGTGCTGAGATTACAGGCAGTGAGCCACCACACCCACGCTGGCTCTTTGTTTTCTAAAGAAAATAGCCAAATTCATCCACACAGTTATTTCTTTTGGACTGTGCCTCCTCTTCAAGGTCCTCAATTAGATGACAGATTCATAACATCACCATCCACCACTGCTTACCATTTTCAGGCACTATGCCTGTGCAGAGGTATGAAGGTGAAAGGAAGGGATGGAGGGTAGAGTATGAGATGGTGTCACAAAAAGAAAGAGATGTCACTATTTTCAAGGGTTCATAATTTAGTGGGAAGCATAACTTCATACAATTAACCATAACGCAAGATGAAAAACTGAGCAAACTACATCCAAGTAAAACAAACCAATCTAGGTACATGTGAGATTTAATCTCACTTCGAAGATATTTGAAAGTTATTTCTCCCTAGTGTAGGTAAGACCCAAGAGATTCTGTGAAAAGCACTGCACACCTACTATGTTCATAACATTTTCATTGCTTATAAACATAGAGGTTTTCAAACTCTCTTTAGAGGTGGGGTGTGGTGACTCATGCCTGTAATTCCAGCACTTTGGGAGGCTGAGATGGGTGGATAATCTGAGGTCAGGAGTTCGAGATCAGCCTGGCAAACATGGTGAAACTTTGTCTCTACTAAAAACACCAAAATTAGCTGGGCATGGTTGTGGGTGCCTGTAAGCCCAGCTACTCAGGAGGCTAAGGCAGGAGAATCACTGGAACACGGGAGGTGGAGGTTGCAGTGAGCCAAGATCATGCCATTGCACTCCAGCCTGGGCAACACAGAGAAGGACTCTGCCTCAAACAAAACAAAACAAAAACAAACACAAAAAAAACTGTCTTTAGAACCCAGGTAGCATTTTAAAGGTAGCCTGAAAGTAACTCTCCACACTGCCCACCTGGCCAAGAAGACTGATCTGGTGAGTGGAAAAAGAATCTGTCCCTTCCACAGTTTTATTGGATGAAAATATCCTGTCACTTTAAAAAAGTAGAAAATCACTATTTTAACTCAAGACATGCTCTTGGAGCCTTGATTTCTCTATCTTTGAGGCTGCAGGAATGCAATAATGCTGGTATTTTTGCAGTCTGGTGAGGAAATAGGTATCAGAAATCTTTTCAGACTTAAACTCTTGCAATGGCTTAAGAATGTGTAGGAAATACTAAGTCAAGAGAAGAGTTTGCCTGAAAGCAATGTTGCCCGGGCTGTTCTGAGAAACAGCTTCTTTCTCAGGACACCTTGAGGGCGGACTGAATTCAAGGAAGATGACTTTCTTTTCCTGGTAGTACTCCAGGAACTGGAGCCTTTCAAAAGTACATGACATCATCTTTGGCCTGGAGAATTTTGAATTTAAGCAAGAGGCTTTGCCTGTCCAGAAAACTAGGGTTAGATTCAGAGGATGTCTTAAAAATGATGTCAAAGCCAGAATTTGATGTCAAAGCCTAATCCTTTCAGCAAGGAAAGAGGCTTCTTCTTCCAGATGAAAAATAATGGCCCTGTCTCACTGGTGGGAAGAGAAAGGGTTGCTAACTGACATTCTTAGAAGGCACCACAGTGTATCACTGTGCCTCCAGGGTAAGATATACTCAAGATCCATTTCTCAACTCTACCTTCTCTCCAGATATTGCCTCTGGCTTGCCATCAAGTGGTTACCAAATGGAAATCACTTTAGCAAACCACCGCCATATGCTGCATCCTGGTAATACCCCAAGTTACTCTTCCAGCATTAATTGCTTCACCAGACACTGAAGTGAAGGCCTCTTTAGTTCATCAGTAAAGATTTATCCAGCTCTGCCTCTTCAATTGTAGGTGATCCATATTCTAACGTTTGGGAGGAAAAGTTAGGTACATTGCAAAGGAAGGGTCCTTGTTGTCAATTAATCAAAATGCCAGAATATTGTTTTGTAGGAAATCAAATCCATTCAATATATTCATGTTCTCTCAACCAGAGGATGAAGAGACACTCCATACATTTCCAGCAAAGGCAGAAGAGACGGAGAGAATTGCATATAGCCATTAGTCAAATGCTATAAAGGCTTACAATGAAACTTCTGCTCCTCTTTTTTTTTTTTTTTTTAAATTCAGTCTGATGGTTGTAGAGGACTGAAATGAGATAATCCATAATCCACAATTCAAACCAGAAGGTTTGGAATAGTTCATAACCACAAACAAAAACAAGCCAATTAAGATGACCTCTTTTTATAACCAGAAGGGATTCCAGAGAGATATCGTTATCCAATCACAAGTTAACCGCAGAAGCAATACATCTAACAGCTTTTATACTTTCAGTTTTTTACTATTATTGAATATTTACATTATCCATACTTCTTGACTCATCTCCTGAATTCACACATTTTGTTCTCCAGAATCTGATAAAAATCTCAGCTAGTAATTAGTACATCTGGTAAAGCTCATTTTAGATACAAAGAACAGACTAAAAGCTGCTACAAATGTCAGACAAAAAACAGACTAAAAGATGCTACAAAACAGACTAAAAGATGCTACAAAAGGCAGGTTATAGGATCCTTTCCCCAAAACATTGCCCCAAATATGTAGGAAGCATTTTAGATTAGAGATTGCTAGCAATGGAAAGCACAAAGAACAATCATTTATAAATCTCTTTCAGTAGCGCTACAGAGTCGTGATACAATTGTGTACCAAATCCTCAGCAAGTCAGAATTTGAAGAAAGCCATGATGAACCCATGCAACTCATTTCATCTCCCAGTGCCTCAGTTTTCTCACTTGTAAAATGAGGCTATGAACTGGGGCACAGCAGGCCTTTTTTTTTTTTTTTTTTGCACAAAGGCCAATTTGAGAAAAATTAATTTGAGAGTACTACAGTTCTACACTTCCCCTCATTAAAAATAAAAATAGTTGGCCGGGCGCGGTGGCTCAAGCCTGTAATCCTAGCACTTTAGGAGGCTGAGACGGACGGATCGCGAGGTCAGAAGATCGAGACCATCCTGGCTAACACGGTGAAACCCCGTCTCTACTAAAAACTACAAAAAACTAGCCGGGCGAGGTGGCGGCGCCTGTAGTCCCAGCTACTCGGGAGGCTGAGGCAGGAGAATGGCGTGAACCCGGGAGGCGGAGCTTGCAGTGAGCTGAGATCCGGCCACAGCACTCCAGCCTGGGTGACAGCGCGAGACTCCGTCTCAAAAAAAAATAATAAAAAATAAAAAATAAAAATAGTTTACTGAGTTCCAACTTAGACTACCATTTTACCAAATGCAAAAATACTTGTCAGAAACTCTTTGCTGCTCTTGAGCCGAGGAAATATGAGTATTCTAGCCTGCTTCTGTAGTAATGGCATGAAGAAAAATCTTTGATACTTGACTTAGATAGGGGTCACATTCTGAAGCTAAGAGCCATGAGAAACACTCAGCTAAGTGTTACGAATCACTGTTATCACTGGATTTGAATTAACATCACCTGGGCAGCTTAAAAGAAAAGGATTCTCTGCGTCTTGGGCCCATGCCCCAACTCAGAGTTTATATCTTGGGGTGGGGGTCTAAACAACCACTTAAAGTTCCCCGTTAAAAACATGAGCCCTATTCTTGAGTAGCTTTTAGGAGCCACTGACCTAGAAGACTTTAAGATCTCTTTTGAGTTCTCAATGACTACAGGTCTACACTCGTTTCTGATACCAGATCAGTGTCCTCTAGTAACTCTGTGATGACAACTTAAGCCTTCAGACTTTGGATATTATTTGTACATCTCCTGGACTGACTTCAAAATTCAATGCCCATTGAACATCTCACAGTTTTATTACTCAAAATATGCCAACAGAAAAATGTATTCTGTACTTATAGGAGGTTCAGAAGCTTAAATGTAGAATGGTGGTGGCAAACTTACGTATCTGCAGGGCCAATCTACAGCATGAAACATTTAAAAAGAAAGAAAAAGGAAGAAGGAAGGAAAGGAGGAAGGGATGAAGCAGAAATGTCTTTTAAAATTCTGTTCATGACCAGATGGAGAGCAGATGCCAATTTGATCTTCCATATTCCCTAGCCCCAGTGAAGGGGATCAGAATATGTCACCCCTAAATTATGCCACGTTGGCACAAAGATTATTTTGAGATGAGGGCAACAGATAGCAACAGATTCAGGAAGAGTTCTCTGCCTTCCCTTTATCTGCCTATCTGCCTAAAAGGAGGGCATAAATTTCCCACTGAGAAGGCACCCACACAGTACCAGAAAGAGCAGTAACTCTTATCACCAGAGATGGGGAGCTGGCAACTTTCCGTAGTTCCCACAGCCTAACGAATAACTTTGGGGCATGGCATGGGAGGGCATAGCATCTGGGGCCCAGCATGAAAGGGCCTAGCTAGCATCTGAGGGCCTAGCATCTGAAGTCCTAACATCAGGGACCTAGCATCGGAGGACTTTCCTTACTTGGTTCCATCTTCTCTCCATCCTTCTCTCTAGAAACTTCCCTTCAGGGCCACTTGTCCCAGCCACCTCATCACTCTAGTTTATATTTTTCAAACTCTCGACCATGCCCAACTTTATTCTGCCTCCACATATTTTCCCTTATTTGATTCATTCTCTCTTTCTGGAAGGCATAATCCATCATTCATGTCTAAATTCTATCCATTCCCCAGAATTCTTCCCAAATGGCCTCAGAGCCATCAAGCCTTCCTTCTCTCATCTCTACATGAGTAAGTACTTTACCTGTGTAGGGCACTGTGACCTTTTTCCACCTTGTTTGATCATTATTGCCTCTCTTGGATGGTAAGCAACTTAAGGACTGAAATTACTGGCTTGACTGAAACCTTGCATCTAACAGAGTCTAAAACAATGCCTTGTACACATAAGGTACTCAGTAAATACCTTGTAATATGTGGTCAGGTGTTTTGCTGATTGTGTGGTCATTCATTCATCCAACAAAAGGATAAATACTATTTGTTCAAAGAACAATGAAATTTATCAGAAGTTTCTTCTGTACATTCTACATCAATTTGCTGTTGCATGGAAAAAAAATATTTGTGAAGATACAGAAGACACAAAAGCAGGAAAAACTGATTCTGTGAAATTGTTGGCACTCTCCCTATCAGTGAATAACAAAAAGTTCCTGAGTGTGAAAAGACATTTCATAATATTGTTCAATATCATACAACTATCTGTAGTCATAGTTCATATAAAAATGTGTATTCCTATTCTAAACATTAAAAGCTAGACTTGAAAGTCTAGCCTGTGGGGTTGACTTCTACGTTTATGAGACTAACCCTGAATAAGTTACCATTTTTTTTTTTACATGAATGAGGGCTATAATTAGCTCAAGATTTTGCCAAAAACTATGAGCTACGGTGGCAAGGAGTTCATATCCTGATCCTATCAACAGACTCAACTAAGTGAAAAATTATAATTTTTACATAGGGCACTTGATAAATATTTCAAGTAAATTTATGTATATGAAATGCACATTTTATATGTAGTCCACGTATATTTCTTTATAAACATGTGTACATACCCCATATATGAAACATATTACAAGCACATATTACTCATATCAAAGAATTTTTAGTCAGAATTCATAGCAGATAGCTCAACAAGTAAATACCAGATTATCTGGACCATATAATGCTTGTCCTCTTTCGCCATCCCAAGAGCCACACATCAAACCATTATATTAGTCTGTGGAACAATGTGCCTTATCTGGCAAGAAGCACTGGTTATTGCGTTTGGGCTAAAATGAATTTCATTTTCTTGACTGTGTGTCTTACTGTCATTTTACTATGGTACAGAGATATCCCAGATTACTTCTTAAGCAATGAAAAAATAATTTCTTATTCAATTGCAAGAAGAATCTACACAACTTAATCTGATCATTGTGTGGAGGAGAAAATACTCCCAATGACGACATCTTCCTATGTCAATGGATTTCATTACAGATGTCATCTCTGTGGGCTATATTTATGCAGCTCTTTCTTATTTAAAGATTTTAATCTCAGTTTGTTGCTCTAACGTTTCATCGGTTCAAAATACATGCTGTAAAAATCCTCGGCCATCAAATTTTCCTGTAGGCTAAAAATAACCCATTGCTGTCAGTTAGAATTAGCTGATAAAGAGTGTCAGAGCCTGTTTTGAATAAGTTTGATAACTTCCTGTTTATGCAGCACTGACCCTTGTCTAATAAAGCTTCTTTGCCCTAGAATGAGAGGAGATCCTGCTGCATTCTATTCCTTAATGGCCAATACTGATTACTTTTGAAAGCCTTTAATACATTTCCCATATTAGACATGAACAGATGTCAGGTATGTTGCCAAGGGAAATTTCTTTTATGCAATCTTGGCTTGTTGTACAATAATAGCCCTTTCTCAACATGGGAAAAAATTACAGACCCAACTAATTTCCCTGACAGGGGAGAGTTACATATGTTTTCCACTTGTAGTTTTTACGACAAGTTTACAGTTTTGCCAAACCTGGAACTAATTGGGACTGTTTCCAAAGTGGCCCAATAAACCCCCAGAAGTGTAGAGCCATTTGAAAAGGCAGTCAGTGATGGTTTGCCCTTGCATGTTCTCCATTTTGGTCAAAGAGAGCGGAAAAGTTAGATTGCAAAATTATTTCATTTAAGTTGCTTAAACACTTACTGTTTCATATCCTCCCAGTTTTTGAGCAGCTTGAAACATAGTCCAAAGGTTAACTGTTAGAGGGACAATAAGTATTTAGATAAGCATTGCATTAACATATTTCCAAGAAATGTCAATTAAAACATTTTTTTTTCAATGAGAAAGAGAAAAAAAAGAAATACTAATGTACCCCAGAGAGCTAAGTTCTTAGGAAACAATTTGCCCAAAGGGCATTCAACAACAGAATCTATTATTACCACTTAAAACATTTCTTAAGAAACAGTCATAAAGCTACAAAAATGGTTCTACTTTTAGGATAAAGACAAGAGTTTTAGTCCTACTGTCATCAGCAGAGCAAGAGGAGCTAAATTAGGTGTCTTTGGGAAAAAGTGTAGGCTTTCAAAACTGGGGTTGGTCTTGCTCGACCCTTAGAAAGAAGTCATTGATTAAACAGTAATATATAGAGCTTCTCTCAGATAAGAACTCTCTATAATCAATAAATAACAGCCACTTGAATATATGATTACCTTCTTAATAGAATGTCTGATGGCAGCACTGTATTAAAGGATCATACAGTATTTCACCAACATGTGGTGGCTGGCAGTGAGTAGGAAAACAAATATTTCACATGGAGGCCACAGTGATACAACAGATAAAAGGGAATGAAGACATTCATTCAGAGAGGAATTGAGTCATGAACTCACTTAGTCCCCTAACTGGCCTGTGGGATGTTGCAAATATATTTTTTTCAAACAGATTTCTCTTTAGAGAGTTTGTATATGTTTATGCTGTTAATCAACTATACCAAATCGCTAGCAACCCTGTTCATTTATACCAAATACCATGGAATGGGACTGCTATGGATTTGATTCTTTTACATGAGGGGAAAATTGAACTTCAAGTGATTCCTTGGTAAGGAAAAGGAAGAATAAAATGATTTTTTTTTTAAAGGCTCTTTGACACAATATGTTCGCAAAGCCTCATTGAACCTTACACTACACTTCAGAGCTATCAAGAGCCCTGCCTCGGCCTTGATTTAATCTGAACCAATGCATAATGCAACAAAGCTGTTCATAGTACATTAATTTTACTTCTATTTCAAGCAACCAGTTTTCAGACAAACATTGTAATCATTCGTAGTTATATAAGTTTATAATGGCTGCGAGTGTTCTCTTGCAATCAGTGCCAATTGCTATTAGGTATGTAAATTGTTATGTAAAACACACAGGTTTGACATTCTTCATCAAAATGACACATGTTTTTAATCTAGGAAGATACGTTTGGAGAAAATACTATTTCAAGCCAGAGGCTCATCGCTTTGTGCACCACTAAATCCAGACAGAGGCAACATATATATTCAGTTGCAAAATCAAGGCAGGATCTGAATTTCTTCTCTTTTGATTTGGAATTCTGTTTGGCTATGAGTTTCCCATTCTCCTTACAAATACACTATGACATTTACATTTAAATGTACATGTCAAGGTAATCCAAAATTAGGCCCCCTGTTCCAATCTGTCTATTTATTGTTTTCTCTGAAGTTGGATTTTTGTTATCTTTTAACACATTTGGGGCTTAGGAAATGTGTTTTCTCTTCGTGGTTCTTTTGTCCATCTTTAAATGTCCTCCTTTTAAAAGCTGTTTTTTTTCACAGGCAACATCTGTGCCTGATAAAGCTACGTCATATTATTATCTCACAAGAAAGGCGTCACAGACACTCAAGATTGACAAAACAGAAAATGAGAAACTTTCAACATGTCTATTTCCAGTCATAATCAGTGGATTCAAGCCTATAAATATCTCACTGCAACTGTCCCAGAAGGGAACAATGTAGCGGAAAAAGGCAGGGAAAAAATTCTTGGCTTGGAACATTTATGGATTTAGTATAAACAGAGAGCACTATCCCCAGATTAGGATTTCAACATAATCCTGAGTCAAATTATTTTTTCCAGTTCAAAGAAGCTGAGCAGCTCTGATAATTCAGAAACGAAAACAAGTATACTCACTCTGTTTAAAACCTAAATAGGGTATTCGTTCTATCGGCGTTTTCCTTTCTTTCATGTATTTATAAAGTGCCACCAAGAAGGCTTGTTCATCTGCCCTGCACTCTTCGCCAATGGCAACCTTTGGTTTTTCTTCATTTGAGACTTTTTTACAGTTATTATGGTTATTCTTCGGCTTGGTCAAGGCTGACCTGGCCTCACATTTCACCTGGAAAAGGGAAAATATGCCACATCAGATGAGGCACAGCCCTGGGATGCTTACCAAGACAGAGCTAGTGACAGAGCCAGCGACACTTTTCAGTGAGTGCTAAGGGTGAACCAGTAAATTATCCCTGCTTTTAATAGCTTTTCAGAGGCATCACTGAAGATGAATTGTCTGAGGCCAGGGGATGTCAAATTTCTGTAAAGGGTCACATCATTAATACTGTAGGCTTCTGGGTCACACAGTCTCTGTTGCAACTATTCAACTCTAGTAGGACAGCAGGCATCAGCAATATGTTAACAAATGGGTGTGTCTGTGTTCCAATAAAACTTTATTGACAGAAATTGCCAACAAGAGGGTCATAGTTTGCCAAACTATGCCAGCTTCTTTTAGACTCCTGACAAGTATGTTGATATGAAATGAGAGATAAGGCTTGGTATCTGGTAGAAACATTCTTTTGTCTCTCTATATTAATACATTTTATTTTCTTAAGGAGAAGCATCAGTTAATGTCCTTGAACAAACCCTGCCTCCTTAACAAATAGTACCATATTTCATACTTTGTATCAAAATGAAAGGCAGGTCTATTTCTTTGCAGTAAACCATTCTTGTTGCTATTCTCTCCAGCAACCTTGAAAAACAAGTCAATACCAGCAGATGCTGGCATCAGCAATACCAGCAAGACCTCTGCTGTTTGCCACCCAAGGGTGATGCGGGGGTACACCCTCAGTAGGAAACAAAGATCTCACTGTTTAACGAGGGCTTCTTGCTTTATCAGTCAGCTCTAAGAATAAGATGTTAACTTGCCACAGAAGAAAGAGTAGAGGTCAGCTAAAAACCCAAGAAGAGTGAGTATAAAGCTCCATAATTAAAAAATAAAGGGCGGTAAAGGCTCCAGATGTTCTTCCTTCCACACTGTAGGCAGATAGGGAACTTGGCATATCGAGCGGCTAACCTAACGTTCCCTCCTCACTGCCACGTTCTACAAGAGGCCTTTGATGGTCGTTAAATATAACGCTAAGTTGCTGAGCTATTTTAATTGTAAAAGGGGGAAGTACAAAGGGTCAGACTCTGAGTTCAAGTGCACCCATGGGGAATGTGTACATTCCAATATTCTTTACATCTCTGTAACTGACATCGGGAGAGAAGAGGGCAAGTGCTGGGGAAATGTTATGAATAAAAATGTCCCACATATTCTACAACGCTGTCCATTTCAGGATTTCAAACCCTTTTTCTTTCCCTGCAGCTCCTTCTTCCTAAGCATTTAGAACATAAAAGACTATGCTTATTTAGTAAAGGAAAGTGCATTCTCTGCAAGAGCTCCTCATTGCCTATTCTCTCAAGTGAACATACAAAGTTTAATATCCTTCGACTGGTCCTGCAAAGATAAAACTTCCTATGAAACTGATTCAATGGGGCTTCTAGGTAAGATTTTAACTTTTAAGGGGCTGTGGAAACAGGACTAAAACAATTTTTCCATGTAGATTTTGTACTCTGTAACATTATATTAAGGCGAACATCCTGTGAAACTTTATGTTGTCATCATTTTTTACGGCCAAATTTTAGGCTGTTGGATCTAAAGTTCTGATGAAATCTATAATGTAATGGCTTCTTGAAATCATAATATCACTCCAGTTTTAATTTGTATTGCCTCCCACCCCTTCCTGAGTGTTTCCTGGGCAGCCAGGCTCTATTCTCAACGCTGTTTATGTGTTATTTCATACTCACAACCCGAATGAGGTAGTTATTATTTTCATATTAGAAATGAGGAAACGGAGGGAGACAGGATGAGCAGCATGTACAACATCACAAGATCATGCCCTAGTTAGTAAGCGGGGAGCCTGGAATTTAAGCCCAGGCAGCCTTGTGGTTTTAAATGTTATACTTTTCTGACACTCTTAATACAAATATTAAATTGGTAATCAAAACAAACTTCCAATTAAAAAGCCTGTCTTATTACCAGGCATTATGAAGCCTACCACTTAGAAATGTGACTTATCAAATGAAAAGTAAAAGACAAATCTAGGGGGTTTCCAATGTGTCAAGGAGTTCCATTCCTTCTATTGTATATTGAGCAAAAGGGAAGGAAATCAGTTTTCAATTGAGCACCTATAATGAGTTAGATACAGTGCTGTGGGTTTCACATATTCTGCCTTAATGTTCTTAAGAATTGTAAAAGGGAGATATTTAGCCACATTTTACAGTTGAGGAAACTAGAGCTTAGTGAGGTCATGTATGGTTTGGAAGGGGCAGACCCTCTGGGTTTAGAACTCAGGTCTGCCCCGCTCCAAACCCTAATCTTATAGCATAAAGAAGTAGATCTCTCAGGTTTGTGTATAAAACGAAGTGAGTCTTAAATGTGCAGTGATAATGAGCCAACTACCTATATTATTAGGTCAGAAGAACCACTGTTAAAAGGAGAATGAGGTTTGAGCTCCTTGGCGTGTAGAGAGCGGCTTAACTCTCTTCCTCATCTATGCAGAAACACTCAGAAACAGAAGGAAGACACAGAGGGGTGCATGAACCAGGTCCAAAGTAACCGAGACTCCCTGCTACATAGCAAAGGCTCCAAGTGAAGCCAGGCTGCTGCCTACTGAACTCTGTCCTGAATCTCAGTGGGCATGAGGCTCCTGGGGAGGCTAGGTACTTAGTAAGAAGTGAACGAGCGGACAGAGGCTTCTTTTCTTGTTCTAGCTTGATACATTTTTTTTTTTTTTTCAGTTCACATAAATGAGCTCTTTAGGGTATGATTCTGATTCTGGGTAGGACTAAATCAAGTTCCTTTCTATCTGTTTTTCCATTTACCCAAAGCATTCTCAGCATTGCAATCTATGAAATTATTATAGTGCAGGTGGTAGTAGAAATGGGAGCCAGTCTTCATGTTGACCTAAGAAAGCCCAGTGTTTTGATGGTGACAATTAATTACTAGATCTGTTTTTCCTGACCTGAACACCATACACCTGTTGAGCTCACTAACTGCTTTGAGGTTTCCAAAATGATTGAGGAGGTGCTAATTAAAGAATCAACATTTAACGTTTTCAGTGATCCACCACCTATTTGATATTAACCACGTCCTTCCATGGGATTGAGTTATAACTAATCCAGCCTTCAACTGGGGCAGTAAGATGTGCTGAACCAGCAATACAAAAAGCTAGAGTTCTAATCTTGGTTTGGCTGCTAACTTGCTAGGTGACCCTCAGTTTCTTCCTTAGTAAAGCAAGTAAAGCAAAAATGATCATCCCTGGGAATAGTTCTGAGGACTAAATGAGTGGAAAAATATTGAAAATAATGAAAGTATCACATTTGTGAAATATAGAAAGTATGTTCATGATTTAAATGAACACACTTCCCACCAGAGTTTCCCTTTTTGTGTTCCCTTTAGAATATAAACCACCTGTAATATACTTCTGCCCTTCAGAAAATGCATATGGGATATTAAAAATAATTTGCCTTCTATCAATGTAGGCCTTTTATTAGGGTTCTATGCCAAGATTTCTGTTATAGATCACTCTATGAAAGTCCTGGGCCTCAGGTTCACTGGTTTAAGATGATTCCAGAATAAATGGCAGGATTTGGGCTGAACACAGTCATGATATCTTCAAAGAATTGGTATTTTCCTCCCCACATGACACTTGCTATCTTTGGGAAGCCATGTAATTTTCTCTACCTTGGAAAACATGGTCTTGCAAAGCTAGTTTTCATGTTCTCATTGAAGGGGTGCCATGTTTTGATGGCGAGCGGCAAATCACTTGACTTATTTTTCCAGTCATGAATACAACAAACCCAGTGGGTCCCACTGTAAGAGTTTTGCTGTGTGGAGCTGCATGAAGTGGGTGCTTAGTTAGAAATGGTCTGTTTGAGGCACTTTTAAAAAGAAACAGTCACACGGGTCTTGGTCACAAAGTCAAACAGCTCACTGTCCTCTAATATGCTGCTTCCAATTCAACAGATGATTAGGTGGTCACAGACTTATAATCTATACTGTAGTGTTTCATGAGAAAAGACCACATGAAGGCACACATGCTTTTTAATGACTGTCTTTGTCCCAGATGTGGCTTGTTCATTCTGCAGGGATTTTACATCTGTCTGTTGGTGCCAACGGACAAGCTCGTCACACTTCATACATACTGATGTTTTTGCCTAAGTGGTCTTGCCAGACCCCCTGGAAGTGGCCAAGGCATGACTGTAATCTAAGACTCTGAAAAGAGCCAAGCCATTAGACCAGTCCCTAGGAGCTGACTACAGCATGACATTCATCTGTTCTCCACTGAACACCAACGGTGGAAGAATGATCCATCTCTTTGTAAAGATGCTGACGGGCAGCACTGTTGCAGGGGTGGGCTAAAGGCATCACTTAGAAAACCCAGGACTGACTTCTATCCTTCTTGTTAAGAAGTCAGTGAACATCAAATACAGCCCATCTTTACAGCAGGCTCTTGTTCTTCTCGGCTTTGTGAACCCAACAGTGAGTTCTGAGCTGCCTTCCATGGAGAGAAACATTGGAGATCTGTTCCTTCAGATCAATTGTACAAGTTCTGTAAAATTCCCAGAGGCATAAGGATGGTGGTAGTGATTCCACGTGGCATGGAAAGGAGCTTTTTCCTGCTGGGCTCAGGTACAGAATATGCTGCAGTAAACACATGCTGTCAACCAAGAAGGATGGGCTGGGCACCAACAGAAGGCATGGGCAGTGCAAGCTCTGCTGAATGTTACGGTCTTAAAACCTTCTTGCTCCATTCTGCAGGATCTTGCAAACTACATAGTAGGGAATGAACTGTTCCTGCTGACATCCTTCAAGATGATGGAAACCAAAGTCCTAGGTAGACAGTTCTAGGTCTGAGGTGTCCAACTTACAAGAAAATGTCATTCATGGTATCCATGTGGAGTTAACTAGCAGAAAGTTAAATGTGCAGAACAAAAATAACTTTAGGGAAAGAGATTTGTTTTCAGCCAGAAAATGGAAAATACACATTTCTCCTGGTTGATCTCTTCTTAACCCTTTGGAATCTTAGAAGTATTTAGAAATTCTAAGCAAAAAGTCCTTAGAATTTCCTAACGAAACAAAGATGCTTAAAGATAAAATTTTTTAGAATATGAAAGTATAAGATTTACTTCATTACACTGGAAAGAAGGTAGAGTACATGACAGAGAAACAGTAGACTGTCAACACAGAACTGAATTCATTTTTTTTTTTTCTACATCAGACTCTTCCAAATTCACCACTAATCAAAATGGTCCCATTTTCAGAAGTTTAGTTCTTTGATTCTTTCATCTGGAAACTGGTATCAGCTGAAATCTTTTCTTCAATTAAAATCCTAAAGGGACTATTGCTGTCTTTAGCACAAAAATAACACCTAAATGCAGTAAACAGAACCATGGAAATCTGACCCAAGCCCACAAAAGTCAGAAAGGTAAGTCTAAAAATATAAAGTGATACTTTACCCTTTGTTGTGCTAAATACTTTAGGCATGCACTTTCAAGATTCCAAAGAATGCTTAGGCAAAAAATGGACCTGGGTCCTGAACAACAGTGTAGAATTTACTTTCATTCAGGATTAACAGAGATCTTTAAAAGTATATAAATGCTTGTAGGCATATGTATACATCTAAATATTTTGCTATGGATCTTTGATTTTAGTCTAATGTAAATTAGAAGTGACTTTGAAAAATACATAACTAAAATGATTAATTCTAGCTATTTCTAATTTCATCCTCTGTTAATCTCCAAAACACATTTAGATGAACACATTCAGAAAGAGGACGGTTCAGCTGGTCTATTTTTGACACAAGCAGAGTAAACTATGTCATTGTGTCACCCACTATGAAATCTCAGCCTCAATGACGTGGGTGCTTAATCATCTGTCCTTTACTCATAACAGGCCAAACTGGGAGGTAGGAAGTCTTTCTGTTGACTAATCAAAATGCCTACCTCCCCCACCCCACAGCAACCAGGGGGAAGGGAGGTGGCAGGAACAGGCACAGCATAGAGCTTCAAAAGCTCTGAATACCAAAGTCAGATGTTGAATTGAAAACTGCCTCCAAGACACAGGCACAGAGAGATAAAGAGAAAAAGCAAAAATAAAAAGATGCAACGAAATGAATACTGTGGAGTGAACGACCGTACCTTGGCAACGGCTTTGCCATCGGAATTATTGTTGGAATCCTTAACACCACTGAATGAATCTCTTCTTTGTGGGCATGGTTTCTTTTTGCGTGGTCTGCCTTTAAGATTTGGCGCTGAAAACAAATGGAAAACAATTGATACACATTTTCATTTGCATGGGTTTCTTTATTAAAGACCCAGAATCTCACTACAGTGATCCCTTCTAATTGTTCAGAGAAATGTACATATATTGGCAAGCAGCCCTCATTATTACACGCTTCTCTCTCTGAATGCTTACATATTGGTAGAGTATACATTTCTGTACATACTTCCCAAAGCTAATCTATTTAGCTTTAACATGTCTAATTAATATAAGTTACACGAAGCTCTTAGCTCTAAAGGATCATGGTAAGAAAAATGTCCTTCCACGTTGTTTGACAAGAAGCATTTGGGGCTGAAAAACTGAGCCAGGCTTTGAGCTCAATCTTTGGTTTTTGTTTTGTATCTTGCTTTCAAAAACCTAAGTGACATGCCTGCCCTTATGGTATCATAGTAATGAAATGTTGAAAACATCTCTTTTACAAAATATTCAGAGACAAGGGCATTCTCTCAAATTACCATACAGATAAGTAGAGAGATAGCTAAAGAGAGAGAAGCATTCACAACAGCAAGCTGGAAAATATTATTACATATATTTACTAATAATACCGTAACCAGCATGTTTCAAATCTCAACAAATCTGGCAGATACATTTAAATCAGCATGCTCTCTTTTCCTTTTCAATATATTTTTATGAAGACCTTCAGGCTTATTTAAAATAACATCCAAAGATTACACTGGGGTTGGCTTGATTCCATGGGGGCTACACTTTTGAAAAGACAAGATACAAATCAAAGTTCTATTTCATCCTTGATGCTGAGCAACTTGGTTCCTTTTAAGATCTATACAGAAAGTCGGGAGGAAAGGCTGCTGTTTATTGAGAGCTATGACTATCCGGCATCAGCTTTCACATTTAACTTCATCAGTCACCCAAGTCAAGCCAAATTAAAAACAACCAACTAACCAACCAACCAACCCCAGAACGACTCCAAGCTAATCAATTATACCCTAAACAATTTTGTTCAGACCTTTCAAGGTACCCACACTTTTTATTACTTAAGGAGTGATTATGACAATGTCACATCTAAACAACATGAACCTTCTTAACTGTTGTTAATCTTACTTAGGCAGTTAACCAGTGGTTTTAGGACATTTTTACATTGTACTCATTTTACAAACACAGGTAATCCTACTAATTTGATTTTCTCCTCCGGATAACAGTTTTACTGTTGGTAAAAGCTCAGTAAAGCAGAGCTGCCTTTAGAATCAGAGAGGCAAAAGTTTAAAAAGAGGCTTTAGGGCTTAGGATCCCCTTCCCACACCCGCTCTCTCCTCTCATTCCCCTAAACGCTGGTCTGAAAGTCCATCCCAGAAAGCCAGGCTGGAATTACCAAAGGTAAACAAGCTCATAAACAAAAATCAAGCAAAGAGAAAGTAGCGATTACCCATTCCAGTCGACAAACATCTGCCTGACTGATGTCTGTGCTCATGAAAGCTACAGCATGTGACTGCTCCCCGGCCACATCCCTGGAAGTCTCGACTTGGTGTGGATGTCAGCTTCCCTCCGAATGCGAGCTGCGAGGCTCAGCGCTCTGCTTACAACTCCCCTCCCCCGGCAGCTCCATTACTCATGTAAACACACAGCAGTGACTAGCACCGAGTGTGTGGGATGAGCCTGAGGACTTTGCTGGAGTTGCCAGACTGGCAGGGAGGGCTCTGCTCTCTCCACCTCCCCGCACGGGGTTGGTGATTTCATCCGGCATGTTTTGTGGATCCTGACCTCTTGCTCCCCTTGTCAGAGCACGATGCCACGTTCCATGAATTTGACACGGTCCGCAGCCTGGAGCCAGGGCATGGACTGTTTGTTTTGTTTAGAAGACTTTGTGTAGCACAGAAGTGTTTCCACAACTGACCCAAGTGTTAAGACTTTAATGACCACGAGGGAAGGATGTACTTTCAAGTCCCTTATCAAAATAATAGCTGAGCAGAAAGCTGACAAACAGAACTTGGGGTAGCAGGTCTGAGGCATTTCATTAAAACAAACAAAACAGTATCCCCTCTGTTCTAAGATTTGTTACTATGATCTTCCTTTCCTAACATTTTGGCGAAAAGCACTTAAACCTAAAAGGCATTTATTTCTAGAAAAGCTTTCAAATCCCAAAGGTCTTTTCGATAGAACTTGCATCGAACATGCTGTTTTTTAAAAAAGGCAAAGGTTCCGGGAACTGACAAGAAGTCATCCCCAAACTGGGTTTATTTTCTCCATTCTTTGAGCTGTTTTCAGAACCCAGAGAAAACATGTACTCCCCCAGCAGATTCTGAGAATTACAAATTTAGAACAGACTAGCACCTAATATTCTGGTCACACAAACGTAAACTCTAAATGGGATTTGATCAAGAGAAAAAGCCCTTTGTTCTTACTAAGGCAAGTACTTCAGTATTTCAGGTATGGTTGGGCAAATCTTACCAAATCTTACCAGTCACTCAGGGCTCAAAATTAAATTCCTCTCCTACTCTCCCCTCTGAACTTTTTTTCTCTCCTTCTCTTATGGAACATATCACTGT
Source organism: Rhinopithecus roxellana (assembly GCF_007565055.1). Classification (NCBI taxonomy): domain Eukaryota; kingdom Metazoa; phylum Chordata; class Mammalia; order Primates; family Cercopithecidae; genus Rhinopithecus; species Rhinopithecus roxellana. The sequence goes on along the minus strand of NC_044559.1, from coordinate 100,620,685 downwards.
ACTCCTTGTACTTTTAGCTGTGGTTTCTGGCATATTATTATACTAGACTGGAGAATCCTTAAGGGCAAGACCCTGTGGGATGTGTCTTTTATCTGCCCAGCACAATACCCAAAAGGCAACATTGCATAACATGCATTTGTTGAATGAAAAAGTGACCAATGGAAATAAATATGTCCACATAGTGTTCTTTCCTGTCCTCATAGACTGATCTCACCAACCTCACACGTGGTATACTTGTCACACTGGGCACTTGTAAAACTGCATTCACCTTTACTACTTATGCTTATGCTCTGGAAACATAAACCGGTGACTTGAGGTTGCACTGGGAATGGAGACAGGAAACGTAAGGCCTTTGGTATCTCAGTAAGGCTATAATCTAGTCCCCACATGCAATGCACAAACACCCTGACGAGCACAAATATTCAAAGTACAGGGAGGAATGGAGCACAAAGGACTGGATAGGTGCCCCTGCAATCCAATCAGAGACCTTTTGGATTCAGAAGACTCCAGGTAAAGTTTTGGTATTGAAGGGCTGGCTTTGGGGACAGCAAAAACTCTGGTCCCCAGGCCACATCTTTTTCCCTCTAGAGTCATAATCTGTCATTTGCTAGGTCAGTGAGTGAAAACAGGTGCATTATGGTGTGCTGGTGGGTAGGAGTGGGGTGGGTCTGTGGACTTTAATTCACTTATGGAAGAGACAACCCCACCTCCTTCCAGCCACTCTGCGAGGACCTATACCTGCCCTCTCCTTGAAAGCTCAGTGCTATGTACTAAGTACTTACTGACAGAACCTAAATCCTAAGACTCCAGAATTAGACCAGCTCTTGTTCTTCAGGTGAGACAGATCTCTACCAAGAAAAAGCTCTGCTAAGGAGAGAGCAGTACCCTTACTGATGGCATATCTGGCTCCAGTCAGTTTTATTAGAAAAAAAAATAAGTGCAAAGCAATAGACGTACTATTACTGTTACATGTGTATATAATTCACTGGCCTGGCTTATCACAGAGTTCAGTAAATGCTCTTTGCATGAATGTTTTCAGTATTATACATGAATAATAAGAGTAGCTAAGTGAATAATAATAGTAGCAAACCATTTCTGAGCACTTTCTCTGTACAAGTCACTCTTCTGGGTGCTTTGCATACAATAACTGCACTAAAACTCACAGCAAGCCAAAGAGGAAGGCATGATCCTTATCCCCATCTTACAGACCAGGAAACTGAGACAGAGATGACATTACTTGTCTCCGACCATACAAATGGTTACTGGTAGCAGAAGGACTTCAACACAAGCAACTGGACTTCATCCAGAGCCCCTGCTTTAAGCAACTTATCTCTAATAGACACACACACAGACACACACACACTGCCTCATAATGAAGTATTCATACTAACTTGGGCTGGCAGTCACCAGGAAGCTCTCCCCAAATGAAGACACTCAAGTACTACATAGCATGAGGGTGCTGCAGCCCACCCCAGACAGGAAACACTGTCCCACAGATAGAATTGATAGCAAGTGGGGTCCCCATTAGTCTTGACCCAGCAGTAGGTGGCAAGACTTCCACTAAGGCCAATAAAACTTAGTCAGAGACCCCTACATATTACCCCCTTAACCAGTGGGCCACTGACTCTTCTGCCTAATCAGTGAAAGATCTCTGTGGTTTAAAAAAAAAATCTTTCCCCTCTGACTGCCCATCTGTTCCTCTTACTCAGTGCCAAGAAATTAACAACTATTCACCTTTGTGAAGTCACTGCTATTTCTATAGGTGTTAATCCTCAGAGAATCAAGCTACCTCCAGAGCTCCAGGCTACTCTGACAGCTAACCGGTGTTTTTTTTTTTTTTTCTTTTTAAACGCCTTCCACTATTAATGAATTATAGTCTATTTTCTCAACAATATAGCAAAACAAGTTTGTTTTCCTTAAAGGGTCTAGAAGCTCAGAGTTGCAGACAATTTGTTTATATATTTATTTCACTATGGGTTCACACAAGTTACATGGCAGGGCAGTGCAGGTGTGGGAAACTTTTATGTCAACCCCAACTCTTACAATAATAATAATAAAACAAAGGGAAATGTAACCAGTTACTGGCAAAGTAAATTGCTTTTGGCTTAAATGTTCCTGTTTTTTTCTACTGTGTTCTTCCTGTCATGACCATCTCTTTTTTTTAATAGCATTTATGCTCTTGGAAATACCACGAAGATAGATAAACTGCTATAAAAGCTGGATTGACTCATCAGTTAACAACTCTTCCTTCCCATTTTGCAGAGAGAATTTTGTTGCCAACACAGCTACATATTCTCTCGAGAAATTCTTTGTGAGCTTCCACTGAAGAGATAGGACTTGCTTGTTGGTAGGGACTGGAATCAGGGGAATGGAAAACCAGCACAATTTTCCTAAGACTTTGAACCCCGAGGTCAATGTCTAGAGAAGTCGGCAGAGCGTTAACTCATTCGATTTGCAAGTTGTGTGTGTCTTTTAAACACGAGCCAGAAAACAAAACTCCACTGATCACAGTATTAGGGTAGACAAACATTGTTCTATGTATAGTATGCGTTACTGATAATACCCTGCATTTCTGTAATGCTTTTCCTATGAGGGTATCAATTCTCTGGTACATTTTCTTTACAGACAATAATCTTAAAATACCGGCTGGGCGCGGTGGCTCATGCCTGTAATCCCAGCACTTTGGGAGGCTGAGGCGGGTGGATCACGAGGTCAGGAGTTCGAGACCAGCCTGGTTAACACAGTGAAACCCTGTCTCTACTAAAAATACAAAAATTAGCCAGGTATGGTGGCATGTACCTGTAGTCCCAGCTACTCGGGAGGCTGAGGCAGAAGAATCTCTTGAACTTGGGAGGCGGAGGGTGTGGTGAGTGGAGATCGCACCATTGCACTCCAGCCTCGGCAGGCAACAGAGCAAGACTTCGTCTCAAAAAAAAAAAAAAAAAAAAAAAAAAAAAAAAAAAAAATACCCTGGTAAGTTTCAGCATGGAGCATTGCTCTTTCAGGGGGGAGGAGGAGGAACCTACCCTAATTTAGTTATTATCATTTACTGTGTTCTATTTTCTTTTCTTTTTTTTTTTTTTTGAGACGGAGTCTCGCTCTGTCGCCCGGCCTGGAGTGCAGTGGCCGGATCTCAGCTCACTGCAAGCTCCGCCTCCCGGGTTTACGCCATTCTCCTGCCTCAGCCTCCTGAGTAGCTGGGACTACAGGCGCCAGCCACCTCGCCCGGCTAGCTTTTTTTGTATTTTTTAGTAGAGACGGGGTTTCACCGTGTTAGCCAGGATGGTCTCGAACTCCTGACCTCGTGATTCGCCCGTCTCGGCCTCCCAAAGTGCTGGGATTACAGGCTTGAGCCACCGCGCCCGGCCTGTGTTCTATTTTCAATGTTTCCCCTTTAACTATTTAGAAACTTCCTCTTTCATTACAACAAAAATAGAAAGAATGTTTTTAAAGTTATTAACGTATGAGTAAAAGACTTATAAACCAAGAATGGCAGAAGGCTTGATCAAAGCCATTCTTAAAATTTATGGGTGTAATAAAAGAAAGGCATTTCACAGATAATCTCTTACAGAATTTCAGTTTTCAAATATGTGGGGAGACAAAAGAAAACTAGAAGCTCTCAGACCTCATTTTGGCTTTAACTTAAAGCCAATATTTAAAAATTCATAAATAAGTCCCCGAATTTTTTATTTCAAATCCACAGTTATATTTCATATAGTGACCATTGGTATTAAACTTCTATTCAATTGTTTGAACCTTTCTACAAATTCACAAAACACTGATCACATACGAATTTAGGCAATATTCAAGTTTATTTTTATTCTGGTTTCCCAAAATCAGTCTTCCACACCCAACAGAAATGCTTGAGAAGCAATTGTATTGTCTGAGATATAAACACACTGGGCCATTGACAAGCACAACTTGATCCTGCAGGACATTCTAACTCTGATGATGAAGTTTAAACAATAGACATGGAAACACAATACTGCAAAAGTTTTATTATTTGGTAATTGTTCTGACAGTTTCCTCTTAAGAGTAATTAATTTTTTCTCAAATAAAGGCATTAAAAAGATGAAGCCCTGGTGGTGGCTCATGACTGTAATCCCAGCACTTTGGGAGGTAGGAATATTGCTTTAGGCCAGGAATTTGAGACCAGCTTGGGCAATGTAATGAGACCCCTGTTGTGATGAAAATTAACTGGGTGTGGTGGCATGTGCCTGTAGTCCTAGCTACTCCGAAGGCTGAGGTGAGATGATCATTTGAGTTCAGGAGTTTGAGGCTGCAGTCAGTCTAGACTATGCCACTGCTCTCCAGCCTCGGTGACAGAGTGAGACCCTGTCTCTTAAAAACAAACAAACAAAAAACGCAACTGAGCCCAGAACCCAGCCAGATTTAAACACTTTCCACATTCAAATGTCATCAAGACCAGAAAACCCCAAACACTAATGGATGGATGCGCCCTAGAGAAATTTACACTCATCACACTGGATATCATGCGATATGAAGACCTGGACTTTGAGTTTCGAAGTGTGCTTTTTGCCCAAGTCATACCCCTACACTGCTTGAACCACAAACTACAATTTAACATTTCCAATGAACTCTGCACAGAATCCGTCCTTGTTCTTCCTGCCGGAAGGGTGAGCAGTTGTAGTGTTAGAAAGAACATTAAAAAAAGAAGAAGAAGCTGGCTTTATATGAGGTCGTCACTTTGCCTCTTTGTCAAAATCATTGAGAGTCCCAATAGTCACTAATGAGAGTAACGTATTACTGCCTTTGTTATACCTGGATTGCTTGGGTAGTTTAAGTCCAAAACAGCCATGGACTTCATTGACTGCTCAACAAACCATGTAAGTAAACACTTTTGTAATCCATTCCAAAACATGCCCAGTCTTACTCACTCTGTTTCATACTTGTGAATGCTGGAGTAATTATTAATGCTCCTGATCAAGGTTTTAGTAATTTCTTAGGCATGTGATTTGCATAGCTATTTCCTGATCTGCCTTCTCTCTCTGCCCTGGAGGTCTTCATTTCTCAGAAACACTTAAAAACACAGATTATTTTACTTCTACCCTTCCCCCAACCCGTAAATGGAACAGGACTTCCTAGCTCATCTGTATTGCTAATTGGTTTGAAAGCATGTGACTCCGTGCATTCTTGCCATTAAAACACAAGCAAGCCTTTTTTGAAGTCAGCTTTACCAGCAGTGATAGGCAGATTTCTATCTTTGTTCCCCCACTGTGTCTTGAGGCAGGGGAGAAATGTAAATGATCACATGTTATTTAAATATTGTTCTGAAATCATGTAGTGAATTCCAAGGTAATATAAAAATGTTCTAATCCGGCCACTGCACTCCAGTCCGGGTGACAGAGCGAGACTCCGTCTCAAAAAAAAAAAAAAAAAAAAAAAAGTTCTAGAAGTCTGTGTAATAGGGTTGTCCACAAACACACTGGCAAAGAAGGGGATTATAGATGCTTTTCACTACTGCTTGAGAAACAAGGGGAAAATCTGGGAGCTGAATCTAGGAGTGAGGAGAGAGTCTGGTTTTTCAGAGGATTGATTCTCTAGGGGAAAATTCTGGAACTAGGAAAAGAGATTGAAATCTATGCCAGACCTTTCCAACTCTCACCTTCTCTCTGGTCTATTTGGCTATCTATTCTCGGTGGAGGGTCCCCTTGTAAGAGGTGCAAGTGGTAGCTCATACCTGCTGTGCAAGAGCCTACGCATCTTTGGGATAATGGGGTCTATATACCACAGCATGGATAAGACCACAGCCTAGGTTTTCCTGAGGATCAGGAGCCTATGGAAAGACTCCTTTGTCTTGGAATTCCACATATTCTTTTCTTTTTTTTTTGAAACAGAGTCTCGCTCTGTTGCTCAGGTTGGAGTGCAGTGGCACGATCTCGGCTCACTGCAAGCTCTGCCTCCTGGGTTCACGCCATTCTCCTGCCTCAGCCTCTGGAGTAGCTGGGACTACAGGCGCCCGCCACCAAGCCCGGCTAATTTTTTTTTGTATTTTTAGTAGAGACGGGGTTTCACCATGTTAGCCAGGATGGTTTCAATCTCCTGACCTCGTGATCCACCCGCCTTGGCCTCCCAAAGTGCTGGGACCACTGGCGTGAGCCACCACACCTGGCCAGAATTCCACATATTCTATAAAGAGACAGCAGGGCAGAGTGGACATCTTAGGACTTAGCTCGGTGCCTAAGGGTGTGCGGCAGTGCTATCTAGGAGCTGATACTGTACGCAAACGGTCTGATTTCTCTGCCCATGCCACCCACCAGCTAGCTGCAAGGTCCTGTCAAGTCACAAATTCAGCAAAACCAAAAGTGGACTCTCAAAATGCCATCAAGGCTCAGACTCCCACTTTCACATTTACCTGGCAACTTCTTTCTCCTATTCATCTCTCCAGATGCCAGGTGTCCATGAGCCATTTCCAGGCCCCAGGTTCCTCTCTCAATGGAGATCATGCACAGAAACTATTACAGAATAAGCATGTTGTTTCAATGCTATACTATGTATTTTTTTCTTATGATTTTGAAATAGCTCCTGTTTTCATTTTTTGAAAACTCTGCTATAAATACAGATTTAGTCTTTCTTGGTATGGTTCTATATAGTAAAAATACAATATTAACAAGATAATTGTCTTTTTCTCTTAAGGCTGTTTAAGGATGCGCTCTGGAAATGTGTTTTAAGGCATTTTGATTTCCACAATTTCTGAAGGTTATACAGATAGAACCTCTTAAACAAAGAGAGTTAATTTTTTGTCTCTCTCTTTTTTCTGTTTGTTAAAATCAATAAAGCTGCTCATTCCAGTCTATGATTGATATGTTCTGTGGTGTTACTATTGAACATGACAGCACAGAAGTGAAAGCAACATTTTTGTGTCGAATAGCCTTGTGAGAGCAGTAAATATCAGAACACTTTTTAAACTCATTTATAAACAGGACATTCTTGTTCAGCCATTTCTCCAGGTTTGGAAATGAGATATTCCATTTCATCATTGAGGATAACTGATTTGCTACCCTCTCTACAGAAAACATTCCCCACTTGGAAATAAGTAAAAGAGATGGGTTGTTTTTGTTTTGGTTTTGGTGTATATGTGGATTAACATGGAGATATTTAACTTATTACATACTTGGATGAGAATGTCATGGGATACATTTTAGTATTTAAAAGACATACACTTTAGAAACAGTCATCAAGTGATAGGCTCCCAATTTATTTTAAAAAGATCCAAAACGGAATTTGTACAGAAAGGGGACTTTTCACTCGCTTTGTGCTTTTATACCTTTCAGAAAGAATAATGTGAATAGTAGGATAGTCTTTTACTTAAAAGTAAAAAGATGACTATTTTTGGTTGTCTGAGATTTGGAGACATTTTTCTTTGTTCAGGCAAATCCCTCTCACCCTTCCTTCCTATGAGGGCATCAGTACCGTCCCCAACTAAGTACCTCAGTGGTCTCTGAGCTTCATTTGTTTGTGCAGGTACAGGAGCCAAGATACTGGAAAATGACTAAAAACTCTTCTGTGGTACCAACAAAGTCATGCAAACTCACAGATTGTATAGAGGAGTGTGTGTCTTGGAGCAGGGTGGGGTGAGGGTACAGAATGAGAAGAGAAAGGGGCCTGGGGTGGGCATGGAGAGGCAGCAACAAGGTTCATAATACCTGGTGACATGTTAACTAAGTGCAGATTATAAGCCATGGGGCAAGCTAGAGATATCAGTCAATTGGAGGGAGAGTTTGTCACACTATAGAGAAAGAGCACACAGATACCATCAGACACCCTAACGTAAAGCTAACAATGAACCCAGAAGAGGTTACAGTTTCTTCACATTTTTTCGGTGTAAGATAAAACATTTCTATGACTATTTAGAATTGCTGTGTCTGATACAGTCACTGCTAGCCACCTGTGTCCCTTGAGTATCTGAAATACTATATGTCAAGTCCAAATTGAGAAGTGCCAGTGCAAAATACACACTGGATTTCCAAGACTTAATACAACATAAAAGTAAAATATCTCATTAATAACATTTTATATTGATTGCATATTGAAATGATAATATTTTGAATACACTGGGTTAAATAAAATGTATTATTAAAATTAACTCCACATGTTCCTTTTTACCTTTTAAAATGTGGTTACTGGAATATTTTAAATTACATGTGGCTCACATTATCTTTCTCTTGGGCGATGCTGGTGTAGTCAATAATTCAATGTTATGATTATAGATATGTTCTTGGAAATATGTGTTAAGGAGCAGACAGAACAAGATTAACATCTGAAACTAGAATAATCAGCAAAAGTCACGATTCAATGTTTCAATACATTTAAGATTTTATTCACTGTTATGGAGGGTAGTCATGTAAAAATGTTATACATAGTTTTATATATATTACACACACATATATAATGTTATAATGGTATCTAAAAATTTTGCTGAAGCTGAGGGCTCTCCTCTGTGAAATTTAAATCTGGTAATCATTGACTCAAGGCTACTAAATGGCCCTGCTGAAGATGTTATTTCATTAACTTCCTTAACTAAGATATCAAAGTAAATGTTAAGCTTTGACAACAGACTGGAGCAGAGACAGAAGGACAGAGAGAGAAGGGAGAGAGAAAGAGAGGAAGGAACTAGCGAATTATTTATTTCACAACTTGTTCTCTCCTGCTGTCAATATGGGTCTGGTATAATGTAAGCCATTTTCATCATGCAGTACAAACTGAATAGGAGAAAATGGAGCTGGAGTGATTTTAGTTGCTTGAAAGTAGACACTTCTTAATCTCCAACTATTGAGTAAGTTAATGGTCTGACTTTTTGGACATTTCATCTGAGAATAAATAGAGAGGTCAGTTATAGTCAGGCCTAAATACAGGGGCATAGATAGCCTCATTGGCTTTGCCAACCTGCCTCAAGTGCCATTTATGACAAAATATGAGATTATTCATTGAAGACTGGCATTCCAATAAGCCCAGAAAAGTTGAACAGAACAAAAAGGTTTGAACTCTGGGGGCAGGGAGGAGATACATTTTTTCCACAATCATTCTTAGCACTAAAAAACCGTCAGGCATCACTGAGACGGCGGCTGCCCAGTGCTCAGCTGGCCCTATGTCCCATCCTCCCAAACAACTTGTTACAGTAGCCAAAATCAAAGCTGATTCCCTCCACCTCCTCACTCTTTGATTCCTGTGGCAGCAGCAACACAGAAACCTAACTAGACATTAACAGCCCTCCAAACACTACATGCCAATCAAAAGGCTGGTAAAATGGGTTCCTACTGTAAAAATAAAAGAGCAACAATGGTGGAAACAGAAATAAGCTTAGGAAATATTTTCTTTTCTTAGAAGGTGGGAGTTGCTATAGCATTTAAGGCAGTAGCATGCAGAAAGGCTTAGACCAAAATCTCTGCAACATCGACAAAATGTGCAATAAATATCATACATTCTACTGTATTATACTTATAATGTAGTAATTTTGATGAAATGATTTGGCAGGTTCAACCTATGTCCTGTGAAGCAATCTGCACACCTCTGGTATGTTTCTGATGTCTAACTATCGAAGTATTTGTCTTTGTCCTCCAAACTCTTTTATAGCACATGGTATGCATATTTCAGCATCCAACATTATTAACTCATGAGCAACTGTCAGTTGATGGTTATCTAACACATGGGGTCTGCACAAAAGGGATCCTTATTTGGGCAAAAGCTCTTGTCTGCACCAGTCTGTCTATATTTTCCCTCAGAATAACTTTATTTGGATTATTATTCGCTGTTAGTGGAAACTCGGAGGTTGCATGTGCGGCAATTGGAAGGCGGAGAAATAAATCCTTAACAAGTTCAAACACTTAGCTGATATTAAAACCATTTCTAGCTTTGTTAGCTGAAAGCAAACGCTCCATTGCCCTCTCGTGGTGAGTCGATGGGATGCGGTGGGAAGATCAAAAAACCCCGCAGAAACTAACAAGAGAGTTTACTCCAATACAGGTGACAACATTCATCTTGGATAGAAACAGCCACAAATGACAACCTTATATTGTTTTATATGTTTTAGAATTTACATTTTTCAGCCCTCTTACATGGAGACTGGACAAGGTGGGGTGGGTGGGGCCAGTAATATGGAAATTAGAACTTTGTCTTTCTACAATACAATGACTGCACTATATTTACAACCATAGCTGCTATATATGTGGCAAATTGATTTTTATGAGATTTAGAAACTTAAAAAAATCATGTTCACATTTTAAAAGCTCCTTTAAACCAAAAATAGACTGATGTTCCAACTGGTTTGGAATTATAGGAACCAAGGAAAGAAGTCTGAATAATTCCCTAATATGGAAGAAAAACTATTTTTTTTTTTTTAAATAAGGAACAGTTTGTTTCTGACAATAGGCAACATATGGAAACATGGAATTTATAGAACCAAGTATAGGTACAGAATTTATCTTTCTATATTCTCTAAAAATAAAATTTTATAAAATTCTGAACTCCAGATTTAATAGTCAGTTACCCAACTGGGTATTTATCTTTTAAAAACACCATTTAAAATTTCTGCTGTATGCCTTTCAACAATTTCCTGCCTAACAGGCCCATCCCCAGAAAGCAAACAAACCTGGTATTAAAACAGACTGAAGAGCTTAAGAGAAAGCTGGGGGAGAAGTCGGGGCAAAGTACATGAGAACATAAACTACTTTTTAAATCTTATTACCAGTAAATGTACCATTTTTCTCTTTTATGTGTCTTCTCTTCAGATAAAAACCACTCCTCCAACCAGCATTACAAAAATGCTCCGTATTTTTATAATATGATTTTAGGGGCAGATTCATCTCAAATTGGCTTTTCTACTCACACGTGGAAGTTCAGTTTTGCAACAACAGTTGTTTGATTTTGTCTTTGAATTAGCAAAGTTCGTAAAGTAATTTTACTATAAAATTAAACAGCTGGGAGTTCTTTAGCAAAACATGACAACTCTTGTTCTTCTTTGTACTATTGTGCAAGCTGAAATACCCTTTCTTTCATGTCTTTTTAATTCCAAAATGAATTCCCTAGTTAGCCTTGTTTAGCTTTAAGAAAAATAATAAAGAAGGGGGGCGGTTTTTGCTGACCTCTGAAATTCACAGGCTTTTAAGCACAGGGCATTTACACAAGGTGCGTTCTCAAAGGGCTTTTGTTTAATTCCTATTATGGAATGAAAAATGATATTCTACCCCCATATAATGCCGATCCTTGTGTACAGCAAAGCTGTTGACAAGTGTTACTGTGGAGCGAGACGTCTTACGCCGATTTTGCAGATGGGAAAACTGAAACATCTCTAAATGCTGAGGAAATATGGAACTAAGATGTTCGTAGAGGCTGGAATTAAATTTAGAATTTGACTCTTAGCCCAGGACTCTAACCATGTGAGGGCCCTAACTCTCTGGAATCAACAGAAGGGCAATTTTAAAACATTCTTTTGACATTATTAACCACAGCCTGGGGGCTCAGGGAAGTGAGTGGGGGAGGGCCTGGAAACATAATACAGAGCTGCTAGGTGACAGCCTTGTGCAACACTGTTAATACTTTGGATTACTTGATCCATATTGCCATATACTCTAGGAATAGTCCGAGGCTTAGTGATTTCCTTTGTATCTTAAAAAATTAGAGTCTAGATCCAAGGGCTAGTGTAGACTGCTTCTTAAAATATGGAGCCAGAGTCATGACAAGAAAAACTGCAGAAAGTGGTTCTTGGCTTTTCACACGAATCTGGAACCAAAGATCACTGCTAAGAGTTGGTGAAACCATAGATGTTATGCCAGTAGGATTCATCATTGTAGTCATTTATAAAATGATGGAATTCCATAGCTTTAGGAAAACCTCGAGCACCAGCTTGTCAGTCTCCACATCAGAAAAGGCAGGACCAGAGAGCCCGACACTCGCCCAGAGTCACCCAGTGAGTAGCAGAGCTGTGACAGACCCTGGGTTCTGTTGCATGAGATCAGCAGCAGAGCCTTGGCAGCAGATGGCTTTTCAATGGCCCTGAATACCTCCACTTGGGTCTCTGCAGGGCGAGCTCTGCCATCCCAAGACCACGTTACTGAAACACACTTTCCAAGGAACTGCAACTAATAAAGTCAAATGGGAGCTGACAAGGACATTCCCACTGTGTTCAAATGCCGAAACATACAACCGAGAAAGCTCACTTGGAGCGCATGAAGTGGGGGTCCTTCTGGCAAGACTTCTGTGCACCATACTCCCAGCTGTTTGCTCAGACCCAAATGTGAGGGACTAGCAGCAAAACACTTGCAAAGCCATCAGGAAAGTGCTCTGGCATTGGGCGTCAACAACTGCCACCTGCTTTTTTTTTGTTAGGCTGGGCTGAAAAACCAAAGGAGCCCTCCTCAGGGTGAGGAAGGGCTTTGGGAACTCAGGACCTCTGGGATCAAGAAGAAATGGACCACGGGCCACCTTGCTAGGGAGCATTGTCCTCACCTTCTAGTAGTAACACGTGCCTCAGAGGTCCCAAGCACATTAAGAAGCTTAATATCTATGTGCCTTTGTTCCTGGGCTTCCTCTGACAACAACATCTTTCCTTTTTTGGCTTTTCTCCCTCCTGCCCCAACTCCCCACTATAAAGCTTCCTTGGCCAGGTGCAGTGGTCCATGCCCGTAATCCCAACACTTTGGGAGGCTGAGGTGGGTGGATCACCTCAGGTCGGGAGTTCAAGACCAGCCTGGCCAACAGGGTGAAACCCCATCTCTACTAAAAACACAAAAATTACGTGAACGTGGTGGTGGGCGCCTGTAATCCCAGCTACTTGGGAGGCTGAGGCAGGAGAATAGCTTGACCCTGGGAGGCGGAGCATGAAGTGAGCTGAGATTGCGCCACTGCACTCCAGCCTGGGTGACAAGATCGAGACTCTGTCTCTCCCCTCACAGCCAAAAAAACAAAGCTTCCCTACTCTCCTTCATCTCCTGCTGGGTGAGAAAACCCTTGTCAGTACCTGTACAAAGTATGCTTTGGGTCGGCTGCGGTGGCTCATACTGAGACCAGCCTGGCCAACATGGTGAAACTCCGTCCCTACTAAAAAATACAAAAATTAGCTGGGCATGGTGGCAGACGTCTGTGACCACAGCTACTTGGGAGGCTGAGACAGGAGAATCGCTTAAACCCATGAGGTGGAGGTTGCAGTGAGTTACAACTGTTCCACTGCACTCCAGCCTGGGCAATGAGTGAGACTCTGTCTTAAAATAAATAATAACAAAATTTGAAAAAACGCAAAAAACAAGCATGCTTTGATCCTGGCACCTATCACCCTGTACTGAAATCATCTGGTTAGTATATCTCTCTCCCTTACCGCAGTCTGAAGAGATTATGTTGGTCTTGATCACTGCAGCATCATTATAGTAGGTGTTCAATAAACGTTTACTAAACAAATGCCTCCCTCTGTGTCATGTTTTGAAATCAGTGGTACTACTTACTAGAGTCTAGTAAATGTTTGTTAAACTGCACTGACTGCTCATCCCACTACAGAACATAAATGTCTCGAAAGAGGGCCACGTGGCTAGGCTATCCTTGATGGTTCACCTTCCTATCTCCAGCACTTTCCCTAGGTCACGATCACCATTAATAAGGGGAAGACATATACACCGACATTGTAATGTCCACTATGTAACTCTGAGACCCAGCTATTATCAAACACCTAAATACCTAACAGAAACCCGCCTTGTCTGTGGACACACAGATCTCACCTGTTTTGCCAGGACTCTCAAGCCCACAGGGTCACTGGCTCTCCTAGAGAGCCCCTACAACAAGAAAAAGTCAGCAACACCTAAGAGAAAAAATTCTCCTGGGAAAGATGGCAGACTGCCTGGTGAGGATTCCTTTTTTAAGGAACCCTGTCTCTGCAGAGCTGCCTAAAAAAATGTGCCTACTGATGAGAGTCTGGGCAAATCTGTAATGTAGAGATTAAATTTAAATTCCAATAAATATTTTTAACAAAAATCAATAAAATAGGAGATTGATCTGCAGTTAAAAGTTCCTAGGAATGGGATAGCCTAGAAATTTCATAAATAATGCTTTTATCTTGATTACAAAATAATCCCCTGCCACAAAAACAAGGCAAATCAAGGTAGGAAATTGTTCAGCGGGAATTAAAATGTCACACTTTACACAGAATAAAGCTTTGCAATCACCAGGGAAACACACATTGCAAATGTGTTAACACAAAATTACATATATCACTTAATTATATAAGCGCATAGCTCCTGAGTCACCCATTAGCTAAACATGTCAGCTGCGGTTAAATATATACATGCAATATTTTTAGCACAGAGGGGATGTAACTATGTCAGGCCTGGCACCATAAAGCCTGAGATGGCAAGTGCTATTAAACTGAGATGCAATCATGTTGAAAAGGAAACATTAACAAACAGCAGACAATTGAGAAGAAAATACAGTGAGCTTGTGTTCTACTACATGTGCTTCCAAAACCTTATATAACTATTCATTGTCTATTTCATCTGGCTTGCATCCCAGGTTTGTTCTATGCTATACTAATTTTATAATAATAAACTGTTATACCAGTTTTATGAAATCATGCACACAGAGAGGTTGCAGATGACATTATGTCTCATTATCTTCACCAGAAAAGGACATCATCCTGAAATTAAACATAGCCTCATGCAAAACCATCCGCTCCATTTAAAATGGCCCCTTGAGTTTGCTTCTGAAAAAAGATATGTCATCTTTCCTTCCATCATCACAGCACTGGTGAAGTTGGCAAAATTGTTGTTGGAGACCCAAGTTTCATAAGAAAGTAGAGAAGGCATGGGCTTTGAGAGCAGGCAACTCTGTATTCACTTTACACATAAGGCAACTATGTGACCTTGGGCAAGTCATCATCTCTCTCAGGGCTGAATTTAACCATTCATCAAGAGAATTATATGCCCATCTTGAAACATGATGATGGGGAAGGAGTATGAATGAGGTAACATTAGACAACGTGGCTGGCACATTAGTTGGCACACTGAAGACACTAATAAATTATTATTATCACTATTATATGCACGGACACATGGAAGTAATATTAATACATCATTTCAAGCATTTCAAGAGACCAGCAGTTTGCTGGTGGGAGAGTTATTGACATTTTGGAAACACCGGAGCCCTCAGCACAGAGGTAAGCACCTTGTAGAGCCCCGGAAGAGAGATAAGTGCAGGAAAGCTCCTCATTTGACAAAAGGCATCTGGCATACCTTGGAGCCTGAACTGTTGTCTATGCTGACAAGTCTTCCAATACAGAGGCAATAACTGGGTTGTCAAAAGGAAGAACTTATCTTGGTGATAATTGATTCTGTGTTTCAGGCAACTTTAAATCTCAAGGCAAAAACTGAAGAAAGGAAATTACCACAAAGTAAAGTGTGCCTCAACAGGATGAGAGACAGTGGACGTGAGAGAGTGACAGACAGAGAGAGACTATGCCAAGTGTCCTTATTCTCTAAATTAATCATTAAATGTTTCTGAAATGTGCTTGGAGAATCCCCATTCAATGCTTAAGTCCCGAGGCTCATTGGAAATCATTGGAATCCCCTGTATCTAGAAATCACCATACATAGGCCTCAGCACATTGTAGGAGCTCAATAAATAGAAAACACATTGAACAGAATTTAATCTGGTAGGCCAAGAAGAATGGCAACCTGTTGGTTGTAGGGTTCCCAGTATAGACAAACTTATCTTTCAGGAAGGTTGGGCCCCATAGAGGGCTGAATGCTTTTGCTCTCGCATTTCCAGTAGAGCATTCTTTTTAATCAAATCTCACTTTAAGCAAGCCCTTAGGTGGCAAAATAGAAGAGCAAATTCTACCTATATGGAAGTTAGGGTAGGTCACTTAGGAGAAAAGGAAAGAAAGGAGTCATTTAAGATGAAACGTTTAAGGTTCTGATTTGTCCTGGCCAAACCAAGTCCTGGTTCTGCTTCTAACATCCAATATTCACTGATCCAATACTTATTTATTTTCCAAGATGGAGTATTGCTCTGTCATCCAGGCTGGAGTGCAATGGCACGGTCTTGGCTCACTGCAACCTCCGCCTCCTGGGTTCAAGCGATTCTCCTGCCTCAGCCTCCCGAGTAGCTGGGATTACAGGTGTCCGCTACCATGTCAGGCTAATTTGTGTATTTTTAGTAGAGATGGGGTTTCACCATGTTGGCCAGGCTGGTCTCGATTTCCTGACCTCGTGATCCACCCGCCTCGGCCTCCCAAAGTGCTGGGATTACAAGTGTGAGCCACCACGCCCAGCCCAGACCTCTTTACTCTTAAAGATGCATAGCCCTTGACTGATTCCTGGGGCATGTACTTTGAAACTGATATCAGAAAATCGGTCATTTTCAGCAGCAAGTTATACTGTATTTGTTCTTCACTCATTTTTAGACCCTTTGCGCTCCCAAAACACTTCTTGATGGTTGCTAGGCAACTATTGTTGAATACATGCAAGAGGCATTAATTATGTGATCATTTTCAAAAATGGGGAAAATTTGTTTAAAACAGAGGACATTGCCACACCTAAAAGAAAACATTTCCCTCCTTAAACAGCTATCCAGAAGAAGGCCACTACAGGTTGCTAGCTCCTGTCAAGGAGTAAGATGATTCACGAAAAGTTGTTTATTTACAGTTATTTGTCTTAGATCTTCCGTCTTCAGCCCCCCACTCATCCATGTAAGCAGCCCTGTCTTATGACAAATCCTCACTCTTAGGCTAACTGGGACTTGTCTTATTAAACATTTCCCACTTTTCCTGTTGTGCGCTCCTTACCTAAAACACCTGCACTGGTCAAGCGTGGTGGCTCACGTTTGTAATCCCAGCACTTTGGGAGACCGACGCGGGTGGATAACCTGAGGTCCGGAGTTCAAGACCAGCCTGGCCAACATGGTGAAACCCCGTCTCTACTAAAAATACAAAAATTAGCCAGGCGTGGTAGCGGGTGCCTGTAATCCCAGCTACTCGGGAGGCTGAGACAGGAGAATCACTTGCATCCAGGAGGCGGAGGTTGCAGTGAGCCGAGATCACCCCACTGTACTCCAGCCTGGGCAACAAAGAGTGAAACTCCGTCTCAAAAAAAAAAAAAAAAAAGAAAAAGAAAAAAAAAAAAGGCCGGGCGCGGTGGCTCGAGCCTGTAATCCCAGCACTTTGGGAGGCCGAGACGAGCGGATCACGAGGTCAGGAGATCGAGACCATCCTGGCTAACACGGTGAAACCCCGTCTCTACTAAAAAATACAAAAATCTAGCCGGGCGAGGTGGCGGGCGCCTGCAGTCCCAGCTACTCGGGAGGCTGAGGCAGGAGAATGGCGTGAACCCGGGAGGCGGAGCTTGCAGTGAGCCGAGATTCGGCCACTGCACTCCAGCCCGGGCGACAGAGAGAGACTCCGTTTCAGGAAAAATAAAACAAACAAACAAACAAACAAACAAACAAAACAAAACAAAAAAAAAAACATTTTTCCTGACATGTGTATTTCATACTTGCATATCCTCAGGGCAGGACAGCTTGTAGCTCGTCAATTATTACATCTAGCTTTAGAAACCAATAAACTTATCATAGGGTGATCATCTCTTTCTCTGACCCAAATGGAAACAACAAGAACTTTTCTATTTTCCACATCAACGACTAAGCTTTCTGCTGATGCCAAATGCTCTGTGTACATCTTACCCCCCCATGATTAAAGGAAACATAGATTTCATTTTACAGTGTGTTTTCCTCACACTTTGTTTTTGATATCCCAATGTCATGATTAAGCTACAACGACTTCGATAAATTGAGTCAAAAATCTGAACTAAGTAAGGGCAGAATTTGTCACAAGGTGATCTCCCTCTTTTACTGAATATTAAGTGAAGCAACACAAATGTCCATGAGGATGGAGTCCTACAGGCAAAACTAGGCTGATTATATACTCTTTCCACTCTATGGTTCCTACAGGCAACCAGTTTCCTCCTGTGTAAATTGGGGGAAAGGATTCAGAACTCAGATCAGTGCCTGGCACATAATAAATAGTATATAAGCACTAGTCACTACTATTATTAATTCTTGGCCTTAGATCCAACATTGTCTTCCTACTGTTTTTTAGCTATATATTCTCATTTTGGTTAATTCCAATCAAAGACAATGTCTTCTTTATGAAATTAACTTGGAAAAATACTGAGCATAATTGACCTGCCACAGGAAAAAAAAATAAGCTGTTATCAGAGAACAAAATATACTACATAGATAGATATAATTCTCAACTTCCAAGCTGACTTTTGGAGAGCAGTAGAGATAAAGAGAGGGCATGGCATACCCGGAACTGGAGTAGTCTGTATGACGTGGACATGGGTAAGGGTTAAGGCTGCAGGAGAGGAGGCGGAACATAAAAAATGGAGGCGGGAATAGTGTGGCCCTGCAATATTCTCGATATTCTAAAGCTTAGGCCTCTCTGTGCACTCACTGTCACCTCAAAGTGTCCCACAAACAGCTCTGGAGAGCAGATGGAGGCGATCAGATCTCCCTTGATTTAGGTTAGCTGTGGTGTGTATTGCAAATCTCTTGTAAATATTTTATGCCAGGTACTGTACTTCTAAGAGTTTCTTTTTTTTTTTGTTTTTCTTTTTTTTTGAGACAGAGTCTTGCTCTGTTGCCCAGGCTGGAGCACAGTGGCGTGATCTCAGCTCACTGCAAACTCTGTCTTCGGGTTCAAATGATTCTCCCGCCTCAGCCTCCCAAGTAGCTGGGATTACAGGCATGCGCCACCATGCATGGCTAATTTTTGTATTTTTAGTAGAGACAGGATTTTGCCATGTTGGCCAGGCTGGTCTCAAACTCCTGACCTTAAGTGATCCACCCACGTCGGCCTCCCAAAGTGCTGGGATTACAGACACAAGTCACCATGCCCAGCCCCTTCTAAGAGTTTTATGTGCAGCACTTCATTTAATCCTCTTTATATAATATATCCCCTTGAAGTGGGTAGTATCAAGATTTTCAATTTAGAAATGAGGAAACTGAGGCTGAGAGAGGGTGAGTCATTGCCCAGGAGCACACAGGTGGTGAGTGACAATGAGCGCAGACTGAGATCCAGAGTTCATCTTCTGGTTGCTGTGCCCCTGCCTCTACAAAGCAGTGGGCCTCAATACCCTATAGGGGAACAGACTTTGTTCCCCGTGACAAAGTGGCCTGGAAGGAGACAGGCTGAAAAGCAGAATGCAGTGACAACAGGCCCACACTTAATACAGGATTGCTCACTCAATACTACAAACTAGTATTTCTGTACTTACGTTACTCCTTCAAACTAAGAAAGTAAACAAGCCCAAGCTGGTTCATTCTTCTCCCTATCCCCCACATCATTAAAGGAAACTCTTCTCATTCCCAGCTAAGGTAAATATTGCAGCAGATCTAAGAATTATTTTCAATAAATATTTCTTGGGTACCAAATAGCATTGCGACCAAAACCAAAGAAATATGAGGTAGGATTCTTGTTTTCCAGGGACGTAGAATCAAGTGTGTTTTCTGTGACTTAGGGTTAACTCATCCATCCCTTCAACATTCACTGGCTACCTAGGATAAGCAGCTGCACACCAGGGACAAGGCGTTTCCAGGATGCCCTTTCTCCTTCCTCCCATAAAGCTGAGGTTTTGGCATGGAAAAGAGCAAGGTGAGCTGGGTCGGTGTTATAAAAAGGTAAGAGTAAGAAACATCACAAGGGTGCTGAACTCATTGGAACATCAGGGAAGACCTCTTTGAGGAAGTGATGTTTAAGGTGAGATCTCCAGAATAGAAGGAGAAATTGGCCAGGCTGAGGGGTTTCTTTTCCAGGAAGGACATACACAGGGTTTCATATTCAAGGAAGAAGGAAACGAGTTCAAGAAGTTACAAAAAGGTGCACACCGCCCGGCTGTACAAAGCACAAGGGAAGGACCATTTTCTTCTTAAAGAGATACATGAGGTGGCCGGGCGCGGTGGCTCATGCCTATAATCCCAGCACTTTGGGAGGCCGAGGTGGGCGGATCACGAGGTCAGGAGATGGAGACCATCCTGGTTAACACGGAGAAACCCCATCTCTACTAAAAAAAATACAAAAAAAAAAAAAAAAAAAAAAAATTAGCAGGACGTGGTGGCGGGCACCTATAGTCCTAGCTACTTGGGAGGCTGAGGCAGGAGAATCACTTGAACCTGGGAGGCGGAGCTTGCGGTGAGCCGAGAACGCCACCACACTCCAGCCTGGGCGACAGAGCACTCCGTCTCAAAAAAAAAAAAAAAAAAAAAAAAAAGTAGATACTGTGAGGCTAATGCATCACTACAGTGAAGACTTTTCATGTGGCAGGCCTCCAGGAGGTGGACAGATTCAAGAAGGCTGGTGCAGAGCTGTGGCCAGATGAGGCTTGACAGATAGGAAGGACTAGAAGAGATGGAGGAAGAAAGAGAGGAAACAAGACTATTTCCTTTTGGATCATGGAGGTGGTGGAACTAACCGTGGCTGCACGCCCTGTCAAGAGCCTTCTTACAGGACTTTATCACTGTGATACAACTTGCCATGCGTATGTTTCATCCTTGGTGAAAAAGGCTCAAATTATTCCTTTCATTCCCCAATAGCCTTTGTTTGGCTCCTTCTGCAGGCTGAAGTTGCCTATTTTAATATATGACTCTTCATTTATTCATTTTCTGCCAGCAAACAATTTTTAATTAGCCTGCTCTTTATTAAGGACATGGAGCAGGTTATTAACTAGGTGCATCTTTGGGTCTTTAAAAGGAGTGAAAGAGACATAGTCAATTTGCATGTGATGTTTAGGGGTTTAAGTGGTATTAGTCAACATATTTAGAGCAAATCTCGTCAAGCTCCATTTTTAAGCCCTGACTCAACTTGACGATCCCAGAAGGCAGAAGGGAAGAGTGGGATTAATATATTAGTCACTTACTTGTACAACTTGCCAGTCCATCAGTTACATTAGTCCCAGTAAAGTATTCAAGGGAATAATAAAAAGTTTTTTAAAAAGTATTCCTTTATCTACAGAATCTGACAAGAAGGATTCACTTAGCTCTATCGGAGTACTTAAATACTGCTATAATTGCTTAATTCAAGGGTCCTCCACCACTAGAATGTGAGTGCCTCAAAGGTTAGCACTGGATTGTGTTCTTTATTGTACTAGTCCTATATCCTCACATAGGGCTACACACAATTACATAGTTGGTAATCAATAAATGTCAGTTGGACACATAAATAAATGAGCACACTCACTGCCCACACCACACATATCTGCTAATAGGTAATACAGGAAACTGGGGGATCAAAATAACCACATGAGCTCTCAGGGAGATGGAAAAGAAGGTTTTTTAGCTCACTCCATTTGGCAGTTCTGCCCTGGTCAGTTGTTCTATATGGTTCTGTTTCTTGCAACAAGGCTTGGGTATAAGTACTCAGCATGCATCTAACTCCACTCATGGAAAAGGCACTTGGAATCTGAACCCGACTGAAAGAGTGAAAGAGGGCGGTAAATGAGTGGTGTCACCACCTTATTAGAAAGCCAGCTAACAGCTGTAGCAGTTATTCAGCTATTTCTTTATTATTCATCCCAATGCATGTGCCAGAATTTGCAAGGTCTTTGGTGTGTATTCACCAGATACGAACACCTTTTGAGCTTCCACTCAGTGAAAGCCATTTTAGAACATATTTATCAAAATATTTTGGAAATCTTTCCAGTTTCCCAGAGTTAAAAATGCAAATAAGCTTTTTTTTTTTTTTTTTTTTTGCTTCAACTCCACCTCTGGCCCTGGTCAGCAGGCATGCTTGATTATACACATAAAATGTGAATAACCTACATAAATAAAGGAGCTATGATATGGTCACAAGTTATACCTATACTTCTCAACATGCAGTGACTTGATCAAGAGCGATTTGTATTTAGCATGTTTTTCTAATTACACCTCTTTTGTAACACCTCGCAGCTATTGCAGGAAGCACACAAACATAGGTCATCTAGCTAATTTCCAGGCAACAGATGCCAACTGTGGATATAGTAGCATGACCACAAGTTAAGTACAAATGCCCAAGCTTGTGATAGGGTAATTTATAATAAGTAAAGGCAGACAGACACATCCAGATCACCTTTCCAAAAAGCCAATTAGAAATGATCCCACATCTCCCTGTCTCCAAACTCTCTTTAAAGATACCCATTATAAATCTGCCTAAAGTAATGTCACTGAATTCTATGGCCAAGATAAATAGGTTCCTTTACTGTGAGATTTGTTGCAATAAAAATAAAGCACGAATGAATCACAAAGATGTAAGATAAGAACTGTGTGGAAAACACTGTGATAGATGACACATCTCATTAAATATAATTTTATGTGATCAGTTACTGTATTGCCCTGTTTAGTTGATTTATATACACGTTAGGAAGCTTTTTACTGTTCAGAATGCAATTATATACTTTATAATTGAGTACATAGTTGATTAATTACAATGTTTATGGCCATTTCAATTAAAAGCTGGCTATCAGGTCCATGGTGAGAAACCTACCCTCCCCACCTTTTAAAACATTGCTTCTACAAATAATGTTCTATGAAAAAGAATTATACTTAACCTACAAGACTTTTACTTACAGCACTGCTTCCAGTAGGGCACTTATACATAGAATCAAGTAGCTATCTTTTCTTTAGATAATTGTCTATTCCTAAGTGTCTTTGGTACAGAGCCATTCTCGATATTTTAAAAGTTCTTTCCAAGCCATTTCAGAACCCGAAAAGAATAACAATACAGATGATCATTTGTTTCTAGTGGAAACTCAATCAATATCTACCCATGAAAACTTTTCTAGATTTTCTTCAGCTCAGTAGTTTCGTAGCTTTGTACTCCTTAGTAAGAACAATGGGAAGTTAATCTGCCTTCTGAAAGAAAAAAAATCAGAAAATATAATTTTGTCAAATCTCCTTCAAAGGAATTTCTTTCCTAGCTTCTTATCTGTTCAAAGCTGCTTAAGATATGGTAGTCAATATCAATCAGAAAACATTTGACCCAAAGAGATAAAGTCCCGAGGTATGATCCTTTGATGAATGGTTTGCCCTTATCAGCTTGTAATTGCTATTATAAACTCAACAGAAAGGTTCCCTTCCACCCTCATTTCTGAAATAAGCCTCAAAGAAAAAGGAGTGGTTGTGTTACCATTAAACTCAAGAATTAAGCATGTGCAGTAGTCACTGGCTGCTACAAAGACAACAGGTGTTGTATTAGTCAAAATTAGGAGTCCCTTAAGTTCTACATTTCTCTTTGTAGGTATGTGTACAAATATAAATATATATATTTACTTGCTTACTATTCATATCCCCAGGCTCTAGAATTAGGGTAGCTGAGTTATGTCTGTTTAATTCCATAAGGTTTAATCAGGGCCTCAGGGAGTATCTGGTACATAATAAGTTATCCCTAAATATTTGTTGAATTGATGAATGATGACCTTGACAGAAAAAAGTACAGATGGACGCATGAATAAGGCACTCTGTGCTGAGGTGATTACCATCCCCATTTTAAAACTAGGGAAATCGAGGCTTGAAAGTGAAGCTGCAGAGGGGGCAGGCACTTAAATCAGAGTCTTCCATATCTTTGTGTGGATACAGAAGGCTATCTGTATCTAAGACTCAAAGGGAACACTGCTTTATATATATGTGTGTGACCCTGATCATAACGACTACTTTACTTGGTCTCCCAAACAGTCTGTGTCCTTCAATGTGCACAGTTCAGGGCAGAACAGTCACTATTCAATAAATATTTGTGGCTTGATTTGGGGATCAGAAATAGCTCTCTTAAAAAGCGCCATTCTTACTCATTTTATAAGTAAGTCTTCCTTTCACTTGATTAATATCACATCGCTACTTGTTTTTTAAATCAAGGTTGCAGCTATGTATTCCCTCGCTTCCTTTTTTCTTTCCTAATCTGACCAAGAGTCTGTTGTTTCTGACTTGACAGTCTGTTTAAAATTCCTTATTCTCTTCCACTTTCCAAATCAACCTTACGCTGACCAAATCCTTCGGTTCTGCAGTCCTTATTCTTCTGGTACAAGAATATGACTCAAAATGTGGCAGTGACCTACTCACGTGTGGGTAAATATGGGATTTGGTTCAGTTGGTGTGAGGAGACTCAAAAGGATTCTGTGTCATACATGCAAATACATGGAACTCTCAAGATAACAATACTACTTTCAGGGCCGCTTATTCATATTTTGAATGATGATGGCCAAAGGAGGCAATATGGGGAAGAGTTCCTTGCCCTAAATCTAAGGAGCAAATGCACAAAAAGTCTGAGTTGATGAATATTCTAGTAAGCATTTTGTTATTTTCAGACATTCAGCTATTTGCTAACCCAGCACGTCCACAGAAAGTGTTACTTTAATGAACAGATAAGAATTGTTCATAGTAAGGGGTGTGAAACAGTCTTCTCTGAATGACTGATCATCTGCCACATCCACCAGGTATTGGGAAAGGGGCTGGAGACTTGCCTCAGTGTGTGGAAAGTCCAAGCAGGGCAAAGAGACAAACACAGAGACATGTCTCTGACTTGTTTCCAGCATTGACTAAAGACCTTATCAATACTCGTAAGAAAACAGATGCGAAGTTTGTAACACGGGCACCATGGGTTCTGCTGCCCTGATCAATGAGCAAATTTAATCTTGCACTCCAGTTAAAGGACAGCTCTGTGAATCGTTCACAATGAGATTTTTTTTTGGTTTGTTTTCAATTTACACTTTGCTTCCAGTTCTTTTCTGTCATTTCAGTTTTTTACAAGACGAGACCCAGGGAATATCTCAAGGAAAGTACATTAATTTTAATATTCCTTTGATGATGGCCCTCTAATAATAGGAAATCCCCAGCCAGTGTCACAGATGAGGGATTGTTGTAGAAAAAACTGGGTTCCTGTCACATGACCAGGAAAGACTAGGCTTGGGGACACATAGAAGGGTGAGTGGAATTTATTGGGCAAAAAGGAAAAAGGAAAAGCAACTCAGCAAAGTTAGATGGACTCTTGTTAACAGGCTCTCTACCTTATCGACTGAATCCCAGGTTACCACCCAGGAAAGGAGAGGGTCAGCTCCTCTTTCCTGCAAAAGGCGTGAAATTCCCAAGGCTCCACCCCATCCTACCAGTGCATAGGTCAGTGGGAGATTCTCCAGGGACCTTCCCCCTTATCTGCCTCCTGCTTCTATCAGGATCAAAAAGGAGGGCAGCTGTGAGACACAAGTAAATGGGTAAGGTTTTCCAAAGGACCCCATGGCCCCCGTGGTTGAAGTAAGAGTGCCCCTTATCTGGAAATCCATATACCATCTAGAGAACCTCATTTTCTCACATGGGTTTTGGAATCTCCAGAAAGTGGTGTTAGAGTTTATCCAGTTCAGCCCACTGGACTATATGGGCAAACTTCATTGTATGAGCTCCACTTACATGAATTGTAGTTCAGTAAAGAAGAGGGTTAGAGAACATGGGACGGGGGACAGTGCCAGGGCTTAAAGCTGCTAAAATGGTTACAAAATGTGAAATTTAGAAGAAGTAAAAAGAGTTATGTGATATTCGATATTATATTTACTTTTCCCAAAAGGAGAAAATTCATAAATCATTAACAAATTCTCCCCTCTGACTCCTTTCCATATTGTGTCATCTCCCAGTTGCTGTGATTGTGGTGATGGCGTTGGTTTCTTAAAGATCCAACTATAAAGTATATGGACTAACTGTTGAACCAAACCAGGGAGCTATTAACACCACAGTGGTTGTACTCTAAGCAATTGGGTTTACACAGCTCCAACTCATGCCTTGAAATGCTGAAATAAATTAACTCATTTATTTAGACATAAACATTGTTATAGAAAAAACCAAGTTCTTGTCACACGACCACATTACACCCCAGAAAGGGCCAGAATGGATGTTTCTGGTTCACACATTCTGTCCAGGGCAAAAGGAGATACTTCTTGGTAAATATCGCTGACCATAATCTGGATTCTCTAATTTCAGAAACCCATTCCTCTGACAGAGTAATATTTATAGAAGATGAATTTAGGTTTTCAATTATGCCAACTTCCTCTTTCATATTCAAATGCTACATATATTCCAGAACATGTTTACAGAATTTTCCCATATTTCTAAATAAATACTCCAAAGAAGTTCTGAAATATACACATTTAAAAGATGCCTTTGCACACACCAAGTTATTCCCAGATGTTTTACATTCCAAATTTCTCAATAAATGAATAACATGCTAGGAAAGCAAACAAGAGCTGACAGTATTTAGTCTAAGTTTTTTAAATGGTATAACATGTGCAGCTAAAAACAATTTTCAATAACTATATATCAGCAGTTATTAAAGAATCCAAAGTGAGTGTTTGTGGGACTTGGCACTGAGCTCTATGTAAATGCAGTCTTCAGGATGATTGTTTTGTGTTTCTCACAACCACACTGCAGCAACAACTTTTGTCTTCTATCTTCTGAGTTTTATATATATATATATTCATGTGACAAACCCATGATCCCAGTTCACTGCCACAAATGCTCATTAACAAGCATCACAGTCCCACAGTCAGTTCTGTGAGCTTTGAACCAGTTCCAGAACGAGGGCTACAGCAAATGGCAGCTTGGCCTTTTCATTTTTTCCATTTTTTACACTTAACAAAATGCAGAAAACTCCCAATAACCGCTCATTTCACACCTTTTATCTCCTTTATAAGTTTGTAATATTCACCCATTAAATCTCAAACTTTGCTATGTTCTTATGTAATGCTTAATTCTCTTCTCTGGCGTTGGCTTGTGAAATGTCTTTAATTAAAAAAGCTAAAAGCACTCTAAATCTGGATGGCAGACTCATTTCCAGGGCATTCAGGCATGTTGTCTAATTTTAAAACTCTGACAGGATACATGTAAATTTATGCAAGTTTCATAAAAGTCACAATTTCCTCCTTGAATTCAAGCTAAAGAAAATGCCCCTGAGCTCTTTTCAAAGCTGTTTGTTTTACTGGAGAGCTCATTTTGCCCATTGTGTTGGAGGTGATTATTCTGAAGAATATCCGATGTCAAAGTCCCATCAATCCACTAAGAATTAAGGAGTTAAATTTCCCGACTATTGATCAAACAGACTCTTTGATCATTATTTTATGGCTTTTAAACACAGATCGGGGAGGGGAGGAAAAATATTATCATGCAAATTATTTTGGTTGACAGTAATTAAGAAATTATATGTTAAGAAAATCAGTAATTGTTCACATGAGTCATTAATGTGTTTTCATTCTTTGTAAAACTTTCTGGCACGCCCTTCCTTTCTTGCTTTAAATAAGCAAGGACTGGAAAATATGCATAGTATTTGGAACCCAGGGGAGTGACATATTAATTCAAAGTTTGCTTGGAAGTGTAGCTTTGTGGAAACTCAAACATGTTCCTATCCTTTTTTGTTTCTACCTCCCTTCTACTCAAGACTCCTCACCAGAAAGTTAGGGTAGCCTCTTTGAATGTAAGGCAGGGTCTTCTATGGGCTGAGACTCGCTTCCCTTCAGAGGGTCACAGTTAGGAGGGTCACAGTTAGAAGACTCGCTGCCTAGGAAATCTGTAAGAAAACCCACAAAATGTGGGAATTAGAACCAGCTCAGCCCTGGGCGATTAACCAGTCCTTGCTAATTCTGTGGCTCCCTAGGAGCAAATCTTCACTCTGAATTAAACCTTTGCCAAAGTTTGTTTTGGAAAGGTCTTAAATCCACAGGAAAGAGACTAAAAGTGTATGATGGAAGGCTGAGACAAGCTCCTAAATGGTTGGGACACCTTCGAATGAACTCAGGTTGGCTTATAAATGGCCAATCCCTAAAAGAGCACAAACTAAAATTACATTTGTTTTTATTGAAAGACAGCCTCAAGTGCTGACATGTAGTGTATGACATGGGATACATAATAATACTCTTAAACCAGTTCTGACATAATATCTCTGGCGGCCTAATAACCACAAATGATTGCTTTAGTTAAGAACTAGCCAGAAGCAAAATAGATCCATGTTAAAGTAGCTTGAATCATAAATGCCTCAACAATATTTTATGTCACTTTGTAAAAGTTAAAGGAGTCCTATAATAATTAACAACAAAAACACCATGTTCTTTACTATTGTATGGTGGTTGTGAAAGGTTATTTCATAGTCCCGAGGCTGCCAGTGCCGTAAATTATGCAGGCACCAAGAAGCATTAAGGAGAAATAATAGCAATTTAAACGAAGGCTGACGTAATTCATGATAAACAGTCATTGGAAAATATTACAATGTTGTCTTTTTTGAGTGGGTTTAATCAGAAGAATGTGACCATATTCTAACATAAACCACTTCTCTTTTCCATTGTGCTAGCACTTGGAATGTTGGCACTCACCCTAGCTGCAAGGTTCTTATTCACAATAATTGCTGAATCCAGAGCTCCAACACCTCCAGGGAACCTAACAATGTAAATTTGGTATTCTGATTGATGGAAGGAGCTTCCAAGACAAAGCTCCAAACCTCTGGGCTGCATGGTGGTCTAAAAGAGGGACTGAAATGTGAGATTCCTATAGCCAGGATACTTTTTCAAGAATACACATTAGAAAGATGGCTCAAGTAAAGCAAGCAGTGAAGAATTACTTTATTGTCACATCTAATAGAACCTGGAGATGTAGTATGAATCTGGCAGCTGTCCTGATAAAAGAAAATCTTTGTCACAGATTGTTCTGGGTGAACTGTAAATACAGCAACACATTAAGAAGTAAATATGATGGGGAAGACCAAAGCAGCCAACTTTCATTAATGCAAAATATCACCAGGTCAGGATCATAAGACATAATCACAAGACAGGGTGGTCAAGCAGATGTTTGTATCTGAACACCCACAAAAAATTCCCTTCTGTTCATAAAAGCCGACAGTGGCAGGCGGGGGTGGGGGGGCAGGTTAAAAAAAAAAAAAGGTCAGGAGCGCATCTCATTCCAACATGAAGACCGGGCAATATTTACCTCTCTGGCATCCACCCAGTCTTTGGAAACATAAAGATAATAATGATATTGGTATTATAATTGCAAAGCCTTCCGATGTAGAGTTCATTTAAAAGTCTTTAAGCCAACTATTGATTATCTGTGCCGACAAAGGAAGGCAAGGATAAAAGAAAACACAGAAAATCCAATGGCTTATTTTTCCCACTGGTTTCTATTTCATTCATGATCCATTCTTTCCAAGGGCCATTAAGAGCAGCAGAAGTGATTTCATTTTTTCTTCCTCTCCTTTTCTCTGCCAGCCTTCGGGTGGAGGTGCTAATGAGCTGGAATAAACTCAAATGAAGGGAGAGGAGGTCTGCCCAGGAAGTCAGGGACTTAGATAATCTACATAGTGGGGCCTCTGTCCCTGATAATCAAAAATTAATTGCCACCTTCCAAAGATCATTTAAAATATCCATTATATAGAAAACCCGATTATTTTTGACACTGGATCTTTTCTTCCAACTGAATCTATTTAAATCATCTCAGAGGTCAAATATCTGGCCACTCCTTTAAAAATATTCTTTCAAAGTAAGATAAATGGCTTTCTCTGGCATTTATACTATTAAATAATAAAAATGTATTTTATCTCCTCTTACCACATAAACCTTACTTTCTCTAAATAGCCCACTGTGAACATTATCAGTGAATTTTGCTCAGTGTACAAATATTTTATGTATTACAATGAGTGGCAGAACACAAAACTTGCAAATATTTATTTTTAGACATATGGGAAAAAAAGCAATTAGAGCTAAAAATGTGAAGAATGAAGAGCTCACTTAGAAGCAATTACATTGGACATGCAAACTGTTCTGCCATCAAACTTTTATTCAGATGCTGTAGAGCATATTAAGAAATATCACTTGCACACACACACAAAAATATTATTTCACAACCAAACATTTCCAATCACTATAAACAACATCTGGGGGTCATTAATAGCTTACTCTGCAGCTGAATTAGCCAAATAATATGTGGCCTGACTCACAATTCCTAAATTTCTATTTTTGAAGGAAAAAAAAAAATAGAACAAAACAAAATACCATGACTTTTTTTTTTTTTTTTTTTGAGACGGGGTCTCGATCTGTTGCCCAGGCTGGAGTACAATGACGCGATCTTGGCTCACTGCAGCCTCCGCCTCCCAGGTTCAAGCAATTCTCCCACCTCAGACTCCTGAGTAGCTGGGATTACAGGGGTGCATCACCACACCTGGCTAATTTTTGCATTTTTAGTAGAGACAGGGTTTCATCATGTTGGCCAGGCTGGTCTTGAACTCCTGACCTCAGGTGATCCCCCCACCTCGGCCTCCCAAAGCCATGGCTTACTTTTTAAAAATATATTTGCTGTCTGGGCAGTTTATATGAACATACAAACGTAAGTAGACATAATGGACAATTTGTGTACACATACGAGGCACATACTGTTTATGCATTAATCACTACTTCCCCTTATGTGGTGTCCTGTTTTTGTTTTGAGGAAGTTTAAAATTGTAATATTGAGTTCACTCTCCTTTCTCAGAGGCTTGTATATAATTAGCATATTTTTCAGACTAGTAAGAATCTGACCATAAGCAACATCTGAGAAGCTTCCCATTCCAAACTACTACAAAGCCTTTTGTACACAGCCTCATAACACATTTTAAGAACAGGCATACTGTTCAAATATTCCAGTCTTAAGATAAAAGAACTAACAATTTTACTGCCACACAACCCACTGTACTGAAACACCCCAAATATTTATACTAACAGGAGTTGAAAATAGTATCAGAGGACAATGCCAAAATATTTCTTCCACTCATTATTAGCAACAATCTTTGGGAAGACAGATGCCAAAAAGCCAGTGCTTTTCTAATTCACTGGGTCCTATCACATGGTTTGTTATTATAGGTTTCATGGGGAGCAACAGACTGGTTGACTTACGGGCAGGGTAAAATTGTCTTTAAGACAATCCATATTTACAGGGTTTTATTTTAATGCCTCTCAAACATCACTTTGAAAAGTATTAAATTTCAATTGTGAGATGCACCCTTTGGTTCACATTGCAATATCTCCAGAATTGGTGACATCTCAATTGATGGCATTTTACAGTTGTTAATTGGCAATGCTTTTTATCGTATATGCAATGTGGCACATATAAAAATGGTGTGTCTTAGAAATGATGTCTTAAATTTGATGAACCTCATTGGTCTATATCAGAGGTCAATACATTTTTCTGTACAGGGTCAGAGTGTCAGTATTTTCAGCTTTGTGAGCCATACTCAAGTCGGCTGTCGTAGCACAAAAACAGCCATAGATAAGATGTTAGTGTATGAGTGTGGCAGTGTGCCAATAAAACTGTAACAGGCTGAGGGCTGGACATGGCCCGTGGGTTGTAGTTTGCCCTATGGGCAGTAGACTGCAAACAGCACACTGACCTATGAGAATAGAGCCAGCTATGCATAGTGATGGAACCTTAGCCCCCGTGCTGAATCTCCTAAAGGCAGAAACTCTATCATCCTCTGAGTCTTCCCAGTCGAACAATTTACCTACAGCAAGGGTTCTACATATGCCAGATAAGGCTAAGGTGAATAACGGTGTTTAAATTAACACTGTTAGGCCAGGTGCCACCGCACCTGTAATCCCAGTACTTTGGGAGGCCAAGGTGGGCGGATCACCTGAAGTCAGGAGTTCAAGACCAGCCTGGCCACCATAGCGAAACCCCATCTCTATTGAGAATACAAAAATTAGCTAGGCATGGTGGTGGGCACCTGTAGTCCCAGCTACTCAGGAGGCTGAGGTGGGAGAATCGCTTGAACCTGGGACGCGGAGGTTGCAGTGAGCCGAGATCGTGCCACTGCACTCCAGCCTGGGTGACAGAGCAAGACTCTCTCTCAAAAAAGAAAACAACAACAACAAAAAACCTCACACCATCCAGAGGTGGAAAAGCAAAGACTATGCAGGTGAATTTGAAGAGTGTACCTGGTTTCCCCCACAGGAGCATCGCTGTATGTATTTGACAAAAGTCCCGGTGAGCTCAGGTCAGATTCTCATAATCATTATTCAAATGAATTAGAACAGTCAATAGGCTACTAAAAAGAAGCACAACACAACCCATAAGAGCACTGCTTTGCAGCTCACAGAGCAGGGTTTGAATCCCAGCTCCACTTACGCAGCTGTGTTGAAGCACTTCCTTAAACAAGTCTGAGCTTCAGTCTTCTCATCTGTAAAACCAGAGAAGGTAACCATCCCTACCTCAAAGTATTATTGTGAAAATAAAGGAGATAATGTACATAGTAGGTGCTCAATAAATCCTAGAAAAATTCGGCTTCAATAAGCTTTTCGCTGAAGTATTTATCCTACTAATACTTCATTAAGTGGTTATCGCCGGGCGCGGTGGCTCAAGCCTGTAATCCCAGCACTTTGGGAGGCCGAGACGGGCGGATCACGAGGTCAGGAGATCGAGACCATCCTGGCTAACACGGTGAAACCCCGTCTCTACTAAAAATACAAAAAACTAGCCGGGCGACCTGGCGGGCGCCTGTAGTCCCAGCTACTCGGGAGGGTGAGGCAGGAGAATGACGTGAACCCGGGAGGCGGAGCTTGCAGTGAGCTGAGATCCGGCCACTGCACTCCAGCCTGGGCGACAGAGCGAGACTCCGTCTCAAACAAAACAAAACAAACAAACAAAAAAAGACAAATGGCCGGGCGCGGTGGCTCAAGCCTGTAATCCCAGCACTTTGGGAGGCCGAGACGGGCGGATCACGAGGCCAGGAGATCGAGACCATCCTGGCTAACACGGTGAAACCCCGTCTCTACTAAAAAAATACAAAAAACTAGCCGGGCGAGGTGGCGGGCGCCTGTAGTCCCAGCTACTCGGGAGGCTGAGGCAGGAGAATGGCGTGAACCCGGGAGGCGGAGTTTGCAGTGAGCGGAGATCCGGCCACTGCACTCCAGCCCGGGCGACAGAGCGAGACTCCGTCTCAAAAAAAAAAAAAAAAAAAAGTGGTTATCTCTTAGGGACACAAATTATAGGCACGTAGCAGTGCCTGATACATGATATGCTCTCAATAAAAGGTATGATCTAATGTCATTATTTTCATATTTTCATTAACTAAAATTCTAAGGAAATGAGTTGTCCTAATTAATGAAGTGTAAAGTTTACAGAGAATCATTGGAAACACCTTTTTTGTTTCATTGATGGAATGCAAGTATGTGAGAACAGAAAAGGTTCTTAAAGATCACCCAGTCCAGGAGTTCTTAATCTGAGGTTTCATATACCCTACAAATCCTGGAAAATAGATGCAGAATGTTCTGTATTTGCCTGACATGTCAATTTTTGCTAATAACATTGTTCAAAGCCATTATTATTTTTATTATGTTTGCATGCACGTTTTATGAGACGATTCATAGCTTTCTTCAGATTCTCAAAGGGACCTGAGATCCAAAAAAGTGCAAAAACCAGTCTGACATTCCATTTCATATTTAAGACATGGAGTCCCAGAGAGGTTAACTGAGTCATGGAAGCTCCCTATTTGGTATGAGGCTCATAATTCAGAACACAGTTCTCCTGACTCCCAAATGCCCTTTCTAGTACATTGTGCTTTCTCTTAATTTCTTGGTTGTTAATAGCATACAGAGTATATACCTCCAAAATCAGGGCTTTGCACTTTTACCTAACAAAGCCTTTTACCCATCTGTAAGTGCCCAAGGACCATATCCCCCACCTTCAGCCGCTACTTCTTACCACACACTGCCTCCTGTCAGCACCAGCTCAACAGTTCCTCTATCACACCCGAACAGAAGCAATTATGGAAGGAGGAGCTGGTGGTAACAATTACTTTGTCAACTTCCATTCTCCATTACCACTGCAACCAACTTCAACTTTAAGCATTCCTACAGTATTGAGTCTCAATCTTAAGTGTGCACAAAGTGTGATTAAAATATTGGTAACAAGGAAATGTAAATTAGTACAGCCATTATGGGAAACAGTATGGAGGTTCCTCAAAAAATTAAAAATAGAATTACCATATGATCTGGCAATCCCACTATTGGGTATATAGCCAAAGGAAAGGAAACCAATATGTCGAAGAGATATCTGCACTCCCATGTTCACTGCAGCACTATTCACAATAGCCAAGACTATGAGTCAACCTAAGTTTTCATCAAAGGATGAATAGATTTTTTTTTTTTTTTTTTGAGATGGAGTCTGGCTCTGTGGCCCAGGCTGGAGTGCAGTGGCGCGATCTCAGCTCACTGCATGCTCCACCTCCCGGGTTCACGCCATTCTCCTGCCTCAGCCTCCTGAGTAGCTGGGACTACAGGCACCCGCCACTGCACCCAGCTAATATTTTGTAATTTTTTAGTAGAGACGGGGTTTCACCATGGTCTCGATCTCCTGACCTCGTGATCCGCCCGCCTCGGCCTCCCAAGTGTGGGGATTACAGGAGTGAGCTACCGCGCCCGGCCGATGAATAGATTTTAAAATAATGTTTATCAAGGAAATAAATGCTTGATGTAATAGATATCGCAATTACCCTATTTCATAATTACATATTGTACATTTGTATCAAAGTATCATATGAACCCTGTAAATATGTATTATTATATATCCATAAAAATTAAAAAAGAAAATGTGGTATATATACCCAATGGAACACTATTTAGTCTTAAAAAAGAAGCAAATTCTGCCACCATTTGTAGTGACACGAAAGAACCTGGAGGGCATTATGTGGAGTGAAGTAAGCTAGTCACAGAAAGACAAAGACCACAAGATCTCACTTACATGCAGCATCTAAAAATGTTGAATTCATAGGAGTAGAGAGTAGAATGGTGGTTACCAGGGGCTGGAGTTGGGGGAGTTGCTCAAGGGATACATAATTTCAGTTATGTAAGAGAAATAAGAGATCTCTTATACAACATGGTAACTATAGTTAATAATGTATTCTTAAAAATTGCTAAGAGAATACATTTTAAGTATACTCTTTACAAAAAAAAGCTAAGTATGTCAGGTAATGCATGTACTAATGACATCAATTTAGCCATTCCACAATGTATACATATTTCAAAACAACACATTGTATATGATAGACATGTACAATTTTTGTTGGTCTATTAAAAAAACATGGGTTACACGATATTACCCATTCTAATTCTGAGGGTCTCAGGCAGAATCCAAGAATCAAACTTTTAGTAAGTGCTTCAGGAAATTGATGCACATGTGAAAATCACAGCCTGAGCTCACTTTCTTGCTTGTGCCCAGTATTCACTGAAGAAAGTTTTTTCCTGTTGTGCTTTGGAGCCCAGGCGAAACTCTGGATCTTCATTCTGAGCACTGGTTCTCAGAAGATACCTAGGTCACAGCAGGCTCTGATTATCTGATTTCTCTGCTATTGCTTGGAAGGAAAATAATCTTGGCAATAAGAGATTCCTAGAATCCATCAAGTGCTGATGCTTTTATGTATAAAGATGTTTGTTATGGTATTAATTATATATTATACATAACAGCAACAAAACAAAAGTGGAGGAAACAATCTAAACTTCTAATAAAAAGGGATTATGTAAACTGTGATAAATTCATTTTATGTAATATTAGGCAATCACTAAAATGGAGTTCATAAAATGTTTATAGGAATATGGGGAAATGCTTTATAATGACTAGAAATTTAACATATAAAATTGCATAAATAAAATGTTCTCAAGTAAATGAAAGTGCTTTTGAAAAAGACTGGAGGGAAATCGATAACACTGATGAGATGGTGGATGATGTTTAGGGAAGCAACAGAGTAGATAAGCATACGGGCTTTGAAGCCAGACAGACCTGAACTGGAATCCAGCTTGACCACTTACTAGTTTTGTGACTTTGGCTTGTTTAACTTTTCTTTGTTTTTTAATAGAGACAGGGTCTCACTCTGCCGCCCAGCTACTTGGGAGGCTGGAGTGCAGTGGTGTGATCTTGGCTCACTGCAACCTTGGCATACCGGGCTCAAGTGATCCTCCCACCTCAGCCTCCTAAGTAGCTGGGACTACAGGTGCATGCCATCAACTCTTGGCTAATTTTTGTTTTGTTTTAGAAGGGATGTTGCCCAGGCTGGTCTCAAACTCCTGGGATCAAGAGATCTGCCCACTTTGGCCTCTCGAAATGCTGAGATTAACTTTTCTTAGCCACTCTTTCCTCCCCTGTGAAGTGACGGT
Organism: Rhinopithecus roxellana; assembly: GCF_007565055.1. Lineage (NCBI taxonomy): Eukaryota > Metazoa > Chordata > Mammalia > Primates > Cercopithecidae > Rhinopithecus > Rhinopithecus roxellana. Next base: position 100,584,527 of record NC_044559.1, on the reverse strand, counting down.
TAACACGAACTTCCTTATAGGGATGCTGTAAGGATTAAGCAAGATAATGTATGTAAAGGGCTTAACATAAGGCCTGACATATGCTACAGGCTCACAGAAGAGTGGCAATTATTATTATTACTTTACTTGTACTTTTCATAATAGAAATAACTTCATAACGAGAAAAATATTTTGAAAAACACATAAGCTGCTTTTACTATTTACTTTTTTTTTTCCTCCTTGAAATATGGTACTATGGGGATGAAGGAGGGGGGGCATCTGGTTAACGGAAGATTCTGGTTAATTAGGGTTTGCTGTATATAATCGTAGCTGTGATGCCATGTCCTTCAGCACTGGGCCACATTTGGGGGGATGGCATTAAGAGCAAAGGCTGAGTAGCTGGTGCCCGAATTTCACTGTGGTTTTAGCTTCATTCACTACTGTGCTAACGTTTAGCCACTGACTCACCTGACCAGTTTCTTCAACTTCCCGATGGGGTCAAGGACACTTGTTCTCCCTTTTACAGAGTTGTGCAGAGGCCAGAAGAGGTGGAGGTGCTCTGAAAAGTAGGAGGCATCTTCTTGCATGTGCAAGACATTCCTCTTACGGCAAGACTGAGGGTGGGATGAGGAGTTACCAGGGTTGGGAGTGGCAGGGTCAAACTCGCCATGTTTCTGAGGCCACCTCCTCAGCTCATGTAGGTAACATTGGCACCAAGGGTCTGCAAGGCAACTTCCTGGGGCCTCCATAAACGTCCCTGGGTTTGTTCTAGTCCTGACACATTTTGATTTCCTTTCTTTCAACAGCTATGGGATAAAATGCATTCTCTAGAGCATGGTACTTGCAACTGTGCTACAGTAAAGACAAACCTCAAAAGAACTAATTAGTACTGACATCCATTGTCTTTCTGAAGGGGTATGTCCTGGAAATGAAGCGGGACTCAGCTCCTTGATAAAGTAATGTTTCTGGTGCTGTGTGTGATACCCTTGTTAAAAGATTTGATCTCCTGCTTCAAAGATATAATATTCATGCCTGGGACGGAACGAGTAAAGTGTCCTACTGAACCCTGTGTGTTGTGAATTTGCCTTTCTAGGCTCTTCCATGCAACTCTCCCAAGAGAAAGACTCAACTATAAATCATATGCAGTAAGCCAGTGATCCATAAGGGATCCTTGAGGTGTCAGTACCGTCTACCAAGTAGTCTTCCATGTGAGAACGTTATATTGGCTAAACCTTTTTTACTTAACAATTTCCAATATGATGCCAGTCTGAACTGTGATCTATATTATATTCCTGACCCATAGAGTTACATTTAATTAGAAACCTGACAACGCCCTGTATGCTATCAAGCAACCAGCCACTGTTTCTTGGTTGGCCACGGTGAATTCTGGTATCTGTGTTAGAAGTTGGAAAGGTTGTTAGTGACCTCTGGATACAGGCTACCATTTGTCCTGACTTAAGTATGCTCCCTGATTTTCTAAGGAAGAGCACCCTTCTAGGTTGCACAGACTACAAAGGTCTTTTAAGCATCCTAACAAATGAGCAATCTTTAGCCAAAGACACTGACCAAATTACAAACAATGTCTCTTTGGTTTGAAAAGATAAATAAATATTGAGAAAAATCCAGTTGAGTCTGGCACTCTGCCTTGAGAATGAAATCAACTGGCAATGAGCTAAAGCTAAAAGACCGAGGTCATGAAACACTTACCTAGGAAAAGAGATAAGATGATGCAGATTGGAAGCCCTCTGGGATCTAGTAGAGTTTTTATGTCATTTCAACAAACACGTTGATTCTTAACCCTTCAAGGAGCTTAGAGTCTAGTGAAGAGAAATGCAACTGAAGCCATTAACTTTAACAACAGGCAGAGAGGGAAAAACATCTTTGGAAAAGTACTGAAGAACACATAAAGGACAAGAAACAAAATGTTAAAGATGATTATTCTGAAGCGACTCTTTCAGCCTAGAAGCAGCCCATTAAGCAGCCAGGAAAGCAAGCAGGCACCTCACTCCTTTACCTCTGCTGCAAAATTGGTGCCTCTCTCCTTTTCTTTCTCACAGGCCCGAGGGAAGGATCCAATTTAATAAGAAACAAGTTGATTTTTCTTCCAAGAAACTTCCCCTGGGTTCCAACCATGATGGGGGTCTATGAGAGGACTCACAAGTACTCGCTCCCTTAGGGGAACGTAACATCTTCTAGGAAAAGAAAAAGAGTTTTCGCTTGTGGAGGCTGCTTTTTGTCTGTGCAGAAAGCTAAAAACGGTAGAGGAAACAATCTCTTTCTTGAGCTTCAAAGTCCAGAGTATTTTCCACCTCCTCACCTGAAATAACTTCCTCCTTTTTGTGTCCTTCAAGGTCCAGTTGAAGACCCATTTCCTCCAAGAGACTTCCTCTGACATTAGGGCCCTCTTTTAGGCATCTTTTAACTCCAGTGGCACCTACGGTTTGACCTCCTCACTTCGCCCTAAGCCGACTGCCTTGCAGTGTCTGTTATATGGCAAACTTTCCCATGGACAAAGCTTTGGCAGATATCCTCTCCTTTAAACTTCAAAATAACTCCTGACTCTTAGCTCCAGGCTTCTTGCATTTTTAGTAGAAAAGCGTGCCCCTTGGGGTCAGTAGACCTGGGGGTGTGTGGGGGTTTGCTTTGCTAACCCCTACTTCAGCAACATGCCAGGTCTGTGACCCTTCAGAAGCTGCTTAACCTCGCTGAGGTCGCTCATGGGTAAAATGCAAGATCGTTAAGAGGATTACAAAGAACATTTGTAATGGCCTCTTGCTCCATGTCCTGTCTCAGACAACTTGATTTTTCAGTTGTCTAGAGAGCAGACACTAGTCTCCTAACAATGCCTGGAGTTCTGCCTTAAACATATTTGGTGCCTAAGGAATGAATGTACAAGCACCCAAGGAGCATTAGAATGCACCAATCTTCTTCTGCCGAAACCCAGTGTGTTCCTTAGTCCTCCAAGATGGCACCTGGAGAGCCAAAACAGCCGCTCTAAGAAGAGCTTCTTAGCGAGAGAATTTCTAGGCAACTTCCTAAGGGAACATAAAGCCCAGATGATGGAATCAAGGCCCACGCCAGCCAGCAATGAGAAGATTTCCTGAGCAGGCAGTACAGCTGGCTCTTGTGCCAAGAGCTTGGCTACTCTGCCTCCTTTGAAAACCCATTACCAAATCATGGCAAGCGAAATTTAATTTTAAAAAGGGAAATGATTTATGTGCTACAGAAATAAAAAAGTGACAGAAGCAGGAAAGCTTGCATACATTTCATTTTTTGAAATTAGACCTATAATTTTTTCATTAAAGAAGAATGCCAAGTTGGGAAAGCCAATGCATTCTAAGCAGAAAATTACGGAGAGGTGTCTAATGAAAGTCCTGTCAGCATGGAAATCCCGTGTCTTACAGAGTCCATGAGGACACAGAAGTTCACTATCTACCCCCTTCAACTTCTAAACAGTTTGAGCTCTTAAAGAGCCCTATCCTCATTTCTGTTTTTCTGATGAGATGGGAAGCCACCGGAGGTCTGAGTAGAGAAATGGCCGCTCTGGCTGGGGTGTTAAAAACAGACCAAAGGTCAGCAAGGGCTGAGGCAAGAAGGCTGGCATAACAGAGATGAAGGGTATTGGCGGCTGGCACCAGGGTTTCTTGATTCCAGTCCAGTAGGTTTCAGATTTTGAATCCTTGTGATTATTCCTTTCCTAACCACTTCCCAACACGCCAATCTCTCTATTTAAATCCTACAAAATCTACTGTACATTTACATTCATCATCTAGAAATCTAGAGATCGGTTATCTGTTTTCCATCAGTCTGATCTCAGGAAGCCTGATCTCTTTCTGAGCGGGGTCTGGGCTGAGAGGCAGCTTAGTGTAAAGGTGCAAAGAGCATGGACACTGAGCATGGATGCTGATTTTGCCAGTTGCTAGCCATGAAATGTTGCTGTGCTTCAGTGTCCTTATTTGCGAAATGGGATAGCAATGATACTGACACACAGTATAAACATATCCATCCGTTCAAGTGACTGATATTTACTACACATTTACTATGTGCTGGGTACTGCTCTGTTCCCTACACACATGGCTGTGAACAAGACAGAAAATCCCTATATACATTTACAAAGAGCTTATATGACAGTATGTGTGTGTGTGTGTGTGTGTGTGTTGCGGGGCCAGGGTGGGGTGGGTGGAAGGGTGGGGCAGACTGTAAACATGTAAAGAAACAAATACAGGAGTTAATTTCAGATAATGATGAGTTACAGAAATATAATGATACACTGGATGATGGGATAGAGCTGGGCTTGTGGAAGAAGGATGGTCGGAAAGGACTTCTCTCGGGAGGAGACATTTGAGCCAAGGCCCAAATGATCTGGGAAGGAGCCAGATCTGTGATATCCGGGGATATACATTCCATGTAGAAGGACAAACAAGTATTTCTGGAATAAGTGATGTGGAATGATTTTTAATAGTAAATGATATACTTCATTTTCTCCAGCAGTCTGTATCAACACGAAATAATTTTGTGGGCATTTTCTGAGGAACCACTACAGACCCAATATGTGGTTGAGGTTGTATTGGGTGCTGTAAGAGGCACAAGAAGAGTAAGTTAACAATGAGTACTTAAACAGTACTTACATGGACCATCTAAGTGCTTTTACTCCGTAGCTCATTTAATCTTCACAACAGCCCTGTGAGGTCAATACCTGTGAGGTCAGGTCCACAGTTATCTCACATTTTGTCACTCCCCTTTCCATATACTATAAAAGTGGGAAATTTTCTGTCTTGTTCACAACTATTGTCCTCATAGACCAGAACAGCACCTCACACATAATAGTTGTGGAATAAACACTGGTTAAATGAACGAATGAATGAATGAGGGCCTATCATGTGTCAGGCACTGTAATAGGCTCTAAGCATCTCCAGACAGCCTCACCTACAGTCCAAAGAACTTATATCAATCTAGTTCCCTGGCAGGAAATAATAAAGGGGAATACAGAGAATCTTCATTGATCAAGGAGGTTGCTTAAGTTGAGCAAACATAGACTTATTCTGAATCTCCACCACTGCTACCCCAGACCAGCACTGTTGCTTGTGATTTTTCAATGACCTGGTTCTTTCCTGCAGCATGTATGTGTGTTTTTTAATTGATAAAAATGTCTATTTCACCCCAGAGAGAAACATGTTGATGTTGCTAATGTAATGGGATATAACCTTCTTGCTTTTTTTAGATGAAATGCTAAGTGAAATATTAGTCAATATAGACACAAATCGTTTCTTACGGGGTGAACAAAAGTTTATTGTACCCATGAGCCCAAATATTTTTAATAACCCATTGAGCCCACTCAGCTATAAAAGGTGTACAGAGTTATTTTTAAATCTCCTTTCAAGTTCCAAAAATAGAAAAGAAATCCACTAATCTTAGCCATTCCATATATTATGACTCTGTAAATTAATTTACAGTAGCAACACACAAAATTCTTTTCCCAAGAGAAATGGTATTCTAGCTTCTGAGGCCTCTGCCCAAGGAGGTCTTCTCTCTCACTCTACTTTTGTCTTACTCTCTTAGAAGTTGAGCCCATCTGTTAATCATTACATGTATCACGGAGCACATCCATTACGCCTCTACCAACACTGAGTTGGATTTGGTTTACTATGTTGTAGGATGCCTTAGTGTTCTCCTTGTTTTCACTTTGGTAGCACATGCAACAAGGAGAAAGTGCCAAGAGTGACTTGATTAGACCATTATTTTGTTGTTGCTGTTGTTTCTTTGTTTGTTTGAAATGGAGTTTTTGCTCTGTTCCCCAGGCCGGAGTACAATGGCACGATCTCGGCTCACTGCAACCTCCGCCTCATGGGTTCAAGAGATTCTCCTGCCTCAGCCTCCCGAGTAGATGGGATCACAGGTGCTTGCCACCATGCCTGGCTAATTTTTGTATTTTCAGTAGAGAAGTTTCACCACGTTGGCCAGGCTGGTCTCGAACTCTTGAACTCAGATGATCCACCTGCCTTGGCCTCCCAAAGTGCTAGGATTACAGGCATGAGTCACCGTGCCCAGTCTGGTTAGACCATTCTTTAACAATAAACAAAACCTCTAGAAAATTTCCAAAGCAAAACAGTAAGCAAAACTCCTCTAAGTAAGATCTCTGAAGATTAAGGTCTTCTGCATAAATAGCAATATACGAGAAGCACAACTCCTTTTCCACTTAGCTTCAATGAAAGACAAATATCTGCCTTCTTATTATTTGGGAGATCGGTGGGCACTGCAGGCAGGCAGAGAAAGTATGAATGTGGACAGGGGCCAGGAACAAAGCCATTTGATCATCGAAATCCATTGTGACCATGAAACCTACTTTGGCAAGGAAAAAAATGTTTACTCACTTGCAAATTCCCATGATCCTTAACAAAACAACTGCCTTTCCTTTCATTTCCAGCAAAACATGTGATGTTCAGAAAGGAAGAGGCAGAGCCCAGCTCATCCTTTATGTTTCAAATTAATTTTATACATCCTGAGTTTCCTTTCATAACAATTCAAGGTTTTGTCCCTTCATCTCTTCTGTTCTCTCCCTTTTCTTTTTCTTCTTTTGTCCATAATGTCATTATTTCACTCCACAGGAAAAACAGGACTGGAAAGTTCAGTACAGAGATAGAAAAGCCTCTTTAAAAACATACCATAAAAAGTAGAAAACTCTTCCTTTCCATTAAAGTTCTATTATAGTAAGACCCCAGGAGCCTTAGGGAATTGGGTTCCTTCATGATTGAAAAACAAGATCATTTTGGATGAATATGAGTTGTGCAAGACCTAAGACTGATAGAAACAGTAGAGAACCTTCATTTACTAAGAGGATTCTCTAAAAATCAACTGAATACAGTCTTATTCTGTGTCCGGCAAGTTGGCTGTTATTACCTGATTTTACAGATGGGGCAAGTGAGGGACCTTATGTCACTTGCCCAGAGGCATAGAGAATCAGATGGTTGAGCCCTGATTTAAACCTGGGCTATCTGCCTGTAAGCTTAGCACTCTTTCACTATCCCCTGCTGTCCCTCCTCTCTGGTCCCCAGCAGAATGTGTATTTTCATATTGACATAGCCAACCCCTTCTCCTCGAAGATCAGAGCTCATGGTGTCTACTCATGGACAAAAGACCTGATGACAGGCCAACTCATCTCTTTTCTTTCCTGGTGAATTACCACAACTTTCCTTTAACCCCATCCCATCACACACACACACGCACACACACACACCCCAACTGCCAAAAGACTCAGAAGCACAACTTCAACTTCCTATGCTTCTTCTCAAATCAAACCTCAGACCAAAATAAACTGTTATCTCTTTTTTAAGTCAACCATTTCTTAATCCATTTAGTCCCACACACCTTGAATAAGTGATTTCATCTCATTTATGTATATTGAACTGCCTTACATATCTTTGATGGAAGCCAGTACCTTAAAGTTATCCATTTATCTACTGTACTGAGTGTGCCTCTGTTTGGATTTAGCTGTCAACACTTCACACATGTGAAATCATTCTGTGTGATATTAATGTAAACATTGTGCATTACAAAGTGGTGGACATTTTATTGTTTTAGCAACAAAAATAGACAAAAATATTTGCAGGTGTTTGTTTTTCCTATGGCATAGAAAATAACACAATATAAACGACAGTATGCATTTTACAAAAGAGGAATCATTAAAAAAGGTAAAAGCAAGGTAGGGGTTGTTGGAGAACGCTTGATGTTAGGCTATTCTAACAGGACGGTGGAGGCAGGAATTATGCACAGAATAAAGATTCTTATGAAGAAAAAATTGCCATTCACATCACTTTCCCCTCATTGGTATTACAAGCTCATTTCCTAATTGCATGCGCAATACAATGAGTTTTCATAATGCTTTAATGGGGAGTCTGTTGCTTTCGTTTTAAAAATAGTCAATTCTCTTGTGCTAAGAAAAGAGCATATTGCCTTTAAGAGCAGTGTAACTGACAAGATGGAAGAATGCAAGCAGGATGTCGAGACTGAAGCTTTTCAATCACCTACCATTAATACGATTCAATTTATGCTTATGTCATAGGTTTAGACATTGCACAGCTCTATAAGCAAGGAAGGGACCTGAATAAAATACAGTGAAGAAAGCAGATGGTATGCTATCAAAACCCTTCAAGCCTAAAATAACCTTTTCCAAGTAAGGAGGATAGTTAATTAAAACCAGGATATATTTACTCAATTCTGAATATCTCAATGTAAATAAAAATCAAAATGACACTACTGTAATGTTGGATTAAATGATGAAATTTCATCTATTCTATTTTTCTTTAATAGTTTCTAATCAAACTTTTCATTAAATAGCTTCATAAAATTCCACAGAGAATTTGTTTACAGGGACTCATTACAGATTTAAAAGCCTTACTTTTATTGTTCAATTAAACTTGTTATTCAGTGGACAACATTAAAACAGCAGCGGAGATTGGTCGGGGGGCAGGGGTGTATGGGCAGTTGGGCAAGGTCATCCCACAATGCAAAGTCTATTTTCAGAGTTGAATCCAGGGAATGCAGGTAAGCTCTATGGCACACAGAGAAAACTCAGACTCATTCCTATCCAAGATGGAAAGCCAGCCCCAGCTCCAAAGTCACAGCCTGGGTTCTTGCCAGGCTTGGTCATTGAGTCACATGTGTGTCCCACAGGTAGAGAGGACATCAGGCCATTTATGAAACGCACCCAAAGGATAGTGACTAGAGGCAGAACAAACCTAAGACAGACCAACAGTTGATCCAGGGTGAAGGCAGCCACTACCCAAAATTGAAGGTCAGAACATGAGTTTTAAACAATCTACACATTTCCAATAGTTTTTAAAATTAGAAATGAGTAGTTATTAACCTGCTCCCTATCTTTTAAAACCAGATCAAACCCTGCCTTTTTCACGAGGTTTTCCCTGACCCCTCACCAAGATTGCCATCTCTATCCACCTCCCAGCCCACTGCTCAATTCCTACCACACTTGCTTTCTGCAACACTCATCAAATACTTAATCATTGACTTTCTTGTAACATTAGTTAACCTTTCAGGTGTGTTAATCCTGTCTTCCCCAATTAGATTTTAAATTCTCAAAACTAGCAAGAACCAAGTTTTATTTATCTTTTGAACACCTCCTCCCACCCCCTACTCCATAATCGCATTTAATAAAAGAAAGCAAAAAGTATATTAGTTAATAAAATAAACATTATTCAATCAAGGAAAGCAAACAGTGTCCTTTTGAGAAGGACCTTGGAGGTATTTTATGGCAATTTATGAATTTCATGTGTCAAAGGTGTAGCTGCTAAATGCTATAAACCCTTTGCCATCAGCTCTACCATTCATCCACCTGGTGATATGGCCAATAAAATTTGATTTTTACAGCCTAGGCATACTGTTACCTAAATTACATTTGACCAATTACTGAAGTCACCAAACGTGTGGTACAGAATATATACTGTGTAGAAAATCATCTGTGGGCCCCCTGGCACTCTCGGTAATCTGACAGAAGTGTTTCAGTCATCTGGCAGTGTTTAATATTAGGAACATTTGTTTAATGCTAGTCACTAATTAAATTTATGTTCTTCCACCAACTGTTAGTTGGTTGGAGAAACTCAATGCCACATTTTAACAAACACTTTAACCCATGTCAATTTCAAATGCAACCAGTTGGAGATTTAAAAGGCTGCTCTTTGGAAATTTAGGTTGTGACCGAAAGTGGGACGGTGGGGAGGGATGTTAGTGAAGGTGCTCAAATCTGCTCAAAATAAGCTTGTTGGTCCACTTACTAACATGAAAGACTTTAAGAAGTACAAACTATTTGAAGTACAAACAACTAAAAAGGGTCTAATACTCTAATTATTAAACTAGCCATCTAGAAGGTCTCTAAAGGTACCTTTATTCCAAAAGAAAGCTTCCACTTTAAGAGGCTGGAGAAGAAAAACAGCATTAAAATTAGCTATACCAGAAGAAAGTTCAGGAAAACATTCAAAAGTCAGATGCTTGTGTTTGTGAGAACATTTAAAACTAATTTAGTAACTCTCAACCATTGTGATCACTATTAAATTGGAACTTATTTCTATTACCAATTCTAGATGCAACAGCTTTGAAACTCAATGACTAATAATTCTTAAATTAGCCAAAAAGGTTAAAACATTTTTTTCCTCATATTACATTGTGAAACTCTAATTTTGAACACTCTTAAATGAGGGAACACATGCTTTCGGTTTTATTCTGTGTCAGGAATTTAGAGACCGCTTGAGCGGCAACAAGTAGGAAGCTACGTTTGGGAGCCGGGCACGTGGAAGAAAAACTCAAACACAGGTATTGAACAGGGAAGATATGCAAATGCTGATCTGAAAAGAGAGGGCATTGTAAAAAATGTATTGCATACATGTATCTACTTGAAGTCAGAGGATATTTGAATACTAAAAATATAACAATAAATCAATTTCTTTGAAGAAGAAAAAAAAATACGAATAGTTTTGCCCTCTTACAGAATGACAGTCATTTGATAAGCCAGAGTTGTGAAAGATATCCAAAAAAACAATTTAGAGGGGAAAAAAGTGTCATGGCTCTTAGAATCTAATGGACTGAGATCATTTGGTTCCCCTTCCTCTCTCTCTTCCTTTCCTTCTTGATCATCATATGCCATCTCCTCATCCTCGCCTCAACTCTGTTCACATATCTACTTGCAAAATTTCTCCAGCAGCAGCACCAGGGCTGTTGGAATGATGAAGAATCAAATTTAAGAGGCCACAGTGGACTCCTGAAACCATACCAAGATCTGCAAAAGATAAGCAGAGTAACCTGAATCTGGGTAATCTGCCAACTAGGGATTCTCGGAAAAACGTCAGCCGACAAAATCAAGGAATGTTTCAGTTCAAAGGGACCCTATGCTCTCTCCAGGCTAAGTGTCTCAACCTCTTCTTCACCCAGGTAGCCATGAGGGATTCAGCAGGGCTCAGCCATCCCAGCAGTCACTCTGTGGTAGTGATTCCAGAGAAGGGGTAGGGTGAGAGCTGTAGTGTTCACGCCTCTAAGTATAGAAATTCCCAGGAACACAAGCAGTTTGATAAGGCTACCCCAGGGTATTCTGACATCCCTGCCCAGCCTGCTGAAAACCACTGATATGATCCAATCTCTTCAACAAACAGATGAGAAAGTGATAATGTAAGAGAACGACTATCTTGGCTTGCATCTCGCCATCTACTGCATCACATAAGGCTTTCCCAACTGGTGATGTGATATCTTCTTCTCCTCCCCCTCTGTCTACATGTAGAGACACGTGACCGGTTAGCTAGGCAGAGATGTGGATTAAGATATGTGTGCCCGTATCCATCTTTGGTGGGCACAATGTGCATGTGTATGTGTGTGTATATATGAGTATATGAAAAAATTCAGGACATGGAGATCTATTACCAATCATCTATCTATCTATCTATCTATCTATCTATCTATCTATCTATCTATCTATCATCTCTGTATGTGTCTATCTACTGTACAGTACTGAAGTGGTTATCTATTTATCCACCATACAGCACTGAAGTTGTTTTCTTTGTATCTATTTATCTATCCACTGTTTAGTACTGAAGTGGTTACCACTGGTGCATTTTTACAATACCTTATAACAATGAAAAGAGAGTGACTGGTTAAATAAAAAAGCACGTGAATAGACAAACCCTTCTGAGAAAGAACTAACATGAAAGCTTCCTGCCTAAAGTCCAATTTCAAGGTCGACCAAGCAACTTCAGACTACACTGAACAACAAATTCTAAATAATCATCTCTTACTCATAGTAAACAGAGGCTGTGAAGGAGGCAATGACACCTTATGCCGCAATAATTTGGGGGATGGGAGGGATGGGGCAGCACATGGGGCTTGTGAAAGTGAGCCCCGTTCCCCATCACCGCTCTTCAGAAGAACTGAAAACAACTAGGCACACACGCACAAGTATCAGGTAGGAAAAAAAAAAGACTCACCAAACTCATCGCATATACTCTCGTTTTCTATGAGAGTCGGGTGGTCAAAGGTGTCCCGACAGTACAGGATCTGAGGGTTCCTGCTGACCACTGCAATGCCCCCCAGGGCCAATGCAAACTGGTCCGTTAGAATGGAAGATGGCTTATCCTGGATGCGTTTCAGCATCGAGCGGTACCGGCAGTACTGGGGGTAGCTGAGAACTATCACGTTCGTTTCTTCCTCGTCCTCCCCTAGACAAACGAGAAAACACTTCCATTACCCTCTTCCCTCTGACAAAGAACTTTCATGGCCATGGTATAATTTCAATAATCACTTCTGGTTTGGGACTAAAAAGACTCTCATCCTTGTTACAGTCTGGGGGATGCCAGCATCCTCCGACCCCACCTCACCCATCCAGCCCCACAGAATATGCCTCAGGCTACCTGCACAGTGGACCTTCTTACAGAGAAAAGAAAAGAGTAGGCTGGCCCTCTAGACACAGTAAGCAATATGTGTGTCATCAGCAGGCAGCAGGACCCAAAAACTGTTTTGAAAGAATCTTCATTTTTTGAAGCATTAAAGTCGTCATCATCATAGGGAAAGGAAGAACTTTGCTGGGCTTCTTTATATTTATTTCTAGTTTAGAATTGCTCTTATATTGGATTACACAGATGATCCTCAACTGAATGATGGTTCCACGTAAGATTCCGTGACTTTATTATCATACAAAAGCAACATGCATTCAGTAGAAAGCACACTTTGTATTTTGGATTTTCATCTTTTCCTGGGCTGTTGATATGCAGTAGGACATTCTCCTGTAAGGCTCGACAGGGTCAGTGGGCAGCAGCTCCCAGCCAGCCACGAGATCAAGAGGGTGAACACTGGTACTCTACAGTATACTGTGTTGCCAGATGATTTTGCCCAACTGTAGGCTACAGTAAATGTTCCAAGCACGTTTAAGGTAGGCTAGGAAAGCTGTGTTCAGTAGGTTGGGTGTATTCAATGCCTTTTCGACTTGATATTTTCAGCTTACAATTGGTTTGTTGGGATGTAAACCCATAGAAAGTCGACAAGCATCTGTATCATCTTTTCAATGCTTGAAGCCTCTCAATAGGTCATCTGGCCCCAAAGATGTCCATGGGTCTAAAACGCATCACCATCTGCTCTGGGGTCATGAGTGCTGTTTAGCAGCTATTTCCTGTTCTCCTTTTGGGCCTGTGGAAAGCCTGTGTGCCTCACTCTCTTGGAGGCCAATGGCCTTGTGACTTTCCTTGGCCAATGAAATATGACAGAAGTGGGTGGTTGCTTTAAGACCCAGCGTGCCACTGACCACAATCTTCCTTTGTCTTTGATGTGACCATCTATGATGTTCCAGATAGTGGCAACTCTGCCAGTCTGGGTCTTGGAGTTAAATTAACATGAAGCAGAACCCCTGGTTGATCCAAAAGAGACATATAACATAAGCAGAAAATAAACCTTTGTTGTTCTAAAGCAATGGTGATTTGGGAGTCATTTGTTATTGCAGCATGATCTAGCCCAACTTGATTGATACACCCACCTTCTCTATCCTCCCCACACCCATACCCCCTCTCTTTTAATGTTCCTCAAATCCATCTGGTAACTTGGCACACCTCAGAGAACCATGCTGGGAAGACTCCCTAAGCATCCTTGTGAGAGAGTTCTATCAAAACCACCTTAACTCAGGGGAACATTTCAGCAAATTTAGCGAAGCTTCCTCTTACAATGATCTTAATGCTTATTTATACCTTACTTTATTTTGTGCTAATTTGTAAACACCAGATTCTGCATGGATGAAGCCTTCCTTCATCGTAAGCTTGAGAAATGGCAAACACCGTGCTTTGGTGGCCTCCACCTGTACAACATCAAGCTGAATTTAGGCTCCCTGACCCAGTTTGCCATCACTCTGCAACCACCCCATCAGAGCGGTTGTAAGCAATTCCCAGACATGTCACTTGCTTCTCCAAAGGGAAAACACTCAATATTTCAAGCCCTTACCATGCTGCAGGGAATTGCACTAGACAGTTGTTAAGGATACCGACGTTATCATGGCCATCTGGTAACCAGTGGGAGACGAATGAGCAAGGACGAAACATAATGATGGAACATAACCAGTACCCATGGAAGGTGTGCATGTGACCTTTCCAGATAGGAGGCCAATACCCAGATGTATTTCTAATTATGCTCACTTAGTTCCTCAGGCTGGCGGCTTTTCCACGGATGGAGATGTTTAGCTGCTTACAAGATGACATCTTTTAACAGTGTACACGTCTTCAACTCCTGCCTGGTCTGTGGATAGCTGCTTTGTCAGCTGGCACACTTAATTAAAAGGAACTATGAAGGCAAGTCCCCAAATGCAAACTAGTTTTGAGATGCTAATATATGTCCCAAGACATGCCCATCTGAGATTTTTACAGCAGACCTAGACGCTAAGTTCAAACTTTGGGTTCAAAACTGTGCTTTTTATACAGCTAAAGCACAAAAAGTTTTAGCAAAAATATTCAAATGCTGTCAGTTCTCCAGAGTTTTTAAGCGCTATTTCAAGAAGCAGCCCCCAACGTGTCAATTGTATCATTACACTCGATTTGTATTATACTCGATTTGTCTAAGACATTGTTAATGAGAGAGAGGCATATAACCATGCACTGCCAGGGCTACCCCTCATAGCAAGCTCGTAGCACTTAATACCCTCTCCTATATATAGTAAATACTGTGCCTGAAAATACCTGTTGATTCCAAAATTCTATCTTGGTTGTGCAACTAGCTTTCTACGATGGGGGTAAAGGTGCATCAATTTCTCCAAGTGTTCTTGAAATAAAATGGAGAAAAATGTGCGTGCTCTCAGGTTGAAGGAATATAAATGAACAGTTTCGGAGTAAGTTTCACGGAAGATGCCACCTGGACTCTTGGGACCACTTTACTTCCTTCATATCCTTTCATTCTCATTTTGTTTTTTTCTCTAACCATTCTTCATGAGGATGCCATCTCTAACGGCTTCCCAATTCTCTGTTCTGGATGGAGTCGGCTCCCTAGCAATCTTCTGTGCCTAGAAATGACCTCTTTTTTTTTCCTCTCTACCTCATCCTAGCTCAAAACATTTAGGTGACACAGTACCCAAAACACTAGCCAAGTCATGAATCCTTCTCTTTCTGTTGGAAGAAAAGCAGCAAGTTCCCCCTACTCTCAATGCTAATAGTGGTCCTGGGACTGTCTGCATCAGAAACAGATATTGTGCCGTCGAGAACCAGTGGTTCGGCATCTCTAAGGCTGGGGTCTAGGAATTTACTTTTTCAGCAAGCATCCCAAGTAGTTCATGCACACTAAACTTTGAAACCAGTAACTCTGAGTTTACTTTTTTGCAAAGACTTAAAGTAAGGTAGTTAGTTTGGGTTTTGTGATATATATATATTTAAAGATGTCAGAGTTTTAAAAAATTCTTATTTCTCTCCTAACCCGCCAGTACATAGAACAAAGAACCAAATTCTCTTCTCTCTGCCACTTTTTCAGGATTGTGACAGATATCACAGAAGACAGCAAATTTTAAAAGCCCTCTTAACTAAAAATATGAGAAACGGAGAGACTGTTTTCCTGTTTAGAAAGCAAGTATTAATGCTATCTCCAGTGCTGATAATAAAACACTAAAATTTACAAAGGTTGTTTATACAGTGTTTTCACATCTCTTTTGTTCCTCACAACAACCCTATTAGTGGCATTACTACTTGTTAATATTTCCCAATTTGAGACTATAACCACCCAATCCTTTTTTCTTTCTTTCTTTCTTTGCCTTCCTTTTCTCTTCTCTTCTCTCTCTCTCTTCTTTTTTTTTTTTTCTGAGATGGGCCTCTCTCTGTTCCTCAGGCTGGACTCAAATTCCTGGGCCCAAGCAATCCTCCTACCTCTGCCTCCCGAGTAGCTGGGATTTATAACCCAATCTTTGAACTCCAAGTTTGATGGATTTTTCATTAGGATAAAATGTCTCAAATAATAATAGTAATAATAATAACAAAGATTTAACTGGTTTACACTATTAGGGATGAGGATGGTGGCCTCTGATCAAGTCAAACATAAGACTTCTGTTTGATGGAAGACTGTAGAATTCAGCCAGTTGGAAGCCAGAATCCTGTTAGCTTGTTATTTATAATTTTGGAACAGTGCAATTCCTACTGTAATGATTTAACATTATTGATATATCATTCATATACCTTAACTTTCTACTTTCTATGCATGTGACAGGAAATAGTCCCAACTCTATGTGTTGCCAGCCTAGAACCCCTACCTTTCATCAACCTCCTTCCACACACTAAGAGGCTACAGGCACAGCTGGGGCTTGGTCTAATGTGGCAATGCTTGGTGGGGCCAAAACAAAAATGATAACTTTCTTGCTTATGAACAGAACCTCCCATTTGGATCAGAATTTTGGCATTGTTTGGACAGAGGCAGATTTCCAACCTTGCACTTACACGTCCCCAGAGGAGTTGCCTTTAATATTTACCAAACTGGAGAAAGCCCACGAGACCTTGAGGACCCCTAGGAAAGTTTACAAAGCATTCTAAGTGAAAAGTCAAAGGGAAAAATACAGAGTCAAAGTGGGATCCGGAAAAGCCAAGGTTGAAGCTAGGTTGAAGTTTCACTGAGTAAAAACATTCCAGGTCCAGGTCTCTTCTTTGTAGTTTATTTTATTGGAGAAAACATTTTTTTTTTCCCCTCAAGATAAAATATGGTCAACATTATATGAAAGGTGTGTCCAACAGAGTATAAAATTTTGAGTTTGGGGAGAGCTTTCCAGATCTAAAATTCTATGATCCTAAAACTGCCTCCTAAGCCTTTGCATTAAATTAACTTCCTTCTGATACAGCTATAAAAATATTAAAGTGTTCAATGGCTGGCATGTTTTATTTTGCCCTAGTACACCAGGAAACAAATAAAGCTAAGCAGTCCTTTCAAGAATTATTTAAATTCCTCAGCTACTTTTTTCTTGCTCACGCAGTTCATATACACGTAAGTAAACACTCCTGTGCAAAGTTACCCATGAAACAAGGGCTGCCAAGAAATGCTGTGTAAGATATTTTCCCCCTTCCAATTCATAATAGGGAAAGCAGATAAATCTAAGAATGAATAAATTGCACATTTGTTTTGTAAAAGACAAACAAAGTGTTCCTGGAACAAAGATTTTCTTTCAACCACACCCACAGAGTAAAAGAAATCAAAGCACTACCCTAGGAGTATTCTTCTAACACACTCTAGTTGGATGTGGCTGGTTGGGTTATATATACATTACTTGATTTCAGTCAACAGAAAATGATCTGTAATAAATTGCTAGTACCAAAGACTGAAATTTTAAACCATAATTATGATATTCTATTAAAATGTCATCCCATTCCTCAGTTTCTCCTATACCAAAAAAAAGTGAGTGCCTATTTTAAAATGAAACATTCAAAGGGAATAAGAGACCCAACATTACTAAACCTCATTTCAACTTCAATAAAAAGAACTTTGCCTATTAAAAGTTAATACCTAAAGTACACTGCTTGTAATGCTCAACCAAAATGACTCTAATCCTGTGCTTATATCATAATTACACGTTTTGTTAACCTCTCTCAATGTCAATTTTTTACTTATTTATATATTTCAAAGTCCGAAACAGAATTCCACAGAGAAACTGTAATTATAACTTGAGACTCCACCCAAGCTTTTCAAACAGTAACTGTATACCATTGCTTTAATCCTCAGAGTTGGGCTGGGGGTGGGGAAGGGGTCGGGGAGAAAGGGTAAGAGCAGGCCTTCATTCTGAATAGCACGTTGCTCAAGTTGTCTTTGTACAAAGAGAGATGCATGAAATAGCAAACACAATGAATTAAGGGAGCATTGACTTTCAAATATCCATAATGCTATTTTTTGAAAATAGATAATGGCGGCCAAATGCACAGAGTCTGAAAACATAAATTCCAGAGGAGAAATTTGCTTTTATCTCTTACACAACAATTTAGAAATGTAACTTTCTTTTTCATTCTTGGGGTGAGGGGAGGCTTGTTTCGGAAACATCACACTATTATGCTTACTGAAAACCACTATAATCTACTTCTAACATCAGTAAGTTTTTTTTAAAAAAAATCTTTAAAAAAAAAACCTTCGCCCCAGGATTTTATAGAGCCTAGTGGAAAAAATATGCATGTTCCTTCCTGCACCTAATTACCTCAACTGAAAAATCTGCCAAGTATTTTGCCCTTTAGTTCTCTTAATCGTATTAGGGCAAATGCATTTGGATGCCAATAGAAACAAACATTTAAAGATTTTCACTTAAAAGATTCCAAATATGTATGAAGGCTAAGTTTGAGACACAATGTCCCTTGTGCTTCAAAGACAGCATACAGTTTTCTTCCTCCTTTTTTTTAAAGCAAATATGAATGTGCTCATGTTATAAAACTTGATGTCTAGTTTTGAAACAATTTAAGCAAAATAATGTCAATATGTGAGGTTCTCACAATGATTTATGCTTCTTCCTGTTACTTTATTACATTAGACATTCTTTTCTCAAAGCTTTACACTTTTCACTGTGCTCCTAGCAACCAACCAACGGCAAAGCATCAACTTTATATACCTGGCCCTATTCCAATTCTTACTGCTATTGACAATTATATTGAAGTTTCCATTTAATTGCTGCTCTGTTGTGACACTGAATATTTGTCATAATTAGGCATTTCCTATTTTCTGTCCATGCACTTTTGATTATTACTGAAAATGAAATTTTTATTCCAGAAAACCTAAGCATGAAAATTCTACAGATAAGAGTAGCTACAGCTGTTACTATCATTACCAACATTGTAACATGAAGAAAAAAAAAAAAAAGAATATAATTTCTCGGAAGGTAATTTTCCTTTCAGTCTAAGTGCTCTTATTCATCTTGCAGTTACTCAATGATTTCCTGTTCTAATTACAGGACATTATACAGAAAGACATTTGTAAAAGGAAAATGCAGCAGAGCATATGACTAAATAGCTTGAATTGGTTGAAAGTGTTTAAAATTCCAAAGTTGTACATCAACTTTATCAATTCGTGGTTACAGCTCTACATAAATGTGTACTGTGTCCTGCTGTATTTTTCAATCTCTCTTAAGGCAGTAAACTTAGTACCCAAAGTTAGTACACATCAAAGGGGAAAACACATTTGCAGTTAAACTGATGTTGAAGAGACGGAGTCAGGGAAGATCAGTTTTGTGTGTGTGTGTGTGTGTGTGTGTGTCTGTGTCTCCCTTCCTCATCAAAGCTGTTAAATTGGAGACATGCCAAAACGAGGAGTGGAAAATATTAATAATAAAAATAAATTAAATGCCTGATTAAAAAGGAAAGAGAACAAGATTCCATCCGGAATAGAAATGAAAATGCCACAAACTATTTCATAAAAACAGACTGTGACGTAAATTACACATCAGTATTGCACTGTTGTGGTTATTTTGAGAAATGGTTTGTACTGTAAGTCAGCTGGTACTGCCCCACCCTTAATGATTTTGTAATTCTCTGCACAGTAAGCAAGTGGGGCAGCCCTGAGATTGCTGAGACAGAAAACAGACCTAGCCATACAGAACTGGCAATAAAAAGATAATGTACTTTTAACATAACAGAACAAGGAGATTGGCTTGACTTTATTAACTAAAAAAAAAAAAAAAAAAAAAAAAAACTACTTTAAATGGTCCCCAGCTTGCCATTTGTTTTGATAAATGGAAACACAGATCTTCCCAGGATAGGCAATGAAAACATCACTGGAGAACTTAAAAAAAAGTAAATGTGGGAAAAATATATCAGTGCATGGATGCAAACAAAGAATATTTCAAACGCAAAACCAAGGGTTTGAACCAGCTGTTTCCAAAAGCAAATCACTTAAAATAGAGGCATACACAAATATAAAAATATGTATCAAAATGTTACTAGCAGCTTTTGCCCTTACTATTGCTTCATCACTCAAGAAAAAAACATCACAAAGCTAAACTATAACCAAACACTGCCATCACTCTGAGTAACAAATGAACTCAGTGGGAAGAAAGCCAACTCTACCTCCAAGGTTGTCCCAAAGGGTCACTGAATTCTTAAGCCATCACCAGGAGCCACTTTTTATCTTGAGAATTTTGCAGCTTATTGCCATAGAGTTCATCTCAGCCAAATTTAAATGTCACACTACACAGGGGTT
Organism: Rhinopithecus roxellana; assembly: GCF_007565055.1. Taxonomy (NCBI): domain Eukaryota; kingdom Metazoa; phylum Chordata; class Mammalia; order Primates; family Cercopithecidae; genus Rhinopithecus; species Rhinopithecus roxellana. Next base: position 100,564,391 of record NC_044559.1, on the reverse strand, counting down.
ATGCAACAGGTGAGACTTCATGGCCAGACTGACATGTAGGTAAAGTTGTTACCACATATGAGGTGTTATTCTATGGGACCTGAACTACCTTAACTGCCTTCCCTGTCACATGGGTTAACCCTTTATGCTATAGTCAGCCATTCACGTTTTTTTTTTTTTTTTTTTTTGAGACAGAGTTTCGCTCTTGTTGCCCAGGCTGGAGTGCCATAGCATGATCTCAGCTCACCGCAACCTCTACCTCCTGGGTTCAAGCGATTCTCCTACCTCAGCCTCCCCAGTAGCTGGGATAACAGGCATGTGCCACCACGTCCGGCTAATTTTTTTGTATTTTTAGTAGAGACGGGGTTTCTCCATGGTGGTCAAGCTGGTCTTGAACTCCCGACCTCAGGTGATCCGCCCACCTCAGCCTCCCAAAATGCTGGGATTACAGGCGTGAGCCACTGTGCCTGACCTGTACAATGGTTTTTTAACCATGATACCAAAAGCACATATGAAAACAACAAAAAATAGATAATTGGACTTCATCAAAATTAAAAGCTTTTGTGCATTAAAGGACACTATCAATAAAGTGAAAAGACAGTCTCGGAGAGTGGGAAAATATTTGCAAAGCATACACCTGATAAGGGATTAATAACTAGAATACATAAAGAACTCCTGCAACTCAGTAAAAAAAGACAAACCCACTTAAAAATGGCAAAGGACTTTGATGATTCTCCCAGGAATATATATATAAATGGCATCTTAAAAAATGCTCTTCATTAGGGAAATGAGAAGCAAAACCACAGTGAGACACTACTTCACACCCAGTAGGATGACTATTATAAAAATGAAAACAAAAAAATCCCAAGTGTAGGCAAGGATGTGGAGAAATAGGAACCCCTGTGCATTGTTGGTGGGAATGTAAAATGGTGCAGCCATGACGAGACTTCCTTAAAAAGTTACATACAGAATTGCCATGTGATAATTCCACTCCTAGGTATATACTCCAAAGAATTAAAAACAAGGACTCAAAAACAGATATTTACATACCAATGTTGATTGTAGAATTATCACAAAATAGACAAAAGGTAAAAACAACCCACCAGTTCCTCAATAGATGAACATATAAAATTTGGTGTGCGTGTGTGTGCGTGTATGATAAATATTGTGATTCCACTTATACGAGGCATTTAAAAGTGGACTCACAAAACAGGGTGATTCATAGAGATGTAAAATAGAATAGAGGTTGCCAGGTGCAGGAGGTTTAGGAGGGTTGGAAGGAATGAAGAGCTATTGCTTAATGCATACAAAGTTTCTCTTTGGAATGATGAAAAAGTTCTAGAAATAGATAGTGATGACAGTTACACAATATTGTGAATGTACTTAATGCCACTGAATTGTGCACTTAAAAATGGTTAAAATAATAAATTTTATGTTTTGTCTATTTTACACAACAATGAGAAAGAAGGGAATAGCTGGGAAGGGTTATATTTTCTGTGTAGATGCATGCTTGGTTGCTCTGGGGAGGAAAAGTGGTGTGTCTCTAATCCACAACTAGAATATATCCTGTAGGGCACAGAATCAGTGTCCTAATTCCTTGGTCTCCCTCCTAGACCTTTGAGAGTGCTGACAAATGTAATTGCCTGCAGACAGTGCCGCAATAAACATCTGAGCCTTCTTCCAAAGAATAAGAGCAGTCATGTCATTAGTTCACCCGTAGACTCTGACCCAAAGGCACTTTCTAAAAGTCTGAAGGAATCTGGAGAAGGTTATCTGCCCAACATCACTGTAGCCACTGCCTGGCAGGCCTTTTTTAGACAAAGGGTCATGTGGTTAGGCCGTCATCTCATTTTAGTGACTTTAAAAAACAAAATAATCTTGCCACTTCAGGAGTTTGTCCAACATGCTCTAAGTGCTGAGCCACCTCTGCAACTACACTGACTTCTGGGAGCTAACATCTGTGTCAAGAGCATTTTTATAGGTTGCACTGTTTTCCTTCATCTTACCGCAGGGCTTCTGGGGCAGCTCAACAAGGAAAGAAGGGAAAAGGCCTCTTGCCTCTGTCAGTGACTCATCTTTAATCAGTGGTCTTCAAAATGGTGAATCTCTCCTTTGAGGGTACGAGAAGACATTTTAAAGGGAACCTACATAGGAATGCGACAGATCTTCAACTTAGATATTACTCCACTCCGTAATGCATCTGCCCAAGAATGAGCCAGCAATCAGAACAGCCCATCTCCTTCTTCACCCATCCTCCATCCCTAGTCCTATTATGAGCACTAAAGAGTCAAATCAAAATATTGGTTTTGGAGACGCTTCCTTTATTGATCTATCAAGGAACCTCAAGCCGTAGGCTTCTGATCTTTCCCTTCTTGCACATAGTGCTGTTCAAGAGGAGGCTTAGCATTAGAAATAGAGTACTTTGGCCTGTGTTAGGATGCTCTAAATTCAGAAAAGCCAAACCAATAAAGGTTATGCTGGTCCATGAAAGTGTAGCTGGAATGCGCTGCAAGGCTACCAGATTTTTTGACATAAATTGCATAAACCTATGGATAAAAATTTTAGATAATTTATTTTAGAACTGTTGTGCTTTATTAAACACAGATTTTAAACTTCAGATTTTTGTCAAATCATATGTAATGTTTCTTCCAGTTATAGTTAATCGTCATCTTATTTCATTCCCTATCATCTTTAACATTTTTTACTTATTAACACAAAATTTATTCAAACATGATTAAAAATGTAGATGTCTACTCAAAACTGGGCAAAAGAAATACATCATGGATTCTTTTTTTCAAAAATCTTTTAGAGGAGCATTATTCAATAGAAACATAATGTGAGCCAACTTATAATTAACACATTAAAAATGTAAATAGCAAACAGGTGAAATTAACTTTAGTAAGCTATTTTGTGTAACCAGTATATCCAAAATATTATTTTAACATGTGATCAATAGAAATGGTTACTGATAGGGCACGGTGGCTTACGCCTGTAATCCCAGCACTTTGGGAGGCTGAGGCGGGCGGATCATGAGGTCAGGCAATCGAGACCATCCTGGCTAACGTGGCGAAACCCTGTCTCTACTAAAAATACAAAAAATTAGCCAGGCATTGTGGCATATGCCTATAGTCCCAGCTACTCGGGAGGCTGAGGCAGGAGAATCACTTAAACCCAGGAGGCAGAGGGTGCCGTGAGCTGAGATCGTGCCATTGCACTCCAGCCTGGGTGACAGTGCAAGACTCAAAAAAAGAAGGAAAAAAAAAAGAAAAAGAAAAAGAGAAGATTACTAGTGACATATTTACATTATTTTTTATAGTAAGCTTTCAAAATATAGCGTGTATTTTACATTTATACCATCTCTTGAAGTGGACAAGCCACATTGCAAGGGCTTAGTCGCCACAGGTGGCTAGTGGCTACCATATTGAACAGCATAGCTCTCTTTAAAGCGTCTGCCTGAAAAGAAATTTGAAAATCATCGTGTCCTGGGTACAAAGAGGCACCTGGGAAAAATGAGGTTGTTCTGGGCACAGGTTCCTTTTGGCCAACTATCTTGAGATAAGATGTTCTGAAATACAGCTAGGAGAGGAGAATAGAACAGGAGGAAAAGCCTCACAGTGCCTGTTATTTCATTGTTCTAATACCCCAAACCCCAACAAAGGCCCAAAGTTATCAAGTATAGTTATTTTAGTAGAGATTCTCGCTTGCCACCTTTGGTTTCTGGTGAATAATAAAATCAATTCAAAGTAAAATAATAATCTCTTAAAACCTTCAACTATCAGACCTGGTGAGAGCCCTCTTCTCTGCATTAAACATATCTTCCTACTGTAACCAGCTTCAAGTTCACTTGGTGCCATGTCCACAAAACCATCTGCTCTATTTTCTGTCATGACACCCAGTTGTTCAGAATGGGTATTTCTTTCTTTCTTTTTCTAGCGTGCACATTACTAAAAGTAGTTTAACAGCTGAAAGAAATACTTACGAAACCTACTGGAAACTGAAACCACTATTTAATCTCACGGCAAAGCAGTCATATAAAAACTCCAGCACCTTCTAATGTGCTGTCACAGCGCACCATGGAAGAACATCATTGAAAGCTGATGATACGGATATGCTCTGTTTTACTTCCTTTTTGTACAGGGTTAGTACTGAGTAAGCTGATGTAAGACTGGAGGAGGATGGCTCTAGTTTAGTCACCTTTCCCAAAGTACCTACCATCTGCTGAAAATCATTTCCACAGCAAATATCCTCCTTTCCCCAGTCTCTAACATCCAAACCTACTTCTCTTTCCTCATAAAAGACAATAAACAAATTGCTCGTGACTAATATATTACTTCCAGTGAGAGTTCTGGGGTTTCATACCATGAGTTACCAGTGCTACAGATCGCGGTTCTGGGTATCTCTTAGGTATTTCTTCAAGATGATTTCTGTTTGCAAGGGTTGGCAAACTATGGGCCAAATTCAGCCCAACACCTGTTTTTGTAAATAAAGTTTTATTACAACATAGTCATGCCCATTCATTTACATATTGTCTTTGGCTGCTTTTACACTACAACGGCACAGTTGTGTGATTATAGAGTAGTGCATTTGCCACAGAGACCTTATGGTGCACAAATCTAAAATATTTACTATCTGGCTCTGCTGACCCTTGATCTAGAGAATATAGTCTTGCTGCCAGAAATCTGCTATTTTGGATCACGAATATCAGCTTAATTTCTAAGATACAGTTACTTTGTAACACTTGGCTGCATTTACTTGTTCAAGCTGGACTCTCCTTTCCAGAATATGGGTTCTTTGAAGGGCAGGAGCTAGGTCTGTAGCATGTCTGAATTCCTAACACCCGGGAAAAAAGCGAAGCACATGATAGACTTTTAATTAATGTTGATTCTTTTTCTGGTTATTCACTGTCCCTCTGTTCTTATCCTACTCCCGGATCATTACCCATTCTTTCTTCCTTGCTCTGTGACCCCTGAATGTTGTATCATTGGGCTCCCTCATGGGCTGGCTGGTTTCTGCTTGTCCAGCCAATGGGAGACACCTAACAGATGGCATGTGGGAGAGAGAGAGAAGCTGTCATATTTCTTCTCTGCCCCATCTCTGCTTCAGCCTGGCAGCTCTGGCCAAGGCCACAGCTCCTCCTTGACGGCAGCTTTCACCGGGTAAGACAATTTCTTCCTCTTGCTTCTTCTTAGTGCCCAGATGTCTTCATGGTTTTTTCACCCTAACCCCATCTCTATAGTCTTCTTTTGGTTCCTAATCTGTAAACTGGACTGAAGAATGGTGACTCCTGGGAGTTCTTTAAACAGTAGTTAAAAGACGCAAAGCAGTCTGGCTAACGGAGCGCACAGTAAACGTCCCGTAGGTACTTGTCTGATTATTGCTTTGCAAGTTGTTTTCTAGGATGCCAAGGAACACTAGTTCCTTGAGAAAGAAGGGAGTATGTTACCAAATGTTATGTGGCAAAAGGGCACCATAGCACGGGAAACACTGAGTTTAACAAAAAGTTACACAAACAGCTTGGAGCCTTTAAATGCTAATGGACATTTTAATGCATAGGAGGGAAGATGCTGCTTTTCCTGAATTTATTTTACCATGAAATCCTCTCCCATCCTCTTCCTCACCCTCCCCGACTTTTTTGTCATTCATGGCTCACCTCAGCACGTTAGTGTTTCCCTGATCACATTTTGGGGACATAACATACCCAAATGTTGATTACGGCGATCGCCCTGCTCCCTTCAGCTCCCCTTCTCAGCACACACAGCCTGCTTTACACTCTATAATTACAAACACTTTACTATGCATAGTATAATCACTCATCTGTATAACACTTCCACATTTATAAAGCCCTTTCATGTGCTTAGATTCATTTAATCCTCTTAGAATCTCTCTTAGGGTCTGTCAAGAATAGTCCCATTTTATACATGAGGACACCTCAATGAGGTGAATGACTTGCCCAAGGTCATTCAGCTAATGGCAAGGGCAAGTTGCCTGGCACTCTTTTAAATCCCACACTGTTCTTAACACACCCTGGCTGCCTTCTGCATGACTCCGAACCTCTGAGAAGAGCCCTGTCAGATTCATGGTATTCCCAGGCACCTCTCAGAGACCCTCCAGTGAGCTGGTGGCTTTGAGAATTCTCGTGATTTTATGAGATGCAAATTTCTGGTTTCAGATTATAGTAGTAAAGAATCTCTTCCAGTCTTGTGTTCCAAACAATCCCTAAGTGAAGCTTGGTTTTGCCTTATTTGGAAGATAATCTCAAAAACAGATGACCATTGCACAGAACACGCTTCACCAGCACAATTCTTTACTTTTAACCCCTTAGAAAGCACATTTCAGCCTAAGTGAAGTCAATGGTATTATTATTTCTCTCTATTACTTCTCCTCTTTGGATCCCAGGACAAAGGTCCACAACCACCTGATTCTCATCATGCACACATAGCTCACACAATTGCACCCACTGTATCATCAAAAAGATAAGATTAAAAATTATAGGATTACATATATGTAATTTAATTTTTTTTAGGACATTCACAATGCAACCATGACTCCAATCAATTTAGAACATTTTCATCACCCCAAAAGGAAACCTCATACCCATTAACACCCTGGCAACTACTAATCTACTTTCTGTCTGTATAGACTTGCCTATTCTGGACTTTTCATATAAATGGAATAATATAATATGTGGTTAAAAAAAAGGATTTAACATCAAAATGGTCTTGCATCTATTGACTGGTCAGACACCAGGGGAATACCTTCTGTGGATTAGGAGGCAGCAGGTGGCAAGTGGATAAAGACCAAAAGCCACCATCCCTCTTCAAAGGGGGGTGTACAGCCTAGAAAAGGTGGTGGGCATGTGAACAGATGTATTAGGTTGGTGCAAAAAGTAATTGTGGTTTTTGCCATTAAACATTACTGCAAAAACCGCAATTACTTTTGCACCAACCTAATACAACTAAGCCTTCTGACAAGAGTCACAGCAGAGACAGAATCTTGATAGCAAAGAGAGTGAAGAAAGTCTTCGCAGGGAAGAGAAACCCCTTAAACTAAGTTTTGAAGGATAAATAGAAACTCCCCAGGCAGGTTAAAATACCATGACTCATTCATCTTTCCAGTGTGTCGGTCATGAACACTCTCTCTCCTCCTTTAGGCAGCCCTAAGGAAGTTATTATGAGCCCCATTTTTCAGATGGGGAAACTGACGCCAAAAAGAGATTAAGTAATATAACAACAGTCACACAGCTAAAGAGGCCTGGAGAATAGATCTGGGCCCGATGTGTGGGTCTGCCTGCCCCTGATGCCTCAAAAGGTCGAAGGAGAGAGGAGAATCTCCTGTCCCCAGGGCTGTAACTGGTATGAACCAGTGAGGACTCTGGAGTTTAGGTGCTGTGTCTGGAATATAGGTTTGGAACTCTGAGAGAATCTTGGTGGTCATGCTATGGGTTTTCGAGTAAATCCTGAAGGCAGTGAGGCTGCCATTCATGCATGGTAGTGATGGGCCTAATCTCCATTCCCGCAAGAGTGGAGGATATATTGGAGGATTGCTGTACTTAAACCTTAGCCTTCATCTTCCTCGTTTCACTCAGCTGACTGAGGCCCTCCCACCTGCTGCCCCGACATGAGCAACTCCACTGACCCTGGTTCAAGGAAGACCACGTTCAATGTCCGGATGAAGTCTCTTCAAGAGAGAAAGAGACCATGCAAGCAGCATTTGAGGGCAAGATCCCAGGAAGGGTAACCTAAGTGTAATTAACCAGATATTCAAGGATAATGTCTATGCTTTCATCATGCAGTCAGCAAACCTTTATTTCATTTCTACTCAGTGCCAAAAGCTGTGTTCAGCAGTGGGTTTACATGGGTGAACGTGACAGCACCCATTCTCAGGGAGCTCCCCGTCCTATCCTCCAATGATGGAGAAAACAGATGAGACTCCAGACAAAGCAGGAGTTGGTGGCTCCCAAAGAAACAGTGGAGCCCAGGGGATGAATAATTAAAACATAAAGCACATCCCGGAGCTCAGCACTTTGAAGGTGTTTATGTCCCAGCTCTGAAAATGATGTTCTGTATTTCATCTCTGAGTCTAAGATTTCAAAAGCTATGGCTGGTGCAACAGTAAGAACAAAAGGAGGTTTAAAAAATATAACTTGGATTGTGACTGGGTTCATGCAGAAGAAAATGGATACATCAAGTACATAGTCTACCATTCAAATATTTCCTTTTTCTTTTGTTTTTTCTGGCACTTGGCTTGCCGCACCTTCCACGGGGCAAGTGCTTCATACGCAGGTCAGCAGCTGAGATCTCTCTCAATAATGAAAGGTATTACTAATATAAAATTTGCCTCAACTGAAATTCAAACCTGATGTGATTTTTTTTTCCTCAGGTGGGATGTGGACAGAGAACATCTCTATAATAGGTGTTATCATTCAGGAGGCCTAGACTCAACCAATACTTTGTAGCTAAATGTAATTTGCAAAGCACAATTTAACAGCTCCATTTAGCGACTTTTCACAATCAAGATGATTTCAACAGTCTCTGAACGCCAGCCAAGATACCACCAAAGTATACTTAAATACCAGCAAATATTACATGTTATAAAAATTCCATGTTTGTCTCCTCCGATTTAAGAAAATCACTACTCTTTCTCATCCTTTTAAGTCAAAGCCATTGCAATTCTTCAATTCTAAATGGGAGGAGGAGGAGGAAAGGAAGGACTTGGATGAGAAAACTGAGCTTTGCTATTTCCTAAAATTAATATTCATCTTCCCCTAATTCTCTTTTTATTGGCTGTTAAGCTTTCAGGTCCTTACTTCAAGCCGAGTGAGACACCCAACACACCCTTTCCTTGCTCCAGCAACAAATTTTGAAACTTACAGGACTTCCAACAGCAGTTATTTTAAGGATTTAGTCAGAGGCACACACGAGCAGCCTCCAAAGGCGCCTCAATACGAGGTTCTAGGCAGCCAAGAAAGAGTCTCTGAGATCCACCAGATCCCTCTACTTTGCCCCATCCTGCAAATCAGTCTGGTTATTTAAAGTCACCCTTACTCTTTCTGATTGGAGGGCCAGTTTCTAAATTAAAAAGCAACATAATTCATCATCATGGCGGGGAGTTATTTGTTATTGCAAGTTGGTCCATGTTTTGAAATCTGGAAATAAAATCTCATCTTCTCAAGTACAATAAGGAGAACAAAAGCAAGGGGCTTCCAGTGTTAGGTTACCATTTCCCAAGGCCAGCCAAATACCTTCCCACCTTTCTCTAACAGAGCTGAGCTTTGGAGCTGGAACAAATATTCTCATGCACAAGTTAGTGGAAGAGATTCTTCCAATCAAATTTCCCACCACTTGATATCTTGGGTTAGGATGCTCTTTTATAAATGTCAATGAGTTATTCCCTCATGCATAACGATGAAGAGACTACTCTTTAGCTGTAAGAAATAATTTTTATCTTTGCTCACACCTTCTTTAAAAGCATTTTTTAAACTCAGAATATATAAATACATCCTTGTTGTAAAAGATAAAGTAATGACTCCCTTGGCCTCACAAACCCTTATACTTTAGTGGAGACTTATGTTTCCACTTCAACAGAGCCTTCTTGAAAACTGGAGAACAGTTGTTCTTGACATGAAGGAGGCCAAGAAGAAAAGGGAAGAAAACTGGTCCAACAATTCTAGCTCACCTCCGGGGTGTCTGACTTTTTTAAAAAAAATCACCATGAAATAAGAGCCCTCTTAATTCTTCTAGAGTGTAATTTACTTAGCACAGAGGCAAGAACATCCCACCTATCCAATACACTGTGGCAACTCCGAGCACACAGCAAGGATGCAAATCTGTGAAGACAGTCAGCTCTAATCTAACCCCAAGTCTCCAACTCTATACTGCTTCTTCCAACACGTGGAGAAGTGAGAATGATTACATTTTGTTCAAAGTGTCTCATTACATTGATTTAAATAAGATTTCCAAACCTGCAAAAAGAAAAACAGCTTAAAATGCCATTTGTCTTATACAAGACTCCATAAAAAGGCAGGTAGTGAAACCCTGCAGAAACCCAGGTTAGTGGGGACCAAAGTCTCTCCCACCATGGACGTCTGACAGGAGGATAATGGAATTTAGTAACACCCAGGTGAGGTGTTTCTTTTCTGCTTAATGCATCCTCGGATGACCAACATAATGTAACAGACAGGTGTTAAGAGACCTGCATTGAGGAACAGACATTGTGGGTTTTGAGATCTCAAACTTGAGGAACTTGCTCCATCTCTGAGATTTCACACACCTGACCAGGTAAGATAAGGTTCAGTGTGCAAACTGCCATGCACATTTCCTGATGTTTATTAACACCACAGTCATTATGACACTTAATGACAAACTACAGGAAAAAAAAAGACAAAAACCTCAGGCCGGGCACGGTGACTCACACCTATAATCCCAGAATTTTGGGAGGCTGAGGGAGGTGGATCACCTAAGGTCAGGAGTTTGAAACCAGCCTGGCCAACATGGCAAAACCCCGTCTCTACTAAAAATATAAAAATTAGTCGGGTGTGGTGGCGCGCACCTGTAATCTCAGCTACCCGGGAGGGTGAGGCAGGAGAATTGCTTGAATCTGGGAGGCAGAGATTGCGGTGCGTCGAAATTGAGCCACTGCACCCCAGCCTGGGTGACAGAGCAAGACTCTGTCTCCAAACAAACAAACAAACAAAACAAAACTCAGCCTACCCACCAAGAGTGTTCACTTACTGCACTGTCCTGCTAGAATACAGCTGCCTTTGATTGAACATGCTCTACAGACAGGCAAGCGCTAAGCCCTTAATGTGTATTTAATCACTGTAGCAACCTTATGAGGGATAAGTTTACTGCTTACATTTTATAGATGAGGAAATTGAGGCTTAGAGAGATTAAGCAACCTGTTCAAGGTGACTCTGGAACCCAGGTCTGTCTGATTCCAAAGCCCACAGTCATAACCACTGCTTGTAAGTTCTGAGACAGGCCTGTGCCCAGATGAACCGATGACACAAAGGCAGATGGCACAGAAGCAGCACTGAGAACAGAGCTGCATGCAAGGCAGTGGAGGTGCCCAGAGGAGCAACCTACTGGGTAAGTGATATTTCGGATACTGGCATCCTAGGAGACAGGAGATCCTCTCCATTCCTGTTCAGGGTCAGCACAAAACCTATGATTTTGGAGGAGGCAGAATGGGGCCCATTCTGGGTTTGCCATTCTAGTTCCTTCACTATCGGCTGAGTGGAGGCAGGTATTTACTGAGCACAGCAACACCTATTATTATTGTAAGAGAGGCCTTTGGAACCAGGAAGCTCGATGAATTTATGAGATCAGCAGCTATTTTTCCAAGATGGTTATAATACAATTCATTTCATTTGCAGCTGGTTTAACGTGAAACATTGTTTAAGAGAGACAAATGAACAACAATTCACATTTGCTGGGCTTCTCTCCTCCCCACCCCTCCCAGTTGTTCCACAGGAAATTTTTTATTGATTAAAGTACAATTACATTACGGTGGGGAAAAATCAGCCCCAGAATAAATCGTTTTAAGAAGAAATCGAGGCAATGCCTTATGAAGAGGCAGCATAAGGAGGAGAAATATGAAGCAGGCACTGGATTTGGGCAAAGAAGGGCTTCATTCTCTGGCTCTGTAAAATGAAGGGGTCACTGTCTTCTACGGAGGGTGGAGGGTGTGACCAGGTAAAGGCAGTACCGCCTTCCGGCTTCCATTAGCCTCTAGGCACTTTGCCCTCCTGAGCCCCTTCCTCCATAGAAAAAGATTAAAAGTCACATTTTAGGACTACATTGATATACAGATAAATATATAAATATAATATATTAAAATATATTTTTCTTTTTTTTTTTTGAGATGGAATTTTGCTCTTTTTGCCCAAGCTCGAGTTCAATGGCACGATCTCGGCTCACGGCAACCTCCACCTCCCAGGTTCAAGTGATTCTCCTGCCTCAGCTTCCTGAGTAGCTGGGATTGCAGGTGCCCGCCACCACACCCAGCCAATTTTTTGTGTTTTTAGTAGAGATGGTGTTTCACCATGTTAGCCAGGCTAGTCTCGAACTCTTGACCTCAGGTGATCCGCCTGCCTTGGCCTCCAAAGTGCTGGGATTACAAGCGTGAGCCACCACGCTCAGCCTAAAACATATTTTTCAACTGAAAAGGTCATCGTGTTTTCTTCTCATTTTAAAAGAGCTAAAGGCATTTTTGTGGGTCCTTAAAAGTATTGTGGGCCCTAATCACCGTGGTTGCTGCGGCTATTGTTTGTGCCAGGCCTGGATAGAGGGTAGACCCCTTGTTTGCTGAGGACTTGGAGCTGGGGAAGGACATTTGGAAGGGGTGGGTCCTGGCAGTGTTCTGCAAAAGGGGCCTCCATGTGGGAGAAGCCTGGAGAAGAGATCTCCAATTGGGAACCAGCTGAAGAGTCAGGGGGAGAAGTGTTGGCTGGGAGTGATGACGTTAGTGTTTGCATGGAGAGTGGATGTAAACCAAGACCTCCCCCAGTTCTGCCATCAACTCTGTGAAATCCTTCCTACGATCTACATGCCTCACCAGGAACAAGGAATTTTAAAAATAAAAACAAGATTGGATTCCATGATGTCTGAAGTCTCTGTTCCTGCTCTAATATTAGACTTTTCTTCTTTGCCACAGTATTTAAATAACTGTTCCACAATGCCAAAAGTCGTGTCTTCTCCCAGAGGAAACTCACTAATGTAGGACCTAAGAAAGGACTTTGAGGAACTCAGATGGCTTGCAAAAATGCATGACTGTCCAGTGCTGCAGAGGTTTGGCTGCAGCACTTCCCATCGGCAGGCCACGTGTACTCGGGTCTCCCGTGGAATTCTGCTGATGAGCTCTGTGTCATGGCTGGCTGCATTTCACACTCAGTACCTTCGAAAGCTTCTGTCCCACAGACAGGAATGAATTTGGGTAACTCAAAATGGAACTGTGAAGTGCTACATAATTTAAGATCCTGTGTGGCAGAGAGTTATTCTGTAGTTCAACATTTGTAAATCTTGTAAATATGTCTATTGAGTGTTGATGCTCCAAACCACCTTCCACTGACTCAATGAACATTCTCCCCCTGGCAGAATTTCAGCGGCACCACCATCTTTGCCCGCTTACCAGGGTTAGTTAGGCATTGCTTGAGAATTTTATTCATTTTCCCCATCGATATGTACCAATTCCATGTTTCAACAGCATACACTCTAAAAAGCAATCCATCTGCTTTTTTTCCATTGGTACTATCCAAACACCAACTTTCTGAACCTTGGCATTGTGCCTCATTAGGGAGCAAATATACATGGTCATTTAGGCTTCCACGTGTCTATGAAATACTCCTCTTTACCTTCCAAACTGGCAATTAAAGCCACAAATCTTTACTCTGGAGTTGGATTATCCAATAGAATAGCTTCCATTACATTGTTGCAAAAGTAACTGAAGTCTTTGCCATTATAGCTGCATGCGGCGATATAAAGTTAAATTAATTAAAACAAAATAAATTTTATACATTAAAAATTCAATTAAAGCCGCAAATCTTTACTCTGGAGCTGGATTATCCAATAGAATAGCTTCCATTATGTTGTTGCAAAAGTAACTGCAGTTTTTGCCATTATAGCTGCATGTGGTGATATAAAGTTAAATTAATTAAAACAAAATAAATTTTATACATTAACAATTCAGTTTCTCAGTCACATTAGCCACATTTCAAGTGGTCAACAGCCACCTGTAGCCAGTGGTACCTTACTGGACACAGAACAGAGATACAGAACATTTCCATCATTGAAGAGCGTTCTATTGGCAAAGTGTGCCTGAAGGCATGGACATACATGAAGACAAAGACTACATTCCTTTCACCACTGTATTCCTAGTGCTTAACACAGGCCCTGTCTAACATGTATTAAAAGCTCTAATAAATGCTTAAAGAACTGAGATTCTTCCCCTCTAAACATGGAAACAAAATGTGATCCCCAAAAAATGCTGAGTTAGACAAGGAAGAAGTAATAAATACAAAGAAACAGCTATATTGGGAAAATTGTTTCCATACTCAAAAACTAGAATTCTATTATTAATATAAAAATTATTTCTAGATCGCTCCCTATATGAAAGTAAAAGAGTGAATAAGACTATTGCTCAGAATTTACATCCATCAGCTATTCTCAATATTAATAGACAGGCAAAGTCATGAAAGACAGTGTAAGAGTAATGCAATGGCAATAGTTGTAATAATAATGATGGTACTCTGCAATATAGACCATTTAATACTTATAAAACCCTTTTCAAATCTTTTAAATCATTTCAATCTCACAACAATTTTGCGAGACTGGAATTCTTATACCCACTTTACTGGTGGCAAAAAAAAAAAAAAGAGGATCGGGGACTCAGTGACTTGCTTAGGATGACTCAGCTGGTAAATGAGAGAAAAAGTCATCTGTCCTCAGGCTTTCTAACGGCAAGTCTTTCTCCTCTGTCACAACTGCCACACTTTGTCCAGACATTACCCACTGAGCTACTCCCACTTTCTATTTATGCTGTTAAGTGAACTGGGATCCTTTTAACAAAAGCAGACCTCTCTTTCCAGTGTGTTGGAAGGCCAACTAATCGATTGTCCTCCTTAATAATAATCTTTGGCTTCTGCAATATTGAGAGGCTAATCTTTGGTAACCAGAGGCTCCAGAAACATTATTAATGTATCACCCAAGAAACGATTTGTTCTGTGGATTATCCATCTCAAACAGTGGTTCTGAAGCATGATATACTATGTTCTGGGTTACACAGCTGCTTTGCATTTTGAATTCTTTATTTATAGAACAAGTCAAATTAATAACTCAAAAATGTTGTTTCAGGCAAAGTAATGGACACACAATAAAACTATTCATTTCCTAAAAGGTCACTCCAGGAGATGCATACATTGTTTAAAAGCCTACCAACAATGCTATTATTCCTTCGAAAACTGAAAATGTATAATAAGCAGTTAGAGCACATATCTGCCCCTGAGACCCCAGGCTAATTTAAAGTACAATCACAAGGCAATCAATCATACTCCAAAATTACTTCATTTTCCAAACTGTTTACACTTTTTAAGTTACAAATCCACTTTCTGCTATTTCAACTCACGATTTACAACTACAGATTTAGACCGCTTGGCAAGCAGCCAAGCACTAGTCATGAGGGAACTAATGATATGAACAGATCAGTGTTTTATAAAGGAGAAAAGCGCATGTAAATTTCCAGTGTGTCTGCAAGTAATCAAGGCACTGCTGACTATAAATGAGACCGTCTCAAATTTATTTTAGGAGAAATATCTTAAAGCTGTACTTTTTATCCAGGCCAAAAAAAGCCTTTAGGAGGAACTCTGAGATTACTCAAATTATTATAAATAAACGGTTATGTGAACAATATGGAAAAATAGTGAAATAAGTGACTTATTTCAACATTCCTGTCACACATACCCTTATCATGATTTCTGGAATGCTAAAGTTAATGGGAAGAGAGGGAAAGATTTGTTTTCCTCTCTCTCTTTTTCTCTGTCCCCTCCTTAAAATGTGATTGTTAACCATAGCATCAAATCAAGTTTGTTTTAGTAGTCCACAACACTCAGAATAAAAACGACCCTAGAAGATACTGTTTTAAATTAAATATGATCTTTATTGTCTCATTACAATGGCATAGCCAAATAATCACTTTGTGTTATTTGTACAAATAATGTAGAATGCTCATTTTCTTGCGGAAATAATTACTCTGGTGTATCATATCCTGCTTGTTGTCAAAACCTCTCCCTTTGCTGTCACCAAGCATGTGCAATGGACTCCAGAGGCTAAATTTAGCCAAAGTTTCACGTGTTCTTATATGTTAAAGAGTAAAGCCAAGTAAGCATATTCAGATGTGCGGGTGCCTTAAAGAGAGAAGCTCAAAATAGCCTCACAGTGTATACATCGCAAAAGTCCATTCACTGTGATTGATATTTTAGTTAAAGAATCATTACATGGCTAAACTCGATTTTATAATTGGATAAGGCCAGATACAATAAACCCGCACTGCACTGTAAAAGCATCTTACATCTTAAAACTATTTGTAATCATAAATCAACCTAATTATTTGAAATACTGTCATGATGTGGAAAAGAAAAGAAATTAAAATAAACTAGCTGCCTGAATATCTCATTTTATTTTCTAAGGATCAAGCAAAGCTTTTTATTGGCATTAAAGCCTAGCCCCACAATGGCTGATAAACCATACTCTTTGGATAAAATTGTACATACAGAAAATCAGAAAATCAATAACAAAGATTAAAAGCTTCCCCCCCTCCCATTTTTTACACAGGAATCTGGTGTGTGTGTGTGCGTGTGAATTTAAGCATGACTAAAAATAATGACCTTCAGGAACCTGGAGCAACAAATGTAGCCCCAGTCTATTAAAACTTCAATTTATCCTTGTTTATCAAAAAAGCCACAAATAGTGGAATGAATGTTTCCAGTTCTGAGTGATTTCATAATGAACTCCCCAGAGTCCTGGAGCCTCTGATATCAGCATTGTGACATCATCAGGATAAATGCTCATTGGCTACAAGAACCTTTCGGGTTAACCCTTTCACAGAGGGTCTCCAGCCTATCACTTTGCTAGTTTTCTAATGAGGTTCCTCTGTATTCCCCTGTGAGAGCACAGACAGGAGAAGAACGTCACCATCCTTTCCCCTCTGTCCTCCACACACAAACAGCACAGACCGAGAACATTTTAAAGGGCACTGGGTGTGTCTCTTCAACTGGAAGCCTTGGTACAAATACAGGCCCTCAGAGGGTCATTGTGGAAGGTTCTCACAGGTGGAGGAGGGAATGATCAGGAGCTCTCTTGGTGTTGAGTTGTCTTTCCTCATCATAGTCTGAGAGCTGGAGATAGGATTCTGGATATAGAAACATGTTCTGCACAGAAAGTACAAGTCTGTCCAAGATTGGCTGTATCTAAGTTTGCCCAACTTCTCATGAGACTTGATAATAAATTTGTTCATTTCACACTGGCTGTAGCAAATGCAATCATTGAGGGATTTTCAATATACACAAGATCCTAATTGTACTGAAAATGTTATTTACAGTTTGACCAGCACCTAGGAAAAGTCTAAGAATTCTGCTTTGAACTTTGATCTGACAAGCTCCACTTCTAGGAGTTTATCCTAAAGAAATAGTAATCTGGCTTCGGGGATGTCTCTGAGAGCACTGTTTATAACATCCAAAAGCTGGAGGAAAACCCAAAGTCCAGCAACAGGGGAATCGTCAGATAAGCTATGGCACTTCCATAATACAATACAGTGGAGTCCATCACTAACAATGATGCTACACATGAATATTTATTGTGTGAAAAAGCATATTAAGTTTTTTTAAAAGCATGATACAGGCGGGGCGTGGTGGCTCACGCCTGTAATCCCAACACTTTGGGAGGCGGAGGCAGGTGGATTACCTGAGGTCAGGAGTTCCAGACCAGCCTGGCCAACATGGTGAAACCTCATATCTACTAAAAATACAAAACATTAGCCGGGTGTGGTGGCGGGCACCTGCAACCCCAGCTACTCAGGAGGCTGAGGCAGGAGAATTGCTTGAACCTTGGAGGCAGAGGTTGCAGTGAGCTGAGATGGCACCATTGCACTCCAGCCTGGGCTACAACAGCGAAACTCTGTCTCAAAAAAAAAAAAAAAAAAAAAAAAAAAAAAAAAAAAAAAAACAAACAAACAAAAACAATGAAATAAGACTAGAGATACAGTATAATGTTAAAAATTAATATCCAACATATAAGCAGATAAAAAGTATAGAGTAATAAGCAAATATCAACACTAGTTATCTTAGTATGGTGGTATTCTGTATTTTTTTCCTTTGTTTCTTTGTATTGTCTTATGATAAACATGGATTATTTTTATTATAATAAAATAAGCACAATTAAAAGAGATTATGAAAAACATGTGGACATAGAGAAAGAAAATAACCCCGTATAAGTTCTTCAGTGTTGGGTGGCTCAAATATTTGCTCATGCTTTTTTGAAATAAATATACCAAACTTTCATGTTTTTGTAACTCTGATAAACCCCCCTCAATATAACTAGCAAGAAGATGACAATCCAATATATATCCAATTAAAAATCATAAAATAGCTGCATCAAGTTAGGAAAAAATTAAATTTAGGTTTACATGCCACTGACATCTTTTTTTCCTGCTAGTGTCTTCATGCAAAACATGTAAAAAATTAATATATTAGTGTGGTATCTTTGTTAAAACTGGTGGAACAATATTGATGCATCATTATAATAATGACTACAGTTTACATAAAGGTTCATTTTCTGTGTTGTACAGTTCTACAGGCTTTGCCATATGCCAAATGCATAATGTCATGTATCCACCATGACAATGTCTAATAGAATACTTTCATTGCCAATCTGTTTCCTTAACTGAGATTGAAAATTTTCATCGGATAACACATACTGATTTTGCATTATTAGAACAGACACAAACATATCAACAACCCTCAGCACAGTTAAGGAACAAAGACAGCTACAGAGTTTCAGCAAAATTAAACAATCATTTTTTTGGTGCCAGTTCAAAGGGTGGCTGTGAAAAGAGATAAAACTTTGGGATCAGCTAGTCCTTTTCTCTGAAACATAAGGAGGGGAGGAGGAGTGACTGAAATTTCTTTCTTCTCCACTCTAAATCCAGAATTACTATTCAATTACAAGACAGAATGTCAAGATATAATAAACTGAACTGAAAAAGGGAAAAGAAAACATGCACTTTTTTTCCCTACAAATGAGGTTCAGAGCTTTTGCCCATTAAAGTAAACCAAATATGTTTCTCTCAAAAATTCCAGCCAAAAGGCAGGATGCCAAATATACTTAACAGATAAATCACTGTTCCAGGGTCTCTATTTTACTCTTTTTCTCTTTTCTTTCTTTTTTATTCTCTTTCTTTTGTTTTACACACACACACACACACACACACACACACACACACACACACACACACTTTGAAAGCAAACTAATACCCCTCCTACTTTTCTCAGTCTACTTACAGAAAAATAAACCAAAGGAAACAATTACTTTTGTTGAGGAATCCATTGTTTAGGGGGAAAGTCACATAAAAATAAGTTCTACCTTCTTCATCAGAGATTAGTATTTCATATCTTGGGATCAAGCTATTGTCCTGCTCACTATGTATAACTTATTTTAGTTAATTTATCACTAAGGTCATTGTAAACCAGGAAGGAGTTTGTAAACAAAAATGAATCACAGGTTTCATTTTTGTATCCTTTTCAAACTGGAAGACCTAACAGTTTCCTGTTCCAACATACAAAATAGCATTGCTTCTATCAACCTCCTCAGCTCTCTTGCCAGCAGTTTCCATTTAATTAAACTGACAGCAAAACAGGGCCTTCGCTAATGGGATCCAGACCATTTTTCCTTCAATGTAAATTCTCAGGCATGAAATTACATCTGAAACAGACACAATAATCCTTCTATATCTTCTATATACATTTAATCTACAATAACAATTCTTTTGTCTACATTACAGTGTATTTGAGATTTCAGTCAACCTTGTTTTTAACTGGAATTCTCCAGTGTTACCCAACTGGAATTTACCTTCGTGTTCTTCCAGTGCCCTGGCTATATCTAGCCATAGATTATAGTCAAAGACCATATGCCAAAGGCTAATGTCCACAGCAGGGAAAAACAATTATAAAATGAATGAATTATGTTTCTGTTTGCATTCTTGTTCTCAAAGTCAATTTATTTAAGTAAGAGCTTTTTCATCAGTTGTTGACTCTAAATAAAAGCTATTGGCATTTTAAAATATATCTGATTTTCATATTGTAGGTTATGTTTTCAAGTATTTCAATAAGGCTAATCAAGGCAGAATATATTGATTAAATGCAGTTTGGAGACCTGATCATATCAACATAATGAATGGACTGGCTATTTTTCTCTATTTGGATGTTAAGTCACTTTTCTGGTAATGGCAAGGCATAATATATGCTAAAAACTTGACTCTAGTGTTTTAAGTGTAATTATATTTTTTAAATCCCCTTAATGGATGTTGGAGAGAGTGAGTTTTGTCAGGTAATTTAGCATGGAAATCAAGACTCTTAGGGCAAAAAACAAATCCAAAAGAATCAAAAGGCTATTTCTAAACACAATTAAAGCACCTAGTAAACTGAGTGAGGAAAACGCCAATTTATTCTGATTGTGAGACAATAGAATATGAAGATTCTTGAGTGAAAATTGGTTGGCTGAAGTGTCATTAAAAAACTAAGCCTCTTGGCCGGGCGCGGTGGCTCAAGCCTGTAATCCCAGCACTTTGGAAGGCCGAGACGGGCGGATCACGAGGTCAGGAGATCGAGACCATCCTGGCTAACACGGTGAAACCCCGTCTCTACTAAAAAATACAAAAAACTAGCCGGGCGAGGTGGCCGGTGCCTGTAGTCCCAGCTACCCGGGAGGCTGAGGCTAGAGAATGGCGTAAACCCGGGAGGCGGAGCTTGCAGTGAGCTGAGATCTGGCCACTGCATTCCAGCCTGGGCGACAGAGCGAGACTCCCTCTCAACAACAACAACAAAAAACTAAGCCTCTTTCACACTCATGGCAGGTGTAGAAATCAGCAGCACAGGTATGAGAATATCAGTGACTTGAAAATGCTAAGCCGAAGGGTCAAGAAGCCTGATTTGATAAACTCAACTCAGTCCTCCTCAACACCTTCACAAAATGCCAGGTCCCTTGGTATGGCTGGTAGGGTCTGTCCAGCTGTCGAGCAAAGACCTGTCTATTTCAACGAAGGAAGGGGATTTTGTTGTAGACACTTATTACCATGGCCCCGAAAAAACAGGATAACAGTGTGCATATTGCATATTATAGGTTCAATTCCTTTTCCAGTGCCAAAGGCTACTATCCTGTTTGACCACCTCACAAAACTGGGAATTCTTGGTTGTAAGTGAATTAAAGAAGATATTCCTATGAGAAACTTGATAAAACAAACTACTAGCAAATAAGCATTTTAGGACTTGCTGAAAATCGTGTCTTCCAATATGAGAAGTAATGCCATTGTTCTCTTGGAAAATATAAAACAAAGCACTTTATTTGTGGGGGGGCGGGGAGGGTATTGAAGAGCAGCTAAGGAACTCTCTTCAGAATATCCTGACAGTCTCTTTGAAAATGAAACATTTCATTTATACAGCAGAAGACAGTTGTGGCAAGATTAGAAATCATTTTGAATCTCCCAGGCAATCAAAATACAGTCTTTTCATGCGGATGGAAGGCCTCTTGTTTTACAGAAAATGCTAAATAAACAATTCTATGGGCAGAAATGTGAAAGCAATTTATTATTGTTCTATTCACTTTGGTTAAAACTTTAGAAACCACATGAAACCTATAAATAGAAGCTTTTCTTTGTCTTTGGGATTGTTGAAAGCAGTTTCTCTTAGGTCCTGGGCAAAAAGCAGGAATTATCACTCTTTCTCTACCAAGGAGTAATACACTGATTCAGACAATGCCTAAAAGATGGATTCCTAAAACACACTGTATGTGAGAAGAACAGCAAACCTATCCACATATTTTGAAAAATCAAGGGCACTGTATCATAAATGGACTTGTGCTATGGGGTTCTTCTGTTTTAGACATGGGTAGCTTAGTAACATATGACAATATATTAGATTACCAAAAAGAGCATGGAACTGTACCAGTAACGGTGCCTTAGAAATAGGATACCTTGAAAGGGTTCATTTTTAGACTTTGGAAAAGAAATGCAAATTCTGCAGGGATTGTTATAGGGTTGGAAGAACCTAAGTATCAATTAGCCGAATTTGGATCCATACATACTTAGTTAAGTTTGGAAATAGTGTGCTTAACCAGAAAGAGACATCAGGCAAAACGATGACGTGTACGTTAGTATTTTCTAAACTGAGCTTTGTAGCCCATTAATAGGATTATAAAACCAATCAGGTGGGTTGCAACTAGCATTTAAAAAAATGTAATAGGATATAATAGAAAAGAAAATGTCAGAGGGCAGTTGTTGGTAGGGGGTAAGTACTGTCTGGTGAAACTGTGTGTGTGTGTGTGTGTGCTGGTTTGCCATGTTAAATTTATTATTGTGGCACACTAGATTAGGTGTGTTTATAGACCTATAAATTCTTACTTAGGTAATTTTCATGAAATGAGCCATCCCCACCCACTTGCCATACAATAAGAAAATGCGCATTTTCAGTAATTTTTCTAAAAATCCAAGGCCTCATGGAACCTGGGCATAATAGACCCTTAAGTGTTTACTGAATAAACCAATGAATGAATAAATAAAAATAAGAATGTACAAATAGATGGTTATCTACATGAATGCAACAAGTATTTCCAAACCAAAAGGTTATATGAACTATTCCATGGGCCTGGACAACTTACCTTTACAACATCAATCTGTACTTCCAACATTCTGTTGAAATAAAATGCCAGCATTATTTTTTCTGTTGTAAATGACACACACATAAGAGAGACATTAACATTCACAGGACAGAAAGGTATTTTTGGAGGCCGTGTCTACATTCTAGCAAAACATCTGCTTGGAAAGGGAAAAACTGAATGTTTGGGCAGTTTGTCTACACAGTACAAATCATCTAGTTGAAAGATGCACATTTATCCATCAGCCAACTCCACTTGTCATCCTACAACTAAGCATATGGATGCAAGAAAAGAACTTTTTTGCTGTAGGGTGCATGACACTGTGTGAATGAATCATCGCCAGCTAGGTTCAATGTGTTGCCTCATACCACATATTTCCCCAATGTTCACACACAAAGAATTGTGGTGGTGGCTGAAGATAAGCAAGGTAGACACATGATTCACTAACGGCCAATGGATCAATTAAAAATTTACTTTGAACTAAGAGCTCTGGATAATACAAATATTGACTGGTAAGATAAGCTTCTTCCTGTAAGACACTAGGTTGGAGTCAAGTTAGGAAGATATATCTTAAAGTAGAAATATGGTAACATCCAAGTAAGAGTGGTTTATATTTTGTTTGGTGTTTGCTTGTTTTAATCAGCTGCTTGAGTAAGTTATAGAAAGCTTCTCAAACTTGTAGATGACACCATTGGAAGATATAATCCAAACGTATGTGAGTCAAGAGCAAAATGCTCTTAAAGGGCTGAAAAATGGCCTAAAGATAGTATTAATGCTAACTCTAGTAAGGGAAAATGCAATCTTACATAAGTTTTGGGGGAAAAAAAGGTCCGGTTTTCTGAGCTAACCATAATTTCTATATGAGCCAATATATAGAGTACTGCTAGTGAGAAATAATAAAATGTGGGCAGAATTCATGGAAATACAGGTCCAGGATAAGGAATATTATAGATCTTATAATATGCCACATTGGTTACACAACATATATGGTCTGCAGACAGTATTTTTAAATGGGCATTGATTAACTGAACCACATGACAGAGGGGCACTTTAAGGAATACCAGGTTGAAAGCACCAGGGATGTTTCACCTAGAAATTAGGAGATGTCAGAAGAACCTGGAAGATTTCAGGTTCTTGAAATCTTGAAAGCAACAAATTACTGCTTTTAAAGTATCTGAAGGACTTTCATGTGCGATAAGAGTTTATACCCTTATCTTATGGGGTGCCTTAAGGGAACCAGTCTCAATGGGAAAATGTGGCAAAGCCAGGGTATTTGGTCCATGTAAAAACAAAGAACTTTCTAAAATTCAGAGCATGTGAAAAAAAAAAACTACAGTCGTATAAGGTAACCTCAATATCACTGAGAGAACAATGGGAAAATTACTGTGATGGATACAAATAAAATTATATTGAATTTTTGTAGTTCCTTACAATTCTAGGACTCTTAGACTAGGGAGAGCATTCTCTGTGAGCCGGAAACACAGGGAGAAAGATGACTTCTTGAGGGAGGAGGGCCAGAGCTGGCTTTTAAAAACCATTCTGAAACGTGCTCCCTGACTCTCCTCACCAGTTTTTAACTTTCTGAAATCAGTATATATCTTAAAATCATGTATATATTTAGAATGAAATGGTTTCCTGTTCCCCAAAAGCTGCTGTGAAATCGATGATGCATTGTATACAACCAGTGACATCTTAGTAAAAAGAAAATATAGTACATTGGAATTAAACCATTAAGAGTGGTAAGCCTCTGGGTAGTGGGACTATGGCTGATTTTTATTTCTTCTTTTTGCATATCTTTACTTTCTGTAATACAAATATATTACATTTGTAAGGGAAAAACATTTTAAAAGGATGATTTAGAATGAGATTAGATTTTCATCTAGAAAAGTCCCACTGGTGAAAAATGAAAGTGATGTCTAAATTAAGACATTTCAATGTTTCCCAGATAATGCACATAACTTTAGTTCAACCAAAACATTTATTTTCATAGACCATGAAAAACAACCCCTGGCCTACTTGAGATTATGGCCTCAAATCTAATTTTAGCATCAATGACTGAAAAGTTGCCTTTATGTTACTACTCCTCAAATATACCCATATGTTAACATTTTAGTGGCCAGTGTTCTACTGACATTCTTTTATTTACTAAAGTACTTCCTGTGAGTTGTAAAAATAGAACCCTGGGGACTCAAAAATGCCATTTTTATTTTAAATAGAAAAAAGTATTATTTTTCTGAATTGACCTATATGCACAAAAACCATTCACTTCTGAGAGGGACATATCATAACTATAGTAATGTACCAAATACTAACTCCTCTACCTGACAGAGGAATCATACTGCCCTAACAGTCACTCATTTTCAGGATGGCTGGGGTGGATGGAGGGTAAAGGTATATTATTATATCTTACTCTGTGGGTTCATGAATGGGAATTAAAAAAATAATTGCTCCTCCTCTTTAACACAGAGTTAAAACTAGTATACATTTAACATCCCCCTCTCTCTACAAATAAAATGAACGTGGAAAAAATTTCCTATTATGTTTAAAGAGGGATATTCAAAGGAGATGTACGTTTGAAATATATAACTCTGAACATACAATGTTCTTTCAATAAAGGCTGGGCAAGGGTCATAAAACTATAAAAAAAATACCCTGCCCCTTTGGACTGTAACAGCTAATCATTAGCCATCCATTCGTAATGTTTACCTTTTGGTGTGTTATTTTCACATTTTTCTTCATGGGGACTAACCATTAGTATCCCCCTAAGACTAACAAAAGTACATTCATTGCCTGCTGGCAAATGATTTCCGGCCCCAAAGCATTTGCTGGTAGAAAAAGTTAAAGTATATCTAGGCTTATATTTCTATTATTGTTAGGCATTAGCGGCAGCATAAATTTTTCTTCCCAAGAACTTCATTCTAACTGGCTTCACATGTAAAGGTAAAGAAGGCATTCCAAATTCACACATACAATTAATGTGTTCGTGAATCAAATGTAGGAAAATGAAAAATTTAAAACATAATAGGCATCTCAGAAATCGTTTACTAGGTCGACATTTTAAAAATTCATTCTCTACTTAACCCTCTTACTTTCACTCACCAAAAAACTACCCCAAAGCACCATTGCCTCACAAATTAATATTCTTCTGCATTTTAAAAAGGGAGCTTGTTTGCATTTAAGCATGCCTATGTAAACAAGGTGTTTGGGGGAGATTTTCTTCTCAGAGTATTCCAGAGCTGGAGTGAAGCTATTTAAAAAATGGAGTATTCAATTCCTTAGGCCAGATGCTAGTATAAATATGAAACTATGTTCACACTGCAGATGAAACTATTTTTAGTTGGTGCATTTTGAAGAGCACTATTCAGTTAAGCATTATAGGGTAGGATTTCAGTAAGCTACAAACAGAACCTAGACAGATTCCTGCCCCTGTGTTAATGCGCTGACACCAGGACTGCAGCGAGGGCTAGAACGCGCTAGAATGGCCTCATCAGTTTAAAATACTCAAGAGACGTCCCTGCAGGTTAATAAATAGCCCCTGCCCCATCTCCTCTCCCTAGTGCTCCCTGACTCTTCCTCCCCATCCCTGGTCTTCCTTTGGGAGCTCCTGGACACCATATAGTCCAGACACTGAAGGGTTAATTCCTGACACACACCAGGGGTCCCTGGCTGCTATTGTGGCCCTAAGGTTTGTGTCCATTCAGACTGGTGCCTGCCTAGTCCCTACAGTTGCTAATGTGCTGATTCTCTCCCCGCTACATCTGATTATCCAGTAAGCTGGTCTCCATATTTGACCCCAGACTTCAAAATCAAGAAAGGTGCAAATCTAAAAGGGATTTGAGGACCACAGAAACCTGCAAAAATAAAATTACTCTGGGGCAGATCCTGGCAATGTTTTTCACACCAGGCACATCTGTCTCTGTGTATAAGCTCCTTTAACTGAGTGTTGCTAAGGACGCCAAGGCTGTAGGTACACTGGGGTCACAGGTCATTTCTTCCCCGGCGCCTTGAACACACTAGATACAATTATAGTAACTGCACACAGAAGGGGCTAGAGTAATGACAGTAGTCAAAGATGACTGAAGTTTCCTGAAATCAGGACACAGGCACAGAAATCAATGCACCAAGCAGTTCTCAACCTCCCACTAACACCTGCATGTATCATTTTCCATGGAGCTTTCTGTGGGGCCAATGGCTTTACAAAGAATTGTCTTGCTCTTTACTCGAATCTACGATGCTCTGCCAAGCTGGTCCAGTGGCGGAGTGACACTGACCTTATATATAGGTCAACTGCCCATCCGGATCTTCAACTAAGATGTGGGGTGGTGTCATGAGACAGTGGTTCTGGGTGCAGTCTTGCTCTCACTGCCCCAGGGACACGCTGCTCTTTCTGTGGCCATAAGCTAGGTCAGTTGGCTGGTGGGGGTCTGTGCCCCTTTCAGTATCTCTGCCATTAGACCAGGAGGTAACAGGTAGGGAAACAAAGTCCAGAACCAAGCATGAGTAATGTTCTCCTTTGTAGAATCTAAAACAGGAGATAAACCAGCCAAACTGGGGTCAGGAAGCTGAGAGGAACAGGGCCTTTCATTGTTGTCTTTTTTAACTTATAGAAAACTTATTCGAAAGAAAGGAATCAGAAATTAGGGAACTAAAAAAGAGAGACATGAGGGAATATCTTATTTTTCTTTAAGCATATTTTCTATTTGTTGAAGCACACGTCATACAAATTGAGGACCTAATCTCAGTCAGGACACTCTCATTGGCCCCAATTTCCATTAGTTGAGTTGAGTCCATTAGTAGAGTTGCACATTTTGACAAAACACCAATCACGCACCCCCAGAAAAAAAGAAAAAAGCCAACTGCAGTGCTGTGAACACGGCTCTAAATATTTCTTAAGGTTCTACTAACATTAGAAACCACTGCAGTTTCTTTTGTGGTTTATTATGATATCACCAAATCCACTCCATGTATTTATAGCCTTGTAAGTCATAATTACCAATCATTTACTCTAAGACCATAAATGCTTTTTGGCGACTTAACAGATAACTAATGCTGTTAGTCGATGGCTGAAGGTACTGCTCATATATGGGAAAATTTATTCTAGTCCAAACTTTGGGAGTTCATCTGTCAGATATTTTATGCCACTATTCTTTTAATGATTCATTTACCTGCATAATATTTGTATTCTGAACTGCGGTGTTTCTAGCCAACGGCAGAATGCTCAGCTGAATTATCTTTTACTTTCACAGCATAACAGAGTGGAGCACAGTCAAATTGAAGATGGCCTTCACTACTACATTGTCAGAATTAGATTGTCTGGCAAATGATCCAGGCCTATTTCTCAAACCCACATGTAATGTTCTGACTACCAACGTGCCCGTAGAGTCATTAACAAGCGTCCTAAAACATGCTGTACATATTTAAATGATTAGGAGAGGAGTATGGATGAGGCTGTTTCTAATGGTGCTTCAGCTTTTATCAATTATGCAATGCAACACAGATGTGAGCCTTCACCTTTGTTTTTTGTGTGCCGCTAAAGTGCACTCCCTTTAAAAGCAGTGTTTATTTCCTTTTATCTAGCTTAAGCTCGGTGCTTGGGCAAGAGGGTTGTTCCAATCCAGACAATCTGAAAGATTCAACCTCGGCAAATCACCTTTGGCGAGGCAATTTCTAAAGAAGCTCATTTTACCCAGGACTCAGTTGTGCAATGTTATGCAATAGCTGTTTGGGGTTAGTTGGTAGTAATAATTACCTTTTCCCTCACCCTACTAAGATCTATATTCAGAAATTGCCCAGAAGGCTGGTTGTGGTGGCTCACGCCTGTAATCCCAGCACTTTGGGAGGCCTAGGCTGGGCAGATCACCTGAGGTCAGGAGTTCGACACCAGCCTGGCTAACATGGTGAAAACCTGTTTCTACTAAAAATACAAAAATTATTTGGGTGTGGTGGCGGGTGCCTGTAATCTCAGCTACTCGGGAGGCTGAGGCAGGAGAATCACTGGAACCCGGGAGGCGGAGGTTGCAGTGAGCTGGGATTGCGCCATTGCACTCCAGCTTGGGCAACAAGAGCGACACTCAGTCTCAAAAAAAAAAAAAAAAAAAAAAAAAAAGAAATTGCCCAGAATAGAGATGCTTAGGTCCCCAAGCCCAATCAAGGGGCTAGATATCAAACCATTGATGAGAGTCTGAGCATTTGGAAGGTAAGATTCATGCCTTTACTGTTCCTACAGCATTTCGTCCTCTGGTGCTCAGTTCACACTGTAACTGACACACGAAAAGGGCAGGTGCACGGTGGGTTATTTTCAGACTTCACATCTGTGTGGCAGTTACACTCCTGAGCCTATAGATTAATTCAGTGCCACCGGTTCTAACCCTTTCTAGCTTGTTGTTGACATGAGGCTTGCATGGTCTGAGAAGGTCTCAAAACTATCAATAACCTAGGTTAGGCTGTTGCCCAAGAGAAAAGCCTCAAAGGAAATGACTTAACTGTGGTATACACTAGTGGTACCCAAGTCAGTGTTAGGTGGTGCATGGATAAACATATTTTTTATTTTAAGGATTACATATTTACCTTCACCATTAATTATAGCAAGTGATACACGTTTTCCATTTACGGTGATGATATAAAATTTCCTACTTAAAGTTATTTAAGTTAAAAAGCAATTAATTTAAAGAAAAATTACATAAATAATAAAACAGAGTGTTATTGGTATGGCAAGAACTATAAAGTTGCTTTATAAATGACTAAAGTCTAGGATATCCTGATTTAAGGCTTAAGAGTTTAACAGTGCTACCATGTATCAAGTGCTTTATGGCACCAGAAAATGTCCTTAAGCACCTGGGATTCTATATGTTATTAAATCCTACAATATCCCTATGAGATAAAATTTATTATACTCATTTTACAGATGAGAAAACTGATACTCTACAACTTGCCGAAGGGCATAAAGCTAGAGATCGGGGATCCAGAGTGCTAGTCTATGTCTGCCAGACTTTTAGTCCCTTACCACTACGTTATGTTGCCGCCAAGTACAAGATTTAAGGTCTAGTCATCCATCCATTCATCCAACATACATATGGAGCACCTATGATATATCTGACAATGTCCTGGATTAAAAGAAGGGGGCCCTCATTCCCTTCCCTTCAAGTAGCCTAATCTAGTAAACAGCAGATGAGATCTTGGTTACAGTGGGAAAAAAAGGTGCTTCTCATCTTGGGCTTCAACTCATGCTCAAGGAGGCAGGCTACATTTTGACCAAAAACAATATGCAGAACTCCCTACTTAAAAGATAAAACTTGTAATCTTATAAATATTTAGAATAGTGAGCAGGAGACTGATTCCTATAATAAACATATTGCTGTTAAAAGAGGCAAAAGGCTTCCAAAAGAATCCTTAGGCAGGTCTCATTTTATGCAAACCCTATATATAAAAATTAAGCCATAGAAAATGTGTTTCCATTACAAAATGTGCTCCACTTTACCAAAAGGAGTTTCAGTAGGGCTTCCTACTGTTGCGAGCTTCCTTGGAGCTTTCTAAAGAGAAAGTAACTATTGAAGACATTACTGTACATGGTATTTCCAGACTGTCCAGACAGTAGAGAATGAATATTACCTATTGTCTCCTGCCGTCAAAACGTATAATTTGAAAATATAAAAGAAAAATATATGAAATAAGACAGGCATGCCCTTCCTTCCTACACATGCATGAAAACCAGAAACTCTCCAATCTGAAAGAGGAAACCCACCAACCAAGCAGGTAGACACACATCATCCTTGTTTTCCTTCTTCATAGCATAATGGTTCTGTATTCTTAAAGGAAATTATCCAGCAGTCCTTAACCAAGAGAGCATGGACCAACTTCAGGAGGGGGCTGTTCACAAGTGTCCTCAAATGTCATTCAAATTTTGTGGATGTAAACGTTTTCTGGGTGGACAGTCCATAGGGTTCTTTAGATTCTCAAAGTCATCCATGCTGCCCTTCCAAGTTATAGCCCCACTAGACTAGGTGACCAACTACCTGTCCTCCCTATCACATGTGTGAACTATTAGGAAAATACAGTAAATAAAATTTAACTGAGATGCCTGAGTGGCTTCTTGGGGAGAACAGTAACTGATAATTGGGCATTTAAAAGGGTATATCATAACCTTTAAAATCATCATCGATACCTTTCAGAATCAGACGAATGCTATGCTATGAATGGTCGCCCAAGAAAATGTGTGTTGAAATATAAAATTCTGCATGCAGATTTTGGCAGGGGGTGGCATCGCCACAAAAATTATCCATCAGTTCTTAATTAAGATCCTATTACTCAGGTTATTTCCCAGCACAACATTTAGGCACTTGACATGTAGCCCAAGTTACAGGGTTTTTGAAGGTGGGGTGGGGGAATAATGACTGTCAGTATATCTCCTGCCAAACACTGAACCTACACTGTACAGTACAGATTCTAGACCAAATAGCCCTACTTCGCTCCCAGAACAGAGATGTGAGAGAAGTTTTATTCAGCCAGAAAGTTCTGCCCAAGGTGAATTCTGTGATTTTGTGAAATCCACCACTAACATTGCCTTCAAGAGAAATTGTTTTATATGAAACAATTTGATTAACTACACTAGCCCCATTTGCAACCACGAATATAGGCAAAAAGTTGACATTTTCATGGAAAAGTTCTATCATTTGCCATCTAAAATTGCTAACTTTTTTTCCTAGCTTGTAGGTTGTACCCTAAGAATATGAAAATATTGCAGTGATGAATCAAGGATAGTGAATGAGAGGATAAATTATTAACATTCTGAACTTCAACTGACAGCCTTTCATTGCCAAAGCAGACACTGTAGGCCTGGACAGTCTTCATAGTTACGAAACAAATGAAACTGAATAAATCCAAATAAGAAAGAGCCTTCAACTCCTCAGAACACTTTCTGGACGGAAGTGCTAGAGCTTTGTTGGAATATTAGGAATTTTGACAAGGAATATACAATATACGTATTTCTTCTGTTAACCAGAAAACCTTAAAATGAACCACTATGCACTTATCAGAGACAACAAAAGGTCAGTATTTAACGTCAAGCACAGGGTTTCTATTTAGAAAGATGGGTTTGAACTAAGTATAAGTTCCTAGTGGGATGAAGAGGCCTTTCAAAAAGAAGATCTAAGTCAGAGCTGACCACAAGATTCTTTATTTCTAGTAATATCCTGGTAGAATAGGAAGAGTACATGGGATGGGAGTCTCCCGATTCATTCAACAATCATGTGTATGAGACTACCACCAATGAAAAAGAGGTCATGGCCGGGCACGGTGGCTCACTCCTAGAATCCCAGCACTTTGGGAGGCCTAAGCAGGTGGATCACAAGGTCAGGAGATCTAGACCAGCCTGGCCAAGATGGTGAAACCCTGTCTCAACTAAAAATACAAAAATTAGCCAGGCACAGTGGCGGGCACCTGTAATCCCAGCTACTTGCGAGGCTGAGGATAAAAATTGCTTGAACCTGGGAGGCAGAAGTTGCAGTGAGCCAAGATCACACCAATCCATGAGAATCCATCTCAAAAAGAAAGAAAGAAAGAAAAAGAGGTCATAATGCCTACTCTTTAAGTTTTTACAATGTTGTTCACCGGCAAGACGTACTTACGCAACCTTCATCCAAGCTCCTGGAACACTGCTTACACCTTCATCCATGCACTGGCTAGACTCTACCTTATAACATAGTTGTAGCTGTTTGTTCTGCTACCTGTGAGTTCCTTCCTTCCTACACATGCATGAAAATCAGAAACCCTCCAATCTAAAAGAGGAAACCCACCAACCAACCGGGTAGACAACCTCAGAATGAAGGCCGTGGTTGAGGGCAGTGACTAGATCCCTTTCGTCTTCATATTCTTCTACAGCAAGTATAGTGCCCTGGCCTTACGAAGCACTCAGTGCATGAAATGGTGATTCCACTTCAAAATAATAGATTGGGCTAAACATTGCATTTGTCCAAATCTCTCTAGATCAGCACTGTCCAATATAAATATAAAGTGAGACACATACATTATTTTAAATTTTCATTAAAATTTCTTAAAAGGTCAAATTAATTACAATAATATATTTTATTTAATCCAACATATCAAAAATATTATTTCAACATGCCATCTATATAAAAATTATTAGAGAGATATACATTCTTTTTCATACTAAGTTTTTTAAATCCAGTGTATTTTGCACTTACAGTACATCCATTTTGCATGCTAAATACATAACAGTTACAGTGCCAAGACAGGCCAGGCGCAGTGGCTTGCGCCTGTAATCCCAGCAATTTGGGAGGCTGAGGCAGGTGGATCACCTGAGGCCAGGAGTTCGAGACCA
This sequence comes from Rhinopithecus roxellana, assembly GCF_007565055.1. Classification (NCBI taxonomy): domain Eukaryota; kingdom Metazoa; phylum Chordata; class Mammalia; order Primates; family Cercopithecidae; genus Rhinopithecus; species Rhinopithecus roxellana. The sequence continues at coordinate 100,531,661 of NC_044559.1, read as the reverse complement.
GGGTGGCCAACATGGTGAAACTCTGTCTCTACTAAAAATACAAAAATTAGCCAGCCATGGTGGTGTGCACCTGTAGTCCCAGCTACTCAGTAGGCTGAGGCAAAAGAATTGCTTGAACCTGGGAGGCGGAAGTTGCAGTGAGCCGCGATCGCACTGCTGCACTCCAGCCTGGGCAACAGAGTGAGACTCCATCTCAACAACAACAACAACAACAACAAAAAACCACGACAATAAAGTTATGTTTAACAAACAAACAAAAAAAATTACATTGCTTCAGTTTTTTATTTTAAACTGAAATTAGTTAAAATTAAATAAAATGTAAAACCCAAACTGTCAACTGTAGTAGCCACATTTCAGATGCTCAGTAGCTACTTGTGGCTAGTAGCTACCATACTGGACAGCAGAGCTCTGCACTACTGTTAAATACTAAAAAGCACATAGTAAGTTCCTGTCTTTTCAGAAAAACAATTTAGGAGGCTGAGATGGGAGGATCACTTGAACCTGGAAGCAGTTAAGGCTGCAGCGAGCCATGATCCCAACAGAGTGAGATCCTATTTCAAAAAAACAAAAACCAATTTACACACAAATACACACAGATAACTGGAGGAATACCCACAAATTGTTAGCAATTTGTTATTTCTGGGAGGAGGAGTGGGACTGGAAAGGAGGTGAAGAAGGATTTTTTACTTACATTTTCATGTGTATCATATAAAAAGTAAAATTAAGGAGAGAAACAGATTGAAATGTCACTTTTTCTTTAAATACGGACAAATGTAGTTACAGTTTGAGAGCGACAGGGACAACTCAGATTTCTTTAGATAAGGGCCACCAGACAGGTGAAGGAACTAGAAATCACACTATATAAGGAATATTAGATTGAGGTTTTTAGTGTTTGACCTGGAGAAGGGAAAATTGGGAGTGGGGACAGAGAATGGTGAGGAGGCCTGGAAACTGAAATGAAAATATTTGAAGTGCTATCAAGAACAAAAAAAATGTGATTTGTGCCATGTTGTTACAAGAATAGAACTGGAAACAACAGTATACAGTTAATACAATTGTTTATACTATAAACCAGTGGTCCCCAAACTTTTTGGTACCAAGGACCGGTTTTGGAGAAGACAGTTTTTCTAAGGACTGTGTGGGGATGGTTTCAGGATGAAACTGTTCCACTTCAGATCATCAGGCATTAGTTACATTCTCATAAGGAGTACACAATCTAGATCCCGTGCATGCACAGTTCGCAATAGGGTTTGCACTCCTGTGATAATCTAATGCCACCACTGATTTGACAGGAGGTGGAACTCAGGCAGTAATGTTCAGGCAGGCTGCTCACTTTCTGCTGTGTGGCCAAGTTCCTAACAGGCCAGGGGCTAGTACCAGTCCACAGCCCGGGGGTTGGGGACCCCTCTTATAAACCACAGAGTCAAATGTATTTGTCAAAAGGAAGAATGTCTAACAAAGAGATGGATAAAAGATATAATGGGACTATCTCATAAAGTAATAAAAATTCCCAGTCATTGAAAATATTAAAAAGTCAACTAATCAAGATTTCTGGGTCTGGTGCAGTGGCTCACGCCTATAATCCCAGCACTTTGAGAGGCTGAGGCGGGTGGATCACTTGAGCTGAGGAGTTCGAGACCAACCTGGCTAGTATGATGAAACCCCATCTCTACTAAAAATACAAAAATTAGCTGGGCGTGGTGGCAGGTGCTTGTAATCCCAGCTACTCAAGAGGCTGAGGCAGGAGAATCCCTTGAACCCGGGAGCCGGAGGTTGCAGTGCGTTGAGACTGCGCCACTGCACTCCAGCCTGGGTGACAGAGGGAGAGCTCGTCTCAAAAAACAAAAACAAACAAAAAAGGATTTCTGCAAAGGGCATTGAAGAGGTAGTAAGTGTAGTAAATTATTAGTAAAATCTTGCAACTAGATTATCTGTAGTTCCTTTCATCCCTGAGATTTTATTATCCTATGATATACATCATTATCCTAAATGCATGTGTGAAATATTACTAACGTTCACATTCAATTCCCCTCTCCTTCTAAGAATGCTATAAGATCATATACCCACCCCCACCCACCTCCTTTAAGTCAAGACATGGGCATGAAGTTAATCACTTCACTGATCAATGAAATGTGAGAAGTGATGCATGTTACTGCATGTTAATGTATGTATTAATAAACATTTAATTGCTAGCACTCCATTTCTGCCTGTTTTCTCCCTTTCTGTGTGAGCACAGAAGCATGTGTTGGTATATGGAAGTCCAAAGCAGGGTCACCCCAAAGAGGGGAAAACTGCTCTTACAGTCCTATGTACCCCACATTGAACGGTACATAAGCAAGAAGTTAGTCTTGTGTTCAGCTATTGAGGTTTTAGAAATTTTGCTACTACAGTATCTTTTAGGCTATTCTAAAATTTAAAATTCTTACTCATAACCTCTAAGAGAAAACAACACACAAAACCATGGCACATCATAGTTTGCTTTCTTGTTTTTTTTTTTTTTTTTTTTTGGAGATGGAGTTTCGCTCTTGTTGCCCAGGCTGGAGTGCAATGGCGCGATCTCGTTTCACCACGACCTCTGCCTCCCCAGTTCAAGCGATTCTCCTGCTTCATCCTCCCAAGCAGCTAGGATTACAGGCATGTGCCACCACGCCCAGCTAATTTTGTATATTTAGTAGAGACGGGGTTTCTCCATGTTGGTCAGGCTGGTCTTGAACTCCCGACACCAGGTGATCCACCTACCTCAAAGTGCTGGGATCACAGGCCACTGCTCACGCCCATAATTTGCTTTCTTATGGAATAAATAGATACCACAAGGACAAAAGAGATTTCAATTTTGGATGATTTCACAAACACACAAGCGTATTCACACACCTACTCATGCACACCCAATAAACCACAAGAACACCAGTTCACAGCCAGAGAAGCATCAGAGGAGCTAGCAATACACATGTCTTACATGCGATCCTCCAAAGCACATTCTGAATTCCTGGCACCAAATCTAACCAACTAGCATCAGCTGTTAATCATGATCTAAGAGTGATCAGAGGAATAAAAAGCAGAAGGTCTGCAGGACAATACACACGGGTAAATTTTAGCAGCAAAAAATATATATATATATATATTTTTTTTTTATTTATTTTTTTGAGACGGCGTTTCACTCTTGCTGTCCAGGCTGGAGTGCAATGGCACAATCTTGGCTCACTGCAACTCCCACCTCCCAGGTTCAAGTGATTCTCCTGCCTCAGCCTCCCAAGTAGCTGGGATTACAGGCATGCACCACCATGCCCAGCCAATTTTGTATTTTTAGTGGAGACGGGGTTTCTCCATGTTGGTCAGGCTGGTCTCGAACTCCCAACCTCAGGTGATCCGCCCACCTCAGCCTCCCAAAAAGCTGGGATTACAGGCGTGAGTCACCGCGCCCTGCTGAAATTTATATTTTTAAAAAATCACATTAAAAACTTCAAAACAACCCCTAGAGAACTGGGATCATGGCTCACTTAACCCTCAATCAATTTCAGTGTCTTATAATAGATAACTCAAGTGTTTGCGAATTAAATAAAATGAAATAACATACTACTGTAATCTCTATCTTGGTATTCTTTTTATGTTGCATCTACTCACTTTGCTTTCTTGAATAAGGGTTTACCTTTCTAAAGGAAAGGGGAAAGGAAACTAATATTGTTGACCAAGTGCTCCCACTGTGTGTTGGGTACCCTTATACAGGATCTAATCTAATCTTCCCAAGTCCTGTGAGACAAAACTGTGAGACGGGTATTGTTAACCCTGATTTACGGATAAGCAATCAAAGCAGAGTGAAAGCTTTTAAGGCCATACAGTTTATGGAGCAAGGACTTGAATCCAGGTCCATCTTACTTTGTAAATTTCATGCTGTTTCCGCTACAACATAACTGACTACCGAGGTTTAGTACAGTGGTCAAAAAGAAGCTACCCTAAAATGGCAGCTTCTGTGTTTGCTCATTCTTCCAAATCTTTGATGGGAACATTAATACAAATCAATGGGAACTAAATGAGCACTCTCAATTAAAAAAAAAGAAAGGAAAGAAACCCACACACAGGATGCACACGTGAAAAGCCTGTAACTTTAGACACACAGCCATCACGTGATGGCTAATTAGCCAGGTAACTATAGGTTTTTCTCTGCTAGAAAAGTATATGTTTCATCATGCTTTGAACTCTGCCTTATTATCAGCCCTGCTATGAAAACAATGTTTTATTTCTTATTGAGAGAATAGGCCAGGCATGAAGCATTGTTTTTGTAAGGCCTAGCAGAAGACTTTCTGTGTGAACCACAGTTGTAGAATGAGTAGTTGGAAGATGGAGAATATTCTCCGCCATGATTAGCAAGCAACCATTTTAAGGGAGGTGAAGATTAAAACGGTGTGATTGCCTAGAATCAAGCAACACTGGATGTCGTACTACAACCACCTTCTTAATAACCTGTCACCTTAAAAAAAGATTACAAACAAGCCGCTAATAAAAAAAAGGTAAGATGGAACAAATCCAGTATGGATTTATTTCCCTGCCTACTTTTGTCACTACTATGATCCTGAAACATGAAGAAGATTCCCTTGAGAAAGGCATTAATATGTCCCACTATTAAGATGTAAAATGTCCACACACACACACACACACACATACACACACCTATAATACCATCTACAATCCTCAGGCTAGCAGGCTAGCTTCAACCATGTTCACATGATCTCTCAATGTGTTTTTCTAGAATGAACGATGAATAGATGACTACTAATTAGACCAAGAATAGTTAGCAACCTAATACCCCAAGTAGCTGCTGCTTCTACAGGGTACCAATGAAACAGCCCCTCCACTAGAGAGTATCTTAGGAAGTGCTCTAAAAGAAATCAAATCAACCTTCAAATGCGCATAGGTGTCTCAAGTAGACTAAGAACAGAGAACTCCAGAGATTTCAGGAAAGTCTGATCGTAAAAGCTGCATGTTTACTTAACCTACTAGGTATAGCTTTGATGTCTGAGTGCTAACACTATAGAGTTAAGACTGTTATTGGGAAGATAAGATAAACACATGAAAAAAAGATACTGCTTTATATTGGTAGGTATAGAGTAAGGTGATCAATAAGGTGGTAGAGACACTAAATGTGATAAGATAAGAGCTCAATAAAGCAGGGCAATTCCTCTGAGCTGGATGGCTGAGAAGGATTTCAGAGGCTTAACAAGTCTTAAACGAAAGGCAGAATTCCCACAGGTAAGAGTCCTAGAAAGGCCATTCCAAGAGTAGAAAGGCATGAACCACTTAAAACACACTGGAGAGTCTGGAAGGCAGGGGACTGAGTATATGCGGTTAAAGAGAAAGAAGACGGGGCAGTTAGACTAGTTAGGCTAGGGGTAGAAGGTTTATGAGAGGAGATAAGGTAGGGGATAGGTGTCTGTTAACGTTCTGTGTGCACTTTGAACCAGTGATCCCCCGCTACAAATGTATAAAGAAATAGTCATGGCGATGTGCATAGCTACAAGAGTTTCAAAGGAATCAGAAGGAGCTGAAATGCCTAACAATAATTAAAGTATGAAACACCTCTATAATGAAATATTCAGCAGCCAAAAAAAAAAAAAAAAAAACCCACAAAAAAACCTGTATAGGATATTTTACAACATGGGGGCATATTTATAATACCGCTGTACAAACTTAAGTGGGGGAAGGTAGATTCCCAAACAGTAGATTTTATTTTCATGAGGAAATATAATATCCATGTAAATTCTCACTGATACATGCATTCATAAACATTGGTACATATAGGAATACTAACAGCACTTACTTCTGAGTGGGAGGAAAATAGGCAACTTTAATTTTTCTGCATTTTGTTTGTCAGTAGTGCCTATATTTTCTAGAACAAACAAGGATAACATTGGTAGTAACAAAAAATAACAATAATGAAAGCTACTTAATGAAAAAGAGAAGAAAATGGAAGCTGGAAGTTCACTGGATACTCCTGTAACATTCGTATTTTATCCAGTAAGCATGAAGTTTGCAGAGAAACAGGGATCCTAAGTGGAATGCCAATATTTAAAGGTCACAAGTAAAAGATAATAGAAATAGTTACGAATTCAAAAAGCAAGTGGGGCTGTCCAACGAAAGAGAGTTCTAGGCAAGGCACAGGCTCAGGGTTTTAAGGAAGAAAGAAGCAACACCACTTCATCCAAGCACACCAAATGAAAACACACAGTGAGGCAACTAGGAAAAGCCTGAAATCATCAGCACTATTTGCTCAGCCCCTACTGTGCATGAAGCACTTCACGAAGCCTTTGAAAACGCACTATTATTCCAGTCTGTCCTAAATAAATACATTTATTAAAATAAGCTAGAAGTCCAAACCTCAGCTTTCCTCTGCAACGACCTTGCATAAACTACAGACTTAAACACATAATGTTACGGGAGAGGAGTGAATCTGACATTTAGGAAAGTTAATGTGCCGCAACAGAACTTCAGACTTAAAAGTACTCCAACAGATTAAACAAATTGTTCAAAAGAATCAGTGTCAATACCACCAAGTATTAAGAGTAAATGCCCAAATCAGATACCTGCTCACAGAACGCATGGGCAAAACCACATCAATTCACATGTAGGATATATCTGCTTTGTGTTCCAAGGTGATGCTATCATGATAGCAGCTGTAATAATGGCTCACTGTCGGTAATCATACAGTGGGTAATGAGGTGAGAGGTAGAAGGCAAACAAAAACATTTTAGAGTCATGATAAAATAAAAGCATCATGCACCTCCAGCTGAAAGGGGAACTGCTGAATCAAGCCTCATTTTTATTTTATTTTTATTTATTTATTTATTTATTTATTTATTTATTTATTTATTTATTTATTTTTGGAGACAGGGTCTCACTGTGTTGCCCAGACTGGAGTGTAGTGGTATCATCTTAGCTCACCGCAACCTTGTTCTGCAAACTTCTTTTCAGTTGATGGTCCATCTGGGCATAAGTGATTGTCCTGCCTCAGTCTCCTGAGTAGCTGGGGCCACAGTTGGGCATCACCAAACTCAGCTAATTTTTAAAAATATTTTGCAGAGACAGGTCTTGCTATGTTGCCCAGGTTCCTCTTGAACTCCTGACCTCAAGCAATCCTCCCATCTCGGCCTTCCAGAGTGTTGGGGTTATAGGTGTGAGCCACTGTCCCCAGCCAGACCTCATTTTAAAAGCACATCTGAGTTACAGAGTCAATGTTGCATTCTCAAAAGATATTTAAAAGACCATGGTGGTCGGAGTCAGGCGTGGTGGCTCACGCCTATAATCCCAGCACTTTGGGAAGCCGAGGTGGGCAGATCACCAGGTTAGGAGTTAAAGATCAGCCTGGCCAACATGGTGAAACCCTGTCTCTACTAAAAATACAAAAATTAGCTGGGCGTGGTGGCGCATGTCTGTAATCCCAGCTACTTGGGAGGCTGAGGCAGGAGAATCACTTGAACCTGGGAGGTGGAGGTTGCAGTCAGCCGAGATCACACCACTGAACTCCTGCATGGGCAACGGAGCAAACCTCTGTCTCAAAAAAAAAAAAAAAAAAAAAAAAAAAAAAAAAAAAAAAAAAAAAAAACCATGGTGGATCAGTTGGGTTTGTCCTTCCACAGTGGACCCACTTATATCATAAATGCAAACAGAATTACTGGTCCAAGTTTGGCAATCTATCAGTGATAATGAAAGTGTATGAGCTTACATAAAGCCAAGGCTGCATAAGACTTGCTTCCAGTCAATCCAAGGTACACAGCAAGAAACTGAAGGCATAGCAAGGAATAGGACCACAACAGAATTTATTCTTTCATCTTTTGATTAGCTTCTCATCAGATGGCGATCTCCACAGACAGATCTTTGGGAAATTAACATTTCAAATTAATGAAGCTAAAATAAAATTATGAATTGGCTGTCTTATCCATCACGGTCTTTTTTGTGGGGGTATGGGGGGCGGCGGACAAAGTTTCACTCTTGTTGCCCAGGCTGGAGTGCAATGGCACAATCTCGACTCACTGAAACCTCCGCCTCCCAGGTTCAAGTGATTCTCCTGCCTTGGTCTCCCAAGTAGCTGGGATTATGGATGTGTGCTGCTATGTCTGTCTAATTTTGTATTTTTAGTAGGAATGGGGTTTTACTATGTTGGTCAGGCTGGACTCAAACTCCTGACCTCAAGTGGTCTACCTGCCTTGGCCTCCCAAAGTGCTGGGATTACAGGCATAAGCCACCGTGCCCAGCCTCCATCATGGTCTTTTATCATAGATATGGCTGTAAAAAAACAAAATGCCAGAAAAAAATAGACAAAACAAAACAAAAACAAGAACAGCTTAAGTCCAGGAGAACAACATGATTAAACTATCACATACGATAATTTAGGGAAGACTTGTCAGTTTTTATATTATTTGGTTGGAATAGCTTAAACAAACTCTCAGACACCAAGCTGGTCTTCAACTGTAGACCATTATTGAGGCAAAAAATCAATTTGGGCAAGCTCTATCCTAAATGCTAGAGTAAACAACTACAGGAACTACAGAAGCTCAGAAGGCACAACATTGATATTGAGCCACAGTAGCTGCCATATTAATTAACAATGATGTTCATTAGATACTAGTCTACATTTAGTATTACTGTGCATAAAAACAAACAAAAAAACAGGTACCAAACTTCAGGGAGTGTAGTGGCAGAATATTTTCCCCCTTTTTGCTCTTATGTATGGAATGGTCAAGGCCATACAGCTCTAGAGAAGAGTCCAGTAGTTTTGCTAATGTCATGTCGTATCTGAAGGACGCCAGGCCAGCTCCTTAGAGTTCTGGCCATGCATAATGGATCACTGGGGCCTTTCTCTAGAATCTACTCCTATACTGGCTCTAGGATTCTTAGTAAAAATGAGCTCCTGCAATATAAATGAGTTAAATGGTATTAAAAAATCACCTCGGCCGGGCATGGTGGCTCACACCTGTAATCCCAGCACTTTGTGAGGCCAAGGCGGGCAGATCACGAGGTCAAGAGATCAAGGCCATCCTGGCCAACACGGTGAAGCCCCGTCTCTACTAAAACACAAAAAAATTAGCCAGACATGGTGGTGCGTGCCTGTAGTCCTAGCTACTTGGGAGGCTGAGGCAGGGAAATCGCTTGAACCCAGGAGGCGGAGGTTGCAGTGAGCCACCTCCAACCTGGTGACAGAGCAAAACTCCATCTCAAAAAACCCAAAAACAAACAAACAAACAAAATCACCTAAAGTGTATCCTAAGATGAGTAACTGTGATGGTGAGGGATTCTGAAAGCACATCTTAGGGAAGAACTGAAAAGAGAGGACTGAAGACTGTTAGAAGGAAAAAGAGGAGAAAACAAGGTTCACGAAGGCCCCTTGGAGCCTGACAATTCTATAGAGTTTCAGAAAATCATGAGTTTACCTTTTTCATACATTGTATCCTAGAGGTAAATACTGGTAGCCTGGATACTAAAAATAGCACAGAAAGTTCCAATTTCACTTTTTTTCTACTTCCGCCCTGACATCTCCAAATGGAAATGTAAGAATAAATTCCAAAATTCTACAAACTTCTTTTCAGTTGATGGTCCATCTTCAGTCTGTCATCAAAAGAAGAAATGAACCTGGAATTCTAAGAATCTTTCGTGGCTGCAAGAAACACTAGAAAATCCTCAGGTCAACAGAAATTCCAAATGAAAGGGTTTTAACTTGGATTGCGCCTTCATGAGTGATGGCAGTATAAGTACCTGGGCAGCAGTATCAATGACCAGCTGTTGATTGGCTCAGACTTGGTTAGATTTCACAAAGACCTCTTTTCTAGCAGGAAAAGCTGAGATGGTTGGGTGTAGACAGCATAAATGAATGTTACTTATTTGAGCCACTTTTACTCACTCATTCTTCCACTATTGCGGGGCAATATTCAACTATTTGATTAGACGGTCAAGCCAAAATTTAAATTTCAAATGAAATGAATAATCTCATTCCTTATGTGTTACAACTATATGTATTCCTAGTTTCTTAGAAAACATACTGGATTGGACACAGTGGCTCATACCTGTCATCCCAGCACTTTGGGAGGCCAAGGCGGGAGATCACTTGAGTTTACAAGTTTGTGACCAGCCTGGCCAGCATCATGAAACCCTATCTCTACTGAAAAAATACAAAAATTAGCTGGGCACGGTGGTGGGCATCTGTAATCGAAGCTACTTGCGAGGCTGAGGCAGGAGAATTGCTTGAACCCAGGAAGCGGACGTTGCAGTGAGACAAGATCGCAACACTGCACTCCAGCCTGGGCAAGAGAGAGAGACCCTACTGTCTCAAAAAAAAAAAAAAAAAAAAAAACAAAAACAAAAAGGAAGGAAGAAAGGAAAGAAAGAAGGTACACTGGTAATAAGCTGTTCAAAAACTTTGAATGTCTTGGATGCAGATTCTTGTACCCCTTTTGTTTGTCATGAGAGGCATGTGGGCACTCGAAGAGTATCTCCTCCAATGTTAATTGTGCTATGATGAAATTCTTTAAAGAATGCATGGTTGGCCGGGTGCGGTGGCTCAAGCCTGTAATCCCAGCACTTTGGGAGGCCGAGACGGCGGATCACTAGATCAGGAGATCGAGAGCATCCTGGCTAACACGGTGAAACCCCGTCTCTACTAAAAAATACAAAAAAACTAGCCGGGCGAGGTGGCGGGCACCTGTAGTCCCAGCTACTCGGGAGGCTGAGGCAGGAGAATGGCGTGAACCCAGGAGGCGGAGCTTGCAGTGAGCCGAGATCCGGCCACTGCACTCCAGCCTGGGCGACAGAGCCAGACTCTGTCTCAAAAAAAAAAAAAAAGAAAAAGAAAAAAAAAAAGAATGCATGGTTAACACAACAATATTGTCAGAGAGAAAATCCTTTGGAAAGTATCTTTACAAATCTTCGAAAAGTCTTGTATGTAATCAGTTTCTATGTTGAACTCAAGGATGCTATAAAGGCCAATTTTTTTTTTTTTTTTTGAGACAGAGTCTCACTCTGTTGCCCAGGCTGGAGTGCAGTGGTGTGATCTCTGCTCACCACAACCTCCACCTCCCAGGTTCAAGTGGTTCTCCTGCCTCAGCCTCCCGAGTAGCTGGGACTACAGGCTCATGCCACCATGCCTGGCTAATTTTTATATTTTTAGTAAAGATGGTGTTTCACTATGTTGTCCAGGCTAGTCTCGAACTCCTGACCTTGTGATCCACCCGACTTGGCCTCCCAAAGTGTTGGGATTACCGACGTGAGCCACTGCGCCCGGCCCAAATTCGTTTTAGTTAGGAGGTTGTTCTGTAAGGGTTCTTCATGATATTCAGGAATAGCATAGTTCAACAATATATTATTTAAGAAACTTCTCAAGTTGCAGTGTTAAGAAAAATACTAGAGTTAGGCCAGCAATGCAAGCAACAAATACCTTCAAAAGACTCTTTAATATACATACAAAATTTAAATCTAGAAAGGAAGGAAGGATTGTCCCAGTAAGAAGGATGTCTTCCAATCCTAATAAATTCATTAGCAGTGAAAAGTCTCTATGACAAAATGTCAGCATTTAGCATGCTTTTTACAGACATTTATACTGTTTTCTTCCACAAAAAGTGAGAATCCTTCCCATGTCCACATCTCAGGAAGCTGCCTGACATATCAAACTCAAAAGTGATCTGAAACAACCAATACAAAGCCTCCAGAATCTCCAAGCAAAAACTATAGCTAATTTTTAACTAAGAGTATTTGAGAGGTCCCATGCAACTGGCCACTTATGGCTCAGCTTATTTTGATAGCTTTCAGGAGATAAAAGTTTGTAAAATATAAATATATATTAATATATGAATAAATATATAAAATGTTTGTTATATAATATATATTACATAGATTTATTATTTGAAATAAATATATATTAAAATAATAGTCATATATAATATGTATTTATATGTGTACATATAAACAAGCAAAAACCTGAAGGACTTTTATAATAATTTTCTATTGAGGGGGACAATCATGGGAGTAAGCCCTATTCTAAATCACTAGAATGCGTATGTGATTAGGGAAATTCAAAATGGACAAATAAGCCAACCTTGTACCACACGGCTCCCTATCATACAGAACCTGCTTCCGATAATCATAATGTAGTAATAATACCACTTTAGACTTCAATATCACAAATGTTTCCACAGATGTTAACTAATTTGTTCTCAGTTGGTCTTCTCAAAAATCCAATGAGAAACAGCCAGGTACACATTATTGCCCATTTTAGACAAAAGAAAGCTGAATGCATAAACAATATATCATTTAAGAAACTTCTCAAGTTGCAGTGTTATGGAAAATGGCAGAGTGAAACCAGCAATCCAAGGTAAAATATAAACAACAAATACCTTCCAAAGACTCTTTAATATACACATAAAATTTAAATCTACTTTGAGCCATTTGGTTGAACAGCTGCATTCTTTTCAAGTTACTTTAGAGTTGTATAATAATATTTTACTTTATCTCTGCAGCAATGATCTGAGTACAGATATTTTATTTTACCTTTGAAAATCTTATTGTATGTTATCATTTTTTGTGGCTGAGAATTAAGAATTCATTGCTCTCATTAATATAATAAAAGTTATTTTTCTTCACTGAAAAAACAAACAAAAAATACACATAAAATTTAAATCTAGAAAGGAAGGAAGGATTGTTCCAGTAAGAAGCATGTCTTCAAATCCTAATAAATTCATGAGAGCACTCAGGTGAAAAATCATACAGTGACTTCCAGTGACTCTTCCAGTGGTGACAGATCTACAGGTAGAGCCAAGATTCTCCTGACAGCCCACCCTCTGCTCTTTTAACCCCACCATGCTGTTGACTCCCAAAAAGTACAGTGAAAGTCCCAGCAACAGAAGAAAGGGGGAAGCTACTCTTTCTCAATTTGAAGGGACAGATTTAGAAACAGAAATTGAACTGAGGGAACCCCCATCATTAAATTCAGCCAGACCCCCACACATAATCTTTGGGTCTTTTTTCTCGATTTCAGCTCAGACTCCTCTATCTTTTCTTTCTTTTTCTAAAGACACATTTGGAGATGAAACCATTCATAACTGCCCATCCACAGACAGTTTGTGGCAGCATAATTGGCAATGAGTCTGCTGCAAAAAAATGAAAATGCTGTTTTAATAACCTTGGTTTAAAATACATTCTGTTGTATGCCTCAAAGGGCTTCAATAAAAAGTCAACCTGTAGAGACATATTTTCTTGGCTTAAACAACAATCCAAAGCATATAAATGTAGTCCAACTATAATGACATATTTATAGGCCAATAAAGCTTACACTGCAGCTTTCATACTTCGCTTAAAGGAACTCTGTAAGAATCAGTGTTACATAAAATAATTTGATTTTTTTTCAAACTATAGCCCAAGGAATAAAAAATGCAAGTTTGCTATGTTTAACTGATAGTGTTTATATTCCTTACTTGCTAAAAATTTTGTAAAACGAAATAATTCTTCATTTGACTACTTTCAACTGCCATACCAAATATGGGTATTAAGTCCACTTTTATTATAAAAGCTAAGTACTGTAATTCTAAAGACAAAAATAAATAACTAGAGGCTTGTGTGGTGAATGATTTAATCAACCCAATTCTTCTGGAAAAACAGATTCTTGTGTTCATTATGCTTATGAATAATACATTCCTTAACCCTCCTATTTTAACATAGTTATTTTTCTTTTTTTTTTATAAACTTCAGTATGAAACAGTCTGAAAGAAGGTAAAATATCTCACTGAGTAAAGTCATAATTTGCATTGGTTTCATATTGAACTTTCTTTCTTTGAAAAGGACAAAGAGGAGGGAAGAGAATGAATGCACTTTACCACATCTCAGAAGTGTTTTTAAGATTATTAGTTTTTCCACTATCCAGATCTGTAGTTTTAGTCATCAACCATTAAGAGTCTTAAAATGAAAACTCTAGAGAGTTTTAAAAAGCAGAAAGATGACATCCTCAAATATTGTCTAAATGTGCTCCCTCAAGGGGGAAGGGGATAAAAAAAAATGAAAGAGTTGTGATTTGAATCAGAGCATTTATTGGAAGCTGCCATGTGGGGCAGAGTTTCTCTTTGTGGAGTATTAATTTGTTGGCAGACACACATTTGTGAGAACATTCTTGTTTTTTTTTTACTATTCAGAGAGAGACAGGAAGTGACACAAACTGGGATTAAAGGGAACTTATTCTACCTAAACACTGAGCAAGAAAAGTTCTTTAATGAGCTTTTATATTTTAAAATCCCTTCTCTAAGAACCAATCTAATTATTTTGTTATTATTGATGTTTTAACACTATGAAGTAACACAGTTAAAAAACAATAACATGTTGGAGTTTTACTGTATCCATAGAAAGGTGAGATCTTTCCGTTCTTTGCTTACTTCCACCAGAAAAAAGGGGGGGTCTCAAATAATCTCACAGTTCATCTTCTTTCTTTGGTAAGAACAATGAGGAGTTGGAAGGGTTCTACAGAAGGAAAAACCTAATAAGTGTGTGAATTTCCATTAACAATGTGGTATTGGAGGTGGTTTCAGTGTGACCAACAGAAAAGGAGATAAGAAAACCACTGTGGAGAAAGAAAAGTACAGACAACAAATATTTTGATGTTATAGACAGAGAAAGGAAGAGGCTGAAGAGAAAGTTGTGGGGAAAGGAATGTGTAAAGAAAATGACACCCCCTATCTCTTCAATATAAATCCCGACAATGTAGACTTACAAACCTTAGATCAGGCAGATAATGGAAACTCATTACATTAAGGAAAGTTTTTGTTTCTCTTTCCACATTATTACAACACAGTGTGCATTCCAATTACAAAAGCTATTTGTCTGAAATTCCCCACAGTTCATAGCAACTGAGTAGAATTTCAAGGCCCTAAATTCTATCCTTAAAGGGGTATTTTACATTAAAAAAATTTTTAAGTACATGGTGTTTCTTGTTCCCCAGGGGAGAGCCTCCCAATCAACTCTCCTGTTGATTATTTTCCCTTCTTCAGCACTGATCATAAAGCTGTCTCCAAAATGAGACCAAAACAAACAAACAAAAACAAAATCAGAGTCAACCTAAGAACCCCCCTTTTTTAGACAGAGTCTTGCTGTTGTCGCCTGGACTGCAGTGCAATGGTGCAATGATTTCGTCTCAACGCAACCTCTGCCTCCCAGGTTCCAGCAATTCTCCTGCCTCAGCTTCCCAAGTAGCTGAGATTACAGGCCCCCGCCACCATGCGCGACCAATTTTTGTATTTTTAGTAGAGAAGGGGTTTCACCATGTTGGCCAGGCTGGTCTCGAACTCCTGACCTCAGATGATCCACCCGCCTCAGCCTCCCAAAGTGCTGGGATTACAGGCGTGAGACACCGCACCCGTCCTGGAACCTTTTTATCAATACACATTCCTTGGCCTTTCCTTAGTCCTACTGAATGAAGAATCTAGAGAAGCTGGACTCAGTAATCAGTATTGTTTTTTAAATTTCTTTCATGAGTCTAACGAGCAACTAGATTTAAAAACCACTCATCTAGATTTTCCAGGCCAAACCACCTGCAAGTACTGTGAATATTCACTATAAACCAATTTCTTCTGGAATCAACTGCAAAAAGGTAGAATATGGCCCTTCTATTTTTTAGAATCCAGGAGGATCAACCTCTTAATTCTCTGGGTGGAATTAAGAAGTTAGACTTATTTTCCTGTTCATTAATAAATTATCCATTTTAAACACAATTTTAAACATAAACCTTGCTATAAATACTCTTGTTTATATGTGTGACATCAAGCTCAACCATCTACACATCCTTTTGTCCCCTGTGGGTTTCCTGTTTAATTTTTTATTAGTAACAGTATATTCCATAACACACACACAAAATTAAACAAACAAAAGAAAGGTTTTAATGTTGAGGAAAACATAAGACAATGGCAATACAACTTGGATCATACATTAGGAAAGTAACACAACAGATGTATTATTCAGCATTATTGCAAGTCATAAGACTAGTCATTGTGTGTTCACAAAACTGGGGGGTGTAACAGTATATATAGGAAGACTATTTAAAAACTCTTTGGCTTTAGAAGGAAAACCACTAGCTTAATAATTTTCTCTAAATGTGCACGTGACAGTCAGGCTGCCATATCCAAAATGTTCCCGTCTGACATCAACCAAAAGATGCCAGGAAACTGTTGATAGTTAAACTCAAATTGCAAGAAAATATTAATGCTATTCCCAAAACACAGCACAGCTCATCACAAACCAGAGTCACATGAAAGCCACAGTCAGTTACTGGTGTTATTCAGTCTCTTTATGCCAATTAAAATAAATTGCCTAGGTTTGTTGTAATAGTTAAGTTCTGGGTTTAAAAAAAAAAAAAAAAAACAGGAAGCTGTCACATTAAGCCATAAAATAGGACTGCAAAAATCAGCATTGTGCGCAAATGAAAGAAAAAGATGCCTTAATATGTTAAAGCGCAGTTCCTCTTTGCCTAAAGAGGAAATAACTAGTCTAAATCAGAGGTCAACAATTTTCGTCTTGAGCAATGCTAGGAGAGTAAATCAGTGAATGACATGCGAATACAAACAGAAGGAAAAAAAAAGCAACGAAAGGACACAAAATGTCACTGGAGAAGAAAGTGTTAAGAAAAAGCAATATAATTAATTATGGAGCCCCTAGTTTATGCCAGTCAATGTGCTCTACCCTTTCTATCTCACATCTCACAATAACCCTGTAAAGTTCCCCTATTTTTTAGATGGGGAAACTGAGGCTTATAAGTTAAATTATTTGCCTTAGGCCACACAGCTAAGTATGCAGCAGAGTTAGTATGCAAACACCAACCAGCGTAACTACTCCAAAGTCCAAGTTCTCCTTTGAACTTACAGTGGAAGAGGGAAGGAAGCAAAAAAAAAAAAAAAAAAAAAAAAAAAAAAATATATATATATATATATATATATATATAAAAGCAAAAATATATATATATATATATATATATATAGATAGATGGTACCACACTGAATGCTAAAGAATCAAGCAAACCTATGCCATTGGTTGCCAACCAGTGGATCCCCTGGCTTGACATTGTTCTCTTGCTCCACATTGAGGAAGTCATCTCTTTTCCTCAGTTTGTTTTCCACTCAATGTAAAACATGAAATTGGGACATGGTGTTAATAGATGTCATACTACATACTTATAGCAAGTATATAAACTCTTTATTAATTAAATTTCAGGTGCTATAATCAAATCGTCTGCCTTGCCATCACACTGAAAGTTGTTCAGAACCACTGTATCACCCCAGAGCAAGGATCTACACATAAATGGTCCTGTGATCCAACAGGTAACACTCATCCCTTACCCATCCAGTCATCTCTCCATCCATATTCTCAGGCTCCTTTGAGGTTAAAGAAATTTTAAATATATTTATATATAAATGATAGCGTTTCCAGAAAAATCTACAACCGAAAAGTTACTATATACGCCCACACATTAGATTTAAAAGTACAAGTCATATTTACCCAGGTCTGCTTTCTCCTTGAGAACATCTTTGAAGTTGAGTCCACTGTTCAGGGTTGACTGCCTGTACTTCAGCAGAGCTTCCTTCTGTCCATTCCTTCCCAAGGCCTCAGTTTTCACGGGTCCAGCGTGGAGGCCACATCTCCACTTGGAGAAATCAGAATGTACCCACTTGACCAGGTCTTCAAGCTTCACAATCACCTTTTCGGAAACAGCAATGACTTCATCCTACAAGAGGTAGTTGGGGAAGAACAAAAAACGGCTATTTATAGGTTTGAGGGAAATGATCCACTCTCCACAAGGCCCACCTGAAATGCCATATGAGTGGTTTAACCTAATGCAAGGAGACTGTGTGCATTTTGGTGACAAAGAATCTTTAGTAACTCACTTCACTTCAATGGTTTTTCACTGCTAGTTGTTTAGTTAAGGAATAATTTTTGTATTTGTTACACAATTAGAAAGTATCCAAAAATAGGACTGTAATTCTAAAAGCCATTTTTAATGTTGGTTGCCCAAGTTCACACTCTAACTAGCTGACCACTTGGGTGAAAGCTAGTTTTTAGGTGTAATTAATTGCAAATGTAAAAAGTGAAAGCTAGATGACTAATGGTGAGCCTGTCTCTACATAAATGGTCTAAGTAAATCTAGGATTCTTGGAACTCTGACTCACCCCCAAATTCCTATGTTTATGGTACATTTTCCCTTGGCTTATACACAAATATTGAATTTAACTTTTGTCCTAAAAATTAAATAAAACTGTGATGTAATCCCAAAAGAAATACTTCATAAATGTTATGTGCTTCCCACTGAAAGAAACTTACACATTCTCATGTTTCTGAAAAACTTTGTAAGCTGAGAAATGAACTGATTTTTTCTTTTAATACATATGGGGTAGAGGGTGAGAGGGTGAGTGAGGAAAAAGTCTTTGAATCTAAGAAAAGTAGTTGAAATGTAAGTTTCTCCTCTGGATCATAAATTTGAATGTTAAGCATCTTTAATTGCTTCTAGGAAACAACCAACTTTTCTGACTCAGAATTAATCCAGCAAGATATTTAATAGACATCCATACATGGAACAAAGGGAGGCCCCTTCACCCGAAGATTCTTTGAAAAATGCTCAAGAAGATCATCTCACTGGGTTTTAAGTTATTTAAGCATTGACATTTCAACTTGAACTGACTTCTTGCATTTTTTTTTACTTCACATTTCTGAAGAAAGCTTAGCTGTGAAAACCCCTAAGCTTACAAAATCTTAGAAATATTTTTGACAAACAACAACAGGAAGATGTTTCAAACCTATTAAACAAAAGGAATTCACAACTTATTTTGGCTAATTTTGCTGTTAAACAGGACTTTTTCCTCCTCCCCAAACATGACTTTTTCTTCCTCTTCTTGCCCCACCGACACACACACACACACACACTTCTCCAATTTGAACAAAAAAAGGTTATTAGGATAAGCTTCACATAATAAGAAGCCCTGGGTTGAGGTTTTTTTTTTTTTTTTTTTTTTTTTTTTTTTTATGTTTTAAGGTAGAATCTAAAATTTCAGTTTTCCTCACTGAGTTCCAAGCTGCTTCTGAGAAGAAAGTCTGTTAGGCAGCAGCAGAGTAACAAATACTCTATCAAAAATGAAAAGTAAAACTTCAGTAATGGAATCCTTTCCCTTATCATGATTAAATATGAACTACCACTAAATGGGAGACAAAGTGGGAAACTGTGTTTTTATCCTCTGCTCAAGAAAAAATTTGAGTACTTTATAAACAATGGGGCCCATTACAAAGTACCATTTCAACGGATGATTTCCCTCAGATTCACCATACCATCCTCTTGAAATAAAAGATCTGTAGTTGTCATGCATTTTATAGCTATTTTCATGGTGATTATTAAATGTCAGAATAAAGTCAGGCTAGATATTGTTTCAAAGCATATGGGAACAGCTTCTGGATAGGGCACACCAGAAATCAAGTTTAGAATGTACTGGAAAATAATTAGGTGTATCAGTCTCAACATTAGTAAAGAGAGAATTTGGCAACATTTTGACTACATACGGTTTCCCAGAAGAGACAAGTTTGTAGATGAGTGTTATTTTCAAATAGCTCTCTGATCAAATGATTATCATTTCAATTACTAGTTGCTTCAGATCTTTTCCAAGAAATGGCATGACTATCTTTGGATGGCTTACAACACCCTCCAAACAAATAATTTATTAACCAAGAGAAAATACTATCCTTATGATGTCATTAATGAATAAACCCATCTTTTATGATTGTCTATAGGTTTTATCCTCCCTTTTTCTTCCTCTCTCAAACAGATCTTTCATGAATATACACACACACATAAAAACAAATGCAGGAATTCACATAAACATGTATAAGCCATAAACCCAAGTTTGGCTTAATTGTGAAACCACCAGTATGTTTTACTGTGGATTCACAGAGAAACTGGCCCTGCAACATTGTCAAACGCCATAGAAGGAAATCTGATAAGGAGAGGAGGGGGAAACAACAAGCCAACACCCCCCTCCCACCACAAGAAAACAAAAACCAGCCAACATATATATAGAAAATGTCTCAGGAAACATTACTTTGCACACACAATGGCATAAATCACATGTTCACATTTACTATTCTGAGCAAGTGCTGACTAAAGTTCCTAATACTCACCATTCTTGGGCAAGTCTCTATGTCTAAGAAAAGAATTGCAATAAGCTCATCTCATGATTACATTAGCTCTCTGCAAACTGAGAATTAGCACTGGATAAATATTGCTGATTTACTCTAACACAACACAAAAGGAACACAAAGAAATACACTTTGTTATTCTATTAATGTACCTTGGCTTTTCAATTAACCCAGCTCTTAATCAATATTTATGTAGGCTGTGTTGAGCCACGTTCTAAGTCCTTATCCCCTTTCATCATTGTTTTAAACTGCCTATTTCTGTAATTTGGATTTAGTTTCTACCGCTGTACAAAAACAGCTCATTTAATCATAAATCCTCTAAGTCAAGAGGAGCTCATCCCGTCAAGAAGTCACAAAGCAGTCAGCCCATGTGCATGGCGGGCCCTTCCAAGTGTTCTAAAACTTGGGAAACTTTACACAAAAATACCCAGACCTCAATCTTCTCTCATCAAATAAAATAAAGGCCAAAAAAATAAAAATAAAAAACAGTTGAAACTGATAGAAGCTGCCTTCTTCAGATAAGATGTAAAATCCCCACCACTCCCTATTGCATTTGCATTCAGTCTAATTTCCCCTTAACTATCTAGCCCCCGTGGGCACCAGACATTTAAACTTGTAACATTGATTTAGTTCACCTTTCTCATTTTACTGATGAGGACAGTGAGGTTCAGTGACATGTCTAAGAATCAACTGATGGCAGGACTTGAACGAAGATCCAGGTTTCCTATGTGCCAAGACAGCATCTTGGAATCTGTAGCTAGATTGCTTGGATTCAAATTCCAGCCCCGGAATTTACTTGCTGTGGAACACTGAGCAACTTCTTCAACCTCTTTGTGCTTCAAAGTATTTTTTTTTCTTTCTTTTTTTTTTGTAGAAAGACAGTATAATAATTCTGTCTGCCTTGTACAGCGGTAATTGCCAGGACTCAATGGGTTGATACAAATGAAGTAGCATGTTAGAATTAGCTATCATGATCATTGTTATTTCTTCTCTACATTGGTGTTTTCCAAACCATGGCAAGCAGAGACGATTTTAGATGGTTCAGAGGTCAACTTTTAATTTAATTTAATTTAATTAATTAATTTATTTGAGACGGAGTCTCACTCTGTCGCCCAGGCTAGAGTGCAGTGGTGGAATATTGCCTCACTGCAACCTCTGCCTCTCGGGTTCAAGCGATTCTCCTGTCTCAGCCTCCTGAGTAGCTGGGATTACAGGTGCCTGCCATCACACCTGGCTAATTTTTGTACTTTTAGTAGAGATGGGATTTCACCATGTTTGCCAGGTTGGTCTCAAACTCCTGAGCTCTGGTGATCCACCCACCTCGGCATCCCAAGGCGCTGGGATCACAGGTGTGAGCCACTGCACCCGGCCCAGAAATAAACTTTTAAAATGTATATTAAGTTTCTCACTGCTTATTTGTTTTGTATTTACTATTTATGGGAAGGTAGTACTGGTTTTCTATTTATAGGAGATATAGCAAGTTTCCTCTTGAAATAAATTTAAGCTTTAAAAAAGGGCCAATTTGAACATAAGCATTAAGTACACACAGGGAACATGTGGATATAGCTAGGAAAATAAAAGTCAAGATGCTATGAAAATAAAATTTGGAGCAATGTGTTATATCATTGGTTTTCAAAGTGGGTTCAGAAACCCTTGGGAATCCCTGAGACCATTTCAGATGCTCCACAGGGTCAAAACAATGATCCTAAAATTACTAAGACATTACTGGCTTTTTTCACTCTCATCCTCTTTCAAGTGTATATATAGTAGGGTTTTCCAGAAATGATGTGACATGTGATATCACAACAGAGTGAATGCAGAAGGAGATATGATAACTCAGCTCTCTATTTAAAGCTAGACAGTAAAGAGATTTACAAAAAATGTGAAACAATGCCATTGTTCTAATTTTTTGTTGTTTTTGAAAATATGGTTAACTTTCATAAAAAGTGTGCTACATTTACATAATGAGTTTATATTGCTATTTAATTTTATTTTTAAATTAACTTACAGTAAAATTTCCTTTTTTGCTGTACAGTTCTGCGAATTTTAACACATGGATAGACTCATGTAACTACCACGACTCTATTGTCAGGATATAGACTAATCCATCGCCCTCAAAGATCCCTCATTAATTATTAGTAGTCACCCTCTCTGTCCACTCCCCACCAGCTCCCGGCAACTACTGATTTGTTCTTGCTAAAGTTTTTTCTTTCCTAAAATGTCATATAAATTGAATCATACAGTACAAAATCTTTGAGGCTGCTTTAAGAAGCCTCAAAGATCAATGCCTTTGAGATCCATCCATCCATGTGGCTGCATGTATCAATAGCTTATTCCTTTCTGCAGAGTTCTTATGTATCCATGGTATGGTTGTGTCCCAAAGTTTGTTTATCCACGCACTGACTGAGGGACATCTGGGTTGTTTCAGTTTTGGTGATTACAAACAGAGCTGCTATAAATTTCCATGGATGGGCATACCTCTTTTTATTGTGCTTCACTTTACTGCACTTCACAGATACTGCATTTTTTACAAATTGAAGGTTTGGGGGAAGCAAGTTTTGCCAAGCAAGTCAATCGGCCCCATTTTTCCAACAGGAGGTGCTCACTTTGTGTCTCCAGGTCACATTTTGGTAATTCTTGTGATACTTCAAAACTTGTCATTACTGTTTTATCTAGTATGGTGATCTGTAATCTTTTTTTTTGAATTGAAGTCTCTCTCTGTTTCCCAGGCTGGAGTACAATGATGTGATCTTGGCTCACCGCAAGCTCCGCCTCCCAGATTCAAGCTATTCTCCTGCCTCAGCCTCCTGAGTAGCTGGGATTACAGGCATGTGCCACCACGCACAGCTAATTTTTGTATTTTTCATACAGACGGGGTTTCACCATGTTGGTCAGGCTGGTCTCGGACTCCTGACCTCGTGATCCGCCTGCCTCAGCCTCCCAAAGTGCTGGGATTACAGGCATGAGACACCTCGCCCGGCCAATCAGTGATCTTTAATGTTACTATTGTAATCGTTTGGAGATGCCACAAACCATGCTGATATAAGGTGGAAAACTTCATTGACAACTGTTTTGTGTTCCGACTGCTCCACTGACCTGCCTTTTCCCCAGTCTATCTCCCTCTCCCTGGGCCTACCTATTCCATAAGACTCAACAATAATGGGCTAATTAATAACCCAACAATGGCCTCTAAGTGTTCAAGTGAAAGTAGGAGTCCCATGCCTCTTCCTTTAAATCAAAAGCTAGAAATAATTAAGCTTAGTGAGAAAGGCATGTCAAATGCCAAGAGAGGCTGAAAGCTAGGCCTCTTGCACCAGTTAACCATGTTGTGAATGTAAAGGAAAAGCTCTTAAAGCAAATTCAAAGCACTACTCCAATGAACACACAAATGATAAGAAGGCAGAACAGACTTACTGCTGATATGGAGAAAGTTTTAGTGGTCTGGGTAGAAAGATCAAACAAGCCACAATATTCCCTTAAACCGAAGCCTAATCCAGAACAGGGTCCTAACTCTCTTCAATTCTATGAAAGCTAAAAGAGGTGAGGAAGCTGCAAAAGAAAAGTTGGAAGCTAACAGAGGTTGATTCAGGAGGTTTAAGGAAAGAAGCTGCCTCTGTAACTTTCAAGTATAAGGTAAAGCAGGAAATGCTGATGTAGAAATTGCAGCAAGTTTTCCAGAAGATCTAGCTAAGATAATTGAAGGTAGCTACATTAAAACAACAGATTTTTCAATAGAAGATGAAGCAGCCTTATATTGGGGAAAAAATACCATGTAGGACTTTCACAGATAGTGACATGTCAATGCCCAGCTTCAAAGCTTCAGAGGACAGGCTGATTCTTCTGTCAGGGGCTAATGCAGTTGGTGATTTTAAGTTGAAGCCAATGCTCATTTACCATTCTGAAAATCCTAGGGCCTTTCAGGATTATGCTAAATCTATGCTGCCTGTGCTCTATAAATGAAAAAACAAAGCTGGGTTGAGAGCACATCTGTTTACAGCAGGGTTTACTGAATATTTTAAGCCCGCTGTTGAGACCTATTGCTCAGAATAAGAGACTTCTTTAAAAATATGACTGCTTATTGACAATGCACCTGGTCATCCAAGGCTCTGATGGAGAGGTACAAAGAGATGAATGTTGTTTTTATGCCTGCTAACACAACATCTATTCTGCAGTCCCTGGATCAAGGAGTAATTTTGACTTTCAAGTCTCATTATATAAGAAATAAACGTTATGAAGCTATAGCTGCCATAGTGATTCCTCTGATAGATCTAGGCAAAGTAAACTGAAAATCTTCTAGAAAGGATTCACTATTTTAGATGAAGCACATTCAGATTCATGAAAGTGGGTCAAAACATCAATATTAACAGAAGTTTGGAAGAAATTGATTCTAACCCTCATAGGTGACGACTTTCAGGAATTCAAGACTTCAGTGGAAGAAGTAACTGCAGATGTGGTGGAAACAGCAAGATAACTAGAATTAGAAGGGGAGCCCAAAGATGTGAATGAATTGCTGCAGCCTCATGACCAAACTTGAACAGATGAAGAGGAGTTACTTCTTATAAATGAGTAAAGAAAGGAGTTTCTGGAGATGAAATCTACTCTGGGTGAAGACGCTGTCAACACTGTTTTTTGTTTTGTTTTGTTTTGTTTTTGTTCTTTTGAGTTGCAGCCTGGCTCTGTTGGCCAGGTTGGAGTGCATTGGCACCATACGGCCGGAACTCCTGGCCTCAAGCTATCTTCTCACTTCAGCCTCCCGAATAGCTGGGACTACAGGTCTGGCTAAATTTTAAAATATTTTTTTAGAGAGGAGTTTCACTATGTTGCTTAGGTTGCTCTCAAACTCCTGGCCTCAAGCGATCCTCTTTCCTCATCCTCCCGAAGTGCTGGGATTTGCAAACATTGCTGAAATGATCACAAAACATTCAGAATATTACATCAAGTTAGTTGATAAAGCAGTGGCAGGGCTTGAGAGGGTTGACTCCAATTTTGAAAGAAATTCTACCTGTGGGTAAAATGCAATCAAGCAGCACTGCATACTACAGAGTAATCTTTCGGGAAAGGAAGTGTCAACCAATGCATGGCATTTTAAGAAATTGAGAGTTTGAGAGCAGCCTGGGCAACATGGTGAAACCATGTCTCAACAACAACAAAAATCAGCCAGGTGTGGTGGCACACGCCTATAGTTCCAGCTACTCAGGGGCTGAGGTAGAAGGATCACTTGAGCCTGGGAGGTCGAGGTTGCAGTGAACCATTATTGCACCAGCAACCACCACCCTGATCAGTCAGCTGCCATCAACATCAAGCCCAGATCTTCCACAAGCAAAAAAAGTTACAACTTGCTGAAGACTCAGACTTTAGCATTTATTGGCAATAAGGTATTTTTAAATTATGGTATGTACTTTTTTTTTTAGACATATTGCTAATGCACACTTAACAGACTACAGTATGGTATAAATGATAAATGTAACTTTTATATGCACTAGGAAACCAAAAATGTCATGTGACTAGCTTTATTGCGATATTCATTTTCTTGCAGTGGTCTGAAACCAAACCTGCATTATCTCTAAGGTATGCCCGCACAGGTTTTTGTGTGAACCCATATTTTCAATTCTCCAGAGTAAACACCTAGGAGATGGATTGCTGAGTCATATGGTAAGTATATATGTAATTTCTCTACCGACTTCCCAATTGTTTTCCAGAGAGGCTGTACCATTTCACATTCCCAACAGCAATGTATGAGAGTTCCAGTTGCCCTCCATCCTTGCCAGTACTTGACACTATCACTGTTAATTAATTATTAATAATTATTATCCTAATATGTATGTGGTAGTTTCTCATCATGTTTTAAATGGTCATCTCTCTAATGACTAACGATGTCAAACATCTTCAGGTGCTAATTTGCCAACTGCATGTCCCTTTTGGTGAAATGTGTGTTTAAGTCTTTTGCCCATTTAAAAAGTTGGGTTGTCTTCTTACTCTTGAGTTTTGAGAGTTCTTTTAACTTTTTGTCAAATATGTAGTTTGAAACCCCTTTCTCCTACTTTGTAGCTTGTTTTAAAATTCTCCTAACAGTGTCTTTCACAACGCAAAGGTTTTAGATTTTGATTAAGTCCAGTTAGATTTTTTTTCTTTTATGGATTGTGGCTTGCCATTATATCTATGAACTCTTTGCCTATCCCAGGTCATAATGAATTTCTTCTATGTTCTCTTCTAAAAGTTTTATAGGTTTACATTTTACTTTTAGAAGTATGATCCATTTTCACTTAATTGTATATAAGTTATGAGGTTCAGCTTGATGTATTTTTGTGCATGTAGATGTCATAATTTTTAAATGAATTAATAGATGTTTTAAAATTATTTCTCAGTTGTAATTCCTACTGTAGTAAATATCAATAGGTATAACCCACATAAACAAAAGCTCTTTGGGGCCCTCAATAAGTTGAGTGTTAAGGGTCCTGAGTCCAAAACTTTGAGAGCCATGTTACTGTGTCACTAACCCAAGGCCTTTTCTTATTCTTCAATTTCTTTAACTTCTTTGTAGCATTTGGTAATGAACAACCCTAATTTTGACTTGAAACTCTCCTTCCTATTAAGAACTGTGAAGGGTCTGAGATTTATACCCTATTTGCAGACTTCCAAGTTCGCCTGCCAGTTTCATGGATGCTAGCAGATGCCATAAGACTCCTGGCCAGAGACAAAAAAATGGTTAATTGCTAACAGTAATAGCAATAGTCAATGTACCAACATTTGTGGTGGTTCTTTAGTACTCACTTCCCAAAAGGAGATGCGAAGAGAGATGATACCTTTTCACACACTGGGGTGCACTACAGGAGAGGAGTCCTGAGCGTAGAGAACCTGTATCTTTAATACTGGACAGTAGGCATGCCTGCTCTTGTTCTGAAGAAAAACACTATCTTTGTCTTCCATTGCTGTTCATTCACTATATAAAGATCTTTGAAAAGACAGTCCGGAACACAGACAGTCAGTGGCTTTGCTCACAAGATGTGTACATATGCAAGAGACCCTTGGAGAACACCTACCCAACATCTACCACCTCTACATTTCTTTGCTTTATTCAATTTCTCTTCTTCCTCGTTCAGTCTCCCAACTGGGAAAATGTATGAAACATATACTTAGATGCAATCTGGGATGTGGTCTTCTTTCTCTGCATATCACTCCTTAAAGAAATCATTCTCTATGGGGATTCCCATGCTCATCTGTAAAGCCCGTGACTACATTGTACTGTTTGGTTCCAAAAATTCATCCGCAGTCTATTCCCTTGTCATCAGTTTAGATGCCTCAGAGTCAACTCAAGCTCAGTGGAACTGCACAGCCTTCCCTTTGACTTACTTGTAAGAAAATATCTTGTCTGGCACAAGAAGACCTTAACACTTCCCAACTGTGGCTAACCTCTCCGTAATATCTATTCTCCCTCTCTAATAATAAACTGCTAAATTGCTGGGTGGAGAATAAAGGCATCATTTCTCTGCTTCCTTTTATAGCCAGGTGCAGTCATGTGACCAAATTATGACCACGGGATGTGAGTATTAGTGATGTCCTTCCCATATGTAGTTCCCTCAAAGGGAATAAGTGCAGTTTTGGACCATATGAATGAGGGCAAATTGCTCAGGAGAAAAAGAAGGAGCCCAGTCCCTAGACAACCTCACAGAGCAAAGCCACCACACTAGCCCTGAGCCATCTACGTCTCTACCATGATAAGAGATTTTGAACTCCCAATGTATGTAAGCAACTATAATATATGAGTCTCTGTTACACATAGCTGAACCTATATCCTTACTAATATACCATCCCTCGAGAGAAAGAACATGAACTTTTCTCATCATACCAGGTTGTACCCAGTAACAGATCATTGCTAAAGAGAGTTATAATCACCTAGCATCCCAAGGACAATAAATGCGCAAGTATAATGTCAGAGGGGTTGGCAGGGAGGGGATAGAACGAGAAAAGGAAAGCGTGGCATACTCACCTCAATCTTCCCTGAACATTCCAGACTTTCAAAATGTACTTTGTAGCATTTGAAACATGATACATGTTCGGAACACAAAAACAACAATATGAGGTATTAGCTAAATAAACTGTGAAACCAAAATACTAGTACAACTAGTTGCATGAGGGTGGCAAACTTTCATCAAGGTAGAAATTAAAACTGAAAATCTTAATCCAGTCTGTCACAGATGGACATTTGGGTTGATTCCAAGTCTTTGCTATTGTGAATAGTGCTGCAATAAACATACGTGTGCATGTGTCTTTATAGCAGCATGATTTATAATCCTTTGGGTATATACCCAGTAATGGGATGGCTGGGTCATATGGTACATCTAGTTCTAGATCCTTGAGGAATTGCCATACGACGAGTTGATGGGTGCAGCACACCAACATGGCACAAGTATACATATGTAACAAACCTGCACGTTATGCACATGTACCCTAGAACTTAAAGTATAATAATAATAATAATAAAAGAAACTGAAATCTTTTAAGAGTCAACTTTTAGAAAGACTAACTACAACCACTTCAGCTTGTGAACTGATGGAACCATTCCTGGCAGGTGCATGTGCCTCTGGTGTGCACCAATACAGATGGATAAGGGGAAGAATGTGCCACCTCGAAGCCTGGGTGGTCTGGCCACCCCCTTGCTTTCAAGCCTCCCTCAGACACACTGCAATTTGAGGTACCCACCAGTTTGCCCAACTGTTCTCCCCATTACGCATTAGTGTATTCTACTAATGGGATATCTACAGAGGGAGTAAAAAGGTTTCACGCTACGGATAAGCAGTCGCCACTTGGAATCCAAGAAAGTCAGAAAAGACAGGATGGTAATATGGATCAAACAAGATGAAGCTTTCACTGGTCAGCGGTGAAATGAGAAAAATGGGGACAATGCAGTCAAACTTCATGAAGCTAAATTTGCTAGATTTCAAGGACTGTCCTTGTAGCAGTCAGAATCCCAACAGGAAACCAATGGAATACTTGAGTAATAATAATTCAAGTTGGGGGATGGGCACGGTGGCTCATGCTTGTAATCCCAGCACTTTGGGAGGCCAAGGTGGGTGGACTGCTTGAGCCCAGGAGTTCGAGACCAGCCTGTACAACATGGCAAAACCCAATCTCTACAAAAAATACAAAAATTAGCCAGGCATGGTGGCAGGTGCCTGTAGTCTCAGCTACTCAGGAGGCTGAGATGGGAGGATCACCTGAGCCTAGAAGGTTGAGGCTGTGGTGAGCCATGATTGTGCTACTGCACTCCAGCATAGGTGACAGAGTTGAGGCCCTGTCTCAATAATAATAATGATAGTAATAATAATTCAAGGGGAGGTTTTACACTGGAACAAGTGACAAAAGTGTTGGTGGGATGTAACGGAAGCATAAGAGATACACAGTACAGGAACCTGGGCTACAGCAGCTCAGCTATCACTACTCCTGGGCTAAAGGACCGCAGAGGGGTGGGAGTGACTACCAGGATAGAGAGGACCCTTTTACCAAACACAGTGACTGTTCCTTAAAGGGAAGCCACCAGCCTGAAGGGACCAGCCTGGTGGGAAGCAACAGGGAATAAATATCTGCCTCCACACTTCTCCCTTCCTCCTGCCCCCGGCACCTCTATGAATAAACCCCACTGGAAACCATAGCGCCCAGGGCCTCTGTTAATGGAGCCCACATAGGCTCCATCTTTTCTCTGCTTTCCAGAGCGGAAAGCAGAGAAAAGAAAGGAGTGGCCCTGATATGGGGGGGACTCTACACACTCTCCGCTGGAGACTTTTATCCTGCCTCGTTTCTTTCATGTGGTATTATAATATCCTTTATTTTCTCTGAAATGATGATATCAAAAGATGCTGGTAGTTATTTTTGAATGTCCTTATTAGGCAAAATAAAAAGCTATCTCATCTAAGTTGGTCCCTGAACTGGGACTTACTGTTCTTATTACCTGTGACATAATGTTAAATCTTTATTAGGCACTAGTATTTGATGCTGAATTGCATAATTCCGTCTTCTAAAGTAAACACCTCAATTGCAAATATTTTTTAGAGGCAGGTTCCCTTGCCTAATTTCCACTTCTCTTGTACTTCCCAAAGAGTCAAGGCCTGTGTTGGGCCCAAAGCACCAAGCGCTTGTTTTAATGGTACATCATCTCTGAACGTTCCATGTTGGAAGAAACCAAGGGAGAGCTGAGAAAGTCCTGGCTTTGAGTCTGATGGACCAAGATTCAAGTGCAGCTCTACTGTGTTATTTTAGCCTATTTTCCTCATTTTTTAGATGAGACCCTGGCAAGTCTATGTTATTCTTGGACTTGCCAAGTCTCATATGAAAAAATGGGGAAAGTAGGATAAAATAACCAACCACGGAGGGTAGTTAGGATGCTGCAGTTGTTACAGTACAGTACTCAACACAAAGTAGGCATCCATGAAATAATGGCTATTACTATTATATATTATCTCTTGAGCAGAAAATGAAGGGAGGGCAAGTGGGATTCAAATGTCCCTTGTGGGTAACTGTGCATGTTCCTAACTCTTCTTAATTCTTTGTTTAGGAACAATAATGGTCCTGTAACTCTTGCTGGGTATCTCCAAGGGAAGGTTGGGCCAGAAGACAATTATTAGGTTAGTGTAAAAGTAATTGTGGTTTTGCCATTACTTTCAATGGCAAAAACTGCAATTACTTTTGTACCAACCTAATAATAAGATTAAGGCCAGGTGTGGTGGCTCATACCTGTAATCCCAGCACTTTGGGAGGCTGAGACGGGCAGATCATGAGCTCAGGATATCAAGACCATCCTGGCCAACATGGTGAAACCCCATCTCTATTAAAAATACAAAATACAAAAAAAACAAAAACTAGTTGAGTGTGGTGGTACATGACTGTAGTCCCAGTTACTTGGGAGGCTGAGGCAGGAGAATCACTTGAACCAGGGAGGAGAAGGTTGCAGTGAGCTGAGATTGCACCACTGCACTCCAGCCTGATGACAGAGACTCCATCTCAAAAATAAAAATAAAAACAAAATATAACAATAATAATAATAATATTATTAAATACCTGGGTTTCTCATCCTCCCCAACTCTCAAGGACACAGCTGCAGAAAACTCAGAGATGCTTTACTTGATGCAGACACTAGTCTATGAATTTAATAGACATTATCCTATCTAATCCCTATAAGGACTTTCTGAGGTAGGTGGTCTTAACCCATTTTAGAGATGAAAAAACTGAAGTGGAACCAGAAACCAGCATGGTAGCATCATCTTCTTTCTGGAAAACTGGTCATTTAAACCTTGACAGTAGTCACATCCCAACCTACTCCCTCCCTGGGACAAATGCATCCTTCCCCACCTAATTTCCCAAGCTAGCCCCTCCTCTTCCAACCTCTTCCATCCTGCTCACCAGATCTTTGAAGCCTGTGGCTCGATAAATTTTGGAAATCCATCCTGGCAAAAGAGGAGGGAGTAAACGAACAGAAGATTGCTCTGAGGCATGCTTTGTCAAATGTAACGCGACCGTGCTTCATGGTTATAGCCAGCGGCATTTGCGTATCAAACAAGTAATTCAAAAATCCTAAATATTTTATGTTCCTAAATACATTTTTAATACACACTAATCTAAAACCTGGTTGGCTGTAGCCTGCTCCCCTGACCATCTCCAAAGAAAGCCCTGGAAACATCCTCTCATAATTCCCTGTTCCATTTCTTTCCTCTTGGGCTTACCATGCATGTACCTTTCTCCTCCCTAAAATTAAAGACAACTTACACAGAGAGCAGAAAATTGCATCCCAGTGTCCTACATACTCTCTCTCTAAAGAGGCAAGCATTTGATATGCAAAGAAGAGGCCTTACTTATATCAGTGGTTAAGCCTGCCTACTTTTTCTCTGGCCAAATTAATAGGGTGTAAACTCCATAGTCTATTTTTTTTTTTTTTAACTCCTTTCAGGTTGCCATAATAAAAGCTAGCCTTGGCACCCAAATAGTTAGCTCTGGCCACTAAAACATTAACAAAGAAGATAAA